>NC_134719.1:19437500-20687500 GCF_049634645.1 Pelodiscus sinensis | reverse complement strand
CATTTCACATATTGGTAGGCCTCCCAGGTCTATTGGTTGTTAATAATATTCATGCACTTCCAACTTGGCCTGCTTTCAAACAGCTTGGGGGAATTGAAGGGTCCTATAATTCCATTACCAATTCTCTGACCATGGAAAATTCATGATTTTATTAATATACTAGCAGACTTACCCAGTGTTGCCTGGGTCCTTCAGGGCAGGGGGCTGTCAGTATGGGTGTGTGTGCAGGAATCAAGTCAGGGGGTGGGAGGATCAGGGTGAGAGGACTGGGGCATACAAGGATGCAGGAGTCAGGTAAGGGGGTGCCCACTAGCTTTTCCATGGAAGCGGCCCAGGGCAGTAGTAGCTGTGAACCCTACCTATTAGCTTGTCCTCAGGGGCCAGCAGGGAGTTCTCTCCCTCCCCCCCAACCTGACTGGGGGGTTTCTCTCCCTCCCCACCTAGTCTGGCCAGCCCAGGGTATGGGGAGGGGCTTTGCTCCCTTCCCCTTCCCTCCTCACTTAGGATGTGGGGCCTCTCTCCCTCCCCAGCACGGTCTGACCAGGGCAGAGGGCCCTCTCCCTCCCCTTGCCTCTCCCGAGGCAGTAGGGGCTGGCAGGGGTCATCTCCAGGGCAGGGAAGGCTCTGCTGGCCACTCCTTTGCTGGTGTGGCTGCCCCCATTGGTGATATTCATATCACATCCCTCAGAACAGCAGCCCCTCCCTTTGCATGTTATGGAAAACTGTCCCTTTCCTGGGTCTTCCAGTTCTTCTGGCACAACCAAATCTGATCTTGTTTTAAATTAGGAGATGGGGAAGCTGCATACCAAATTTAGTGGCTCTAATTTTGGAGGAGTTCTTGAATGAATGTATGCTCAGACTGACTCTAAAATATAGATGTGCCCAATGCTAACACGTGTTTTGAGATAAAAAAAATTAATTATCCATGTATAAAGGTCTAACAGACACAGAAACATTCTAGCAAAACATTTTTCCTTACCAGCTCAGAGAACTCATTATTGCCTAGGTCAAGTCTTTCCAGCTGCATCAGTTTGTGCATTGACCTGTAACAGACAAAAATAACAATAATAATAAAAAAAATCTAAGGTGAGAATTTTACTTTGAAATTTTATGCCTAATTCTTATACCAGAGTAAGACTCCAATATGGACATAGGCTTCAATAGAGTGTAATCACATTTACACCGATAAAAGAACTGAATCTATACAATTTGTTTAAGATTTAAGGCATATTACCTTAAATTCCTGAAGTAAAAAAAATCTTACTTCCATTAAAAAGATAACTACAAGGGACCAAATTAAGCCTGGATATAATTTTATTGATTTAAACTGAATCACTCCAAGAATTAATCTGACACAAGTATTTTAAAAAAATATAAAGTTGAGTTTATTTTCACAATTCTATTTAAGAATTTTTATTTATACAATCCCGCAAAATTAATTAGGGACTTTACAGAAAAAGTACAAAAACACAGTGTTTGCCCCAAAGAGTTTGGAGACACATTTCAGACATAATGCAATGTAACTAAAATTCATCCCTGAGCAGAGGAGCACCACAGAACCTACATAATAATGAATTTCCACTTAAACCCTATTTTGAGGGCTTATGTTGGCTTGAAGTAAAGCACAAGCCTCAGACTAGTGCTCTGCTCATGGGCAATTCTGGTCCTGCATATGTGTTACAAACTACAGGAGGAAATGAATTGAAAAAAGAAAAGAGATACCGTAATAACGTTACTAGATTACTCTTGTAATATACATTTACTCGTGGTGATCTGAAACTAATCTTTCATTCCTGCCATAATCAAACAGTTACACTGTAAAACAATATTGTGGATTTTTTCTGACTATCCTAAATAAAACAATATATACACTCAAGATAAACTCTAGAACACAATTTTAATTAAACAATTGGTAACTTGTATTAAAAATTGAAACTATTATATATTTAATGTAATTTGTTATTTCATAACAAAGAACAGAGTTTAATAGAGGAATTGTTGTCATTAGCCTTGTCTAAGAGATTAACTAAAATGATGAGACAAAACCTAAAGCATATACAGTGCTGTAACTTTATTAGTAATTTGCCAGATCCTAGATAAAACCCTGCTTTAATAGTGAAATAATATTCAATGCCAAATTTGTCTCTCTTATGTCAAAGTATTGTGGAAGCAACCTCATAATCTTAAATAGAAAGAGAGATGTTTTAATTGGATAAGGGATATAGGGCAAGAATGTAATATTCTTTAAGGATTTTATATCAGTTTCTTCTTTTTCTTTCTCATTGTCATTCCACACTAGAAAGTTTGAGAGATGTTTTTCTAGGGACCAATAGACAGCTGGTACATCAGTGAAATGGAGAAAAGTACTTAAAAATTACCAGATTTGACCAGATTGTTCTGCTACTCTGAGGGTGGACTGAGAAGTAGGAAAGCATAATGAGCTCCTCCGTCTTCAAGCTTCTGCTCCACTATAGGGCAAAATTGCAATAGGGCAGATATTTCTTCCCCAAGCAGTCCCTGGCATACAAAAGGGACATAGAGATCCCACACTTGTGTAGGAGAAACTTGCTGTACTCCTTTATAGAAGACTTCCTGCTCTAAGCTTCCTTCAAGGTGACAAAGCTTGCTGTCCACATTGCAGCAGTGTAGACATGGAATAGCAAAGCCCATCAAAGCAGTTCACCTTCTTTAGAATACCATAAAAATGCAATGAAAAATCAGGATTATGAGGCATGCAAGGTGTACCAATTTATGCCTCTTAATAATAAATCAATCACAGTGAGTATGATAAAGGGCTGCCTGTCATGAGAATTAATCACTATAGGGATTAATCACTATGTAACCATGAAAACTCACTTGACCACCTTGTAATTCAGTCAGTGAAGCTACAAATTATGAAAGGCAAGAATCTTACTTACAGGGAAATTCAAGATTTGAGTTCATTTGTCTTGGTCCTCCCCTACCCCTGGAAAAAAAACCCTACTCTTAAACTAATCCTTTACATTCCTGCTATGTATTACATTGCATTTCCCCTCTAGATACTGGTCACAAACATCACTAAAATGTATATTTAAATTAAATTATCTGAAATATCACAAAATCAGGAATTGAGAGTGACAAAAGGAATAAGAAAGCAATTAGCTTTCTTACACTACAGCACTAATTCGAACTCACTTAATTCAAATTAGTTAATTCGAACTAAGCTAATTCAAACTAGTGCATCTAGACCTAAAAACTAATTCGAATTAACATTTAGCTAATTCGAACTAGCATGTCCACATTGAGTGGACCCTGAACCGAAGTTAAGGCTGGCTGGAAGCACTGCCGGCAGGGCATCAGGTTAGGATTCAGAGCGTGGAGCTGCTGTCTCAGGCTAGCCGAGAGCTGTGCTTAAAAGGACCCAACCCCCATCCCAGACAGACAGTTCTCAGGATTCCCCGCTTGCTTGGCTAACTCCATGAGGGCCAGCAAAGCAGTCCTGACTTGTAGTGCCCTGAGTGTCTACACTCAGCACATCACAGCACTCGGCCATCAGCCCGGCTGCACTTGTCGCAGGCTGCCATCTGGGAGGGTCAATCAGGGGGCTGCAGGAGAGCTTCCACCCCGAGGAGCCGGCAGAGCCACCCCAGTCCTCCCCATTGGGGGCTCGTACCCCATTCCTCCCTCACCTCCTTCTACTTACCCCTTCCTAGCCCCACTTCCTGATGTAAAAAATAAAGGACATGTGTGTTCAAAAATATAAACTCTATTTAACAAAACTGGGGGTGAAATTAACCTCTGGGGAGACTGGGAAAAGGAGGTGGGAGAGGGGAAGAGAGAGGGTGGGAGAGGGAAGGGAGAAACCTGGGAGGAGGGAGCTGGAAAGGGGAAGCCAGAGGAAGAAGGAGGAAGGGAAATATAAAACTATGGTACACCATATCTTCAGTACTGTGTACAGATGTGATCTCCTCACCCCAGAAAAGATATTTTGACCTTGGAAAGGGTTCCGAAAAGGGCAATTAAAATGATCAGGAGTTTGGAACAGATCCCATATGAGGAGAGGCTAAAGTGACTGGGACTTTTCAGTTTGGAAAAGAGGAGACTGAGGGGGGATATGATAGAGGTCTATAAAATCATGAGTGGTGTGGAGAGGGTGCATAAAGAAAAGTTCTTCGTTAGTTCCCATAATAGAAGGACTAGAGGACACCAAATGAAATGAATGGGTAACAGACTTCAAACTAATAACAAAGTTCTTCTTCACAAAGCAAATAGTCAACCTGTAGAACTCCTTGCCGCAGGAGGCTGTGAAGGCTAGAACTATAACAGAGTTTAAAGAGAAGTTAGATAAAGTCATGGAGGTTGAGTCCATTGAGTGCTATTAGCCAGGGGGTAGGAACGGTGTCTCTGGCCTCTGTTTGTGGAAGGCTGGAGATGGATGGCACGAGACAAATGGCTTGGTCATTGTCTTTGGTCCATCCCCTCCGGGGTAGCTGGTGCTGGCCACTGTCTGCAGACAGGCTACTGGGCTGGATGGACCTTTGGTCTGACCCAATACAGCCGTTCTTATGTTCTTATGTTCTTAGCTCAGGGTCGGGGGTCTCACTGGACCACCTTGATTTTCATGAAAACCTGCTCCTGGGGTCGCATATGGCCTTTGGTGGCCAGGCTGGCAGCTATCCTGCCCTAGACGGCCACTTTCCTGTGCCTAGTGCGGAGGTCGTGGACGTTGGAGGCCTCCCCCCAAACCTGGATGAGGTCCACGATTTCCGCACTAGACCAGGCGGGCGCCCACCTCTTGCGGCCCCGGGCAGGCTCCTGGGGCTCTAAACTGAGATAGCTCATCTACATTAGGGAAGCCTGCCTCAGATTAATTTTGAGGCTTCTCTGTAGTGTAGCCATGCTATTTCAAAATAAGCTATTTCAGAGTATTTGTTTTAGAATATCTTATTTCGAAATAAGCGTGCAGTGTAGACACACTCCAAGAGAATAGAAAAGGTCCACAGAAGGATAAGAAGGATGTTAAATACCCAAGCTGCTTCCATTGTCACAACAACCACACAGCTGCTTTAGTGAATCTCGCTATCTCTGGTTGGAATAGTACCTTCCAGATTGCAGTGTAAAGCTACCCAATGGGGTCAGAAAGGAGTTTAGAGGAGAAAGGACAGTTACCCCACACATAAACTGACTCTTAAAGCCATCTGAATTACACTAGCAACAAATATGTCCCAAGATACTTAAAGGAATATGTATCTGGTGAAAGTAGGAGTAGGGATGTTAGGAAGCAAGGAAAAAGTTAATTGCATAGTTGACAGAAATTCTATTGACTACACAATTAGTTGAAAAGGGAAGATTTACCTCTGGGAGTTACTCCCGCTGTGGCTCTGCAGTTTCAATATTGTAAAAGTTGGGTGGGCAGGCCGTCTGGCTTGTACTACATTAAACTGCAGAGCCACAGTGGGGGTAGCTCCTGGACCCGGTACAAGATGGGACTGAGCTGGGTTTGTTCAGTCCGGATTCGCACTAGGTCCAGCAGCCCCTGTTCACAGCTAGCCCCAGCAGCAACTCCTGCTTCCCCCCCTCCTTGCTGCCTCTGATACACAGGCAGAAATTGGGGCGGGGGGAAATGAAAGAATGCGAGTAGTTGAGTAGTTGACTACTTGCATACATCCCTATTCAGGAGATCAAAGGCCTTAAGACCTGGAAAAAGGGACGATTGACTGACTGGGGATGTCGGATACTTTATTTGTGATTCTGTAATTTACTCTGCAGGCAGAAAAGAAACTTGGACAGGAAGTGTGTGTGCGTGGGGGGCAGATGGGTAGGTTATGGATTGGAGCGTGGTGGAGAAGATGGGCCTGGGATCCCCCACGTAGACCTAAAAGACAAGAAACCAACAGAAGCCTTTACCTTAGTAGAAAGTCAGGTTTGGGAAGACCTTGACTGTTCAAGGGTCCAATCCTAAGACCCAATATTAAGGTAAGCCCTGAAGTCCTTCGAGAAGTTGAAGGACAGGATTATAATTGAAAAGGGGAACCTACCTGCTTGTACCCCTGCCAGACTCCTAGACAGCACTGGTGGGGAATTTTAACCTTTTACAGACCCATGAAATCACCAATACCTCTCATGATAACAATAGCACTAAAATGGAACAAAACACATCTGCTCCCCATAGGTCAGGAGTGAGGAACCTTAGGCCTGGGGGCTGGATGCGGCCCTTGGCTTGCCTGGGTCTGGCCCCCGAGGCTTGGGGCTCCCCCCAGTAGACACAAAATCTACTAGCCTGGGACCCTTAGGCTCTGATGTGCCAGGGGAATGTAGGGAGTATCTTTCTGCTCCTCAGTCGGGGTCACATCACTGAGAATTTGTTTTGCTTCTCACTTGTGTGAGGCCCCCCGACTGATTTTTCTTGGCTCAGTGGTCCTCAACCCAAAAAAGGTTCTCCACCGCTGCCATAGGCATTCACAACCGTATCTTCTTATTCAATGACAAGTATGCATTTTACTACTTCTGACTCCTCTAGTCCTGCAGCATCATTGCAGCTCATTTACTTACTTAAAAATCATCAATGAAACAGTTTGCCAAGTTCTGATCAGTTACACAAGTGCAAACTCATTAAAAGTAATAATGTTGCATGGTATAACTAGGGGCAGATTTTGGTCTGTGGATATTATTAGTGCATTCTGTAGGACAGCATGTAGAAAAAACACATTTTCACTTATAAATTGAGCACATTTGTTACAGAAGACAAAGAATGGAACTCAAAAGTACTGTTCTTACACAGTGACTTTTCAGCATAGACCAGCAATTTCAATTGATACGTACTAGTCCAATCATGGAGAGCATCGATACAGGTTTGTATGTATTTTTGCAATGCTTGCTAGCACCATAACACACATTTCGCTCCTTAGCCTCTAATGGAAAAAAAGAAAACAACTAATTTTAAACCAAAGTTTACTCCCATCCCACAAAAACATAAGGTATGTCTACACTGCACAGCTATTTAAAAATAAGCTACTCTAGAACAGATTTTTCTAGAATAGCTTATTTTGAAATAGTACATCTACAGTGCAGGGGAACCTCAAAATTAGTCCGAGGCAAGCTTCCCTAATGTAGACGTGCTATCTCCTTTAGAGCCCCAGGAGACACTGGGGAGAAATAACTTAGAATGGCCCTGGAGAGGGTCTATTTCAAAATAGGAGCAGTGGAGCATTTACACACACCTTATTTTGAAATAGCTATTCTGGAAAATGTGTTATTCCTGATAGAATGGGGTTTACAGAATGGGGTTTACAGATTATGAAAGAAGCCATCCGTTATTTTGAAATTTTGAAATAACAGAATGGCTGTGTGGACAGTCACATTGTTATTTCAAAATAACACGAGTTATCTCAAAATAATGGTGGAGTGTAGACACACCCCTGGTATTATTTCATTGTCTATTACTGATTCTTATATTAGTTACTGAATAATAGCAGTGCAACTCAGGCACATTTTGCATGCATTCAGAGTTAGATTAGTAAGGCCATGCCCCATCACCATCTGTGACGTTGAGACTAGGGAAACCTACATTGTGGCTCTTGAGCCCCTTTGGTGCAGGCACTAGAAGTAGCTCCTCTCAACAAGCGATACTGAGAAGTAGACAGATGTGGAGCTGGGACATAACTCTCACATTCACTCCGGCCCTGATCAAGATACCAGCCATACCTGCTTTCTGGTTCGGTGCTAGAGTGGAAGTAAACTATGTATTTTTTTTAGGGACTGTTTGCTTACTTACTGCAGCCCCAGGAAAGGAGGTAGAAAGTGAGGAACTGTAGTTCTAGTATGCATCATATCCTAACATTTGTGTGACTAACTCTTTCACATTTCTAGAGAAATACAAACAAATATTCCAATTCTACACAAAGCCAAATTAATTTAATTTTTTAAATTAATGGGCAGTCACACAGACCATGGTGAACTAATAAAGATCATACTTGAACTATTAATGAATTCAAGAGATAGACTAAGGTTTCAACCTTCATAATCTCTCCAAAGTTCAGACCACCACAGAGAGCCACAGGTTTCTCACTGGGTTGAGAGCTGGTTCTAAACTTTTGGAGTATTTAGTTCTGGACTTTTGGTATTAGCCAATTTATATTTCTTTCTTTTAAAATATATTTTCAAAAATGAATAAATATGATATGCTACCTGACATCTAATACAATAAATATAGAAATGTTTAGAATAATTCAGATCTACAAATTTAAGTGGTATAATCATCTAGATGGGGCTCCATTAGAAACTTGTATAAGGGGGTCTCAAACTTACAGCCTGCGGGCCATCCCTAGCTGGAGTAATAGCGCAATCTGGCCTGGGAGTTCCAGTGGGTGGGTGGGGCTGTTTGTTACCATTCTCCAAGCCCCACCTCTTCCTGCCATCAGCCTATCCTCTCCCTCCGAGCATGCAACTCCCGCCGAGCATGCAGCTTTGGGGATTATGGAGGGCCTGGCATGGCACAGCAACAGCGGTCAGGCTCTCTGCATTCCCACAGTGGCAAGAGCGGCAGGGAAGTGAAGCACAGCAGTACGAGTGTGCCTGCTGAGTGTTCTCCACTTTGCTGCAGCCCTGGCCACTATGGTGAGGGGAGTGTGTGCTGTGGTTGCACTGAGGTAGCATCCTTTGGGACTGGGTTGCCATTGGGGAAGAAGGCGATTGCGGGGCAGGGTTTGGGGAATAGTAACAGACAGCTCTTTTCCCAACCACTGGGACTCTGAGACTGAATTGTGCAATTACTCCAGATGGGGATGGCCCTCCAGTCGGGAGTTAGAGACTCCTGTTGTATTAAGTATTTCTAATGGGTATAACTGTTCTCACTTTGATGTTTAAATGAAAATCAAGATGGTATTCTTCATTGTGTTTCCCTTCTGACAGAATGTGCTATTTAACTCCGGCTAACAACAGTGGATGTGCCCATTATTTTATACTACACTGGAAATTACCCTTAAAAGATTACAGATGGCTACACTGGAAAAGTACAGAATGACAAAAGTCATAGTGGATAGCACACTATACTGTCAATGTTTTTCACACTAATTATGTGAGAAGTGAATTCTGTAATCAATGATGTTACAACTCAAGTATGGAAGCTACTTGACTTTGTGCTGAAAATCAGATTGAAAATATTGATATGCATTTATTAAAATGAAACTTTACCTCATGTTTAAGTTCTTCTAAAATACAAATATGAGAACTCTAATTATTTCATAGAAAGTTTTTTTTTATAAATACTATTCCTTTGTAGTAGAATGCAACATTCACATACAAATAATAAATCGGTTTTCTTTGAAGAGGATGGTAAGGTGAGAAACAAACAGACAAGCAAATGTTCAACTATCAGGTTTAAGAAAATAAACAGATACTATGGTTAACCTGTTGTTTCCAGCATTCAACATAACTTCAAGCTTCATAGAATCATAGAATATTAGGACTGAAAGGGACCTCGAGAGGTCATCAAGTCCAGTCCCCTGCCCCCATGGCAGGACCAAATACTGTCTAGACCATCCCTGATAGACATTTATCTAATCTACTCTTAAATATCTCCAGAGATGGGGATTCCACAACCTCCCTGGGCAATTTATTTCAGTGTTTGACTGGCCTGACAGTTAGGAACTTTTTCTTAATGACCAACCTAAACTTCTCTCGCTGTAGTTTAAGACCATTGCTTCTTGTTCTATCCTCAGAGGCCAAGATGAACAAGTTTTCTCCCTCCTCCTTATGACACCCTTTTAGATACCTGAAAACGGCTATCATGTCCCCCCTCAGTCTTCTCTTTTCTAAACTAAACAAACCCAGTTCTTTCAGCCTTCCTTGATATGTCATGTTCTCTAGACATTTAATCATTCTTGTTACTCTTCTCTGGACCCTCTCCAATTTCTCCACATCTTTCTTGAAATGCGGTGGACACAGGACTCCAACTGAGACCTAACCAGAGCAGAGTAGAGCGGAATAATGACTTCTCATGTCTTGCTCACAACACACCTGTTAATGCATCCCAGAATCATATTTGCTTTTTTTGCAACAGCATGACACTGCTGACTCATATTCAGCTTGTGGTCCACTATAACCCATAGATTCCTTTCTACATTAGGGTCATTAATTTAAGTCAGGATATGAACAATTCTGATACAACTATGCACGTATTATTATTATGTGTACTACCACAATACCTATGAACCCTCGTCATAGATGAGGATCCCATTGTATTAACTGATGCGTAAACAGGCACCTGAAACCAGGCAAATGACTCTAATGTACAGTAATTAATGTTTTACAGTGAGAAGTAAAACATTAGTACCAAATTAGTAACTCACCCTGCATGTAATATTACCTGAATATCTCATAAACCTTCACATTACACTTATAGCATAATATAGAAATTACAGCATTTTCAAACTTAGGAGGACTTAAATAAGATAAAGTAATTGATACAAGACAAATTACACCATTTGTTTGTAAGCCTCAATGAATAAGTCACATCCTGCTGTCCTTTGACTCTGGTGCTATTGGAATTTTCACCAGAACAAAGGATTGTAGGACTTGTCCCTATATTATTAAATGATATTAACTGATCCATTTCTACTCATTTTCTTTAACTTCTGTCTTCCATATTTTTTTTTCTAAATGTCCATTATTCCCTGACTGTTTTTCTTCATTTCCAAATTAGTAAAATCTCATTTACCCTCTCTTATAAAAACACATTAGGGAACTTTTAATGTGCACAAGGAGGATCTGCTAGGACAAATTAATGAGCAACACATTCATGCACTTTAGAAATCGCCCTCGACTACATATTGTTCCCCACCTTCCAACTCATCCCTTAATAATGCTTTGTTATAAAAATGTATATTAGTTAAAAATGCAACAGATTTAAAACCAGGAAGACTTTTCCATATTAAACATTTAATAGATAAGGTTATTTTTAACAAGAAGAGTAATTCAAACAGATAAAGGCATGAAAAGGTATTGAAATCACTTTAATTAAATGAGTGCTTTAAATCCCCTCACCAAATGTATTTTGTACCACAGCTTTACCAATAAAATTCCAGGTTAAAAAGGCATTCCTCCTTCCTCTCTTGACTTTTCACTGTATTGCATTTCTGACTAGAACATGTCTTGTAAAATCTAACAGAAATCCACAAATCCAGGAAAAGGAAACTCAGTTAAATAAAGAGAAAAATATGAAAACAATGAATTAATACTAGTTCTTGATAACAATTATCTTTCTGATGAGTTGCAACTTCTTATACTCAACTACCTAATGGTTTTTCTAAACTAGAAAATTTGCACCAGTGTACCTAAATCAATTTATGATTGATCTAGTTGTACCAATTCACACTCTTAATATAGTTCTGTTTAAGCCAGTTTAGTTCAATCAGAATTTAATCACTGGTTAGAGTGGTGCAAGTTTTCAATACTGCATACAATTACTAGGGATAGTATTAGTACCATGAGGAATCCCATTGTTACCAATGTAACTCCTCCTCATAGACTAGTATAAGTAGCCTAGGAGAAAGAGACTAAAAAACTTGAATTAGTTTCTGAATAATAATTACATTTAATTCTCTAGCATCTTGCCAACTATTCCTTTGTGGATGGGAATATCTCGTATAAATCACATGAAAAAGCAATAAGGTACTGTACAAGCTCCCACAATGACCTCAGATATGATGAAAAGAACTTCTGTGAATTTTGGAAGTTATTTTAAACACCTTCCCTAAAACACCTTTCATTTCTTAATATATACAAAGGCTTTTATTTCCCTAGAAACATACTTCAAAATGTAAAATTAGCATTCCACACATACAGTCATTTACACTACTTGGTAACATGATGCCTTCATTTGCCATTTCAGTTTTTCAGCAATATTATACATGTACATACATTATTTAATACAATGCTTCACATGTGAAAAGAGAAAAAGCTTGGTTTTTAAGTTTTCAGTTGACAGTTAAAATTACATTCTAATATAAAATTTTGTTGCTCACAGAGGTAATTATTACCTGTACCTTTACCATTCAATACTTAAGGAATCAAAAACTGTCACTGATTATGCTCCATCATGCCCTATAGTGATAACAAATGCTCCAAGGAAAAATACATGTATCAGTCAGTACGTCTACACTGCCATGCTATTTCAGGATACTTTCGGTGTCCTGAAATAGCTAGTCTGCCTCTCGACAGTGTGCCCATTATTTCAAAATAGCTTTCTAAATATTCCAACATCCTTGTTAACCTCGTTCCACTAGGATTAAGAGACATTGCAGAATAGTAGATTATTTTGAAATTTGGCGCTGTGTGCATAAGCTGTAAGCTATTTCGAAACACACTCAAAATAAGCTATGCAACTTGCATAGCTTATTTAGAGCTAAGGGTGCAGGGTAGAAGAACACTTAGACTATGTCTACACTTAGGGTGGGTTCTTGTAGAAGAACGGCCGTTCTTTCGCAGAGCATCCACGCTGCCTTCCCGCTCTTGCGCAAGATTTACAGTAAAGCGTGGTAAGAGAAGGCTTCTTCTGCAAGAGCTACGCTTTTGTCTAACAAGTGTAAGCTCTCTTGTGCAAGAAGGTAGTATGGATGCGTGGCAAGGGTTTCTTGCGCAAGTAAGCTCCATGGCTAAAATGGCCATCAGAGCTTTCTTGTGCAAGAGAGCGTCCACACTGCCATGGATGCTTTTGCGCAAAAGCACATGGCAGTGTGGACATGTTCCTGTACAAGAGTTCTTACACAAGAACCCTTGCGCAAGATGTTCTTGTGCAAGAATCCGCCAGTGTAGACATAGCCTCAGAGAATACCTGACAACTTGGTACTAACAAATGAATAGCAATATGCTATTCTAATTTTTTTAAAATATATTTTTAACACTGAAACTCTTCTTGAATAAGATAAATTTGATACTTTAAGGCACAATTAATTCTACAACCTAGTTCTGTAAAAATATATATTAAACAAAATCTATGTTTATTGCATTATTTCTATCTTGCAAACAAAGAGGTCTTTGAAAATTTGTTTGTTTTCTAGAACTTTAACGTCTGCATAAAGTACTGTAAAATGTGCTAAAAATATACTATTAAAGCAATATTTTGCATAATTAGTGGTGACCATAGGCAAGCAAACCACATAAGAATTATAGATATTTTAGAGATGACATGAAAATTTCCACTGGTTTATAATATATATAAATATACTGCACAATGCTGTATAGTTATTTAATTGCACCTAATGTAATTTATATGACATTTATTGTACTTTGCAATATTTACAAGTTATTTTATATAGTCATTGTATATCCCTTCTAAGAAGAATTAATCAATTTCTAATGAGGGTTACTACAACAAAGTTGGCATTGTAAAGGGCACTCAGAACTCATCCTTAGTTTAATACCGATTGCTCAGAAGAGCTCTTGTGCAATTACTGAGATTTAAACTGTATTCAAAGGTTTTAATAAGGTTTTTGACATAAATATTTATCTATATTGCACTAAATTTAAAGAATCTATTCTTCCATTTGTATATAAGGGTAAGATTTATACACAGAGGGCCTGACCCTATACTTCTGCAGTCAAGGGAAGTTTTTCCATCAACTTCAATTGCAGAGGATCAAGTGTGTCACTCCTATATATATCAATCAGAGGGAAAGCAGACTTCTGTAAAATTGACACTATATGAAAAACTAAATAAATTAGGATTTCAGAATGCTCATTTTACAGTTGATGAAATACCTGCAATTATTACAGTGATATTACATTCCATAAATTATGACTCAAGTGGTAGAAGTCAGTGACATTAAACATAAAATTATATTCTAAACATAAATCATTTTTAGTACAGCCTCCCCTTTTAATGTTTATTCGGAATGTCTTTGTAAGGTTGCAAGTAGCTGTCATACTCCAAACATTTTAAATAAGCTGAAAACCTGGTCCATATTTACATTTTATAGAAATACAAACATCCAAATTATTGGCCAAATCCTGGTCACCTTATTCATAATGAATATTTCCAAGGTCTTAAAATGGTGATTATGGCAAAGGATTTGACCCTTAGAATGCACCCTTTTCACCAGATTCAAGTTTTTTTTCACATACAAAGCATTATATATATTCAAAAAACAACAGACTATAAATGCAGTAAAATCATGAATGAAAATCAATATGAGGAAAACTTACATTTATGTGGTAATAAATATAATGTAATTGCCATGGAACTAATGCATACCTACTCTATATTGTCATTTTTGTTATGTGAAATATAGGAAATTAGGAGATGACATACACTAATTTTCCTGTTCAGCTGGATACAAGGTGAAATTTTTGTGCTAGATTGTGATAAATGGAAGACATTATTGCATGAAAAATGAAAAGCAACCAAAACCAACAATGTTGCCTTTATTTCTAAAATCCTGATGTATTATTTCCAAATAATATTTAAGTTGTTTTCATACCATCCCTATATACAGTAACCTACATTTTAAGTTGGTAATGCTCCCACAATCTAAAATACATTGGCTTCAGGTCTTTGCACTTTAAAATTTACTATGTAACTTCATAATTCTCTCATGATACAATTTTGAATTTACTTTGTAAATCCTGCAATTTAGCTTACTTTTCCCTTTGCATTGTGGCTATATTTTAACTAGTACTAATGAAAATGTTACTATGGGCACTCAGTAAAACCCATACATCAGTTTATTCACATAGCAAGTAATGAATTACAGTGAAATCTTTGTTATCCGGCACACTGTTAATCAGAAAACTTTGTTAACTGGCATTGCCCCCAGCTACAATACTGTCACATCTTCAGGTGCACAGGTCTGGCTTGGTTTACCATGATTGGCTTAACAATTTTTATTTAAGAAGTACTAATTATCTTTAACTCAAAATAGAAATGTGAGACCAGTTGTCTCACATTACAAAACTACCAATATTAAAAACTTGTGTTTTACTATTATTGTCCATTGGTTTTTCCTAGGTTGATGGAACCCTCAGATAACTGGAATTTTTAGATAACCAGAACATCCTAATCCCCGAGCGCGCCAGATAACACAGGTTTAACTATACATGTGAAGTCAGTATCAGCTATAAAATACAGCTGAAGACAATATGTATCTTTTATACCACTGATTTTCAACCTGTGGTCCACAGACCCCTGGGATCCATGTCTAAGGGATCTGGAAAAGCTTGTTATTACTATAAAACAGTGGTATTATGCCTAAGATTTCCAAAGACATCTGCACCTTCATATTATAGGAGTCCACAAATGAAAAATGGTTCAAACCACTGATTTATACAGTATAAGATGGTATATGAACTGCGTAAAGCAAAGCTGTGTGTAAATTAAAGCATTATACATTATAGAATATGTATTTTCTGGACTTCACAGATAATCCAATATCTTTAATTAATTTTTTTGCATTATTATTCACAAAGAGATAGCTACCACAAAAAGTGATAATATAACACCCATTTCGATTTAGGTAAATTTGAAAACTCAGGAATTTGTACTCTGAAATAAAAATCAACTGAGAATTAATAAATGTCATTATCATAATACTTATGAAATATTAAAGTAAGTGATTGGTCTCTGAAGACTTTAAATAACTGTAGAAGTTCTCATACTGAGTTAAGGAACTGTCCTCCAACATTAAGTTTGCATTGGTCTCTTACGGGCCTTAGAATTATTCTTATTAAAAATATTATTTCTTAGGTTTACACAATCAGTGAGGCATAATGGCTGCTTGGCTGCATGTCAATTAGGAATTTTAATCTGCAAAATGCATGGCTGTGCACCAACATGTCGCAGAGGTTTGGCCAACTGCATAATTAAGCAGAGATTCAAATAAGGAAAGAGGGATTTTCCCTTTTAAACCACATAGGAAAACTATACAACATTTAGTAGAGAGCAAATATTTTGCACAATATTTAGCAATAAAGAGGCAGCCTCCATCTGCATGTAGTATACCAAAACGGTTTGGTTTCATAGTATAGTGCGGGAGAACTACCTCAACACAGTCTACTCGTACTGATGCTCCTGATGCTGCCATTTCTGGTGCCCGAAAAGCTTCTGCCTCCACTTCCTCTGCTGTTCGTGCCACTGTACACTCTCAGGCGATGGGGCAAAGGGCACACTCTGGATCTTCAAATGCTAAGATGAGAAAAATCAATTTCAATGCCCAAAAGATGGAACTGCTGGTGTAGAAGGTGACTAAACACTAGTATTTGGCCTATGGCACTGGAATCTTGAGAGTCCTAATCTAATTCAGTAAATAAAGGGTTTTGAAACAAGTTGTTCTACTTTTCCTAGGGTATCACAGACACAAGATTCTACAAATAGTAAATGGAAAGTGCTTTTCCCTTGTAATGATTGGAGTGAAAATGCATGCATCTCTGATTGTCAAGAAAAAAAATGTTTAGTATGTAAAAAAAAGTTTCAAAAAAGATTACCCCCGAGATAAAATTTCCTCTCAATATATGCAGCTAAAATTACTGTTAGTTTTATTTACAGCAGAATTGAATCTGAGCTTCAAAAGAAGGATCTTAATTTGGTTGCAGGTTTTGAACCCTACTGAATTTAGGGACAAGTCGGATCCAAGATTTTGCTTTGGTCCATTATACTGGGAGGCCCAACTGCACAATTTTGACCTATATTACATTTGAGTTTCTTCCCCTCTACTTCTTAATTTGTTAGGAAAGAATAATTGGATACAGGTTTCCAGTTCAAGTACGTCTCTATTTAACTGATTAAGAGAGTACAGAATACATCCCCATTATATAAGAAGTTCTCTACTCTCTCAGATTTCTCTTTCAATATTCTTTATTTTGTTTTTCAAAATTTCCCATTCCCCCCTTCTTTTTACTTTACACTTTCCTTTCTGGATTTCTGCACCTTCTTCCTTCACAATGTGACTTGCATGCTCCCTTTCCCTCCCCCCCCCCCCAAAAAAAAATCAAGACTGGAAAATATATTGCTATCCTTTTTTTTTCAGTCCAAATTACAGGAAAATCAGCCTTACATGATATCCAAATCTTCTCAGAATGTGCCCCATGGGGTTTGAGCTCATACAGAGATATTTCTTGTGTTTCCGCAGAAGGAAGCCATGTGCTCACTACCCTCAATGAATAAGTAAGCTATGTAATATAGTACCAGCAGCTTTCTACAGGACAGCATGTTGAACAGGACTTTTTCAGATAGTAAGTAGCACTTATTTACTACACCCTAGGTGGTGGCAAAAAGGGCCATGATAGAATAGCATGTCTGAGTGCACATCAAAGCCCAAGTAAAGATATTCTTTATGTTGTACTTCCAAACATGGTAAAAAAGCCAACACATCTAGACAAGGATTAACTGCTTTTACAGAGTTCACTTATATTAGCAGCTAGATAAATCCTCGTATCTTTAGTCCACCTGATTCAGCCATCTGAATCAGATTTGGGAAGGGTTTTTTCCTAACCAGTAGTTCCAATAACTCCATATTATTTAGGGGATCACTAATTCCTTAATTTCACAGATAGTATTGGCTCTGGAGAGTGCCTATATCACTATTATCAGTAAAATAAATTCTATAGTCATGCATCAAACCTAGGGTCACTTGCAACTGAACTCTTGGTAGCTTCGCTCAGCCAACTCTGTTGCATAGTTATTTGATAAATATTTTTCTGATTTTACGTGGTCTCTAATATATTTGAGAGGTTATCATCTCAGTATCTTGTAACAATTTTTTCCTGAATGCTTAATTCAAGTAAGATGTCATAAACTAACTAAAGGCAAAACCTTGAAAAAAAATCCCTATTTCATTTCCAACCATTTATATGCATCTGCTAAAAAGTTATCACCAGCTCTTTACTCTGTAACCTCAGATTCTGGGCTGCTGATTGATGCAAACTGTGAGTGTGTGCATTTCCCTTTTGCGTATAGTGCCCTTTCAAGAGACTTTTCTATATCTGGCCCTACTGCAGGTATAGGCAATAAGAAATAAGCAAGAGCCTTTGAGATTATTTTTTAAATTGAGTCCACAGTGGAAAGTGTTTTGAGTGTTTCTCTAAGATTCAGCAGTCAAAGGTAGATGTATTAGAATAATCATGGAATCATAGAATCATCAAAATATAAGGCTGAAAGGGTCATTAAACATTGTCTAATCTAGCCCCCACACTGAGGCTGGTAGACCATCCCTACGGGGTGTTTAACTTATTCTTTAAAATCTCCAAAGATCAAGATACCAATACTTCCCTTGGAAGCCTATTCCTTTGCCTATCCTTTATAGTTGGAAGATTTTTCAAATATCTAACCTACATCATCCTTGCTGGAGGTTAAGTCCATTACTTCTTCTCCTAACTTTTGTGAACATGGAGAACTGTCATTAATACATTTGTTGCTCTTCTCTGGTTTCTCTTCAATTTGTCCACATCTTTTTAAAAAATTGTGCTTAGAAATTATGCTCACATTAGAGTGAAAGTCTCTCCAAGGACAAATAGAAGTGGAACAATTACCTCATTTGTATTACATACAACATTCCTGTAAATAAACCCCAGAATTATATCAGCTTTTTTCACAACTACATCACATGATTGACTCATACTCAATTTGTGAGTCACTATAATCCCCAACTCCTTTTCAGCAGTACTACTGAATAGCCAGTTATTCCCCTTTTTGTATTTGTGCATTTGATTTTTCCTTCTTAAATATAGCACTCTCCACTTGACGAATGTTGATTTCTGAACAATTTTCCAATGTATCAAGGTTGTTTTCAGTTTTAATCCTGTCCTCTGAAATGCTTGCAGCCATTCATTGCTTGGTGTCATCCATACATTTTGTAAGTCTACTCTCTATCCTATTATCTAAGTCATTAATGAAAATATTGAACATTACTGTATCCAAACCAACAGAACACTCCCTTTAGATATGGTCTCCCATTTAGATAGGAAACATTTTCTAATCACTCCGAGTAAATTTCAACCAGTTTTTCACCCACTGCATAGAAATTTCATCAGATCACATTTCCTTAATTTGCTTAAGAGAATGTCAGATGGATTTGTGGTAAAAGCTTTACTAACATCAAGACCAATCACACCTACTGCTTCTCCCCTCCCTCCCCCGTTCCCACTTTGCTAGTAATTGTGTCAAAGAAGGAAATAACATTGGTTTGATGTGATTAAAAAATCCACCCTGGGTATTATTATTATAACCTTGTTATCCTCTATGTGGTTACAGGAACCCCCCGACTTCTGACCACCTGAGTTACAACCCCTTCGCACTTACAAAAATGGTTGTAAGTGCAAAAGGGGCTGAAACCCCCCAACTTATGTCCTCGGCCCGCATTTATGATGGTGCACAGCACCTATCATAAATGAGGGTTTGAGTTACGACGCCCCTAAATTGCGACGCTTACCTGGGAATCAATAGCGTTGCAAGTCAGGGGCCACCTGTATTTAATAATTTGTTCCAGTATCTTTCCAGATATCAAAGTTAGGCTGACTTGTCTATAATTCTCCAGGTCTTCTCCAGGTCTTCTTTCTTCCTCTTTTTAAAGATAGATGGCACAGACTGAAATTTTCTAGTCCAGTATTCTCTGATCTGGCAACATCTGTGGTCCAGCATGATTTTAGTTATCCAAATGTCCATTTATCATGGGTGTGGCCAAGTTTCATGCAGTGCAATAAAGTTTGTTTACAGTCACTAGTCATGGCTCTCAGTGTTCTGTGCTGTTATGTAGCTATAATTTACCTTCAAATGTCTTCTAAGAGCCCAGTAAGTAGTGGAAGTGTTGGTAATGCTGCTAGACAATATTGACCTCCCGTGGTTCAGCAAATTCTCTGGTTCAGCACTAGTCAGGTTGCGAGGGTGCCGAACTAGAGACGTTTAACCTGTACTATATTTCTCCTACCATCCTCTGAGACCTCACTCATTCTCCATGAGTTCTCAAACATTAATGGTTCCAAGATTGCTTCAGGTAGCCCCTTAAATGTTGTGTGAATAACTTTATAAAGGCCTGCCAACTTGACTACATTTAATTTATTTAAATATACTTTAACCTTTTCTTTCCCTGTTTTGGCTTGCATTTCTTCTTGTTGTTTCAATTTACCTTTTTAGTGAAGACTGAAGCATAATAGGTATTAAACATGTCTGGCTTTTTGGTGTCATTCATTATTAGCTATGCTTCCCCACTAAGGAGAGGACCTGCACTTTTCTTCATCTTTTATAAAATATTTATAGAACTTTTTTCTGTTATCTTTGTTTCTTGTTAAGTATAGCTCATTTGATGACTTTCCATTTCCAATTACATGTCTGTGCAATACTTTTGTTTTCATCCAATTTCTCTATGTTCTACTGTTTATAAAATTCCTTTTTGATTTTCAGGTCATTAAAGAGCTCCTGCGGGTGTCATATTCAACTCAATATTTTTCTTCAGATTATTCTCACAAATTCTTTTGATTTGTACCATGTACAACAATGAATCAATTTACTTTATCCAATCTAATTCTGAACAGTCCTGGACAAGTCATAGGCAATAAAAAAAAAATCATGGCCTGTAACATGTCCATTATTTTTACTATAAATACCCCTGACTAAATCTTAGCTGCACTGGCTGGGGCACCACTGCTCTAGGGGCCCAATGGTTGGCTCCTATTTCACTGGCAGGAACTAACTACCCCCTGCTGTCCACTGCTCTGACCACTGTTCCAACAGCCTCTGGGGTGGCTCCTGGTACCACATCTATACTCAGAACCATTGCTGATCTGGAAGCTCCCAGAGCCAGCAACACCTAACAGCCAGATCCTCAGTTAGTCCTGGAGTGAATAGCACTAGCCACTGCAGCTGTGGAAGGTACTGATTTCCTGGAAAGTCATGGAATCCATGACTTGTATGATAGACTCGCAGCCTTACTTACATATTTTCAGTGGTGGTGAATAAATGTAGTTTGTGCACCTGAAACCACTATATATGATGTGAGAAATAGTAGTAAATTGTAATGGCATATCCTTGTTGAATATAGTTATTCAGCAGGAATCATCATGAATCAATCAATCACACTCTAAGTTATCTTTAACTATTCAGTGGTCCAACACTAATACAAATAATATTTTTAACAATTAATTACTATTATCCATTTTGTCTACAATTGCTGAATTCTATTTTTTAACTTAAATGAATTACATATCTGACATCTTTCTCAATTAATAACAAATTGAAAATTAAAGATACTTAAATAGAAAAACAAGTCACTGTTGTTTTGATAGATATGTTTGTAACTGTACACCCAGATCTTGGCCTTGCTCAAATAACTGTGTATTGCTTAACACATTCTATTCATCTGGAGGCTACCCCTGAATAGGGAAAGCTTTTAGTGGCAGAGAACCACTGTTGGCACTGTTATATCTTCCTCTTTGCCAGCCTCAAGGGAAGGGAGTACAGTAGGGGCATCCCAGCATGCTGATGATCGCTGGCTGCTAGAATGGCTATATGAGGCCAGGGACTTCAATTTACACTCAGGCCCACACCCGTCATAACCTCAGAGTAGCATAAAGGTACCTTGAAGCATCTTTGGCCACCTTAAATCTGTTTTATGCCAAGTACCACTTGGCTGAAACATAGAATTAGGACCATAATTCTAAATTATGGGTAATGGACATTATTTAATGCCATTTGTTTTTTAATCTAACAAACTCCATCTCTGCACTTCAATATAATTAAAAAGATTGTAAGAATAAAAATATACTAATGCAGTATACAGTATAGATTGTCATGCTGAACGGCTAATGACTGAGTTTTTGCATTGATATTAATTACTGAAAGCTTATTTACAATATAATCGTCACACGCATCTATTAGTTTTATAGTTCTTTGTTATGCACAAAACAGAACAAAATAATAATAAAATAATCTTGCTTTCCAACTAAAAGAATTCCACTTTAGATTATTCTTTGCATACTGAAGGTATGCTTAAGCACTTTCTAATCATAAGCCAGATGGTAGAAAAGCAACTATGTTGGCATTCAGCAATCACTCATGGGACTTCCTGGCACTTAACAACTCATTTTACTGAGAGATGGAATACTGGCTATGCAACTGTGATTCAGGCTTCACATTGTGACACTTCCACTTGGACAGTCATCTGATATTGATAGAAAGGATTTTAGTAAGATATCATATTCAGAGAGACAAATTCTGCTAGTGGATGGGTATGGCTCTAGGCAGGGGCAGATGACCATTTTGCGGGGCCCCGGGCAGCATAATTCCGCGGGGCCCCCCCTTTGCCAAGGCACATGTGCAGCGACGCCATGCGCATGCGCGGTGGTGCCACGGCGCATGCGCGGGGCTTTTTGAAGCGTGGGGCTCGGGGTGTCCACCCCGCTCGCCCTGCCCTATATCCGCCCCTGGCTCTAGGGATAGAATTTATATATTAATACCTTACACTTCTGCAGTGCAATTCACTCAAGGATCTCAAAGCACTTTCCTTAAGCCTCACAAAAATCCTACAAAACTAATTTTACCTACATGAAGCACAACCTAATTCACTGGTGATGGAAAACAGGTAATAATTTATATTATCTGACACATAATATTAGTAAATGTGTTACCAGGAGTGTTATTCAGTCAGGCCATATTTGCATCTTAGCTGACTGAAATGAGTAAAACTGATCTTATTATCCTCTTAACTAGAGTTAAATGTATTTTTCTGAACTTCCAATGTTATTTCCCTTTCATAATGTTAGTTTCTGTGGAAAACTGTGGCACTTGCAAAATTCACAGCTGTGAGATTTCTAAACATGTCTCCATAAACTAGAAGCGAAATTAAGGGCTGGAGGAGAGATGCAACACTACTAAAATTGATGTGGTTTTTTTTTAGTTCTGCTTGCCTGTAGGCCCTATCAGAGATGATTTGGAAGGTGTGCTGCCTGCCTGGAGCCCATATCCAAAACATTATGGAAAAGTTGTGGGCATTAACTGTACTGCCTTAAAGAGTTCAGTAGTGACTTAAACTGGCAGAGTCATGGTGGAATAAATCTCATGACTAGAATATTGGTATAGAGGGGTATAACTTGTTCAGAAAGGACAGGCAGGATAAAAAGGTAGGTGGTGTTACCTTGTACATCAAGGGAATATATACTTATTCTAAGGTCTAAAAGTTGGATAGAAACAAACCAATTGAAAGTTGCAGGATGAAAACAAAAAGGGAAAAACAGGGGTGACATCATATTAGGAATCTACTGCGGACCACCAAATCAAGAGGAGAGGGCAGATGAAGCCTTTCTAGATCAACAGAAATAATCAAAACACAAGACCTGGTATTCATGATCTTGAGAGATGTGTTGGAAAAGTAATATAGCAAAATATAAAATGTCCAAAAAATTACTTGTAACGTACTGGGGACTTTTTGTTTCAGAAGATGCAAGAAGTAACTGGTGGGGAAACTATTTTACATTTGATTCTGAACAACAGGAAGGAATTGGTTGCAAATCTGAACTGGCAGGCAAGTTAGGTGAAAATGATCATGGAATGCTAAATTTCAGAATTAGAAATAAAGGCACGAAAGAATAAAAATGAGGACAAGGGACTTAAAAGAAGCCAATTTTAACAGACTCAAATCACACAGAAAGAAAAATGTGAGGAAAAAGGAACTCAGGAGAGCTGTCCATTTACAAAAAAAGACAACATTTAAGGCATAATAGCAAACTATCTCAAATGCAAAAAGGATAGGAAGACTAAGAGGCCTTTAATGACCTGCAACAGATTTTTAATGACCTGCAAATCAAAAAGGAATGCCACAAAAAGAAATATGGATAAAATCAGATAGATCAAGGCAAAAAGTGCAAGGAATATAAAAGGTAATAATGAAATAATCTATAAATACACTCAGAGAAAGACAAAGATGAAGAAAAGCGTATGTCAGCTACTTAGTTGGAAAGAGGGCTAATAATGAATTAAATCAAGAAACGGGAAGTATTTAATATCTCTTTTACTTCAGCCTTTAATAAAAATTTAAGTGTGACCAGATGGTTAGCAAAATTAATATTAATAAATAGGGTGAAGGAACATAAGTCAGATGAGGGAAACAAAAGGTGAAATAATATTTACCTAAGTTAGAGGGATTCTAGTCTGCAAAGCAGGAGCACCATTTCAGATTTTGGGGGTAGGGGAACAACCTGTGCATGCCATGGTGTGTGTGTGTGGGGGGGAGGGGAGGGTGGATTGAGGACAGAAGCATCAGCAGTGTTACCGAGCATGCTCAGTACAAGCCAAGCAACAAATTGTGGGGAACCAATACTATTGGGCCTCCCACACACAGAGATTACCTCTATCCAGGGATTAAGGTGGCACTGGAAAACTCTACTTTTTCAGCAGATAACTTAGCAGTTAGCTAATAGGAGTACTGTATCTAATTACTATATAAAAGAAAGAAATTAAATAAATATGAGACCCACTCAGCTCTAACACTAATATATCCTCTCTCTTCTCCCCTATTTATTTTGGGTCTGCACATCCTAAACTCAAAACTCCAGTCATCTGAAGAAGTGGACTGTGCCCATGAAAGCTCATGATACCATCTACATGTTTTGTTAGTCTATAAAGTGCTACCAGACCATTTGTTGTTTTTTAAGTTTACTAATATTTTCTGACATCTTGTGGCAAGTCACTGAAAGGACTCTGTATCAGAGGGGTAGCCGTGTTAGTCTGAATTTGCAAAAGCGGAGAAGAGTCCTGTGGCACCTTATAGACTAACCAAAGTGTTGAAGCATAAGCTTTCGTGGGCAAAGACGAAGTGGGTCTTTGCCCACGAAAGCTTTTGCTTCCACACTTCAGTTAGTCTATAAGGTGCCACAGGACTCCTCACCGCTTTTGAAAGGACTCTGGTTAGCCTTAAAATTCTAATATATATTCTTTGTTACTAACTCTGTGGGGAGAGACACCCCAGCAGGACTCCTTGTCTCTATTTCAGCTCTGGAAGGGGAGTGAGATTTAGTGTGTTATAGCAAGGGGCAGATACATTTCAGCTCTATATAAGAACATCAGAATGGCCACACTGGGTCAGGCCAATGGTCGGTCCTTCTAGCCCTGTATCCTGTCTTCCAATAGAGGCCAATGCCAGGTGCTTCAGAGGGAATAAACAGAATAGGCAATCATCATGATCCATCTCCTGTCGCCCATTCCCAGCTTTTGGCAAACAAAAGCTAGGGACACCATCCCTGTCCATCCTGGCTAGTAGCCATTTATGGACTTATCCTTCTTATTGGAAGCCTGTTATAGACTGGGTCTTTCCACCATCTCCTGGCAAAGAGTTCCACAAGTTGACAGTGAAAAAAATAATTTATTTTGTTTGTTTTAAATCTTCTGCCTATAAATGTAATTGGGTCAGCTTCTTGTGTTATGTTAGTGAAGGAATGAATAACATTTCCTTGTTTATTTTTACACACCATTCATGATTTTCTAGACCTCTAACATATCCCTCTCACCCTTTTGTCATGTCTTTTCCAAGCTGAAAAGTCCCAGTCTTATTAATCTCTTCTCATATGGATGCTGTTCCTTTTCCAAATACAATACATCTTTTTTTTCAGATGGGATGACCAGATCTGCATACAGTATTCAAGATGTGGGCATACTATATGTAGAGGCAATATGGTATTTTGTCTTATTATCTATTCCTTTCCTAATGATTCCTACTATTCTGTTAGTTTTTTAGTTTTTAGACTGCCGCTGCTCATTGAACAGATGTTTTCAGAGAACTATCCACAATGATTCCAAGATCTCTTTCTGGAATGGTGACAGATATTTTAGACCCCCATCATTTTTGTTTGTATGTATAGTTGGGATTATATTTTTCTATGCACATTACTTCGCACTTATCAACACACTGTATTCCATTTGTCCTTGTGTTGCCCAATCACTCGGTTTTGTAACTCTTTGCAGTCAGCTTTGAATTAGTCACTGTTTATTCCTTTTTCAAGAACATTTATAAGTTTAACAGCAGTGGTCCAAATGCAAATCCCAGCAGAACAACACCAATTCTTACTCTTCCCCAACCCATCGTTTAAGTGGAGTACCCGGCAATGTTTTCATGATGATGTAATGACCCTTCAATTGAATGCCCAGCCTTTTGTTATTCTTAATCACCTTGCCTTCCTCTTTTTATAACAAACTCCCTGCCCCAAAGGCAAACCTGCAAGCAGCTCAAACTCTGCTGGAGTTAAGAACTGCCTCTTGAGTCAAAGCATGGGCTTTAAGCAGTCCTCAAGTATGAAATCCAGGAGTTCAAACTTTAGGGGGAGTACTGCTTCCTAGCCCCCATAAATGGCACCTTTTCTGCAAAGCCTGATAAAGTGCACCCTAGGATACTTAAGGAACTCTTGGAACCATTAGCTATTATCTGTGAAAATTTGTGGAGGACAAACAAGGTCCTAGAGAATTGGAGAGGGCAAACATGTATAAAAAGAAGAACATAGAGGAGTCAGGGACTTACAGGTCAGTTAGTTTACCTTCCAAACTTGGAAAAATATGGGAACAAATCATTTAATAAAAACCTAGAGTATAATACAGTGATACTTTATAATAAGTATGGATTTGTTAAGAATGCATGCCAAACCATCCTAATTTCCCTTTTTGATAGTTACTGGCCAAGTGGTCAAGGAGGAAACAGTAAATATGATCAATGTTTATTTAGTAAGGCCTATGACACAGTCCCATATGACATTTTTTACGAGCAAAGTAAAAAATGTGATACAGATTAAATTGCTATATGATGGGTAAAAACTGCCTGAAAGACTAAATTCAATGGTTCGCTGTCAAACTGGGAGGATGCATCTAGTGGAGACTTGCAAGAGTCTTTCCTGAATCCAGTATTATTCAATATTTTCATTAATGACTTGGATAATGAAGTGAACAGGTATATAAAATGTATCAATGATGCCAACAAGCACTTTGTAAGACAGGATTAGAATGCAAAAGAACCATTATAAACTGGTCTGAGTCTGACATCAGTAAAGGACAAGTAGAAAGTGCCATACTTAGGAAGGAAATTTCAAATGCACAAATACTACTGAAAAAATGGGAGGTTTTTTTTTACAGTAGATCATAAATCGAATGAATCAACAGTGTGATGCAGTTTTGAAAAAGATAATTCTGGGATATATTAACAGGAGTGTTATATGGAAAGCAGGTGAGGTAAATGTTCCATTCCACTTGTTGCTGATGAGTATCATGTTCAATTTTGGATGTCCCATTTTAAGAAATATGTGGACAAATGGAAAAAAGTCCAGAGGACGGCAATACAAATGATAAAAAGGTTAGAAACTGGATTTATGAGAGAAGGTAAAAACAAACAAAATCTGGGGATGCGTAATCTTGAGAAAAGAAGACTGAGGGATGTTCAGACAAAGAGTCTTCAAATGTGCTAAGGATTATCATAAAGAGGATGAAAAGTTGTGGGTTCAGTCTTCAGCAAGGGAAATTTTGGTTAGATAGTAGGAAAAACTTTCTAACTCAGTGGTTTCCAACCTTTTTACATCCAAGATCACTTTTTAAATGACAGACCAAGCCAAGATCTACTGTCCCGCCCCTTTCTTGAAGCCCCACCCCTTTCTATTCATCTCCTCTCCATTACTTGCTATCCCCAATCCTTATACTGCTGCTTTTTTTCTTTAAATTCTTCTGTAGGAGGAGTTTTTCCAACATTTGGCTTGTCTAGATGGGACCAAATGTCAGAAAACCCCCTTCTTTTGGAAGCCCCCTTATTCCTCGTGGAAAGAAGAATATAGGGGTGACCAAAAGACCATGTTTGCTCTTCCACTAAAAAAAGCGGAAGAACAAACGCATCCTGGACGCAGAAGAGTTTTTCTGGGATATCTCCAGAATCTTGAAAAACTCCTGCAGTCTAGCCATACCCTCGCTGGGTTGAGACAGGATGTGTAGGCTCTGAGGTGGGAATGAGGGATTTGGGTGTGGGAAGGGGTGAGAGGTGCAAGCTCTGCGAGGAAATCTGGATGCAGGAGGAGGTGGAGAAGGGGATGCTGGCTCAGGAAGGGGGCTCAGGCCGGGCAGTGTTGCGGTACTAAGCAAGCCACAGGCTTGTGGATGTGAGGGTGCAGGAATTTGGGTTGGGGTATGTGAGGGGCTCAGGGGGTTCCAGTGTATGATAAGCTCAGATCTAGGGTCTGGGGGAAAAGGGAGTGCAGGAGTGGCTGTGGCCAGATGGGGGCTTGACCCCAATTGGGGGTTTGTTGGACAGGCTTCATTTTTAAATAAAATACTATGTCAAACACAAAAAATTTCTGCATTGTCTTTGTTTATGAGAAGGCCAGGGAACCTGTCTTGAGTCAGGGGTCACTGGCCCACAGAAAAGTCAGTTGGGAGCAGGGGACATGGTACTGGGGAAGGGTGCTAGAGGGTTCTGGGGCAGGGAACAGGGTGCCAGTGGGGGCAAGGTTCTGTGGCAGGGGGCAGGGGTGAGGGAACAGGGTGCCAGGAGGACAGGTTTCTGCAGCAGGGGACAGGTTTCTGCAGCAGGGGAGAGGGTGCCAGTGGGGACAGAGTTCTGTGGCTGAGGGCAGGGGAGAGGAAACAGGGTGCCAGGAGGACAGGTTTCTGCAGCAGGGGACAGGTTTCTGCAGCAGGGGGCAGAGGGATAGGTTTCTGCAATAGGGCACAAGGTGCCAGTGGGGACTGGTTTCTGCAGCGGGGGGGCGGGGGACAGTTCTGTGACTGGGGGCAGGGGAGAGAGAACAGGGGGCAGGTGGGCAGGGGTCAAGATTCTGCAGCGGGGAACAAGGTTCTGCGGCAGGGGGCGGGGGTCAGGAACAGGATTCGGGGGCCGGGGGCCAGTGGGGTCAGGGAGTCCCCTACACCAGCCCTCGGAGGGAAGCCTCTGTTGAACGCTCTCTTCGGGGCTGACCCCCCCCCCCCCCGGGGAGGAAGAAAGCCCCGTCATGCACCTCCACCGGGCCTGACTCTCCCCTCCTGCGGAGCAGGGTAGCCCGCACACGCGAGCCCTCGGGGCTGACCCCCGCGGAGCAGGGAAGCCCGCGCATGTGACCCCTTGGGGCCGACCCCCTGCAGAGCACGGAAGCTCGCACACGTGCTCCCTCCGGGCCCGACTCTCCCCTCCCACAGAGAAGGGAAAGCTTCTGGGGACTTACCCGGTAAGTTCCCGGAATGCCAGGGAGCTGGGGCAAGGAAACAGCTAGCACATTTCTGGAACGCCCAGAAGTGATGCGCAGCTGTAGGACTTCCGTCCACCCCGCGGGAAGCTGCCACTACCTCCATTGCTGCTCGAGATAGGTAGTGGGGCTTCTTAGGGGTGGGGAGAAATGGGGGGCCCAGAAAGCTTTGCGATCGACTGGTTGAGGCCTCAGGATTGACCAGTTGATCGCGATCGACTGGCTGGTGACCATGGTTCTAACTAGAAGGATAATTAAGCACTGGAATAGAATGCCAACTTTGGAGGTTTTTGAAGAACAGCTTGATAAACACCTATTAGGGATGGTCAAGATACCTTTGGTCCTGCTTCTGTGCAGCTAGATGAACTAGACATTATATCGAGGTCCCTTTCAAGCCCTAGATTCCTATGAATACTTGCAGCTTCTTATTCTATATTTGACCAACGAAGTTAATATTTGCTCATTCTATCCATTCTGCAGATGGAGAAACTGAGGCAGACAGCTTTGACATCACTTTCTCACTTTTTCAATAGCATAAACTTTAGGGGCCTGATTCTCATTGACATCTACACTTGGACTATTGTGCATAAGTGTAAATGATGACACAAATAGTAGGGCAGTGAAGAATCAAGCCTTCAGTTTCCTGTCACTATAAAATACCTAGTAATAACAAAACAGGGCATACACCTAAAATCCAACAAACACTCTCTAAAAAATACATGATATGTGCTTTGTAAGCTGATTTGTTAGTTTTACATTTACAGAATCAGCAAGTGCGAGAGATCTGCTTTTAGAAAATACATTTTAAGGATTCAATTTAGCAGCCAGTGTGAGTTCTCCCATTTACTTCACTGGAGAGCAGAACAGGGCCTAAGTTGGTACAATGAAATAACGAATATAAGGAAGTTCAGAGAGGTACAACTGAAAACCAGGGACCAAGGGTTAGCAGAACAGACACAAGTTGGAAAAGCTGAGTTTAACTACTTTGCTCTGACCCACCAGCAACTTATGTAAGAAACAAGAAAAAAGTCCCTCTTTTTTCTCTGTGTTTTTAATATGCTCTTATGACACTCAGCCCCAAAAGGGACTCCAAGACAGAAGTGAAATAATCAGAACAGTAGAGAAAGATTATTTTAGCAACAGCATTTAGGATGCCTGGAAGAGGCAATACCTGTGTTCCCTGTAAGCTGGGTGCTTGTGTAGCCACCCAGAAGAGGTTCAGGAGCTATCCTGCCGATCAGCAGAGCACCCACAGCTGATCAGTCTGCAGCGTGTGTTTCTATTGGTAGTGCACAATTTATGCTGCACATAGATGGAAAAACTTAGAGGGAACACTGGGAAAGACTAATCAATAAATACTAAGGCATGGGTATGGTAAGAATGGAGAGAGGAAGATGAATTTTAGAGATGTAAATAAAGTTGCAGGGTTTACTTTGAAGAGAAGTACAAGAGTCATCGAGAATGGCACTGACCTTGTGAACATGGGTGACTGAGAAAATAGTGGTATTACTATTTCAGTTACTTGATGGGAATTCTAAACTCCCCATTTAGGCGTATGTGTACACAACAGGGCAAAACTTGAATTAAGATATGTCAATTGTGCAGCTGAAGTCAAAATAGCTTAATTCAGCTTTTGGCACTGTCTACATAGCAGGAAGTCAAAGGAAGAGTACTTTTCCTTCGACTTCCCTTAATCGTCATAAAATGTAGCCAGAGTAAGAATACCTCCATCTCAACATTATTTCCAAATAACGGCTTGCTGTGTAGATGTGCACTATGTTATTTCAAAATAACGTCAATTATTCCAAATGCTGCTAGGTAGACATACCCAAATTTCTCTCCTATGGAAGTATAGACAGTCTTTCCACCATTAACCTTCCCCAGAGTTTCAGCTGAAAAAGTACACTTTTAATACCTGGCAGAGCTCCACAGGCAGAATCTTCAAGAGAATTCTATCTCCTAGTTACTACTTAATGTATGGGCTACAATGGCTCCTCATTAGCATCTTTAATTGAGAGAAGATTATGGGAACATAAGGCCTCATATAACATAGCATGATTCTTTTGTGGACACTGTACCAGGGTCTATACCAGAGGAGAGTGCTAGCTTCAGATTTGCACTCAGGAGCTATGACGTATAAAACTCAATGGATAATCCCAGGAGGAAGTGACTCTTGGTGAGGAGACAGGACAAAGTTTTTGATCTTCGAGTGAACCAGTCCACCTGAATGATGTGTGAGAGATACTTGGAAGAGCCACTTGCACAGAGGTGAGCACAGATGGAAGAAATGCTGCCAAAGCACAAGTATATGGTATAAATAACATATAAGCCTTTCCACAACATGAATATTTCTATTGCAGTCACAAGCAAACAATAAGCTCAAAATCTCACATTCAGGATTTGAAGAAAGAAATTGGTCATGTAGGCCATAGCCATATGAAGTGTACAGCACAGTTGTGAAATACATCCTCTGAACAAGGCCTCCACTGGGAACATGCTCCATAATGGCGAGTCAATAAGAACATAAGAACGGCCGTACTGGGTCAGACCAAAGGTCCATCTAGCCCAGTATCCTGTCTGCCGACAGTGGCCAGCACCAGGTGCCCCAGAGAGGGTGGACTGAAGAAAATGATCAAGCTATTTGTCTCCTGCCATCCCTCTCCAGCCTCTGACAAACAGAGGCCAAGGATACCATTTTATCCCCTGGCTAATAGCCTTTTATGGACCTAACTTCCATGAAATTATCTAGCTTCTCTTTAAACTCTATTATAGTCCTAGCCTTCACAGCCTCCTCTGGCAAGGAGTTCCACAGGTTGACTACACGCTGTGTGAAGAAGAACTTTCTTTTATTAGTTTTAAACCTGCTCCCCATTAATTTCATTTGGTGTCCTCTAGTTCTTCTATTTAGGGAACTAATAAATAACTTTTCTTTATCAGCCCTCTCCACTCCACTCATGATTTTATATACCTCTATCATATCCCCCCTCAGTGTCCTCTTTTCTAAACTGAAAAGTCCCAGTCAGTTTAATCTCTCCTCATATGGGACCCATTCCAAACCCCTAATCATTTTAGTTGCCCTTTTCTGAACCCTTTCCAAGGCCAAAATATCTTTTTTGAGGTGAGGAGACCACATCTGTACACAGTATTCAAGATGTGGGCGTACCATAGTTTTATACAGGGCAGTAAGATATTCTGGGTCTTATTTTCTATCCCTTTCCTAATAATTCCGAGCATCCTATTTTCCTTTTTGACCGACGCTGCACACTGCGTGGAAGTTCTAAGAGAACTGTCCACGGTAACTTCAAGATTTTTCTCCTGATTTGTCGTAGCCAAATTAGCCCTCATCATACAGTACATATAGTTGGGGTTATTTTTCCCGATGTGCATTACTTTACACTTATCCACATTAAATTTCATTTGCCATTTTGTTGCCCAATCACTCAGCTTGGTGAGATCTTCTTGGAGTCCCTCACAGTCTGCTTCTGTCTTGACTATCCTAAACAGTTTTGTATCATCTGCAAACTTTACGACCTCACTGCTTACCCTTCTCCAGATCATTTATGAATAAGTTGAAAAGGATTAGTCCAGGACTGATCCTTGGGGTACACCACTAGTTACCCCTCTCCAATCTGAAAATTTACCATTTATTCCTACCCTTTGTTTTCTGTCTTTTAACCAGTTCTCAATCCAAGAAAGGACCTTCCCTCTTATCCCATGGCCATGTAATTTACACAAGAGCCTTTGGTGAGGGACCTTGTCAAAGGCTTTCTGAAAATCCAAGTATACTATATCTACTGGATCCCCCTTGTCCGCATGTTTGTTAAACCCTTCAAAGAACTCTAACAGATTAGTAAGACAGGATTTCCCTTTACAGAAACCATGTTGACTTTTGTCCAACAAATTATGTTCTTCTACATGCTTCACAATTTTATTCTTTACTATTGTTTCAACTAATTTGCCCGGTACTGAAGTTAGACTTACCGGTCTGTAATTGCCAGGATCGCCTCTAGAGCCCTTTTTAAATATTGGTGTCACGTTGGCTACCATCCAGTCATTAGGTACAGAAGCCGATTTAAAGGATAGGTTACAAACCACAGATAATAGCTCAGCAATTTCCCATTTGAGTTCTTTTCGAACCCTTGGATGAATGCCATCCGGTCCCGGAGATTTGTTAACAAATATAATGGTCTTCTGTTGTTATGCATTTTAATAATTAAATTCCTAGACTGTTATTGCTCATTAAAAGTGCTGTCATATGGGTAGAAATCAGATAAATATTGCATCAGCAGAACTGACTTAAACGGGGCCTGAGTGTTGTGTAGTCTTGCCTTAATCTTTGTATTCATGCCTGTCAGTGTAAAAGAAGCTATTTGCATATATATTTGTATGTACGTGCAACCACACTTAAGATGTGGCCCTTGGCATGTGCTGTGAGTATAATATATGGAGATATACCTCTCTCATAGAGCTGGAAGGGACCTTGAGAGGTCATCAAATCCAGTTGCCTGTCCTCATGGCAGGACCAAGTACCATCCTTGACAAATTTTCCCCAGATCCCTAAATGGCCCCCCCTCAAGGATTGAACTCAACACTAGGTCTAGCAGGCCAATGCTCAAACCACTGAGCTATCCCCAGGAACTAAGCAGTATCACTTTGGGAATGAAGCAGGGGATGATGTTCCAAGCTTCATAGGGCTACCTGGAAAGGAGCTTGGGCGAGAACTACAAGGTAGTCACACATAAGACTTGAGAAAAGCAAAGACAGAGGGAATAGGAGGACTTGAGAACAGATGCATGCCACAGGCAGAGGTTGAGTTGTACAATATGATGTGGAGCCAGGAAAGGAGTTTGAGGCAGAATATACTAAGCAATTTCTATGTATCACATAAAATAACTATACCATGAGGAGGCAAAGCCAGAGGAATCAATTCTTCATTTTGACATGAAGTATAAGTAAATGATGGTGTCAGAATAATCCCTGAAGCAAACAAATATGTTATCTTGAGAAAGGCATCCTCAGAGAATAGAAATAAGACCCTTTGATTTTTGGATCAACTAGGCATAGACTAGTGATTATCTGACAAACCTAAGTATACAGCTGACTTCTTAATATATTACAGATAGTAATTAGCTTAATTAATATCCTGGCTAAAAGGGTCCAAACCAAAATCCAGATGGTCCATTATAGACATGGTCTGTTCACAAACTCAAACGTCAGCATTAAGGCATGTTCATATTCTGAGTTTTATTAGATAGAATTTATAGTGTACAGAACAAAAATATCTTTATGGAGATTAAACTGGAAAAATAAGTTTTTCACAAAGTACTTTTAAAAATGTCATACAAACTGCTGAGGATCTGATATAAACATACCAAGTCTCAGTAATAGAGCCAAAGAATAACTCAGCACATTTGGTTCCAAGTGATGCTGAAAAAAGCTTTCAATGCTCTTTTGAAATTCCAACACAAAACTGAATGGAAGGAAGATTGGGATGATTTTCTTGACTCTGAAATGTCAACTTCTTCTCAGTATTCACTATATTTTAAATGCCTGCCAGAAATTATCTCAGATTCATCTACTATATACTTGAGAGAGTTTTTCTGTCTCTTTGTTCAAGAACTCCTCCTAAATGGTAAGAGCTAGGATCACCATATTCATTATATAGCTTCCTCTTATAATTTAATGCAAGGTAAAGGTTTGGGTGTGCCAGGAAAATGGGATATGCCTGGAATGGGATTGTTCCTTACAAAACCATACAGAAAAGAGAAAGAATCATCAGACAAGTGAAAGGTCTGACTGTGGGCGCATTACCATATCTGGAACTGCCCTGGGACTGAGCTTCCCATCTTCCAGGTGTCCTTTAGGTTCAGTGGAGGGGTTGAAGTCCTGCTCCCCATTCATATGGGTACACTGCTAGCTGTTCCCCTTTGACATGGGGCAAGGGAAAAGTGTACAGTTTGCTGCACTCCTCACTCTGGCTGGAGAGTGAAGGGGGCAGCGGAACTTGGACCTGCCCCAGCCAGGGGACATACACTCCTCCCCTGGCTGTACCTGCTGGAGATGCACGGGTAATGAAGGGGTGCTTCTTACCTGGCTTCAAGCTGCTGCAGTGAAAGGGGGATAAGATAGTTCCTCTCTCCCTGGGGAGGCTGGCATACTAAACCCCTCATCCCCAGCTCGACCCCAGAGTTGGAAGAGAAACAGAATAGCTGGCTTTGTGTCAGCTAAGTATTTCCTTCCACGATGGCATTTACTTTAGGATATCTTTCTATCCCCTTTGCATCAGGTCTAGCTATTATATGCAGAAAAGTACCCCTCACCTTGAGAAGGCATTTTTTTAATATTAGGAAAACAAATGAATCAATTTTCCTTAGAAGCACATGGACTCCTACTGCATAGCTTAACGGGGAGGTATTTTGAGAAAGCCATTTATTAAAATATTGGCAGCATGTTGCTGATCTAATGCCAAAGTTTTTTAGAAGATGATTTATTAAATTCAGTTAGAGTTGATTTTTAAAGTAAATAGGTCATCAGCCAGGATGAAAACATTTGTAGCTTCCAAGGATGGGAAACCAAGTAGAATTTTTTTAACGAGCTATGAAAAAATGTTAAAAGAGTGGGTCTATATTTTCAAAAAGAGGAATGTAAATTTAGACTTGTAAATCCACATAGAGACACCTCAGTGTGTATAAGTTCTAGTATCTCCATTGGTTTCAATGCAGCTCTGACAATTTACACCAATTTAGGATGTTCCCCAATATGAGATTGGTAAACAGTTTTTAAGTGATTTAAGAGCATAAGTGCTCCTCAATCACTTAATTATAATTATATTGTTCAATGCGCCTTTGTAAACAGCAAATGATTGTGCAATTACTCTAATTTCTGAGTATCTTCAAAATAAAAATATTGAAAAATGCATGCTAAAATGTAAACAGAAGTGTAGAAATGTGACTCCTTGTAGGTGAAGAAATTGATGAAGTATGATGTAGTTTGTTCCTAAAATATACTGAAAAATATTAAAATCCTTTTAGAAAGACCCTTGATAGGTCTCAGAAAAGACCCTTGACAGGTTTTCCAATATTCAGAATGAAAATATATCAATAGGTTTCTTTTCTTTTCAAGAATGTTAGATGTCTTGTATGCATATTAACAAATATATTATACATATGTTTTATCTGTATCAAATGGATTTATTAGCTGACATTATTAATAAGAATGGGCATACTCAGACAGACCAAATGTCCCTCTCACCCGGTATCCTGTCTTCCAACAGCGGCCAGTCCCAAGTGTCCAAGAGGGAATAAATAGAACAGATAATCATCAAATGATCCATCCCCCTATTGCCCATTCCTAGCTTCTGACAAACAGAGGCTAGAGATGAGATTCTTGTATATCCTGACTAATGGCCATTGATGGTCCTGTCCTCCATGAATTTATCTTCCCTTTTTTTTTTTTAACCCTGTTATAGTCTTGGACTTCACAATATCCTCTGGCAAAGAGTGCGGGATATTTAAATCTCTGCTTCATTAGCAATTTCGATGTGCTTAATCTACATCTCTCTGTCGACAGAAAGGTGTAGTCTAGACGTAGCCCAGGAATTATAAGATGGAGGTTGTACAGAATAGCTAACTTTTTTTTTCTTGCTGCAATCTACATACCTGGACTTTTTCAAAAAGTAAAAATGAGTGAAAGTTTTGAAGCTTATGTGAATTTCCCATCCCCATTTTTAAAAGCACAATAGTGTGACACTGGTACCTTTTTACTCAACTGATTTTTCTCTCCATTTGTATTCAGTCATCTATTTAATGTAGTTACAAAAATATTTGACCACTTTTTCACCTGTTAGCTTAACAAAAATAAAACAGCTAAAAGGGCATGAATTGGATCCCTTCTTGTGCATCATCAATAGATTTGTTTATTCATTACCACAAAGTTATACCATGGAATACAAGTGTAATTTGGGGCCAGATTTGAAGTCAGTGTGGTTGTACAGGTGTAAATGAGGGCTGATTTAGGCCTGCAGATCCTTTATTAGTGATGTTGCATGGGATAAAAATAATCAATTTTGACTCTAAGGTTCTAAGGTGAGTGTGCAGATAGAAATATTACGTATTGAATTGCAAAATGAACAGAGTTGATTTAGACAAAATTCAGAAGGCAAAAACATTGAACCCTCACCACCATTTTTACAGAGAAGCTCTACACCTTAAGGACTAACAATGGATTAGACGAGGGCTACTCAACTTTGGAAGCCCTGAGATCCACAATGAGACTCTCAGCACATGCTGAGGGTCGCAACTTAAGTGTGGTTGCAAATACATGTAAACATAAATGCAAATATATGCAAATAGCTTCTTTCACATAATGCCCTAGTGTCCCCTGGGGACTAGAAATGTGAACACCCTGTTCCCATCTGTTCCTGCCAGCCCACCGGCTTTTGTCTTTCAATGCTTACCCTGCCTGGGAGATGCTTCACTGTTGTGGAGCATGTTCCCAGTAGAGGCCATATTCAAAGGATCCCACCTGCAGGCTGTGAGTTGAGCCCCACAAATTGCACCATGGGCTGCAAACAAATGGGCGGTGGGCCGCATGCAGCATGTGGGCCACGTGTTGAGTACCCCTGGATTTGACTTTAAAAATGAGCTCTCTCAAATGGAAAACATCTTTGAATTAACTAGAAAAATAATAAACTGATCTTGGTTTTGTAGAAACTATTCTGGTCTGCAGCAACCTCATCAGAGAAGAATGAAAGACATCTTGTCAAAAGTTAGGGTAATCCTTCATCTTATCTTCAATTAACTTTATTTTTTTAAATAAAGTTATTAGAATGGAGACGAGATAATTTTATGAAAGAAAAATAGTAGTGGAAACATTTTGCCTTACCTTGGTGGCTATATTAAAATGGAAGGGTAAGATCCAAAGGAGGGTACATAAAAGGCTATAAAAAGCAAATATTGTATTCTAGCAGCTATTGAAGATCTGGTGAACCAGAAAGACCAGTTTAAGGAATAAATTAAAAAGCCACAACTGTAATGTTTTATCAGTATTTCTATATGGAGAAGAGAGGTAGCACTGAAACAAGCAGTATGCCGACTTGATTTGTTTCTTAATAAATCTTTGCAGAGAAGCTCTGTAGATAGATGAAAATAAAATAATGCAAAATAAAGACAAACATGTCTGCTCCCTTTTGCTCTTTCCCCAGCATAGAACTTGATAAATAAATTAAGCACAAGAGATTTTAAAAGAGGTCAAGTACAGGAATTACTGCCAATTGACAGCAGCTCTCTATAATAAAGAATATTGGCTGTACTGACAGCTGGGGTCCTTGTATGCCCTGTAGGTGTGAATGTCTGCTATATTGTGCCGAGGCACAGCTTGCATTTGTTTCAGAGCTTCCTGGTACACAGGAGAAACTGGACGCCTGCTGCTTTCAAACAGGGCAGCATAGCACAGCTAGCCAGCTGCATTGGCCAATATGGAGCAGATGTAGGATGAGGATCCCATTTCCTCTCTCCCTTGTCCCTGCCTTCTTTTAGGGAGCACTCCCCAATTTGTTTGGGGCACAGTGATTGCAATTTTGCCCTGCTGTTTTACAGGTTCACAAGGCAAGGGGATTATTTGTGGACTCAAAGAACAGCAGGACATAATCTTGCCTCATACTGGAGCATGTCTACTTGCTCCTTCCCCGACCTATACATGACATTCTTCTGAACTATCCAATTTGCTGCCACAGAGAGAAGAGAATTGTGTAGAGCACAGCTCTGGCCTCAAAGAGATGTACAGTATCCCCTGTGATAGTTCCACTTCATTTGTGCTGCATTTAGGACATCCAAACTGACAAAGGAGTCTGGGAAGGGAGGCACAATATTTGTTCCTAAAATATGAATTACAATCATTATCAAACCAAACATCACCGAAAGAAGAAAATACATTTTCTCAGACATCTCCCCTGCCTGCTTTCAACTACAGGTAAGGGGACAATGGCAATGTACTGTACAATAGAAATGATGTGGGTGCAAACGAAACAGCAGATTTGGAAAAATTGCTTCCATATCTGAACTTTGTTATTTATTAACCTGTGTGCAATCAAGCTGAAGATTGCTGAAGGGACAGACCACACTGAAGTAGAGAATGACTTTATCTCATGAACAGAGCTATGTGGAAGAATTTAACTTCTAAGTCAGTTTCATAACTGGAAATGAGCTGAATATTCTACCTAAACCAATCTAATTATCCTTCTAGAAACAATAAATAATCTTACAGGAATACTAAAATGCATACACAGAATAGCTAACATAGTGAGATTGGGTAACTGGCAGGAGATTGGGTAACTGGCGGCCTTGAGTATTTCTGTCTGGCATGTAATAATCTCATGGGGCAGAGAGACAGAAGTGGGAAGCAGACCGTTTCCATCAGGTGCCTTCCAATATTATATATACAAAATATGCTTAAGCAACCACTGTGAATTTGTGAATAGGCCGAAGATTTATGCGGTATTTCAGAAATTAAGTAGTCTTTTAAGAATGACACAAATGCCAATGTAAACTTAGGTAGAGAAAGTTAAAAAAAATAGTAAAACTTAGCACTGACAAAGCACTTACAATAATTAAAGTGTTTTAAAACATTAATTTATCTTCATAACACCCCTTACTTATTCCTGTCAATGTACATAAGAGCAACCAAACCTTCTGATCTGATCTACATTGTTGCTTAAGTCACTCAGGAGGAGGGGTGGAAAAACTATACCCCACAGTAACGCTGCTTACATTGACCTAATGCAGTGTCTACGATGTGCTCTGTTGATGGGAGATGCTCTCCTTCTAAATTATCTTACTACTTTTGGGAAGGTGGAATACTGAAGTTGACAAGAGAGTGCTCATTTATCATCTTATCAAGTCTTTACCAGACTCACTAAATTGATGCCACTGCATTGATCACAGCAGTGCCTATTTAGCATGTCAGGATAGGCAAGCACAGAGACATGAAACAACTTGCTCCAAACCACATAATGAGACAATGGGAGAGTTGGGACTAGAAACCAGGTTGCCCAAGTCCTACTCCCATGGTTAATCCCCTCATGCTACCTACTATGGCAGACAACATGTGAGCTAGACGTTTCCATAATAATCTGGAGAGTCTGTATCAGTTTTGGGTTGCTATTCTCATTTCTCAATTACTATATATTTGGTTCAGATTCAAGTGGGAGTATCACAGGACTCCGACATCTACTTCTTATTGGGTTCACCACTGATCCTCAAAGATTCCACTCTCTTCTAGTTGGCCAAAGTTTTAGTACTTTTCTGTCTACAAGTATGGGACAATCCAACTAATTCTGTTTTCATAATATTCCCTTGGTCCCTTGGCAAGTGGTATAACATGACTGAGGTTGCTTTGCAATCTATGGCTGACATCTTGGCTTCACTGAAGTCAAATTCAAAGTTTTACTGATAAAATATTGCCCAAAATAGAATGGATACTCTTTTTGCATGAAATTTGGTAAAAAATGTTCTTTATAGTGCTAGAAAAATATATGTTAAATTATGAAAAAAACAAAATAGTAGCTAAATATAAAGTAGAACAAACGTGTAGCAGCTTGATCCATTGAAAGAGGCAGACAGAAAATAAAGCAAAATTATTATACAATATTTTCCACTATTAATCACATATTTTTAGGCATGTCTTAATGATTCATCAAATTGCTTTGATTTCTAACACAATGTTTCTTTAATAGTAAACATCATTTGAAATAAGACTGTGTTGGTATAAAAAAAATCTATAATTTTACATGGATATATTTTATTACGGTTGAAAACAAATACAATGCAATCATAAATGTAAATCCCATATGCAATATAACATATTTTCTGAGCATTAATTCACATTAGAGAATTGAAAGTACATAATTTTAAAAGACTAGTTTACATTGTAAAGTACATAAGACACAAGGAAAAAAGGACTACAGTGATCATATCCTATAAAGTAATTTCATTTTCCCTCTAATTGGTAAGTAACTAAGATTTCAGCAATGAAAGACAACTAAATTAAAATGATCAACAATTGAAGGGACAGAGATTATATATAAAGTAAAAAAAAATCAACTTTCAAACTTTAATTTGATGTGACAAACATATTACGAAACAATTTATGTGCTCTTCTCCAAAGGGATATTTACTGTTACTATATAAAAGCAATCTTATTTCTCTTAGTCATGATATAGACTTACCGTTTTAGGATTTTTTTTAAATAAACCAGGATTTTGCCTTGCGCAGAATGTGGTTGTCATGTGCTGATCCACCACCCAATTCAAACCTTCAGCATTCTCAAGTTCTTCATTTGAGTACAATCTTTCCACAACAGACAACAGTAACTTAACCATTGGCAGAAAACTAACATTTAAAGCTATATCGAGAAAACACATGTCACTAAAAGAAGATAAACCCAGGATTGTGGAAAGGACAAGGATGGCTTAAGGGTCTTGGGCCATAATGAAAGATCTCAAACATTCAGTCTTCTGGCTAAATTTTTAAAGTGGACTCACCCTTGCTCAAAAAATTGCAACCTATTATTTGCAAAATGCATGTAATGCATGGTAACCTGACTACCAAATTTCCCTAAGCAAATACGGTTTGGACACTCAAATACAAGATGTACAATTTAAATATAAAAACCTGAATGAGACATTGCATATGCACAAAATACTGCATGCAAATTATGCCTGCAATTTTAGATACTACTTTTAAGTATCTAAATTTTAGCTACTACTTTTAAGAATTTGTTCCGGTGTCATTGCCTTTTTTAGGATGGCAGGCAAGTGAATTCTGAGACACAGACAGAGCCAGAGACAGATCGCTATGCATGAAGTCATCAAAGGGTAACATTATTTTCTAATTGCCTGTGTTTTTAATATATTAACCTCTAAATACCTGTCTCTCTGAAAATGTCTCCACTGTATACTCTTTCCTGGAGGCACAATATAATAGAATTGTGTCAGTGTTTGTTCCCATTGTCAGAACCATGGAAGCAGTAGGAGGGCGAGCTACTGTTTCAGCAGGGAAAAAGTGAGTCACTATGATGAGTAAGAGAAATAAGAATACTTTAAATAAATTAATAATAATCCCTATTTCTCAGATTTATTGCTAATGATTCACTTTTTGTTTACAATTATATTTAAAGCCTATCCTATCTGATATTGTTCAGTGTTTAATAATACTTTATTCCTCTCTGAAGGACTCCCATGAAACTTTGGAAAAGTATTTTTTCTAATTACCGACATCAATAATCTTCAAACATCGCCCTATACATTGCCATCTTTTGCAGAATCCTTGAGTGCATTAAAGTGTAAACAGATTTTCTGGCTATCCAGTCTAGACTAAAGTAAGTGTCATCATGCATAGTATTTCACAAGATGTAAACCACTGTTAATTCCCCTCAGACTGTCAACAGGTAATGATTATCCCCAACACTCAATTTAGGAGTGACACATTTGTTGCTCTGAAGGACAATGACTATTGAGGACAGGATTTTATTTCAAGAAATACATAATTGAATGCACATGAATGAGTTTCTAAAGCAGAAATATCAGATCAGGCGTAAATGTGATTGTTATATGATTTAAGATTTGCATTATAATCAGGGGCGGCCCGTGGATGTAGGCAACCTCAGCAGTTGCCTAGGGCACCGCGTTTAATGCGGGGCCCAATGATGACGTCACTCCATTAAGGGCTATGGAGGCGAGGGCGCCGATCGCGCATTCCACCTAGGGCACCAGTTGCCGACAGCTCAACTCGAGCCGCTCCTAATAATATTTTAAATAGAATTCAAAGATTCATTTTGAACCATATTGTAAAAGCCTCCATCAACTACATGTGAAGGACTTGTGGAGATCTGCCAGGTATGCATATTAACTCAGCAGTGTCTTAACAAGTAGTAGAATTTTCTCTAGGGCTATGTCTAGAAAACAGGGTTTTTTCAAATAAAGTGGCCTTTTTTTGAAAAAACTTCACCTGCGTCTAGACTGCCGCTGCATTCTTTCAAAATTAAATCGAAAGAATGTGGTGGTTTTTTCGACAGCGGTAAACCTCATTTCATGAGGAAGAACAGCTTTTTTCAAAAGAGCTCTTTCGAAAAAAGGCGTTCTTGACTGCACACAGAGTTTTTCAAAAGAGAGCATCCAGATTGCCTGGGTGCTCTTTTTTGAAAAAGCAGATCGCTTTTTCCAAAAAGATTTGCCTATCTAGACGATCTCTTTCAAAAGAAGCATGTAGTCTAGACGTACCCTAGGTGCACATGGACAGAATGCAGAATACTGATGAAGAGCTTTGAACCTCTTCACCTCTGAAACACATTCCAAATTAAAATCAGGAATCTATTCATTTGGATTTGGGCTAGATCACGAGTCTATTATGCAGCATAAAGCATGCAGTAATACATCATTTTACTACTACTATAGGAGCCTGAGATGGATATTTTTAAAAAGTTCCTCTGAGATGCTATACCACCATCTATACTTCCACAGCATACCCTTCCCAATGTGCTGGTACAACTACAACAGCTGTGCTGGGGTTACAGAACAAAGGCTCCACATATTCCCTGCTCCTTCCTGCTCATCTATATGAGGTGGATATGTAGTAGTTCTGAGTAGCTTACTTTCCCTTGAAGAAAATGAGGTTATAGTTCACTGGCACAGGAGGCAAATAGTGCCTTAGGTCCCCTCTACTCTCTTCTACCAATGCACAGGTCACACTCTTGGAAAATGTTAAAATAGCTATAAAAAGACCATTCAATAGTAACTCTAAAAGTGGCTAACTGATCAATGTAACATTTACTAAGACAGGAAAATTGAGAAACTTAGATAATCGTATCTATGTTATTTGCCACTAATATAACACTACCACTTCCCTTTTCTATATTGCAAACTTACACCTAATTTGAATGCTAACATTTTTTGCACGTCTGTAGGCAAACTGTGGTAGATCTGCTACCTATTACTTAATGTATTGAAACCATATGTCCAAAAAACATGCATCCTTCAAGATCCAGTCTGAGATGACAAAGTTAAATTCAAGAGGGGGATTGCAGACATTGCTCTACATACAAAGTAAAGTTGATTTCACATAGTGTTAAATTTCACTTTCATCCCAGGTAGTAAAATACGCATTTCAGCATTACTTCAGTATATGTATCTATACTAAAATTGTATAGAGATAGTGACACTGATTATTATATATATTTATATAAATAATCAAAAACCTGAAGGTGAGACACATCCAGTGAATTCCACTTCCAAAACTCCAGAAGACTTTATAGATACATTAAACCACACCGACATTTGCTCAAGCTCAAATAATTAAACACTTTATATACCTTAGATTTTGAATTAACCATACAAATTTAAGTCATGATTAAACCAGTCTGTACAAGGAACTCCCTACTGAAGTGGGAGTTAGTGGGAGTTCCATATGTGTGGCACTCTTACAAGACTGTATTCTATACTTGCACTCAAAATCACAAATGGGATGAAGTCATCTTCATATTAAGATGAAGTTAAAAAGAGTTTTTTCTGAATAATGAGTGTAGGATCACACCTTATATTTTTAAAGGCTGCACTTTTGAGATTCCTCTATTCGAAACAATGTTTGATAAATAGTTTCAAAAAGATATGAACACAAACAGATACAGGATCAGTTCCTGGTATGGTAGACACTTTGCAATCATATAGAAAGAAACTTCCCTATTCCAGTGATTTTAAAATCTAATTTCAAACAAGGTACACTAACCGATGTTACAAATAAGAGAGAAGAAATAGAGAATAAAGGTGAGCTGAACAGATATTTACATAAGCTAAGAATGTATACAACTTGATGGTTACAAACACACACACACACATTTACTTAAAATATATCGGCAAACTCCACATGTCAGCACGCTTCTGGGTTTACTATCTAGCCACCGAGGATCAAATGCGGTACTGTCCTTTAGTAATAATATTCTTCTAATATACTTTTAGATTTCAGACATTAGTGAGAATGGTCAAGTCCAAAATACCAGGATCAGATTTTTTCTGGGTACTATGTAAGTTCAAACCGGGGAGAAGACCGAGAGATACTCCTATTCCTTGAATCTCTACACAGCCTCTGGGCAATAGTGGCAGCCTCTTGGTTGCAAGAAATGCACAAGGCTCTTATACACAGTGGCTCCTGCATCTTCAGATTAAACAGACAGGGATAAATAACAGTCATAATGCAGAGTAGACTGTATGCTAAATCTTTTAATTATGTGACACGATGTTTTCACTCTTTATCAAATCACAAGGAATTGTGTTTGATACAGGCATTGAACCTCCGTTATCTCATTGCAGAATGGCACTTGTTCACAATCCGTAATGAGGGCCAATGCCTTAACAGCACTATTAAGCCCAAAATGTTGCAACCATATAATACTTTAGTCTAATAAATGCCTCTGTCATGATTATTGATCTAATATGTCTAGTACACATTTTAATTTAAAAACCTAAATACATAATTCATTTAAAGTGCCAGCAGGCAGGAGATTGCTTACATACATAAAGAACATGTACAGCTAATTTCAATTTCTTATTTTAAATGATAAATTTGCCAAAATATATTTTATGTGGTGCATCATGTGTTTTACTAAACAGAAGAAATAAAATAGTGAAACATCAAGGCTTTTTATAGCAATATAGCATAACAAAATAAACCAAGCTATTTTTTCCCCTCATGTTTTGTGTTCTCACACATTAATCTTCTGTTGAAAAAGCTCCTATTTTTTCAGTTTATAAAATAATAATAAAGCTGAATCCACTTAAAAGAATATCTCTTAGTAGATTACCCAGTTAAAATAAGAATTTGGATGCACAGTAAACATGAATAGTATAGAACAAAGCTTTAATTAATAATAATGGACAAAAAAACAAATGAAGGAAACAAAAAGGGAAGTACCTACAACATAAGAGCTATTTAGTGTCTGTGTGTCAAATACATACATATTGAAAGCCACTGATTACTTTTTGCATAAAACCATTATGAATCTAGCAAGTTTATATGAAAAATCATATTTCAGCTGTATATAACAAAATAATAAAGCTACAGAGTCATCTGCCTTGAATACCTTGAATAAAAAATTGCAAATTATAGAATAGATTTGTGGTACCACAGACAGTAATTGCAGGGTTACACCCCAAACATATGACATATTTTATAACATCTTGTTTCCTAATGTCACATATCATACATATCAGTCTGAAGAAAAAAAGATAAAGAGTAATTGTATAATTTAATGTTAGGATATAAATTTCATTTACAAACCAATGCCATACGATTAATCTTAAAGGCAGAAGAATAAAAATTATTTATTTATACTTGTGCAGTTCTGAGTATACAATGAAGTTATGAAGAACTGCTTTAATAATGAAATGCATTAGGGGCACATCTGGTAAGACAATTAAAACACACTACTGTCTCTCTCCTTTATGAAATTATTTACTGGTAATATTGTTATCTAAGGGTATGTCTACACTGCATGCTTATTTCAAAATAAGCTACTCCGGAAAAAATACTCTGAAATAGCTTTTTTTGAAATAGCACGTCTATACTACAGGGAAGCCTCAAAATTAGTCCGAGGCAGGCTTCCCTAATGTGGACATGCTACCTCGATTTAAAGCCCCAGGAAACATTGGGGAGTAATTACTTAGAATGGCCCTGGTGAGGAGCTATTTCGAAATAGCAGCATTGAAGCATCCCCACTACTGTTATTTCGAAATAGCTATTTTGGAAGAGAAGTTGTTCCTCATGGAATGAAGTTTACAGAAGTTGGAATAAGTTGACCATTATTTTGAATTTATTTTGAAATAATGGAATGGCTGTGGAGACGCTTGCATTGTTATTTCGGAATAACAACCATTATTCTAAAATAATGATGCTGGGTAGACACACCCTAAAAAAAACCCCTCTGTAGCACTTCTACAAATCTACCTCTGATCCAAAAATCTTTCTATGTGTGAAAATGCCAGTAAGACAGGGCAACAACTTAGTTCCAATATTATAAGAAGTGCAAAAATAAAAATAAATAAAAAATTGAGAAATAGAAGTGTATTTAATTGCCTTTTTTTCTTTATCAGCTATTACTTCTATGTGCTGAGATACTACATGTGTGAGTCTTCATCTCATTTTGCCAAAATATTGTGCTCTGATGCCATCTGGCAGTAACACTTAAGTGTATAAGGTCATATTGCTCACTAACACCTGAAGGCTTGAGTCTCCTAATACTGTTGCAAAGGTACAAGGGTCGAACAGTTAGCTATGTAGCTTACTTACATAATAATATCATGTATCAATCTCCATGGCCCTAGGTACAGGATGCAAGTGAAATCTAACAAAATATTACAATAAACTTTACATAATAAAAAAAATAGCACAAACAGACCTACTGCCTACCCAAGAGTAATAAACATCATTACAATACATAACTAAGTAAACAGTTGATCAACAGGATGTCCTCTGCATTGCTGTGTGAATAGTAGTCAACTCAGGATCTGACAGACCCCCCAAAAGATCAAATTCCACTGTAGGAAACCTTTATTAAGTTGCACTGTCTCCAGTTCTCTGAACAGTGCATATACAGATTATCAGCATATTCAGCTTAGTGAATCTGAATGGTCATGGTTTATGTGGAGAGAGGCAGCACTGAAGGTAGCTGGGTCCTAAATCACAACACAGTTTAGATAATATAACCAAACCTCCTGAAGGGCACTAAGAACTAGATGAGAAGTCAGTGCAGTTCATGGTGTATAGATGTGCTGCTACATACTCCCTCTAGCTAAATTTGTGACTGATCTTCATTGAGGGTAGGCTCATATTCAACTCAACACAATAGTCCACCCTGGAGGTAGCTAGGCATTGATAACTTTGATAAGGTCCGCAATATCAAATAAAGCCTGACATCTCTTAGACCACTACAGATGAAAAAAAATATTATAGGAAAGCATCCTGGTACTCTTAAGAACAGTCAGTAGCTCCAAAGGCACTCTAAGGCTTCATCTGCACTGCAGAGCTATTTCGGGATACTGGAAGAATCCCGAAATAGCTATTTTGTGTCATTAAAGCAGCCCATTATTTTGAAATAGATTTTGAAATAATGGGCACGCTATTCCGGCATCCCTGTAACTCTGTTCTATGAGGGTTACAGGATGTTTTGGAATAGCACTTTATTTCAAAATTAACTTGAAATTAACTTTGTGAAGCGCAAAATATGTAGCTTATTTCAAGGTAAGGGTGCAGTGAAGACACACCTTAAAAGAGCACACCTCAACAAAAGGGTTATAATTCTCCCCTAGCAATTCATTAAGGTGATTTCCCCTAACAACATCTACTCCTTTTTCCTTCCTGGCTTGAACTTTAGCCTTCTCACCATCATAGAATTCCCAGATCCAGTTAAGTATTAGGAAAGCAAGGAAACTATATCATATTATCTGATATAAAAGAAATGACACACTGATGGCACCACAGCACAGATGATCTGATCCGAAGTCCACTGCTGTCACAGGAATATCTCCATTGGCTTCAGTGAGTTTGGATTGAGTCCAAAACATCATACATGAGGCTGTCAATAAATTAAGTAACACCAATGCTGCATGTTTGTTTTAGTGTTACAAAGAAGAGGTGGATCTTGAAAATCACCAAAAAATTTAATACATGATGTATGACAGCCTGCAATCTTACCTAGTGAATTCACATACTGATGTTATTCTGAAATAACAGTGCACGTCTACACTACAAGCCCTTTACTTTGAAATAATGTTGAGCTGGATGACTTATTACTCCAACTCATGGTAACCCTCATTTCACGAGGACTAAGGGGAGTCAACTTCCTGCTGTATAGACAGCACCAAATGCAACTGACAAAGCTGAAGTTGTGTAGTTTAATTCAATTTTAGCTCTGCTGTGTTAGAGGTGCCCTAAAGGATCATATATGAAAAGGCTGTTGGAGTGAACAGGCTTAACATAACCATTTTGAAACTAAATTTTCAAGCTAAGGACTAATAAAACACAGAAAGACATGATTTATCCATGGATGGTGATGACTTTATTAGCCACTGAAGTTCAACATATACCTTGAGATGCTTGTTAGGTCTCTGATTGCCATTGCATGGTGTTCTGTATTAACTCACCTACCTTTTTATTTTTTGGTTAAATAAGAGAGCACATTCTTACAATGATTAAAGAGGAGCTATATCTTTCTATAAATAGAGTCAGTAAATAGTTATTTTGCTTGTTTTTCTAAGCCAAAGATGACTATGTGAAGTACTTTGTAATGTTGTTTGAAACAGGGAGATGGTTTAAAGTTTCATAATAATTGGTCAAAAGCTCAAACTACTCAAATTTATGAGAAACAAAGAAAAAATATATACTTTGGATTGTGTATCCACTTAGGTCACAAAGATAATACTAGAATGATTTTTCAATATTGGTCAATGATTTATATATTGCTTCCAGTCTCTGAACATTTCCAAATGTTAAAAAGCTCACAGCAAGAAATAGTTACTATTAATGAAAGAAGTCAAATTAGACAAAAATGAATGAATAATTTAATTTACAGTAGCAATCCTGTCAGAATGTTTGTGCAAAGTACAATGCAAATTAATTAAACAAGGCAAAAGGTTAAACTTTATAAATCTAACTCAGTAATGTTTTATGTCAGATAATTTAATGTAGACAGAAGACAGGAACACAAAATACTGTCTTTTAAAATGAAAGTAAGGTATTTATTTATCCACATACAACAGATCAGTTTCATATATTATTCTGACTGTGGTCAAAAGTTTGTGGGGAAAAAAAAGATGCTGAATTATTTACTGCACAATGTGTCACTAGTTTCCATCAGAAAAGCATACAGGAAAAAACTTGAACGTTTGGACCTGCTTTCAGATACCATCAGTCCTTCTCTGATAATCTTAAAACAACAATGGGGAAAAAAAGCACTGAGCTTTTAATGAAATTTGCAGTAAATAAACATTCTGGGGATTTATTGCTTGCATAGTTATCTACTTTTCAACAAGTTACAGTTAATGCAAATAACTTAATATGTCTTTATATTCCATTATCCTGGATACATTTAACTTAATACAAATCTTGAACTGTGAATTTGCGTGATATCTTGCAATAATTAAACTACACAAAATAAAAAATCCTCAATACTTATGCCAAAAATTCCAATGTTTGCTTTAAAATATCAAACACAGCTGTGAAGATATGTAGAATTTCAAGTATCTTCTACTTGCCTATATCTAGACCTCAAATGTTTATTTCTAAGTTATATTAAGTATGAAAATAGAAAAAAATCGAGGCAATCCAGCTCCTATTATTAGGAAAACAATAAAAGCTGATTTAAATGGAAGCATGATCAGACAATATGTTAAAAAATATATATTCAAAACCTCTTTTCTCTTCTTTGTATTCTCTGCCTTCCATTAGAATCAATCTAGTTTCCATCTACAACCAGATTCTCTTACTAAATACTGCACTCAATTTTGATCACCAAATTCTTTGATCAAATCACTGCTTGAAAATGTAAACCTTTCAAGTCCACAGATTAAAAATCCAGATAACTTTTTGTATAGCTATATTAAAGTACATTCTGAACATCAGAAAAGTCTGCATTCCCTTAATTCCCCCATCTCCCTTTGTGCCCTTTTTTCATCCCCTCTATTTCAAGCACTTCACCAATGATACTCACCCATTGGTCTTATGCTCTTCAGCTATATATACCCCCATTAACTGTGCTGCATTTGAGCAAAACATAAAATGGAATTCACCCATTACCCTGAGGACAGGACAGCTGGTTGCAGAGTATCCCCCTGGCTGCTATTGCAGCCTATATTTTAATGGGACCAATTCACAATACTGGGGCCTCTAATTTGTTCTGTTACACAGAAAATTATTTTATGGTATGAAGGTGATACAAAGACAACCTTACAGGGCCGTTCTACCTATAGTCCTAATGTGAAGCAAAAATGACCTTTTGCCAATGTCCCCTACATCAGGCGAATTTCACCTTATAACATTTCATTAAACTAGATTTCCTACTTCTCTTCTAGTTTTAGCGACAATCTTCAAATAAGTCATTTACATAAGGAAATACTATTTATTTCTAGGTCTTCTTAGCAGACAAAATATTCTGCCATAGCAAAGAACAGGGGACATATATAGACAATTAGAATTTTCTCACTGTTTACAGGAAGCAGTGCAGCATTCTCAAAATCAGAAATGTCTAATCTACATAATTTTCTTTATAAAGTAATTTAATGGAAACATGCTAGGAATAAAATTATACCTATCAACCTACAAAAAGCATTTTTCCATTGTTCTGTATCATGGAAGCTATTTAGTTATTGAGAACACAAGCTCCTACTTCAGTAAGAATCTTCTAATTAGAATCACCATCCTAAGAAATTAGAAATTTGCCAATAAAGTATAATTCATTAAATAAGTAAAAAAACAAATAAATAAATAGTGAAAACTGGCCAAGATTATAAACACCCTACATTCAACTTTAATAATGGTATTTGCCTGTCTATAATGTAATAATTTTTGAATGTTGCATCTGATCAGTTGCAGAATTCTAGGGATATGTTCTAAGTATCAATAGCCGAAAGCCTATTGACTGTGGTGAAAATCAGAAAACCAAAAAGGGAAAAATGGGAAAAACATGAAGGCTCTGCCAGCTGTTTAGCATAGACACAGCCTCAAGCATCTCCATAATAACACTGGAAATTAGGTGTTCAGACTGGAAATGGAGAATACATTTTTAACAGTGAGAATAATCAGTCATTGGAACAATTTGCCAAGGTCCATGGTAGAGAGTCCCCATCACTGACAATTTTAAAATCAACAGTAGATGTTTTTCTAAAAGATGTGCCTTAAGAATTAATTTGGGGGACTTCTATGACCTGTATTTTATAAGAGGTCAATCTAGATGATCATAATGGTCCCTTCTGACTTTTGGAATCTAAGAATTATCTATAGATCAAAGAATTTCCTGAACCTACTCATTATTGTCTTCTAGTATAACAATACTCCTAACTCATTTCTGCTCATCTTCCTAATAGAGTTTAACATGTTGATAGCCCTAATTACTTATTTCCTGAGCATAAGGAAGACTAATGGTGAAAAAGGAAGGGAGAATTCAGGCTTGTACATAGTGATTGGCATGGGAGTAGAACAGAGGACACTGATATGGGACATGAAGAATCCCGATGGATGAGAGAAAATGGGGAAAAGGTCAGAGACACTAGCACAAGAGTGAGGTGGAAATGAGGAAAAAAGAAGAATGGAAGGCATACAGAGCCATTGTCATTAGGCTGGGGAGAAATGGGAAATGAGGGTTCACACTGATCCCCTGCCATGGAGGGAATGAATGACACTGGCATGGAGGGCACCAGAACCCTAGGTGGGGGAAAGACTGCAGGACTCTGGTATGGGGCAGGGGAAAATGGGAGGCATGCGCTGAAAGGAGGGAATAAAACCGCACTCCTGTAAGGGCAAGGAGAATGGAGGATTTTTTAATGGGGAAAGGGAAGCCACATTGAGACCCCTAGAATAGGGGAGAATAGGGTACATAGAATCCCTGGTGAAGAGAAGACAAGAGGATTCTGGTATGGGTGAATGAGGAAAATGGGGAACATAGGGGAAAAGAGGGAAAGAGTGAGGTAACCTGATATGGGAGAAGTTTGGCACACAGAGCCACTGGCATGGATGGAAAGTGGAAATACGGGTAGTATGTCAGGGAGAATGGGAGCATACAGTGACTATGGTGGGCAGATATTGTGTAGTTCCTATCTGAAAAAGAAAGGAATGGCAGGGCAGTACACAGGGAGTGTCGGTGTGGGTAGAATGCATATGTTCCCCTCAACAAGCTCCTTGTGTACAATAAGCCCTGGCATATGCAATAAGATCAGCCTATACAAGCTATAATAAAATATGCAATTCCCTAGCATTAATTGTGACAGCGAACAATTGTGCCCACTCCTACTGCCACTGAAGTCAATGGCAAATCTCTCATTGGCATCAGTGGGAGCAGGACTGGGCCAGAGATACTGACTACCATTGATAACATAAATTCTGTTGGAGGGAACTGATCTTGCGTTTCTTGTACACTCAAAACAACCTCTGATATCAATGGACATTTTGGGTCTGTAATTGATTCAATTAATTAAGGTATTCAAGAGCTGTGGGGTGGGTGTTAAAAATGAATAGACACAGTACTGTACAAATTAGTTGGATAGTAAATGAATTTAGTATCAGTAGCTGAAAGGATAGATGATTGTGTAGCATTTTTACAAGGAGTTATTCATTGTTGCAGGAGTTTCCTGTCTGTTGAGAATTTGGGTTTTATTTTAGTCCATTGTACAAGAGGCTGACTTCTGCAAAATTGATCTACTGTATACAAATAAATGTAGCCTTCCATGTCATATAAACCCCAAAAAACTGCATAGGTATTTGGCTGGACAGGGACCATATTTTAATAATAGCATAATATCTCGTTTCTTCTACCAAAATTATATAATTTCTAGAAGAGCGGAAATAAATACTTTACACAGAAAAATTACTTTTCCTAACTATTGCTTAAAATCTGCTTTCAACCTCAGAAAAATGTTACCTTCCTTCAGAAAACACCAGCGACAAATTCTGCCCTCAAATACCTATCCCCGAAAGCAGTAAGATCTGTAGTCAGACAGACAAATGCAAAATGTTCCCCTGAAAATCTCTAATGTTCAAAATATATGTGCTGCCTGTAAGGTAAATTAAGTAATATATAATGGGGCAATAGTAAAGTTTGATAAATACTGATTTTCAAAAAATTGCCGAATAGTTAGCTATCTTAGGAATAAAGTATTGTTGCCTCATCTAAGATCACAAGTGTTTTGCCTTAACTTCTGCATCCTTCATTTGCTGATTTTGTTTAGATTTTAAAATGATGCACACTAGATTATGTACATTAATTTGTGGAGTAATGTTTTACTGAGAGCAACAAGATGCCCAGTTTTTAAAGAGCCAGTCCCATATTTAAGCCCTTCTGCAGGTGTCACAACCTTTTCTTTAAATCAGGCAAATTGTTCTATATTTTCTGTATCCCCACTGCAACAGTACTAGTGCATCCTGCCAGTGGCTGGATCCTTTCTCACTAGCTGCCCACCTGCCTATCAACAGCGTGCGGGGGTCCAGTTGTTGACAGTGGGGGTGGCTGTGCAAGGCTGATGGCAGAGCAAAGATGCAGCATGCAGGCATGGCCTCTCCCTTTGCCTGCTCTGTGCTGACTGAGCCAGCAGGGCCCTGTCCCCTGTCCCATTTTTGGATGGCACTGGCTGTGAGTGGCAAAAGTTGGTGTGTGCAGGCAGGCGCTACGCAGCGGCCAGTTATGTATCACTTCTGCTGCTCACATATCAGCCCTTTATGTACTCCTTTCTCTATCCTGTCTCTGCTTTGGCGTTCCCCCCCTTAACCTCAAAGCTCCTTCATATCATTCCCTGGAAAGGTGTTCCCAGCAGAAAATCAGCCCCTGGCCAGAGTGCTGAGCTCACCAACAGCTAGGCTGGCAAGCTCCTTCCTTCCCCCACTGCCTCAGGTTAGACCAACATACTGGGAAAGCTCAAGATTCTCTGGCCTGAGGCATTAGCCACGAGGAGCTGAGCCCTGCATGTGCCAAAGCCCCACACAGTACTGGCAAAGAGAAATCTCTCTGCCCCAGCTAAGCACTTCTCTCTCACACAGTGTCAAAAGGCTGCTGCTGACCACATTCTTACCCTGTATGCCCCTCTCACATATTGCTTCAAGAATATCACATATTGTGGTGCAAGTACCAGGAGTGGCAGTTCTGTCCCATGGGCTCAGCCAGGCATGGAGGGCTCAGACCACCATGCAGGAAGCATCAGATTAGTCATTTCCTTCCTCATGTCAGAGAGGGGTACAGCAGAGTGTGTGTCTGTGTGTGCAAGCACGTGTATGTGTATGCGTGTGTGCGCACATGTCACCCTCCCTGTGTGAATGCTAAAGCCTTAAAGAAGGTAAACAGTAAGACTCTAACTATGCAGTATTTCATTTTTACAGGGGCACAATAAACTTGATGTTAATTTCCAATGTTTCTACTGCATAGTTCTTATTGTTGTTGAACTTGCTTGAATATGAGTAATTTCACCAAGAGCCCCATATTCAACACAAGGAGATATGATGACCCTAATTTTACCACCCCCTTTCATGTGTAATTTGTTCACCACTTGCATGTACAACAACATCTTGTCTAACATATTCATAAATACAATTTCTTTAGACAACAGAAAAAATAAGTTACATGAAATATAACTAAACCAGATTGCAAGTTATCAGTGGAAATATTTTACACGGTGTGGGAACTTCAGGACTAAACTTAGTTAAAAAAACATTCAGTCACACTTACTTTGGTAGAGTTTTCAAATGATTTTCCCTCAATTCCAAGATACGCAATTTGACAAGTCTAGAAATACCAATATAAAACATGATTAATACATTCAAGTAAGAAAATACTTCCGAAACCAATAAGAATTACTGGAGTACTGTTTATTTCAATACAAAAAAATTTAGCCATTAATTTGCTTCATATTATTTTCATGTACATGGCCAGCCTCTGCTGTGTAGCCTACTAAATGATAGCTGTTCTATCTTATTTTGTTTTCCTATATATTTATATAAGCTGGAACACAAGGTACCTGCCAGAGTAATTTTCTGTGTGATTGCTTATAGCAGAAATATGGTAGTTAGTATAGTTAAAAATTGATGTTTTTCTTGTTATTTTCCATAGGATATGTGAGGCAAGAGTTTCGTGGTTGGTGCAATAGGCTATCTTTTTAAATTTTGCTCGGAATCTGAAAGAAAATCTGCTAACTTGGTGATAACTGCCATTCTGAACTTCCTATATAAACAGGCAACAGATGTCCAAGTCAAAATAGCAAGTTCTCGCCTTTCCTTAGCAATTCTGGGAGGGCACCCAACAAAAGTACCAGTCATACTTGATGCATATTTATGAGTTCCCCCAGTATTTTCTCAAATTAGAGATAGTACCCTCAGAAATCTTAAGAGTATCAAGCCCAACTATGGACAAGAGGTTGAACATCTGGAACATTTTGGTGCCAAAAGGGGTATTTAGGCCTAGGGATTTGGGAAATCAGGGCTGCTGCCTCAGCCATTGCTGACAGAGCCCACGCCGGAGTGTTTTTATCTTTTCAGGTCAGAAACCAAATACTTATATCTATTCTATATTTTTATTGCTTTCTTGCTTCTTTAATTTTGCTTAAGTTTGCTTTTAGGAATTCACTACCACCTACTTCAAGGCCTTTCAGGTGAAGGAAGGCTGGTCCTTCCCCACGTAGTTTTGGGGGTATTAAGATCTTGTGGGTAGGAAATATTGTTATAGGATTACTCTTTGTATACTTAGATAAGTTTTAATTGTGTTAATGGCATCTGGGAAAGGAATTTAAGTAATCTGTGTTCTTGCTGCCATATTCATTGTGGTTATTATCACTGTCTTCCCTTTAGCAATAAAATTGTTTTCTGTTTTATTTCCTGAGTTAAGATGTGGTTGCTGTTGACCGCTTGCTAGCCCTCAAGATGTGGATCTTATAGTTCCACTGCATTATAAACAGGGATAAAGAGGATGAACTTAGAATTTCTGGTCAGATTGGTAAGCCTTACCCATCCAAATTTTACTAGAGCTTCTTCCCAGGCTACATCTGGAAAGTACTATCACGTGTCAATTGCTGTAAATAATTCTAAATCAACTTTTGCTGATTATTCACAGAGGTCAAATTATGGTGAAATTTAATTTACCAGAAATATATCCAGTTCTGTAATTGTATCAGATTTGATTACTGGCAATAGATTTTGGTCTGGAAAATCCAAAGTACCCATGTAAAAGGGTTAAAATTGTTTAAAATATTTAGAGCGCTTACACAGATGCATGGTATTTTGAACGACTGTTCACATGTTTACACAATTTTTTTGAAGAGCTCACAATTTCTTGATGCATTTTTGGGCTTACAACTGACTGAACATAGACAGACTGCTGCCCCAGTACAAATTCCTGTTGGTTTCCATGGGGTTGGAGCACAAGTTTACAGTGAATAATGAGCATAAGTGCTCTGTTGAATTAGGGTATACATATTGCAGTAATTTGCATCTTCAAAACATTAAACAAATATTAAATTATGAATACTCACACACCCTTTGATGTAGAACAGTAAGTTCACAAGTAGGAAACCAACACAAAACAGAGACACATAAAATTGGGGTTCAGGGACCAGGCTTTAAGGGCCTGTTCCAGTGCTCAGAAATGGTGACCATCAAATGCCTCCTTTTTACTTCAATTGACTTCTAATCATGCCACTATTCCTGGGCTCTTAAATCGTAGACCATTATTAACCCCAATGGTAAAGTGTAGAGGAGCCAAGAGATAAACATAGACCTCTACTCCTGACCCAAAGGCCTACAATCCAGCTGTACAGAATCCATGGAGTGTAAACTGTTGTGATAATGGGGCCTGCAAATAAAGGCTAATTGTAAGTTCAACTGTAAAAAGTAAGGGAAAGTTCACAAGATGTCATGGTAACCTATTAAAACAAACATAGATGGGACACAGTGCAAAAAAGAGACAGAATGACTGAATTAATTCTAACAAAAAGCTCTACTGATATAGTTCAAAGACTGTGTTACAATCATGCCTGGTACACAAAGAACAATGTGAGACCAGAAATCAATTAATTAAAGTTACTGTGTCTGAAATGATTCCTAATTAGGACAAAAGATTCAGAGGATGGGCTATTCCACTCAATACACCCTTTTCAGGTTCTTAAAAAAGAGATTTTATGGGGAAAATACAGATGAATGAACAAAGGTGACCCATGTTAATAGCTGACAGTCTCTAAAATGTGTCCTTTTCATTCTCTACCTTATTTCTTTTCCATCTCTCTCCTTTTTCCTTCTGTCTAACACAAGTCTGGCTTAACTGACTAGGTCTATATATGTTGCAACAGTACTATCAGCGCGTGACCAAAAAGAGGCTCTAAACTGCAATTCTCTAACCAGAGATTTTCTGGATATAAAAGCCAGGGCTGTTATAAGGGGTAGCAAGCAGGGCTCAGGGTATGAGGCTTTAGCACCATGAGGTGGGGCTTTGGCTTTCTGCTAGGCCCCAGCAAATCTAATGCTGGCCTTGCTTGGAGGACCCCCTGAAATCTGCTCACAGCCCTCCAAAAGGCCATGGACCCCTGGTTGAGAACCACTAATCTAAACAATCAATGCTGGTACAAGTTTGCCATATCTAGGAGTGGCTGATAAAACCATGTGATTCTCCAGAAGTAAGTTGCAAGTGAGAGTCAACAAAACAGAGACACAAGCTGCATTTTCTATCTTTGCTGTTATTTTCTTTCTCCTTCTGTGTTTATCTTGTTGTGTCTTCTAGAAAACAGGAGTAAAACAACACCACCTCAGTCTAAAGATATGAACGACTAATTGACTATGTGATAAGCAAATGCTTAACAGATAGTCGACAGGATAGTTGACTAGTCACTTCCTTGCCACCTCTATCAGAAAGAGGCAGCAAGGTGGGGGAAAAGGAGGGTACTTCAAAGCGGCAGTACTGCATGGTGCCTGGGAACATCTGGGGACTCCCCTGCTGAGCCTGGGCTCCGTGTGGCGCTGCTGCTTTGAAATGTGTGGAGCCTGATGCCAGGCTACCTACAGTGTTTCAAAGCGGCAGCGCTGCTTGGAGAACCCGAGCTCCATGCAGTGCTTTCGACTTTAAAGTGCAGCAACAGCTCTAGGGCAGAGGTACCCGATCGACTAATCAAATCGTTGATGCAAAATTAATTAACTATTCGATTAGTCAACTACTCGATATTTAACATCCCTGCCTCAGTCCCTCTCATCTCTTTCCCAAAAAGTACAACTTTTACTTTTAACAGGGATGTAAAATCCTGTTTAATCAGTTAATTGGTTAAACATTATGTTCAACTGGTTAACCTCTTAAATGGGCAGAAGTTGCTCTGGCCAGGCCAGGCCTGCTACAACTGGGGACTACTCTACCTGAGCTGGAGTACCCCTGTCTGCAGCATACAAGGGAGGGTCTGCTGTGGACAAAGGCTGCTCTAGCCCAACTGGAGCAATCTTCCCTGCAGCAAGTGGGGGACTACTCCAAACCTGCCGGTTAACCGTAACCAGTAAGCATCACCCTGTGCTAAGTTAAAACAACAGAATTCTCTAAGGGTGTGTCTGCACAACAAGGCTTAACTCAAAATAACCTACGCAAGTTGAGCTACGTTAATTGTGTAGCTTATTTCGAAATTGGGAGCATCTACACAGCATTTATTTCAAAACAGAGCACTCTTCCTCTGATTTCCCATACTTTTCTTAAATTACTCCTGTCCAAAGCCCAGGACTGGTAAAATTCAGTTCTAGGTGAATGTTTTGAAGTACAAGAAATGTAGCAGCTTAAAATTCAATACCTCATTATCGCACAGGGTAAGAAAAAGAGTTTTAATACCATTGGAAAGAGAGGTTTCCAGATTATAGAATCATAGAATCATAGAATAATTGGACTGGAAGGGACCTCGAGAGGTCATCGAGTCCAGCCCCCCGCCCTCAAGGCAGGATCAAGCTCCGTCTACACCATCCCTGACAGATGTCTATCTAACCTGTTCTTAAATATCTCCAGAGAGGGAGATTCCACCACCTCCCTTGGCAGTTTATTCCAATATTTGACCACCCTGACAGGAATTTTTTCCTAATGTCCAATTTAAACCTCCCATGCTGCACTTTAAGCCCATTACTCCTTGTCCTGTCCTCAGAAACCAAGAGGAACAAATTTTCTCCTTCCTCCTTGTGACACCCTTTTAGATATTTGAAAACCGCTATTATGAGACCCAGATTTACTTCTGAAGATAGTAGACTGAAGTCATGATTTTTTTATCTATAGAAAAACTATTTTCAGTTATTATCAGAGCTTTTATGGTTCATTCTGAAACCTGTACAGTTGGACTCATGGTAACTAACGCAACCAACATTAAATGCAGATGATAACAGAAAATACTCCAATTTTTTTTAAAATAAACAATCTAAAATATTGCTAAAAATATTTTTTTCTGAAACATATTTTGCAGCTTACAAAAAAAAGAAAGGTTTTGCCAGCATTCATTTGAGATTATAATCACAAGTAACTTGTAGCTTCACCACTCATGAATAATATGATCATTCAGACTCATACTGATAAAACCTTTATTCCACATCACCGTGTATTTATCACATTTTCTACATTCTCAACTCATAAGGTAATTGACTTTATATTTAGTACATGTTGTGAGGAAGTGGGGAGTTTTAGGGGGTTTAAAGGGGGGTGTTGCATACAGGGGGACACTCAGTGCCCAGAAGTTACTAGTTTAATGTGACAAAGGTGGGGAGTTTGTTGTTTCAGAGAACAGCTCAGAGATGGAGCAGTGGTGTCTGGGACCCTGGTTACCCCAGCCCTGCTTAGAGGACACAGCTGATTCTGGCCAGATGACAGACAATGGGCTACAGAGAGGGAACCAGCCCTGCTGATCCCAGCAAGGGGAGAACATTGGACGAAAGAGAGGAGGCAGAGAAGAGAGGGGCCAGGTGACCCTCTTACCCGGGGAGAAGACAATGGACTGGAGACGGGCTGTTGCTGGGAATATTGGAGGCTCCGCTAGGAGACTGGGGGCTGTTTTTTGGGGAACTGAGGGCAAAGCAGGCAATGTTCAGCTGGCTGCAGGAGAGACTGACGTGTGGGGCCGAGGGCCCAGGCCTACTGGCTTGAGAGATCCGTTGCTGTGTTTAAAGCTCAATAAACCCTTCTGCTTTGTGCTGGCTGATAGTTGCTCTGGTCTAGAGAATGGGGTGGCACTATTTCTTCTGGGAGCAGACCCCCTGAAGGGGCTCATGGCAGAGGCAGGTGTGCTGAAGGCCCTGAGAGGCACCGTCCCGGAGGTGGAGGGACGGACCCCCCAGCTGACAGTAGGCACCCTAACAGAGGGTCACCACACTGGAGTGGACTCCCTGAGAAGGGGCTGCCGCCCTAGAGAGGGGGATTCTGCCCAGGAGCTAAGTGTGGTCATGACCTGTGAGCCGTGACACATATACATTAAGTATGATAAAACAAGGCCAAATCCTGTAATCCTTACTCAAACAAAACTTCCCTTGATATGAGAGGAGATTTATTAAAATCTGGACTTCAGGGTTGGGTCAACAATTGGTTATATTGAAGTAGCAATCCAAACACAGATGCTGGCAATATCTTGAAATTAGCCTGCCCCTCTCAGCAGTCATCAGAGTGGCCCCATTGCACACCCAGAGAACAGGACAGAAGAAGTGAAACAACAAACAGTAATGTTTTGTTCAATCCAAACATCATTCAAGTTACTGTGTGGTCAATCATAGCTAATGCTAATGTCTGTCATCTACCACAAAGCATCAAAGAATTATGCAGCCACTGTCAGGTCAATGAGCTAGCCATCTTCAAGACAGTTTCCAAAGGCAAAGTGTGCTATAGCACACTTCCAACATCCATATTTACTACTATGTGTCTGAAGAGATCTGAAGCATCTCCTGCTCCAAATTCTCTTGTATTTCTTGGGGGTTTTCCCACCTCCTGGTTTTTCTTTTTTTAATATTTTCTCAGGTTTGTCTTCTTTCTACCCTGCTCATTTCTTCTCTATATCTATGTGAATCAGACTACTGTACCTTCCTTTTTCTCCCTTTCTTCTTTGTCTCTGAAACAAAATACAGGACTATGTAGCACTTTAAAGACTAATGAGATGGTTTATTAGATGATGAGCTTTCGTGGGCCAGACCCACTTCCTCAGATCAAATAGTGGAAGAAAATAGTCACAACCATATATACCAAAGGATACAATTTAAAAAAAAAGATGGCCCATGAAAGCTCATCATCTAATAAACCATCTTGTTAGTCTTTAAAGTGCTACATAGTCCTGTATTTTGTTTCAGCTTCACCAGACTAACACGGCTACATCTCTATCACTATTCTTTGTCTCTCACATTCACATCTTTACTTTGCTCACTCTGTCATACTTACTTAATTTTTTTCTTTCTTCCTTACCAACAGTCCTTGGATTCCTCAGCAGGGGGATCCACCAGAAACAGGTATTACCTGAACAAGCCCTAATTTGTTCGTTCTGCCATTTTGGCCATAACGTAGCAGTCACTTTAGGTCAAGAACAAGCAAAGAGAAGCACAAATACAATGAGGCTTACAGGAGCAGTCAACAAAGGCTTCCCTTGTTGACTGTGCCACGTCTAGACTGCTGCGCTATGCCGGATCAGCTGATTGTCAGCACAGCACGGCGGCCATTTTTATTTTAATGAAGTGGGGATTATTTAAATCCCCACCTCATTGACTATGTAGAGTAAACTACTTTACATGGCTCTGTTGGCGGAGCCATGTAGTCTAGACACACCCTAATTTAGCACCTCTCCTCTTTTCACATCCATCTCTTCCTAACTCACTTAACAGCTCCTTATTACTCATTACCTCTTTCCAAACCTCTCAGCTGACACAGATCCACTCCTGCCTCTGACCATTCATCAAAACTGGATTGCAGGGACTAACAGTTATGTATATTCTGTTTTTCATGCATACCACTTTTAAATGATTTTTTAAAAAACTAAATCAATTGCTTATGAAGCAGTAATATGGTTTAACAATTAACTCTTACCTTCCAAAATTTGTCGGAAGAAACTCCAGAAAGGCATCATTTAGGTACAGCTGGGTCAAGTTTAGAAGCTGAGTGAAACCATCTGGCAGCCTAAAAAGGAGTTAAAGATTTAGTCCTGGAATCTGGGTTGCTATAGCAACAATGTAAAAGTAAATCTCTAAGGAGTAGCATGATAAGTTCTCCACCCTCACACTCCTTAGCTACACAGCTTATGAAGAAGAATTTATTGAATTACTTGTTACAGATGGCAATTTTGTGTTATTAAAACAAATAGCACAGAACTTTTCCCTCTTACTGTCACAAGATGAAATTTATGTGCCTGACACATTAAGGAAGCTTCATCCTTCTCTCTTGTCCTACCTGAAGCTTTTTATCAGAAGATTTTTTTTTTTTTTACTGAAATGGTGAGCATATGCTCAGTGCTTCACTTTCCATAACTTCTTGAATAGGGCTCAATTTCTCTATGATATAGCATGTCTTTTGATTACTAAGGTAGTACTGTTATTGTACATACATGAAAGGCTCAGTGACCATTGTGCTATAAAGTCTAGGTGGCAATATTTTTCTTTTACTTTACAATGGAGTAAATGAATTTATTAGGTACTTGCAACTTATATTTTCAGATTGTGCTGATAATTTGTATTGAGAAAAAAACAGTCATGTAGAACCTCTAATACATTAAACTGTATGGACACTTTCGTTAATATGGGAAGTATTTGAGTCTAGTTGACTAGTTTTTTTGTAAGTGCATTGTAGTCTAGTTTCTATCAGAAGCCTTATTCAATGCATTCCTGTGCTTCTTCATACTATTAACAGGTCAGCTCTGGATACTGCAATAAAGCAAATAGCCTTAGCATAATTTTGCTATGAAGTGGAACACTAATGGTACTATAGATTCTGCCATAAAGATGCTTTCAAAAAGTAGTGCTACAAAACCAATTAAATAAAAGAAAAGCATTCCCCTGCATTAGATATAGGCAAGAGAGACTGGCACAAAATAAACTATGCTTGCCTGGGACTCCCCCTGCTGGAGGAAAAAGGAATTCACTCCTATATGGCAGTGTTAAAGCTGCAAGAGGTTGCAGAATGCATAATATTTTCAACCTGGTAGCATGCAAATCCAGTCACTGTTTGGGTAGAATAGAGCTATTTAGGTACTTTTGTAGGCAATCCAAGGAAATAGCATACAACAGTGCATGATTTAAATTCTGAGATACGAAAATTAAGCATTTAGCCACTGACTTTAATGGGATTACTCATGTACTTAACATTAATTACATGCATAACTGTTTTGCTGGATTGAGCCATTGTATTTAATGCCACGTAGAATCAAACACATTAAATAGAGGGTCTTAGTATACTTCAGAAAAATGAAAGGATGCTATAAGTGCCAAGCCAAACAATGTCACAAACTATCAAAGAGCTCAAATATATTATCTCTTACAATTTTCTACTGTGACGCTATAATCTTGCAATTATTAAATGAACATTCATTTTGCAACAGTCTAATACATCATATATTCTATATGGTGCTTGACTGGAGAAATCCTGATTCCCGTGATAGCCCTTACTTACATAAGTAAAGGTTTTCAATATTTGGCACTTATTTTTCAAAATGAATTATTTAACTTATAGCCAGGTTTAGGTTTCAGATTAATACAGAAATGAATTTTGGATCCTTGGAAAAATAACTCAATTAACACAGGAGTTAACCTTTTCTTTACATCAGTGTTTCGTTTTAGTACCTTCATAATACACTATGGCTACATCTACACTGACCAGTCTTGAGCAAGAACATATGCAAATGAGGTGCAGTGATGAATATCACCCCACCTCATTTGCATACTTAATGAGCTGCCATTTTTTGTGCAAGGGGCTTTTGCTTAAGGAGCAGTCTACACTGCTCCTTCTTGCGCAAAAGCTTCCTCTTGCACAAGAGCAGTTCTACCTGAAAATAAGCAGCAGAATCACTCTTGCTCAAGAGGGGTTTTTTGCGCAAGAAGGAGCAGTGTAGATTGCTCCTTCTTGTGCAAAAGCGTCTTGTGCAAAAATGGCGGCTCATTTGCATATGTTCTTGAAAAGACTGGCCAGTGTAGATGTAGCCTCTAAGTAAATCATAAGATAAGGATCCATTGCATTTTCTGTTAAAAATTAATCTGAAAGCTACATTTACAGACTTTAAAATATCCAATCATTAAAAGAACATTTAAAATTGCAATGCAATTTTAGAACAAAATTTTGGACAATAAAATCTACTGCAGGAAATTATACAAATATATCGTAAAAGAAGAAATTACATTTAATATGCACCTGAAAAAAATGCTAATACCAATATTCCAGCTATTATTTCTACTTTGCACAGAACCTATACCATAGTTTTAGATACTGATTCTGCAGCTATGCAGTGAATAAAATCCATTAATTTGAATGTCACAGAAAATTAAGGAGCTCTCCACATATCTGCTGCATATCCTGCATACTAGCTAGTAACTCACACCCATATTTGAGGTTTTAAAATGTGTACATGCAGTCCCCGGGTTACGTACAAGATAGGGACTATAGGTTTGTTCTTAAGTTGAATTTGTACGTAACTCGGAACTGGCTCTGGCTCCAGATTCAGCCGCTGCTGCTGAAACTGACCAGGGGCTGACTACAGGAAGCCCGAGGCAGAGTTGCTCTGCCCCCAGCTTCCTGGAATCAGCCACTGATCAGTTTCAACAGCAGCTGAATCTGGAGCCTGGGACAGAACAGCTGGGGCGCTGTTGGGTAGGTCCCCCCAGGACCAACCCGGCAGCACCCCAGCTGCTCTACCCTAGGCGTCCACAACAAAAGCCTGGTCTGCTGGGGGGGGGGGGCGCACTAGCTGTGCCTCCCCTCCCCCCAGCAGACCAGGGAGACCCGGAGCAAAGCCGCAGAGGCGGCGGGGTCCCGCGCCTCTGCGGCTTTGCTCCTGTCTCCCTGCTGTGCTGGAAGGGAGTCCCCCCCAGCACAGCAGGGAGACCTGAGCAAAGACGCACAGGCGGCGGGACCCCGCTGCCCGTGCGGTTTTGCTCCTTTGCCCCGGAGACAGGAGCTTTGCTGTGCAGGGAGACAGGAGCAAAGCCGCAGAGGCGGGGGACCGCGCTGCCTGTGCGGCTTTGCTCGGGTCTCCCTGCTGTGCTGGGGAGTTCCCCCCAGCACACCAGGGAGACCCGGAGCAGCTTTTCTCGCCCCGGAGGATGCGGTGGCGGGACTGCTGCACTCTGGGCGGTCCCGCCACCCGCGAGCTCCGGGGCGAGAAAAGCCCCGTTCGTAAGTGCGGATCTGACGTAAGTCGGGGACTGCCTGTACATATTCATTTTGATATATCTGTATATGTATGCTTGAAAATGACTTTTCCTTTTACTTATGCTTCCAGTCTTGTAGCAGTTGATGAACTCAAGCATAAAAAACAATATGAATACTGTATTCAACATTATTTCATATGTTTATGTTATCAATTTTTGCAGGGGAAAACTAGAAAATCCTAAACTTATAATTTGGATCCTGACCCTCCCAAAGACCTTTCAGCATACTTAGCTGTAAAACTTTGCAGGATTGGGAGCTTGAAAGAATAATAAGAGAAGATCACTTACTATGACTGGAGATTCTTTGAGATGTGTGGGCCCTATCTGGATTTCAAATGTGTTCCATGCGTTGGAGCTGGAACTACAAGTGACTCCTGCACTAACGACCTAATTGGTTTCTGGAGAGCCGTCGTAAATCGAGCTGTCGTAAGCCGAACCCTTATTTCCAACAGGTGCAATGTTATAAATGGGGGTTCCATTCCTGGCCTGCTTTGCCTCCTGGGAGTTGCAGTCCCCAGCATGCCAGGCCCAGAGCCAGCCGAGGGCTGTGCCAGGTATTAGGCAGCTCCACGTCTCCTGGAGCCAGTGGCACGGCACAAACTGTGGCTCGCTGTGAAGGTGAGCTTGACAGGCCACGCTGGGCTCAAGCAAGGCAATTGTAAATGCGGGGGGTCATAGGTAGTGTGGTCAGAAGTCAGGAGTTGCCTGTATTCATAGTAAGACCGACATACGTGTCAACTGGCCCATCTGAGGCTTCAAGTGGTCACAAGAGTTGATGTTGCTCCAGTTCCCTCAGAGACTTGACACTGTTCAAGTTTCCTCTCACCAGACAGTAGCAAAGCCCAGAGCAGAAAGGATGACAAGTGGGATTGGAATCCAGGTAGAGATCACACATCTCAAAAAAACTCCATTTACAGTAACTAATATTCCTTTCTTCTTCAAGTGATGGTCCCTATGGGGATTCTAAATGCAGGAGAATAGTGAGCAGTATTCAATGGAGAGGAGGGCATGATGGCTCTCCAGAAATTAGTCTGAAGCAGGAGTGGGCAATACTTTTTGACCAGAGGCCACTTCAGAAATTTTTGAAGTGGCCCTAGGCTGCCCCAGAAGTGGCGGGGCCAGGTACTTCCATGATTCCCCACCCACAGACCCTGATTGGTCTGGGGGTGGGGGAGTCTTCAGTGTCTTCCTTCCCGCCCCCGAGAGAACCACCAGTTGTTCCTGCCGGGGCAGCAGCTGGCGGTTGACTTTAAACGCTGAGCCCCTTGCAGAGCGGGAAGAGACTTCACATGCTCCCCATGCCCTCAAGCCTTGATTGGCCTGGAATGGGGGAGTGCACAAAGTCTCCTCCCACCATGCCCCCATCCTGCAAGGAGCGTGCAGTGCTAAGAAGTGCGGCATCCCTCACAGGACGGGAGGAGACTTCACATGCTCACTCCCCACTCCCAGGCCAAAATGAGGAGAACATGTGAAGTCTCCTCCTGCCCTGCCAGGAGTGCGTGACTCTTCTAAGTGCCTCACATTCCTTGCACGGTGGGGTCAGATGGGAAGGGACTCTGCATGCTTCGCCCCACCTCCAGGCTCTGATTGGCCTGGGGGTGAGGAGAGTGGCAGGGCCTCTGTGGGCTGGATCAACTTGCTTGGCATGCCAGAGCTGACCTACATAAGCCCTTTTGACTTCCCCATCTGAAGGATGGTGCAGCAAATAGTTATGTCCTGTGGCAGGGGCAACGGTACAATGGTTGGTAAAGATTTGGATTGAGAAACAACTGGCCTGGAACATCTGCAAGGAAAGCTGATGTGAGAGCAAGAGCCCACATGGAGTGGCTTGTGACCCCCACCAGAAAGAAAGGAGTGAAGAAAGCAAGTAAGAAAGAGCCTAACTGTGCACAATGCAGCTGGAGATCCAGTGGGATGCAATGAGAGAGCATGGTCATATAGTGGTCAGTAATGGTGAGGAAGAGATAAGAGGAGGTGTGCAAGTCGTTGGTGTGCTGGAAGTAGAAGGCTAGTTCTCAGCAGACATCAAGGCAGAGAAGCATGCACTCCATGGAAGAGGCATGCAGCTTAGGTTAGAAGGTGAGTAAGTGAGCACAATGGTTGAGCTGGATCAGTGAGATCGAACTGGAAAAGAATTTGGGGTGAAGGCATAGGTAGAAGATGGTGAAGGATAGTTCCACCATCATGGCTGCCAATTCACTGATACACCATGTGGAGGTGATACAACACTGCTTGATCCCAACAGATCTTGTTCAGGATCTGGGAAATCTTGGGAATAGGCAGGAAGGTATAACAGAGCTTGTTGACATACGTAACCACTGTTCGGTAGTCGAACAACTGGAAATTCTGGGAATGGAAGAGTAGCAGAAAGGCCTGGCAGGCAAAGTAGTTCTAGGATGTTGATATGCATCCTTGCCTCTCAGGGTGCACCAGAGATCATGGCACCATGCAATCATCCAAGTGAACTCTCCAGCTCATTAGTGAGACATCATTGATGAAAACAGAGTGAGTCATAGGAGGCATAGAAGTCCAGCAAGTGAAGTTGTGGCCCCCTCGTCCCTCCATTCCTTTAAGGATGAAAGGGTTACTCACCTTGTGCAGTAACAGAGGTTCTATGAGATGGCTGTCCCTGTGGGTGCTCCATCCTCTGTGGGTGCTCCACCTTAAGTGTCTGGGCACCGCTGCGTGCCTAGTCAGATTTTTGGTAGCAGTTCCCTCCGGTAGGCTGCACACATGCACCAGATGGCATGCATGGTGCTGCTACTACAAGCGCGCAGCCAACCATCCCTTCAGTTCCTTCTCTGCCGCAAAAGGAGAACAATCAGCCCAAAGCAGAGAGGAGGAAAAGCAGGTGGGGACCATCCACAGGAACAACCATCTCAAAGAATCTCCATTACTGCACAAGGTGAATAACCCTCTCTTTTTCTTTGAGGAATGTTCCTGTGGGTGCTTCATCTTAGGTGACTAAGGAGCAGTACCTGAGATCGGAGGCAGGTGATTTGGATAATTAGTATCATGCATAGCTGCTAGAATGGTGTGCACAAACTTAGTATCATGGGACAGGTAATTATTAAGAACATAGTGTCTAGCAAACATATGAACAGAAGGCCATGTTGCGGATCTACAAATGTTCATGAGAAGTATGTTATGCAGGTAAGCTGTAGAAGCCACCATGGCTCTTGCAGAGCACACGTGGTTACAACAGAGGATCTTAGCCAATGCCCGGAGGAGAAGTATTTGTAGGTATCGGTAACAGACTCAGCTGCCCTCATATGTCAGAATAAGGAGAAGCAACAGAAGCTGCCATGACCTCCTCTAGACATCTGAAGCAGGTAAGTGTACCACATCTGCCTGGGCCAAACTGGAGCGATGAGGATCACCGTGGCTAAGTCCAACCTTATTTTGTTGACTACTCAATCATGGAGTGGAATTGGGGGGAAAGAGGGAAAGAGTAGAGAAGTGGTGCATTCCAAATTACTGTGAATGTGTCCCCGAAGGAGTGCATGCCAATGCCCACATGCGAACGGTATTGTGAACATTTCTTATTGGCATTGGTTGTAAACAAATCCACCATAGGGAAACCCTAGTGATTGAACAGCTGATGGAGGATTTGAGGGTCCATTTCCCATTTGTGATTGGAGTTGAAATTCCTGCTGAGGTCATCCACAGTGAGGCTATCCTTGCCTGATAGATAAGAGACTTGTAGATGGATGCCATGTGCAATGCATCTTGTCCAAAGATAGACAGCCTCCCTGCACAGATGGTAGAAACTGGCTCCATCCTGTCTCTTATGTAATACACGGCTGACTGATTGTCTGTAAAGATTTGTATGAGGTGTAGAAAATGCTGGCATGCATAAAATACAATTCAGAGCTCTAATATGTTTATGTGCAGGTTGGATTCCTATGGAGACCACCATCCCTGAGTTTTGAGTGAGCTTGAGTGTGCTCCCCAACCCAGGACAGAAGCATCCGTTGTCATGGTCATGGATGCGGATCGTTTGTGAAAAGGTACTCGAATGCACACGTTTCTTTGGTCTACCCCCCCAGTCCAGGGAACGTTTGATCCTGTTTGGGATTGATACTAATATGTTGATGCTGTTGTAGCATAGTTTACCGTCCTTAGCCACTGCTGCATGGATTTCATGGATTTCTGGCATGCAGCACTACTGAAGTGGCTGCTTCCATGTGTCCTAGTAGCTGGAGGCAAGTCCTTGGGGAACTCTTAGACTGATTTGGGTCTATATAGTCTGAAATCTTTGTTGTGGGAGAGAAGCTACAATCTCCACAAAATCAAGGTAAGCCCCATTCTCTGAGCTGGCTGGAGTTTGCACTTGGAGAGATTTATCTGTAAACCGACTGTCTGGAAAACAGCCCTAATTAGAAAGACTGAGTTCTCTGCTTCTTGACTTGTGTTTGCTTTAATCAGGCAGTCATCAAGGTAAGGAAATATGGAGACCCTCTGTCTGTGGAGATGGATGGCAATGACTGAAAAGATCCTTGGAGATGTGGCAAGTCCAAATGGTAGCACTGTGAATTGGAAGTGTGCATTGTCAACTGCTAATCAGAAGTATTTCCATTGTGTTGGGTGAATGGATACGTGGAAATACATGTCCTGGTAGTTAAGAGTCGACAATCAGTCCTCTTTTTTTAAGACAGTAATTAGAGTGGATAGGGTGACCATCTTGAACTGTTGTGATTGTCTGTGTTGGTTGAGCTTCCTGAGATGGATAATCTATCTCCATCGCCCTGACTTCTTCATTGTGAGGAAGTAGTGGGAATAAAACTCTTTGCCTCTGTAGCAATGAGGTACGGGTACTATAGCCCCTAGGTAGAGCTTGTGGTCAATCTCCTGGAGGAGAATGCTCTGGTGAGATAGGTCCCTGAAGATGGATGGGGAGAGAGGGTAGAAGAAGGGGGTAGAAGAAAAGTGGATACAGTATCGACTCTTTATACTGCCCAGTACCCATCTGTCAGTTGTGATGGAGGACCATTGATGGTAAAGAGTGCTAGATGCTGATGAAAAAGTAGGTGGGTTTATGGGTGTCTAAATCAGTGAGGTGTTACCAGACTCTCAACCTGACCTTCAAAATGTTTTCCTAGAAGCTGAGGGTTGAGAGGTAGAGGGCTGGTCAAGGGTTTGTCTCTGCCTCATTTGGAGTTGTCTCCTGTTGTCAAAATGTTTGTTTGCCTAACTAAATGGCATGGGTTTGTATCTTTGAATAAAGAATCTTCCCTGTTTACATTTTTCTGCAGAGACATGAATACCAAGCATTCCTGGCTCGGGTGTCTTTAAGAGAGTGGAGCAACGCATTGGTGGTGTCCGTAAGAGCTAGGAACCCTGGAAAGGAAGATCCTCCACCATGGCCTGTACCTCTCAAGGAAACCCTGATGGATGAAGCCTTGATGACCTCCTCATCACAACGGCCATCGTGATAGAATGAGATGCCGTATCACAGGCATATAAGGCAGCTTCTAGGGCTATGCAGGAAATCAGGGTGCTTTCATTTATATTTGCCCTGAACTGTTCTCTTTTGTCCTCTGGAAGGCTGCTAATAAAATGTGATAGTTGCTCGAAAATATGATATGTGTATTTTGCAAGATTGTGGTGTAGTTGGGTGTGTGGAGTTGTAGAGATGCAGAGGAACAGACTTTCCTCCCTATGAGGTCCAGGCGTTTCCACTCCCTGTTGTAAGGTGAGTTTCTAGCCATACTCTGTTTTCCCCTCCGATTAACTGCATTTACAACTAAGGAGTTATGGGATGAATGGGAAAACAAGAAGTTAGCATCCTGTGGAGCAACGTAGTATTTATAGTCTGACTTCTTGCAGACTGCTGAGATTGTCACTGGCATCTGCCATACTATCTTCGCAGGGTCCATGAGGGTTGGGTCCATTGGTAGGGCCAGCCTAGCAGATGGGAAGTTATGTAGTATGGTGATTAACTTATGATGAACTGTAAAAAACTAGAGAGCAACTGCAGTTCCAACCAACATCACTGGCAGCAGAGAAGGACTGAAGGGATGGTTGGCTGTGCATGTGTAGTAGTGGCACCACGTGTGCTATCTGCTCCATGCGTGCAGACAAATACCTCCAACTAGGTGTTCAGTGGCATTCAGACACTTAAGGTGGAGCACCTACAGGGATACTCCTTGAAAAAGAATCATCAATTTTGCCTCTGAAAAGCTTTTGGTTATTGCAAGGGAAGTCCCTCTAGTGTGATTTGGTCCACCTTCAGGAAACTGCTGGACTGCAGCCAAGAGTCATGGCAGAGCATGATTCCAGAAGGCAGGGAGGTGGAGGCTCAGTATCAATAGCATCAACTACATCTTGAAAGGTCACCTTGGCAATTAATTTTCCCTTGGCCATGAGGTGTTGAAAGCCTGGTGCCTTATCAGGAAGGCGTAGAAATCCCCAAACTTGGTACAGGAAAGAAAGTCTTATTTTCCCAGAAGGCCTGGTAACTGGCACTGCAGAACTGGAGGCCCAGTGAAGAACAGACCTTACACACAATACTTCTTCTCTGCCCGGTCTGAAGGGTTAGACAAAAATGTTCCTGATAGGCACATTCTAAGATCATCTGTACCACCAAGGAATTTGGTGGTGGGAGGGAAAACAAGAAGCTTGTACTGTGAGTTGGCACAAAATATCTATGCTCGGTGTGTTTTGCAGGGGGGAAGGGGAGAGTGCAAGAGGCCAGAATATGGACATTGTGCTGGTTGGAGGATGACATCGTGCATGGACAAGGCAGTACAAGAAGGTCCAGGGGGCTGCAAAATATCCAGAATTAGATTGTGGGGGCAGTGGACAGTTGGTGGCAGCTGCTATGTGACAGAGAAGGTTTCAATATTGGGAGTGGTCATCAGGATGTGGGAGAACCTCATCCAGTGATGAAGAAGTTCCAGTAGAGACTGAGGAAGCCAAAGGTGCCAGTTCCACTGAGGGTGCCAGAAGAGTGAAAGCGTCATGTGGATCCTCATAGATGTAGGGATAAATGGGAGGTAGAGACAGGCAATGATGCAGGCATCATGAGAGTCCCTGGCAGCAGTACAGGTCCCAGATGGACAAATAGACATAAGCATAGGGTCACTGGACATCCTTGGTCCCCGTGGGTAGGGGAGTTACTGATTGGTCATGGGGCTATAAGGGGGAAGATAGGAATGGCAGCAGGAATCTGGGCTGTAAGAGCAAGTCAATGAGAAGGCTGGGTCCTGTTCAAAGGACCAGTCTGACTCTGAAGATAGCTCTGGCAGAGGCAGGGCCATCTGTGTGTTGTGGGATGACATAGGGTGGTCCAAGAGCAAGACAGGTTTCACAGCCAGAGACAGAGAACTGAAAATAACTAGGGATCTGGAATTCAGTGGAGAGCTAATTAATGGCAGCAGCAGTTCAGCCATCAGTCAGTGGGACAAACATCCTGGTGTGTGACCAGGCAGGACATGCCAGATGGTTCTGGTGGCTGGATGGTGCTGGAGGTGATGACAGACACCAGGGGTTAGAGCCAGTGGAACACAATGCTTTGGATTTATGCTCCAAATGAGGCTTTGATTTATACTCTGCAACTTGGTGCGGGTTGAGGAGGAAATGCTGCATTTAGCCACTCTTGTACCAATGAGTGTGCTTTTTATGCACAAAGTGGGATTTGGGCAGAGGTGGCAGTTCCACTGGCATCAGGTGAGAGGGCAGACACAAGTGCCCGCAGCTGATGTAAGTCAGTGCTCAGACAGATCCAACAGTGCCGGATCCAAAGTGGCCACACTCCTCCTTTCACGAGGAACTAACAGAAGGTGAAGCTCCTGAACTTCCTGAGTTTAGGGTGGAAACAATCAGCACATGGAGCCCCAAGTGGTACTATGGGCTTTGCCCATGCAGTACAGGCAATGTTGGTGCTCGTCACTCACAGGGAAGGAGCAAAGGCATGATGCACAGGACTAAAACGAGCTTAACTAAACATAGCCCTCAGCCTAAAGAAGAGCCCCACAAAAGGGATGGCAAGTTCAAAAAGCTAACAACTCTCTGAATGGACAACTACCTACAACTAGAGAAAAAAAAACATATACAAGGAAAAAAGGTGAAAAAGGCAGCGCTCATAGCAAGCAAGGAGCATTGAGGAACTGAGGTTCCAATTCTGGCCATGAAGCGGTAAGAGGGAATTAGAGCAGCTTTGACGTGCATGGCCTCTCAAAGCCTCAGAAATGTGATGTGGTTAATGCATGTGCAGGTTAGCAAACATGACTATGAACAGTTCCAGCTCTGGTGCATATTTGGAATGCACATGAAAGAAGGATGGGCTTTCATGTTTGTTATCTGATACTGGAAAGTAAGCTAAGTTTCCTTCAAGCTGCACGGCTGCTTATCATATGCCACACAGGTGCTCAGGATTGTAGCAAGGCCAGATTCCTCTCCCTAAGTTCTAGACCTGCTGCGACGGCCCTTCCCTGCTCTTGAATGGACCTGCTGCAGCCAAGGGAGGGTAGTAGTGCCCCTGCTCTGCCCCAGCTGGACTTGCCACAGCTCTGACTCAGCTGGACCTAGGGAACAAGTGCCTTTCCCCCAGCTGCAACCTTGCTCAGCCCAGACATGCCATGGCTCGGGGGAAAGGACTGGTGTCCCGGTCCTGACCTAACCCAGCCTGAACCTACTCTGGCCTTTAAGTGGCACTCCTCCCCTTGCCCAGCTCTGCTGGAGCTGCCACAGCAGGGGAGAAGAGCCTCTCACCTGGCCTCAAGCTGCTGCAGTGAGAGAGCACTGGTGGCCCCACTACATGCTGTCCATTAGTAAAATTAATTTTGTTACATGTCCCAATATGGAAGTGATGTGTGACATATCACTTCCATATTGGGGCACGTAACAAAATTAATTCCACATTTGGACCTACAAAATTAGAAGGGATACTGAAAGTAAACATCTGTATTTGTATAATCCACAAATAATGTGTTTTCTATCAGGAAAAAAATCACCTCTCCCATCAAAATTTAGAGTGATCAGACTTTGTACAGGGCACTAAGGGTATGTCTAAACTACATGGCTCTGTCGACGGAGCCATGTGGATTTGTTTGTTCGGCAAAGAGAAATGAAACCGCAATTTATCCTACGAGGCATAACGAGGAGGTCAATAAAGAGCTTTTAGGTTGGCGCGGGAGTGTCCAGACTAACGCGCTGAGCCGACAAACAGCTGATTAGCTGTTTGTCGGCTCAGCGCGGCAGCCATTTAAATTTAAATGAAGCCGCGATAATTTAAATCGCGGCTTCATTTCCCTTGCTGATCAGCCTAATCTACGGAGCCATGTAGAGCCATCTAATCGATGGAGCCATGTAGTTTAGACACACCCTAAGTGGATGAATGGAAAGAATTCACACTCACTGATATGCAAGTCATGATGTGGAAGCACAGCCTCTCTGTGGCTTGTGTTTCAGTTTACTGGCATGACTAATGACTGCTGAAGATTCTACCAAATGGATCTGCATAAATGAAGATCCACAGTAACCCCTTTCTAAGAACCTGCAACTGTCTACACATCTAATTACTGAGTGACAAGCCAGCGTGTAAAACTACAGGTCACCAGCTTTCCACACAGTAACATCCACAAAACAATACTGAAGTGGAATGTAGCAAGGCATGTTACAACTTGAAAACATAGTACACTAAGTATATTCACATCCTCATTGTCTAAGCAAGCCTTTAGAGTATTAGATTAGACTCTCTGGAGGCAAAAGTCTAGCACATGACTACTCTGACAATGTTGTTTCTCTGTTTGCAGGGGCACTGCAGGTTTTGAGTGGTTTAAAGAACTATGGACAGATGAATCCCCTGAATTTCACCCTTAATTTAAGATATAAATTAAAAATATTAAATAAATTATGTTTGTACACGAGCTTTGCAATGCACCTTTATTTTTCACTCCCACACACATTAAATATCTGCAGTGATAAATATAAACATAACTAATTATTAATACTCACTTAGAAATTGGATTGACGCTGGCTTCAATAATTGTTAAACATTTACAGCATTTTATAGTTTCTGGAAAATCTTGAACCCCTAGAAAGAAAAAAAGTTTGAAAGGTATTATAAAGATGTTCTATGAAAAAAAACCTTTCTAAGCTTGTTTTGCTTCTAAATATCTAATGTGATCAAGTTAGATGTCTAAGTCAATAGAACCTGATGTAATATACTCTTGACTACTTAAGGAACTGGCTGTAGAAATCTCTGGGCACATGAGTGTTTATCTTTGTGAACTCATGGAAGATAGGTGAGATACTAGAGGATTGGAAAAGGACAAATATAGTACTTATTTACAAAGAGGGGAATGGGACAACCCACGGAATTATAGGTCAGTCAGCTTAACTTTGGTATTGAAAGATAATTGAGCAAATAATCAGTTTGTAAGCACCTAGAAGAAAGTAAGGTAATAAGTAACAGTCAACACACATTTTTCAAGAACAGCTCATTGCAAACCAATGTAATAGATCTTCTTTTGACAGAACAACAAGCCTTGTGGAAAAGGGGAAGCAGTAGATGTGATATATCACAACTTTAGTAAGGTTTTTGATATTGTCTTACATGACCTTCTTATAAACTGGAGACATATAATCTAAATCAGTGTTTTTAAATCTGTGGTCTATAAACCTCTGGTGGTCCACAGATTATATCTAGGATTAAAAATATTAAAAAATAAAATAAAAAAAGTTTTCAAAATAGGTTGAAAACTACTAGTCTAGATGAATCTATTATAAGCTGGCTGTGTAACTGGCTGGAAAACCATACTTAGAGGGTAGTAATCAATGGTTTGAAGGACAAGGTTAGAAACCAAAATGATGTTGTTAAACTGGAGAAATGGTCTAAAATGCATAGCAAAACATTCAGTAAGGACAAATACAAATTACTACTCTTAGAAAGGAATAATCAACTACACAAGCAGGAAATGACTGCCAAGGAAGGAGCACTGCAGAAAGGGATCTGGGGTTAGAGAGGACTGCAAACTAAAAATGAACTAACAATGTATCACTGTTGCATAGAAGGCAAACATAAATCTAAGATGTATTAGCAGGAGTGCTGAAAGCAACTGAGGAGATGTAATTGTTCCATTCTACTCAGCACTGATATGGCCTCAGTCCAGTAATGTTCAGTTCTCGATGCTACACTTCAGGAAGATGTGGACAAACTAGAGAAAATCCAGAGGAGAGCAACAAAAATGATTATAGATCTAGAAAACTTGACTTATAAAAAAATAGTTTACCAGCTAATTCGATTTAGGGGCTTAAAATTGGAATCCCGTTTCACTGCCGTGTGTAGACACGGGCAGTTACTTCGGGCTAGTCAATTTCAAAAATGATAATTAAATCCCGGGCTTGATTTGCAATTTCGGTCACCCTCATTAGCCTCCCTGGATCGATCTAGTGTAGACATCCCCTAAAGTAGTTAAGTATAAGAACATATTGCTTAGGGTATGTCTACACATCAGGGCTAAAGTTGAATTAAATATAGCTTAAATGAAAATAGCTTAACTCGGCTTTAGGCGCTGTCTACACAGCAGGAAGTCAAAGGAAGAACACTCTTCCTTCAACTTTCATTACTCCTCATGGAATGAAGATTACAGGAGTCATAGTAAGAAGTCCTTCAGCTCAACATTATGTCAAAATAATGGCTGGTAGTGTAGACACGCTCTTAGAGAGATTGTGGAGGTTAACAACAGTTTAAACAAACATCAGTTTGGGTATGACTACAATACCGGACAAGGTCAAGTTAAGATACGCAACTTCAGGTACATTAATTGCATAGCTGGATTTGAGATACCTTTTTGGCACTGTCTACACAGCAGGAAGCTGAAGGAAGAACACTCTTCCTTCAACTTCCCTTAATCCTTGTGAAATGAGGGTTACAGGAGTCAGAGTAAGAAGTGCTCCAGCTCACCATTATTTTGAAATAATGGCTTGCTGTGTAGACATGCTTAGAGACAGTCTAAAACTATAATAATGTGTCTTGCTCAATTCAGTGACTGGACTAGACAGAATCACAGAAATATAGGCCTGGAAGAGACTATCTTCACGAAGAAGCTTTCATTATTAATGTAGAGTGCTGCTATAAATTCAGGTCAGCATTCAGCCAAAAAATGGTTTTTATCTTTTTTCATGATTAGTGATCTTTTAGTTGCATTTCAGGTGGCTAACCAAATGGTGCTAATGCTTATATTCCCCAAATCAACTTCAGTAATTGGCAAATTCCTCTGGCAGGTCCACAGGACAGTTGCCAACTTTGGTATCATCATTTACAAAACTTCCACTAGATGCAATATTGGGTACCACAAATGTTGGGTTATGAAGAGTATTTTGTTTGTATTTTGTGACGGTGACCGTTATGATTAAAATATGAGAACTGGCAAATTTTATATATTGCAGTTCTTAATCATGAACCGATTAGAAAAAAAATCCTTGTTTCCTAGAGTTTCAGACAAAAATTCTTCAGTCAATGATAATTCCAGTTGCTATGCAAGACCTATGTTGTTTCCAGCAAAGAAATGACTAGGACACCACTTCTATATTGAATAGCCAGGAAGCCATGGTACACACAAAAATGCTTAAGTGGATCTCAATATATACACAAAGTTTAAGCACGCATCAAGCTTCGCTGCAGTACAGCTTACATCTCTGAAAAAAAAATCCATCAGTATAAAGCAGCAGTCAGTACCTCAAAGCAGCACTTTGGAACCCCCATATTAACTCCTGTTACATAATTATGATATTTTTCATACAATGCATGCCATTAAGATATCATAGGAAAGGTGAAACCTATTGTTCAGTCAAAATATGTATATTGTTAGTATGTATGAAGATATGTGATTTTGCAGCGTGGTTATTACTGAAATACATTGCAAGTTTCATGGTCATCCACTGCCAGCTTTCCAGGAACAACAAAGGAAGTGATCCTCTCCCAATAGCCACTAATCAGCAGGAGAGTTTTAAACAAGGAATCTACAATGCTGTAAGAGAGCTGCACAAGCATCACAATATGGGGAATTAATCAGCTCTGTGGACCTTTTATTTTCTCTGGTAACTATCTCTGACCTTTTGTGACTGCCGCTTACAATCTATCTTTCTCTGGTTAATATATTTGTTTTATATTTTATCTAAAGCAGTGTGTTTTGGTTGAGGTGCTTGTGAAATCTCATCTCAGTTTACAAAGGCTAACAGGTGCCCCCCCCCCACTTCGGGGGCAGGGACAGGGGAGAGGGCTCCTGAGCAAGGAATATTCTGGCATATTTAAGAATCAAGCGTGGATATCAAGAAAGGAACAGGTAATAATTACAAATGTATGTGTCAGGATGCATATCAAAGCCTGAAAGATTTATTCAACTGAGTTTTATCCATTTTGGTTTAAAAACAACAAAAAGACTAAATGAGAGTGGAACTTAATTCCTTACCCCTTCTCAAAATCCATTTTTCTTTCTCGTATTTTATTACAAATGCTTACATTAACTACTTGCTTCTCTCCAGAAGAGCATGAATGAAATAAATACAATTTCAACTTGCTAATTCAGCAAGAAAAATAGATCACAGACAGTTCAATAGCCAAAGAAAATGACAATATACTTACTTAACTGTACAACCAAATTATGGAGTCAAGAAATCTGATTGATGGATATTGTGTTCTGGGCTATGAAAAGGTGACATAATAAACCCATGTTTTGCACTATAATTGTTAATTTTCTTTATTTCTACATCACCAGAAAGCCAACATGAATGCTGTCTCATTTCCCTTTCAGTATATTTCTGAATAAAGAATGTAAAATGTGAAATTTTCAACCTGCTTGAGCCAAAGCCTTTTTCTTTGCCAACAATTTTATGGGTACAAAAAACTGCAAAGAAATGTATATTACCTGGACATCTAAGTAACTTGTTCTTGAGTATAATTTGATACCCAGCCATGCAGATGGCAAGAACTCAATGTAATTGACTGAAAATCTAAAGAATCTACACACAGTTTACAATGTTCCTGAAGTGTCAGGAGTGAAAAACATTTGCAGCACCCCATTCTGCCATTCCTCCCTATGCAGGACTGCCACTGAAGCCACTAGGAATTTAACTTTTCCACAAATTGCAGGATGTAGCTCAAAAATCATAATAATTAAAGGGTTAGCAGACTTTCAGGTCTGGCTACTGATGTAAGCAGAAATGCACATTTACTAGCATCAAGAACTGTTGGTATTTTCTATTCATTAACCTTCCTCCATTCAAATGTGTTCTTGGGGATTGTGACAGGGCAGGCCAGCTCTGCACTGAACGAGGGCAAGTAGAGCACACCTATGGGGGGGGGGGGGAATACGCCCCTCCCCCATGACCCTGCTGGGCATGCTCCCAGTGCAACCCGGGTATAAAAATCTGGAGCGCAGCTCAGTTGCCCCAGACCTCGGGAGGGGAAGGAGCTCCTGCCAGAGCACCAGAGCCATGGCTACTGCCACCAGCACCTCCGATGTTGCTGGCACCACCCTCGAGATGATCTCTACCACCTTGCCAGCCACGCCTTGCAGCTAATCTCACCGCCGTTACCGCACGCGTAATTGCCATAGGACCAATCAACGCAGCCACCGACATGGGATCTGAACATGACGGTAGGGTCCGCGGTAGCCAGAGGGATGGGGTAGGAAGTAGCCCAGGGTGGGGCACTGGCAGTGACCTGGCGGGCTTGGCGCATTTCGGGGAAAGCTCCCCGCCGAGCTAGTGGTGGGAACTGCCCACCACTGATAGGGCCCTGGGCTGGGGCCTGGAGGAGAGGGAGGGCCCGGGCCCCCTTTCCCCACCCTTTACTACGGAACTGTGATTAGGCCGCTCGGCCTGAAGAAAAAAGTTTTAAAAATGAGATTCTTCCAAAGATTTGACTGGTTGAAATGTTAGAATATTTTAAGTACTTTATCCATGTGTATCAATATAACAACTCTCTATATTCTAAGCCTTGTGAATCATCATTTGAAGTTACCTATATTTTTTATTAGCTATGATATGGAAACAACTTCTGGTTAGGGATGTGACATCCCAGTTAATTAGTTAACTAGTTAAACGTTAAGTTTAACTGGCTAATTGATTAAATGAGAGTGGGTGGTGTGGCTGCTTCACCTAGTTGGGTTGGACTGGCCCCCGTACCCACCGTGGCCAGGGTTCTGAAGGCTGGAGAAGCTCTCTGCCATGACGGGCACAGGGCTGCTCAAGCCCACCAGTTAACCATAACTGTCAAGCATCACCCAGTAAGGGATGTTAACCATTCAGATCCCTTTTTCTTGCTGTTTACTCTGTGATGGAGTGAAATAACCCACAAGGTGACAAACTCAAATGCATAATCAGCTATAGAGCACTGACACAAAAATATTACCCCTGAGCATGTCACCCAAGGACTAGGAGATTACAGTCCTATGCTGTTAACAGAAACTAGTAGTTTTGTGCCATTTTCTGGCCCATGCCACTTCCCATGGCTCCCCTTGGCTGCAAACAGCAAACTAGAGCCAATGGGACCCATGATACTCTGTGGCTGTGGAACCGGAAAGTAAACACACTGGAGCGGCCAGTTAGCAAGTTTCTTAAAGTGGTTTTGTGGACCACTTTGAGAAACACTGTCTTAACTGCTTGTCCTTTTGTACTTGTACTTCCTTCCTGACTTCTCTGGCCCCCGTGTTTATAATTCTAACCTTGTCCTTGGGTAAAATTTTCAAAAACACCTTAAGACCAATGATGGAGAATACACCACAAACCTTGATAAACTGTTCCAATTGTTAATAACTCTCACTGCTGAAAATGTGTGCTTTATTTCAAATTTGAATTTGTCTAGCCTCAATTTCCAGCCAGTGGCTCTTCTCACACCTTTGTCTAAGAGACTCTAGTGCCAAATTCTGTTCCTGCTGTAGGTATTTAGGAACTGTGATGAAGTCACCCCTTAACCTTCTCTTTTGGGCAAGGGAAGTGGACATTGATAGTTATCTGTTCTGTTGCTCAATGGAGATAAGCAGGGGATCCAGGTTCTGATTTTACTTGTTCACTTCACTATCAATAGTTTATCCTTATAATCCAGCTTCAGAAGGGAGAAGGAAACTGAAATATTGTCAGCAAAATCTCCAAGCCCATATAGCAAGCAGTTTCCATGTTCTCATAGAGCTGAAATTAGTCTTCTGTCTCCTGCATGGGTCTCTCAATGAAGGAATTGGCCTGGGACTCAGGGACAGGTTTCCTAGAAGCTACACCCTCTCTTCTGCATGTAATCTATATAGGCTGGACCAGGGACAGGCAAGATACAGCCCAAAGCCCAGGGAGAAGACTTGAAAGAAGGGGTGGGCATGAGAAAAGTGGGGATGGAGCAAGTCATGTGTGAGGGCACAGAGGGACATGAGGGGAATGGGGGCAGAAAGTGGTGAGGGGGTGGGCATTAGGGAAAAAGAGGGCAAAAGGGGCAGGGGCAGTAAGGGAAGGGGGAGGCACCAGGAGGGTGCAGGGCTAAGGGAAGGTGCAGGTGCCAGGGGGTTCTGGGATGAAGCAGAAGGGCAGACACCTGCAGGGGAGGGACCAGCATCAGAGGAGAGAAAGACAGAGCAGGTGTGTAGAGGGAGGTGTTAGGAGAGGGGATGAGGAGAGGTAGCTCACATGATGAGAGTGGGTCTACTGGAGGAGTGGGCACAGGGGGCAGAGGAGGGCTGGTGGAGGGGGGCAGGTTGCAAGAGGGCTGAGGACAGCGAGAAGGGCAGGAGTCAGGACAGCAGAGGAGGGTGAGGAGTTGGGGGGCAGCAGGATCCTAGGGAGCTGATGGAGCAAGGGGAGGAGACATGGCAGCAGAGAGAAAAGGTAAAGGTTTCTAAAATATTTATTAATAACTTGGGTGCCACAGTGGCACATCCAGACAAGCCACATGAACTCAGTACTGGTGCACATCACAAAATTCATTCTGCTCATGGGAGGAAACTCTTAGGCTATGTCTACACTAGCGGCTTCTTGTGCAAGAACATCTTGCGCAAGGGTTCTTGTGCAAGAACTCTGGTGCAAGAACATGTCCACACTGCCATGTGCGAGCTATGCTTTTGAGCAAGAGCATCCATGGCAGTGTGGACGCTCTCTTGCGCAAGAAAGCTCTGACTGCCATTTTAGCCATAGGGGTTTCTTGCGCAAGAAATCCCTGCCTAGCATCCACACTGCTCTCTTGCGCAAGAGAGTGTACGCCTGTTAGAAAAGAGCATAGCTCTTGTGCAAGATGCCCTCTCTTACCACACCGTACTGTCAATGTCCTCGCCCTTGTTCATCACCCAAACACTCTGCATCTTCCCTCCCTCCAATTAAAATTCCCTTCCAGATTTTGCACTCCAGCCTACAGCCCTCCCTCAAGGCAGAATCCTCTTCTGCACTCCTACCCTCTCCCAGACTCTGAACCCCAATTCCCTGCCCCAGGTTACAACCTTCTCTTTCACCCAACCAGCACTTTCAGACCCCAAACCATCTCCTGCATCCCAGCTCCCTACCCCAAGCTCCCCTCTGCACCCAACCCCCATCCCAGACCCACAAGCTGTTGCCTGGAGGTGAAGTATAATATAATTTATGTGGGTATGGCTTGCCATTCTGACTAGAAGGTTCTAGGTTTGCCCTCCTTTCCCTGGATCACAAAAGTTGAGGTCTATGAAGTTCTGTTTCTGGAGGTGGATCTGGGAGACTACAACAGCAGCCATTATTACAATGGGGCTAGTACCAAATTATTATTTTTTTATTATGACAGGTATTAAGATGGCAAACAAAACAAAGCATACAGCACTGATCATTCAGATTGATTCAATTATCCCTGAGGGTAACATTAACAAGATCTGGAAATAGTGAGATGACAAAATTTGCAGATGATACTAAACTGCTCAAGGTAGTTAAGACCAAAGCAAACTGTAAAGAACTTCAAAGAGATCTCACAAAACTAAGTGATTGGGCAACAAAATGGCAAATTAAATTTACTGTGGATAAATGTAAAGTAATGCACATTGGGAAAACATAACCTCAACTATACACATTATATGATGGGGGCTAATTTAGCTACAACTAATCTGGAAAGAGATCTTGGAGTCATCGTGGATAGCTCTCTGAAGACATCCACGCAGTGTGTACGGCAGTCAAAAAAGCAAACAGGATGTTAGGAATTATTAAAAAAGGGATAGAGAATAAGACGGAGAATATCTTATTGCCCTTATATAAATCCATGGTACGACCACATCTTGAATACTGCATACAGATGTGGTTTCCTCATCTCAAAAAAAATATACTGGCATTAGAAAAGGTTCAGAGAAGGGCAACTAAAATGATTAGGGGTTTGGAATGGGTTCCATATGAGAAGAGATTAAAGAGACTAGGGCTGTGTCTACACTGGGCCACTTATTCCGGAAAATCAGCCGCTTTTCCGGAATAAGCTGCAAGCGGTCTACACTGGCCCTTGAATTTCCGGAAAAGCAACGATGCTCTACTGTACAAAATCAGCTGCTATTCTGGAAAAAACTATTCTGCTCCCGCTCAGGCATAAGTCCTTATTCCGGAACACTGTTCCGGAAAAGGGCCAGTGAAGACAGCGCAGTAGTCTTTTCCGGAAAAAAGCCCCGATCGCAAAAAATGACGCTCGGGGCTCTTTTCCGGAAAAGTGCGTCTACATTGGCCACGGACGCTTTTCCGGAAAAAGGGCTTTTCCGGAAAAGCAGCCTGCCAATGTAGACGCTCCTTTTCTGGAAATACTTATAACGAAAACTATTCTGTTTTAAGCATTTCCGGAAATTCATGCCAGTGTAGACACAGCCTAGGACTTTTCAGCTTGGAAAAGAGGAGACTAAGGGGGGATATGACAGATGTATATAAAATCATGAGAGGTGTGGAGAAAGTGAATAAGGAAAAGTTATTTACTTGTTCCCATAATACAAGAACTAGGGGCCACCAAATGAAACTAATGGGCAGCAGGTTTAAAACAAATAAAAGGAAGTTGTTCTTCACACAGCAAGTAGTCAATCTCTGGAACTCCTTGTCTGAGGAGGTTGTGAAGGCTAGGACCATAACAGGGTTTAAAAGAGAACTAGATAAATTCATGGAGGTTAAGTCCATTAATGGCTATGGGTAAGGAATGGTGTCCCTTGTCAGAGGGTGGAGATGGATGGCAGGAGAGAGATCACTTGATCAGTACCTGTTCAGTTCGCTCCCTCTGGGACACCTGGTATTGGCCACTGTCGGCAGACAGGCTACTGGGCTGGATGGACCTTTGATCTGACCCAGTATGGCCATTCTTATGGTCTTATGTTCTTATAAATTATACTTATCTAAGTATACAGTTAGAGTTACCTAATATAATACCATACTCACATACCCTTCTCCCAGAAGACTGAGCATAGAAGGACCAGTCTCCCCCCATTTGGGGGGTTCTGGTGCAAAGTGAAGTATGAAAAACTTAGAAGCAAGGACTTAGAAAGAATAAATAAAGTGAAGCAAAGAACTTTGATATTGTAAGCGTGGTCAAGGTAAACTCTATCCTGACATCTGGTGGTGAACTGTGGCAAGTGGTACACAGAGACTTCAGGGGCTGAGCCCAATTTGCATAGACACACACACCCTGTCTAGCATGTGCTCACAGCAGCCCAAATGGTCACTTTGGCCACTGTGGGATTCCCAGTCTCTCTGTTATTGAGGCAGTGGGGATAAAAGTGTTGTTACCCTGATTATGCGAATCAAGGACAATGGACTGGTGGAACTGTTTATGACAGAAGGATTCGCCATAAACTAAGTAGCACTCACTAGACAAGGGGCATGGGTTCCAAACCCAGTCAAATTGAGAGAGGCTGGGGACAGGTCTTTGTACCTGGTGGGGGGGGGGGGGGCTTCTCTCAGGGCTTATACAACACCAATTACACCCCCTCCTCTCTCCACTGTGGAATATCAGAGTTAATTTAGATTCCGTTAGGGGTCTAGTTGTGAGCTGGGGAGTTAACTTCACTGTGGGCCAGTGGAGCACTAGTGCTAAGGCTCCTCTGTTATGAGCTGAAATCACTGTGTGCTGTGGGGAGCCTGGCGCTGTGCTGCGGACAAGAGCTGAAATCACTGTTGCTGAGGGGAGCCTGGTGCTAAGCTGCTGGGCTGCTAGCAGAGACGCTTGCAAGGGACAACCAGCAAGTGCAGGCGGACAGCAGAGTGGTTTGCCGGGACGACCGGTGGTTGCAGGCGGACAGCAGATGCAGCTGGCGGGGGCGACCTGCGGGTGCGGGCGGATAGCAGAGCGGCTGACGGGGATGACCTGTGGCTGGTAGGAGCAGCAGCAGGAGCAGCCAGCTGGCAGCCAGGGGCGTGAACTGAGAAGGCTGGCAGAGTGTGATGGAATGACTTGCATCGACGGCGGCGGCAGAACCCCACGGAAAGGCGGAGCCATCAGCGGAGCCACTAGCAGGGCCACGTAAGGTGTATCGATCCCCGCCCCTCCAGGTTGGGATGGTGAAACCCTGCTGGGTGAACTTTTGAACCCTGGGGCGGCACTGACCTGGGGCAGAGACTTTTGGGGTGTTGGACTTTTGGGACTTTGGGGGGATTTGTGGCTGGGGGGAGGGCCTTCGCTCATGTTTGGTCTGTAAATCCGAGTTCTGGTGTTTCCCCAATTTAATGCTGATGTCGGTTACCTCATGTTATTAAAGGTTTGCTACTATACTGAGGCTCTGTGCTTGCGAAAGGGGAAGAATTGCCTCTTTTGAGGCACCTAGAGCTGTATGTAAGATTTCCCAGATCACTGGGTGGGGGCTCGAGCCGGTGTTGTATTACCACTGTTGGGAGGAGACCCCTAGATACTGAACCCGGCCCTTGCTGCTATTTACTCGGCCTGGCAGAAGGGCTACAATATGAAGGAAAGAGATGCTTGATGTGGAAGAAGAGAGAGAGCTAGAATGCCCAAGCTTGAACTTCCTTATTTCCATAGCTTTTATGAATTTATTTTCATTATTAACACCCAGCCTCTAATGACCATAAACAGATTTCCGCACCATGAGATTTTGTGGGTACATATTACTTGATTGGATGGTGATATTGGGACATCTTTTGAATATTCATAAGTAAGATCATTAGGTGTCTCTCTTGGACACATTCCCAGTCATGGGGAAAATCAGGAACTTGCAGTTAATTTCAAGGTTTCTGTTTCCTTGATCACAATGGCCGTTTAGCTGGGCTTTGATGTTTTAGCTCTCACAAGATGTTAAGTCATGTACCCCCACCCTTGTTTGGCCATTATATGTGTTCTGACCCAACTGAAGATTTTGTCACAAGCCTTTCAATTCTTCTAAAAAGATATTAAAAGATTTTAATTTAACTTCTAAAAGATATTAACGCTTACTCATCTTATACTACTGCTAAAGCCAACTCATACAGGATAAGTCCTGCTGGCCTTGCATTACTGGCATTGCTATTCAAATATAGAAAAAGGGGTAGGATAGGAGAAGATATAGGTTGGCAGGCTACAAAGCCCACCATAGAAATGTATGACCCTTGACCACTCACCAAAATCTTGTCGTGGCCCCTCATAAAAAATGATTGCCCACTCCAGAGAAGTCTGCAGGGACAAGCAGCCACTGCAAATACCTTGAAAGGGAAAGTGGAATCAAGGAGCTAATCTCCCTAAAAAGCAAATGCAGTCCTTGGACATGGCTGGAAGTTAGAGAGAAATTTATGAAATTCTGAAATAAAGTTTGGAATATTCCTCTGAGAAGTTTTGCCACAGAGAGGTCTGGCTGAGCCATGGGCCACTTCAGACGCAGACTTAAAATGGAGGGAACTTAATAGGGTGGAGTATACTAGTGACAATCAGGCTTAGTTCTGCCCTAACCTGTAAACAGGATGAAGAAACTTATATGTGGATCTTAGCAGAACGAAGAAAATATACTATAGTCACTGTAACATTCACAAGAAAGAAGTAGTAGAAATCAAAAATATATTTAAAAAACAGTTTTGACCAAAATCTTCATCTCTACCAAATGGGATCTTCATCTTTACCAAAAATGAAAATCTGCTAGAAGAGAATATCCAATTAGCTAATATTGCTACTTCATTGAAAAACTGAACATAAACATAAACAAATCCATGGTATGGTACTATCTTCTGTCTCCTAATCACATCATACTTCATGCCACAACTTTAACAAAACTAAAATAGTTTTATTTCCAACATTCAGATTAATTGTTGACTTGCTAAATGGTTAAAAAATTGTCATATTTTATTCATTTTAAAATCTCACTTTATCTGCTACTGTATTTTGTGTTTTGGGAACATGTTAATTCTCATGAAACAAAATTTCATGTAGCTATTTTATACTATCAAGGCCAAATTTTGGCAGGCATTGAACACAGATGTACATCAGAGGATGGGGATGAAACCTTTATTGACAAAGTGAAATGTTAGGGACTCCACTAAAAGAAGTGGAGCTACTTTGGATCTAAACAGAAAGCAAAATGTAGTTAATTTGTTTTAGAGTTTGCTAAAAGAGTAAAGTTTTCATTCATTTAGCATTAAAAGCTAATTACAACAACACTATGCAAAATGTCCTATAATTTCAACACAACATATACAATTATTTTACAGTTGCATTCTTACCATTTTTACTGATGTCAAGTTCCTTGAGATTAACTAAACTAGCAATACTGGTCGGCAGGCTTGAAAGGTCATTGTCTGGTATACTCAGTTTACGCAGAGCTTGACAGTTGAACAATTGCTACAACATGAAAAAGAACAATTACAATTAACATTATTTTAGTAAAATTCAGTTTGCACTATAATTTATACATAAAAGCAATAACAACTATTGTAAAATACTTTGAGGACAACAAAATAATAGGCTGAAATAATCTAGAATCAATTTATAGTGAAATTATTGGGAAGACATACTTACATATTACATTACACTTTAAAAAGGAAAATTATCTAGAGATAAATGTGCTGCTTACAAATAATTGCTAATGAAATGTAGTTTTAAGATGGAGCTTCATAAGTTTATGAATGAGAATGTGTGAAGGATTGCTCATGATAGTCGGGGATTGATCTTAAATGATCCCGGAGGTTTCTTCCAGTCCTATAATTTGACAGCAATAATAGAGCTTTTTGAATTTTTTCAGAATGGTTTTCCATTAGAAACAGTAAACTTTTTCAAAATTAAAGTATTTCATGTAAATGTATCAATTTTGATTAAATTTGATGAGAAAAAAATAAAATAGTCATTTCAATTTTCTCAGAGTATTTAAATAATGCCAATAAGGCAAGATTTCTGATTTTATTCCAATTAAAATAATTTTTTCTAAAAATGTTGGAATTTTGCATGAAACAAGAATTCATTTTCTGAGTAGCTCTAACCAATATATCATATAATAAATATTTATACTGTAGCTTCTTCCATACAATGCTACTCAACTAGAGCAATTTCAAATCTAAGATAAATAATATAAATAATGGAGAAAATCCCGTACTAAGCTAGAGATGTCTTTAGAGCTAGAATGTAACATTTAGACACCATCCATTTTTATGGGCAAGTATAATTTTTTTTAAGCAAGCAAGCAAGCAAGCTGCATCTTTAAAATAGTGCTTTCCATTATTCACTCAATCCATGCCTCAAGCTGGTGCAGGTGTATTATACAATCATAGAATCCTAGATCTGGAAGATACCTCAGGAGATCATCGAGTCCAGCCTCCTATCCAAAGCAGGACCAATCCCAACTACATCATCCTTTGTCAAGATGAGACTTAAAAACCTCTAGGGATGGAGATTCCACCATATCCCTAGGTAACCCATTCCAGGATTTCACCACGCTCATAATGAAATAGCTTTTCCTAATATACAACCTAGACCTTCCCCACTGTAACTTGAGACGATTGCTCCTTGTTCTGCCATCCATCACTACTGCAAACAACCGCTCTCCATCCTCTTTGGAGCCTCCCTTCAGGAAGTTGAAGGCTGCTATCAAATCCCCCCTCACTTTACTCTTCAGCAGACCAAATAAGCCCAAATCCCTCAGCCTCGCCTCGTAGGTCATGTGCTCCAGCCCCCTAATCATTTTGGTTGCCTTCCACTGGACCTTCTCCAATGCATTCACATCCTTTCTATAGTGGGAGGCCCAGACTTGGACATAATACTCCAGATGTGGCCTCACCACTGCCGAATAAAGGGGAATAATAACTTCTCTAGATCTGCTGGAAATGCTCCTCCTAATGCAACCTAATATTCCATTCACCTTCTTTGCTACAAGGGTACACTTTTGACTCATATCCAGGTTCTCATCCACTGTAATCCCCAGCTCCTTTTCTGTTGAATTGCTACTTAGCCAGTCAGTCCTCAGGCTGTAACAAAGTTTGGGATTCTTTCGTCCCAAGTGTAGGACTTTGCACTTGTCCTTATTGAACCTCATCTGATTTCTTTTGGCCCAATCCCCTAATTTGTCTAGGTCACTCTGGTCCCTATCCCTACCCTCCAATGTATCTACCTCTCTTCCTAGCTTAGTGCCAACTTGCTGAGGCTGCAATCCATCCCTTTATCTAGGTCATTAATTAAAATGTTGAACCAAACCATCCCTAAGACAAATCCTTGGGGCGCTCCACTTCAAACCAACCGCCAACATGACATCGAGCCATTGATCACTACCTGTTGGGCCCAACAGTCTAGCCAGCTTTCTATCCACCGTACAGTCCATTTCTCCAATCCATACTTCCTTAATTTGCTGGCAAGAATATTGTGGGAGACTGTTTCAAAAGCTTTGCTAAAGTCAAGGTATATCACATCCACTGATTTCCCTATGTCCATCATAGAAGCTAATCAGATTGGTCAGGCATGACTTGTCCTTGGTGAATCCATGTTGACTATTCCTGATCACTTTCCCCTCTTCCAACTGCTTCAATTCGAATCCCACCCACCTCCTCAGCAGAGTCACGCAGCAGCACTCAGCTTCCTTGAATAGGGAAGGTTAGCTGCTGCTGGTGGTAAATTTGGAGAGAGAGTGGGTGGCCAGGACCAAGTGATGGCTGTCCAGCTGCTCCTAGGGTGGGGTCATGTGGCAGGTAGCTGCCCCAGGAGCAGCTGGACATCCATTACGTGGTCCCGGACCCAGCCCCAGCCATTCCTAAAAATAGCACTGTGGTCCCAGCCCCAGGAGCAGCTACACTGCAGCCCCAGGTCCAGCCCTGGCACACGGGGCAGCTGCCCACAATGTGGCCCCTTCCCAGGAGCAGCTAGGAAGCCACCATGTGGCCTTGGACCCAGCTTCAGTCCTTTCCCCAGGGCTGGAGCTATGGCCTGAGCTTCATGGTGGCTGTCCGGCTGTTTCCAGGGCGGGCTGCATTGACCCATGCCACTGGGAAAGTACTGGGAAGGTAAGTGTGTCCTAGGCAGGAGCCCAAAGTGGAAGCAAAGTGTATTGGTGAGTTGTTGGGCAGGGGAGCAGAGTTTGAGAGGGGAGTTGGGGCTCAGATGGGGCAGTGTTGGGGGATGGTGGCATGGACATCTTGGCGAGACTTAAGTTTCCATAGGTTCTAGCTTTTATTTTAAAGGACATGCCCAGACTGTGATTCCCCAGCACCAATGGTAACCCCTTCACATTCTAGGTGCTGCCCTTTGTGTGCATACCACCACTTCACAATACTGTAGCATTTCTTAAAGACAAGGACTAAACTATGTGTCATTTGTTTTGCTGCTTTCCTGGCGTCCCTGTGAAGTTAGATGAGCCACACTCCGCTTCATAGATAATTCAAACACCCCCCTTTCTGTCTGGCAGCTTTTACTGTTTTTGTGATCCAGACAGACCTTATGGTATGAAAAATAGAGTTTTAATAGCACAGTAATAACTATAGAACAAAAATAAATTTGGGTTTTTTTAATCTGATTGAATTAATTAAAACATCTCTGTAACTAGTGTTCGTTTGAAACAATTGTGCTTATTGCATTCATACACAAAATGCACACTTGTTCAACAGGAGGCTTTGTAACTAAGAACATGGAGTGAATGATGAGATAGCAGTTGTCTGCTACTCAGAATCACCAAGGTAAATGGTTGCATAATGTATAGAAATGTTACTTGATATCTATTTTGTATAAAAGAGGATCATGAAAGTTCTTGCCCTACAAGGACCTTCATCAGTTCTTTTGTTTTTAAATATGCAAAAATGAAGAGAAAATATTTTTATCTGAATACAGTAAACTTCCTATAATCCAGCACCTTTATGACCCAGAGGGTGTCAGATTATCAAATATGCCGGACCATCAGAAAGGGGGGCTATGAGCGGTCTGGGGTAGAGTGGGGGAGGGATGCGCCCCTCGGTGCTACGGAACCAACCCGGCAGCACCCCAGCTGCTCTGCCCCAGACTTCATGGAGTCAGCCACTGGTCAGTTTCAACAGCGGCTGACTTGGGGAAGTCTGGAGCAGAGCAGCTGGGGTGCTGCCGGGTTGGTTCCGCAGCGCCGAGGGGCAGCGCTACGGAACCAACCAGGCAACACCCCAGCTGCTCTGCCCCCGGCTTCCCCGAGTCAGCTGCTGGTCAGTGTCAGCAGCAGCTGAATCGGGGAAGCCAGGGGCAGAGCAGCTCCAATTGTCTGGCTGCCCAGAGCACTTCTGGGTTCCAGATGGTGCTGGGCCATCAGGTGTGTTGGACCATTGGATGCTGGACCACTGGAGTGTTACTATACTTTGAATGTCTTTGTTAGAGGACATAAATGAGGTAAATACTACAATACATCAGTCTTTTTAGTTAAATAATGTACTTCAAAACTATTTATCTAAAATAACAGCATTAAGAACCAGAACCAAAGTCCAGTGAAGTTAATTGAAAATTCTCATTAACTTCAAGGTGTTTCAGAACAGGCTTTAAATATCCTTTATTTACTTGTCTGCTTGATTTCTTTATGTAAACCTAAGGATGTTATGTATCGGGTAATTGACTAGTCAAATAGTCCATGCATTTTGCTGTTGCTAGAGCTGTTGCTACACTTCAAAAGTGAAAGTGCCACGTTGGGCTGGGGTCAGCTGAAAACTGACTCCGGACTCCACGTGGCATTGCCACTTTGAAATGCTGTGAGAAGCCTGATGCCAGGCTCCCCGCGTCATTTCAAAGAAGTGCCACATGGAGCTTGGGGTCAGCTGGGGAGTCCCCAGCTGATCCTGGGCTCTACGCAGCACTGCCCCTTTGAAACATCACGTGCAGTCTGACGCCAGGCTCCCCGCAGCAATTCAAAGTGGCAGCACCCAAGGAGCCCAGGAGTCCCCAGCTGATCTCGGGCTGCCACTTTGAAACACCATGTGCAGCCTGAGGACATCCCAGCTGGCCCCAGGCTGCACACGATTTTTCAAAGCAGCAGCCCTGCTTGGAGCCTAGGGTCTGATCCCAGACTTCAAGCAGTGCTGCCTCTTTGAAATACCCCCTCTTTTCCATTCCCTTGCTGCCTCTCTCTGAGGGTATGTCTACACTAGCTCGTTAGTTCGAGCTACGTAGGCAAATGAGGGCAACCGGAGTTGCAAATGAAGCCTGGGATTTAAATATCCCGGGCTTCATTTGCATGTTCCCGGGTGCCATCATTTTTAAATCCCCCTTAGTTTGAACTAACTGCCTGCGGCTAGACGCGGCAGTTAAACATTAATTCGAACTAATTCCTTAGTTCGAATTAACTGTTACTCCTCGTGGAATAAGTAGTAACAGTTAATTCGAACTAAGGAGTTAGTTCGAATTAACGTTTAACTGCCACGTCTAGACGCGGGCAGTTAGTTCGGACTAAGGGGGGGATTTAAAAATGGTGGCGCCCGGGAACATGCAAATGAAGCCCGGGATATTTAAATCCCAGGCTTCATTTGCAACTCCGGTTGCCCTCATTTGCCTACCTAGCTCCAACTAACAAGCTAGCGTAGACATACCCTCATAGAGGCAGCAAGGGGGAGGGGGGGTTGAAAAGCGACTGGTTGACTATCCTGTCAACTAGACCACCTCTCTATTTAAATCTACTAGAAATTCATTAAAACTCCCATCCAGCATGTACTTAGCTTTACACAAATTCCTTTCATAACCTTTCCAGGCAAATACACAATTCTTTACTTGGAGGAAAAATAATAACTCTTGTAGTTGAGTTAATAACTTGAAATAATACAGTCAATTGCCTGTGCATTCTGGCAAAAAGCAAAGAATATTATTTGTCACCTTTCTTATACCCTATTTTTATTAATAGACATTCAAGCTTTGAAGAATGCTTATGAGTTGATCAAATCAGACAATTAATGGAAATCTGCACTTGGTTCATCAGAAAGTTTTAGTTCTAATTTATGTTTGTTGTGCAGACCAAGCATTCCATGTACTGTAACTACATTTTCTAAGTTATCTATTTATCTGTAATAAGTAAAAAGAACTGTCTAGAATTATGCTGTATTGATTTCACCTCTGATCCAAAATAAAACATACTCCTGAGACACGTAGTCTGTGTCTACGCTGGCATGAATTTCTGAAACTGCTTAAAACGGAATACTATTCCGTTTTCAGTTTTTCCGGAAAAGGAGCATCTACATTGGCAGGCTGCTTTTCTGGAAAAGCCCTTTTTCCGGAAAAGCGTCTGTGGCCAATGTAGACGCGCTTTTCCGGAAAAGAGCCCCGATTGCCATTTTCGCGATCGGGGCTTTATTCTGGAAAAGACTACTGGGCTGTCTATACTGGCCCTTTTCCGGAACAGTGTTCTGGAATAAGGACTTATGCCCGAGCGGGAGCAGAATAGTTTTTCCGGAATAGCGGCTGATTTTGTACAGTAGAGCATTGTTGCTTTTCCGGAAATTCAAGGGCCAGTGTAGATAGCTCGCAGCTTATTCTGGAAAAGCGGCTGATTTTCCGGAATAAGTGGCCCAGTGTAGACACAGCCAATGTGAATTGAGAGAAATATTCAATAAGCTGTTGTTTAGTTGTGCAATTGAGAGTATATCCTACAGAAGGTCAGAAATGTTAGTCTGAAAGGCCAATGAACATAGCTCCCTGAAAGGAGAGCCAGATTTAATTGAGGAGAATGTACCCCAATTGGGGTACAGCTATAAATAGAGGAAGTTCGCTCCTGAAAATTTTGCAGTATTCATTTTCTTTTTATTTGACTTCATATTAAATAAACATTTAAAGTGGTGCACCTTATTAATTATCCCTTGTTTTAGTATTCTCTTACATAACATTTAAAAAATATATATAAAATATTTGTTAATAACTTGGATGACACAGTGGCACACATCTGTATAAGTGCACATAAACTCAATACTGGTGCACAAGACAAAACTCACTCTGCTCATGGATAGAAAATCTTAGAGGAAACACTGATCCTGACTGGCTGAAGTATTAATACACTGATATCTCCAGGACCGCCACCCTTCAGATATCTGCAAAATGATCTCTTCCCATCTACCTATGATGCAGACTGCCTATATCTTATCTTGTAGTGTGCAGGTGCTTAATCCAGGGAACTGGAAGCACCCAGGGAACTGGCTTGAAAGCTTGGAGGCCAGTGGGCCAGGCCAGGCAGGGCTGGCCTTATTATGAGGCAAACTGAGGCGGCAGCCACCATAGGCTGACGAGGGGGAGGGAGCACAACTAGGACCCAGAGTGTAGAAAATCGTGTCTGCTGCTAGTACAGTGAGGGCTAGTACAGTATCATTTGAGCTCCCCGCCTCAGGTGCCAAAATGTTGTGGGCCAGCCCTGAGACCAGGGATAGGGGAGTCAGTGGCGGGGGGGGGGGGGGGGGGGGGGCGGCAGAAATTATTTCCCTGGTCCCACAAAATCCCTCATCTGGGACTGGTCAGGTCCCCAGGGTTCCAGACCAGGGAGGTCCACCTAATCTGTAGTCACGTGAATATAATTAGAAAACAAGTTTACCCAGTGGTCTCGCATGAGTCTATAGATTCCAAAAAGAGCTTACTCTCCTTTGGAAGAATCTTCATGACTCTTCAGAAATTAATGGTGTATTCAAAACAGCTTTGATATCTCTGTTACAAAAAGTTTCATATCCAAATTATGTTTCAATTTGTATTCAAAAATCTATTTGAGACTAGAGATTGATTTGATTATCAAACTGAGCAAATAAAAAATAAAAACTGGGTAGCAGGGAACTATCTCACAAATTATCCTCAAAAGCTAACAAGGACTAGGTAAGTCAGTTAAAGTAAATTTTACATCTGAGACTTTTACTAACAAGAATATTCCGTTGCTTTTCAAGGCGGTCTACTTTCTCTCTCTATCTGGAAGTTCAAAACCAGCTTTAACTTTAATGAGAATGACATGAATAGAATATGGGCAGAATTAAACATATAGGACAATGACCACCTTGAATTTCCAACAAATAGGGAAGAAGAGGGTTTTTTTTAAATGAAAAGCTTTTTCTAGACTTTCTGTAAGTACTGGACTGAGGCTTTTGCTGTTAAGTCTTCTCTTTTTCCTTTCAACTAAGGCATTATCCTAAGAATTGTTTTTATGTTTATCACAAAAATACCATACCTATTGTGGCAAAGTGCCAGTTGTGCCCCAGGGGTCTTGCACTACTAGAGGACAGTATTAGCCTCAGAGGCTTGTATGGCCCTTCACACAGCTTCTTTCTCTTTACAAGAGGCACAGTCCACAGCTTACTGAGCCATACTTACCACAAGCTGCTAGTTCATGGTTTTGGGGTGAAACCCTCTCTATAGTCTTGATCTCCCCTTTCAGGGCAGTCTCTATGTTGGTGTGGGGAAGGCCTGGGGGGAATCCAGGCCCACCCACTACTCTAGGTTTCAGCCCAGAGATACTAAGGCAGCAGCAACAGACAGGGATTGTGTTTGCTTCCACTCTGGCAGCTTTTTCCCTGGGCCACTTCTTTAAACAATCCCTCCAAGTGCCCTTCCCCTAGTACTTGCTAGCCAGTCCTCAGCACCTCCCCCCCAACACACACACACCTTCCAGTCCTACACTTCCTCCTTTCCAGTCCAGAACACACTCATACCTTCCAGTCCATCACTCTTTGTCTTCCTCCTCTCCTGACCTGAGGGAAACCTTTTAAAACAACCCCACTGGCTTTAACTGGCTACAGGTGTTTAATTAATTAGCATGCTCTCTGGCAGACACGTCATCAACTAGCACCAGGTGTCTGCCTGCCTTCATTTCAGACAGCAGTCTCTCAGAATTTACTTGGGGAAGAGAAAGCCATTTATCCAGCACCCTGTATACCAGCCTTCGATTAGAATATGGCAGGCTGCTGGTTTAGGTCTGTCACGCTATGTAGAGGGACATCTTCATAACAAAATTAAGCAAATGTACTCCTAAAAAAATTGCAAAGCTAGGATTTAGGAAATTTATTGTTTACCCCTGCTCCCAAACCTATTTGTGCAATTTTGTAATCACTGGTGTTCTCAGGAGAACATTGTATTTGTCAATAATACTATTACAGAAAACTACTCTTTCAGAATGCAGATCATAATCAGCATCGCAGCATTCTGTGTTTTGTAAGAACTGCCCCACTTCTAGAGAGTACAATGGAGTCATATAAATATAGATCCTTATGCACAATTTCTATCCACTAGAGGTTTTCGACATCTATACACTAGTAAGCTATGGTATTTTCACTAAATCATACAAATGTAGGGCTAGAAGGGACCTCACTGAAAACTCATGAAGTCCTGCCTTTTGCACGGAGGCAGGACCAAGTAAATTTAGACCATCTTTGACAGGTATTTATCCAACCTGTTCTTAAAAAAGATTCCATAAATTCACTTGAAAGCATATTTCTAACTACACTTTTAGTTAGAAAGCTTTTCCTAATAGCAAGCCTAAATCTTCCTTACTGCTGATTAAGCTCATTACTTCTTGTCTTAACTTCAGTGGGGAACAATTGATCACTGTCCTCTTATACTCCTTGTGGAATTCTGCACCACTGCACAATGAAGAATGTTGCAGAAATTAATGTTGGGTGTGATGAATTTCCTTTTTTCCCCTCACACAAAAAGGGTTTCAGAGATATTGGCTGCCATTATGGGGTACTGGACCCACCAGATTGCCACCTTGCACATAGAAGTCAAGGCCAATGGAAGGGAGAGGGAACTGGAGGGTTCTCAGCAGCTGCAATTACTAGTATGCCCTAGAGAGGAAGGAGGTAGGGGTGTGCAAGAAACTCTGTGAAAACACAGGACCCAGCATCAGGCTGTTTCTCCTTCTGAGTTCCTGGACTCTAGGGGCATATCTACACTAGCAAGATTGACCCTCTGGAGCAGTGTTCCCTCTAAGTTGCCTGACAGCACAGCTTCACAAGTGATTAATCAGCCCCACTCAGTCTCAGACTCGGGGTTCTGTACATGGAGCTGACTGACTGGGCGGGGCTGATTAATCACCACACAGCTTAGAGGGAACACTGCTCTGGAGGTTGATTTTCTAGTGTTCAATTTATTGGGTCTAAAGTAGGCCCATAAATCAAATGCTGAGGACAGCCCCCATTCACATCCGGTATTCCTTTTTCTGTGAGGAGTAAGAGAAGCTGACAGGAGTGTGTGCTCCCATTGGCCTCCTACTGTGCGAGTGCCACCACAGCTTTTCTTAGCTGGAGTTGTGTACCTTAAACCATTCTGCCTGGTCTAGTATAGACCAGGCCTAGGAGAGTAGGGTCTTGCTGACAAGTATTTTTAAATAAATTACCAAAATAATCAAAACTGGTGTGATTATAGTGTTATTTTGACAAATAAAATTTGCAGAATTTTTCAGAATTTTAAAATACTGTGCACATAATTTTTAATTTGTGGTGAATTCTCCCAGGAGTAGTCTTATAACACCTCTTCAGAAACGAAGACTATCAGGTCTCCCTAAAGTCTTTTTTTCTCAGTAGTAAGCATGCCATTTTTTAAACATTTTCTCTCAGATTAGGGTTTTCTAAGACTATTTTAATCTTTTATTACTCTCTCCAATTAGTTTAATTTTTCCTTAAACTGTGGCATCTAGTACAGAACACATTACTTTAACTGAGGTCTCAACAGTGCCAAGTAGAGTAAGTCAGTTACCCCCTCATGTTTTACATGCTCTATACTCACAATAATATTAGCTCTTTTGCAACTGCTTTGCACTGTAGGCTCATATTTAATTTGAGATCCACTAAAACCCCCAGAGTCTTTTCAGTAGTATTACTATTTAGTCAGTTATATCCCATTTTGGATTTGCCCTACGACAACTACTCTTTGAGTTGTGCACCCACCTTCAAGGAATTTCATCTAGACCAATATTTTCTTCCTTAGTTAACAAGAATGGCTTGTTGGGCTATGTCAAAAGCCTTACTAAAATGAAGACAGATGATGTCCATTACTTCCTCCCTATCTACTAGGCCTGTAATCCTGTCAAGAAAGGACATAAGGTTGGGTTTGCATGATTTGTTCTTACAAATCTATGCTGACTATTCCTTAGAACACTATTATCCTGTAAAGTATCAGAGGGGTAGCCGTGTTAGTCTGAATCTGCAAAAGCGGCGAGGAGTCCTGTGGCACCTTATAGACTAACTGAAGTGTAGGAGCATAAGCTTTCGTGGGCAAAGACCCACTTCGTCAGATGCATGTCCTGTAGGTGTTTACAAACTAGTCGTTTAATAATTTGTTTCAATATTTTTCCATGGATCAAAGTTAAGACGACTAACCTGTAATTCTCCAAGTCCCCTTTGTTCCACTTTTTAAAAATAGGTACTGTGTTTACCCCTTCTCCAGGACCTCACCTGTTCCTAATGATTTCTCAAAAGATAATTGCTAATGATCCTGATATCGCTTCTGCTATCTCCTTAACTACCCTATGAATTTCACCAGACTCTGCCAACTAGAATACATCTAACTTACCTAAATGTTCTTAAACCTATTTCTTCCCTGTTTTTGGGTTGTGTTCCTTTGTCTTTGTTGTTAACATTAACTGTGTTAAAAATCTGGTCTCAATTTAACTTTTTAGTGAGGACTGAAGCGTTAGGCATTAAACACTTTCTCATTATTATTTATTATTAGCTTTCCTTCCCCACTAAGAAATAGGCCTGCATGTTCCATCATCTTTTCGGACGTGTTCATTGAATCTCTTCACCCTAGTCTACATTAGGGAGTTATTTCAAAATAACCCCCCTTATTTTGAAATAAGCAGAGCATTCACACTACCAAGGTAATTATTTTGAAATAAGGGGCTGGTTATTTCAAAATCTGTACTCCTGCGTTCCTCGGGGAATAATGCTTATTTCTAAATTATTTCAAAATAGCATTAGTGAGGATGCACCACTGCTGTTATTTTGAAATAACTACTCCCCAGAGTAATTTGAAGTAATTACTCTCCAGTGCTTCCTGGGGCTCTAAGTCAAGGCATTGCAGCCACAATAATGGTGCCTGCCTTGCATTAATTTCGAGGCTCTCCCTAGTGGGAACACGCTATTCGATTTTGTTATTTTGGGAGATATCATTTCAAATGTACCTATTTTGAAATAATTTCCTAGTGTAGTCAAGCCCTTCTTATGTCCTTGTATATTTCTTCATAGCTGTATCCTATATTGTGCCCTTTCTGATTTTTTCCCCTACATGATGGTGCTATACTTTTCTACTCCTCTTTAATAATTTGCCTATAGTTCTACTTTTTGTAGGATTCTTTTTTTGATTTTCAGATAATTAAAGTGCTCCTGATGTTGCCATACTGGCCTATTGTTCTTTCAAAATTTTCTTTGCCCTGATATAGTATGCTATTGTGTCTTTAATATTGTTTCCTTGAGAAACTGCCAGCTCTGCTGAACTCCTTTTTCCCTTGGATTTTCTTCCTAGAGGAACTCACTGACCCATTCTTTGAGTTTGTCTGCTTTTTTTCAGTTCATTGTCATTATTCTGTTCTCACTTCTTTCTTTCCTTAGAACTATGAAATCTATCATTTCATGATCATTTTCACCCAAACTGCCTTCCAGCTTTAGATTCACAATCAATTCTGCTCTGTTGGTTAGAATCAATCCAAAATGGCTGCCCCCGTTAAATTTTCAGAAACAAAAAGTTGTCTCAATGTATTACAGGGAGGTACTGGGAAATTTGTCTTTTTATATAACCCAGACTCTGTAATTACAGTCCGCCTTTGCTCTACCAGGTCTTGTGTTTGTGCTTTTAGTAAAAATAGCAGATATCCTACCATAACATCATCCCCTTTTCTCTTTCTCATTATATTAGTAATATTATAAAATACACAAACTGTTATCTGTTATATCAACAACCAACACATCTGATAGAGGGTGAACTAGCATTACCGAAACTAGGGGGCTGTGCTCACTATGCTCACCAACCCCCCTCTGTCTGCTGCAGCCAGATTGTGGCCTCTCCTTTTATCTGTGCCACAGGTAAAATATTATGTCCAACACAAAAAGATGTCAACATTGTCTTTATTTATGGCAGGAGTGGGGAACCCATTTTGTGTCAGGGGCCACTGACCTACAGAAAAATCAACTGGGGATCACACAATTGAGAAGGAAAAAAAGCCCTTCCAAAACCTTCCAACCCTCACTCCCTCATGTAGCCTCCATTAAACACCTTGATGCTCTAGCGCCGTGGGTAGGGGGAGGTCTGAGGTTCAAGGCTTCAGGCCAGATTAACTCTTCTGGAATTCCAGGGTTAGTGGATTTTGTGGGCCCCCTAGACTCTGTGGTGGGGCAAAAATAAGGGATTTAGTGTCTGGGATAGGGCTGCCAGTGAGTGGGATAGAGATGTGGGGGAGATGGGGTGAAGGAGGGGCTGAGTGTGTGACGTCTGGGTGGGAGGTAGAGTGCAGAGGCAGACTGAGGATACGGTGTTTGGCCAGAGGTGAGGACAGGAGCAGGAGAGGGGGCAAGAGCAGGCTAAGGGTAGGGTGTCTGGCCAGGGGAGAGGACAGGAGCAGGAGAGGGGACAGCAGCAGGCTAGATGCAGGGTGTCTGGCCCTGGGAGAGGGAGGAGGAGTGGGATGGGGGTGCGGAGTCTCAGTGTGGGGGACAGGGACCAGGACGCCCTAAAGGCTGCGTCCAGAGATGGGTAGGCAGGACCTCTGGCAGGTGGAATCTGCCCAGGCTGGCTACCAGGAGGCTTTGCCGGTTCCCCAACAGTGTCAGGGGCAGGGAACTCATGTGAGGGCAGAGCCTATGGACGCAGATGACATATGATGTCATTCTGTCATGCCGCAGGGGAAAAAAACTTATATATATATAGAGAGAGAGAGAGAGTAGAAAAAAGGGTTAGAGCTTTGAACAAAGAGAGCCACTGAACAAAGACTGGACATTTGGACTGGTGAATAAAGAAGCCTAATAAAAACTAATTTCCATTAGGAAAATTATTTCTTCTGGAATAATTCTACAATGTAACAATCTCAGAAAGAAATTATAAGTAATAGCAGCAATAATGCAAGAGTGGGAATAAATTGGAACAGTCACAGATTACTCTAACAACTATTTTAAAGCCTTATTGAATTTTAAGACATTTGTCACCTTGATATTAGGACTCAAACTTAATTATCAGACAATATATCCATATAGAATCAGAGACTCACATACATGTAGGGCTGGAAAGGACACTGGGAGGTCATCTAGTACAGCCCCCTGCAGTAAGACAGGATCAAGTATACCTAGACCATCCCTGACAGTAATTTTTTAACAACTATTTTTAAAAGAACTGGGATTCCACCATCTGCATTTGGAGCCTACTCTATTGTTTAGCTATCCTATAGTTAGAAAGTTTTTCTTAATATATAACCTAAATCTTTTTTGGTGCAGAATAAGCCAATTACTTCTTGTCCTAACTTCAGTGGAGACGGAAAACAAGTGATCACTGTCCTCTTTGTAACAGCCCTTAACATATTTGAAGAATGTTTTTATTCCTTTTAAGGTAGGAAACTAATAAGTGAGGCTAATGATGCTATGATTTTGGTTACACACTGGATTTTATATATAATCATATAATTCTAAATTCTTGGTTTCATGCAAATAGATCTTGAGGGCTCTTAGTGCAGCTACAGTAAGGTTAAAATATTATATTTCAGACTCTACAGATATAGACATAAATTAAGTAGACATAAAATGGATTGGTTAATGGAATGGGGAAATTAAATGCCTGGATGACAAAGAAATAGCACTTTCCATTTTTTTTCAGAAGTACAAATAGAGTTCATTGCTGGGCAAATTTACAAACTATCCAACTCTCCCTGCTAAAATAATGATATAACCCAGATGAAACAATGCAGAGGAACTTTGCAGGTAATTTATAATGTGTACACATTTATGTACATGAGCTGTACTCCACTAAGGCCCTCCTCACCTTATTAAACAGTGATAAGATTGCATAATTTCATGGGTTAATCAAGTGTACTTATAATATTAATTTCAGTGCAGTTTTTAGCTTCACTAATCCACTATGTGCTTTAAAAAAACAAACAAAGATGACATAACCTTTGAAATGGAAAACATCTCTAACATTTCAAATGCATCTTTCATTTATCACATACATTTCACCTTGTAACAAGACAATCTGCTCTTTAAGGGCCTGTGTCAACATGGAGCAGGATCCCCTGTTCTAGAAGGAAGCCCAGGCAAGTACAGAGAATTATCTATCCCACCTGCACATAATTCAGAGATTAGGACTGATGATTATCAGTCACAGGACAAAATGGTGAGCCCTGGATCCCTGAGAGCAGCTTGGACCAGATGAGGTCTGAGAGTGCACTCTCTTGTAGCTGCAACAGAAGGCTGTGCAGACTCCAGGGTGTGCAAAAAGGTCCAATGTATCAAGTTAACGGTGGCCTGAGGAGCCCACAATATGAATTGAAAAACAGGATCATTGTATCATTGTTCCAGGTTTTTTTTTTGTTTGCATTGAAGAATAAACAAATATCTAAAGAAAAGGCCACAGAATGACCTGGAAGTGGGCAATTGCTAGTCCCTTGGACTTTTATTAAGATGAAGTATTTTCAGGCCTGCATTTTTCTAAGAGACTAGAAATTCTTTCATACATAGAACTAAAAACTATTTCATACATAGGTTTCAGGATTTCTCCTCAACCTATTTCTTATGCAATACAATGAAGAAAATGTTCTTGCAGAAAAAAAAGCACATTTAGATAAGTTACATCCCAGTTTTACTGAAGAAACAACATAGTGTTATGTCCCTTTCCATTTCACTATGTACATACAGAGGATGTCAGCCTGTTCAACTACATTTTGTACAAAGACTTCACTGAATCACCTTATGCTTTTGATGTAGCTGCCCTATTTTAGGCTTTTTCATCTACTACAATTTAATGTCACCCAGTCAAAACCTTTAAGCAAACTCTCTCCACAGTGACAAGCTGACTTATACCCCCCACTCATTTTGTATGAGCTCCCAGGTTCCCCAGATCCAAAAGAGAGAGGAAAAAAACACCAAGAATATAGTTTGTCTTTGACAACTACATATTTTAGTATTGATTGGGAAAGTTACTTGACACTGAATGTTTTTTAGCATAAGACTGATATTTCCAAACTAAAGTACAAACTTATGAAAACATCAGAATGGTTGTAAAGGAACAGGAAACAAAACATTGAATTATAATAAATGTAGCCCCATGGGGGTTTCCAGGTGTTGTTTATAAGTTCTGCCAGTCTTTCCCTGAAGAAGCAAAGGACTTGTGAAAATATATTCCCATTTACAACAGTAATTCCAGGACATTAGGGTGAAAAGTGAGAAAATTAAAAGCTGTATATTCATCATGAAGACTACCTGAGCGAAATGTTCCAGAATCCTAGAAAGAATGGATGCCCTACAGAAAAACTGGGAAGCAGAAAATTTCAGAAGGGCAATTCTAAGAAGTCTTTCAAGCCAAACAGATGACTATCCGAAATTGGCACAAAGACAGCACAACAATTGGCACATTCTGCTGGATTGTTAGACAATAAAGGAAATAATTAAAGTTAGTGAGGACATTACAGTGAAGCTAAATTATTTCTTTATATATATATTTTTAATTTATAGAAAAACTCCTATCAGGATGTAGGAGTTGTTGTGTCTAAACCAATGAAGACAGATAGCTATCCAGCCTCCTTTTGAAAATTTACAGTAAAGAGCTTCCATGACCTCCCTAGGCAGTCTGTTCCATTGTCCTATTGTCCTTACAATTATGAATTCTAAGTTTAATAAGGACAAATGCAAAGTACTCCACTTAGGAAAAAACAATCAATTTCACACAACACAAAATAGGAAATGTCTGTCTAGGAAGGAGTACTGCAGAAAGGGATCTAGGGGTCATAGCGGATCACAAGCTAAATATGACACTTGCAAAAAAAGCAAACTTGATTCTGGGATTCATTAACAGGAGTGTTGTGAGAAAGACACAAGAAGTAATTCTTCTGCTCTACTCTGCGCTGCTTATGCCTCAATTGGAGTATTGTGCCAATTTTGGGCACCACATTTCAAGAAAGATGTGGAGAAACTGGAAAGGGTCCAGGGAAGAGCAACAAAAATGATTCAAGGTCTAGAAAACATGACCTATCAGGGAAGACTGAAAGAACTGGGTCTGTTTAGTTTGGAAAAGAGAAGACTGAGAGGGGACTAAAAGCAGCTTTCAAGTACCTAAAAGAATGTTACAAGAAGGATGAAGAAAAATTGTCCTCCTTTATCTCTGATGATAGGACAAGAAACAATGTGCTTAAATTACAGCAAGGGAAGTTTAGGGTGGACATTAGTAAAAACTTCTTAATTGGTTAAAGATGGTTAAAAACTGTCATAAATTGCCTAGGGAGGTTGTGGAATCTCTATCATTGGAGATATTTAAGATCAGGTTAGATAAACATTTATCAGGGATGATCTAGATTATGATTGGCATGGGGGTAGGGGACTGCACTTAATGACCTCTAGAGGTCCTTCGTGTTCTATGATTCTATGAAGTTTTTCCTGACATTTAATCTAAATCTGCTATGTGTAGTGTGAGCCCATCAGCTCTAGTTCTGCCCTCTGTGGCAAAAGAGAACAACTTTTCTCCATCTTTTTTATGGCAGTCTTTCAAGTATTTGAAGATCACTATCATGTTCCCCGCTTAATCTCCTTTTTTCCAAACTAAACATATCAACTTCTTGCAGTCTTTATTCATATGGTGTGCATTCCATCCCTTGGATCATCTTTGTCACTTGACTTTCCACTTTTGTTACACTCTTTCTATACAGTGGTGACCAAAATTGGACACAGTGCCCCAGCTGAGGCCTAACGAGTGATGAGTCGAGCAGTACTAGTCGAGCCTGTAATTTTCACTTTATCCCCATGTTAATTCAAGCTAAAAATGCATTTTCTTTTTTACAACAGCATTACATTGTTGACTCGTGTTGAGGTTGTAATCCATAACAATTCTCAGATCCTTTTTGGGAATACTGCTGCTAAGCCAGTTATCTCCCATTCTGTATTTGTGCATTTGGTTTTGCTTCCCTAACTCTAGAACCTTGCATTTGTCTTTGTTGAATTTCATTTAGTTGTCTATAGTCCAGTTCTCCAAGGGCATGTCTACACTACCCCCCAGTGCCAACTAGGGAGGCTAATGTAGGCATTCGAAGTTGCAAATGAAACCCGGGATTTAAATATCCCGGGCTTTATTTGCATGTTCCCGTCCAGTCCATGAGGAGTAACAGTTAATTCGAACTAAGTACTTAGTTCGAATTACCATTTCACTGCTGCGTGTAGCCGCGGGCAGTTACTTCGGACTAGGGGAATTTAAAAATGGCAACTGGATAGGAACATGCAAATAAAGTCTGGGATATTTAAATCCCGGGCTTCATTTGCAACTTCGAATGCCTACATTAGCCTCCATAGTTCGAACTAGGGGGTTAGTGTAGACATACCCCAATTTATCAAGATTCCTCTGAATTTTAGCTCTGTCTTCCAAAATGTTTGAATCCCTCTCTAGATTTCTTATCATCTGTAAATTGGATCGGTATGCTCCCTCTATTCCTATATTCAGGTAATTAATAAGGATATTAACAATGGTACCAGAACAGATCCATATGGAGCCCTACCTGAAACTTCTTTCCAATCTGACATCATTCCATTAATAGCTACTTTTTGTTTGCAGTTGTTTACCCAACTATTATCCACTATGTAATTCAACCAACTATGTAGCCCTCATTTATCCAGCTTACTTATCAGAACGTTGCACGGGGCTGTGTCAAAAGCCTTGCTAGGAACTCCAAGTATATTATGTTTACTTTGAATTCCCCGTCCACCAAAGCAGCCACCCTGTCAAAGGAGGAAATCATGCTGGTATTTGCAAATTGAATATTTTATATATTGATTTTGTAGTTTTCCAAGTATTGAGGTTAGGCTAATGGGAATATAGTTCTCTAGCTTCTCTTTTTAAAAGATTGGTACAGGCAGTCCCTGGGTTACATGGATCCGACTTGCATCGGATCCCTACTTACAAACGGGGTGAGGCAACAACGCGCTAGCTGCTTCCCCCCAGCAGACCAGGGAGACGCGGAGCGGCTTTTTTCAGCAGACACCTCAGCTTGAGAATAAAGGACTGAGGGAAGTGAGGTGTGGGAGAATAAAACTGAGCTCTGGAGAAATGTTTGGCTAGTGTTTCCCCTACAATATGTACCAGTTCCGACTTACATACAAATTCAACTTAAGAACAAACCTACAGTCCCTATCTTGTACGTAACCCGGGGACTGCCTGTACTATGTTAGCATTTCTCCAGTATTCTGGACCACTCTTGACATCCATGATTGACAGATATTATTGCTAGTAGCCAGTTCAGAGTGCAAAAAAACTCTTCAAATCAGATCAGTTAACAGGTCTCTCTTCCTTCCCTCTATTCTTGATATTGACTTTTCGCATTTTTATCCTATTTAATAGACTGCTCAGTGGGATGAAAAAGTATTGTGGCCATGAAAGCTTGTCTGTAAACTCTTCTTTCGGGTTGTTAAATGTGGCCTCTCCTCATCACTTGAGCTCATCATTAAAAATGTTGAGAACTTCCATGCCTTTCATTTGCTATCATTAATTAGTTTTCCAAAGTTAATATATCCTCTCAGCTTGTGTTCTGATTCTGATGGGTTTCTGGAGACTGATATAGCAACAAGAATCCAGTAGATGATTTTTTAATTCTCTTTTGCTTGTTCACATTTTGTCATCCATAATGACACATGTAAGATAACTGCCATACTATCTCCTATATTTGCTATGGGGCTGATTCACTGCAATTCCACAATAACCTTATAAAATGCATTGATTAAAAATATTTTCATAAAAATGCAGATAAAATAATAGTGTCCAAATAATGATATACTGCCAGTGGCCCAACTAGGTGACAGTCAGATAGAAAGCATCTCAGTCCCAAAATTTGATGCACAAAATTATTGAACAGATTTAAATATTTTGGTTTTAATAAACAATTATGTCGATGTGGCAGAATTGGTAGATTAGATCAGATCCAGGGTCCATCTAGCTCAGCATCAAGCCTCTGACAAGCCCAAGAATAAGATGTTTCCCATGAAGGTGTAAGAACCCTACAGTAAGCAGATGTGATATAATTTGTCCCCAACATAGGTTGCTGACTGATCGTTAATGGTTAAAGATTTGTTTAATCCTTGAAACATAATGTTTAATATCCTTTCCAAAATGGTATTGTTATTAGTCATGACAACTCTGGATGTTCTAGATGCAAACAAATATCCAATCCCTTTTGGAATCTTAAATTCTTGATTCAGTGACTTCCTGTGGCAATGAGTTTCATAGCTGAGTGAGACATTGCGTGAAAGTGTTTCCCTTTATAAGTTTTGAATGTCCATATTTTTATTTCATTGAATGTTCCCTTAATATCATTAAAAAGGGAAAACAGATGCTCCCAATCTATCTTTTCTGTACTATGTACTGGAAGGAATAGAATCTAGCTCAATCTCTCTTAGCCATGTTATCTCTGTAGAGCTAATAGAAGAAAATACATAAACAAGCAAAAAAAATCCCATAAAAACATATTATAAGAGTAAAATCTGTTATATAAGAAGGTGGTATTTGTATACATACCCTTTTCAAAATTGAAATGCTCATTTAGTAACACAATTTGCAATTTCTGTATTAGAGAAAGCAGTATTTACCTTAGGTAAATCTTCAATCTGATTGGCATCTAGATAAAGCTCTTCTAATGTCCGTTCAAAGTTAAAAACCTCCTTTGGCACCTGCTGTAGGCTGCAGTGAGAGTAATCTAGCACTGAGATGATTTCTTCTTCACCCCGGAAGCATCGACATGGCACCAGGCGGCCAATAATTTTCCTTTTGGTTGTCATCTCCAAACACTGCACTAAAGGAAAAGAAAATAATTACTGTTTTCTAAAATCATCACCATATTTGATAATATTTAGTGTTATTACTAAGACAATATGAGTTTAATAATATAATCTTCTCACATGCATTTGCAATTTGAAATAAGCATGTCCTTGGGTATATTTTTCCATCCTTATATAGAGTAAAGGAAGGAGAATTTATATATGTCTGCATAAATCCTGTGTCCATAAATCCCTGTCTCTGACAGAGTCAGTGGCAGGCTTTGTACTTCATACTTTATGGTTCATTATCATCAGCTTAATTAAAAGTAGCTATGGCTAGTCAGAATAGTAGTTTTAATTCTGATTGTTTATGGTTAAAATATATTGTAAACCCATATGACTTTTTCTGGAGGTCAAGAGAGAACCTGACTTTTTTCTTTCTGCTGTAGCTGGTTGAATCTGTTTATTTTTTGCACTTTTCAGCAAGACGATAAAAACCAATACAAAACAATTGGTTACAAAACTGCTAGTATGCAAACAATCTTTACACTGGATACGTTAGCTGCCTTTCTACATTCTTGGTTAATGCAAAAGACTGAGTTTCATACTATTATTGTTATTATTATTATGAATACTATATACACACATTTGTGAAATTTTGCTCTAGTCAGGATAGTTAATTTTTACCAAATTACACCACTAGAGCCAGCTCTTGAAAACACTTTCTTATATAAATAATCTGTCCACTTTAGTAGATGGAACTACTCATGTGAGTAAGGATTTATACAATCATGCCCTATTATTTTTCAATGAATCAAAAATTTTTAAACTAACCTGCTCTTTCATTTATACTATATTTGGAAATCAGATACACTGGTACAGTATCTAAATTTGAAGCTGATATTGCTAACATTTGTTTTTAGATGCATTATTTCAACATAACCACAGATAAATCAGGCTGTTGTGGGGCTTGCAACAATGTTCCCAATATTGCTTCCATCACCTGCCTTCTAAACCATTGTATGTATGTTACTTTATTGAAAAGTACAGCAAAGTAGGTCAAGTACCCCACTGATTACCAGTCACACTGCTACAGTGAGAAAACAGCTGTATATCCATGCAAAATATTAAAATAAATGACACTTTATCATCTTCTAAACCACTCTCTTTTACATCCATGTCAATTTAGAGTAGCAATAGAGACTACAGTGAAAGAACTCCTTGCGATCTATGCCCCGGACAGCTCCAAAACATTAAGGGAGTTGTGTCTATATCTGAATAAAAACAGAGCATTCACATTATCCAAACAATGACCTAATTGAGACATGAAGGCAGTTAGTCCATAACATGTATTTAGTAGGCCAGATCCCATTTGCATTGTGCATCTGAATGAAATTAACATATGCAAGCTGTCAGAACAAATACCTATTTCAAAATTTCTGAAGACGTGAAGAGCAAGAGAAAGATGCTGAAATAAACACCAATGGAAGCAAAGTGCACCTGGTTTCTCATTTGGCAGTGCCAATAATAAATTTTCTATTGACTGATTTTGGCCTAAAGGTAAAGGCTGAAAGTGAGAGCAAATAGTAAATTTTAGGTTTCAACTAGGCTAGATGCTGAACTTGTATGTATAATAATGGAATTGCATTTTAGTTAATATTAACTGTTAAAATGGAAGTGTTTTCATAGAATTATAGAACATTAGAACAGGAAAGGACCTTGAAAGGTCATCAAGTCCAGTCCCCTGCCCTCATGGCAGGACTAAGCACCATCTAGATCATCCTTGACAGGTGTCTATCTAACCTGCTCTTAAATATCTCCAGTGATGGAGATTCCACAACTGTCCTAGGCAATTTATTCCAGTGTTTAAACACCCTGACAGGCAGGAAGTTTTTCCTGATGTCCAACCTAAACCTCCCTTCCTGCCATTTAAGCCCATTTCTTCTTGTCCTATCATCAGATGTCAAGGAGAACAATTTTTCTCCCTCCTCCTTATAACACCCTTGAAAACCACTATCATATCCCCTCTCAGTCTTCTCTTTTCTAAACAAGCCCAGTTCTTTCAGTCTTCCCTCATGTTATAGTTTTCAAAATCATATGAAAAATTAGACTGGGCAAAAAACTAGTAAATATTCAATATGGGGATAATTCTTCACTGACACAGACATGGATTATGTAATCAAACATTTTTTTCCTTTTCTAGCATTAATGGCCATTTGTGTATAATTTTTAATGCACATGAGAAAGGCAAACACAAAGTACATAATCTAAATTATAACTCATTTCAGAGTATGGTATGTCACTCATTCTAGAATCAGATTTAGCTCAATTACCCACAATCTTGGGTTTTTCACATTTATTTCAAATTTTTCATATAGAAGTACTGGATCTTAATCCATATGTCATATGCAATATTATAAGCTAACCCTGGATCTTCTGTACATCCAAAATTTCCAGTGACCTAAAAAAATTCCGGTTCAAGATTATTTATGATTTAAAGAAATAATCATTTAAAATAGTGTCCCGGATATTTTTTGATGTTGTTGTTGCTGTTGTATCATTTGTATGTTGGGTGTTGGAGAATGTTTTTTATAAATATTTAAGATATGGTAGAATAGCTCTGAAGCCCCTCTTACACATACTTAAACAGTCAGGGTGTGTCTAGACTACCTAGTTTTGTCGACAAAAGTGGACTTTTGTCGACAAAACTATACCAGCGTCTACACTACCGCTGAGTTATGTTATTGCCTGTAACACTGCGTCCAGACTACGGAGTTCTGTCGACAAAACAGCTTGCTTTGTCGACAGAACTCAATGTGTCTGGACGCTCTTTGTCGACGGAAGTTTTGTCGACAGATTCTGTTGACAAAATTTCCGTCGACAAAACGCGGTAGTCTAGACGTACCCTCAGTGAAAATCATATACCAGGGTTGTTGCATGTTCTGGTCCAGCAGGCATGGAAAGTAAACTCCACATATTCTCTCTATAGGATCTTATTATGGGATAGATTCTCAATTAGTATAAATCAGCTCCTCTGACTTTATAGTTGAATTATTTTGAATTACACCGATAATCTGGCCCTATATGTGGTCACCTCTCTCTTACCCCTCTGTATTTTCTCAACTTTTGCGACCATGAATCATGATATTTTGTGGTGAAAACTATGCATGGCTCAGCAGAAATGGACTTATACCAGATCTGAACTCTCTATATCCATGGTCACATGTCATTATCACAGGGCCTAACCCTATAAACCACCACATGAGTGGCTCATACAACTGTACATCAACTAATGTGATGTATGCCATCAAGTACCATATGGATATATGCCATCAAGTACCAGCAATGCCCCTCTGCCATGTATATTGGCCAAACTGGACAATCTCTATGACAAAGGATTAATGGACATAAATCAGATATTTGAAATGCTAACGCACAGAAACCTGTTGGAGAACATTTTAACTTATCCAGGCACTCATTAATGGATTTTAAGGTGGCTATTCTCTTACTAAACAATTTCAGGAATCAATTAGAGACTCTATGGAACTAGGCTTCATATGCAAATTTGATTCTATCACACACAGCCTGAACAAAGACATGAACTGGGTAGGCCATTATGTTCAACATCCAAATGACATTAAAGGCTAAGTATCAGGCACTTACATCCTGCTCTATTAGTCTCATTTAGCACAGATGCTTTGACAGTTTTTTCCCTTTCTTTCTCCTCCCTCTATCTCCTCTTTTTCTGCTTTATATTTCAAACTCTGTGCTCCTTTATCTATATTTGTCATCTGAAGAGGTGAATCGTGCCCACAAAAGCTCTTGATACTATTTATATATTTTTGTTACTCTAAGGCTACATCTAGACTGCATCCCTCTGTTGACAGAGGGATGCAAATGAAGCACATTGAAATTATTAATGAAACGGGAATTTCAATATTCCATGCTTCATTAGCATAACTAGGGCCACTACTTTTTTTTAAATGGATCTTTTTGGGGAAAAAAAAGCCCCAGCAGTCTAGACACGGATCTGTCAAAAATAAACCCTTTTTTGACAGATCCTATATTCCTCAAAAAATGAGGTTTACAGGATCTGTCAAAAAAGGGTTTATTCGACGTGCCTAATCTAGATCTCTCTGTTGACAGAGAGGTGTAGTCTAGACATAGCCTCAGGTGCTACAGGACCATTGTTGTATAGTTAAGTATCATCTATGTTTTAATTAACAATCATTTTGGTATTAAGTAAACTAGAAGTAAGCCTCATCTCATGTGACACTACTACAAGGAGCAGGTGGGACATGGCACTTACAAGTGAAAACTCATGGGCTACGTCTACACTGGCCACAATTTCCGGAAAAGGGATGCAAATCAGGTAAGTCAGGATAGGGAAATCCGCGGGGGATTTAAATATCCCCCACGGATTTAAATAAACATGTCTGCCGCTTTTTTTCCGGCTTGGGGAAAAGCCGGAAAAAAAGCGTCTAGACTGGCGCGATCCTCCGGAATAAAGCCCTTTTCCGGAGGATCTCTTATTCCTACCGGAAATTGTGGCCAGTATAGACGTAGCCATGTAATATGGACATACCTCTTCCCCTGCACCCTCAAGCAATATTCCCTCTAATTTTTTCCATCCATGTGTTGAATACATTTTGTTACATGCACCAAGGCATATACAAATGTGCACCAGCAGTAGAAACAAAATCCTAGGTATAATATACATGTTTAAAAAGTTGCCATATGAATAATTACTCCAACCAGGACAGATTATTCATTTTAGAACTCACAACTCAAAATCAATACATTTAAGTGAAAGCAAAATAAAAACTATGAACTGCATAGTCAAAAAACTAAAATAGCACATTTTGAAAGAATAAAATTACAGAGAATGTATGTGCATTGCAGGAAGTACTTCATAGTAACAACAACAACACTACAAGTATGTGTTAGGAGGTGAGTGTGAAAGAGACTTTATGCGTGTAAGACAGATAGACACACACAGACAAACAGGGTATGTGAGGATGTGCAAGTCAGAGAGAGTGTGTGACACAAAGAGGTGGTGTATGTGGGTGTGTGAAACAGAGTATGTGTCTATGTTGGCTGCACTGGGTAAGTTTCTGGGAGATATGCTGTCTCTAAAGGGTGCGTCTAGACTGTGAGGATCTATCAGAAAAAGATATGCAAAATGTGCTCCGCATGTTGCGTATCTTTTTCTGATACTTTTGTTGGAAGAAGCTTTTCCGAAATTTGGCCCATCTAGACTGGGCTTCTGAAAGAGTACGTTTGCTCTTCCGCAAAAAAAGCAGAAGAGAAAATGGGTTCCCTGGATGCAGCACAGTTTTTTTGGGATATCTCCAGTATCCCGACCCGTCACCCAGTCTAGCCATACCCCAAGACATTCATGCAATGCTCTCCTCCTGTGTTCCTGAGCCAGGTTGCCTCTCCCCCCTGGTCCTGTGGAGATGGAGTACTTTGGCAGGGAGAGAGAGAGAAAGTGAGAGAAAAAGAGACAGACAGCATGTGCGTGCATGACAAAGAGACTGTGTATGTGATTGTGTATGAGTGACAGACTGTGTGAGACCGTGTGTGTGACGCAGACTGTGTGTGGGTGCATGACAGTGTGACAGACTAGGTATGTGGGTGACAAATGGTGTGACAAAGATTGTGTGCATGTGACACACTGGGTGAGTGTAACAGTGGATGTGTAATAGACTGGGTGTTTAACACAGATAGCATTTTGTGGTGTTGGGTGTGTGACAATCTGAGTGTGACAGGCTGCGTGTGTGTGAGCATGAGAGAGCAGCAGACTCTACGTGCCAAAGACAAACAGACTGTATGTAGTGGCTACAGCTGACGAAAGTTTCTGAGATGTCATGTCTCTTTAAGACAGTCACTGAAAGCTCTTCTGCACTGTTTCTGAGCCCTGTTATCTCCTCTCCTCTGCAGAGATGGGGTACATAGGCATTGGGACAGAGAAAGTGAGAGAGTGAGAGAGAGACACAAACACTGACTATGAACTAAATGCTGCAGAAATCTCAGAAAAAGTGCATTGTCTCTTTAAGAAAGGTACTCAAGTCACTCACTGTTCATAACTCATACCACAGAAGCTTGGAGTCCTTCTGAGCCAGGCTGTGTTCCCTCTCCCCTGCTCTGCAGAAAAGCAGTAGAATGGCATGGGGAGTACTCTCTGAACCTAACATCAGCCCTCTCTTCTACCCCTCTTTCCCCACACAGATAGCAGGAGGGCAGCAAGGGCAGCTGCAAAATGGATCAACGTGGGGGGAGAAGCACCCGAGCACATGTTGCCAGCTGTGTACACTCTACAAATCAGCTGGACAGCATCTGAATCTCTCCTGCAGGCCACACAAGCACACAGTTTATAAAGAACACAGCCCTCGCCACACTCATTTGTAGGTCTCCTGGATTTTGTGACACACATCTCTCCCTTCCCGGGGAATACCTCTATTCCTGCTCCTCCGCTGCATCGAGATCAAGTTTCTTTTCCTTACAAGGTCCTGCTCTTCCCTACTTAATAACTATGTTTTCGAAAGTGGCCACTAATTTTGTGAACCTCAGTTTTCAGGTGATCAGTTTGAGTCACCTGCTCCTGATTTTCAGCCACAGCTTCAAGGAACTTCAAGCAGAAGTGGGGAGTGAGAAAAGGGGTGTGGAGACCTTTGTGAAAGAAAGAAACAAATCTCAATGCTGGTATCCTTTGCAGAAGGGAGAAAAAGGGGGAGGACACAGTAACAGCCACGTTTTTAAAGGTGGCCACTGACTTGTGATGCCGAGCCTGAGACTACCTAGACCTTCCTTCCCACTTGTAGTGGCCCTTCCCCTCCCCAAGCATCATCTGACAACTGCCACAGAACCTTCTGGAGCATCATATTCCAGCTTCCCTTAGCTAGAATTAGGGTTGCCCAAGGAATCTTTTTTCAACCCTTTGGTGCATTTGACACTACCATTTAAGAAAACAGAATAATTAGTGATAGAAATAAGATCAACATACTGCACTGACTACAGTGAAAGACTCTACCTCACACTATCCAAGAAATTAAGAAATCACCTGATAAGTATTTTATACAAGAAACAGAAAAGCATCAAGAATGACATTTCTAACTTAGATCGTCTCATCTCAAGACAAACATCCACACCGACTGACACCTTGCAAGACTTTTGTTCCACCAGACAAGAAATCTACTATACACACTTCTATTCCCTACAACAAAGAAAAGACAATAAATTTTCTAACCTGCTACATACCACTGGCTACAACAGCAACTGCCTCAACCCACCGGATAATATTGTTAACCTCTCCAGCTACAAACTCAATCCAGCAGAAGAGTCTGTCTTGTCCCGGGGTCTCTCTTTCTGCCCCACGTCCCCCACAAACTGGATACAATTTTGTGGTGACCTTGAGGCTTTTTTTCGCCGCCTCCGCCTCCGAGAATATTTCCAAACCACCAATGAACATCAATCTGACCTACCAGATCCCCCCTATCAACACCAAAGGAAAAATAATTCTATATGGACTCCCCCCGACGGTCGGAATTACAATCTGGATTTCTATATACAAAGCTTCCGCAACAACGCACAGACTGACATTCGCAAACGACAACAAGCTACACACAATCTTAGCTGCATTGAACACCATGCCATCCAGAGTCTCAAAAACAACCTGGACATTATAATCAAACCAGCTGACAAAGGGGGTGCTGTGGTCATTATGAATAAGGCCGACTATAACCAGGAGGCAACCAGACAACTCTCGAATACCACATTTTACAAACCTCTCCCCTCTGATCCCACCTTGGAATACCAAAAGAAACTACACTGTCTCCTTAAAAGCCTCCCCACAGCTACTCGGGAACAAATCCACACAGAAACACCTTCTGACCCCCAACCAGGATTGTTCTATCTGCTTCCCAAGATCCATAAACCTGGGCACCCCGGACGTCCCATCATTTCTGGTATTGGCACGCTCACTACTGGTCTATCCAGCTATGTAGACTCTCTTCTCAAACCCTTCGCAACCAACACCCCCAGATATCTCCGAGACACTACTGACTTCCTAAGGAAACTACAAAACATCGATAACCTCCCCAATAACACCATCCTTGCCACCATGGATGTAGAAGCTCTATATACCAACATCCCACATGAAGACGGATTACAAGCAATTAGAAACACTATCCCAGAGGACACCACTGCCAACCTGATAGCAGACCTATATAACTTTGTTCTCACCCACAATTATCTCCAGTTTGAGAACAACTTATACCTCCAGATCAGCGGCACAGCCATGGGTACACGCATGGCCCCACAGTATGCTAACATCTTTATGGCTAACCTAGAACAACATTTCCTCAACTCCCATCTCCTTTCACCCCTTCTCTACCTACGGTACATCGATGACATCTTTATGATCTGGATTCATGGCCAAGAAACACTGGAGATATTCCACAGAGATTTCAACAACCTACACCCCACCATCAACCTCAGCCTGGACCATTCTACACGAGAGATCCACTTCCTGGACACCACAGTACAAATCAACAATGGAAAATTAGACACCACTCTCTACAGAAAACCTACCGACTCATACAGTTACCTACATGCTTCCAGCTCCCATCCAGAATACACCACACGATCCATCGTCTATAGCCAAGCCCTTCGATACAACTTCATCTGCTCTAATCCCACTGACAGAGACCAGAAGCTTCAGGATCACTACCAAAAATTTATAAACCTCAACTACCCACCCGGAGAAATAAAAAAGCAAATTGAAAGAGCCAGACGAATACCTAGAAACCATCTACTTCAAGACAGACCCAAGAAAACCAACAATAGAACACCACTTGTCATCACCTACAACCCCCAACTTAAACCTGTCCAACACATTATCAATAAACTACAGCCTATACTGGAACAGGATACCATACTCCAAGAGGCTCTGGGAGACAGACCCATAGTCTCCTATAGACAACCACCTAACCTCAAGATGATTCTTACCAACAACCACAGGACATACCACACTAATACCAACCCTGGTACCTTCCCTTGCAACAAACCCCGTTGCCAGCTTTGTCCACATATTCATTCTGCTGATACCATTATTGGACCTAACCAAGTGAGTTATAAGATCAAGAACACATATTCCTGCGCATCCAGAAATATAATTTATGCTATCATGTGCCGAAAGTGTCCGTCTGCTATGTACATTGGACAAACATCTCAGATACTTCGCCAAAGGATTAATGCCCACAAAACAGATATCAGACAAGATCACAAAAAAAAACAAAAAACAGTTTCTTGCCATTTTAACCAGAAAGGACACTCTCTCAATGACTTAACCACCTGCATTCTGCTACAAAGACCTTTTACATCTGCACTTGAAAGGGAATCCTCTGAACTGTCATTCATGTTAAAATTCGACACTCTCCGGGAAGGAATGAACAAACACTCAAACTATCTTACCCATTACCAAGATAGTTTCCCCAATTATCACCTCTAATACCATTAGCTCACAGACATCCCACTCTCCCCACCTCTAATATCATCAATTAACAGACACTTACCTTCCTTCCTTCCCCCCCCTGCATCTCCCTCCTGTTCTGAAATGTGATTTGTCCTTTTCATATGTGGTCATTTTTTTTAATTGTATCCTTTGGTATATATGGTTGTGACTATTTTCTTCCACTATTTGATCTGAGGAAGTGGGTCTGGCCCACGAAAGCTCATCATCTAATAAACCATCTTGTTAGTCTTTAAAGTGCTACATTGTCCTGCATTTTGCTTCAGAATAATTAGTAGCTGTTAGGCCTTTCTGAATGGAAAAGAGGTGGGACATTATTCAAATGAAGCTGTTTGGAAGGTGTGAAAACATCAAATAATACGAATGTAAGTTAAATGAAGAGATTTGTTTTTTTTGAACTAAACAGTTACCCCACACTCTCCCCTACACTCCCCAGCTTGTCTCTGTTCTTTCTTCTCCAATCTCTTTTAAGATTGCATTTCCCTCAGTCTTCCTCTGTCCATCCTATCACATTTGTGCCTCTGCCTCTGTCCCCTTTCCTCTGCCTGCTTGCTCCTCATCCTTCTACACTCAGACTGCTTCACTTTCCTTCTCCATATTGCCTGGGCACCCGCAATCATCCTGATGTTTGTTCTAATGCCCAGCACTACAGCAGTCAACAGTAGAAAAAAAATCCTTTATTTTGTGATTCTGAGAAACATTAATATTATTTTAGCATAGTTATTTTATTTAAATCCCAACAAAATGTATTATTTAACAAGGCAGCTCAACACAATGGAAAATAGTATAAAATTTACTCTAACAAAAGCCTAGAAAATAGTGATAATCTGTATTGTAAATGCTTTTCTCTTATTTCTTTTTGAATTACATTAGATCAGAGAAAAACTGTAGCAGACGAACAAATATAAACAATGCAATTTAATAGCTTGGTGCTGGATCTCTCTTTATAATTGTCTGTCAAGCTTATTTTCTTGAAAGTGTTTAATCTGGCAAAAACATTTGTTGTAAGAAAATTAATTAGAACAATCCAATGTCTGCTCAGTTAGAGGATATATATATATATATATTGTGCTGCAAAATTACTAATCTCTGTATCTCACTAATCAAGGAATGCTTTCTCCTTGATTTAAAAGACAGAGAAAATAGGAAATTATGGTTTCACATATAGTTAGTTCACCTGACTTTAATTTAGAGACAGAACAAACAGCTTTGACAAATTTTAGGTACCTCCAAACCATATGATTGATATTTTTTTTTCTATATGCTCACCACTTAATTTCCAAAGCCTCATTTTCATTTACATTGCAGAAGTCTCTCTTGCTGTTATTTGTTATGAAAGAGAAGCAGACCTCTTCCTTTGTTTTGACTATAATAGACAACATGGGTTTGAAAACACATTTCAAAGGGATATGTTAAAAAAATCATACTTCTGTCAGAAATATGTACAATTACTATATCTGAGAGAGTGACAAGATGGGATCAATGGGATCAATTTTTTTGGTGAAAGAGACAAAACCATTTCAGTTCCACAGAGCTCTTATTTGGATCTTGGAAAGGTAATTAGTGTCACAGCTAAATACAAGGTGGAACAAACTGTTGTAAGAAGCCATACAAAATGAAATGAGCAGTTTAGACTTCTGAAGTTGTTGGACCAAAGAGAGTTAGTGGATTACAGATTACTGTAATTAAAAATAAAACCATTGATTCTGTTTTGGTGTCTAGCATAGTTACGAAGTTAAGCTCCCAGTTTTGTCTTTTGAAGATATTGTACAGGTCTCCTCTGACAATGAAAAGTGGGAGGTAAGATATAGAGAGAATGTTTTGTGAAAAATGTTTGCTCACAAATGATAGGATATTTGTCTTTTATCATTGCTCTGGAAGAGTTCATCTGAGAGTGTAGTGAGTATAACCTACAGTCACCTCTCCATTGCTACTATGACCTCCCCTGCAACACACCTATTAAGAGATATGGGTCCTACATATGCCTACCACAACATGTGGGCTACGACTAGACTGGCATGATTTTCCGCAAATGCTTTTAACAGGCAAAAGCTTTTGCCCGAACGGGAGCTGCATAGTATTTCCGCAAGAAGCACTGATTTCTTACATGAGTTCGTCAGTGTTCTTGCAGAAATTCAAGCGGTCAGTGTAGACAGCTGGCAAGCTTTTCCGCAAAAGCAGCTGCTTTTGCGGAAAAACTTGCCAGTCTAGACACAGCCATTATTAGAGATATGAACAGGTAACCAGATAACTGGTTACCTGGTAAGCACCACACTTAGTCATTACCCAGGAGCAACACCCCACCCACAGCTTGCCATCAGCAGAGGGCTGCTCCAGCCTTTTACGGCTGCCAGTTCCCAGGGGCATGGGCAGGACAGAGGGATGTGTGCTGGCTCCCAGTCCACACAGGCTCATGGGCAGCAGCCAAGGCCAGGGGCACGGGTCCAAAAGCAGCCAGGCTGGAGCACCACGGCCTGTGGTGTGGGAGCCGCTACAGCCCACCCACCTGAATTTAATCACTTAACCACTTAAACTTAACATTTAACTGGTTAACTAATTAAACAGGATTTTACATCCGTAATATAATGAACTACAGAATGTATGCCAAATCTTTCAACAACTCTGGGGTGAATCCAGACAATCACTATGCTTTCATCATTGAGCTTTACAACAGCTTGCATTGGATTCTCTTATCTTGGCATGTCATCAGAGATGTTGAACATGGACAGAATTATTTCAAATGCCCCAGCTTGGAGACTACTAAAACATCTGAAAAACTTTTGAAAATGCAACAAAATGAAATTTCAAAGCATTTACTGCAATTTGTTTTTAGAAGCAAATTATAATCCTCTGCCAGTCTCCTTCAAAATTAGTAAGAGCATGGGATGCCACAAGAAGGAAAAAAAAGTTAAAACAAGATTATAAATGACCATAGTTTAGCTTTCTGTGGGTATATTTAGATTGTGTGGCTTTTGTTAGCATGTCACTACATTGTTTAAAATAGGTTTGTTATGGATTTTATCAAAAAACCACAAGCTATCAATGTAAACTTACACTTTATTCAAAATGTTTATTTGTGTGTGCATTAGTTATCTTAGTGAAGTCTTATCTTCCTAATGCATTACTATAATTTATTAGCCTGTAGCAAAACTCAATATCCAGCTCAAATAGAAAAGAAAGTAATCAACTAACAAGGACTAAAAACTAGCTTGTGTTTCTTGCAGGGATACTGAGCATTAGAGTAACTGTACCCTTGTAATTCCATCCAGAAAATCTCACATAAAATTGTGAGGATTGTTAAAGGACCCTGATAGTTTCTCAAAGTCATTGACTACTCATGACAATGAATACTACATAGCTGAAAGGAGAAATAATGTTGCCATATACTATAGCGTCCAGAAAACATTTAATCATATTTGTGGTAGCAACAGTTCACTTCACTGAGTTACTTTTCACAGATTCTAGTTTATGTGCATGCTAAAGTAATAAATCTGAGGGGCATCGTGTGCTCAGATAAGTGGAACAATGGCCAATTACATGGTTGATTATATGTCAATCACAGCACATTGTATCCAATCAGGAAACATACAGCACTGAAAACTCTAAAAAGATCTCACTGAAGAACATAATGGCCTTTCAAGCAAAGGTATAAAATTGCCAGCTTGACTCTCTGAATACAGTACTCCATACTTTAAGCATTTAATTTCTCCCTATTTGAACATTTGTAGATCCAGTAGAGATTAACACACAAGGTGAAATCCTGGTCTTCTTGACATTAACGATTTAAATAACGGACAGGATTTGATTTGCAGAATACCCATTTTTTTGTAAATAATTTCCTATGGATTTTTGAGGTGGTTAAACATAGCCATAGAAAAAACTATGAAGGCACAATAACCCTGTCTTGTATAACTCTCTCTTATGTAACCACCCTTAGAAACCCCACAATGATACTTACTACACATGCCGCGGTCTGCAACTTAAGTGTGGTTGCATATATATGCAAATATGTATGCACATTTTATGCAAATATATGCAAATAGCTTTTTTCACATTGACGGGCATGAATACAAAGATTAAGGGACGACTATACAACACATAGGCTCTGTTTAAGTCAGTTCTGCTGATATTAATAAAATACAATATTTACCCGATTTCCAGCCATATGACAGCACTTTTAATGAGCAATGACAGTCCAGGAATTTACCTACTAAAACGCATATCAACAGAAGACTATTATATTGAATACTTTTTTATTTTGACTCCCACCCGTGGGCCACGTATTAAGCCCTGTGTAAAACCAAACCACACTGTAGGCCTCAAACAAATGAACCGCATGTTGAGTAGCCCTGATCTAGACCATCTCTAAAGTATCAGAGAATCTTGCAATCATCACAAACCCTACTATATCTTGTTTCTCTTATTCAGTTCTCTTCTCATTCTAATATGTTTTGACAACTGGGGGGTCGGAGACTTTTTCTTTCCTTTTTCATTTCTATCTCATTAGCACTGTCATCATTATTCATATCCTAAGAACTATTAAGTACTAAGTAAGTGTGTGGTAATAACTAAGCCTGGAAATTACAAATGTATGGATCACTGTGGACAGTTCTCTATATGTCAAGTGAGATAAAGATCTCCTAAATGAATACAGGTGGAAGACAATCTTTCTAACATGTCTTTCTATATGTGCAACAAATAGCAGCGAGGAGTCCAGGAAGACCCCTACCATCCTGATAATCTGAAGCAGATATCCTCAAAAGAGGTTTCCACTGCTGTTGGCTAAGTTTTGAACGTGCACCCCTTATTCCACCACTATCACCCACAACTACTCTTCAATCTAAGCACTACTCTCATTTGGACATTGGGACAACTGTGATGATATAAATTTACTTGAGGACTTGAACCTTAACTTCCAAGGGTCCTTCTACTCTCCATTTACTCCTCCTTTCTAACATCTCTTTGTGAATCCTTCCCTGGTGTCATGCCTTCCACAATATAATTTTTTCTAGAAAAATTTAAAAAACAATGAATAGTCTACCAGCACCTTAAAGACCAACAAAACATGTAGATGGTGTCATGAGCTTTCGTAGGCACAACCAACTTCTTCAGATGACTGGAGTATTAAAAGTCCAGATTCGAGAATAAATAAGGGAAGGAAGGGAGAGCGGGGTGGGGGTGGGGATGGGAGGTAGGGTGAGGGAGGAGGGAAGAAAAGAAAAAAAAAGAAAAAAATTGGGTATGTCTACACTACCCCCCTAGTTCGAACTAGGAGGGTAATGTAGGCATACCGCACTTGCAAATGAAGCCCGGGATTTGAATTTCCCGAGCTTCATTTGCATAAGCGGGGAGCTGCCATTTTTAAAACCCTGCTGGTTCGAACCCCGTGCAGCGCGGCTACACGGGGCTCGAACTAGGTAGTTCGGACTAGGCTTCCTATTCCGAACTATTCCGAGGTGTACCGGTAGTTTGGAATAGGAAGCCTAGTCCGAACTACCTAGTTCGAGCCCCGTGTAGCCGCGCTGCACGGGGTTCGAACCAGCGGGGTTTTAAAAATGGCGGCTCCCCGCTTATGCAAATGAAGCCCGGGAAATTCAAATCCCGGGCTTCATTTGCAAGTGCGGTATGCCTACATTACCCTCCTAGTTCGAACTAGGGGGGTAGTGTAGACATACCTATAGTGAATTAGATTGTTCAAGTTACAAGAGGCTGATAAGAACAATTTACACCTCAATAAGTACCCGTTGGTTGGTTGGTTGGTTGGTTGGTTGGTTGGTTGGTTGGTTAAGACTTCTTCCAATTTCTTCTTTCAAACTCCTTCTGTCTCAAGGCTTTTTCCTTGGTATTACTGTAGTTGATTTGAGCTTGTACTTTTACTCATAGTATTATGCATATATCTCTGAACTATTAACCTTCAACTTTATTGAAGTCAGTGGAAGTTTGCCATTGACTTTATTGGGCCAAGATTTCTCCTTGTAGTTTTTATTTTTTACTATATATCCTGATCTCTGGCATATGAACTGTGTATGTATAAAGCTGAGCACATGGCTGCAGTCAACAAACAAAAAAAGAAACAAACAAGCAAACCTAATAACAACATCCCTCTAAATTTCCCCAAGCCAAAAGCCCTCTTCCCTAAAAGTATATTCCCGGCACTTAATGGCCACAACTGTTTTGCTTTGTTTATACATTTTATTGTAGTTGAGTAGTTTTGTGCATCATTCAGATCATTTACAAGTTGGCCATTTCCAGCCTGGTAGTTACTGAGATATGCTGGCCTATTGATATAATTAAAGAACCCAAAGCTCTTTAGACATGACAGCTATAATTCTTATTATTATTAATAAAATATTATGATTTATCTAATAATTGTAAGTGGACAGAAAGATAATATAGCTATCTGTTTGACAGCCAAGACTATTTTGTACTCTAGCCACTTCTGCTGCTTTTATTCTTTATTTTTATTGTTGACCATAATGTCAACTGCATTCTTCCATGGGAATCATTTCAGTGCCACATTTTTGGTTAAGTCAGCAGGAAAAAGTATATAGGTTCTCAGCAGTGTATTTCTTTGCTTACCCACACTGGTTTTTTATTCACAAAGTAAAATATTCTTTGTCCCTGAAATGAGGGCTAAGCATTTACAGTCACAGTATCGTGTTTGTGATTCTACAGTTATATATAAGGAGGCTCCATTATAAGCCTCTATTTATTTTTCCAGTTTTTACAACCTTGCAACATAAATTAATAGTCTGTGCTGAAATTTCTCCTGTTTATACTTCACCTGACAATAAACAAATATTTTTTCAAGATTAATTCATCTGGAAAAAAAAACCGATTTAGTAATTTTAAAATATCAAAGGTGGGAGCGAGTTTTCACCAATAAACACATTTTTTAATAAACTTTTCTATTGTTCAAACACCTTGCATTTAGACTTCAGAGTTTGCCATGCATTCAGGCCCAATCTCAGAAATGCTCACTTTTTATATGCCACCTGGCATAAAGAAAATTACAGCTGCTTTCCCCAGGAGTTCAACAAGGGAAGACAGACATAGAAAGTGTACAAATATACATTGTTTAACAGTGCATGGAGGTGAGGCTCCCTCCATCCATATCTCTATGCATGCACATATATATGGCTAAAATATTACCTGCTGAGACAGAATATAAATCGATTAAGACAAGTTTAAAGCTTCATTGATTCATATTATCCTTGACTGCTCTTGAGCTCCCAGCACCATGGCCAGCCAGCCATCCCTTTCACATACCCATGAATCTGACGGCTTTAGGGGAATGAACTATCAGCATTATAACAGATATTTAAGTCCTTTATTCTCAATTACCACTCACCATTACAGAAAATATACAAACACAATGCTCTCATATATAGGTTTTTGTTAATTTTTTATTATTTCCTTTAATGTAAAGTAAATATAATGGTAGACTAAACTATATGTTTGCTTTTTGAGTATAGAAAAACAGCCGTTCTTGCGCAAAAACTTGCTGAGCGTCTACACTGCACACGCATTCTTGTGCAAGTAAACTTACAGTACAGTGTCGGAAAACACGGCTTCTTGCACAAGAGCTCTGATGCTCCGTATGAGGAAGAAGCCTTCTTGCGCAAGCATTCTTGCACAAGAGGGCAGTGTGGACAGGCAGCCAAGAGATTTTGTGCAAAAACTGGCCTCCCAGGAAAAAATGCAGGTGGCCACTTGGATGCTCCTTACCGGCACTCACAACTTGCTATTTCCTGATTGCTGGACCGCCCCCTTGAAAACATACGCAGCCTGCAGACGCCACACAGCAGCAGCAGCAACAGAGGAGGACAGCTCCAGCACATGGCTCTGCATTGCAGCTCTGCAGGTATGTCTGCCCCTCAGTCAGCCCGTGAGCCTACACCCCCATCCCAGGAGCCAACCCAGGGCTCACAGCAGTAAGGAAAGGGCACCAAGCAGCGTGCCTCTTGCTGGTCCGGGTCTGAGGTGGAAGCCCTTCTGGACCTGTGGAAGCTCTCCATGACCCCTGTGCCTGTCGCTGCAACATGGACATTTTCAGCCGCATGGCTCAGGTGCTCTCAGACCAGGGACATCTAGTCCAGACCCTTATACAAGTCCGGGCCAAGGTCAAGGAACTGCACCTGGGCTATGTCCAGGTGGTGCACCTGGAGCTGCACCAACCACCCAGACACCAGTCCAGTGGGCCAAGCAGCGTGACCTGCTCCTCTGGCAGGAAGTCCAGGCCATGGAGAGGATGGAGGTCACCACCAAGCTGCAGGCCGACCTGGAGTGGTGGCAGCAAGGGGGCAGGAGCTGATACCTGCCCCCGCTACGACTGGCTGCCCACCATCCTCAGCGAGACAGCAGTCCAAGAGTCCTCGCCGGCGGTGGACATGGGACTGCACACCCCAGTGGTCAGGATGCCTGACCTGGAGGAGGAGGGTGGCCTGACCACCAGCTCCGAGGACGAGGGTGAGGGACACCCCATCAGCCTCCATCTGGAGCCAGTGCCCAGCAGCCAGGATGTCTCCTGGGCCTCATCCGAGGCCAGCGATAGATCCTCCGGTGAGTGTTGCGCTTCTCACTTGCAAGGGTGGGGGAGTCGGGTGCCCAGGGGGAGGGGGAGGGAGCATCACTCAGGCAGTTCGAGTTGCATGCCATGCAGCAGTATGCAGCACGTGCAACCTCATGCAGCCTGACTGTGTGGCATGTGGACACGGCAGGCAGCTCCAGGGCACGCCTGGGACCCTGCTGCTCAGACACGTCCTGCCCCGGAGGAGGAATGGGGGATTCCAGCTGAAAGCAGCCAAGGCCCCAAGGGCACAGGCCAGACCCCACACCTCCCGAAGGGTGTCGCACACACACAACATGCAGCCATGCTTGCCCATGCGACACAGCATCTGCTCCTGGGAAAACTGCAGTGAGCCAGCCCTGTGTGCGCGGCCCCCACAGAGCCCCTCAGCTGCTCCCGGCCCCTCGGCTGCCCCCCGAGGAAAGCCCCTCACTGTGGCCACACACTTCTCTGGGCTACTTGTCTGAGGGCTGGGGGAACGGGGAGTGGGGAAGCAGCCAGCCAGGGCCTCTGGCCACTTGAGTCTTGCTGCAGGGACGGTACACTCCCCAGTAGCCCTGGCTCTGTCTCCGAGGAAATCAATTGACAGTAGTCCGAGAACCCAGACCTCATCTTCCACACTTGCTCCCATGCAATGTGGGGATGTGCATGCAAACATGACTACAGCATCAATGGTGTGTGCTCACAGACAGTGACAAGAGTAGAAGCCATGTGTTCTACCTTGGGGAGGGAGTGTGCACAGTGCTACACAGACACACACTGCATGCCGAGTGGCCAGGGCACAGACAAAGGGGTCTTCATTCATAGTGATGTCTCCTAAGGGTTACAATCCATGGAGGATCACTTCACTCCAGGGATTTTGAGCTAGTCCTTTATGCAAACATACACACAGGGGACCGATTGGGCCCAAGCCACAGTTGTGTGGTGCCATATGGGACTCAGGGTGGAGGGCACAGGATTCAGGGACAGTGTGGGCAGGGCTGACTGACCGCCTCATTGTTTTCTGTGTTCTCTGCAGCAGGACCACCCAGGAGTGAGGGACCCTCCATCCCTGCGGCAGTGGCACCAACCACCCAGGCACCAGTCCAGTGGGCCAGGCAGCATGACCAGCTCCTCCGGCGGCAAGTCCAGGCCATGGAAAGGATGAAGGTCACCACCAAGCTGCAGGCCGACCTGGAGTGGCAGCAGCAAGCATGTGGGCAGTTCCTCCACAGGTGCAACAGGATGTGCGACACGATCTCCACCCTGACGTCACATCTGCCCCCTTGCTGCCCCTCCTGCTGCCGTTGCCATGCCCCCTCCTGCTGCAGCCCGTCCTGCCCACCTTCCCCTGCTGCCTGTCTCGACCCAGCCTGAAGGACGCCGAGGCCTCCGCATCCAGTTGAGAGCCCCTGCCTCTTCTCCCTCCCAGTTGAGAGCCCCTCCCCCTCCCAGTTGAGAGTCCCCTCCTACTGCCCACCCTTCTTCCCTATTGTAAATACAAATTCAGTTTATTCTTCTTGAAACAAAACTGTTTTGTTTATTGGGAGGTGAGGGAAGGGGGGGAGGGAAGGGCTAGGAATGGGAGAGGGATGTAGACGGGAGACAGAAGCAACCCTACTGTGGGGCCTGGGAGAACATGTCCTTCAGGGCCTCCCAGATGTTCACCCCTTTGTGTACCTGCCGGATGGCGGCTGTGCAGGGCTGCTCAAACACCCGGCCCTCGCCTGCCATCCACCCTAGGAGATCGGGAGAGATCCCGGATGATTGGAAATAGGCAAATGCAGTGCCCATCTTTAAAAAAGGGAAAAAGGACAAACCAGGGAACTACTGACCAGTTAGCCTTACCTCAGTCCCCGGAAAAATCATGGAGGGGATCCTCAAAGAATCCATTTTGAGGCAGTTGGAAGAGGGGAAAGTGTCCACATAGATTCATAAAGGGCAAGTCATGCCTGACCAATCTGATTAGCATCTATGCTGAGGTAACTGGCTCTGTGGATATGGGAAAGTCAGTGGATGTGATATACCTCGACTTCAGCAAAGCTTTTGATATGGTCTCCCACAATATTCTTGCCAGCAAGTTAAGGGAGCATGGATTGGATAAATGGACTGTAAGATGGATAGAAAGCTGGCTAGACTGTTGGGCCCAACACGTAGTGATCAACGACTCAATGTCAGGTTGGCAGTTGGTTTCTAGTGGAGTGCCCCAAAGATCGGTTCTATGGCCGGTTTTGTTCAACATTTTTATTAATGACCTAGATGAGGGGATGGATTGTACCCTCGGCAAGTTTGTGGATGACACTAAGCTAGGGGGAGAGGTAGATACACTGGAGGGCAGAGATAGGGTCCAGAGTGACATGGACAGATTAGAAGATTGGGCCAAAAGAAATCTGATGAAGTTCAGCAAGGACCAGTGTAGAGTCCTGCACTTGGGACAGAAGAATCCCAAGCATTGTTACAGGCTGGGGACCAAATGGCTAAGTAGCAGTTCTGCAGAAAAGGACCTGGGGATTACAGTGGATGAGAAGCTGGATATGAGTCAACAGTGTGCCCTTGTAGCCTTGTAGAAGGCTAATGACATATTAGGTTGCATTAGAAAGAGCATTGCCAGCAGATCTAGAGAAGTGATTATTCCCCTTTATTCAGCTCTGGTGAGGCCACACCTAGAGTACTGTGTCCAGTGCTGGTCCCCCACTATAGAAAGGATGTGGACACATTGGAGAGGGTACAGCACAGGGTGACCAAAATGATTAGGGGGCTGGAGAGCATGACCTATGAGGAGAGACTGAGGGATTTGGGTTTGTTTAGTCTGCAGAAGAGAAGAGTAAAGAGGGATTTGATAGCAGCCTTCAATTTCCTGAAGAGAGATTCCAGACAGGATGGAGCGAGTCTGTTCTCAATGGTGACAAATGACAGAACAAAGAGCAATGGTCTCAAGTTATAGTGGGAGAGGTCTAAGTTGGACATTAGAAAAACTATTTCATTAGGAGGGTGGTAAAGTCCTAGAATAGGTTACCTAGGGAGGTAGTGGAATCTCCATCCTTGGAGGTTTTTAAGTCTCAGCTTAACAGGGTCCTGGCTGGGTTGATTTAGTTGGGATTGGTCCTGTCTTGGGCAGAGGCTGGACTTGATGACCTCTTGAGGTCTCTTCCAGCTCTATGATTCTATGAACACAGAGGTTCCAATTTAATTAGATTAATGAGACAAAGAGAACCCAAAAAGTCACCAAAAGGCAAGATGAATGTTATATACCATCTAGTCTTACAAAAAAATTCACAGGAATGAGAGCAGTTAATTTAAATGTTATTATTGCTCAATTGCGACACATACTATTGAGGAATGACTTGTTTTGATTCACTTTCTATTTACTCAGTAATCCTGAAGGCAGCATATTCCAATTTTCTTGCTTTTTCAAGGCCTGTTTTTTATGAATGTATGTTTCACCATTTGCAATTTTCCTCTTTTTCTAGTTAAGCAGCTCTTGTCACCCTCAATTTCCCCAATAATTTTAGGATAAATTGAGAAGACCATCATTGGCCAAAAAACCGTCATATTTTTCCTTTATAAAGATTGCTGTATCTATTATTTGCATGCATCACCAATCATCAATCTGTTTTGGAAGCTGTTGGGAGCTGCCCTTTCCTGTAATGCTGGTCAGTCTGAGTTTAGTATGAGAACTGTAACATTTCCAGGAGATATTAGTTTTCCATTTCACTACCTAAAAAATGCCTGGAAGGTCTCAAAGTAATAACAACCACTATAAAAAAGGAATAGAGAGTTAGAAACCGAACTACTACCTTTGCCTGCCTGATATGCATCTATATTGCCAATACAGGGCTCCATGGGATCACTATCAAAATAGGGCAACAGTATATGTTAAGGCAGAAAAGTATCCCCTTCACTGTTTATGAAACTAAACTGTGCATTAAAAATACATGGGTGTGATCATCATCTTAGATCAGTCCTGTTTAATATGCCAGCCCTCAGGGCAAGGGCAGATCGGCTGTGTTCTGTGCCCAGGTACACTAAAATTAAGTCCTATGTGGTTTCCTTTGATATGCAACAAGGAGAGCAGAACACATGCAGGGGCACATCTCAGAGGAAAGCTGGCTGTGTAGGATGCTCCTTTTTCCTTGTGTAACTTCCAGAAGCACTTTCAGACCAACAGTACATGGTTTCGCAGGCACATGATCAGCTAGTGGTAGTGGGGAGAGAAAAAAGACAGAGAGGCAGGTTGTAAAATGAAGTATGTGTATGTGTGCACACACTGAGGGTATGTCTACACTACCCCGCTAGTTCGAACTAGCGGGGTAATGTATGCATACCGCACTTGCTAATGAAGCCCGGGATTTGAATTTCCCGGGCTTCATTAGCATAAGCGGGGAGCCGCCATTTTTAAATCCCCGCTGCTTCGAACCCCGTGTAGCGCGGCTACACGGGGCTCGAACTAGGTAGTTCGGACTAGGGTCCTATTCCGAACTACCGGTACTCCTCGTGAAACGAGGTGTACCGGTAGTTCGGAATAGGCACCCTAGTCCGAACTACCTAGTTCGAGCCCCGTGTAGCCGCGCTACACGGGGTTCGAAGCAGCGGGGATTTAAAAATGGCGGCTCCCCGCTTATGCTAATGAAGCCCGGGAAATTCAAATCCCGGGCTTCATTAGCAAGTGCGGTATGCATACATTACCCCGCTAGTTCGAACTAGCGGGGTAGTGTAGACATACCCTGAGGGAGGAGAGAAGTGGTTTCACTTACATCCTCCTGTTGGTTGCTTTTCCAGCTATGTACTTCTTCCTTACACACACCGCTCCATCATGTAAGTGTTTTTTATATTACTTCTCTGAATACCAAATTAACCAAGTTACATTTATTTCATGTTCTGACCAATTAAACATATACACATCATCACCATTTACATCACTTCTGAATTTGACCAGGTTTACAATTTGGCTAAATGGGCAAAATTCAATTCAGGTGGAAAACTCCAGTGGTGTCATATCAATCATGAATTTACCCCATGCAGATGGAAAGAATGAATTCTAAGTATAATTATGATCATCTTTGAAGTTATGGAAAAAGCAGAGAATAAATACAATCAACCTCATAAATTCATGAGACTTAATTAAATTAGAAAAAAATATTTTTGTATAATTTTGACTTATGTTTATTTTAAATATTTTTAAATTTATTTAAATATTCACAATTATGCAAATTATGGTGTATAGGCTTTTCAATTTTTTTTCAATTTAAATGTTCACTATTGTGGGAAATTATAAGGGAGTCATACAATATGGGTATCAGACTCTGCAATTCATAAAGTCAAGTTTCATAATTATTAAAACACAAACTGTCAACATCACATATCAAAATATACAAAGTAAATACCCGTCAATCCACTGAGTTATCATGCAGTGTTTTTCTAACTTTGCCTATCTTTAAATTGCTATCATCATCAATGGAAATTTCTTTGTTGGGTTGCATATATGGTGAAATTGATGTTTACTAAAACTTACTGACTAAAATCTAATCCTATCAGGCCTAAAAATGTATTTTGAAATCTGTGAATCCAATGGCAAGGGATCTAAGAGAATCATTTTCACTGAAGGCTGCAGGAATCATCATTTCCCATTCATGGGCTATAAAAAAAAAGTGGTCCTGAAAATTCAAAACAGCACTTGTTAAAGCCTCTCTCCGAGCTATGAACGAGTTACGGACCAAACACTTGGCCATAACTCGAGCTGTTCATAACTCGGACCCCATTGGGTTACACGCGACCGTGCTGTTCATGAGCATGGGTCACGTTCATAACTCGAGGACCGTCTTTACGACCGCACCATGGGAGCTTTGGTCTAAGTGTGAAAGGTCATAACTCGACCATTCGCAACTCGGGGAGCAGCTGTATTAATCTTACTTTAAAATAGCTAATGTTTTCTCCCATCAACAGAGGGAAGGGCCAGACCCCAACATTTTGGCACCTGAAGCGGGGAGCTCAAATGACGTCCCCATGCCCCTTGCTTGGGCCAAAACTTTGAAAGGTGTCAATTCTCTGGGTCCTACTGGCGCCCTCCCCAAAGTCTGGCACCTAAAGCAGCCACCTCAGTTCGCCTCATGGTAAGGCCAGCCCTGACAGAGGGTCACATATATTTTCTTCATTCTCATGGGGTATGTCTATACAGCAAAGTTATTTCAAAATAACAGCCATTATTTCGAAATAATTTTATTAGCATCTACACAGCCAAACCGCTATTTCAAAATTAATTCAAAATAGTAGAGCGCTTATTTTGAATTTTGTAAATCTCATTCCATGAGCAATAATGCCAAATTCGAAATAGCTATTTTGAATTAAGTGCTGTGTAGACACTTATATTGAAATAGGGGGCCTCCAGCCTTCCCAGGGTGCCCTGGTGGCCACTCCAGCCTCAAACAAGAACACTCCTCTCCTTCCCCCCTCCCTGGAGCCCTTAAAGGGGTTGACTCTGGCCACGGTACCTGTGCCAGCTCCAAGCCTGTCAACCCAGAGCCAGCAGTCACTGCCCCTGACCCAGTGGCCCCAAAATATGGGCCAGAAAGCCACTGGCAGTCAGCCCTCCTCCGCTCCCCAGGAGCAGTCTGCCAGCTCCCAGGAACCTGCCAGAGCCCGGAGAAGGCGGGCACTTTCCTGGTCCACGGTGGAGATCATAGACCATATTCAGGTTTGGGGGGGATGCCCCCAACTTTCATGATCTCTGCACTAGATGGAGGAACACAGCCGTCTATGGCAGGATAACTGCTAGCCTGGCCACCAAATGCCACATACGAACCCAGGAGGAGGTTCACATGAAAATCAAGTTGGTCTGGCGAGATCCCCCAACTCTGCGCTTCCCCTCCCCCTTCTTCCCCTTGCTTCCCCCTTCCAGCTCCCTCCTCCCAGATTTCTCCCTCCCCTCTTCCACTCTCTCTTCTCCCTTATCCCGCCTCCTTTCCCCAGTCTCACCAGAGTTTCATTCCCCCCCACCTCCAGTTTTGTTCAATAAACCCAGTTTCTATTTTTGAACATACGTGTCTTTTATTTGACATCAGGAAGGGGGTCTAGGGAGGTGTAAGTGGAAGGACGTGAGGGAGGAATGAGACACAAGCCCCCAGTGGGGCAGACCAGGGAGGCTCTTAGTGCTCGTCAGGGTGGAAGCTCTCCCATAGGCCTCCTAGATACTGAAAGCCCCCTGATGGACCTCCCGGATGGCAGCCTGCAGAAAGTGCATTTAGGCTCACAGCAAAGCATCCACGAGAAGCACCAGAGTGACCAGGGGCAGCTCTGACTCCATGTTGCAGAGTGCTGTGGTGCCCCAAGTGAGGGCAACCAGAGCACTCAGAGACAAAATGCTTTGATGTCCCTCATCAAGGTAGGCAAGCAATCAGGGAAAGCTGAGAACCGGCTGTCCGGGGAAGGGGGGGGGGGGGGGGAGTCCCTTTAAGCACAGGCCTCAAATAGCCTCAAGCAGCAGCCACACAAAGTAACTCCTGACCTGATGCCCTGCCGGGTCTGGTTCCAGCCAGCCTTAAATGCGATTCAGCATCCACTCATTGTGGACGCACTATTTCTAAATGCATTTTGTGTGTAGACGTGTTATTTCGAAATAAGATATTTCAAAATAATGCTGTAGTGTAGACATAACCACATTCTCCTTCTCCTCCAATAATTAATCTCTTCCAATAGTGTATAAGTCAATTCACATGCTGCATTCTGTTTTTTCATGCAGCTGAGCTATCATATTGAGTTTTAGAACATTGCAATGTCAAACTTTTTTTTTAAATCTAGAAACTATAGAGTATAATCAGTCCTTTTATGCCTAATTATGGGACCTCTGTTAGCTGTATTTATGGTGACAACTTTTGTCATTTTCATCATAGGCTAGACTTGTCAAACAAAGTTGATGTCCAGTTCTTTCATTTAAGAAATACAACAAGCCTGCCAGCCCTGAAATGGCAGGTCAATTGGCCTGTTAGGAACTGTTACTTCCAGATTCTGGAAGACACAGTCATATTAATACTTTTTCTCTCAGCAAGTATGAATCCCTTTTGCTCCATGGTATTTCCATTGCTTACTAGTAGTTTTGTCTAGGAGTCATGATTTTAATTGCTAAATTACCCATGCCTATTAAACCATAAGTGTAGTTAGCTCTGGAAAAAATTATTTAGGGAGGGTGTGGAATCTACATCATTGGAAGTTTCTAAGAAAAGGTTAGACAAACACCTGTCAGGGATGGTCTAGATAAGACTTAGTCCCGTCTCAGTGCAGAGGACTGGACACTAGAGGTGCGTCTACACAGCAAAGTTATTTTGGAATAACATCCATTATTCCGAAATAACTATGAGAGTGTCAACACAGCTAGCCCATTATTTCAAAATAATGGGTGGCTTATTTCGGCATTTGTAAACCTCATTCCATGAAGAACAACACTTGTTCTGAAATAGCTCTTTCGAAATAAGGCATGTGTAGATGCTCCACTTCTGCTATTTCAAAATAGCCCTTCACCAAGTCCATTCTAAGTTATTCCTCCTGGGGCTCTAAATTGAGATACCACGTCTACATTAGGGACATTTCAGAATAGAGCTTTATTTTGAAATTTGGCACTGTGTGGACAGCGCCAAATGACAAAATAAGCTATTTCAAAATAGCATCGAAATAAGAAACGCAATTTGCATAGCTCAAATTTTGTATCTTATTTTGAGTTACAGTGCTGTGTAAATGCACCCTTAGTGATCATGGCTTCAGTGGTGTGAAAGAAACTGCATAGTAAACGGTCTAGAATGGAACTAGAGGGGAAGAACTTCAGATAGTGACTGTAAACAAGGTATTCAAGAAGCTTAGTAATAAAAAGGAAAAGGGAGATGGGGAGTATTAGCAATTGGTAGGTTTTTAAAGATGGGAGAAAGTAAAGATGCTTGTGTTATGAGGGGAAGAGCCAAACAAAAGTGGGAGATTAAGGAGAAGAGTAAGGGAGGTAATGACAGTGGGTTGCCAGAGAGATTAGGAGATGGGATAGGGTCATTGGGGGAAGTAGAGGGATCAGATGAAAGCAGATAAGAAATATCTGCATTTGTGATAGGAAAGAGTTGTCATGGAAGTAGAAGGAAGGAGTAAAAAAAAAGGCAAGCAGAAAGGAGGAGCACCTGCAAGGCTTTCAGTGTCATGTAGCAGGTGAAGCACTGAGAACCTGCTGGGGAAAATACCTCTAAAGTCTGGCATGAAGGTGCTCTGAGAACAAAGCGTGGGAAAATTTCTGCAGGAAGCCTTAAAGCAGGAAAGACGAAGTTAAAGAGGAAAGTACCACAGGAGCTGTAGACTAGCATGGGCTGAGGAATTGATTGTGTTAGTTTTGCTTATGTTGGGAAAATAAAACTGACCGGAAAGAGACTCTGGGTTTGGTTGTGGGTCCTTTTGTGTGCTTGGGAGAAGGCCAGCTTGTTACACTGTCATTTTATTTAAGACCATAAAAATGCCCATAATGGGTCAGACCAAAGGTCCATCTATCTCAGTATCCTGTCTTCCAACAGTGGCCAATAGCAGATGCCCCAGAGGGAATGAACAGTACTCACTGTTTGTGAGCCTGGAAAGAATGGACATTTTAGAAACTCATTTTTTACTCAAGAATGTAACTCCCACAGGGATGGGTAGGTGAACACAGCACTGCCAGCTAAATAGCATCTGTATACCAGCCACTCAGAATCCAATGAACTCATTGCTACTGAACCCATATCAGGGACCAACTGAGAACTTCTGAATTTCAGCCTGAATAAGAAAAACTTAATTTGGACACAGCTTGACATGAAGCCTATTTTTCCTTCTTGCAAAGAGAAGCAGATGATATAACACAGAGTGGAACAATGCCCTGAAAGCTATTTTGCTGTTTATAAAGGAGGGACCAGAGATCACCTACTGGACAGGTGGGAAAACACTTTTTCTAACAGGTGTTCTTCGAGATGTGTTGCTCATGTCCATTCCATTATAGCTGTGTCTCCTTGTCACATGCATTGGTGCCTAAAGTTTTCCTTCAGTGGTATCCATAGAAAACCAGCTATGACACCTTCTGAAGTGTTGCATGCTGCTCATGTGGGGGGCAGGGCAAAGGGGGCAACTGCCTTGGAGCCTGGCAATTCAGAGGGGCCCAGGACTCCCATTCACTGCTGCTATTAATGTGGCAGTGGCGGCAGCTCGAGTCACAGGCTCTTTAAATCACAGTTGGAGTCCTGGGCATGGTCCAGGCAACACTAAGAGCCAGCTGCCACACTCCTGCCTTTCTGTCCAAGGCCCCATCCCTTCTCAGAGCGTGGAGCTGTCCTCCACTAGCCAGGAGCCCAGCTAGTCAGTTGGCTCCCCTGACTGTGCATGTATACACCCAGTATAATTAGCACCACTGGCTCCAGTGATGATGTGTAAAGGCACAAAGGGGGCTTATGTCTCCAATGCTGTGGGGATGAGGAGCAAGGGGCTAGCAGCCATTGGGCAGAGCCATCCCCGGCCCCGGACTCTGGGGAGTCCCACAGGGCATTCTGGGGAACAAGCAAGGGGCCTGGTGCTAGAAGCTCCCAGCTATATCATTCTACTTCCTATTGCTGGTGAGTGCAGGAGGCAGTTCCACCCCTTTCTCCAAGCCCTCCACCCCCAAGCAATGCAGTCCGGGGAACTAGCAGAGTGCCTGGTGCTATCAGTAGTGATTGTCACCCCCTCCACTCACTGGTGGCGGGAAGTGAGGAGTAAAGTCGGCTGGGACTTTGCTTCCCCCTTACACAACCAATGAATGTGGGGGTTACCCCTGCTGTCATTACCAGGCCCCCACTAGTCTCCTAGGCCATGTCACTCAGGGAAGGAAGTTTGGGAGAAGGTGGTCCCAGAATATACCCCTGGGGGACACCACTAGTTACCTCTCTCCATTCTGAAAACTGGCCATTTAGTCCTCCTCTTTGTTTCCTGTCTTTAACTAGTTATCAGTTCATGAGAGGACCCCTTATCCTATAACAGATTACTTTGCTTAAGAGCCTTTGGCGAGAGACCTTATTAAAGGCTTTTCTGGAATTCTAAGTATGCTATTTCCACTGGAAAAGAAACACGGAGTCCTGTGGAACCTTATAGATTAACAGATGTATTGGAGCATAAGCTTTCATGGGCAAAGACCCACTTCGTCAGATGAATGTAGTGGAAATTTCCAGAGGCAGGTATAAATATGCAGGCCAGAATAAGGCTAGAGATAATCAGGTTAATTCAGTCAGGGAGGGTGAGGTTCACTTCTAGCAGCTGATCTGGAGGTGTGAACACCAAGAGAGGAGAAACTGCTTTTGTAGTTGGCTAGCTATTCACAGTCTTTGTTTAATCCTAAAATGATGGTGTCAAATTTGCTGATGAACTGTAGCTCAGCAGTTTCTCTTTGAAGTCTGGTTTTGAAGTTTTTTTGCTGCAGGATGGCTACCTTTAAATCTGCTACTGTGTGTCCAGGGAGACTGAAGTGTTCTCCTACAGGTTTTTGTATATTGCCATTCCTAATATCTGATTTGTGTCAATTTATTATTTTACGTAGGGACTGTCCAGTTTGGCCAACGTATATAGCAGAGGGGCATTGCTGGTACATGCTGGGTTATAGTTCATTGGTAGATGTGCAAGTAAATGAACCAGTGATGGTGTGGCTGATGTGGTTAGGTCCTGTGATGGTTTTGCTGGTGTAGATATGTGGGCGGAGTTGGCACCGAGGTTTGTCGCATGGATTGGTTCCTGAGTTGGAGTTACTGTGGTGTGGTGTATAGTTGCTTCAGGTTGGTGGGCTGTCTTTGGATAAGGACTGGCCTGCCTCCCAAGGCTGTGAAAGTGAGGGATAATTGTCCAGGATGGGTTGAAGTGACGAGGAGTCCTGTGGCACCTTATAGACTAACTGAAGTGTAGGAGCATAAGCTTTCGTGGGCAAAGACCCACTTCGTCAGATGCATGTAGTGGAAATTTCCAGAGGCAGGAATAAATATGCAGGCCAGGATCAGGCTGGAGATGACCAGGTGGATCCAATCAAGGAGAATGAGGCCCACTTCTAGCAGGATGGGTTGTAGATCACTGAGGATGCGTTGAAGAGGTTTTAGCTGAAGACTGTAGGTGATGGCCAGTGGTGTTCTGTTTGTTTCTTTCTTGGGCTTGGACATCAAGGTACAACCTCATTTGCTCCAGCCTCTCAGACAGAGACCAACACCTACAAGATCTTCACCAAGCATTCTTGAAACTACGACACCCGCATGAGGAAGTGAGGAAACAGATTAACAGAGCCATACATGTACCCAGAAGCCTCCTACTACAAGACAAGACCAAGAAAGAAACCACATTAGTTATCCTCCAGTAATTTGGTACTGAAGCTGATTAAAAGGCTGGCTAGGAGGAAGGGGGGGAGCGGGAAAGCCAAGCTGGCAGGGGAGTGGTCGGGGACTGGCCAGGGGAGATCAGGGAGGGGGGCAGCCAAGGGGAAGCAGAGATGGTCGGTCGGGGAGGAGGTCTGGCGGAGCGGGGCTGACTGAGGGAGATCGGGGGAAGTGAGGACAGCCGGCAGGAGTGGAGCTGGCCAGGGGAGTGCAGGAGGCGGAGGGGAGAACTAGCCACTGGAAGCAGCGATGGCGGGGGGTGCAGCGGTGCTGGCTGGGGAAGATTGGGAGGAGGAACTGGCAGATGGGAGGTAGAGCTGGTGGCGGGGGTGGGGGTTGGGTACAGCGGGACTGCCTGGGGGAGATCGGGAGGAGAAGTGGGGAAGAATCAAACAGCTGGCCAGGACGGGGCAGAGAGGGAGGAGCATATCAGCCGATGGGGAGTGGGACTGACCCAGGTAGTGCAGATCCCGGGCGCTCCCGCCCCCCCACAAAGTCCAGGTGAAGCACGAAACCATGCACTTGACCAGTGCGCAGGAACACGGACCGGGCTGCCCCTCCTCCTCACATGCAACCAGGGCTCCCAGCGCTGATTGTGCCCCGCCTCCCAGCCACTCCCCTCACCAGGCTTCCCGACGCCCAGTCGGAAAACCAGAAAATACCAGACATTGCATGTGTCCTGTATTTTCTGGATTTTTTTTACCAGACAGAGCCCCAAAAAACTGGACTATCCAGTAGAAAACAGGACACCTGGAAACCCTAACACATTAGGGTATGCCTGAGAACCCCCGGCACACCCCGTATGCATGCCAGTGATGACATTGCTTATATTAGTGTAAAAACTATAGTATACAATGGTGAATCAGACCTATTATTCTATATTTACAGCTTCTTAAAAATTTCTAGTTCAGATTAGTTAGGAGTCAAAGCACAGATATATGTACAAATGACTTCTAAAAAAGGTGTATTAAGTTTGAAAATTTGCATAGACCAGGATTATCATCGTATTTATTGAACTGGAACTGTGAGATTCATGAACATCTATAACAGACAAAATTATAATAAAGGTATTTAATTGCTACACACTTATCTTTTATGATAGAGACAAGATAGAACCCATCAAACAAAGAACCTGTCTTCCGGATTTAAACTCAACAATTATAAATGCCATTCTGATATAGAAATAGAAGTCGTTACTGATTTATGGAACAAATTGTTCCTTCAAATTTCCTTTAATTATTTCCTTTCTTTTTAAAGGAACAATCGGTTTAACAAATCAATGTACGAAATTTTTTCAGCTTGTTGGGAGGTCCCCTGAAGGGGGCTACAGCTAACCTGCTATGTCACTGTTGCAGCAATTTTTTAAAAAATGTGCAAAATAGGCCTATGCTTTGTTATATACCATAAGTAGCCTCTACATTTATACCTATAGTTTTCAAGCACAATCCCACTCCCCAAAATTTGTGCATTTACATACATCCACTCATATAGCATGTGCAAATATTTTGAGTGCAAATCTGGGTTTATGAATAGATAAAATAGTGTTTGTATGCAATGGAGTACAAACTTACAAATGTGGTTACTTTAGAAGTTTGGCTTAATACTTGATAAACTAACAATACGTCAACAGAATCCAAGACTAGTATAATACACAGGCTCATTCATATATAATTAGCACCACCTATCAGTCCAAATAAAAATGTTGCTCAAAATCTGAAACTTGGTCACCTCTAATTCTGCACGTAACCACATTCTTTTAAATGTATGTATATAGTTTCATAGGGTATGTCTACACTACCCTCCTAGTTCGAACTAGGAGGGTAATGTAGGCATACCGCACTTGCAAATGAAGCCCGGGATTTGAATTTCCCAGGCTTCATTTGCATAAGCGGGGAGCTGCCATTTTTAAAACCCCGCTGGTTCGAACCCCATGCAGTGCGGCTACACGGGGCTCGAACTAGGTAGTTCGGACTAGGTGTACCGGTAGTTCGGAATAGGAAGCCTAGTCCGAACTACCTAGTTCGAGCCCCGTGTAGTCGCGCTGCACGGGGTTTGAACCAGCGGGGTTTTAAAAATGGCGGCTCCCCGCTTATGCAAATGAAGCCCGGGAAATTAAAATCCCGGGCTTCATTTGCAAGTGCGGTATGCCTACATTACCCCGCTAGTTCGAACTAGCGGGGTAGTGTAGACATACCCATAGTGTGCAATACAACCTATTAAAAAAGTACATCCTCATGCATAGTTTTACGTGCCTGATGTAAATGAAGATATTTGTCTGGCAAAAATATAGACAAGATGCAGAAAAGGAAGAAAGGAGAGCTTCAGGATACAGATCCTGGACTTCAGAAAAGAAGAATTTGATTCCCTTGAATTGATGGGCAGGATCACCTGAGAGGCTAATATGAGGGGGAAAGGAGTCCAGGAGAGCTGGCTGTATTTTAAAAGACCCTTATGAGGGTACAGGTCCATAATATCCTTACGTGCAGAAAGAATGGCAGATATGGTAATTGACAAACTTGGCATAACAAAAATCTCAAAAAGGAAGCTTACAAGAAGTAGAAATTTGGACAGATGACTAGGGAGAATTATAAAATTATTGCTCAAGCATGCAGTGGGTTAATCAGGAAGGTCAAAGCACAATTGAAGTTGCAGCTAGCAAGGGATTTGAAGGGTAACAAGATGGGTAAGTTAGCAACAAGAAGAAGGTCAGGGAAAGCATGGGACTCTTACAGAATGGGGGAGGCAATCTAGTGACAGACGTTGTGGAAAAAGCTGAAGTACTAAATGCTTTTTTTTTAACCTTGGTCTTCACAGACATGTTCAGCTCCCAGAATGCTGCATTGGACAGCACAGTATAGGGAAGAGGTGAGCAACCCTCACTGGTGAAAGAACAGTTTAAGGACCATTTAGAAAGCTGGAGAGGCACAAGTTCATGGAAGTGGATGCAGTTCACCCAAGGGTGATAAAAAAGTTGGCTGATGTGATTGCAGAGCCATTGGCCATTATTTTTGAAAAAATCATTGCAATTGCTGGTGGTCCCAGATAATTAGAAAAAGACAAATATAGTGCCTATATTTAAAAGGGGAAAGGAGGAGGATCCAGAGTACTACAGAACAGTCAGCCTCATCTTACTCCCTAGAAGAATCATGGATCAGGTCCTCAAAAAATCCATTTTGAAACACTTGGAGGAGAGGATGGTGATCAGGAACAGTCAACATGAATTCACCACAGGCAAGTCATGCCTGACCAATCCAACTGCTGTCTATGATCAGATAACTGGCTCTATGGATATGGAGAAAGCAGTGGACATGATATTTCTTGATTTTAGCAAAGTTTTTGATATGGTCTCCCATAGTATTCTTGCCAGGAAGTTAAAAAAGTATGGATTGGATGCACTATAAGGTGGCTAGAAAGATCATCAGACTCCATGGGTAGTGATCAACAGCCTGATATCCAGATGGTAGCTGGTATCAAGCAGAGTGCCCTAGAGATCACTTCTGGAGCTGGTTTTGTTCAACATCTTCATTAATAATTTGGATGGCGGTATGGACTGCACCCTTATCTAGTTTGCAGATGACATTAAGTTAGGGGGAGAGGTAGATACGCTGGAGGGTAGGGATAGGGTCCAGAGTGACCTAGTTTGTCATCAAATGAAATCTGATGAGTGTCAATAAGGACAAGTGCAGAATCCTGCACTTAGGATGGAAGAATCCCATTCACTGCTACAGGCTGGGAACTAATTGGCTAACAGTTCTGTAGAAAAGGATCTGGGATTACTGTGGAAGAGAAGCTGGATATGAGTCAACAGTGTGTTCTTGTTGCCAAGAAGGCTAACAGCATATAGGGCTGCATCAGTAGGAGAATTGCCAGCAGGCTGAAGGAAGTGATTACTTCCCTTTATTTGGCACTGGTGGGATCGCATCTGGAGTGTTGTGTCCAGTTCTGGGGTTCCCCCAGATACAATGCTTGTAGACAAATTAGACTCCAGTGGAAAACACTGAAAATGATTAGGGGGCTCAGCACATGATTTATGAGGAGAGGCTGTGGGAACCGGGCTTATTTCATCTGCAGAAGAGAGGGAGGATTTGATAGCAGCTTCAAGTACCAGAAGGGGTGGGGGATTTCCAAAAAAGACAGAGAGAAGCTGTTCTCAGTGGTGACAGATGACAGAACAAGGAGCAATGGTCTCAAGTTGCAGTGGGGGAGGTCTAAGTTGGATATTAGGAAAAAATATTTCACTAGGAGGGTGGTGAAGCACTGCAACAGATTAACTAAAAAGGTGGTGGAATCTACATTCTTAAAGATTTTTAAGGTCCAGGTTGACAAAGCTCTGGCTGGGATGATTTAGTTGGGGTTGGTGACTCATTCCCAGAAGCTGTGAATACCAACAGAGGGAAAACTGCATTTGTAATGAGATAACCATTCTAAGTCCTTATTCAGTCCTAACTTGATCATGTTAAATTTGTAGATGAATTGCAGCTCAGATACAGATTAACAAAACTACCCCGTGTGACTAAACCTATCTAGTTACATCTTGAATTTCTATTGCTTCAATAATTGTCATTTCCTGCATATTAAACAAAATAGTTTATTCAAAAACTCCAAGGACACACACAGCACAGCTGGTGCAAACTGGTCTAGTTCTGTTAGATCTGACCTAATGGCTAAGGAATAACGGGGTTTGATAACCCATTGACTTGCACTTTTTGTATAGTCATTTACTCTTGTGCAAAATTAATGGAAAAAGGATATAAACCCTACATAAGTGGGATGTTCATGTTTTACATCCATTTGGCATAAATGTAGTGACAGCTCCGGGCTGGATTCAAAAACCAATTACTCCAGTTTTAGGCTGGTTCTAGCCATTGGAGTTACATTAATCTAAACCTGGGCTACGTCTACACTGGCAGCTTCTTGAGCAAGAACTCTTTTGTGGAAGAGTACTTGCGCAAAAAGTCTCCCGCAAGAGAGCGCCTACACCGGCATGTGCTTTTGAGCAAGTGATGTGCTTTTGTGCAAGTGCGTCTATGGCAGTGTGGCCATTTTAGCCAAGCTCTGTAGGCCATTTTAGCCATAGGGGTTTCTTGCACAAGAAATTCATGTTGCTGTCTACAGTGCCCTCTTGTGGAAGAGCTCTTGTGCAAGAGGGCTTATTCCTCATGGGGAAAGGAATAACTCTTCTGGAAGAAGCCCTGTTTTCCGACACTGTACTATAAATTTACTTGCGCAAGAACGCGCGTGCAGTGTAGACACTCAGCAAGTTTTTGCACAAGAAGAGCTGTTCTTGCGTAAAAAGCCACCAGTGTAGACGTAGCCCTGAAGTAATCCAATGATAAATCAAGTCCAGTGCAAAAGAATGGAAAGTGTGATCATACTGTCTAAGTTCGATAGGCAAATGTAAAAATGCAATTTCATTCTCAATTTACAGTAAAAGCACCTGTCAAAGTTTTGTTAGGAGCAATACAAGGTCAGATATTGCCTAACTTACACAGAGATACGAGTGGAGTTAGCTATATTCAAAAGGCGGTTCATTCACTCCTCTGTATTCAGGGGAGTTATCCAATACCATGACTTCAGTGGGGAAAGTTTTACCTTGATGTCAGTTTCACTAGGTAGGGCCTAACTTATGAAGTATGCTGCTGGAGGCAGAAATTCCCTCAATACAGAACATCTGGCTTGTTAATGAAGCCTAACTAAAAAGTCCATCTGTGGCAGGAAAGCATTAAGTACCTCAATGCAAGTAGATAATACAGTTTTTGAGTTACATTTCATAAACATAAAAGTGGTTCCCTAAACCAGTGTAAATCAGCAGATCTTCATTAACCGCAATGGGCTGGATCCATTTACATCCAGCTGAGAATCTGGGCTAGTCTTTATATAACCACTAGTGCCATTAAAACTGCTGTAAAAATATGCCAAGACATATTTCTAAACGCAGCTGCAGTGAGTTCCCTGCGGATCCTGGCAGCGACAGGGAAGTCACCATGGCTCTTGGCAGCTACAGGCAATCACAGGGAACTCACTATGGCTGTGTCCAGACTCAGGGGTTTTTTCGAAAAAAGTAACCTTTTTTCAAAAAAACTTCACCTGCGTCTAGACTGCAGCCGCGTTCTTTCGAAATTAAATCGAAAGAACACAGCTTTTCTTTCAACGGCGGTAAACCTAATTTCATGAGGAAGAATGCCTTTTTTCGAAAGTGCTCTTTCGAAAAAAAGGCATTCTTGAATGCAAACAGACTGCCTGGGTGCTCTCTTTCGAAAAAGCGGCTTGCTTTTTCAAAAGTTCCGCTTACAGTCTAGACGATCTTTTTCGAAAGAGGCTTTTTCTAAAGTATCTTTCGAAAAAGCCTCTTTTGAAAGAGGCTTGCAGTCTAGACATAGCCTATGAGTTCTATACGGCTCACAGCCCTGCTGCCTCCCCAGGCCAGGCCAGGCCACCTGCAAATACATGGAACTATGAGTAGCAATTCCATAAATTGCAAAGGTTTCCTGTATTCTGATTTTTCAAGCTTATATAAAAGTTTATCACTAGAGGAAACAAGATGTGAAACAAGATGTGTGGAACAACATGAGTACTAAAAAATGCAGTATGAATATTTTGTCATCTGCAACAAAAGTTTCCATTGTATCAAGTGTTTACGTTTGAGTACAAAATTTTATCACATTTTCTTAGATCACACATATTTTTATAGTTTGAATTATGGCATTTGAATTATGGCAATTTGGTAAAATTCATCCTTGGACCAATTCTGCAATTTCTTCAAGTTTTTGAAAATTTAGAAACTCTAAGATGAGGTAAAAATAGACAAACTGATGCTGCCAAATTCATCACAATACACAGGTCACATTTCAGAAGGAAAAAAGCAACTGCACAAAAAATAACTCTGAACATACCACAATGCAATAAAGACAATGGAAAACTTTTTCTGACAAACTGTCATATATTCTTGCTCACTGTTCAATGCAGTAATTTCCTAATTCACTTATTCCTACTCATCTAAATGTCATACATTCTGTAATAATCTTTCATATTACACTCCTTGAAAATGTCATAAGCTAGTGATAAAAATGGAACAAACCCTATTGGCATGTTGATATTGTTTGTCTGCACTGAGATTCATTAAAACTTAACCTTTCAAAATAAAGTTAATGTTTACTAGCCAAGTAAAGAACATACATCATTGCAAAATGAGCATATGTGGGCATTTCACAGATGATCCTGTTGGCATTTAGTACTTAAAGATATTTCTTACTCTCTTCCACAAAATGAACCTTCTCAGATCTGAGCTGAGCAATAGTAAATGATACAGGGACAAATTCTACTCTCAGTTATATAAACCTGGAATAGCTACAATGACTTGAGTGGATCTAAATGGAATTTAACTAATAAGGTTACATTTAGCTTAAAATGAGCAGAGATATCTTGAAATAAGTTGGAACTCAACATCCTGCAGGACAGAAAGGAACACTCCATATATTGTATTGCACTAAAATTCTATTAATTTCTTAAAATGAATCATTAATGTTTTCTCTCCTCTTTGTTTAAATGTTAAAATAATGTTTATCAAGCACTGCCTACCACCATTTCAGAATTAAACATTTGATTGCAAGAATATTGTTAATTTTTAAATTAATACTTGAAGAACAAAATAAGGCAGTATCTACTTGCTAATAGTTCCAGTAGCTGTAGACGTCTATGTAGTGATCATGTCGACTCAAGAATTTTTCACATAGTGCGTTCCTTTAAAAAAAAAGATAAATTTTAATTAGCATGTTTAAAAAAGTCCCCATGCGAGTATAACTAGGTTCAGAATTTTTGCTGAAAATAACATTTTAAAATAAGTCCTTATAACACATCTGAGCTAGGAAGCTGCCCACCTTGTACATATACCACTGTTTCACTAAAGTTACTCAATCTAAACCAGAAAACCTGAGGTGAGGAACAGGAGTGTGGGTTGAGGGAAGATATTTCCTAAAAAGCTGGGAACATTGATGGCCAAATCTCAAGCCCAGTGCAAAATCATTCAATTAGCAATCTATTTCTCACCCTTCTGTAAGGCCTAAAATCTAGTACTCTTGTCTAATCCATCCACTCTATGCCATGACAACTGAGACGAAAGAAGATGAAATATTTAAAATGCTGGGCATGTGTACGGAGGGAGTTAGGGGAATCATTGCAGGAGCAGTACTGATAACATACAGAATCTAAAAAAATCATGAGACTGGCTTAAAAAGTTATGAGACTGAAGGGATTGGCTTAAAAAAATCAGTTTTGAAACCCCCCTACCTTTCTCTTCTTGTTTTTGTTTTCTTTATTTTTCCTATTTGGAAAATATTCAGAAAACTTCCAAAATTAAACTTTCCACAAAAATAAACTGTTCCTAAAACAATATTTTTTTCATTAGAAAAAAGATCTGATTGAAAAAAAAATCAATCCTCTTTAGTTAGCATTTTGGCAGCCTTTTTTTGATTTGGTAACATGCAATTACCTAAATTTCTGGCCATACAAATTCCACAGGTAGATAGAGAATTCCAGGAAACCTGACTTCTTAAGTTTTACAGATAAAGCTGGTTTTAAATTTTCCATTAACATGTAACATCTTGTAGGAAAAAAGGACATTTTACCAAAATTAAGTTTCTATATTGAGTTCAGTGAAATATAATTTAGGAAAAAACTGAACAAAGCATTGTGATGAGGTTGAAATGTTCTGTGTCAAACTTAGACAAAGATAGGTGAAGTAATATCTTTTATTGGTCACCCACCTAGTCTCTCTAATATACTGGAATCAACACAGCTACAGCGGTAATTCATACAATACTTTTACCCTTCCCAGAAGATAATGTGTTCATTTTTTTGCATCTGAAGCAACTTTTCTATTGTTAAATCAATTTTATTTTATCTCATATTACATTACAATAAAGAAAAAAAGTCAAAATTAAAATGAAACCTTTCAAAATGGAGTAGTCTGACTGATCCAAAATATATTACTTATGAAAATTTTGTTTCATAGGAAATTGAGAACTTCAAGCTTGTTTTTGTTTTGTTCTGTTCTGACTCAATTGAAAGCAAATGCTGAAATATAAATGTCTGCTGTGGAGCAGAAATTCCAATTTCAATCATCTCCAGTCTCAAGGCAATAAAATAATTCCTGCTACAAACAAGAAGGCCACTGTCTGTTTAGGCTTCAAAATATACTTTCCTTAGATACAAGTGTATCACATACTGTTGTGTGATACACTTGTATCCCCAGAGAATGCTATACACGTGAATTTTATTGATGCATTTAGCCCACAACCCATTGGGGAAGGAAAGAGAGCCACATGTGAATGAGAAGGGGATGCCCCACTGTAGAGACATTCAACAACTCAGTCACTGGAATACTGAAATGACTAAAAAAAGATTACAGAAATAGCTATACAAAACTAAACTAGAAACTCCATTTATTCTTCAGGATTCTTTAAGCTAACATCTGACAATACACAATTATACAACACACAATACAGACATACAATACACACATAGCCAGTTTCAATCACTCATATCTTTTACACCATGAAAATAAAATATACTCAAGCAAATAAAATAAAATTATAAGTATTAAGATTTTTTTCTAGTATTTCAAGAATAAACAGGGTAAAAAAAACAACCCAGCAACATTTTAAAGTCTTCTATAGATGTACTTGTATAGTACATTGTTGGTCACTACTACACCTTCAGGGGAAAATTACTCTTCAAAAGGCTTCTAAAGAGTATCTGTACATACAGAAACATCATTTGAAAACCTTTTAAGAAGCCAGACTCATTGCTTACGGCTATCAATCTTTGTGTTCCATGCCCCATTCTGAATGACAAAATGGCAGCATGAGATAATACTTTTATCAGATTCCATACAGAAAACTATATTAAAAGAATGTTGCAAAGTCAAGCCCTTAAAAGTTAGGAAATGCCAAAGAAAGCTGATTGTGCAACTTTAATTTTATCCTCTGGAGTGTCTACAATTACATTATGCTACAGTTTTTAATTACATGATCACATCAGTGGGGCTTCAGAGGACTCTCACTGCTGTTGAATTACTCAGAAAATTAATTCTACTGAGCATGTACAAATGGTGATTTTCCTACTGCATATAACTCACTTGAATCTGACCAAAATTTCACTGAAATAGCAAGAAATACAAGACCTTTGATAAATTTCAACCTCTTACACAAGACTTTTCCTCCCAACTCCTCTGTGGTGAGAAAATGGTTCAAAAAGTGGTTTGTGCCCACGAAAGCTCATGATAGGTGCTGCAGAACTATTTGTTGTATTTTCATTTTTTTCAGTTACAGACTAACACGGCTATCCCTCTGAAACTGGTAGGAAATGTGTTTCAATACCAACATAATGACCTATTTTTTCACAGCTCCTGTCTCAGACATATTGCAACAGATCTGCTCAAACATAAAACAACAATTTGAGGCAGAGACCAAGCACTGAATAATTTCATTCAAACATACAGAACTCAAAATAGGTTAAAATGGAAAATGTTAGATCCCCTTAACTATAGGTGTCACTACTGCTACTCCTATAAATTAGCCTAAATAGATGCTGGCAAGGAAATTCAACAGCATACCTGTAAAGTTTAGAATGCCAGCTCTCATTTGTGTGCTGCAATGAATGTGTGCTCTTTTGTTTACAACTCTGAATTGTAATAAGGAAAAAGAAAGAAATATTAAATAAAGAAAATAGTGAGCATTGACAGATTTGGAGCTGTAAAAGCTCTGTTATATGGCATATTGGAGAAATGGTGGGTGCAGGTTAATTGAATATTCTTGTTCAATATTCATACTTTACCAATGGAATACTTATTTTCAAAGAATCAGAATACAAAAAAGGAATAAAGTATAAAAGACTATACAAGTACTCACCCAGTAATAGTACTGCACTGCGGGATTTCCTATACAGTAGGTCACCTTATAACATTACATATTGCTATAGGCAGTGCATGGGGTACATGCAAACTAATACAAAATTATGGGTAATGTGAGAAGCTGCTACTTGAGGACAGCTCCCCAGCCTGTCCCCCAGCCCATACTCCACCCAGGCCCCACTCCCTCATGTTTCCCTCTTCTCTATGCTCACCCATTCCACAAATTCCTGAACCCATATGATATGTGGGAAAAAAACCAAAAACTCTTCTAAAAATTCTTTCTAAAGAAAATGCAGCATGTTTTCCACTGCATATCAGACTGTGAAGACTGAACATGCAGAAGGTACCTAATTAAAAGCACTAAATTCGAGAATAAAAAAATGCCAGACAGGTTTTTTGATATACCCTGAAGTTTGTCAAAGATTTAAGTTTGTCAGAGATTTATTTGCAAAAACTTTGTAGTAAGGAGCAAGTCAGTTGTCCTGCTGAATACAGCACTAAATATTATGGAATATATGATGCAGCCCTTTTTCTGTATTTCTAGGCTGCTTTTATAGTTTAAATATACTCTTAAAAAGTAGAGATGGGCAATATAATGGTGGTGGTTCACCGGGGTAGCCACTGGCAGACTGCTGCCACTGTATTTACCTGCGCCTCCTCAGGTACTCTCAATTGTAGCTCCCATTGACCATGGTTTGCCCTTCCCAGCCAATGCATGCTGCTTCCTGCAGCTCTCATTGACAGGAAATGAAAATCTATGGCCAACGGAAGCTGTAGTCATCTGTACCTGCGTAGGCACAGGTAAATATAGCAGTAGTGGCCCAGTAAGAGATAACTCTAGGGAGGCCAGTATTTGTCCACCCCTGCTCTTAAGGCTTCATAAGGCAATCATTCCAGATTACTGCATATTTAAATTCACATTATTTTAAATTGCCAGTTAGAGCAGTTTTGTATGTTCATAACAAAGTTCATCGCTTTTAGAAAAAAAGGAACACTATTTTGTGTAATTTTCATAGGAAGACATGTTAATGAAATTTCACTGTATATTTATATTAAAATATGTTTTAAAAGATTTTAGGCATAACAAAGGCTTTTATATCTTAGAAAGGTGCTGATTTTGGTGGAGGGTTCTCTTAAAACTAATTTATAAAATAGTCAGAAGTCAAAGGGAAACTCCTCTGTTCAGCTATCTGGAAGAAAAGGAATGTTGGCCCTTTAAGATCTCTCTTCAACTTGGGATGAAAGGGGAGGAGGAATGGATAGAAAGGACAAGAAGATTGTGGGAGAACATTTTTGTACTATAGTAATTAAAATTAAAATTGTATTTTAGATAAAGATGGCCTTTTGAAGAATTGATCTAAAAACATGTCTAAAGATCCAAGCATTTAAGGCTAAAGCTGAATATTCAGATTGTGCATCTAAACATATATGCAAAGATTTTTTTAGCAATGTGATTTTATAATCTTCATTCACAAACTAATGAAATATTTAAATAAAATTTTAAACTAAGGTCTGCATACATAATAATGCACAACTGTTTTTGTACGTAAATGCCAGTTAAATGGTTACATTACCACTTAATGTCTTTTTCATAGATGCAATGTTATGCTAATAGGCCTGGAAAACTGGAAGGCTTTTCACTTTTAAGTTAACAGACCCACTGCTGGGGAAGAGTCACCAGTCTGAAAACTGCAATAGCTTGCTGTGGGAGCCTTCAGGAAAGGTCAGAAGAGGGATAGGAAGAGGGGAGAAATTGAGCATTAAGACCCAGGGAAGACATTGTCTCCCCTTGCCTCTCATGGAAACATTAAAACTATACCGAACATAATTTATTTTTTCTTTGATTCAGAAGGCACTTCAGTATCCTGCAGTGCCTCTGGGTCATCATTATCAACATCAATTATCATTGTAGTTGCAGAAGATGCAGAAGATGTAGGAGATAGGGCTGAATCTGTAGTGACCTTATGATATACCTTGGAAGCAGCATTTTTGAATAAATCCTTGGTTTCAGTTTGCTTGTCTTGTGTCCCTTTTGCATAAAAGTAGAATGCAGAATATGCAATTGCATAATGTACTGGGCAATATACTAGTTCTGGTTATTAGATGAAGATTGGTATTGGGAGATATCAGAAATGCTGGTTGAGTGTTGGATAACAGAGCTTTTACTGTAGTGTGGTACACTGTTACAGAATGTTAGCATTGTTTGAAGAATGTGTTCCGGTACCACTGCATGTGCAGGGTAGAGCTTGTTTGCACTTCCTCTGCACAGAGGCCATAAAACTTTGGAACTGGTACCTCAAACACAACATTATCTATCACATACCTACCTGGTATCCAAAACACCACTGCAGACAAACTCACTCATTGCTTTCCCTTATAACATGAGTGGGAGTTGGGCAATTCCATCCTACATATGATTTTCCAATGCTGGGGATTTTCCCAATTTGACTTATTCGCAACAGCCCAGAACAAAAACAAACAAACAAACAAAATAAAAAAAAACAACCAGAGGTATGCTGCTTGGTGCATACAAAAACATACCTCCCCAATCTCTGCACCTCTTCACTCAATCCTTGATTATTTACTGGAACTTAAATCCACAGGCCTCTCTACTAACTCCATCAAGGTCCATCTCGCTGCCATCATAACATACCACCATATAGGATATAGTGCCATAGTATTTGCACATCCAATCACCAAAAGATTTATGAAGGGCATCCAGGCACTATACCCTGATATCAGACCACCAACACATCCCTGGGATCTACATCTTATCCTTAATGCACTCATGCACAAACCCTTTGAGACTTTGGCCATATGCTCTCTCTTACACTTCTCCACGAAAACAGTCTTCCTGATCACAGTCACCTCTGCCAGAAGGGTGGGAGAACTCCAAGCTCTCATGGCAGACCCTCCATACACCACCTTCTTTCGAGATAAAGTCATACTTCACACATACCCTAAATTTCTACCCAAAGTACATTATTCCTTCCATCTAAATGAACCCCTTCAGTTACCTACATTCTTCTTAAAACCACACAGCAACAGTTCTGAGTCTGCCATGGATACATAAGATGTGCACAGGGCACTGTCATTCTATCTAAATCGAACTAAACCATTTAGAAGGACTCCTAAGCTCTTTATCTCTACCATGCCATGAACTCATGGAAACACCATCTCCAAACAGAGACCATCTAAATGGATATATGCCTGTGCAACCAGCTCTAACAAGTCTAGCCTCCTGTCTCCATCACAGCTCATTATACATGTTCCATCTACACATCCACTGCCTTCTTAAGCAATGTTCCTCTTGTCAACATATGCATGGCAGCCTCATGGGCATCAAATCTCAGATTTGCACAATATTATGCCATTACAAGACACTGCAGCTGACACTAGAATGGGCAGAGCTGTTTTGTCCGCAGCCTTCTGGCCTGATCTGAAGCCCTTACTGTCCTAAGGGACACTGCTTACAGTCACCTCAGTGGAGCACCCATAGGGACATCTCTCGAAGAAGAAGAGGTTACTCACTTGTCCAGTAACTAACATTCTTTGAGATGAGTTTCCCTGTTGGTGCTCCACTAACAATCCTCCTCCCCTCTATTTCGGATATAAAACTTGTCTGTTGTAGAGAAGGAAGTGAAGAGCCTGGACCACGGGCACGCTATTTATACTCTGACAGCTCGTCAGGCAGCCAAAGTGGGCGTATGGCCCAAAGTGGGCGCAGGGGGGAGAGGTACTTCTGAGAAAATTTCCAATCAAAGGCACTGAGATGCACCTTGACCTTAATAGAGCACCCAGAGAGACATCTCTTGAAGGAGAATTCTCCCTCCCTAACGCCCTCCCTAAAAAATACAGGCAGTCCCCAAGTTACGCGGATCCGACTTATGTCGGATCCGTACTTACGAACAGGGCTTTTCTCACCCCGAGGACGCGGGCGGCGGGCCCACCCAGACGCGCCGCTGTCCCGCCACCTGCGTCCTCCGGGGCGAGAAAAGCTGCTCCACGTCTCCCTGGTCTGCTGGGGGGCCTCCCCCCAGCAGACCAGGGAGATGTGGAGCAAAGCTGCGGAGGACCCGGGCGACGGCACCACAGCGCGTCTCAGTCCTGCCACCCGCGTCTCCATGGTCTGCTGGGGGGAGGGCGCGCAGCAGACCAGGCTTTTCTCGTGGACGCCTGTGGTAGAGCAGCTGGGGTGCTGCTGGTTGGTCCCGCAGCGCCGCTCCTCGGCGCTACTGGACCAACCCGGCAACACCCCAGCTGCTCTACCCCAGGCGTCCTGATTCAGCCACTGCTGGTCAGTTTCAGCAGCGGCTGAATCAGGACGCCTGGGGCAGAGCAGCTGGGGTGCTTCTGGGTTAGTCCAGTAGCGCCTAGGAGCGGCGCTACTGAACCAACCCAGCAGCACCCCAGCTGCTCTGCCCCAGGCATCCCCAAGTCAGCCGCTGCTGAAACTGACCAGCGGCTGACTACAGGAAGCCCGAGGCAGAGTTGCTCTGCCCCGGGCTTCCTGGAATCCGCTGCTGATCAGTTTCAGCAGCAGCTGACTTGGGGACACCTGGGGTAGAGCAGCTGGGGTGCTGCCGGGTTGGTCCAGTAGCGCCTAGGAGCGGCGCTACTGGACCAACCCGGCAGCACCCCAGCTGCTCTGTCCCAGGCGTCCAGATTCAGCTGCTGTTGAAACTGATCAGCGGCTGATTCAAGGAAGCCCGGGGCAGAGAAACTCTGCCTCGGGCTTCCTGTAGTCAGCCGCTGGTCAGTTCAGCAGCGGCTGAATCTGGACGCCAGTTCCGACTTAAGTACAAATTCAACTTAAGTACAAACCTACAGTCCCTATCTTGTACGTAACCCGGGGACTGCCTGTATATTAAAAAATCCAAATACAGTCCATAGTAGCATACACAAATGTTCAGGGTAGTAATTTGCTCTTTCTGATCCCACTTCAGTATGTGCCTAACCAGGAGGACCAGAAGCTCCCTAGAAGTGAGAGGACTGCCAGCATCAAAACCATGGCCGTGCCCCCACTTTGTGCCTCTCCCAAAACTACCCCTATTCTATTCCTTCCTTCCTGCTCACTCCTCTTTGCCCCTGCTCACACTTAAGGCAAGTAGAAAGTGATGGGGGAATGTCCCCATGGCAAAGCCCCCATTCCAGCACCTCTGTGCCTAACTATAAACATATGAGTAATCCCAGTGACATCTGTTAAGCATGTTGAATCTGGATATCTATTATTTTAGAAGTCTCCAAGCTTATGGGGAAATTAATTTAAGCAAACCAGTACAGGCTCTGCAGAAACATAACCTGGAATATATTTCAACATCATTAGTGTTCCAATGAAATATTTTATTCAGTTGGAAAATTCAATATTGAGAGGTGTTTAAGCACAGAAACATACCTATGTTTCTTTGCACAATCAGTTTCATACCAAAAAAAGTTTAAAAAAAACCAAACAGGGTGGATAAAAATCAGTGATTTTTTTGTTTTGATGTAAATTGGATTTTTCATTTTTTTAAATCACAAAAATGCTAAATTTCTCTTTTAAAAATAACTGTTACAATTAAATCGCATTACAGACATGCTACGCTTACATTTACAGTCTTATACAAATGAATTAATGGCTCTAGTCTGTCCAGTCTAACTACCAGCTCTCCCTATATTTCTCTGCACTTTTGCCACAGAAAAATTGTCATGGCTTCCAAGCATAAAAGAGACCCTATCTGGGAATATTTTGAAGAAATTTATTTCCAGGATAAAAAAGAAAAATGTACCAAAGTGCAAGCAGTGCAAGAAGATGATGCAGAGCCAATTTGCAAGAATGAAACATCATTAGGAAAACTGCGTAATGGGAGAAAATTATATGGATGAAGATGTGGACATGTCTGAAGAACAATGTGGATCAACTGGCCATTCTTCAAGATTCTCTCTATGCCTTTTAGTATAAGGGTGATTTAACAAGTACATTTCCAAGCTATTTGCTATTGTGGATGCTGCTAGAAAAAAAAATAGCTTAGCTAATCCTTATGGTTTGTTTAATTAGTTAACTAGATTAGAATCTATCACCTAGGTATACAGTACAGAAAGCTGCAGTATAAAAAATCTAAGGTTGCCAGTTGCCAGTGAGTGTCTTTTTCTTATTTTAGATTACATAATAAATGACTCTTATTTTAGAACATCAGGGCCATGGACCATAACGGTGATGCTATAAGTTTATTCTAGGGATGTTAAATTGTGGTTATACAAATAATCATGTAATCAATACAATTTGTATTGACTAGACAATTAGTCAATAAAGACCGCTCTGCAGAGCTGCAGAGGGGTAGCTCCAGGAGCTGGCTCGAGTCGGGACTGAGAGCCACCTGCACTGTGGCTCTTCATTTTAAATGTAGTAAGAGCCACTGGACTGCTCAGTCCCAGCTCACACTTGGTCCAGCAGCCCCTGTTGATGGCAGCCAGCCCTGTCTGCTGCAAACAGAGGCTGCTCCAGCACCAGCTCCTGTTCCTGGTGAAGAGGGCTGACTGCGGCCAAGGGCTGCTGTCGGAGCAACTCCTGCACATGGCCAACCTGATAGTACCAGAACTGGTACTGGGGGGAACCAGCTTTTAAGCCGGCTTCCCCTAGCGTCAGTTTCTGTCCCCCCTCTTGCTGCCTCACTAACATCCCTGGTCTTTCCCCTATTTTACTTCAGCGTAACTCAGTTTTCCCAATAGAGTCCCATTCTATACTGGTTTTCTCAAAAAACCTGAAGTGCCACAGTGAGTTCAATGGGGCTTCCTCTAAAATTAAGTGCACTCTAAGCACAGTCAGTCCTAGCTTTTTTAGTTACTTGGAATTAGATCTACATCCTTGCTCAAAAAATATAAATTATTAACTGAATAATAGAGTGAGAAGAATGACTATTAAAAATAATTTTTGAATTTTGTTTCAGGATCCCATTTAAGAGTAAGAGACCATCTATCTGCAACAACTTCAGGGTCATTCTTTGGTACTTTTAGCAGCAGTGCTACGACTAAACATATTTCAGAAAACAAAGTCCTGGTAGCAAGGAAAAGATTTAAAGTATCCAGTAAACCATCTCCACGGATGGGTTTGTACTAAGGACCAGCTAACACCAGCAAAATAATAGATGAAAAAATTGCTCATTAAATTTATGCCACAAATTCTCCTTTTCATACTGTTAACAATAAACACCTTTATTCACATGACTGAGTCCTGATAATCAGGTTACACAGGTTCTTAGAGATATGTGTCCCTGTGGGTGCTCCATTACCCACCCTCTTCCCTTCTTTCTTGGGAGGTAGTTCTCTATTTTTGTCTCTTATTTAGATACTCGGGCATAAACGAGGAACTGAGGAGGGAGTTACACCACGTGTGTGAAGCAACAGGCGTGAATGGCACAAGGCAACTGGTGCACATGTGTGGCCCAACAGACTATTGCTGTGCAAAACTTTGATCTGCAGTGCCAGGGCGATATAGTAGAGCACCCATGGGAACATACATCTTGAAGAATCATTGTTACTACACAAGGTGAGTAACTTTCTTTTCTGAAGATCTGTATGGTAGAGTTAATAAAACGTGAAAATTAACAAAAAAGGAGGACAGCTGTCAACTGGCAACTTAGGAGACTGCTGCAACTACAAATGTGAAACTTTTATATAACATTTAAGGTTAGTTTATTAAAATATAAGTGCTATTGTGTTTGTGTGTGTGATTAGTTCTTACCATTCCTAATGTATTGCCCCTGCATCTGCTGTTTGACACAGGCAATGAGTATTATGTATTATTTCCTAAATCAATAAAAATCAAGTTATTTAAAATCAAGTTATTTATTTATATAAAGTATACCCTCTTGGATGTTATAAATGTTGTATGTAATGTATTGTAAATTAACATATTTTAGTGATCAGATTTGCACCATTGTTTAAGAAATATGTGAAATAGTGGGAAACTTGAATTAAATCAATTATTTTTTTCTTGGTGATTTAAATCAATGACATTGAAAAAGGGATAAACATTGAGATGATAAAATTAGCAGACAATACAAAATTACTCAAAATAGTTAAGTCCTAAGCAGACTGCAAAGAGCTTCAAAAGGATCTCACAAAACTGGGTAAGTGGGCAACAAAATGGCAAATGAAATTCATAGTTGAAATACAAAATAATGCCCAGTGGAAAACATAATCCCAACTATACATATAAAATGAAGGGGTTTAAAGTAGCTGTTACCACTCAAGAAAAAGATCTTGGCGTCATTGGGGATGTACAATGACAGTCAAAAAACTAACAGAACAAAGGGAATCATTTAAAAGGTATAGGAAATTAGACTGAAAATATCACATTGCCTCTCTGTACCTCCATAGTATGGCCACATCTTGCATATTATATACAGATGTGGTCACCTCATCTCAAAAAAAGCTGTATTTCAGTTGTAAAAGGTTCAGAAAAGGGCAACAAAAATTAGCAGCAGTATGGAATGGTTGTTATATGAGGAGGGATTAATAAATCTGGAATTTTTCAGCTTGGAAAAGATGACCAAGTGGGTATAAAATAGAGGTATATAAAATCATGACCAATGTGGAGAAAGTAGATAAGGACGTATTATTTACTCCTTCTCATAACACAATAACTAGTAGTCACCAAATTAATTAATAGGCAGCAGGTTTAAAACAAACAAAAAAGAAGATTTTTTCATATAACACATAGTCAAACTGAGGAACTTCTTGCCAGAGGATGTTGTGAAGGCCAAGACTATAATGGGCTTCAAAAAAGACCCAGATAAATTCATGAAAGATAAGTCTATTAATGGCAGGAATGCAGCCCCCAGACTCTGATTGCTAGAATCTGGGGATGGGCAACAAAGGGGTAGATCACTTGATGATTACCTGTTCTGTTTATTCCCTACGGATTACCCAATGTCAGAAGATGGGATATTGGGCTAGATGGACCTTTGGTCTGACCCAACATGGCCATCTTATGTTCTTAAGTAGTAAAAGCAGATGAGGAACACTGGATCACATCATAATTGGAGCATATATTGATAGTCATGGACTTGTAAATGTATATTTTGATCCTATTATTTAAAAAAATAAAAAAAAACAAATAATTAAATGAATAATAATTGCACAATTCAGTCTTTCCACCTCATAATTTACTGATTATTATGATACAGATACTCACCTATAAGTAAAATCCCTGACTTCTTTAAAAAAATCCCCATTTGTCAGGCTGCTTTTAAGTTGCAGTCTGTACAAATCATCTGGTCAGTTCCTCCTCTACGGAAGGCAGTCAATAACATTCAGACAGGCAGTATTAAATTTAGCTAAAATCATGCTCTCCTGCTAACTTCCCCCATGACTGTATAAGGTCTGAAAGGCAATGAAACCACCCATAACAGTGCTGGCGTGGATGCCAATCTTATGGCCTTGCAGAGGTTCCCAGCTGGGACCCATGTCTACAATACAACTGACCCTGATCCACAAAGTCCAGAAAGACCACTGAGCTGGTGGCACTGCAGTGGCCATGGCATTATAGGAAATAGCTGCGCCTCCGCCTATCTCTTCCAACCTGGGGATACAAAAACAAGACTCAGAAGACCTCTCTGCAAGGTTAGTGTCAATGTGCTGGCTTAGTCAGAGCCAAAGCAAGGTGTCCCAACATGGGACACATCCTGCTACTGCCTTCTCGCTCCACTCCTCTACAAGGACATTGACCTCAGTCAGTCTTCTTCTGTGAGGCAGTGGCGAATGGGAGACATGCTAGGTGCTCACACGGGAAGCAGGCCTTCAGCACCAGGGAATGGCAGTGCTGAGGGTCTCTGGAACCAGAGTCTTTTTCTGAGTTTCAGTATCTCTTACAGAGGCCATTGAGATCTGCACTGAAATGCTTGGCTTGGGGTCGGATGCCACCTTTGCCTGTTGGGGATGGAGGACTGATTCAGTGGGGAATAATTTTAGCCTAAAGTCCCTCTCCTTTTCAGTTCTTAGGCAGAAAAGTCTACAAATTTTATGAGTTTGATGGTGTTCCCCCAAAAGCCTGTGGATGCCTCTTGGCCTAGGCTTCTGAGAGGATCTGCACAGTTTGATCCTCTGAGACAGAGATATACTTTCAGCCCCCAGGAGGGGAAGAACCCCCCAAATGAATCTTATCTTAACTAACTGTACAACTACTGAAACCTAACGAATCCTAAGTTAACTATTTACATATACAACAAGAGAAAAGTCCCCTGGGAATCGCTTGCTGTAACAAGAGAAGAGATCGGCTCCATCAACTGTCACTGGCAGTAAGAAGGAACTGAAGAGGCGGCAGGTTTGCACGGACCTATATACAGTGCTATGAAGGCACAACTCCAGGGAGCTCCACAGCCAATCTGATGGTACCACTAGGAGAAAAACCTTTTAATGATTTTGCACATGGCGCAAACACAACTATCTAGAATTGACATGAGGAAGCACTAGATGACAACCAATTTACAATGTTTGTGTTGTAAAACCAGTCACAATAGCTAATCTGAAAAAGTGTTACATGAGAGTTTATTTCATACTATTTTATACAAATGTTACATACTAATAAAAGAAAGGCCAATAATTATGCAGATCCTCTGCTTGACCATTTTTTAAGTCACATTTATTGTCACCAAGATGTTAGGTTTAAAGATAAGGAAGCAGGAACTGCACCATTTTATAGCATGCTCTATGTATTTCACTGAAGTGCCAGGCATGCAAAATAGTTATTTTGTAGTTTTGACATTTCATATATCATATACCATGCTACTGTTAACTTGTTGCATGTAACAGTTCAAATGCAGGTATGTCACATGACTTTAACTTGAAACAAAATTATAGACCCCCTCTATTTATCGGCTAAATATTGTTGTGTATAATGTAGTTATCAAAAATAGAATAAAAGTAACTGTTATCCTAGAAGTTTGCAATTTCAAAGCATGTCACCAAATGATTTTTATAAAATATTCCCAAGTTTATCCACATCATGCAGATGTGAGGAAAATAGGTACAGAATACAACTCTGACCTAGACACTGTGGTTCATTAAAGGAGCAAAGTAGCCTTAAAGTCAACTGAACTAGTCAGTGGAGGATTCCTTGAACAAAAGAATGCTCTAGTAGTATACGGCTATTCCAGTTGCTTCTATTCTATCTCCCCTCCAAGCTGCCAGTATCAGTACCATTGCTACAGGAAAGGGAGAAAGGATGCAATTTCTCCATAACCTGGTGGTCACCAGCCATTGATGCAGAGTTTTAAGGCATTGGGTAATAAGGCCATAATGAGAGCAACCAACTGGTGACTATAGAAATAGGAGAGCAGAATTCTAAACAGAATATTGTTGATGAGACATAACTGCCCTTTTGGACCAAATCATGGCACCTTTCAGAGATCCATTTGCCCCAATATGAAAGATGAGCCAGTAGTACAAAATCACTTTTGGAAGCACATGTACAACTAGCTCCAATTGATTAATACTACCATGATGATGGCAAAACAATTGTAAATTTGACCTGCTCATTAGCTTAAGATTTATTCCTAAATTTGGCTGGAGCATGGAACCATTCCCAATTTCCCACCCACCCTCACCGTCTGTGGGTATCTTTCATGGAATAAAGAATAGAGAATAAAGAATAGAGAATAAAGAGTTCAAATGGATGTATTTTTCATCTGCAGAAGTGTTTGAATCATAATTTAAGAAAGCAAGGCAAGCACAATTTCCTGAGAGTAAAAAAATGGATTAGCTGGCTCCATGCCTATGGAATGTCAGAAAAGTTTGAAGGCTCATTGATAAAACAAGGTAATCTTTTCTTTTGGTTCATGTTTTTCCTATAGCTAGTGTCCACAGCCTCTCTCCCATTCTCTCTCCTTACACTCCACTAAGACTAGACCCAATGCAGTTTACTCCTCTGAACAACCAAGAAAATATATTTTTCTCAGATTTACTTAGATATCTTAGTACAGCATATACCTGCTTAGGAAGCAGTAAGGCTCCACCCCATTTCCCACCACTTGGGTATGTAGAAGCTCTTTAGCTTATAGCTTCCTGCTATAACTCCAGAACTCTAACCAAGAATATGAGTAGTCAGGGCAAGCTAGCAAAAGAATCCCTTACTTCCCTGTGTGACCACACAAAACAGATCGTAATCTGGTATACCAAAACAAAAACAGCAAATGGAAAACCCTGTGTTTTCTTTCAGTATTTGCAAAGGAAATTAGTAATGCAATGTCAAAAAAAAAAACAAGGTTCTCCTGGGGAGATAATTCTATCCTTTGTCATTAACAGTCACTCCAGAACAAGTCTTACGTGAGAAAAAAATCACAGCAGATTTCTGAAAGAGATGGAAGAGATTACATATCAAATTAAAGATCCTCCACTGATTCAAGAAAGGGCAGATGGAGGGACAGAAACCTAATCCCAATCTTCTAAAAAGAGGAGGACAGGAAGATGAAATTACAGCTAGGTAAACCTGAAAATCAGTAACAGACAGAATTCTGAACAAGACAAGCACCAGAGAACTATGGGTTGATAGAAAAAATAGCACGGTTTTCCAAATGGTTGATCATGTCTAATGAAAATGACATACTTTTCTGTTTTTCCTTTGAAAAATGAGGAAAAGGAAAATTTACTGTGATTACATGCCTGATTAGCAATTAGCAATATAAAAATTGAGAGAAATGGGACCACAATAAAAGAGATATTCAAACAGTAACAAAACTATTTGATAAAATTATTGTTTAAACAATCCAAGTGGCTTTGCATGATGCTGAAATAATGAGCAGTAAATATTAAGCTGAGATCATGGACAATTAAGAGCATCTCTAAAAGGAAAATCATATAAGGTATAAACCTCCTTTGCATGATCAGAGGGGGTGTGTGTGTGTGTGACCATGTGCACACACACAGCAATGTGATTGTAACAACTAGAGATTCCACATACATACAGGTATGTCCATACTGCAAATTAAAGTGTGATTCTAGCACTGGTTTAATTTAGCTAGTCAGGTGTAACAATAGTAATTAAGATATGGTAGCAGGGGCTTCAGCACAGCCTGCCATCCCAACACTAGTCCAACAAGGACCCTGGATTCAATTTGAATTAATAGAGCATGAGGTAAATACTGCTACATCCTCACTACTATCATTACTCATACTAGCTAGAGTAAAACTAGCAAGAGTATGGCAACCTACGGTACCATTACACTTTCAATTGCAGTGCTCTGGTTTGGGAGACAACTGAACGTGGCCTGATGGTAAGCTCAGATGATCCAAAAGGTCCATTGTGGCTGAGGTTGCTAGTGTGTACACCAAGCCACAGATGCCTCACTCCTATGCCTGTGGGAATAATGCCCGTGTGGCAGGAGTAGAAAGATTCTACCTCCAAGTCCAATAAGGACCTGGAAGACCACAGAGGTAATGATCCAGAATTGGTGCCAATGCACAGTGCCCAGTACCGAGGAAAAGATAACTATGCAGAAGACAGAGAATTCTGCATCTTAGCTGGTTTCCCTCTAGATGGTGTCAGGTGTGTAGGTATGAGGGACTTGTCCCTGACTGCCAGGGGTTGTGGTGCCATCAGTTCTATCAACTCCCTAGCAGTTTTGAAAGTGTCCAGGGAGGAGGGAAACTTCAAGTCTTTCACCTGGCATTGTTATCTGGGGAGTCACTGGACACTAGATTCGATGGTCTCCCACGGAAAACCAAAAAGTCAATGGTGCTGACTCTTGCGCCTGGGGCATTGAGTGCTCCTTCTCAGGATGCACTGTTGACGCACTCTGAGACTGAGATACTTTCGGCCTCAGAGAGCAACCTCAGTCTGTTTTCTTCCACTTCTGTGGTACCGGCCAGTGAGAATGGTACCTGGCAGTTTTCAGGGAACTATGCCAAGAGTCTCTGGACTCTTTTAGTGGTGCATATCGCACATCAAGGTTGGAGCGCTATGCACCGATTTGCACGGCGCTGGGCCAGCATGTTCCAAGATGGGTTCAAAGTGGACTCTATCAAGAGATATTTTAAACCCACCTTTTTTTTTGTGCAGAGGCAAAAGGACCTGAATATTTTGCATCTGTCTGGTTGGTGCTCTTCCCCCAGACACTTCAGGCATGCATCATGAGGCTCGCCAGTTGGCATGGGCTTACTATAGGTCCCACACAAGTTTAAATCCTTGGCCCTGAGCAGAAAGGAAAGGGATAGGGTAGAAACCCAGTCCCTAACCAATAATAATAAGGCAGAAACCCAGTCAGTAACCAATATTATAACCTGAAACTATACTAAACTAAGAACGGAAACCTATGCTAAACTATAAAATGAACAAGCTAAGGGAAGCACTTATGGTGCAAGAAAACGTCATTCCACTGACCATTCTAGATGGTCAGAAGGAACTTACGGGCTGTGTGGTTGAGTTGGCAGGGTCTAATATTAAGCATGATAAAGATGTAACTCCAAAGGGCTCCCTACCCAGCTCAATGAGAACTGCTAATGGGAAAAATTTCCGATATCCATGCACGTGGCACATGCATACCCGAGTTGAATTGATGTGAACAAATACTCGAAGAACTAGATGTTTCTTTTGCATTTCAATATATAACTGTATATACATATAATGTTTAATCAACTAAAAAAAAGGAGTGGATACTTGAAATCCGAGTAGAATAACACTGATCCTGAGACTACTTTCCTATCATATTAAAACCTCCCACTGTAACAAACAGAAGTTTTGTGTGATCAAGGAATGCACAGAATGAGGCTAGGTAGGTTACATTTTAATAAGTTAAAAAAACTGAACCAGAGGGAAGATGATGAGCCAGTGATTACACAAAGGCTTATGCCTTGACATCAGCCCAGATATGTAGAAAGCTGCTAAGTCAGCAATTCTACAAGGTATATCTTCATTGCAACTGTAAGCCTACCTGCCTTCTTTCTTCAATAGAAACATCTGCCTCCCTCCTCCCCCACTTGTATCCCAAGAGGATTTCCATCATATGCCATCTCTACTCCTTCTCCTCTCCAAAAGGAAATGCAAACCTCATCACCTGAACTGGTGAGCTCCCTTCCTACTTAGCTATTGAAAACACTGCTGATTGTAATCTCCCGGTACCCAAGTGGTATCCCAGAGGTGTTATATAGGTTTCCTAGATTACTGTTTGAGTATTCATACCAGTTCTGTGTTAAATTGATGGAAAGGAACCTTCTTGATCCACATCCCAGCCCATGGGTCCTGCTGGCACCTCCTGGCAGAAGGGCTACACTTCCAAGGGGAGAATTGGGTCTTGAATCCTTTCTTACGTAAGCACTAATACACACTAGAAATCTTATTGATTCAACACATATTTGACATAGACAAGTTTATCTGCAGATTTATCAGCAACAGTGGGCAAATTTTTTAAAAGTGGAAGTCATCTGCAGCTTTATACAAGTGACAAAATGTATTAATTTTCCCTAACATATGTGACCTTTGCATACACGATGGCCTACAGCTACAATCAATCTGGTCACTGGATAAAATAGGAGGACTTTTCAGTTCCAGGACCAAGGTATTGCTGCCACAATGTGGAATAAAGGGTTAACCATTTCTCACCCAAGATACTGACATTGCACACTGTCATATACAACTAAAAGGCATGCTGGGTAATAATTTTCATTTCTCCTTTGTTTTTATTAGGCCTAACTGTTAAAACTGTTTAAGACACAGACAATCCATTGTCTTTGTAGAAAGCCAATTTTTCTTCTAGAATTTAACTATACATGTTTCGAGTACATTTAAACTATATTCATGATACATCTAGGGATGGTCTAAGATCAGTGTTTCTCAAAGTGATCAAAGAAACCACTCTGAGAAATCTGATAACTGGTCATTCCAGCGTGTTTATTTACTGGCTCCATGGCCATAGAGCCTCGCAGCTCCCACTGGCTCCGGTTCACCATTTGCAGGCAAGGGGAGCTGCGAGGCTCCATGGCTGTGAAGTTGGTAAATAAAAACACTGGAGCAGCCAGTTAGAAGGTTTCTCAGAATAGTTTTGCAGACCACTTTGCGAAACACTGGTCTACTCTAGATCAATGGTTCTCAAAGTGCAGTCCACGGATCACTAGTAGTCCGTGGCCACCTCCCAGGTGGTCCATGGCAGGAGATCACCTCACCTCCTCCCATGCGGAGGCTGTAGCACCAGCTCCGGCCTGCAGGCAGGGAAGTGAAGAAAGCAAACTCTCCCTCCCCCACCCCGAACAGGCCACAGAGCTACATGTGGAGGAGTGCCACCACCATGGCAAGAGTGGCACATCCTTTGGTTGGTCCTGTGCGGCAGGCAGCAGATTGTGCTGTGCAGGGCTCAGCAAGGCGGAATGGGCTCTCATGGTGTCAGTAGTGGTGAGAGGAGGTAACAGTAGGAATAAGGACTCTGAACATGCAGGAGGCAGGTGAGAGTTTGGGGCTCTTCGGGGCTTTGCACCCACGGGAACTAGATCTAGGGGGAGGGGTCTAGCAGTGGCTTGGACTCGAGGGCACCATGGACTGGGCCCCTGTGGGACCCTATCCACTTCAGGGCTGGATGCCCCGGTGTCACCTACCTGCCCACCTCTACCTTGCTGCACCGCACTCAGCCACCCTCCCCTTCCATTTCCCTGAAACCTCCAAGCCACTTTGACCTCAGCCCTATTCCCAGGGGCACCCTGCCCCCATATCCCTGAACCCCCTCAGCCACTCTGCACCCCAGCTTTAGCCCCAGGCACTCTCTGCCTCTCGCCAGACACCCTACCTCATGTCTGCTACTGCACTCTCCCTTTTGGTCAGACATTGCACCTTCTCTCCTGGACAGACATCCTGTTCTTGAACCCTCCCCAGCCCCTCCCTTGCTCCTGAACCCTCCCCCCGGTCAGACACTCTATTCCCAGCCTGCTTCTACACCCTAACTCCCACCCAGACCTTGCACCCTCACCCCCTTCTGCACCCCACCTCCCTCCCAGATCCTGCACCCCATCCCTATCCCACTCACTGGCAGCCCTGTCCCGCACACTGAACTCCTCATTTTTGTCCCCACCCCAGAGCCTAAGAGGGTCCATAAAATCCACTAATTCTGGAACCACAGAAAAGTAAATCTAGCCTATGGGAAGCCCTGAACCTCAGTCCTCCTTGTCCCTTCCCTTCTCTTCCCCTTGCCCTGTGGAGCTGGAAGGCCAGAATAGTGAAGTGTCTCGGGGGCCAAATCAGTGAGGGTTGGGGTTTTTTGGAGGCGTTTTTTTGCTTCTCATTTGTGTGGTCCCCAACTGATTTTTCTGTGCATCAGTGGCCCCTGACACAAAAAAGGTTCCCCATACCTACCATAAATAAAGAAAATATTGAAACCTTTTGCGTTGGACATAAATTAATATTTTATTTTATTTAAAATGAAGTTTGATGAATTAACATGAGAAAGTTAAAGTGCTTAAACTGTTTAATAATTTAATTTAAATCAGCGTCCCTAGCTGTAGCACTAGCAAAATGACTTTGGCGTACTTATGTAATTAACAGCGAGTTTCCACTAGCAACTGGTGGTTTGCAGAAATGTTTACATTGAGCTAGGTGGTCCATTGGCTAAAAGGTTTGAGGCCACTGGCCTAGACAAATGTTTCTCAAACTGTAGTCTGTGAGCCTATGGACCCCCAGATCAACTCAACTCCTCCTTCACAGTGCTTCCTAGGGACCATGTCCTGGAGCTAAAGCAGACATACCAGCCCTGGTTCCGCAGAAGAGGATCTTACTTGTAGCACCGTCAAATCCAACATACACATTCAGGACAAAGTGTATATTTTAAAAATAGATTCAATGTTAAAAATTAAAATGGAATTACTGAATATTAGAAAATCTGTGTGATCTTCAGTTGCCTTCATAAGCCAAATTATGAAGAAATCACTGATTCTATCAACCAAATGAATTCACTCAGACCCCTGTTGTCTGATGTAAAATGGTGAATTTTGACAAATTCATGTTATGATTGCTCATGTATGGCTCTTCTTTGTTCCATCCACCTCAGTACCAGCTTGCATAACTGAACTAACAGCTGCAAATATTTGTTTTAATTAAAAAAGTTTCAAGGTATTAACTAACATTCTCCAGTTGGCTATTTACTGATCAAATATAGCAAAATATTAATATACCTAATAGATGAGAAAAAATATGACTGAGATCCATGTCAGACAATAACTAATCTATTTTGATGCTTCTCTATGGTAACTAACAAACTGCAATGAACGACTCCAGCCTAAACATATACTAAGGTTGCAGACATGTCTGAATATCTGTGTCACAGGATTCTGTTTCAACTTATTGACATTGTCCATTTGCACATCACAAGACACAAACTAGAAATTACGGGTTTGATCCAAAGCAAAAATTACTTTTATATTTGGGCTTCAAAATTTTTTCAATTAGACATGTTTTCTAAAATGTTATATAACATTTACGGTTGCTAACAGTAATTAACCACTTTTTGCTCTTGTAAAAATGTTCCTAGGACCAGTTCAACCGGTGCTCATTAGGGATGTTAGATAGTATGTAACTGAATAGTCATGTAACTGCAACAGAGGCAGCAAGGAGAGGAATGTGTATAGTTGACAGAATTAACCGATAAGCCTAGGCTTCTTGGCTAATTGTGTAATCATCTACATGTTGAAGCGGCAAGGAGTCCTGTGGCACATTATAGACTAACCGAAGTGTTGGAGCATAAGCTTTCGTGGGCAAAGACCCACTTTGTCAGATGCAAGTATTTGTCCACGAAAGCTTATGCTCCAACACTTCGGTTAGTCTATAAGGTGCCACAGGACTCCTTGCCACTTTTGCAGATTCAGACTAACACGGCTACCTCTCTGATACTCGTCTACATGTTGGCATCCCCAGTGCCCATTCAATTGCTGAAAGATGAGAGATGCATGAGAGACAGTGGCAGAGGGAAAGGGCAAGAAGCTAGCTGGCTCTTCTAAGTCATTCACAAGAAACAAAAAGTTCTTAATTAGATTAAGTCTCTTGCCCCTGTTCTAAAATAAGCTTACAAGGGAGATTTAGGTTACACATTAGGAAATATTTTCTAACTGTAAGGATAGTGATTCTTTAATAAGTTACTAAGGGAAGTTGAGGAATCCAGGTCAGTGGCAATTTTTCGGAGCAGATTGGACAAACCCCATTCAGGGATGATCTAGGTATACGTGGTCCTGCCTCAGTTCAAGGAGATAGGCTACTTGACCTCTTGAGGTCCCTTCCAGAATTACATTTTTAGGAGACGGTGTTGTCCCAAAGCCTCAGCAGGAGCATTGGCAGTGGTTCACATCCTAACAGCTCGGGACATAATGTCCTGGGCCAGCTCCTTAGAATGCATCCCTGCAGAGCACTTTTGATCTCTATCTCCCCTACAGCAGTCCTAGGGTAGGTCTACACATTTTTGAACATGAAATAACTGTTAATTTGAGCTATCTAACATGAATGTAAATTCTAGTCTGGACACTTCACATTTGTTTGTGGGTTACCCTAACCTGCCGTAACAAGGGACTAACACCAGAGGTAGAGCTGGAATGATCTTACTTGGTATTGAAGAAGAACGAGCATATCTGCTACAATCATTTTGAACTCAGAGGGTATCAACCATGAATCATAACAAACTTCACAAACAACTTCTGTGCAGAAACTGTGACATCAGAATTTCACATCTGTAGCACATACAAACTTATAGTGGCATGAAAAGTCCCAGATCCCCTTAAAGTATATTCACAGTGCAGAGAATAGAGAGAAAAAGGGACTTCCTCAGCCCCTACGCTACTGGGCAAATTCACCAAAATTGACTATTCAGTTAAGAATTCTAGCTGATACAACAAATGATGAATGACAAATGATAGCTATTTAAATGTCAATATCTTCATAGGATATGTAGAACTTCAGATTAAGTGTGGCATCCCTTTAAAGACTAAACTATGGGGGAACATCAGTGCTTAAACAAGACATCTGAATTTCCACTTCTTATAAAAACTGCAAGGAGCAATTCTGAGGTGTGGGAAACCAAAAATGGCTGCGGTATATATAAACATAGACACACACATGCACCACTTGTATGAAGAAAACACTTGTTGAAAATAACAGTTCTCCTATGGAATCACAATTTCTTTAAAGAAAGATAAGAAAGGACTTCCTAACTGTATCTGTGCCACTTCACTACCCATGATAATTTGTAACCTATGCATCTGTCACTCATGCTTCAGATATATCGATCAATCTATCCCTCTTATCATAAAATTACTGCCTTCTATGAAGATGCTATGTGGTTGAGCATTATCCCACGCTTGTCCCAGTAAGACCATGAATCATCAGTCTTGAACCACCTCCTTCTCCATTTTCCTTCTGCCACTTGTTTTTTTACACAATTGTTTTAAAAACTGTAATCATATAAACACCACCTTCTACCTTAATATCAATAGGGCAATAGCAAGTCACTCAGCTGAGTCAAAAGAATGCTTGACTCCTGGGGTATTAAATTAACACCATAAAAACATCATTACATTCCAATTAGACTTTTAGAGGCAGGTATTTACTAGTAAATATAAACCTTTAAAAACAGGACGTTCCTCGGTTTTCACAAACTGCCCAGTTTGAATGAGGACCAATTCAATGGAGCAGCACTTATGTTTTAGGGGTATACAGTGCCTCTGTTATTAAGAGGATTAAAACCCAACTCTTTCAAGCAATACCACCAAAAGCAAAAGGAAAAACACTAACAGGGCAGGGAAAGATGAGGCCACCTAATATAGAGACCCCAGCACATGTCTTACCAAGACATTAAACGTTGGAATAAGAATTCAATTGTGACTACTTAACAGTCCTTTCATCCATTCCTTTTGGATATCATTGTATAACGGCCATTTATAATACATGCTTCACTTTGGATAACCATAATAATAATGACAATGTAGTCTGAACAATGAACTAATGTTTTGAAATACATTCTACACTCACACAAACAACAAAAACATATCTCTTACTGATAATTTTGGGGGTTGAATGTTTTCAACTTCCGAAATGTAAATAAAAATATCTTTTTTCAGCCTGTTCTAATTAAAAAATAATTTGAGTTTAGTTTATAATCTGATCACTTCTACAGTATGTGGTGCTAAAAATTAGAGGGTGGTAGAATACAAGAAATATGCCACTTTATTATTGGACATTCATATGAGTAGCATACATCCAAAGGGTTATGCTATATAACTGTTCTTGGAATTAGAGTTAGAAAGCCAGAATATGCAACAATACTATTGTTTCCAGTATTTAAGGAGTTAAAACTTCTATTTAACACACCACCCCCTAAAGAAAAAAAAAGCTGAATGTAGAGAGAAAGGTCAGTAACATGAAATGTATGCATACTATAAAATAATAGGGCTCTCTCTATTTTAAGTAGAGGAACAGAAGGGCCAGTCTACCCAGGATGCATTTGACTGAATCAGAGATGACATTTTGCTTTAGGAAGAACCTTTTAAGTTTGTTGAGGCATGCTGCAAATTTTGCTGTCACCATTATACAACTGATATTGTTGCAGAAAGGGGACCATAGCAGTTAATAAATTTCAGAATGTGATGCTTTGAAATTCTTTAGGTGACATATCGTGTCATGGAAAATGTTGCACATTCACTCTTACAACTTCATTGTTTTTACTGCAGCTTACCTTGCGGGGCTGTCTGGGCTTAACTTCATTACTAGTTAGTTCTTGGTTGCTGTTTTTTACTCAAGTACTCTCTATCCATGGCCTTAAGGTCTTCTTCAGGGTGGGGTATGTGTGTGTGGGGGAGTTGTCATTCTCCTCCTCCAGGGAATAAAGAGATGATTCAATATAGCTGAATGCTTCTAGCTTCTCTGCCTGTTGAGGATGCTAGTACTTGCTATATTAAAGGCATGATGTGAGAAGATGCTTTATGGAAGGTAAAAGAGGGGACAGCAAGCTGATGTCTGGGTGCCAAACTTCTCTGTCAGACTTTTATTATTAATTATTATTATTATTATTCTGTTATCATGGAGGGCGCTGAAAACATCTTTCATCTTGGCCAGCAAAAATGGCTCAGGGCATTCCTGATATCATAAGATCCTGACCATCTCCTGTGGCGGGGTCAGGTTAAGGGTATATAAAAGAGTGCTAGAAGGAAAGTTATGTGAGCCCTAGATTAAGAAGATCTCTGTTCCCTGGATAAACTGGCAGGGGCTGGCCTAGAACCGCAGGAATTTTTCAGAAGTAATCTGGACAATTAGGCCAGTTAGAACACCTGGCGCTAATTAGGAGCCTTCCAGAGCGCCAAGGAAGTCAGGTTAACCAAGGGCCAATCAGGAACCAGTTGAGGCTGGTTTAAAAGGACTCCTCTTCTGTTAGTTAGGAAGCATGTGAGGAGGAAGGAAGGAAGGAGCCAAAGTATGGAGAGTGAGAGGAGTCTGGGTTTGAGCTGGGAGATGCAAGTTAGGAAGAGTGTGTTAGAGGAGCAGGTACCCAAGGAAAGGTACTGTGAGGAATCATTTAGGGAAGTGGCCCAGGGCCAGACAGGCAGTAGAACAAATCCCATCTGTTGCCACAGCCTTAGGGTCCCTGGCCCAGAACCCAGGGTAATGGGTGGGTCAGGTTCCTCCCAACCCTTCCACACCACTACAGGGACTATCTCTGGATACGGAGGCCAGGATTTTAGAGGGGTTTCACCCCCATATTACAGACTAGCCTGTGATGAGTATGGCTCAGTAGGCTGTGAACCCTGCCTCTAGTAAAGGAAGAGGCTGAGTGGTAGAACACAAGTGAGCCTCTGAGTCTGAACACTATGCGTCAGAAGCCACGAGGACAACTATAGCACTGTCATACTTCCTAGCATTCTCTCTGCTGCAGGCAGGGCTAGTTTAAGGGGGGAGTTAGCCAGGCAGCTACCTGGGGCGCCAACCTATGGGGGGGGCACCTGATGGCAGCTGTAACGGGTGCCGCGCGCCCGGCCGTGTGGCGCCCCTTAGTGCTGCCATCAGGCGCCGTGTGCCTGGGGCTGGAGGCTGCGCGGCACCCCTTACAGCTGCCATCAGGCACCGCTTGCCCAGGGCTAGGGACCATGTGGTACCATTTGGCAGCTCTAAGAGGCACAGTGCGCTGGGGGTTGGGGCCACGCATGTGCCGTGCGCCCAGGGGTGGAGCCGCGCATGCATCACGCACCCGCAGCCTGGGGTTCAGGAATGGCTCGAGCTGACCCTGGCTGCAGGAGCAGTACATTCTTTCCCAAGAAGGAATGAGGCAATATAGGCCAATTCGAATTCCTCTAGACCAGTGGTGAGCAACCTGGGGCCCATCAGCAAATCCCCTCTCCGTCTCTTTCCCCCACGCTTCTCATGCACTGAGGCTTCGCATTTTCCTATTCCTCCCCTTCCCTCCCAACACTTCCAGAGTGCCATGAATTGCTGATTCGTGCCCCATCCCTGCTTTTCCCCCTTCCTCCCACAGCTTGCATGCCAGGAATGAGCTGATTCACTATTTTGCAGTGTTCAAGCTGAGAGAGAGGGGGAGGATAGGGGACAGTCATGAATCAGCCATTTCCTGGCATCTGGAAGTGCTGGGACTGAGGGGAGGAACAGGGACAGTTTGTATGGGGAAGAGGTCAGGCAGAGATTTGATATTATAAAATAAGTGTAAATATTATTGTGTTATTATTTGAAGTTTATGACTGTTCTATTAATATATGAATGACTAGAGCATTTCTACTTGTTTTGAAATATTCAGCATGGCATGTATTAATATATTTCATCTTATTCTTGGGTTCACTATTAGTGCACATTACTAATTTCAATTTTGTAGCCAACCAAGACGGAGGGCCACCCATGTGGCCCATTCACTAGCCCTAGTTGCCCATTGCTGCTCTAGATTGTCCAAAAAGAAACTGTTGCCCTCAGCCTTAGTGCCCTCACCCCACACCTGCTGCAGCATCTGCTGTTACTGCCCTTTTTGAGGAAGAAGATGCTGGCCATATCTTGGAATGACATGTCAAATGACTTTACCCACCATGCCTCCGTCTATCTTTCAAGTAATGAATATCTGCCTCCTTATTGCCTGAAAGGCAAGAAGATATGGTCATCCTGAAGCAGGAATCTTGATATGTTGCCATCGAGTTTGCCATCTTTAAACCAAAGGTAGAAGGTATTTCCCACAAGTGTTGACTGCATACTTCCCAACATGGATTCCCCACTGTTGTTACTTTGTTGCTGGAAGAAAGGATCTTCATGTGCACCCATCTTTTCTCTGGCTGGCATAGCAAGGGAATTACTTCACTGTTCTCTGTATCATTCCTGCTGACTTATTCTGTGGCCTCACTGAAATGCAATATGATGTAAATTAGCATCTTCATGGTCGTCAGAGCAGGGATGGAGGTGTCAAGTGGAGGCTGCTGCTGCACTTGCAGGGACTCCTGGGGTGGTAGAATTCTTACACTGTTTCTCTGCTCACACATACACACTGGCATATAACAAGTGGAGTTCCACTCAGACACTGCCTCCTTCTTCGCCTTGTGGCACACAGGATCTGAGCAAATGAAACTTGCAGCTCTAAGTATGCAGTATGCTGTACAGGACTGGCTAACATGATTGTAGATCTTCCTGGCTCTTGAAAGCAGTACCTCTATTGGATTATCCCCCTACATGAATCCCCTCACAACCACACTCAGACATTGAGTTAAGCCGGGGCATGTTGGAAGCCATCTCTGCTCACTACCTTAGTGATATTTTGTCTGTTGCTACAACACTAGCAGAGAGTGCCAGAGGCCTCCTCTTCTCCTCTGACAACACATGGCCTCTCCAGGATGTCCATGGAAGTGTGCTATTTGTCAAAGCCATCCACTGTCACTGTGGTATTCTGTTCATTGACGGTGTCAATATTATACTGCAAAATATTATCTCTGCTAGTGATGGTGCTCACTTGCTATCTATATCAGACATGGAGTCAGTTTCCTGATCACTGGCTCACATAATCAGTAGTCATGTGCACCTTCCCACATTCAGTTACCAGGGCAGGCCATACTGCGGCTTTCATAGTAGCACAAACATCTGGCATTGCCTTTTTGGAGGGAAATGGGGGAGGGTGGGGCAAAACAGGAATAGCTATGGACCTACTACTGGGAGCAGCCACAAAACTTCTAAAGGGTTCATCTTCCACCAAGGAGAGAGGAAGTCTGACCATGGACAGCATCTTTGGATTCTGTATTAAGTGGTTGTGAGCTTAGTTTGTTTTCACATAACAAGTGGGGTTCCACAGGGGTCTGTTTTGGGACCGGCTCTGTTCAATATCTTCATCAACAATTTAGATATTGGTATAGAAAGTACACTTATTAAGTTTGCAGATGATACTAAGCTGGGAGGGATTGCGACTAATCTGGAGGATGGGGTCATAATTCAAAATGACCTGGACAAATTGGAGAAATGGTCTGAGATAAATAGGATGAAGTTTAATAAAGACAAATGCAAAGTGCTTCTTTTAGGAAGGAACAATCAGTTTCACACATACAGAATGGGAAGTGACGGCCAGTGGCTTGCTGGCTCATGTTTGGGGCCCCGGGGTCAGGGGCCCTGGTGGCCATTGCTGGCTCTGGGCTGGCAGGCTTGGAGCTCGCACAGGCACTGTGGCCAGAGTCTACCCCTTTAATGGCTCCGGGGCTGGAGGAGAGGAAAGTAAGTTTTCCTGGTTGTGCCCAGGGTAGCCACCAGGGCTCCCTGGGAAGCACTGGAGGCCCCCCCCTATTTTGAATAAAGTATCTACATAGCACTTAATTCAAAATAGCTATTTCAAATATGGCATTACTCCCCATAGAATGAGGTTTACCAAATTCGAATTAAGCGCTCCGCTATTTCAAATTAATTTCAAAATAGCCGTTTGCATGTATAGATGCTTGTGATGGGGCAGCGGGGTCCTAGGACTGGAGCCCTGCTCCCCGCACAAAAGCTGGCCAGAAACCCAGCGCGGAAGAGAACAAGCAGCTCTGTCAAGCTTGCTTGGCAGCCATGGGAGACACGGGAGCAGCTGAGCTCTGTCCGCCAGTCCCAGGCAGAGTCAGAGAGCACATGCGCGGGCAGCCAGCGGCCCGGCAGTTCAGCGGGGCTCGCTGGGAGAAGCCGGGTGGCGCCTGTGCTGGACGCGCCGGGTGCCCCGGGCTGGACGTTGCCAACGTGGGCGAGGAGCACATGTGCCGGCATCCTGAAATCAGGGCACCGGCTTTAAAAGAGGCACAGAGGACAGCGAGAAGGGGGGAACGGAGCCCCGGACAATGGCTGGAACTGGAGCCAGGCTCTCATCGAGAGTCGGAGGACGAGAGAGGGAAGGAAGGAGCCCAGGATGGGGTGATATGCAGTCTGCGGACCGGTGAGTTTTGGGGTGGACTCCCCCACCGGTCGAACAGGAACGATCAGTGCCTGTTCTTAGGGTCCTGGGCTGAGACCTGGAACGAGGGCAGGCCCAGGTCTCCCTTCCCCCTCACCCATGCAAACCCCCTGTGGGGATCTAATGACAGGCATCGGGACTTCCTCACAAGTCATGAACTATAGACTTTCCTGCGGACTGAGGCGGGCATTGGTGATGGGATAACAATGCTATTAAAGTTAATTTGAAATAACGACTGTTATTTCGAATTAACTTTGCAGTGTAGGCATACCTTATATAGGTAGGGACTGTGAGTGATCTGTCTCCTACTTGGGAATAGAATGGTCTATGCCTATGCAAGCTCCAAAAGAAAAAGAAACTTGCCTCTACAGGCTCTGCTTACAAAAATTCCCCAGAGTCACAGATTCCCTTGCTCTGAGAAAGAAACAAACAAAACAAGTTGCCACCGTCAAGTGATTTTATCCCTAAAACCAGGGATGAACACTTGAACCCACTCCCACAGGTACCCCAAGCTCTTTTTCCCCAAAAGAGCTTGAAAAAGAAAAGAGAAAAACAAGCTGCAGTCTCTGGGAGCTGACCTCTAAGTCTGAGGCATGCAGACACACACAGTCAGATCTCTGGTACCTTCCAGGACACAAGAATCAAATCATCCCCTTGAAGTGATTTTTATTACAAAACAAAAGATAAACTTGACAGAGTATACTTGGTTGCTAGATCTTACAGAGCAAATAAGGAGAACAATTTTAAAACAGAGAGAAAAATCTCTGGGAACAATGCTTAGATAGTAAAAGGGAGGGGGAGGCATAGATTAACACAGAGCAGTTCAAACCAAACCACAAAATAAGAAAAAAAAAACCAATCGTGACTAGATTCACTTTTTCCCTTTACTTTCTTCCAATCCTTTCTTGGTTCAGTCCACTTCCATGTCCCAAATTCCTTGGAGGCATGGTGGTCCTATCTGTGCTTAAATCATTCTGTCTCTCTCAACTAATTCTCCCACACAAAAGGAAGCAGTACAGGTGCCTTATACTATTCAAATTTCAGTACTTTATTCCTATTGGTTCTCCTGGTTTCCTACCAACCCCCTTGCTACCTACCTGAGTTTAACCCGTTAGTCACCGGTTGCTGCCCAGCACTCCTCTAGGTGAAGAAGTATTTTGTGAGAGGGGTCCCTGACAAGGAACAGTGAGGGTGGGGAGGTTGGTAGAATGGTGGTAAGAGGAAGGGAGTATCCACATTTGATGATCTCTAAGGCCCAACGGTCCATGGTAACTGCTGCCCATTGGTTGAAAAAGGGCGGAAATGATAGTGAAACATCTGATGTTCGCATGGCACTGGTCCTGACATGCGAACATCAGATGTTTATGATCAGATGTTTATGATAGAGAGGTTGTGCTGGCCCTGTTGGCATTCATTTCTTGCCCTAGACTGGTGTTGGTCAAATGGCCTTTTTGCTATCTGCCACAAGAGAAAGTCCGTTGCTTCTGGTAGAATGTGTAACACCTACTTCCAAATGGAGGTGTGTACATCCTTAACGTATGTAACGTTGTGAGCAAGTCCTTGCTGGAATGCAGGACTTTGTCCATTTGGACAGCAAAAAGGTTTTCTTTGTCAAATGGGAGGTCCTCAACCTTAGTTTGAATGTCCTTCAGGATTCTCGCCTCATGAAGCCACGATGAACACCACAACACAATGGAAGTTGCTGATGTTCTTGCATCTGTATTAACCGAGTCAAGTGCCTTTTGCAGAGCTGTGCATGACGTAGTGTAGCCCTCTTGTATTACTGACTTCAGGATAGGTCTTTTCTCATCTGGGAGGTGCTACATGAGTTCCGTCAATTGTGTGTAGCTGTCAAAATCGTTATTCGCAAGTAATGCAATATAGTTGCTATTTGAAGCTGCAGCGTGGAAGAGGAATACATTTTCTGACTAAATACATCCAAACGTTTATGGTCTTTGTCCTATGGAAAGGATTTGTATTGAGGGGTTTTGGACCTGTGTTGTGCTGCGTCCACCAACAGCGAATTTGGATGTGACTAGAGAAATAAAGTCCATGCCTTTGGATGGAACAAAATATTTTCTATCAGCCCTCTTGTTCGTCGGGAAACTGAGGTTGGTGTTTGCCAGAACTTGTCCTCCCCTTTCAGGATTGCTTCATCCATTGGAAGTAGAACCTTGATTTTGTGGATGGCTGGAGATTCTTTAATAGCTTGTGCTGTTTCTCCTAGACTTCTGATAATAAGACCTCCTGGCTCATGGCGACCCTTTTAAATAAGTCCTGAAATTGTTCAGGTTATCCAATGGCAATGAGTCATCTGAGATGACGCCCATGTCAGGTGAGGAAAACGACTTATCAGTTGGGGAGACATCGGTGTGTTCAGCAGCCACATCGTCAGTAATTTGGCCATCCTCTGTTTCTATGTCCTCAGTTGGTTGGAGAGAACTATAAAGATGAGAGACGGATACTGACCTAGGAGCTGGTGTTGACCGTGCCATTGGTCAATGCCATGGAGGTGACCAATAGCGATATGGGAACCAGCGAGGAGAGTAGTGGGGATGGTAGGACCAGTCCAGGTACCACGGGGGATGATGGGCATGCCATGGTCAATGTCTGTCGTAAGAGATATGTGCTCTAGTGGGAGAGGAGTGTTAGGCTGAGAATACATTCCTACGATAGTCCTTGTAGTCACTGTACTGGGATGATGCCAGTGATCGAGGCGGAGAGCTCCTTATAAGAAGAATGAGATCAATGCCTTGATGCCAAGGGCTTTTAAGTTGTGGTGCCGCAATCAGTGCTGGCTCGTGGTACCTTGGGGATTCAAGGCAGAATGGTGGTTGCCTGAGGAAACATGGTGTGGCACTGTGGAACTTGGTGCCAATGGACGGGGCATCGGTGTCGATGGAGAAGGCAGAAATTCCAGGCTCAGCATGTGAGGCAAGGGCTTAGCAGATTTTGATTTTGCCTTTACTGGCACCGAGGTCTTGTCTGGTGCCACCAGACCTGTGGGCTTATCTGGTTCCCAGATACCTGTTATTTTTGGTGCTGGAGGTGGCAGTGCCATCTTCTGAGTGGTGCATACCTTTGGGGCCACTACCAATGTGGCACAAGGGCATCCGATGCTAGAGGTGCCCCGCTTATTTACTGTACTCACTCTCAGAGGTAAGGAGCGAGCCAGGGAAACCCTCTTCTTTGCGGAATTGGATGGCGAGGAGCCCGAGCCCTTACTGTCTACTGGCACTCTCAGGCTGGCTGCATGTGTTCCCACTAGTCTGAGGCTCTAGAGCCTTGTCAAAAAGCAGCATACGCAGCCTCAGCTCCCTGTTTTTTCAGGCTCTGGTGGTGATGCTGCGGCAATCTATACATTTCTGGGGAACATGAGCCTCACCCAGGCAGTGTGTGCAAGACCTGTGGCCATCTAAGGCAGGCATCGGGTTATGGTATTTCTCACATTTCTTGAAGCCTGGAGATGTAGGCATGTTGATTGTTGAGTGAGTCTTTGTCTCTTATTCTTGTACATGTGGGAGGTTTTTTGTTTGTTTTTGGCTTTTTTGCCGGTGTGGTCTGCATGAGGCTTTTTTTCTCTTTTCTTTTTTACAGTCCCAACCAAAGTCTTCTGAGAGGAGAAGGGTTTATTTTGTGATATTCTATACTTGTTTTTTCCCTAATCTGTCCTCTTTTTTTATTAACTGAAGGCCTGAGGGGCCACCGGCGCAGGCTAATGGCACACTTCTCTCAGGAAGATTAAGACAACTATTTATAGGAAAACTTTTTTTTAAACTAACAACTAAAGACTAACTGCTACAAACAACAGGAAAACAGTTTAAAAGACTAACTCTAACTCAATTCTTATCCTGTAGGAATTGGAAAGGAGGAATCCAGGAATTGTTACTACAAACATCCTTCACAGAATTGAAGTAGCAGGCAAAGTTTTAGTGGGAGATGTAGCTGCTGCTCCCTGGGCACTAGATTACCCTGCATCAGCCTCTGGAACAGAATAAGCAGCCTTGTGTGATCAGAAAATGGACTAGCTGGTGCTAAGATAGCAACCAACACTTCTTCAGTGTTATCTTTATCAACAGCTTCTGCACCGACTGTTAACCATGCCTTGGGGATATATTCCTCTCCTGAGAAATTATCTGCTTCAGGCACAGTGTATTACCTCCACGGCAATTATTTTTATTGTTGCTCCTAAGAGCCACAGTCATGAACCAGGAATCCATTGTGCTAGATGCTGTGCAAACACAAAAGACAGTCCCAACCTAAAAGAGCTTCTCTGATTCCCCTCATTTGATCCCTGTTACAAACCCTGCATCACACCTCAATAGATTCCTTACAGAGCCAGCCCAAGCCTAGAATGCTGTACTTTTTCTGATCCTGAACTGCTCCATGAATGCCGCCTGCTTCCTGGCAGCTTCCTAGTGTGGCCTGCCACTTACAATGCTACCAGTTTCAGAGAGAGCTGTGTGTGGAGCAATGCATTTTGCTTATGCAGGGGCAATGTCAGAAAGATAGCTTCTGTGTGTGTGATAGAAATCCTCAGCTTTTCACTCTGTCCGCTGCCTCTTCTCCTCCTCCTGGAAAACCCAGGAGAGGTGAAATCCATTCATCTGCCTACTACTCAGCACCAGTGCAGTGAGCCAAGAGACTGTACTTGGCAGTGAGAAAAATAGTACTTGGAAAATCCCAAGTACTTCCCTAAGAACCCGGGGTGCCAATCACACAACGTATCCAGCCTAGTCTCAATCCCAGATACTGGCTTAAAACAGAGGAGCAGCTTGCTGGCTGTATCATGCAACTCAGCAGACTTAAGATTGCACTGGTACTTGGAGCCAGTACGCATATCACAGCTGACCTATTACATCCTTGGCCCCTTTAAAAGTAAGGATTCCTCTGAGTGGGCTGGGAATCCTTAGGGGAGATTATCTCCCAGAAAGATCAATGGTTAGGTGGATCTTCCATTACCCGCTGCCATGTATCAGACCATTATTTCAGAGACCAAACTAAAGGAAGAAGGAAAGAATGGCTCTCTCTAGCCAAGCTCAGAAAAAGGAAGAAGACTCCTCCGCACCCCGCACCTACTTCTCTCCCATTCTCAAAGTTCCTGCCCTCTTCAGAGTGAGATTTTGCTGTCAGACTGCTCCTAATTTTCCACAGCACTCCCTCCCTTATAGGGCCCAATGCTGCCCCTATTTAATTCAACAGCAAAACTCCTGTTGGATTAGATGGTAAGAAGATTGGTTTTGTGCTATGATGAGAGGGAGGAATTAATTTCCATTGCAACTATCCTAAAATCCCTGCATAGACCTTCTGCTAGCCAAAGGGTAGGATTAACCCCTACCCTGCCAAATGCAAAGTGCCAGATTCTTGGCAAAGCAGTGCTTCTCTAATACCACATCTATTACCTCTCCTTCTGACACCCACAGAGAAGAAATGTCCCAGGAAAAGGAAACATGGCTAGGGCATCTTTATGTCTTGGCAATCCCCAGCTGTTAGAATGACCCCTTTGGGACCATGAGCAGTTAACAGAAATAGAGGAGCTTTAGACTACACTATGCCAGCACACAAGCCCACACCACCAACCCAAGGCCAGACTGGAAAACATGGCACTGGGTTTTTTACTGGATGAGGCAAAAGAATGTTAGGTCAGTCCAGCATTAGAAAGGGAATGGTCTTGTGGTTACTAAACAATGCTTGTCTTTTCCATTTTTAGATCTAGTTATTTTGTAATTCTGGGAATGGGTTTCAGTGGGTCAGCAAGAAAAAAAAAGTTCTATAAATACTTGAGAAAGCATACATTTTCATTCAGCTGAGGACTGCTGTATACACACAGACAACAAAGCCAGCTCATTACACTACAATTCATATTTGGACCATTTGTAATTTTGAATATAATAGTTTTCTGACAAAATATATTAATAGCTAAATGCTAGCTCAATCATCATTACTGCCTTCCTTACTGCTCAGTTTTCACACATTGCTTTTTTTAAAAATAGACACACTGCATGACTCTGACACTCTAAATTTGTAAATAAATTACATTTTTATGTGTACCCTTGAGATACTATCCTCTTTTATTGCTGGTGGGTATATTGAAAGCAATCTGTAGCTTCCTAAATCATTGTAAGAAAAGCAACCTTTGGCAGTAAATCAGAAGTTCTAGAAATGGATGATGACTATGTGGCAGGTAAACAGGGAGCATAAGTTTCAAGTGGTTTTCAGCATATGTGAAAAAAGGCATTTTGATCTTGATTGCATGCTAGGTATGCACAGTATTCCCATTCACAGTGATTATTAGCTAGCTTTCCAAACACAATTCAAATATGAGGAAACTAAATGGCTGTACCGACAAAAAAAAGTACACCAAAACAAGTTACCCACCACCCTCAATATGTTTTAAAGAATTTAACCTTTTCTAAGTCAAATGAGTGGACTATTTCTTGTGATAGGGACCCACTGACAGTGCTATGGATGGAGCCTGGTGTAAATTGTCACAACTCCACTGACTCAATGACAAATTACAGCAGCTAACGAACTGCTTCCTGAAGCCTACTTGGCCAGTTATTATCAAGGCAGGGCAATGAAATAATCTCTCTCTATCTTTGTTCTACCAATGCCCCTTACTCCTCTCCTCAAGGCACTGTCTCTAGTGTAGGGCCAGACAAAATCCAGCCCACCAAATTGCTGGATCCATCCCTCCACTGTACCACAGCTCAGTGGGAGCACTGGGCAGGCCTCCTGACTGCCATGCTAAACAACCAGCTGCAGGGGGACAAGTGCCTCTCTGCATTCTGTTCAACCCTGGGCAGAGGGAGGCCATCATGCACTGCCTCTAGATCAGTCTCTCAGCTTCCATTGTCTGTAAACTGGTCAATGGGAGCTTCCTGGGATATGCTTGCAGCAAAGGCAGGTGGCAGAGGGCTCCTCTGTCCTAAAGGGGTGTGCAACATACAGAAATACACATAGCTGCCACAGCCAGCCACTTTGATCGGGATGTGGGGGTGCAGCAGTCAGGGAGTAAGCATCTCCCAGCCAGAGCCTGCACCTGGTACCCCTCAAACTTCTGCTCCCCTCCTGCACTTCTGTCCCAGGTCACAGACCAAATCCTTTGCATCTCCACTCCTGCACCCATACCCTATCCCAAACCCTGTATCCTAATACTCTGCACCCTTACCTCAGGTCAAACCCCCTCCTGGACACTGCACACCAATCTCCTGCCCTAATCTGACTTCTGCACCCAACCTTCATCCTAGACCCAACATCTCCTCCATAAATATAATGGAAAAGTGGGGCCCTTGACCACTTACAAAATTCTTTGAGTGACCCCTCATCAAAAATTATTGACCATCCATGAGATCTAGAGATTTAGTCTCCATAGCACTGTTTGGACTCTTTATTAAGCTCACCATCCAGATGTTAATTAGCATATATTATGTTGATAAATTTGGGATGTACTATGGCTCCCCAACACCTACAAACCAGCCTGAAACAAATCAACAATCAGAATTGACACTGACCCCAGAAGAATAATGAAACTGCTGAAACAAGGTGTATTCATGAAAGAATTAAAAAAGGATAATATAATTTATGAAAATCATCCTGGGTTTATGGAAATTAGATCTTATAAAAAAAGATATGTTAGTTTTGACAAGAGTTCAAGATTCATTGATAAAGTATAGAGTTGATGCAGTAGAACTGTGTAAAGGAGTTGACTATGTACCAAAAATATAGTGATTAAGGATCTAGAAACAAAATAGTTCAACATGGCAAAAATTAAATGGCTTAAAATCTAACCAAATGATAGGTCTCAAAATGCAACTTTAAACAGTTAATTATCAAGTGGATGTATTTCCAGTGGTGTGTTTTTAGTCTTATGTAATTTAATTTTTTATATCAGTGACCTAAAAGAAAAACACAAAACAGCATTTAGAAAATTTGCAGAGGACACACAGTTTGGGAGAATTGAAAATAATGATGGAACAGGTCATTTGTACAGAGCAATGTAGATCACATGCAAGCTGGATGGAAGCAAACAATGTGCATGTTTTGTTAATCAGGCCCACCACGAGGGTGAAGGGTACCAGGGGAAAACTGCTCCAGAACCCAGTGATTCAAAAGGGGCCAGGCTCCTGGCTGCCTCCGCCTCTGCTCTTGCGGCAGTGGCTGAAGCCCTTTAAATCACCACCAGAATGTTGCGCAACATTCTCCAGTCTATAATGTGGGCTGAGAGGGGTGCATCATAGTCCAGCTGACACAGAGGGCTAGCTGCCCCAGCCCTACCCCTTCCCCCTGAGGTCCTGCCCTTCCGAGAACACAGAGTCAGCTCCCCCCACCTTGCCCAAAGGTTTGGCGAGGCTGTCGACACTCCTGATGTTAATACAACAAAACATGATGTCTATATTGATAGCCAAAGAATATAGATCATACTTACTGGATGTGGACACTATTCTGAAAAGCAATGACTTAGGGGTCATCGTGGCTAATCAGCTGAACAAGAGCTTCCAGTATGATGCTATGGTCTAAAAATGCTAATGTGATGCTTAAGAATGTATAAATAGGGGAATTTGTAACAGGATTAGAGAGGTTATTTCTGTGTGTTATGCTAGTGTGACTATAGCTGGAAGACTGTGTCCAGTTCTGGAGTCAAAAGGGATGTTGATAAATGGAGAGGGTAAAGAGAAGAGCTATGAGAATGATTAAAGGTTTAATCTATTTAGTTTAGCAAAGAGAATGTCAGGGAGTTATCAATTTATAAGCACCCATATGGGGAATAGAAATTTGGTAATAGAGAACTCTTCAGTTTAACAGACAAATAAATATAAATAAGACCCAATGGCTGCAAGCTGAAGATGGACACATTTAGACTACCAAATGAAACAATATAACAAGGGCTATGGTGAATGCTTCATCATTGGAAATTTTAAAGTCAAAATGATGTTTTTCTAAAAGATATGCTCTCATTTAAACAGGAATTAATTCAAGTCAGTCCTGTGGTCTATGATATGCAGGAGGCCAGATGAGATTATCACCATGGTTTCTTCTGGCCTTATAATCATGAAAAGCAACAGTCAGTCTCATGAACACCTAATTGAAAACCTAATAAATCATCTTGAAGTAGGTTAACAATACTTTTCAATTTAACTTTCCAGGGAATGTGTAATCAGCTAGCTAGGAACATAAGGACAGGATGAATTGGAGAGATTAAAAGCATAATATGCAAAACCCAAAGGCAAACCCAGTAAAGTTTATGCATAAAGAAGATTTGAACAAAATAATCAAGTAACTAAGGTAAATTGACATTAGCAAGTGAATAAAAAATAGCTCTAGAGGAATTGGAAATTAGAAAAAATAAATTAAGAGATGGAATAAGGTATTCAGCAAAAATGAAGGCTTAAAGAAGGGGTGAAATATAACAAATATTGTACATAATATTAGTCCTAATAGTATTTTTAAATTAACTATTAGTAGTTAACAATTAACTAATAGCAGTTAAAATTATTAAGGCACACATTAAATGGAAAAAATGGATAACTGGTAGCTATCTGTAATTAAACCCGTGGAATTATCATCAAATGGGTATGTTTCCAGTAGGGTGCTGCAGGGGCTGGTTCTTGGCCCTACACTATTCAACATTTTTAATAACTACTGATGAAGTGGGTTTTACCCATGAAAGCTTATGACTTAATAAATTTGTTAGTCTTTAAGGGGCCATAGGACTGCTCATAGTTTTAAAATTACAGACTAAACACAGCTACCCCTCTGAGGGTATGTCTACACTGCCACCCTAGTTCGAACTAGGGTGGCTAATGTAGGCATTCGAACTTGCAAATGAAGCCCAGGATTTAAATATACCGGGCTTTATTTGCATGTTCCCAGGCGCCGCCATTTTTAAATGCCCCGTAGTTCGAACTACCTGCCCACGGCTACACACAGCACAGACTAGGTAGTTCAAATTAAAGCTCCTAATTCGAACTACCGTTACTCCTCATTGCAGGGAGTTCGAACTACAGGGCATTTAAAAATGGCGGCACCCGGGAACATGCAAATAAAGCCCGGGATATTTAAATCCCAGGCTTCATTTGCAAATTCGAATGCCTACATTAGCCACCCTAGTTCTAACTAGGGTGGCAGTGTAGACATACCTTGAGACTCAATCTATTCAGTTTAAGAAAAATAGGTTTAAGGGATGATTTGATTCACAGTCTGTACATATCTACAGGAGGAAAAATATTTAATATTCTTCAATCTAGCAGAAAAAGGTGTAACAAGACACAATGGCTGAAAGTGGAAGCTAGAAAAATTAATAATGATACCTTATTTCAATTTGAACAGTGAGAGTAATTAAGCACTGGAACAATTTACCAAGGGTCATGGTGGACTCTCCATCACTTTCAGTTTTTAAATCAAGATTGGAAATTTTTCTAAAAAAGATATGCTCTGGGAATTATTTTGGGCAAGTTGTATGGCCTATGTTATACAGGATAGCAGAGGAGATGATCACAATGGTCCCTTCTGGCATTGGACTCTATGAAGAAAGGTTTCTATTAACCCTCAGGAAAATAAATTGGTATGGAAGAGTAAAACATTATACATGTACAACTTCAGAGCAAATCTCAGAGACTTTGGGCAGCCATTTAGACATGGAATTAGGTCCCTAAGATCTGCTAAACTTGGGAGGTTTCCTAAGACTGAAGCCAAAAAATCATTCTTTTACTCTATTTAATTTTTTAATTAAGCAAACTAATTTACCCATATGAGTTTCAAGTTGAGTTGTTCTCCCCCTCTAGTGCTATAAATTAATCTTTAGCTTGGGAAGCAGCATGTTTCAGTGATCAGACCCTGGACTGGGAGTCAGAATAACAGGTCCTGTTCCTGCTCAATCACTGACCTGCTAGGTGACTTTGGGCTAACTATCTGGAGCATCCATGCAGGGGAGTTGTATCATAATGAAAAATGAGAATATAAAATAAAAATAAAACAGCATACATGTAGCCCAACTCTCTGTGTCATTCCCAACTGTTAATAGGTCTCCCAGAGGACTTCATGTGAGGAACCTGCCATGGCATGCCAGACTCTGTGCTGTGCACACACATCCTATTCAAGTAGCACTACATCCAAAGCGACAATAGCTCCAGAAATGTTCTTGTAAATTAGGATAAGATTCAGAAGGTGTGAAGCCCAGAAAGTCTTTCCATTTTCCACAGCTTATCATTTGCAGAAACTAATTTCTGCTGAAAAAAACTCTGGAAGATTAAACCTTAAAGGAAAAAAGGGAAAAAAAATTCTCTCAAAATACTGGAAACAAAGTAAAGCTGTCCAAAACAAAGTGAATGCTGTCATACAAGCACTAAATACCACAAATGTGGTTTAAAACATACACGTTTTTCATTACACGAGAAAATATGATAAACATAGTCACTTGAAAGGAAACTGAATGAACATTCAAACTTAAATACCATTCCTAGGCTAATTATTTGTGTCACTTCTCTAGAGAAGAGTTCCCCTCTCATATGCTTTTTGCCCAGGTGTCTTTCCTTGGAATGATAACTGTGCTTCTTCTTAGCTACATGGAAAAGCCCTTTAAAAGATTTACTGACTAAAAATCAAATCTTCTATTCTTTGCTGTCTTCATAGTTTGGGCTATCAAATCTAAGACAGTGACTGTGCCTGTGTAGAATCTATCATAATTTAGTGCCAATCTTAATGGACGCCTCCGGAGGCTTCTGTAACACAAATTACAATAAGTGGAGTAGGGCTGACAATATGACCTGCAGGTCCAGATGGCTCAGAGCAGGCCATCACACCATTCATCAGAATTCTTTCAGAGAAAATAATTTCAGAGAAAATAATTTTTTCAGAGAAATTACACACTGTAGACACTTCTAACCAGCAGGCTATTCTTCCTATGGAAGTGATTCACGGGCTAATTGAGTATGTCTTCTGTTTCTGCAAATATTTCTGCTTATCACTGAAATTGGTTTTCAGAAAGAACACTTTGCCAGTACAATTTCTATGCACGTCCCAGAAAATGAATGCAACTGAGGTGTAAGTGTGACCAAATTAATTCATTCAAATATTGAATCCAATAGCCAGGAAAACATTTTCGTATTTGTACTCTGGAGTGGCTGGAATCTCCAGGTAATATAATCCAATACCTTTAAAAAGAGAGAAACCTCCACATCACATCAACCAACCAATTGTTCTTACTGATAAATTAACTATGCAGTTATGAGAGACTATTTACTATAATACAGTAATTCCTCATTTAACATTATAGATATGTTTCAGAAAATGATTGTGTTAAGTGAAAACGTGTCGTACGGGATCAATTTTCCCATTGAAAATAATGGAAAAGGTGAGGGTTGTGTTTCAAGCGGTGGTGTCTGTTGGAACCGGGACATAAGGTTGGGGGAGAAAGGAGACTGGGTTACAGCAGGGAGGGGAGGTGTTTGGCTCTAGGAAAGGGAAGGGGAGGAGAAGGAAGGGGGATTGGTTTGGGAGAATGCCCCTGTGACGGGTCTGCTGGGACCCACACTGCATCCGGTGAGGGGGGTCACCGGGGAATGGCGCGGTGAGCGGTGAACCCTCTTCCGCTTTGTAGGGAGGCGGGGGAAGCCCTGCGCAGCCACTGGAAACCCAGCCACCAGCCTGTAAGCGGGGGTGGAGGAAAGGGTGCAAGGCGTCAGGCGAGGGGGAGTCAGTGGGGAACGACATGGCGAGCGGTAAACTCTCCGCCACTTTGCAGGAAGGCGGGGGAAGCCCCGCACAGCCGCCAGCGACGGGCTAGCTGGGGAAATCATGTTATTCCAGGGATTGTCGTGTAATTCAAAAAACGTTCCCTAAAAAAAAAAATCATGCTATCACAAAAACGTGTTAAGCGGACACGTGTTAAATGAGGAATTACTGTATTTAATGTGGCACTGTATTGATAGTTAACTTTGTCTTCTATAGAACCTGGCATCATTACAAAATACACAACTAACCTGCAGCAATTACTATTTCTAATTAATCTACTCTAAATTGCAATTAATCCCAAAGAGTGAAGTAAACCAATCAATATGTTCATATAACAGATCATTCTAAATCACTTCACATTATTAAATCATTTAAAACAAACATTTTGTGTGGACGTTTATTTGTTGGGAACACTGTTGGAAGGACAGTAATGATGTAGTGTTAAGACTATTTCAGCCTGCAAATGCTCCAAACAGAAAACAAGAACACACAACAGTGCACTGCAATACCAACTGATTTCAATGGTATTGCAAAAGGAATAAGGCACTTCTCAGGCATTCAGTATGCAAGTACCTATATATCAAGAACAAGGTTGGCGAATTTGGTTTTAAGTTGCTAACCGAGAAATGAATGCAATATTCACATAAACGCTCTAAACTTATTATGTGTCTGTATTGATATAGTACCTCAAAAGTGCCAGATGCTTTCCAAACCTGTAAGCCCCTACCTCAAAGCTCTTACACTCTTTTCAAAAGCAAAGACAGACAAAGGGTAAGGAAGATGGATATGTAAAACTGTTCAAGCAACATGGCCAGGGTGAATTATGGTGCATAATCAGGATGTAGCAACCAAAAGCAAAAAGGGATATGCTACCTTTTCCTTACTAATTTCCCAATGAGGATTTGGGGTAAGACACAGCACAGCTAAATCACTCTTTTGCAGGTTAGACCTTATCTACTGATAAACAATAAACTATCCAAGTGTTTCTGAACATATTTTAGATAATCTAATCTAAACACCACATCTTACTGTCTAGAAGTAACCGTTCAACCTGTCTGTAGTTCTTTGGGACCACTAGAAGCATTTGTCCTTTTGAATCACACAAATAACTGAAAAAAGGTTAAGGTACAGACAGACCATGCAATTAATACAATGTGGCTCAGGTCTGAAAGAGGAGCATCCTCATTGAACAATGCCCTTGGATGGAACACGATGTTTCCGTCTGCCTGGCTTGCTAGCCTTCATATGGAGGGGAAAAGGAGAACGGGAAAGAAGAAATAGTCATGGTCCTGTTTCTTCTTACTTTTCTGAATTGTTTTCTGCTCTGATGGGAGTGACAGGTAGGGCGGCAAGGACTAAGATTGAATCTGGCCTTGGCACTGCGTTTACAAAGAAATCCTTATGTAAGTTAAAATATTTTCATAACAAGATTACTTACCACAAAGAACTACAAAAACCTAATATTTTAAAATGTGAATCATTTTCTAGCTACTGAGTTCAATATGATTCTGGTAATAAGAAGCAGCTTTCAAGTACTCTGTGGCAAGTAGCAGAGGTTTGAACTTTGAGCTGCCTGTACTTTAACTTTGCTATTCCCTATGACCTACTGTAGCTGGTTACTTCTTTTCCACCTAAATGCCATAATTTTCTAATTTAAATTTGTTTTTAAATTTCCCTGTTTATGCAGAAGCTATATTGGGTTTTTTTTAGGGGGGGGGGATTATTTTTGTTTTGTTTTTGTTTGTTATTTGCTCTCATAATGGCCAAGAGCCCACTAGTTAGCAGAAGGAACACACATTCTCTGGCATGGAGAGCTTCCAGAGGGTGATGGCCACCCACTTGTGGAGGGGAATGGCGGGTCTCAAGCGTGTGTCCCATCAATGCAGAGTAGGGGCGAGCCACTCGCAGAGCTCCAGGAAGGTATCCTCCTTCATCCTGAAGTTCTGGGTCCACTGTTGGTCTCCCCAGCGCTTCAGGATGATGTGGTCCCACCAGTCGCTGTTGGTGTCTAAATGCCAGATGCAGTGAGGCACGCCGGCGTCAGGACGCTGCTCCTCCAGGGCCCCCAGGGAGGGGAAGGGGAGGGCCAAGGGGCTGGCCTGCAGCAGAAGGTGCCAGGCTTGCAGCAAGACATTCAACATGAGCACCAGAGTGCCCAGGGGTAGCTCTGGCTCCATAGTGCTGAGTGCTGTGGCAAAACGCTATTTCGAATTAGTTTTTGTGTCTAGATGCGTTATTTCAAATTACCTTATTTAGAATTACCGGTAACTAATTTGAAATAAGTTAATTTGAAATAGCACTGTAGTGTAGACACACCCTCACTCTTCATGGAAGCAGGCCTACAGGCATTGACTGGAGTGCCCCTCTCAGTTTGAATAGGCCTGTCTTCACGAGACCTGACCATTTGAGCCTTGGAAAATTGACAGTGGCAGCTTCGATGATCTTTGTAGTGTAGGTGTGCCCTAATACTCACTACCTGTGTCAAGCTGCAGATGAAGCAACAGTATATTAGGAATGGTAAGAACTAAATCATGCACACAAACACAATAGCACTTCTTTTATTAAACTAAGTCTTAAATGTTACATAAATGTTTCACATCTTCAATTGAAACAGTCTCCTGAGTTGCTGACGGACAGCTATCCTTAAACTCTTATTTTTTAAATATCAAATTTTATTAACTCTAACAGACAAGTGCTCAGAACACTGAGGACATGTCTATGCTAGGAAACTATCTCATAATAACTAAAATCAATTTTATAATTCCAAAAATAAATCAAAATAGTGTGTCTATATCCACATCATTTTTCCCACTAAGCAGTTTTCCTTATGATGTTTCATTCTTGCAGCTAGGCCCTGCATCTTCTTCTTGCTCTGCTTATGAATTTTTCAAAATATTCCTAGATAGGGTCTTTTTTACACTCAGAAGCCATGACAGCTTTTCAGTGGCAAAAGTGTAAAGCCACGGGTCCACTTTGAGAAAGCTGCTAATGGGTTGCTCCAGTTTGTTTACTTAATGGCATTGCAGTCATGGAATCGTGCAGCTCCCATTGGCTGAGTTTTACCATTTGCAGCCAAGGTGAACTGTGGAAAGCAGTGGTTCAGGCCATGCCGCTTCCTGCAGCTCCCCGTAGCTCCAAATGGTGAACCAAAGCAAATGGGAGCCATAAGGTGGCTGTGGAACTGTTAAGTAAACAAACTGGAGCAGCCCATTAGCAGCTTTCTCAAAGAGAGTCTGTGCCCTCTTTGAAGGAACACTGATGTAAAGAAATATAGGAAGTTGTATGAGTGCTGAATAATGTCTTCCCTTCTCCTTTCCAGCCCACTTCATTGTTAATTTCTATGCTGCTTCTGTCCTTTCTTATATATTGTGTCTCTGTCTTTGGACAATGGCTTAACTAACTCTGTCATGCTTGGCCCAGGTTCAATACCACATACTCACAGAACAAAAACAATCTTATCCAGCATGTGTCCGTCTTTGCACATGTTTCTTGGCAGACTAACAGAAATTGAAAGCCCAGAACTTTCAAGAGCAAGAGCTGGTTGTTAGGCTACAGAAATTAGAGCCATCAATCCATTTTTATGAGACTGTAAGTATGTTTGTAAGTCTGTAAGTATATAACATGTTTGTGATAAGATTTAATTATAACATTTTTAAATGAGAAATTTAGTATTTTATTGATGATTCTTTAAAAAAACATCAAATACAAATCCAATTGTAATAAAAATCCAATTTTTTTTTTAAATAATCAATTTTTATTCACCCAGGCAACAATCATTAAATCAGACTAGAAGGTACTGCTGCAAGGCAGAAAGTAAGAGGCAGAGTAGGCAGCAGAAGTTAATGGCTACCAGCTAGGTGGCTTCCTGCTGATGTGGGCTTCACTTGAGTAAAGAGATCAAAGATTCCTATGTTGAAACAATACAAGAGTCCATCACAAGGGCAGGAGAACTGAGAGGATGAATTCCACCTTGTGCTGGGCCTGAGTGTTTTGAGGGGACTTGAAATTTTGATACATCTGGAAGTCATTCAGCTGGAATCCACCCAAAACAAAAGTGAATCAAGAACCTTCCAAGGCTATATGCCATTGACAGATTTATATATCCCTTACAGTACCCTGAGGAATTAAATATAGATAGGCCTCAACTGCAAAGCTTACATCAGAACTGGACTGTGAATACTCTGATCTAGGATTTTGGGTCTGCAATTATAAAGACAGAAGAATTGGATGTAAAGTTGGAGGAAATTCAAATCTGCATGCTATGTGAGATGAGTGGAGCTGGGGTGTTGGTCCAGGCCCATTTATAAAATTGACCATGCTTTATCAGCTCACATCTGATGTTCATTTAGGGCATGTGGCATGCTGAGGTCTTTCAGGGAGTACTTCAACACATCTAGATACTTGCATAATTTTATAATAGGCTAATAAAAAGTACTAGCAAAGTCAGTACAAATTAAAATGTCATCCTTGTTTATACTGCTCTACATACACTAAAATGTAAACACAATATTTATATTTCAATTGATTTTATAATTACACTGTAAAATGAGAAAGTGAGCAATTTTTCAGTAATAGTATATTCTGACACTTCTGTATTTTTATGTCTGATTTTGTAAGAAAGTAGTTTTTAAGTGAGGTGAAACTTGGGAATATGCAAGACAAATCAGACTCCTGAAATGGGGATAGCAATCTGGAAAGATTGAGAGCCACTGCCCTATTCAACCATAAAGCTTCAGTTACGATATAAAAATAAATATTTTAAAAGAAAAAGCATTCACCCATAACCCTGGCTTTCTAAGAATGCTCTTTGTGAAAAACATCATGCTGGTTTAAAACCAATATGCACCTACTATGTGCCCTAATCGTGGCAGCTTGCTGGCTGTTGACAGACTATGTTTGTTCCTGGGCATTATGGAATGCCTTCTGTCCCTAATAAGTAAAATCCCTCTGAAACCATTAAAATAGTGTGTCACATATTGGGTAAAAAAGAGGAATTAGCAAATCATTGCCCATCTTGATGCCTACTATCTTGGCTCACAGACGTCACCACCTTCATTTAATCATCTTCATTAAGTTATTTATTATTTCACCCATGCATCTCAACTTCTCTGAGAGCCAGCTACTAGTTTATCTAGGCACTCTCCCAGATGAAATTAAGCTGCAAATTAGAGCAGCATGAACCACAGTATGAGTCTGTGCTATTATTAGATTTCAGGGCAAGGCTGATATAAATCATCAGTGAAGAATTTGGCCCACATTTAGTTTAAGTGAAAAATTAAAATAAGGTGACATGTTGTCAGCCACCAAGCCACAAGAATCATTCATCTCTCTTATATTTTGGATAGATATTTCTCACTCACAGGAAGAAATAGCAACTGCCTTGACATACTGCTCCAAAGACAGAACTGGGGTTGAGTAGTCCCTTATTATTCAGGAAGTTCCAATGATTTAATGGAGTTAAGGACATCAGTAAAATGAACCCCCTGAGATTTTATCCCCAATTTCCCCTCCTAGAGATGGGAGGATAATCTGGCCTATGCAGTCTTTGTTAAATTAATTGTTAGAATGTACAAACTACTGGAGACTGTACACTAAAACTGTGGAAGTCAAGTTTATTTAAAAACAAAAGTTTCACCTGTCTGATTTTAAGGCAGGGCTTTGGTTCTTCAGGTCTCTCTCCCCCACGCCAATTTTGACAGCAGAAATAGCCCCTTTTCTCTTGGGTCAGATCAAGCAAGAAGAGTATGCACTGATATTTAGAGCCTTGCAAATCCATGGATATCTGCTTTATGTCTGCTGGTATCCGCATTTGCAGATGCGGATACAAATTTTGTATCTACAACCCTGTAAATTTGTCACTATCCACTTTATAGCCACCGATATTCACATAAGTGGATGTCAATGTGGATATCCATGGCTCATTTTTGTGGATACAGATGCAGATACAAATTCTGTATCCAGGCAAAGCTGTATTGATGTTAAAAAAAGTCTTAAAAACCTCACTCAGGTAACACAATGTTGGTTGTACTACACAAAACTGAATAGACTTCATTAGATGGTAATAAAAGTCTTAGCAGTTGCCCAATGAGCTGGGTCTGAAGTTATTTTTTTTTCAATGTTTATAAGTTGATTTTACGTTTTTCCTTCCAAACACACAAAAGCATTAGTCCATGCCAAGTTAAAAGTTACTGGTCCAGATCCTCAAACCATATAACTCAGAGAAACTACAATGTTATTAAAAGAGCTAATTTATACCAACTGAAAATCTGGTCCATGAACTTTGTAAATTACTTTTTATGACAAAAGTTTCAGAAATATATGTTATAATAGTCTACCCCACAATAAGAAAAGTGGCTGAAAGGTTTTTACCTGAAAAGAGGCAGCATTTCAAAGGGGCAACGCCGTACAGCTGAGCTGGGGATCAGCTGTACAGCGCTACCCCTTTGAACACTGCTTCAGCGTTTCAAAGCGGCAGCGCTGCACAGCTGATGCCAGGCTCAGCTGTACGGCACTGCCGCTTTGAAGTATCCCATTTACCTCCATCTGATAGAGGTAGCAAGGGGGTGGAATCGACTAGTCCACCAGTCAACCGACTATCTGATAAGCACTTGCTTACCGGATAGTCGACTAGTCCTTAACATCCTTAGTGTGGATGCAGTTATATTGTTGCAAAGTTGCAGTTACCCTCCTTCCAGTACAGCAATATTTATATCTGTATAACTGCATTCACTTTATAGATAAATGAACTAAAATAAATCATTTAATACCACCATTCAGCTAATTAATTTGAACCAACTAGAGGCCTCAACAAATATTGAGGGATATAGCTGAAATACTGATCCAATAAACTGATCATGACACTGTGCAGAGGAACTGTTGGAAAGAGGCTCTTTTAAATATCTTTTTATAAGTTTCTCATTGAATTAATTCTAGATACTATGTAGTTTATTCCTTAGTAGCAGAACACGGACTAATTATAAGAAAGCATTATGGGCCTGATCCATTCAAATCAAAGTGAGTCTTTTAATTGGCTTTAATGGCCTTTGAATCAAAGTATAATAAACATGAATCCAGGATTTTAAAAACATGAAGTATGGCATAAAAACTTAATTTTCAGAATATTTTTACCACAGCAGGCAAAAGAATTAAGCTGTGTGGGAAAAGAGACCATGCTTTCTTTTATGTTCCTAAAATGTCCAAGTATTGAGGGTACAACTGGAAACAAATATTTGCCAAATCATAATAAAATTAAATACATTTAGGCTGTATCTAGACTGGCATGATTTTGTGGAAATACTTTTAACGGAAAAGTTTTTCCGTTAAAAGTATTTCTGCAAAAGAGCGTCTAGATTGGCACGGATGCTTTTGCGCAAAAAGTGCTTTTGCGCAAAAGCATCCGTGCCCAATATAGATGCGCTTTTGCGCAAGAAAGCCTCGATGGGCATTTTAGCCATCGTGCTTTCTTGCGCAAAAAGTTAAGGTGCCTGACTACACTGGCCCTCTTGCCAAGTATTCTTGCGCAAGAGGGCTTATCCCTGAGCAGGAGCATCAAAGTATTTGTGCAAGAAGCACTGAATTCTTACATTAGAACGTCAGTGCTCTTGCGCAAATTCAAGCGGCCAGTGTAGACAGCTGGCAAGTTTTAGCGCAAAAGTCTAGATGCAGCTTTATTCTATTTGTATCCAAGTCCAGAGGGTTAACAATAGTTAGATAGACAGAAAAGACATTTTAATACAGTGATCTTTGAATTCTTAATGATCGATTTTAAAGTGCCAAACATTAAACATTGAACACTAATTCTTTCATCTTAAGAGACTTGCCCTTATTTCTGTTTATTCCAGGAACTCATAACTGATCCCAGTTCAGTACTCTTGGATAAAATATATAAGTAGCCTCCATTATTGTATCATTTCCTGTGGCAAAATGCCACATTTTTGTGAGGTAGTAGATCACGTAACTGAGTCCAAACTACCAAATATGCACAGGTAAATGAGAATTGTAGTATTGACAAATACAGCAGGACTCATAGAATCATAGAATACTAGGACTGAAAGGGACTTCAAGAGGTCATCGAGTCCAGTCCCCTGCCCTCATGGCAAGACTCAGTACTGTCTAGACTATCCCTGATAGACATTTATCTAACCTACTCTTAAATATCTCCAGAGATGGAGATTCCACAACATCCCTAGGCAATTTATTCCAGTGTTTAACCACCCTGACAGTTAGAAACTTTTTCCTAATGTCCAACCTAAACCTCCCCTGCTGCAGTTTAAGCCCATTGCTTCTTGTTATATCCTCAGAGGCCAGGAAGAACAATTTTCTCCCTCCTCCTTGTGACACCCTTTTAGATACCTAAAAACTGCTATCATGTCCCCCCTCTATCTTCTCTTTTCCTAACTAAACAAGTTCAATTTTTTCAGTCTTCCTCCATAGGTCATGTTCTCTAGACCTTTAATCATTCTTGTTACTCTTCTCTGGACCTTCTCCAATTTCTCCACATCTTTCTTGAAATGTGGTGCCCAGAAGGTGGACACAATACTCCAACTGAGGCCTACTCAGCGCAGAGTAGAGTGAAGAATGACTTCTCGTGTCTCGCTCACAACACTCCTGTTAATGCATCCCAGAATCAATTTTACTTTTTTTGCATGTGCCACACTGTTGACTCATATTTAGCTTGTGGTCTACTATGACACTTAGAGTACTCTTTCCTAAACAGTCGCTTCCCATTCTGTATGTGTGAAACTGATTGTTTCTTCCTAAGTGGAGCACTTTAAATTTGTCCTTATTAAATTTCATCCTGTTTACCTCAGACCATTTCTCCAATTTGTCCAGATCATTTTGAATTATGACCCTATCCTCCAATGCAGTTCCAACCCCTCCCAGCTTGGTATCATCTGCAAACTTAATAAGCGTACTCTCTATGCCGATATCTAAATCGTTGATGAAGATATTGAACAGAATTGGTCCCAAAACAGACCCCTGCAGATCCCCACTTGTTATACCTTTCCAGCAGGATTGTGAACCGTTAATAACTACTCTCTGAGAATGGTTATCCAACCAGTTACTCACCCACCTTATAATAGCCCCATCTAAGTTGTATTTTCCTAGTTTATTGATAAGAATATCATGCGAGACCATATCAAATGCCTTACTAAAGTCTAGGTATACCATGTCCACCACTTCTCCCTTATCCACAAGACTCGGTATCCTATCAAAGAAAGCTATCAGATTGGTTTGACATGATTTGTTCTTTATAAATCCATGCTGGTTGTTCCCTATCACCTTATTATCTTCCAAGTGTTTGCAGATGATTTCCTTAATTACTTGTTCCATTATCTTTCCTGGCACAGAAGTTAAACTGACTAGTCTGTAGTTTCCTGGGGTGTTTTTATTTCCCTTTTTATAGATGGGCACTAGATTTGCCTGTTTCCAGTCTTCTGGAATCTCTCCTGTCTTCCATGATTTTCCAAAGATGATAGCTAAAGTCTCAGTTACCTCCTCCATCATCTCCTTGAGTATTCCAGGATGCATTTCATCAGGTCCTGGTGACTTGCAGACATCTAACTTTTCTAAGTGATTTTTAACTTCTTTTTTTAATCTTCTAAACTTACCTCCTTCCCACTAGGATTCACTGTGTTAGGCATCCCTTTATCAGACTTCTCGGTGAAGACCGAAACAAAGAAGTCATTAAGCATTCCAATACTTGAATTCCAATATTTGAAGAAATATAACTATTTGCTGTTTGAACCACTTGAAAGGATAATGGCAAATGGATATTCTGTGTTCACACAAAAAACAGTAAAGAGTAAATTACACTTGTTATTAAATCATCTGGACGTAGTCTTTCTACAGTACCCTATACACCTAGGCTCAGCTCATCTATATATGCAGATATGGGACCAACCTCTTCCCTTGGACAGGTTTAGACTGCGCTCTCTTGAACAAGAGAATATGCAAATGAGGCAAAGTGGTGAATATCGCTGAGCCTCATTTGCATACTTAATGAGCCGCCATTTTGCACAAGGGGCTTTTGCGCAAGAAAGGAGCCATCTACACAGCTCCTTTTTGTGCAACCCCCCCCCCGTGCAAGAGCCGTTCTTCCTGAAAAAGGCGGCAGAACGGCTCTTGTGCAAGTGGACGGTTTTGTGCAAGAAAGAGCTGTGTAAATGGCTCCTTTTTGCACAGAAGGCTCTTGCGCAAAAATGGTGGCTCATTAAATATGTAAATGAGACACAGTGATATTCACTGCTTTGCCTCATTTGCATGTTCTCTTGTGCAAGAGAGTGCAGTCTAGACGTAGCCATAGACTTAATGGAGTCAAGTAAGAACAGAATTTGATCCAATGCAATTCATAAAGATATGAAAAAAGAAAAAAGAAACAGTCAGAATAAAGGAAATGAGGAAGAACCTTACATTGTATTAATTTATAGATTTCCCCCTTCTTATGGAATAATTTTAATATCTGAACAGTTATCCTGTCTCAAAAGTAATGTCTCAATATAACTTGCTGTTAAGCTCTTTCCCCCCTATGGTTAGCACTGAAATGTTAGGTTCATTAACAACTTCAGTTAAATTGTCTGCAGGTTGGTCTGGCACCCTTGGGACCTGACCAGTCCCAAATGAGGGATTTTGCTAGACCATAGTAGGTCATATCTGACTCCGCCCCGCTACTAACCTCACTAGCCCTGGACCAGCTCCCCACTTCCTCCTCCCCTCTGCCACCAGCCCCGCTGCCCAGCCAGTATCCCCCTTCCCTGCTAGAGCCAGGCAGCCCAACGCCAACAGAGCTCCCTGCATGCCGGGCTCCTGGAGGCACCAGGCAGCTTTGCTGCAGCACACTGGACTCTTGGATGCGCTGGGCAGCCCTGCTGAAGAGCACCAGGCTCCTGGCCCTGGAACAGCCTTCCTCCAGGACTCTCTGGTCTTGGAACATCCATTCTGGACCCTCTCTTAACAGCCCCAGTTAAGAGAGCGCCAACCTGTACTAATCTCCATTTAAATTTTACTAACTAAATTCTAGCCACTCTAGGTGAAATTTTGAATTTTTAAGACTAACAGTGTTAGGTGTCTGCATCCATTTGCTAATGTTATTTGAGTAGAATCCATTCACAGTTTCAAGAAGAAAGGGATTGCCTACTGGTGGACTCAGTTACCTTTGGATTTCTTTTTTGTCTCAGTTACCCTTTTTAATAGCTTTCTTAATTCAACAATACATTTTCAAAGAGACGACTGTTTAATTTGAAATACACTTTTACAAAATAAGCGTTTTATGATTTAAAAAAAATATTCAAATAGAATGCAACAATTTAGTCAGAAAATTGCATATTCATCCTCCTCTTAATTACAATGTCATGTAAAGCAAATAAACCACCTGTGCTGCAAAGGAAGAATAAGAAGTTAGCATTTAAATCATGAAAGAATTATGTCACTCCACTAAATGCATAGTAAAGATGTTAAAAATGAAATAAAATCTACTGATAGCAGTGATTATGGGTTCATTTTGTACTAAGGTTAAGGATTGACCATGCTTCCAGTGGAGTCAGTGGTAAAGCTCTCTGCTTGAATTGGAGTGTAATAGGATCCTTAAAATGGTTCTTCCCTTACTGTACTAGAGTGCTGTTAAGTGTTTTAGACTGTACTACAGAAAATAGGATGGTATTATTGTCCACTTTCCTTTCAGATCTCTGGAAATTACTTTTAAAAGTTCTAATCTAGCAGGCCTTTCTGGAGATCAGAAAAAACAACAACTATTGCTTTGATTTCTGATTAATATATTCTTGGTATAATTATGTTCTCAGTTACATTCACATACTCCTCTGACTTCAGCGAATCTGATGGAGTGTAATAGAGGAAAATTTGGCCTCCCGTGTACAGCTACCTACTATGGGCAAGCAATGGCCAGATATGGAGCCTTTTAGCCTCAGATTTCATGTTTGTGGTCACCAATATTTTCATGACATGACAGATGAGTCATGTCTAGCCTGAGCAGCAAAAAAACATCAGAACATTGATGTTCTATTATTTCATGGTAAATCTCTTATTGAAGTGAGTCACACATAATGCGTCATGAATAGATATAAAATATTTTTTAAAGAAACAATTTATGGTTCATAACTAGAAACAGTACAAAGTATTCAGTCCATCAAGGGTGATTCTACCATCAAATTTCCAGCTTTCTAATAGAATATTGATGCTTGCAATGGGATGACTTATTGGCAATATTATGTTTCTAATGAGATGGATTCTTGAAATTAGATTTATGTACACTATAACTTACTAAGTACATAAGGAAAGGGAAATCACATTTGAGGTTTGACCTTATCAAAGGTCACCAATATGTCAGTCTTTGTATTGAGAGCTTTTGTGCTACACTCTTGAAATATGATCTATTTGTTCATTCTCAGATGCTGAGTACATAAAAAGTTTTAAATTGGCAATTGTGCCATAGAGTTCAGATTAGCAATTTACGAAAGTTATCTTAATTTCTGCCATGAGGCTAAACTGGAATATGAGAAATTAGGGTAATCTGTAATTTATCTGCAGGTTACAATTACTGGGTTCAGCCAAGAAAATTGGGAAAAACTGACAAAGGGCACTGCAGACTGTAGTGCTTCTAGCCAAACCCATGTGAAAGCTGAACTGCCACCTAGAAGTATATACAGGCAGTCCCCGACTTACGCGGATCCGACTTATGTCGGATCCGCAGTTACGAACGGGGCTGCCCCGGAGGACACGGACTGCGGGACCTCCCGGTCCTGCCGCCCGTGTACTCCGGGGCTTTCTCTGCGTCTCCCTGGTCTGCAGACCAGGAAGACGCGGAGCAAAGCCGTGGAGGGGCTCAAGCAGTGAGGCAGCCCAGGCGCCCTGGGCTGCTCCGCTGCCGGCTTCCCCGAGGCTTTGCAAAGCTGTGGGGAGGGGGGGGGGGCTCGGGCAGCGAGGCCACCAAGGCGCCCTGGGCTGCTCCGCTGCCGGCTTCCCCGAGGCTTTGCTCCCCGTCTCCCTGGTCTGCTGGTCAGCAGACCAGGGAGACGGGGAGCAAAGCCGCGGAGGACCCAGGCGGCGGGACCGCGGTGCGTCTCGGTCCGCCGCCCGCATCTTCCGGGTCTGCTGGGGTCGGGGGGCGCAGCTAGTATGCCCCCCTCTGCAGCAGACTAGGCTTTTCTCCAGACGCCTGTGGCAGAGCAGCTGGGGCACTGCCGGTTGGTCCCGCAGCGCTGCTCTGGGCGCTACTGGACCAACCCGGCAGCACCCCAGCTGCTCTTCCCCAGGCGTCCTGATTCAGCCGCTGCTGGTCAGTTTCAGCAGCGGCTGAATCAGGACGCCTGGGGCAGAGCAGATGGGGTGCTGCTGGGTTGGTCCAGTAGCGCCGAGGAGCGGCGCTACTGGAGCAGCCCAGCAGCACCCCAGCTGCTCTGCCCCAGGCGTCCCCAAGTCAGCTGCTGCTGAAACTGACTAGCGCTGACTACAGGAAGCCCGAGGCAGAGTTGCTCTGCCCCGGGCTTCCTGGAATCAGCTGCTGATCAGTTTCAGCAGCAGCTGATTTGGGGACGCTTGGGGTTCTTAAGTTGATTCTGTATGTAAGTCAGAACTGGCGGTCAGTTTCAGCAGCGGCTGAATCTGGACACCAGTTCTGACTTACATACAGATTCAACTTAAGAACAAACCTACAGTTCCTATCTTGTACGTAACCCGGGGACTGCCTGTAAAAATATTCCCAGGCTATGTTCAGAAGAGACCAATCAATTAGCTCTTTCTCCAAGAACAAACTAGGCAATGAAGCAGGTATCTTAAAAGCCCAGACAATAAAATGTGTTCACATATTTCATCATTCCTTTCAGGGGAAAAAGAGTGTGGGTTAAAATGAAAAGAGAAGAGGAAAAAAAATCACTAACAGCTCTAATACCAAATCTGATTTGCACATTAGTTTGCAATTGACAATGTAATAGCCTGCAATTCAGTCAATAAAGTATCAAATGTATTGTTAAACACTGTAAATAAAAAAACAAAAGGTATTCTGGATAATTAAACTACAAACAATGGAATACTGCAGTGGAATAAGTGCAGCAATGTAAAATGTTTAATTTTTTTTTAAAAGGAATGCAGATAGGAAATCTATATAGATTCTAAAAATCCCATTCTATATTATTACACACAAAGAACTTTGTTAAAAGAACATTAAAGTTGAAAAATTAAGCTCCCAAAAGTTAGCAAATGCCACAATAAAGTGAGTCTGTGCTGTCTCACTCCCTTGCCCTACCTGTCTCAGTTCCTCCCTCTCTTGAAACTATCAGCATCTCTTCCTTCCACTTGCCCAACCTGGTCTCCAGTCACCAACCCCCAACTATGTTCTCTGTCCCCACTGGCTCCCAGTCCAGTGTTTCTTCCCCAGGCTCCTTGTCCAATCTCAGTGTACATTCCTCTCACATCACATTATGGCTGTGTCTACACTGGCCCCTTCTTCAGAAGAGGCATGCTAATTTCTAACTTTGGAATAGGGAAATCCGCAGGGGATTTAAATATCCCCCGTGGGATTTAAATAAACATGGCCACCGCTTTTTTTCCAGCTTGGGGGAAAGCCGGAAAAGAGCGTCCAGACTGGCACGATCCTCCGGAATAAAGCCCTATTCCGGAGGATCTCTTATTCCTACTTGAAAGTCCATCTCACTTGAAAGTAGGAATAAGAGATCCTCCGGAATAGGGCTTTATTCCGGAGGATCGCGCCAGTCTGGACGCTCTTTTCCGGCTTTTCCCCAAGCCGGAAAAAAAGCGGCGGCCATGTTTATTTAAATCCCGCAGGGGATATTTAAATCCCCCACGGATTTCCCTATTCCAAAGTTAGAAATTAGCATGCCTCTTCCAAAGAAGGGGCCAGTGTAGACACAGCCATTATGTCTGTTCACTCCCAGTTTCCCACCCTCCACCCCAGCTACCAGTCCAAGTTTCTCTCTCTTCCCATTGTCAGTCTCCAGTCTCATTTTCTATACTCCCCATTACCACAGGTATGGCTCTTGTCCCCTCTGTAATCTAATTAGGCAGCTTCCTCCTCCATGCTGCCTAGATCCAGCATAGATTCATTGACAGCATAGGAGAATAAGCTTTCTATTTTCAAGTACCTAGACCTAGATCCAGTAGAGGTGCAGGACTATTGCAAATGCCAGGGAAGTCCTGTTCAGCCCCAGACCAGTGTAGACTGTATCTATGAGGAATTTTTTCTACAGAAATCTCATGTCTCTACTGAACATGTGCAAACTACAATTTTTAAAGGTTGCCATATTTGAACAGATTTTCACCAGGAGAACAATGAACATAACAGCCAACCCCTCCAATTTCCAAATTCCTTCTCCAAAGTTTAGGGACATAGATCTTTTCCAGGAAAAGTTTGTTAGAATTTTTGAACATGGGTAAAGCATATTTTTCACTAGCTTCATTCTTAGAAATGACCAAACTGTTGTTTTATCTGAAAATTAAAATAAATAAAAAACCAATTACACAACATAGACACATTTAGTCAAAACAGTTATAGTGTAGCAAAGTTATAAGGATCTGAAAACACAAACTTCTGTTGGAAAGTACTGGACAACCTTAGAAGGCAGTCTATTTGTTATCTACATACAATAGAATTACCATATGACAGACAGTTATTGTAAGATGTTGCACCATTTTACCATACTAGACACTCACAAATAACTCTTCAATAATTTTTGTATCATGTGCATAAACCTTGGAGGAAGAAGCACAGGTTTCAAAAGGAAAGAGATTGGAGGATACACCAGAAATTTAGACTATAGGCATATAGTTTGAAGGTTAGCTGCAGGTAAAGCAACTCTGTGAACAGATCTCTTAAAGAACCAGTATAGTTTTGCAGGCTTAGAGTTCTCATATTATCCACCACATGCAACAATGTGCTTTGCACGGCTACAATGGAGAAAACAATGATCAGAATTGTCAAGTTAATTGTGAAAGCACGTCCATTTCTGATAAAAAAAATGGGAAGCTTTAAAAGCAATTGTTAGAATGATAGGCTAGCCATTCTCCCCAGTGCTTTTACTAGTCCTTTGTGTGTAAGATTTATAATAATCAGTATTGGAGAGAAAAGGTGGGTGAAGTAATATCTTTTATTGGACCAACTTCAGTTAGTGAGAAGATCAAGCTTCCAAGCATTTATAAAAAAAAAAGTCAGACCATGTAATTAGGATTTGTAAATGACAGCAAAATTCTTCAGAAAAGCACTTTATAGTGTTACTAATAAATACTATGTTTAGAAGTAGCCAACCACCCTTTTGTGGGAGATCTTAGACAATTATCTGCTGAATATGCATCACCCAAAGCCAAAAGACTAGAAGTGGGGTTTAGTACTTCTCTGCTCCAATAAGAACAGAGAAGAAGTTATTTACCTTGTGCAGTAATGATAATTTTTCAAGATGTGTCCCCCGATGGCTTCTCCACTGTCAGTGTGCTTGCATCCCGGCATTGCTGATTGGAGAACTTTGGTAGCAGTGTCCATTCAGCCTACATATATGCTATGTTCCACCTACACCTTTGCCCCTCAATGCTCTACCACAAAGCTAACCAGTTTTGCACAGGTGAACCCCCCTGAATTCCTTTTCTACTACGGGGTCCCTGACAAGAATTCCAAAGTAGAAGGGAAGAGAGTAGGTCATGGAGCACCCATGGGGCACATATATCTTGAAGAACCATTGTTATCATACAAAGTAACTTCCTCATCTTTTATGAGTATAGTCCCTATGGGCACTCCATTGCAGGTGACTCCTGAGCAGTATTCCCAATGGAGTGCTGGGATTTCAGCATCATGTATGTTATGGACGATACTGAGGTGCCACAACCAGCATCAGAAGTAGAGTTGCCCATAATTGTGTCATGTTCAGTGAAGGTATGTACAGACAACCAGGTGGTTGCTCTTCTGGTTTCCAAAATGCCTTGTAGAGTGTGTACAGATTTCAGATGAAAGAATGGATCTCATAGCATTGTTTAATGCAGTTCAAGAGTCTTTCTTCTGATATTGCTGTATCTTTTGATCTTTGTCTTTCCTAAATGTCAGAGCCTTTCTAATATCTAACAGGTGCAGGATGGTCTCTCTGTTATCCCAGTAAGGTTATGTTAAAAAGTCAGAAAGTGAATCCATTGCTAAATGTGAAAAAGTCATGTGGGGGATAAATTTTGGGTGCAGTCTGAAAGCAGCTTTGTGCCAAAATAATACTGTGGGAAGCGGAAGGTGCTATTAATGCCTCTGTATTCCCTATTCTCCTTGATAAGGTGATGGCAATCAAAAATGCTGTCTTCACCAATTGTGTGTGAGTGTATAAGTAGCAATACTTTCAAAGGGCAGCCTAGTCAGGCTCTTTAACTATAAGTTTAGGCTCCAGGTTGGGGTGGAGTAAACTGGCTCATTATACCCTTGAGGAATCACTGTATAGTTGAGTATGAGAATACTGAGTATCCTACTTCTTTGTTGATAGAAGGTCAGCAGGTCTGCAAGATGTACTTTGAGTGAACTAGGAGATAGTTCTGATTTCTTGAGACCAAGACCATTGAAGGTATGTCTACACTGCATTCCTCTTTTGAAAGAGGAATGCAAATGCAGCCAAGCAAAATTGCAAATGAAGCGCGGATTTGAATTTCCCGTGCTTCATTTGGATAATCGTGTCCGACCACTATTTCGAAATACCCTATTTTGAGATAAAAAATGCTGTGCAGATGCGGTTATTTTGAAAGAAATCCCTTCTTTCAAAATAACTGTTAAACCTCATTTTTTAGGAGTAAGAGTTATTTTGAAAGAAGGGGTTTCTTTCAAAATAACCGCATCTACACGGCATTTTTTATCTCAAAATAGGGTACTTCAAAATAGCGGACGGACGCAATTATGCAAATGAAGCATGGGAAATTCAAATCTGTGCTTCATTTGCAATTTCGTTTGGCTGCATTTGCATTCCTCTCTTGAAAGAGGAATGCAGTGTAGACATACCCTGAGAGAGTACCTGATGTCAGGATAATCTGTCTCCAAACTTGAAATTTGGTATACTTTTGTAAGCAAGTGTGACATCTAGCCAGTGTCTTAGGCTTCCTTGCAGGAGAATCTTTCTGTGTATTGGAATCATGGAAGAGCTAGGCCTTGAGCTTGGGTATCCACAAGTGGGGGTAGAGAGTATATCCTTCAGTTTGCAAGAGGAGGTATGAAGTGTTTTGCAGAGGAATCAGCGGACACATCCCCAGCAGTGACTAGAAATGAAACCATGCCTATCTTGGGCAGTATGATGTTTGTTCTTTTTTTTTTAACAGGACTTTCAATAGTAGGAAGAGAAAGACATATAAAAAACCCTGTCCCATGAAAGAGGGAGGGCATCCCCTAAGGAGTGTTGTACAAAGCTTGCCCTGGAGTGTACAATGGACATTTCTTGTTCAGGAAAGTGAAAATAAATCTACAGCTGGTGTTCCAAAGTGAATACATCTAAATACATCATGCAGTACTGTTGGGTTCGTCTCTCATTCATGGTCATGCAGGAACTTGCAGCTGACGCTTTCCACTGTTGTTTTCTATACTCCTGTAGGGTGGGCTGCTGATAGAGTAACAATGTTGGAAATGCACCAGTTCCATAGCTTTAACACTTCTTCTGAACAAAGGCAGGGCAATCCGGCACCCCGTTGATGACTTACGTAGTACATATATGCTATGTCACAACTCCTGTGTGTACCTCTCATCATCAAAAAGAAGTCAGCACAAGCATTCCTGAGCACCCTGAGTTCAAGAAAGTTGTCCTGTCATGAGGCTGTTGAGACGTGCACTCTGCCCAATGAAGGATGTGTCTGTGGTGAGAAGTAATGATGGGAGAGGTTCAGAGAAGGGGATTGCCATGCAGACATTTGTTGGATCCTTCAACCAGGCCTGGTAGTATATGACTACACAAAGTTATCTGGGAGACTTGAAGTGTCTCTTCAAGGGAGTGAGCTCCGAGGAGACAATCATTGAGACCATGATCCTTGGGCGTGTATTGAGCCACCACTATGGAGAGGACCTCTGTGAATACTTTGAAATCAATTAGAGGCCGAAAGGGAGTACTTTATAATGATAATGGTCCTGGTGAGGGGTAATTCTGAGCAATCATCTATGGGAAGGTAAGATTGATATGTAGATATAAGCATGTTGTAGGCTGTGGGCTGAGAACCAATTTCCTTGTTCCAAAGATAGAATAACCACCGATAATGTGATTGTCACTGGGCAAACACTCACCCCCAGGACAACTCCTCTGGTAACTCCATGGGATCAGCAGTCCTGCCTCAGAGTGCTCTCTGCTGGTTGATGTCCCAGCCTCTGGTGCAGGTCTTCTGCTGGCTCAGCTCCATGTCCCTTTCTGGACACAGTGCCCTTCCCTCCTTAGACTGTCCTAGATCAGTGCTCCTGCGCTTTTAAGGCCCTCTCCCAGGAAACCCCCAATTCCCTCTACCCACCTTGCCTCAGTGACCCATTGCACTGCTCTACAGCCAAAATGCTTCTGAAATAAATGTAGTCAAACTTTACTAATTCTGGGTCACTGAGAACAAAATGATGCTTAAATTGTTGATTGGCTCTAGTTTTCAAGATCTGCAATTGGGTCAGTATATACGACCCTTGACTTGTGAATGGCGGAGGATAAGTGAGTTATAAAGGGAAGGGATCTCAATTTAAACCAGAAATGACTAAAATACATCCTTGACTGGATCTATGAATAAATCTATGACTGGGTTTGGACAGTACTTGCTTTTTACGCAAAACAATGAATGATGTAATCTGAAGCTGGTATTGAGTTATACATTATATGAATTGCATCATGTTATTCCTAGAAGTCATGGATGATGCAATCATAACGAAGCTTACATCACTCTGCTGAACAAATTGCCTTATATCAGCTCTAGAAATCATACAGTGTCATGCTCTCTTATTTGTCAGTGTTTGATTTTGCAAAGGGACACATTTCTGTTTAGCCAAAGTGAGCAGAGATGCCTCGTACTTGTGTGAACAGTGCAGATAACTTCTGCTATGTTTGTGGTGATGTGACTTTTGCATCACAAATGTGCAGTATAACCACTATGGTTAAGAAAGCCTATCACCTTTATTTTGGCTGCAAAATTGGAGATCAGGACAAGAGGTGGGCCCCACACATATGCTGCAACACTTGTGCAACAAATCTTCGCCAGTGGTTGAACAGGAAAAGGAAATCTATGCCTTTTGCAGTGCCAATGATTTGGAGAGAGCCAACAGATCAGACCAGCAATTGTTACTTCTGCATGGTGCCTCCAGTTGTGAAAGGTGTGTCAAAGAAGAAAAAGTGGACTATGCATTATCCAAACATTCCATCAGCTATATGCCCAGTACCCCACAGAGAAGGACTGCCGGTTCCTGATGCACCAGAATCACTCTCACTTGAGTCAAATGAGGAAGAGGAAGAGGATGAAACTTCTGTTCCTGAACCATCAATGTCACAGGACCCACATTTTCTCCTATCCTCCTCCTCTGAACCACACCTCATAACACAAGATGAACTGAATGACCTTGTTAGGGATTTGGAACTACCCAAGAGTAAGGCAGAGCTGTTGGGCTCCAGACTGCAGCAGTAGAATCTCCTGGCAGGTGATGTTAGGGTTTCCATGTTCCATGACCGTCAAAAGGATCTTGTCCCATTCTTCTTCATGGAAGGTGATCTTGTAACCTGCAACAACATCGATGGTGTGATGGCAGCCTCAACATCGTTCACGATCCAGATGAATGGAGACTGTTCATTGATTCATAGAAGACGAGTCTTAAAGCTGTTTTGCTGCATAATGGCAATGTTTTGCCATCAATTCCAGTTGGTCATGCAGTCCATATGAAGGAAACCTATGACAACATGAAACAACTTTTGAGGTGCATAAACTATGACCAACATCAGTGGCAGCTTTGTGGCGATTTGAAGGTTGTTGCTCTCTTTCTTGGTCTGCAGACTGGCTACACAAAGTACTGCTGTTTTCTCTGCGACTGGGATAGTCGTGCAAGAGATTCCCACTACATCAAGATACCCTTGGAGTGGCCAATCTATGTCCACACTACAGCACTAATTCGAACTAACTTAATTTGAATTAGTTAATTCGAACTAGTGCATCTAGACCTAAAAACTAGTTCAAATTAGCATTTTGCTAATTCGAACTAGCATGTCCACATTGAGTGGACCCTGAACCGAGGTTAAGGATGGCCGGAAGCAGTGCCGGCAGGGCATCAGATTAGGACTTAGAGAGTGGAGATGCTGTCTCAGGCTAGCCGAGGACTGTGCTTAAAGGGACCCGACCCCCACCCCGGACAGACAGTTCTCAGGGGTTCCCCGCTTGCAAAGCAGTCCTGGCTTGGAGTGCCTTGAGTGTCCACACTCAGCACATCACAGCACTCGGCCATTAGCCTGGCTGCACTTGCCACAGGCTGCCATCTGGGGGGGGGTGTCAATCGGGGGGCTGCAGGAGAGCTTCCACCTCAAGGAGCCCGCTGAGCCACCCCAGTCCTCCTCATTGGGGGCTCGTACCCCATTCTTCCCTCACCTCCTTCCACCTACCCCTGTCTAGCCCCCCCTTCCTGATGTACAAAATAAAGGACACGTGTGTTCAAAAATAGAAACTCTTTATTGAACAAAACTCGGGGAGACTGGGAAAAGGAGGTGGGAGAGGGGAAGAGAGAGGGTGGGAGAGGGGAAGGCAACTAAAATGATCAGGGGTTTGGAACAGGTCCCATATGAAGAGAGGCTAAAGAGACTGGGACTTTTCAGCTTAGAAAAGAGGAGACTGAGGGGGGATATGATAGAGATCTATAGAAGCACAAGTGGTGTGGAGAGGGTGCATAAAGAAAAGTTCTCCATTAGTTCCCATAATAGAAGGACTAGAGGACACCAAATGAAATGAATGGGTAGCAGGCTTCAAACTAATAACAGAAAGTTCTTCTTCACAAAGCAAAGAGTCAACCTGTGGAACTCCTTGCTGTAGGAGGCTGTGAAGGCTAGAACTATAACAGAGTTTAAAGAGAAGTTAGATAAATTCATGGAGGTTGGGTCCATGGAGTGCTATTAGCCAGGGGGTAGAAATGGTGTCCCTGGCCTCTGTTTATGGAAGGCTGGAGATGGATGGCACGAGAAAAATGGCTTGGTCATTGTCTTTGGTCCATCCCCTCCAGGGTCCCTAGTGTTAGCCGCTGTTGGCAGACAGGCTACTGGGCTAGATAGACCTTTGGTCTGGCCCAGTACGGCCATTCTAAGCTCAGGGCTCAGGGTCGGGTGTCTCACTAGACCACCCTGATTTTCATGCAACCTGTGCCTGGGTGGCCAGGCTGGCAGCTATCCTAGCCTAGATGGTCACTTTCCTGTGTCTAGTGCAGAAGTCGTGGATGAGGTCCACGATCTCCGCACTGGACCAGGTGGGCGCCCGCCTCTTGCGTACCTGGGCAGGCTCCTGGGAGCCGCCAGCCTGGTCCGGGGAAGAGGCGGAGGGCTTGGTGGCAGCGGGTGACTGGTTCGTGCCGTGCCAGGTGCAGGGTACTGTAGCCAGACCGTGCCCCCTTTAAGGGCTCCAGGGCCTGGAGGGGGGCAGACGAGTTTCCCTGGTGGTGCCCAGAGTGGCCACCAGGGAAAGCTGGGGAGGGCTAGCCTCCCACTAGTTCAAATTAAGTGACTACACAGCCCTTAATTCGAACTGCTTAATTCAAACTAGGCGTTAGTCATCATAGAATGAGGTTTACCTAGTTCAAATTAAGTGCTCTGCTAGTTCGAATTAAGTTAAGCGGTTTGCCAGTGTAGTGCCTATCAAAGTTAATTCGAACTAACGTCTGTTAGTTCGAATTAACTTTGTAGTCTAGACATACCCCAACAGTCATTGGAGCCTGGGAGGAAAAGTGTTCAGCATCCACCACTTGTTGAATCAAGGTAGATTTTGTTACCACCCTTACACATCAAGCTGGGTCTGATGAAGAACTTTGCCAAGGTCATGGACAAAACACAAGCAGCTTTCAAGTACCTCCGTGGAAAATTTCCAAGGTTAAATGAAGCTAAGATAAAGGAAGGTGTCTTTGTTGGTCCTCAGATTCGTGAACTTCTTCGAGATGATGCATTTGACCATGCACCGCGTGGCAAGGAAAAGACGGCATGGAAAGCCTTCCAGTTAGTGGTGGAAAACCTCCTCGAGGCATACAAAAGCCTTGGTTGCAACATGGCACTAAAGATACATTTTTTGCACTCTCATCTAGATTTTTTTCCACCGAACTGTGGAGCAGTGAGCGACGAGCACGGCAAGTGATTTCACCAGGACATTGCAACAATGGAGAAACGCTATCAAGGCAAATGGAGCCCATCAATGCTTGCAGACTAGTGCTGGACAGTGACAATAGACGCTCCATTTAATGAATACAAGAGACAAGCCAAGAAGTGTCGAGTAGACATTGAATAGGATTAAACTATGTACATAATAGTTTTTTGCCTTTTGTTTCATGATAAATTTTATTTCTATAACCCTTTTGCTGATTTTTAAAGTGTTACATAAACAGGACAGGTGAAATATTATCATATAAAGCAACCATAAACACATGAAAAGACCTAGGTTTACAATTTATGATTAAAACTCTACTATCTACACAATATACATAGATGTAAAATGTAAAAACTTAAATATCTTGGAAACAGTAGCTAATCAGTTGTTTTAATTGTCATATTTGAATTCAGCACATCAAAATACATAATAAATAGCACATTTTAATCTCTGAAGCAGACTACTTCTAAAAAATTGTAGACCAGTGTTGCCAGTCATCATCTATCCTCTTACCTCAGGACCAAACTGCAGTCTGAAATGGTCACTCATCAATGGCAAGGGGGTGTGGAACTGCTACGTTCTCCTATCCTGGTTGTCTCCCTGCAGCCCTAGCACACTCAGGCCTTGCCTCAGGCCTAGCAGGCTGGGAGTGAGATCAGGCCAGAGTTCCCCAGTTCGCCTGCCTTTCCCCAGCACTTGCTCTGTCTCAGGAAGCCTCTAGCTTCCTTGGTAGCCAGGTCCCTCCTGCTTCCCAGCTAGAGCAAGACTGTATCTGTTTCCCTCCCTTCAGGAGCCCTTATTTATACGGCTCCAGCTGGGCCCTAATTGGCTGTAACTGCCTCAGCTGTGGGCTCCACTCTCTCAGCCTTCAACCAGGGATGGGTTTTAAACCTTAAAAGGCCAGGGCGGGGCAGACACCCTGTCACAGTGATCATCTTCAAATTTTTGAGCCTTGACAAACTTGTTCAGTGCTTTGAAGCCCAATATGGGTCTCCAACCTCTCTTCTTCTTCGGTATCAGGAAATAACAAGAGTAGAAACCTTTGCCTCATAGCTGCTAGGTACAGGTTCTATGGCTCCTAAGAAAAGGAGGTGATTTATTTCTTACCACAATACACTCTCATGAGAGCAGTTCCTGAAGAGGGACAGGGAAGGATGTTGGGGGAAGGGAAGTGTAAGTGGATTCAGTGCCCATTGCAGAGGATTTCCTCTAGACGCCATTGGCCAGGTATTATCTGTTCCCAGCTGTTGTGGAACTGAGCAAGGTGACACCCTCAGTTAGCTGGAATTGAAGGGAGTGGTCTCTTAGCACCATGACCAAGGCATCAAAACTGATGTTTTGAGGTGGACGATTCTGAGGAGGAAAGATTACAGTTCAAAAACATGGATTTTTTCTTCTTTTTTGGCTATAGAAAAACTTAGTTAAAGTGTGCTATGTGTGATTTATGTTGAGGTTGAGGACTACATTTTCTTTTATTGTCCAAGTGTATAAATCCATAATGACTGAAGAGTAGCCCTGGATTCAGTAAGCAGGTGGAGGGATTCCTCAGTCTTCTTCAGAAACAATTTGGTGCCTTCAAAGGAGAGGTTCTCTACTGTTTGCACTTCTTTGAAGAAGCTGAAGAGGCACAATGATGACATTTCCCATGTAATGACAGTTGTAGAGATGGATCAGACTGCTAGGTTGGTTGTCTCAAGTGCAGACTAGAATGCTGTGTCAGCCACCAGTTGTCCTTCAGTAACAATGGCACAAAACTGTGGGCAGTGTGACTCCAGGAGCTGATTAATAGATGCTTTGATCTTGAAGTAACTGATAATCATATTTTGCTGTCAGGATCTGATAATTTGCAATGCTGAACTGCAGTGTGGCAGATGAAAATGCCTTTCTCCCAAAATGGTCAAGGCACCTTCAATCTCTTCTACAGGGAGTGTACTTCACCTGGGGTGTGTCTAGACTACAGAGTTTTGTCGACAAAAGTGGACTTTTGTCGACAAAACTATACCTGCGTCTACACTACCGCTGAGTTCTGTCGACATAACGTCGACAGAACTCAGCAGTTTTGTCGACGCTGGTAAACCTCATTTTACGAGGCATAACACCTTCTGTCGACAGAGTTTCTGTCGACAGAAGGTGTTATTGAATGTAAACTGTCCTTTGCGTCTACACTACCATGTCGACAAAGCAGCTTGCTTTGTCGACAGAACTCAATGTAGTGTAGACGCTCTTTGTCGACAGAAGTTTTGTCGACAGTATCTGTCGACAAAACTTCTGTCGACAGAAGCCTGTAGTCTAGACGTACCCCTGGTGTTGACAACCAGGAGAGTTCATTTCATTCACAACAATCAAATTATAGAGGGGATGGGAAAAGAGAAAACCCTAATCCAGAGCCACGACATAATATTTCTTATTGGGCCATTTATTGGTAGGCTTGACAGATGCTGGAGTTTGCCATACAAGATTGTCAGGATCCAGAAGGGCCTTGTTGATGAGAAGGGCTATTCTGGAGGGAGAGGAGAAATGTAAGAGTTTATGATAGGTGGCTTTTACCTCCTCAAGTGGTGTTTGCAATGTGTCTGCCACCTATTTATTCAGATCCTGAAACAGCCTGAAGTCATTGGCAGTAGATGGTGGAGTGAGCATCACTGCCCTATAAGGAGAGGAAGAAAAGATGTTGATCTGTGGTGTGATCTGCTCCTCAGTTCCTCCATGATTTCTTTGGGAGGTTCAGAGACTCTGGATACTTGGCTGATAGAGAGTGCCTCAAAGGCTCACAGTGGGCCACATGGATATTCAAAGGGAGGTGGAGTCTGTTTGCCACAAGGGATCCCAATAGAACCGTGGGGGCAGCAGAAAGGATCCTAGTGCTTGGGCTTATGGTTGGCCATACTACCCTGGTGATTTGGAAACAGATGAAGGGTATGACTGAGGGGTCCTTGGTTAATAACGAGCTATATAAAGAATATGGGAGGAGTGCTGGGAGATTATTTCTCCCATTCACTAACTGATTCTCCATTGAAAATGAAGATGCATAACACGGTACCAGGGGAGAGTCTAGTGTTTGAGGTAAACTCTGGAGTTTCAGATATTGTGAGGTCCTTTGAGTATCTGAATTCTTGTGGTGCCAATGCCAATCCCATATTGGCAACATCTTCCTGGACGTGGTGCAGTCCCTGTCCTTGTCTTTCCCCATTGATCTCCTGTTTCAGGTTTATGGGTTTTTTTCTGTTTTAAAAGAACTAGAGGAACTGTAAGATTAAGAAAAGGACTTATATTTCAATTCTAGCAGAGCTAACAATACGCTATCTAGATACTGCTAATATCTTAAACTCTAGCCAGGGTGGCTGAGATGGAACTAGGGAAGTTCACCTGAATAATACTAGTTAGCCTTATGGCAGACCGTGGAGGTGAAGGAAACAGCATATGGGTGTGGAAAAGTTCTACCAAGTTCTCTGATTGCTAGTATAAGGACACAAGTGCATCTGAAGCACCCATAGAACATGCAGAAGAATGCTCATTCGTTTTCCCAATAAAGATTATGGAGGCACAAGACTGGAACAGAGACCTTCTAAATTGTCAGTCTGCAAGACAATTATGTTGTATGATTTCTCCAATGCGTTCATTAGCTTTCACATGTTGTGCAAGCACTTATCACCCTCAACACCATGTGCCAAGTTTACACTAGCACCCTAAAATGTTATTAATTAGGCTGACATGAAAATACAAATTGCATAATCACTTTCACAGCACCAGTCTACTGCACAGCATCCTTATCTTTCAGACAGAACTGAGAAACCACAGAGGAAAAAAATGAGTTCCTAGATCATAGTGTGCTGAAAGTTTTAAAAAAGATGTTTTAACTCATACTGATCATCTTGCTTGCTGCTGGAAACTGAGACCTGGCATACAATACTAATTGTCTGTCTCTATCAATGTGAATTCAATTTTGTGTGTGTTTATTTTGTTTTACTATTGAGGATGACTACACAGATTGCTACACTGAATGCTAATGTGGATTTCTCCTGTACCTACAAGAAGTCTTGCATCAAAAGACATGACAGCAAGTCATATAAAAGAGGACAAACTACATAAGGATGGTAAGAAAAAGAATGGGAGGATTTTTGTTTAAAAAGGGCAATTTTTTAGATAACTTTTGTGGTTTGAGATTTATCTATTCTTTGGTTAGGCCAGGGCTACTCAACTTTGGAAGCCCTGGGGGCCACAATGATACTCACAGAACATACCGAGGGCTGCAACTTAAGTGTGATTGCATATACATGCAAATATATATGCAAATATGTGCAAAAACCTTCTTTCACACAATGCCCCAGCGTTCCCGGCATTTCCTCCCTGGCGGCTAGAAATGCCGACATCTTGTACTTGTCTGTTCCAGCCAGTCCATCCACTTGCATCTTTCAATGCTCACCCCGCCTGGGAGATGCCTCGCCGTTGTGGAGCGTGTTCCCAGTGAAAGCCATGTTCAAAGGATCCCACACGCGGGTTGCGTGTTGAGTAGCTCTGGGTTAGGCTATGCTTTATCCTTTTAGTGCATTAAAAAGTTTCTTAAAATAGATGTTATACTGCAGTGTAAGTATTTATTGCAAAGAAAAAATTCTTAACTAGAATGTATTTTTGTTACCATTAGTGGCTTTGAGTTGTTTTTTTAACTTAGTAACTTTGATGTAAAAGCTATTAAGTTAATGCTACCAAAGTTAGTGTACTGAGACTAAGGGTATGTCTACACTTTATTCCTCTCGAGATAGAGAGAGGAATGCAAATGCAGACACCCGAAATCGCAAATGAAGCGGGGATTTAAATATCCCATGCTTCACATGCATAATCATGTTATAGCAAATCCTGAGTAAGGGTTATTTCAAGGGAAGGGTTTTATCTCGGAATAACCCCGTTTTTTCTCTCAAAATAGCGCTGTTTCGAAAGAGCGCCATAATGCGATTATGGAAATGAAGCACAGGATATTTAAATACCTGCTTCATTTGCAATTTCGGGTGTCTGCTTTTGCATTCCTCTCGAGAAAGAAGAATGAAGTGTAGACATACCCTTAGGAATTAGCAGAAAACCAGCTGGAACAAAAAAACCATTTTCAGTAGCCACATGCACACACACTCCCATTCACACCTCTAATTTAAATGATCAAACTATGGAATGAGGTGTGGTTCTCTTAATGAGGTGTTTGCTAAACACCAGACATTTATGCAGGCAGATCTGACTCTTGTCAACATACTGATGGACTTCCATCTTAGGGTATGTTTACACTACAGAGAAGATTGAATCTGCTGCTATCAATCTTTCAGGGTTCGAATTAGTGAATCTAGTGAAGAAACTCTAATTTGAACTAAGAGGGGCACTCCAGGAGATGCCAGTAGTCCTGCTTCCACAAGGAGTAAGCGAAGTTGAAGGGAGAGTGTTCTCCCTTCGACTTCCTTCAGTGTGGACAGTACCAAAAGTCAAATTAAGGTACTTTGACTTCAGCCACGCACTTAACATAGCTGAAGTTGCGTATTTTAATTCAACCTTATCCTTCACACTTGACGATTCCCACTGTTGCCCTTGATCTGTCCAATGTGCCCTATTTCCTACTGGAACTCTCCCTATGTCTAGGCTGCAGGCTTCTTTCAGAAGAAGCTTTTCTGGAAGAGATCTTCCGGAAAAACTTCTTTTGAAAAAGAGCATCCACACAGCAAAAGCACATCAAAAAAGAGATCTGCTTTTTCGAAAGATAGCGTAACACTGATTGGATGCAATCTTGCATTTAAGTTGTGATTATGGACAGAGTGGCTACCAGGGAACCTATGCTTTTTCCTAAAGGCCTCTTCTTTCAAAAAGAAAAAAAACCCTCCTCTTCCCCATCCATACATGCCTTTTTCCAAAAGAACTCTTTCAGAAAAGGCTTCTTCCTCATAAAATTAGGTTTACTACTGTTGGAAAAATTGCTGCGTTCTTTCAAGTAACTGTAGTGTGGACGTAAGTGTAGTTTTTCCGGAAAAATGGCCGTTTTCCCAGAAAAACTCTGCAGTGTAGAAATACCCTCTGTGTTGTAACTCTTCCTGTATAAACAGAAATGATCCTGAGTTAACACTACTCCTACACCAGACCTGAACACTCTGTAAAAAGGAAAAGTTGGGATCCGAAACATGTAGCTTTGGCCCATATTTATTGCCATAATTATATAAAACAGATAGCCTGCCAAATTCTGCCAAACTATTTAAATAAATGTTATGTACCCTCTTGGCATCAGAAGAATTAAAGATCCCCTTTCTTTCTGTGACCAAAAAAATAAAAATAAAAATGGTAAAATGAATATAAAATTATTTCTTGATCTCTGTGACACTCCCTTTTCACTTTTTTCAAATAACTTGTGCCTTGTCTTTAAGATAAGTAACATAAGAAAAAATGAAAGAGTTTAATTTGCATAACTTACCTAAGAGAAAAACTAAAAGGAGGGATACATTCAGCAAATATATGAAAAATGTAAAAATATCATCAAGGAGAAAGAATAATTTAAGATGGCACAAAAACAATTATTAACTAAAAGAATGAATATCAAGAACTGCATGCTTAGAAAGAAAGAATTGGCAGACTGTTGAACAGTTTCCCCAAGCAAAGGGATAGAAGCCTCTTATTTGGATCATTTAAAACTAGACAGAAAACAAGAGAAATTATATTACGAAGGGATGGAAAGATGACTGAATAGATCTTTGCCTTCTCAACTAAAATGATTAAATACACTGTTAGATACTGGATCAAACAGGCTTAGAATTCCCTGTGTATGTAGTACTATTAGGAAATCTGTCTTTACTGCTATGTGAAAGAAATAAAGGTTGCAATAGATCAATTGTGCTTTGGGTGGTATCCAAATTCAGTTTCCATGAGGGAACTCTAGATTTCTATCTGGAAGTAAAATACTTGTTGATGTAAAAAAAATTAATCACATCAAGACAACACCAAATAGTTTGTCTGTGGCATTTACCTCAGATTTACCATGTAAACATGAGTCTTCCTTGCCCTGGTACATTTTTTCTAACATCAGTTATCAAAAACTGCCTTGAGATTACAGTAGGATTTTAGTGCAGGTTTTCTAGTCTTTAGGAATTAAAATTATAGAAACTTGAGCAAAGCTGAGAGGAAGTATCTCTCTAGTTTGGGAAGGAAGTTGGGACCTTGCAGTGGAAGAAATATGAAAGCCAAATTCTTCATCACAGATGAGAGAACAATATCCCTATCACGCCATTGGATCTGATTATGGTTTGGGTTTTTACATTGGTCTGGAGAGGATTAACCCAGCTCTGAGGGCTGAGAAAGCCACTCCCTTTCTGTCTTACTGGGCATGCTCCAACTGCATGAGAGCAGCTCAGCTCAGTTGTGGTTGGAGGGAGAGGATGTACATTGCTTGCTCCAGGCAAGCCACAGCAGCAACCCAGATACCAAGGCACTGAAATCCAGGCTGAAGGCCAGAAGCTCCCAGAGACCTCAGAAGGGCTGGGCTGGGCTGCGCTGCCCTCCAAATACGGGCGCGCTTATTGACTCTGGCCAGAAGGCTACATGACCAAGGGCAGGCCTAAAGACACAGGTTGAGGGAGAACAAAACAGGATATTATACATGAGCTCCACTAGGAGATACAAGTACACTCACCTTGCACTGGGTGTGATCATCCCCAATTGCGTCATTTTTGTGCAATTTTTTAATAGTGCATCTAACCAAAATGTGTTCAACAACTCTGGCAAAATCTAACTGAAAGAATGCCTCTATCCTGGCATCTATAACTTCACACTACATTTTACCACTAAGTACTATCCTAATGCAGATAGGAATGACTCATTCTTTATCACAAGTGGCCTGATTTCTAACTTTGTCCCTTTACAAAAAGGTTAATGCAATTTTTTTTAAATGAATGTCTACGTAAAATCAAGGGGAAGAGGAAGTAGAAACCATGTGCATTGGCAGTGGGTGTATTTTTGAAGTGTGTAATCTCACATCCTGTGGAGTCATTGACCAAATTACCATCAACAATAGAAGTAGAAGCAGGCTCAAAATGTACGTATCTGTACTTGTAAAACTCAGCATTCTCTGTATAGGGGAGGAATACCTTTCAAACAGAAGAAGTATTTTATTTTCGCTATAGAAGTGATATGAATGAATGGATAAAAAACAGAGAGGTATTGAGTAGCTGACGAGCAACTGCACATCCTACTGAAGTCAGTGAAAGATTATAGGTACTTGTGACGGGGCCCCGCAACCCCGCACTAAAACCCCCGCGGCAAAAGCCCTATTAGGGTGGCGGGAGAGTGCGCACTGGCATTATGCCGGCTGCACCCGCACCACGGACCAGCTGACCGCCTCGGCGGCGGTGGCGGCACAGACGCAGCGGGAGGGGTGGAGTCAGCTGGTGACGTCAGAAGCACGTCACCCTCCGGCGCCGGGCACGGCGGGAGGTTTAAATGCCTCCTTAGGCGTGAGGGTGGGGGCCTTCGCCCAAGGAGGCGGGGCGAGGGCAAACCCCCCTTCTCTTGGCTGCGGAAAGCAGGACTTCGCGGACCACCGTGGAGCAACGGGGTCTGGAAGATCATCCTGAGAGACGGGCGGCTGACCCACGGAGGGACGAGCGGGCCAGCAGCAGTAAAGGGGGGGGGGGCAGAACGGAGAGGAAGTAGCCCAGGGGAGGGCCATACTGGAGCCCCCTCACGTGGACAGGTTTCGGCAGGATGCCCCTGCCATACTAGCCCCGGACCGGAGCTGGTCCGTGTCCTTCGGGGCCCTGGGCTGGGGCCCGGGAGTGAGGGCGGGCCCCCCTCTTTCCTCCCTACCTGGCACCCCTCCCCCGGCCTCCGTGGCATAACTGAGAAGGAACGAATGCTCCCCCAGAAGGGGTAAAGCCCAGGCTGTGTGGGCACTGTCAGAGGACAGTGGCCTGAATTGGGTAGCATCGCCGACAGCAGAGCCAATTCCCCACAGTTGACGACGGGCAACGCTGTGGGGGCGGACGGAAACCCTACAGTACTCATCACTAAGGCTTTGACTAAAAATAGACAGATCACACTAGAGTACTCCACATCTCCCCAGTAAAGAGATGGGTTGTGGGCACAAAAGGTGGGTTGTGGGCACAAAGCAACTGGCTCAAAATGGCATGTAAGAAGAGGAACGGTCCATTTTGTATGCCTTTCACCCATTCTACAGCTTACAATAAAAACCTGGACCAGGTCCATAGGCACCAAAACACATTGGGAATAAGGACTCTGACGGCAACAGAAGAACTTACTTTCAGCTGGTTTCTACTCCACGTGAAGGATTGTACCCTAAATAATTATATACTAGTTGAGTGGTTCTCCTACTATGGTACATAGGCTATTGGTGTTCTGCCTAGCACTTCCCAGTGGACTATGGGCAGAAGATTAAAGCACCTACCAGTCAAGTGAGTTTTCATGATACCAGTCTAGAATTCCATTGGTGTTTCCAGAGGAATTTCTAATCTCCACACTCTAAAAAACAAATCCCTCTATACCCTTTGCAGTTACTTCATGTCTTTCATAACCAAGAAAACATGGTAACATATATTCTACTTTGATAAGATTTGCTGATGATACTTAAATTGGAAGAGCAATATTGCACAGGAGGCCAGAATAAAATTACAAAATCAACTAGAGAGAAGAAAATAGTGGAAGCTTCAGGAAATGAGTCCTAAAAAGCATCAAATTCTCCACCCTATGGATGCGTCTACACAGCAGGGCTTAACTCGAAATAAGATAAGGAGATTCAACTACAGTATGTCAATTGTGTAGCTTATGTCGAAATTGGGAGCGTTTACACAGCACTTATTTCGAAATAGAGCACTCTTCCTCCGACTTCCCTTACTCCTTGTACAATGAGGGTTAAGAGGCGTCAGAGTAAGAAGTCCTCCAGCTTGACAGTATCTTGACATTATTTTGAAATAATTGCCTACTGTGTAGATGTGGACTACGTTATTTTGAAATAACTCTAGTTATTTTGAAATAATGTTGCTGTGTAGACATACCCTATGGTACAAAATGCTAATATGTAAGCAAGCTGCCAGACTCCTTAATCAGTTAATTTTGATTGTGCCCATTATTGTCTTAGTGACAAGGAGTCCTGTAGCACCTTATAGACTAACAGATGTATTGGAGCATAAGCTTTCGCGGGTGCATCTGACAAAGTGAGTCTTTGCCTACGAAAGCTTATGCTCCAATACATCTGTCAGTCTATAAGGTGCCACAGGACTCCTTGTTGCTTTTACAGATCCAGACTAACATGGCTACCCCTCTGATACTTGATTATTGTCTTAAAATTGTATCAAACACCAAAATAATATAGTTAACACAGCATAGATATGGGATTTGAGTTGAGAGTGGAGGTGGTCATGAAAGGACGTCTCCTTTAAAAAACAATCCATAATATAAAAAAGTCTGAGCGCCACAGTATTAGCAAATCAATGTATTTTTATGTTAAAGTGCTATCTGAATAGAGATCTTAGATATAATTAATGCTAACCAGGGCCTGGTCCAATTGCCACACTAAAATCAGTGGAAAGATTTCTATTTGTTTCAATGGACTTTAGATCAGACCCTAGCATTAGATCAAGTGCTTATACACTGAGCAACCCTTTAAACTGTTACACAGACATGAACCTGAGAAACAGGGCTAATTAAATGCGAAATATACAGCTGTTTACAAAGACACCTCATACAAATTCAGTTGAACTGCGTATAAAATGCGGGAGAAGATGCAAGTTGTACAGTGAATTGTTTTTGTCTGTTTTTCCCCACAAACTGTAGTTGTATAAAATTAAAAACAAGAAATTCAGAGAGAGAAGAGAGAGACTTTCTAAAAATTAAGATATAATGGACAATGACTAAATATGGGATGACAGTTTGTATTGCACTTTTTTATATTAAATCTGGTCCGCATAAAAATAGCACTGATGATTACAGCATGCCACAGTTCTCTGTCTGAGAGACAGTCAGTCCCATGACTAATCTTTTAAACTTGTCAAAGTTTATACATTATCACTATTATAAATGGAAATAATCATTTAACAGAAGTGTATTAATGCCCATTTTTAAATTAAGTATATTTCCCTATAAATTTGCTAAAAGAGCTTCTAGAGCACAGATTTTGAAGCTGCTTGAGGTAGCAAGTCAAGCCTTTTGAGATTTTTATATTTATATTTGATACTTAAAATATATAAACATACATTAGCCATCATGACTTAGGAAAACTCCCATAGGAATATTAAACATGTTTTTGCCGGGAAAATGTTCAGTATTTATAAAACTTACTGCAATGTCAAGTGTAATCCCAGAAAAAACAAAAATAGCTGCATTTTGCAATAAGAAAATCCTCCTTACAGAATACATATTATTCTCTATTGCTCTATTATTTAATGCTGTGGTGTCCAACCAGTTCTGAAGTAGTATAATGGCTAACCTCACACAACTGGCCAATCACCCACATGTGGCTAGTGCTTTGGACACCACGGGTTATGTGTGTTGAATAAACAAAATGCATATGCTCTTAAATATACAATATATACTATCATTAGACAGTGTGGACATTTAAAATTCATCACTGAAAGTTTCATGGTTTGTCTCTTTCAGAAAGTAATGGATTTGGCTACTGCATGAGATCTTTCTAACTGGGAATATATTAGTACTACAAGTGAAAAAAAATTACAAGTGAGATGCCTTTTGAGGATTTTTTTTATCTGATTAGCCTCCTTATACTTCGACAATAATCTAAAGAAAATTGCAAGCATTTTATTATGTGAAATAAAATCTAATTGAGCTACATGCTAATTATTTAAAAAATGAATAAACCTTGAAAAAATAAAATTAGATAAACTAATAGATAAAAATTGTATAATAAATTAGTAGAATTCAAAAAGTAACTCCTTTCCATGGCATACATATAGATATGTAATTTTAGAAAATTCACAGGAGAGCAAATACCTCTTTATTTATACTGAAACTCATCCCAGGTTGCAATATGCTCCCATTTAAGTAAGAAAGAGCTGTTTCCAAGTGCAGCAAGGAAAAGAATTTGTCCCTACACATTATCAATGAGATCTTAGGGAGACTGACAGACTGGGAGCATGTGTAATAGGGTCTAGTACTCATCAACATTTTCATTAATGATTGGGATAATGGAGCAGATAGTAGAATACAATTTGCAAGTGAATCCAAGCTTGCAGAGTCTACAAGCATGTTGGAAGACAGAATTAGAATTTCAAAGGCTCGTGATAAATTGGAGAATTGGTCTGAAATCAACAGGATAAAATTCAATAAAATGCAAAATACTACATTTTGGAAGAAAAAAACGCAAACGCATGAATACTAAATGAGGAAAAGCTGGCTAGGCAGTAGTACAGCTGTAAAGGATCAGGAGCTTATAATGGATCGCAAATTGAACATAAACCAATAATGTAATCCAGCGCTGAAAAAGGCTAATATACTGGGGCATATTAATAGAAGTATTTTATGTAAGACATGGGAGGTAACTGTCCTGCTCTACTCAACACTAGACAAATTCTTGGTCTAGGTTTACTTGACCCTACCTCAGCATGTTGTGGGGAGAGGTATGAACTTCCAGCCATGCATTTTTATGATTCTATAACTGTGTCCCTCATGTAAATCAGACTGGATTCTGTAATCTCAGAATGATCATGAGAATTTTATGACCTGAATATTTTAGGCCCACAGAGGCCCAACACATTCCTCTTAGGCTACATCCAGACTGCAGCACTCTTCTGGGATACCTAAGGTATCCCAGAAAAGCAATGCCATGTCCAAGGAGCGCATCTGCTTTTTTGGAAAAATTTTCAAAAAAGCGGACATGCTCTTTCGCTATCTCTGTAAATCTTGTTTTATGAGAAAGAAGAGGACTTTTTTTTCCAAAATTTGGCACTGTGTAGACATGCCAAATTTCAGAAAAGCCTCTTTCGACAGTAAAGCAGAAAAAGATATGAAATTTGCGTTTCTTTTTTGATTTATCTTTGCAGTGTAGACCTAGCCTTAGTGAACCTGAGGGACCAAAATGCTTTCCTACATGTGGGGCAGAAAAGGGGGATGGAGGAGTAGCGGAGGGAAGAAAGTAGTTAGGAGACCACTAGGGAGAGACAGGCTTTGGTTTTCAAACCAAGTAAATTCATTAAATCCAGAAGGAATTCTAAATTCAACCTTACTGGTTGTCCCCCCTAAGTACCTTTCTACTTCACTAGCTGTACCTTCCAGTCCCACAGTAGATCTCAATATTAATATTTCCAATTACATCTTATCATAGAATCATAGAATAATAGGACTGGAAGGGACCTCAAGAGGTCATCGAGTCCAGCCCCCCGCCCTTAAGGCAGGACCAAGCTCCGTCTACACCATCCCTGACAGAAGTCTACCTAACCTGTTCTTAAATATCTCCAGAGAGGGAGATTCCACCACCTCCCTTGGCAATATTTGACCACCCTGACAGTTAGGAATTTTTTCCTAATGTCCAATCTAAACCTCCCCTGCTGCACTTTAAGCCCATTACTCCTTGTCCTGTCCTCAGAAACCAAGAGGAACAAATTTTCTCCTTCCTCCTTGTGACACCCTTTTAGATATTTGAAAACTGCTATCATGTCCCCCCTTAATCTTCTTTTTTCCAAACTAAACAAGCCCAGTTCATGAAGCCTGGCTTCATAGGTCATGTTCTCTAAACCTTTAATCATTCTTGTCGCTCTTCTCTGTACCCTTTCCAATTTCTCCACATCTTTCTTGAAATGTGGCGCCCAGAACTGGACACAGTACTCCAGCTGAGGCCTAACTAGTGCAGAGTAGAGCGGCAGAATGACTTCACGAGTTTTGCTTACAACACACCTGTTGATACAACCTAGAATCATATTTGCTTTTTTTGCAACAGCATCACACTGTTGACTCATATTCAACTTGTGGTCCACTATGACCCCTAGATCCCTTTCCGCCATGCTCCTTCCTAGACAGTCGCTTCCCATCTTGTATGTATGGAACTGATTGTTCCTTCCTAAGTGGAGCACTTTGCATTTCTCTTTATTAAACCTCATCCTGTTTACCTCTGACCATTTCTCTAACTTGCTAAGGTCATTTTGAATTATGTCCCTATCCGCCAAAGAAATTGCAACCCCACCCAGTTTGGTATCATCTGCAAACTTAATAAGCGTACTCTCTATCCCAATATCTACATCATTGATGAAGATATTGAACAGTATGGGTCCCAAAACAGACCCTTGAGGAACTCCACTTGTTATCCCTTTCCAGCAGGATTTAGAACCGTTAACAACAACTCTCTGACTACAGTTATCCAGCCAATTATGCACCCACCTTATCGTGGCCCTATCTAAGTTATATTTGCCTAGTTTATCAATAAGAATATCATGCGAGACCGTATCAAATGCCTTACTAAAGTCTAGGTATATGACATCCACCGCTTCTCCCTTATCCACAAGGCTCATTATCCTATCAAAGAAAGCTATCAGATTAGTTTGGCATGACTTGTTCTTCACAAACCTATGCTGGCTATTCCCTATCACTTTATTACCTTCCAAGTGTTTGCATATGATTTCCTTAATTACCTGCTCCATTATCTTCCTGGGACAGACGTTAAACTGACCGGTCTGTAGTTTCCTGGGTTGTTCTTATTCCCCTTTTTATAGATGGGCACAATATTTGCCCTTTTCCAGTCTTCTGGAATCTCCCCTGTCTGCCATGATTTTTCAAAAATCATTGCTAAAGGCTCAGATACCTCCTCTATCAGCTCCTTGAGTATCCTGGGATGCATTTCATCAGGACCTGGTGACTTGCTGACATCTAACTTTCCTAAGTGATTTTTAACTTGTTCTTTGTGTATCCTATCTTCTAAACTTACCCTCTCTCTGCTTGTATTCACTACGTTAGGCACACCTCCAGACTTCTCGGTGAAGACCGAAACAAAGAAGTCATTGAGCATCTCTGCCATTTCCAAGTTTCATGTTACTGCTTCTCCCTCCTCACTAAGCAGTGGGCCTACCCTGTCCTTGGTCTTCCTCTTGCTTTTAATGTATTTATAAAAGGTCTTCTTGTTTCCCTTTATGCCTGTAGCTAGTTTGATCTCATTTTGTGCCTTTGCCTTTCTAATCTTGTCCCTGCATTCCCGTGTTGCTTGCCTATATTCATCCTTTGTTATTTGTCCTAGTTTCCATTTTTTATATGACTCCTTTTTTATTTTGAGATCATGCAAGATCTCCTTGTTAAGCCAAGCTGGTCTTTTGCCATATTTTCTATCTTTCCTACACAGCGGAATTGTTTGCTTTTGGGCCCTTAACAACGTCCCTTTGAAATACTTCCAAACTCTCCTTCTGTGCAAACTCTCCTTCTGTCAAAAGTGCAGATGTGTAACAGAAGTTGAAAGACATCATCAGCTTTTACACAGATACACATGTAATCCCCAGGGAAGCATGCTATTGCGAGCAGTAGCCTCCTCATGTCCTAGCAGTGCAGCCTTCTACTCAAGAGATCTCACTACACAGTAAACTTCCATCAGTTTTCAGTAACATCATCCAGGCCTTACTTGCAAGTACCACAGACTAGATCAGGTATCATCATGGGTGGCCCGTTCATATAGGTGAACTAGGAGGTCGCCTAGGGTGCCAAGTTAAATGGGGCGCCAAATGGTGGCTCAATATCATTGAGGGGTTTGGAGGTGGGGGTGCCGATTGCATGGTTTGCCTAGGGTGCCAGTTGCTGGCAGCTAGTCTAGGGCTGCCCCTGGGTATCATTTGCACATTTAGAATGCAATAGAGTGCTGACCTTTAAAATTCCTCCTGTGTACAAGATGGGAGTGCTTTTAGAGATGAAATCCATGTCAATCACTGGAATTCATCCTGTGGGATGGGAGGTCAAGACTGTTATGCTGTCTTTACATTGATAGCCTATCCCTGAAACAATGCAAACTCTGTTCAGGTGTCTATATAAGCAACACTCTCACATGACCTAAACACATAAGCCATACTATCAGAGGGCTCATCCACCCGTACATCCACTAACCTGATCTATGCCATCATGTGTCAGCAATGCCACTCTGCCATGTATATTGGCCAAACAGGACAGTCTAGGTGTGTCTAGACTACATGGCTCTGTTGATGGAGGCATAAAGGATCTGACGACAAAGGGTTCTGGAGTCAGCAGATCCCCGTCTAGACTGCTGCGCTGTGCTGACAAACAGCTGATTGGCACAGCGCGGCGGCCATTTTGATTTAAATGAAGCAGCGATTATTTAAAACACACCTTCATTTCCCTTTGTTGTCCTGCCTCATCTACATGGCTCTGTCGACGGAGCCATGTAGTCTAGACACACCCTCTCTGTGTCAAAGGCTAAATGGACACAAATCAGATACCAAGGAAGGTAACATACAGAAAATTGTAGGGGGAACACTTTAACCTCCCTGGATATTTAGTAATGCATTTGAAAGTAGCCATCCTTCTGCAAAAAAATTTCAAAACAAGATTACAAAGGGAAACAGCTGAACTGCATTTCATTTGCAAATGCAATACAATTCAATTAGGACTGAATAAGGCTTTAAATTGTTTGTCTCACTATAAAAGCAATTTCCCCTCTCTTGATATTCAATAGGGATGTGAAATCCCATTTAAAATGTTAATCGGTTAAACTGTATGTTTAACTGGTTAACTGGCTCATTATATTGTGCCTTAGGCGTGGTGAGCCCAACTGGACTAGAGTAGCCCCCTGCCTGGCAAAGCAAATCACACCATACAGTGGCCAGGTGGCTGCTCTGAGCAGGCCAGGCAGGGCCTGCCACACCTCACCATGGGTGGGGGACTGCTCTAGCCAACCTTCCCTGTGGTGTGGTGCGGTGTAGGCAGAAGCAGCACCCCGATCAGTCAGGGCACACAATACCACATTGTGAGTGGGGAGCTGCTCCTGATGGGCTGGGCTTTAGGGATGTAATAATGTAGTTGATTAACTGATCTGATAAGCAAAAGCTTATAGCGTAATGCTATCGACTACACACATTCCACTAACCCCCAATTGCTAGTACATTTTTTAGCAGGCTGGCCAGAAGCCCAGCTCATTCCTGTCTCTCACTGGGTCTGGGACCTACCCCCGCTACGGCTCTGCATTTAAAGTGTATTAGGAGCCAGGCTTGCAGGCAGCCCAGCTCAGTTCAGCTTTCAAAGGGTCTGGGAGCTCCATCTCCACCCTCCGGACAGGGGCTGCTACCACTCTATGCTGCTGCGTCTGTATCAGAGGCAGCAGCACAGAGCAATGAGCACCTGATCTGCGAGGGGAGCTGGTTTTTAAACTGACCAGCTCCCACCTGGCACCCCACGCTGTTGCCTATGCTACAGAGGCAGCAGTGCAGAATGGCAGAGGACTCTTTGGGAGTGGGGCTGAAGCACATTGGCTACTTGTCCCATCTTTGGGGACTATGGAATAATCAAGTAACTGATGAGAATTCATGAGTTTAATTGATTATTCAATTAACCAATATTTAACATCCCTACCGGGTTTGCTGAACTTCACCACAGGTGAGGGGGGACCCGCACCCCAGCTGGGCGAGGTGCTGATTAACTGATTACCTGGGTAAGCATGCAGATAAATAATGCTTACCGGGTAACTGGCTAACCAAGTACCACAAAAGCTTGTACACTAATAAATCTGTTAGAGTACGTCTACACAGCAACATTATTTTGAAATAACTAGCATTATTTCAAAATAACTTAGTTTGCATCTACACAGCAGGCAATTATTTTGAAATAATATTGAAATAATTTCAAGCTGGAGGACTTCTTACTCTGACTCCTGTAACCCTCATTATATGAAAAGCAAGGGAAGTCGGAGGAAGAGTGCTCTTTTTCAAAATAAGTGCTGTGTAGATACTCCCAATTTTGAAATAAGCTATGCAATTGACGTTGCTCAATTTGCATAGCTTATGTCAAGTTAAGCCCTGCTGTGTAAGCATGACCTTACTCTCGAATGTGCCACCAGACTCTTTTTTTTTTTTTTGCAGATATAGACTAACATGGTTACCTCCGAGACTGATTACAATAATTAAAACGTTTTCACATGACATGTAAGAAGTTATAAAATCATAGAAAGAAAGGGTAAAATCACTGTAGAATCACATCATTTAGTGCACCCCCGACAGTTCCAGTGTTTTGTCCATATTCTAGTTATAATGTCTCAGAAATACCTAGACATAATTTAGACAACTTCTGTACATCTCAACATCCGGGTTTTTTTCTGACACACTACGTATACTTTTCTCGTTAGTCTCAACTCTTTACTCTTGATTATTTCCCCATGAATAAACCTAAAGAATGCTTCATCCTCAGTGATATGCTCTTCATATTACTACAGTCAATTATCTCTTTCTTGAGTCAGCGCTCACTATATATCATCTCAAAACACTAGTTGTTCCAATAAAAGATACAACTTCACCTCATAGACTTTAAGGTCAGAAGGGACCATTATGATAACCTAGTCTGACCCCCTGCACAATGCAGGCCACAGAACCTCACCCACCCACTACTCACCTATATCTCAGATATTGAAGTCCTCAAACGCTGGTTTAAAGACCCCAGGATGCAGAGAAACCTCCTGCAAGTGACCCGTGCCCCATGCTACAGAGGAAGGCGAAAAACCTCCAGGGCCTCTGCCAATCTACCCTAGAGGAAAACTCCTTCCTGACCCCAAATATGGCAATCAGCTGAACCCTGAGCATGTGGGCAAGACTCACCAACCAGACACCCAGAAAAAAGTTCTCTATAGTAACACCTGTCGTGTCTCTCTAACATATCAGTCATTTACTTCACCAGACATACTGTCTGACATGACAACAAAGTTTCTGGTATTACACAAGGCAACAAGTCACGCAATATGTCACTTTATCAAGATGTACACAAATCTTAGTTTGTCTTCCAGTACTCAATTGGCCGTATGGTCAAGAGACCACAATTTTGAAATGTCAAAGAGGCTGGACCTCTGAGCTAGAAAGAAAAAAGTAGATGAGAGTCACAATTCAAGACCAGTTGGTAACTAGAGGGCTCCCTTAGTGATTTAAATGTAGGTGGCAATGCGTATTGGTATCTGAGCATTATTTCTCCCAATGACAGTAGTCTGTACAATATATATGATTAAGTAGGTTATATTATAAGCTATTTTCTATAGCAAAAACACAAAGAACATTTCACATCTTATTCATAACAAACATGTAGCACACCGCGCAACAAAAATATTAAACTGCAAAGTAGCTGCAGTAGAGAACATTCATGGACATGAAAAAAACCCTCTTACCGTATAAGGAATGTGAAAAAAAAATGTGTGGGATCATATTCACAGACACAGAAATATGTTCTGTTCCCTAACACCCACAAGCCCTAGAACATTAGGCTGAAATGCTGGCATGAATAAAAACCTTTCATTAAGCAAAAAACACCTCACAGATTGGAAAACTGTTGAAAACCACCAATTTAATACTCAGCTTCTTTTCAAATTTAATCATTTTTATTGTAATGAAAGTTACATTTTGATTATGCTCAAAAGAGTGGAAATGCATATCACAGGAACAATAGAGATTATCAGGCACAGAGTCAAAATTAAATACAAAGGGGAAAAATAAAATTCTGTCACCTGCTTCATAAGATCAGCAGATTTCATGCTAACTATAATATGAAATCGGCTTACCATGAAGTAAAAAGGCAAGTTTCTCCCTCTTCATTATTCTTAACTTAAGCAATCAGTATTTTCAACTACTCCAGCCTCCAAGACTGTCTTTATAACTAGGTAGGTACCTATGTCTTTCTTCTATAATACAACAAACTCCCCTTTTATTATTTAATTATTAAGTAGGTCAATAATTAAATAAGGTACGCTGAAACTTGGTGGCATCCATACTGCGAGAGGCTGACCGGAGCAAACTCTCCTGTCAGCTTCCCTTACTCCTTGCAAAAGGAGGAATACTTGATGACAGCAGGTGTTGCTCCTAGCATTCAATTTAGGGGTCTATACTAGACCCGCTAAATTGAACGCCAGAAAATCGACCTCTAGAGCATTGATCTTCCAGTAAGTATAGACATGCCCCTAATGTTTGCAAGGTCTTTTACACATGAAAATAGTCCCTGACTGAAGAGCTTTCATTCTAAATTAGACAAACATAATGAAAACAGGAAAGCTAGGGTCAGGCAAGATATAGAATATATAGTTCTTGAAACTTCCCTGATTTTTTTAAATTGAGAATAAACTGAGGTAAGAAAAAGAGAGAACATTAGAGGTCAACTACAGTGAGCTAAAGAAGTAGGTTTGAACTAAGGATCATACACACAAAGAAAGGGAGAGAGCAATTTTGTGGAAAGGGAAATTGGTCATAGAGCTAAAACACTTAATTGAATATTATATGGGTTCAGTTCCTGCCTCTGTCACACACTTCCTAAATGACCTAAAGTAAGTCACTTAAGGGGCTGAGACAAAGTATACTGAGGTCAACAGGGAGAATTCCATCAACATCAATGGGCTTGATCAGACCTTTAAACTGTGATTCAGTTCATTTTCAAAAAGGGGATATTACATTCCCTCTCCCTCTCCCTCTCTTTGTCTGTCTCACTTATTTAGAATATTAATTCTTTAAGCAGCTGCTCTCTCTTATTAGGAGTCCCATTTGATACCTTCAAAAATAGTAACCTACTCATCACTGGATTCTCTAGTTGCTAACATACCATAATAATTTCTCATAGTACAGTTTTATTAAAGGTATGTAATAATATTTTGTTTCTTTAACATAATACTTGATTAAATAATATTCTTTAATAACTTCTGGCATGCAACATTTCTTCCAAATGTCAAATATGCCATTTGAATTCACCAAAATGCTAATACAATTAAAGATAGTAGTAGGAAAAACCACCCAAACAAAAAACATGTATTTAAGTAAATTTTTAACAGATCAGACTGTAAGCTGAAATATAGACAGATCAAAGTAGAATGAAGTTCTAAGTAAAATATTATCCTCTGCCTTTGATTTTTGCCTCTGGGGGTATGTCTAGACTACATGGCTCCATAGATGGAGCCATGTAGATTAGTTTTCTAGACATAAGAAAATGAAGCGGCGATTTAAATAATCGCCACTTCATTTACATCAAAATGGCTGCCACGCTGTGCCGATCAGCTGTTTGGAGGCACAGTGTGGTAGTCTGTGGAAAGCCCTTGTTGACCGCCCCGTTATGCCTCGTGGAATGAAGTTTACCGGGGCGGTCGACAAGGGCTTCTCTTGTTGACCGTGGAGCGTCCAGACTACTGTGCTGTGCCGCCAAACAGCTGATCAGCACAGCAGCAATCATTTTGATGTAAATGAAGTGGAGATGATTTAAATCGATGCTTCATTTCCCTTTTTCGAGTACACTAATCTACATGACTTTGTCGACAGAGCCATGTAGTTTAGATGTACCCTGTGAGAAAAGTCTCAATTACATGAGCTGAAGACAGAAGACAGAATAACTGCTACAAAAATCAATGGAGTTATTCAGACTTTACAACAACTGGGCAGAATGCAGTAAGTCATATTTTCCTTTGAATTTCCAAGTTTGTGAATTTAAGTATTTAAAATGCATGTTTTAAAACCCCAAATTATACAGCTGCAGCAATCTAAGCAAGAATGATCTATTTGCATTTCACACCATATTTTCTGATATGAAACGAAGGGGGAAAAAAGCACTGGAAATTTCATGAGCACCTTTTACAATTTGAGCACCTTAGGAAAATAATTAGCACTTTACATCAATCATACTGCTTTAGTTAAATCTTCAAGACAAGAGTCAGATATTTCCAGGCATTCACTCATTGCCCTTTCTTGAAAGAAAAAGCTTTCTCTTCTGATACTTTCTATAAGCACCACCCTATCTCTAACCTTCTCTTTTGCATCAAAATGCTGAAGCAGCCTTCTTTCCCAGTCATCTTTCATTCACACAATATTGTCCTTAGTTCAATTCAGCCAGCGTATTGCAATAATTAGAATATAGGAAATGCACTTCTCAGATGTAGTAAAAAATATATATATATTGCTGGCGATGGGTCCTTTTTCATGACCTTACCCATCAGTACTAATATCTATGGGTTTTTACATCCATAATTCTGTTCCTACTTATAAAAAATTGCTTATTTGCTTATGGTAGCTCCTCCTCAATGATGGGATATTGTACTCATATATGAAGTTCCAGTAAGTACATTTCACCACTGTCTATTCATTCCTCTCCACCTTACCCCTGCTGATCACTTTACTTCTGTTTTTAACCTTTGCTCACACATTTAGATGGAGAAAAATGCAGGACAATGTAGCACTTTAAAGACTAACAAGATGGTTTATTAGATGATGAGCTTTTGTGGGCCAGACCCACTTCCTCAGATCAAATAGTGGAAGAAAATAGTCACAACCATATATACCAAAGGATACAATTAAAAAAAAATGAACACATATGAAAAGGACAAATCACATTTCAGAACAGGAGGGGGATGCGGGGGGGGGGGGGGGGGGAGGGGAAGGAAGGAAGGTAAGTGTCTGTGAATTGATGATATTAGAGGTGGGGAGAGTGGGATGTTTGTGAGTTAATGGTATTAGAGGTGATAAGTAGGGAAGCTATCTTGATAATGGGTAAGATAGATGGATTTAGATGGATGATACTCAAATACATGTAAGTACAACATCAACATGTACATTAAAACACTATGAATTTTCAGTTATCAGGAAGCTAATGCATAAGCAGAAAATGCAATTTTTACACAACTTACTGTTCTGAAATTTTTTTCAAAGGAACTGATCTAGTGCATCATGCCAATATACTGTGAAAGAAGGACTACGAAGTACCTTAAAAATCAATGTGTGTACTCCCCTCCTATTGGCATCACTGGTGGGCTGATATATTAAAACCAATGGTATAAAATGGCCTTACACAAATTTTTAAGCAAATCTTAATACAATATCTATATTTCTAGTTTGGGCTTCAAAGACCCCAAAAAGTTTAAAGTGTCATTTAATACACATATTTTAAAATCTATTACAATGTGTATGGCTACCAATATGCATATTAAAGACGACTTATATACTTGGATAACAGATCATCATCATGTAGCTGTGATGGTCTACAGGATCAATAAAATGTTTTATTTAGAAGTAAAATAATATTTAATATTAATTAACATGGCAGACTCCAATGACCCACTGCGTTTTCAACCTTTGCTGACACTAGGCTTGTAAAACTTGTTTGTTTTTTATTATTATTATTTTCTTTTAAAACCATGCAAACATCCATTCTTAAGTGTGCAACATCTTGGATGATTTGTGTATGTGTCTTGTTTTAAACCGAACGGTCTTAAACTGAATTTAATCACAAATTGAATTCATGTAAATGCTATCAAAGATTCACTGTTTGCCATATGTTACCACAAAGATAACAGCTATCCTTTTAAAAAGAACAATGGAAGACTGGTAGTTCCCCCAAAAACTATTGGCAAGTAACTTTGTAATGGCTTCCACACTATCTTTTCTAGTACAGGCCAAATTCTGCCATAGACAAGTGCATCAGTGTAGTGCTGCTACCAAATATGGAGAAGCCATGCAAAGGATGCACATCTGGGCTATGTCTACACTGGCCCCTTTTCCGGAAGGGGCATGTTAATTTCAGCTATCGTAGTAGGGAAATCCGCGGGGGATTTAAATATCCCCCGCGGAATTTAAATAAAAATGTCCGCCGCTTTTTTCCGGCTTTTAGAAAAGCCGGAAAAGAGCGTCTACACTGGCCCCGATCCTCCGGAAAAAGCGCCCTTTTCCGGAGGCTCTTATTCCTACTTTGAAGGAATAAGAGCCTCCGGAAAAGGGCGCTTTTTCCGGAGGATCGGGGCCAGTGTAGACGCTCTTTTCCGGCTTTTCTAAAAGCCGGAAAAAAGCGGCGGACATTTTTATTTAAATTCCGCGGGGGATATTTAAATCCCCCGCGGATTTCCCTACTACGATAGCTGAAATTAACATGCCCCTTCCGGAAAAGGGGCCAGTGTAGACGAGCTCCTTCTGTGTGGGACAGAGTCTTGCTAATGATGTTTACTCTGCTGTAACATGTAGGATGAGTTGAATTAGGGTAGGGCCAGCATCAGAGGACCTGTGATAGTCAACATCCTATGTGCCCTTGTTGAAGGGTTCTGTCAACTTGATGAAGAAAGAGGGGATGACTGCTCTACCTATGTATTTATCCAACCACTCTGGCATTATTATAATCAATATACTGCAGTTCCTTCCTTTAACAGAGTATTTTACCTTTCTCTAGCATGTGCACATGCACACTCTTGCTCTCTTCCCCCACTCCTTTGTGCAGATAAGGCACTACAAGGTCTGTTAATTTCCCACTGGAGCTGAGATTGTGGTTTTAAACAGAAATGGAGGCTTTCAAGAGAATATGCACATTAATGCCACACTTCATGTAAAGGTCTCATATAAATGGATCAGTACATTAATAAGTGTTCTACAAATAATTAGTTGTTCTAGATTTTTAGGGGCCAACGAGTCACAATGTTGCTTATTACCTTTGCTCAAACATTGGTAACATCTTCTTATGGAATCATAACCATACATAATACAGACTAATTATTGTAACATGCTTAGAATAGTTCAGTTCTCTACAATCAAAGCATGAAGTTAGAAGACAATCCGTTATATTAGTCATTATTTGTTATATAATGGTTCACATTGTATGCCTACACTTTCTAAGAAGTTACCACGGACATCAACTGATGAAATAAATTATTCCAGAAAGAAGACACAAATGAAAATTCATGCACATTAAATTCAATTTAAGATTGTGCCCAGCTTAAAAAAGACACACAAACATCTAAGATGTTGCACAGTTAAGAACGGATGATTGCATAGTTTAAAAACAAAAAACAAAACAAAACAAAAACAAGTTTTACTGTGTCAGCAAAGGTGAAAACTCAAATGGATCTACAAAGAGATTTCCAGTAATTGTTATAATTAGAAAAAGAACTACCTTTGTGCATATCAAGAATTTGATTACATGGTCAACAACTTAAATTCATTCAAATCTTAAAATAAAGGATATGTTTGAAAACAAAGTTGCTTCCTTTTGTTGGAATCGCATGAAGGAAAAATGCATTACTCCACTTTTCCCTTTCCTTTTCATCAAAAGAAAATTTAAAAAACTAGTGTGAAATCAAATTTATTTATAAGAAAATTAAGCGTAACATTTGAGAAAATTGATCAGTTTTTTAAGACACTTTATTCCCTTAAATTTATTAAGATATGCTAGTGTTTGTATTTCTTTAAGAAGGTACTGCTATTTCTGAAGCAGTATATATTTAAACATTTGATGTAGTGGTTACCATGGTAAGTATACATCTCTTGTTGAATTCCAGATTAATCCATGCATAAAGCCAATACTCACATAGCTAGCCTTTGCAAGTTACTTTCCTTGTCCGATCATGTAACACTGACATTAAATGCAATTTATAATTCAGATTACAATTTTATCCACATTAAAACTATTCAGAACAGTTCAGATTAAAAAATAGGAATAAAACTGAGTAATGCTTTTTAGCTTGAAAGTCATAGGATAAGAGAACTAAGCATTTTGCTATGGGAACAGGCATGTTAAAAATGCCAAGATAAAAATGCTACCTATCTCCCTCACCTCAGGAAATGAAACAATACCTTCACTGTTGTCAATACCTTTCAGTAGCCTGACCTCAGAGAAAAATAACCAACTCAATCTGACTACTCCTTAAAATATAACAAAAGTCTGATTCTGCTTTCATTTACCCCAGGGTAAAATAGGAATCTTCCCTCTGCCTCATTGAAGCCAGTGGAGTTATGCCAGTATTAGAGAGCTAGGCCCATTGAACCAACATTAGGGTTATCCTGCTCCCAGAGAAATCAGTGGTGTTTTGCTACAGATTTTAATAGTAATAAGTTTTGGTACATACTTATTTTCAACCTCTTGGAATTATAAGAAACCAATCAGCTAATATCCTGAACACATCAAGCTTCCTCAGACTGGTTACTGTTTAAAGACACTATTGCTTTAGAATAGAGATGAGGAAAGTCAAGCCATATAGGAAATAAATAAAGCCTATCTTTCTCGAAAGACAGTAATATTAGTATTTCAAAATGATTTCATCACAATCATTAGAGATTCAGCAAGAGATAAGATGTGAAAATTGGAAAGGGCACACACCTTTACAGGGGGATTGCTGAGCATAATATCTTATTTCATAAGGTCAAGAGGTGATGACAATGAAAACACACCTTTGCCACAAATATACATTTCTTTACCCTTTTAAAATGCACACTGAGTAAGAAAAAAGATATCTACACTGTATATTCATAGGCTTGATCCAACAAAATAATTCCCAGTGTCTTCCCTGATTCAGGTACCAAATGGTTTGCTTTCATTATAATACACTCAATAATGCATCTAACTGTGTCCAGAAAGTTGGCTTTAATAGCCCTTTACCCTTAATTCCTTAGTAGGAACACTGGGAATACTGAACCAATTATTACAGTCTGTGGTAAAGGCCTACAGAGAGCTTACAAGCCCCTCAGGGATTTATTCTGATCTTATTTAGCCAGGTGTACCTTAGGACTAACTCATGGGCCAAATTCTTCCCTGATGTTACAGTATTCACTGAGCCAAGTGCATTTCCCCAATGTAACTAACAGAGTTACACAGGGACATATTTGCCCTAATGAAGTTATAGTGATGTAAATTAGCCCTAGGTCAGCCTCCTCCCCCCAGTATCTTTACCTAAATTTTGCACAACCACAAGCATACTGTTGTGAGCATTAGGTTAGAATTCTGATTCAGAAGGAATCAAGAAGTCAATCTCTTTACTGATGTTCCTAAAGAAGAGGTACCCGAATCAAGAATCATGTTGCTCTGGTTTCAGAAAATGATTTAATTGGTGGAATGAGGAAAGACACTGGTGGGTGATAAAGATTTATTTCATTGTGACCAAGTCAAAATATTGAAATGTCAATATATATTAAACAATTTTATATTAACCCCCCACACACATTTTCACACCACTGCAACTACAAAAAGGGCTCTCTTTGAAATAGGACTTCAGACTCCTTGAGGTTCCTGACATCACATATGTGATCACCAATGTAAGGCAATTTCCTTATTTAAAAAAACCCACCTGATTGTGCTGTCATTTTTGCTTTTTCTCCTCCCACTCTATTCTTCTGGCATAGTACTAAAATAAATGCCCTGTCCTCTAACTAGGCATGGAAACAGAAGGAAGCAGCAGTGAAATTTTACATGGAGCTCATCAGCTTTTGCCCATGGAACACATAGGCAGTTGGGATACATGAAATTTAGAAACAACCAGCAGTTCTGTGGCACCTAGAGATTAACAAATTATATATATAAGTATCATGAGCTTTGGTGGGCGAAATCACTGATGGAATTTAGAATCACTGAAAATGGACCTTTTATGCCCTGAAAAATATAAAAATTCCCTTTCCTTCTTCAAACAAGAATGTGCTCAATAAATCTCGTCTCCCACAGTCACGATCAAGCAGGTTCTGAAGAAAAGAGGCTTGGAGAGCAGCAGCAAATTTCCCTCTCCACAAGTGTCAGCGGTGACTGCGGGTAGGGAAGAGATTCCATTGACGCCCCTCTCCGCCCCCGCCCTCCTCCCCTTCAAGAGACTGCCCAGCATTTTCTTTCCACATCTGAGCCCACAAGAGCAACCCCGCTCGGGAGCAGGACCGTCCCTTCAATTCTCTCCCGGTTCCCTGCACATGTGTTTTGGGGCGGAGGGGAGTAAAGCGGTACAGGGGCTGCACAGATGAGGTCTTCACAGCCATTCTTTGCAGTCATAGAATCGCTCCTTTCCTGACACAATTTCATCTGGTACCATGGCCCCCAAAGGAAACCGCTTCCCTTCCATCCCTCCATCCCCGCTGCCGGCAGCACATCCAGCGAGCAGCGAAGGGAGCTGCTCCCTCCAGGTTCCCCGCTGCCCATGCAAGAGTCTGGAGCGTAGCGCGCTGCTGCTGGCGCTTCCCTGGTACATCCACGCTCCCGCCCCTCCACCCCCCAACCCACACGCCGCTACAAGGGGAGCACGGCGGCTGCCCCTTCCTCCAAGGCAGGCTCATACTCACATTGCAGAGCGGAGTAACAGTCCATCGGTCTCCGCTGCCCCGAGACAACCCGCGGGGATGGTTATTCCTAAGGTATCGGGGTCCACCGTTAGGAGGGGGCGGGGGGAAGGAGAAAGAGAAAAGGGGAGGGGGCGCTTTGTGGCGGGAGATCCCCCGCTAGACCATGATGTACGTGCCCTTCAGATGAACAGCTGGATGTGTCTCCACGAGGCGAAGAGTCGCGCGAGGGAAGCGCTGTGGCACAGGCAGCGTGTCCGCTGGAGTCTCTCTCCTCTCCCACCCCACAGAGCGGCCAGCGACCCAAAAATAAATAAAATAAAGAATAAAAATCTTCATCCAATAAATCCCTGGGAAGCGCGGAGGAGGGGGGGGGCCGGGCCGCCCCCTCCCCACGGTACCTGTCAGTGGGGGGTGCGGACGCGGGCCTCCACAAGGGCGTGCGGGGAGATCCGCTCCGGCTCCCGCTTGCAGAAGGGGCGGGGGGAGGCTGCGACCCGCAAGAAGACGATTCCCTCAGAGCCGCGGCGAGTCTTTCCCGCCCCGCCTCAGTGCAGCAGCTTCATTCACGCACAGGTGCAGTCATTGCGGGCGGGCGGGGAGAGGCATGTGGCTGCTCCCGCCAACCTGTCCCCTCCCCCGCTTGCCACAACGCCGCCGGGGGCCGCCGCGGCTGGACACCGACAGAGGTGGGCAGGCCGGGGGCCGCGCAGAGGCAGCGAGAGGCGATAACGCGCGAACGGCGCTTCCCCGGGCGGGCTGCGGGACCCGGCAGGAGCGAGCCAAGCAGCAGGCGCCGGCCGGCTCGAGGGAGCAGTGCCCGGAGCCGGCTCTCCGGCGCAGGAGGTGCACGGGCGGCAGCCGCCTCCTGCCAGGGCTGAGTCAACGGGAGAAGCCCCGGCGTTCAGCAGCCGCCGCCGCCGCCAGCCCCTCCCGCCCCCACACCATCCGCGTCAGAGCTCGAGAGGCTGCCGCTGCTCTAACGAGCAGGCTGCGTCCGCCTCTTCGCGCGCCTTTCGCCCGAGGCTGCGCCGGTAGAAGCACGGCCCCCCCCCCGCACCCCCAAAGGCTATAAACCCGCCTGCATCAGGACTATCTCTACCATATGGCCAACCCCCCAAATCCTGGCAGGGCACCCCGCCCTCCCCAGCTCGGCCAGGATTCTGCACTCCAGCCACTGCCCTCCCCCGGACCTGTTGCATCCTTCCACAGTCGGTCCCCTCCTACTATCTTCTCCTCCCTCCACATACGCTGCTCCCCCCATCATCCCTCAGACACATCTCTCCTTCCCCACATAGGCTGCTTCCCGCCCTCTAGCTCCTCCTCACGCACACCTCCCTGCCTAGTCCCCCACTGGCCAGTGCCACCTGTGCACCCCTCACATGGCCACTGCTTGCTTCCTCTCACTCTCGGTCACCACCACCCTTCATGGGTCCTACTCTTCACCAAGCTGCTGCTTCTTCCTCTCACTGTGTCCTCCAGCTTCCCACCTTCCATCACTGCTGTTTCCTTCACCCCCTAAGGAGCTCCTGGTCATCCTCCTCTCAGAGCTTCCTCCCTCCTTGTATCCCCATGGAGGTCCTTACTGCTTTCTCCCCACATTCCTCTAAACCCTACACCTTTGCTGCTGCCTCACTCCCTCCAGTCCCTCAAGAAAGGCTATAAATCCTCCTGTCAGGGTGGTCAAATATTGGAATAAATTGCCAAGGGAGGTGGTGGAATCTCCCTCTCTGGAGATATTTAAGAACAGGTTAGATAGACATCTGTCAGGGATGGTGTAGACGGAGCTTGGTCCTGCCTTGAGGACTCGATGACCTCTTGAGGTCCCTTCCAGTCCTATTATTCTATGATTCTATGAACCTCTAACAGACAGCAGGCCTGTACACAGGAATTTCTTTGTGGGGTGCTTTTTTTGTAAATGTGGACCTCGATTTTTTAAATATAAAGGAGTTCAAAATAGTCATGCAAGGAGTATGCATCAGAGAGGTTAATGAAAACTTTGAGTGGAAACACTGATTGTTAAAATGATTTTATTATAATATACAACAATCTATACAGTAATAAAGGTTTTATAGAAATTACCTTCTGGAATCATGGTGGGCAGCGCAGCTGGCATGGCTCCCTGCTCCCTTGCTGCTGCTCTACCTGCTTGGCAGGGCCAGTGCTAGATGAGTGCAGGTGGGGCATCTAGCCAGCATGGCCAGGATCGCGCTGCTTCTTGTGGGTGGGTGCACCATTCCTCTGGTCATGCTGCACTGCAATTAGCCCTGCCCACCCATCCCCCCACAACACAGCTCTCTCCCATTCCCCTAACACAGTGGTTCTAAAACCTTTTGGCCTGCAGCCCACCTGGCACAATGCAAATCTTTCCGCAGACCACCAGCTACTATTGGAAACTAGACGTTAATTACATAATTATGCCTGAGCCATATTGCTAGTGCTGCAGCTAGGGAAAGTGGTTTAATTTAACCAGTAAGACTGGAAATATTAATTTAAGTTATTAAACAGACTAAATGCTTCAACTTTCTTTTGTTAGCTTATCAAACTTCGTTTTAAATAAAGTAAATAATTTATGTCCAACACAAAACGGTTCCCTTGTTTTCTTTATTTATGGCAGGGGTGAGAACCTTTTTTGGGTCAGGGGCCTCTCCCCCACAGAAAAAATCAGTTGGGGACCACACAAGTGAGAAGCAACAACAACAAAAAAACACCTCCAAAAACTCCCAACTCTCACTGATGTGGCCCCCAACTGAGACACCTTACTCCCCTGGTGCTCCAATCCCACCAAGAGAGGGAGTGGGAGAGGGAGAACAGAGGTTCAGGGCTTCCCATAGGCCAAACTTACTCTTCTGGCGTTCCAGGGTTAGTGGATTTTGGGGACCCCCCAGGCTCTGGGGTTGGTACAAAAATGGGGGTTCAATATGCTGGACAGGGCTGCCAGTTAGTGGAATGAGGGTGCAGGTTCTGGGAGGGAGGTGAGGTGCAGGAGGGTGTGAGGGTGCGAGGTCTGAATGGGAGGTAGGGTGCAGGAGCAGACTGGGAGTAGGATGTCTGGCCATGGGAAGGGGGTCAGACCAAGGCAAGGTGCAATGTGTGGTCAGGAGGGTGGGTGCAGTAGTGGGCTGAGGATAGGGTGTCTGGCCAGGGGAAGTGTGCAGGAGCATCTCAAAAACATTCGTTGCTGTCGTTCAGAAAAAGGTTGTTCTCTACAGTATCGTGGACAGTTCCACAGATAGTTTGAAGACTACAGCCAAGACTTCAAATCTGAAGAATTATTCTTTGTTGAGCCTGTACATCAAACAGATGTTATATTAATGGACAATATATCATCTCAGTGGTTGGTATTGCTGAGGACTAACAAACTCATTTAAAGGTGAAGCATTCATACCTAGAATGGGTCACAATAGGCGTAGATCATACTGCCCATAATCCATGTTTATAAAATGTGTGGTCTCTTGACAAGTCACATAGAGGTGATTGTTTTGGTTTTGTTTGTTTGTTTGTTTGTTTGTGTGTGTTTGTTTGTTGCAGCTGTTTTAATCTGAATGTCCAGCAGCAATGAGGAGTCATTTGATAATCTGAGGGCAGATACCTTCAGGAGAGGGTGAGATTTTATGTTTTCAAACCATATTCTTCTTTCCACCCTTACCATCATCTCTTTTGCCTGAATTCAGTTTTAGCCACCTGGTTGTCTTGTCATTGTCACTGTAGAAGAATATCTGGGAGATGATGCCATCTGTGTTGGAGGAAAAAAGATGTATAGCAGTAGATTGTCTTCATACTGCTGGCATTTGAAACCATGCTGTCTCAAACCCTTCCCCTCCCCCATAGTTTCATGTAGAACTTTAAAAGGATGGGGATAATGATTCTCATGGAACCTCCCAGGTGAGCATTCCTGATGTAGAGGAGTTGCCTGTCTATCCCCCTACTGCACCATTGATCAGGAGCTACTAGAGATAAGCCTCTGTCCAGATAACCCTCTGTCCCAGCCCTGATCCCCTCCCCCCAAACCCAGAGCCCCCTCTGCATCCCATACTCCTCATTCCTGGTCTCATAAGAACGGCCCCCTGTGCACTCTGTTTGTGTGACAAACTGAGAGCGCTCACCTGAAGATCCCTCCCCAGCGTCAGATGAGGCCTGGAAGATGTCCTGGCTGACAGGCAACAGGGACAGGGTGACAGTGTCCGTCTTCTACTACTGTCCCTGGTCCTTCTCCTTCCCCTCCTCCTTTGAGCCGGGTGATGACAGCGGTCTTGAGGCCCCTAAGGATCTGTGGGAGCTCTTGATAGTAGGGGCAGGTGTGGGATCCTGCCCCTGAGTGCAACCTGCGCTCTCTGGCCCCGATGTGTCCCTGATGGAGTTCTTTGACCTTACTCTGGACCTGTTCTAAGTTCCGGGGTGAGTGTTCACACTCCGCCAGGGACTTGGTCATGTGCTCAAAGATGTTTGCATTGCAGTGCTTGGAGCAGAGATCCTGCAATGTCTCCTCCTCGGCCTACAGATCAAGGAGGGACAGAATCTCTGCTACGGACCAGGAGGATGCCCGCCTCTTGATCCCCCAGGTGGGTCCTGGGACCCCTGGGGTTGCTCCCTGTGAGGGCTAGAGGAGTCTCTGGGGTTTGTGGCTGTGCCATCAGAGAGCAGGCCTGTGGCAGGGAGATCCACGTGGTCAGAGTGCTGCTCCAAGTCCAGCTTCCTACCACAAGGCTTGACCAGGATGCCTGCAGCTTTAAGAGTAGCCAGAAGACAAGAACTATAGAGTTGTGATTACTTTGGACAAAGTAGCCACCAGGGCACCTGTGTTATTTCCTGGAGGCTTCTTCGACAGAAAACCGTCCTCCCTGTTCACACCCACCTGTTTCCGAAAGAGCTCTTTCAGAAAAGGCATTCTTCCTCATAAAAAGAGGAATACCACTGTCAGAAAAGCCCCTCTGTTCTTTCAATTTACTTTTGAAAGAATGTGATTGCAATGTGGACGTAATTCAAGTTTTGTCAGAAAAATGGCCGTTTTTCCAACAAAACTCTGTAGTGTATACATACCCCCAGAGATATTTATTGTTAAGTCACTTTTCCAGTGTATAGAAAGGCCCTTTCTAGCTCACACCTGTGGGAGTCTTACATAATTTGAGGCAGAGGCAATATCTGTAAACAAAATGGTGGGAGGGAGAAGCAGGAACTATTGAATACCAGGTGCAATTTGTGCATTTGAGAAGGTATTGAAGCATTTCAAAACAAATGTCACGATGGGCAGGGGTAGCAGAGAGAATTCATGTTTGCACAGAGCAGTGGCTTGCAAACTTTTTTTTCTTGCAACCCAGTTGAAGGGGGACCAAGAAGGGAGCCAGGATAGGTAGGAATGGTGTCCCTAACTTCTGTTTGTCTGGAAATGGATGACAGGAGAGGGCTCACATGATGATTACCTGTTGTGTTCACTCCCTCTGGGGCATCTGGCATTGGCCACTGTCGGCAGACAGGATTCTGGGCTAGATGGACCTTTGGTCTAACCCAGTATGACAATTCTTAAGTTCTTATGAGACCAGGAATGAGGGGTATGGGATGCAGAGGGGTAGAAAAGCTTTCAGGATTGACTATCGAAAGACTATTCAACTAATCATTCCACTGTGGCAGTCACATTACACCAGCAGCAGTTCCCAGAGCCATTCTTTCTTTGGAAGAGAGTCAAAGGCAGATTCTCTCCAGAGATTATGAGTGTAAGTGCACAAAGGAGCAGGAACAGACATTTTCATTAGGTGCAGAGTATCAACAATGCCTCTTTTGGAGTGATTAGAACCTCCAGTGGAATTAACCCCTTCCCATTATTGGTGTTCCTGGCAATCAAGCAGTTGAATTATGAAGACCTCCTGGACCAGCACACATGGTATTATTATTATAATAACAATAAAGAGATCCCTCTGGTCTCTTCTCTCACACACCTGTGTGATAAGAGCCAGAATGTGGCCCAATCACCTCATGCCAACCACATTCTGTGGAAAAAAAGAGTTTGGTCCTAGCAAACAGTTAGATGGGGAGGGGAGAGGTCTCAAAAAATTACACCCATGTCACCAAAAATTAGTAATTAACTAGCAGAGATAAAACCTCATAGAATCCGTTTCATGAGGTTGTGTTAGGGTAGATCAACTAGTGTATGCTTGCCTCCATCAAACCACAGTCACTGATACAAAATCAATTACTGAACAGTCTACTACCTGACAAATGATGCTTCTCTAGGCAGCCTTCCATTCTGTCTGTACAGGAGAGCCAGCCTTGATTTTGCACATGTCCTGGGATCCTACTAGTTACACATTGCACAGCTAAATAAATGACTGGCTATGCATAACATTTCTTTTCAGCAGCAGAGACCACTAGGGTGTGTCTAGACTTCATGGCTCCATCAGTGGAGCCATGTAAAGTAGTTTACTCGACATAGTCAATGAAGAGGGGATTTAAATAAGCCCCGCTTCATTAACATAAAAATGGCCACCACACTGTGCTGACAATCAGTTCATCCAGAACAGTGCGGCAGTCTAGACGCGCACGGTCGACAAGGGAAGCCTTTGTCAACTGCTCCAGTAAACCTCGTTTCACGAGGCATACCAGAGTAGTCGACCGCACTGAGTCTAGACTGCCGCACTGTGCCAGATCAGCTGATTGTCGGCACAGTGTGGTGGCCATTTTTATTTTAATGAAGTGGGGATTATTTAAATCCCTGCTTCATTGACTATGTAGAGTAAACTACTTTACATGGCTCCGTCGACGGAGGTATGTTGTCTAGACACACCTCGAGAGAGGGAAACAAGCTTTTGCCTTGTATTCTGTTTTACATGATCTTCTATATGGCTATGTGGAGTCACTGATCCTCCCGACCTCTGAGCCTGTGCCCTGAGATCTGCATAATTTAAGACTTCAACAGGGTAGGTGCAAGTTGTACCTATTGAACTGCAGAAAACCATAGCTGTGAAGCTTTATGTTTCCCTCACAAACTAGTGTAATACATTTTTTTCAAAATTGCAATGGCAGAAACAAGGACCAAAAGATCTATGGAAGAAGGATAGAGACAACTTCACTTGGGACTACCATGGTAGAGTGGTTCTTTAACGAGCCATATAGTGAGATGGTTCATTTTTAAATGCTTACAGTAAATTCCTTTTATTTTTATTCAGATTCCAGCCATGGTATTCCTAGGATTACAACTCTGACTGCTTTAGAAATGTATGCCTTTATGGATCTCTGCAGCACAAGGCCTATGAAAGTTATAGCTTTTAATAAAATACACTGTAGAGAAGAAGCCCATTGACACCAAAAGTAATAAAAAAAAGAAGTTTGGGTTCATTGTTGGGTCTGCTTTGTACCGTATATAGGCAAAATAGGATTTAAGCACATAGCCCTAGTGATAGACAAAATGAGTATGGTATTTGCTTAAACTTAGAATGTCATGGTTAAATATAGAAGGGTGGGAAATGTATACTTCTGGGCTGCGTCTAGACTGGCAAGTTTTTGCGGAAAAACTTGCCAGCTGTCTACACTGGCCGCTTGAATTTCTGCAAGAATACTGACTTCCTACTGTCTGAAATCAGTGCTTCTTGTGGAAATGCTATGCTGCTCCCATTCAGGCAAAAGCCCCCTTGCGCAAATGCTTTTGCACAAGAGGGCCAGTGTAGACAATGCGGTATTGTTTTGCGCAAAAAAGCCCCAATCGCGAAAATGGCGATTGGGGCTTTCTTGCGCAAAACCGCGTATAGATTGGCACGGACGCTTTTCCGCAAAAAGCGCTTTTGCGGAAAAGCGTCCGTGCCAATCTAAACGCTCTTTTCCGCAAATGCTTTTAACGGAAAACTTTTCCGTTAAAAGCATTTGCGGAAAATCATGCCAGTCTAGACGTAGCCCTGGTGTATCCAGCTAGATTACACACCTGCTTCCAAGGTAACCAGCTTCTGAATGTTTCTGATAATAAATATGGTAGCAAAGAATCTGCATAACAAAACATGATCTATATTAGTTCAGAAGTTTTCAGCACATCTCTACATAGTTCCTGTTATTTTACTTATGCTAAATAATAGTGATACTTTACTGCAGCAGTTCTCAAACTGTTGGTCACCAGAGCTGATTTAGGATTGGTGGGGCCCACGGCTGAAATCCCAGCCTAATCACTGTGTTTGTCATATTACATTTCTCTCAATCTCTGCTTAACATGTATCTCTGAACAGTGATTTTTTTTTAAATTAACATATTAAGGTTAAAGGGACTGGATATTGCAGGGGACTAAAGTGGAGTATGCAAACATTCACTTCTAGGTCATTGGCACTGATATAGCCACGGTTGATAGTAATTAAGGGTATGTCTACACTACCCCCCTAGTTCGAACTAGGGGGGTAATGTAGTCATTCGGAGTTGCAAATGAAGCCCGGGATTTGAATTTCCCGGGCTTCATTTGTATGATGCCGGCCGGCGCCATTTTTAAATGCCGGTTAGTTCGGACCCCGTGCCGCGCGGCTACACGCGGCACGGACTAGCTAGTTCGGATTAGGCTTCCTATTCTGAACTAGCTGTATGCCTCATGGAACGAGGTGTACAGCTAGTTCGGAATAGAAAGCCTAATCCGAACTAGCTAGTCCGTGCCGCGTGTAGTCGCGCGGCACGGGGTCCGAACTAGCCGGCATTTAAAAATGGCGCCGGCCGGCATCATGCAAATGAAGCCCGGGAAATTCAAATCCCGGGCTTCATTTGCAACTCCGAATGACTACATTACCCCCTTAGTTCGAACTAGGGGGATAGTGTAGACATACCCTAAAAAGCCATGCCTCTTTGATGTCAGGTTGGGGCATACGATAAAGAAGATCTCAGTATAATAAAAAGCACCACAACAGTTGTCATTAATGGGCAGTCCTTTTAGCAGAGTTAGAAGAAAAGCAAAGGTTTGGAGGATGGTTTTCTAGATTGTGACTACAATATCCAATGGATTTTCAGGAAGCCTTTGACAAGGTCTCTCGCCAAAGGCTCTTAAGCAAAGTAAACTGTCATGGGATGACAGGAAAGGTTCTCCCCTAGATTGGTAATTGGTTAAAAGATAGGAAACAAAGGTTAGAACTAAATGATCAGTTTTCCAGATGGAAAGAAGTAAATAGGGGTCTGTATTGGAGCCAGTCCTATTCAGCATATTCATAAATGATTTGGAAAAAAGGGTAAACGATGAGGTGGCAAAACTTGCAGAAGATACAAAGCTACTTAATATAGTTATGTCTCAAGCAGACTGCGAAGAGCTTCAAAAGGGTCTCACAAACCTGGGTGAATGGACAAAAAAAAATGGCAAATGAAATTCTGCGTTGATAAATGCAAATTATAATCCCAACTATAAAATGATTGGGTCTACATTAGCTATTACCACTCAAGAATTTGATCTTGGAGTCATTGTGATAGTTCTCTGGAAAAAATACCCACTCAACGTTCAGCAGGTTCCAATTCTGTAATGAGTGATTGGCAGACAGGCAATCCCCTGAGCCTACATGCAATGCCATTCACTCAGTTGAGGATTCATTAATTCTGAGCTCATTGCAGGATCAAGACCTAAGATCTTTTGATCAGTCTGCCCAGTAAGGGCCTCATTCAACTCCCTTCACAGTCAACAGAAATATCTCCGTTGACTTTGAAAGGAGTGGACTGGGGCCCAAATGAATTCCAGAATCCCTCAATTCAATAGATACTATCTACTACAATTTGATAGGGATATGAATCTTTTGTAACCTTGACTCAGATCATGTGATCAATGCCATGAAAAAAAGATTACTTTCTTATCAGCACTCCAAAGTGTCACATTCTCATTAAACCCACAAACTCAAATCTTGATTGTGGCCTTAAGGCCCTTCTGTAAGATAACGATTAGTAATGACTAGAATAAACCAAAGCCACAATATTTTACTAATGGCATTCTCCCAAGTTGTATCCAGTGTCTTCTCGGCACTTAAATCTATAATTCTTATTAAGCAATGCTATAGTACTTATTGGAAAGGTCAGCAAATTAAGAACATGATGTAAGTGGATACATTTCATAGAATTATAGAACTGGAAGAAACCTTAAGAGATCATCAAGTTCTGTCCCCTGTACTCATAGAAGAACCAAGAACCATCAGATTATCAGATTCATCATCATTCTTTGTCTAACCTGCTCTAATCCAATCCAGCTGTTCCAATTATGGAGATTCTACAACCTACTTAGGCAATTTATTCCAGCGTTTAACCACCCTGATGTGAAGGTTTTCCTAATGTTCAACCTTGCTGCAATGTATGCCCATTGCATCTTGTTTTATCATCAGATGTTAAGGAGAATAATGTTACTCCCTCCTCCTTGTAACAACATTTCAGATACTTAAATGCTGTTATCATGTTCCCTCTCACTCTTCTCTTTTCCAGACTAAACAAACCCAACTATTTCAATCTTATCTTGTAGATCATGTTTCCTAGATCTTTAATCATTTTTGTTGCCTTCTCCAATTTCTCTACATCTTTCCTGAAATGTGGTCCAAAACTGAACACAATACTCCACTTGAGTGGATGAATTACTTCTTGTGTCTTGCTTACAACACTTGTGATAATACATGACAGAATGATGTTTGCTTCTTTTGCAGCAGCGTCACAGTGTTGACTGATATTTAGCTTGTGGTCCACTGTGACATGTAGATCACATTCCACAGTACTCCTTCCTAAATAATCATTTCCCATTTTGTGTGTACAACTGATTATTCATTCCTAAGTGGAGTAATTTGCATTTGTCCTTGCTGAATTTAATGCTATTTACCTCAGACCATTTCTCCAGTTTGTCTAGATTGTTTTGAATTGTAATCCTATCCTTCAAAGCACTTGCAATCCCTTCTAGCTTGGCATTATCTACAAACTTTATAACCATACTCTCAATGCCATTATCTAATTCATTGATGAAGATATTAAATAGACCCAGTCCCAAAACTGATCCCTGCAGAAACCCACTCATTATGACCTTTTTGCATGACAGTGAACCATTGATAACTACTCTTTGGGAATGGTTAGCCAACCAGTAATGGACCCACCTTATAGTAGCTCCATCTAGGTCATATTTCTCCTGTTTGTTAATGATATACCACATCTACCCCGTTATCCACAAGGCTTGTTATCCTGTCTCACGTTTTCTAACCCCAACCCCAAGCATTCACAAAACATGAATCAAGACCTCAAAAATCATGAAGTTGTCTTATGAATCGACTAAGGGGCTGCACCCCCTGCTCGCTATGTGTGCCCACCCCTCCCCCCTCAGGGTAGGCAGTGCAGGCTCTCCCCAGCTGCCGGGCCCAGGCCCAGTTTTCCTCTCCTTCCCCCTGGCCACCAGGTAGGTACGAGGCTGCCCTGGATCTCTCCCACCTCCCCTGACCAACAAGCAAGTCTGTGGTCACCCCAGCCCCAGCTCTCCCCCATCAGCCCTGGCTCTCTCCTCCCCTCCCCATGGCTGTCCTGAAGCCACACCAGCCCCGGCTCTCCCTCCCCCCATCATCAGGCAGGGTCGAGGCTGCGCCAGCACTGTCTCTACTTCTTTGCCCCCCTCAGCCGCACCAGCCCTGGCTTTACCCCTTCTCCCCAAGCTGTGCCAGCCCCAGATTTCCACCAACCCTCTCCAACCCCAACCCCCCATCCCCAGGCAGGTCTGAGGCTGCGCCAGCCCCAGCTCTCCCCCTCCTAGCTGTCGGACAGAGCTGAGGTCGCACCAGTCCTGGCTCTCCCCACCCTGCCACAGGGAAATTTAGTCTCTTCAACTTCCCATTGTGTTATAGAGTTAATTTAAAGATATTGGTTGGATTAAAATATTCATTGAGAAAAGATTTATTGAGAGGCAACTACTACTTATAGATATTCTAAAACCCTGGTTTTTGTTCAGTTACCATTCCACAGGATCTGTAATTCTAAACACTCTCCCCCAAAAGGAAACCTTGTGCAATGGGGACAATTCTGAATGGTAGTCTTCAACTACTTCTCACTTGGCTACCAACAACAAAGGGTATATGCTCACCTCTGCTGCACACTACAGAGGCGAGACAAGTCAGAGGAAATACATTAGAATGAGTATGAAGATGCAGGCACACAAGGCTACTGTACATTCCCTCATCTCCTACTGCCTATTTGCATGCAGTTCCTTACTTCTGTTTCTCACAGGAGCTCAGATCTTCATGGACAGGAGAGAGGAATGGAACCGTTCACCTACTGGCAGCACGACACCTTGTTCTTCCTTGGAGGATTCCCATCCAATAACTGAACCTTGGTGTAGTCTTCTAATTCTTGTTCAGGGAAAAGCCTATAGAATTCAGTTTGTGGAGGAGTGAGAGGTTGCTTAGGAAAAGAATGCACATTAATCAGCTGTATGAACTATAATGTGCTCAAAATATGAGGTAATATGGTCACTATAAGCTCTTTATAAGGCAAGCACATTTAACATGGAATCAGTAGTGCATGTTTCTGAGTGAAGGGGGAATAAACTACAGGGAAAAACAAGAGACTAGAACAGTGACAGAAGGAGATGTTGAAATTATACATGCTGTAACCAGGGCAGGAGGAAAACACCATAGCAATGACATACTCCATAACCTTTATGAAAACAATCTGCATAACAAAAGGCTCACAGAGGTAAGCAACTAGAAAGAGACTCTGCAAGAGGGATTAAAATCACTTGACATTTAGCTTTGTGCCTTACTGTATCACTCAATAAGCCTGATTCTCTTCAGCCCTTGCACATTCAGTAATCCCCTTGAGTGCTTTTTGACTGACCACTGTTCCTTACTTTTACTAAAACACAATGGCTGTGTCTACACTGCACCCCTTTTCCGGAAAAGGGATGCAGATTAGACACTTCAGAATAGCAAAATCCGCGGGGGATTTAAATATCCCCCGCGGCATTTGCATTAACATGGCTGCCGCTTTTTTCCGGCTTGGGGATAAGCTGGAGAAAAGCGTCAGTCTAGACGTGATTCTCCGGAAAATAAGCCCTTTTCCGGAGGATCTCTTATTCCTACTTCAAAGTCCTACTTCAAAGTAGGAATAAGAGATCCTCTAGAAAAGGGCTTATTTTCCGGAGAATCACGTCTAGACTGGAGCTTTTCTCAGGCTTATCCCCAAGCCGGAAAAAAGCAGCAGCCATATTAATGTAAATGCCGCGGGGGATATTTAAATCTCCCGCGGATTTTGCTATTCCAATGTGTCTAATCTGCATCCCTTTTCCGGAAAAGGGGTGCAGTGTAGACACAGCCCCCGATGCTAAACAGAGGTGTCTTTCATATAAAAAAATTAGAAATGCACCACATACATTTATATCTCAGATCACATACAGTGTGGTCACATCCTCAGATGATGCAAACCTGCACTATAAATTAACTGGAGTACACTGATTGACACCAGTTGAGGATCTGGCCCCACTATGCCTTTTAAAAAGCTCTTAAATGTAATAATGAGACAGGGATAAGTTTATACATTTTATTTGTGTAATAAAATCAAGTATCATATTCCTGTTTTATGTCATATCTTAAAAGCAGCAATGAAATCTAAAGAAAGAGGTAAAATTTTAGTTACTTAATTAATCTTCCTGGTTTGGGACCCAGGACTGTCAGCATTGCTTCATTTAGCTTACTGTTAACAATGGAGCAAAAGTAGCTTTTTACTAGTGCTACTTCACCACACATATGTTTTGCAAATTGGGTAAGAAATGGTTGTGGGTATTTAAAAGAGGTATGGAACACAACCTAGATCAGTGTTTCTCAACCTTTTTTTGCTCATGGCTCCCTCCTGAGCCTCATTCATCATACGCCTGGCAGTTAAGTTTGGGTGGCCCCCTCAGAAACTTACTGTGGCCACCTAGAAGTAAGGCATGGCCCCCTGGGGAGCCATATGGCCCACATTGAGAACTACTGATCTAGATAACTGTAAACCTGTGCAGTTTTACAGAGCAGTTATCAAAGAAATTAGATATCAAAGAAAAGAAGCCAGTACTAATTTCTGAAGTTTTTCTTCTTCTATCAAGGTAATACATATAATAATCATTATCATCCCGAGCTTAGTTTGTTCATGTTTGCCTCAGAATCCTTATTTTAAAAAAATTAAAAAAAAAAAAGAAAAGAAAAGAAAAAGTCACAAAGAGCTGAGGCTGGAATCTAATCTGAAATTTACCAGTATAACTAATATCCATACCAACTTCACAGACCTCAATTGTGTTTCTTTGGATTTAGGCTCTGATTCAGGACAGAATTATGCCCATGCTTAACTTGAAGCATGTGCTTAAGTACAAATGACTTCAGTGGATTTCAACTCATGCGTAAGTGTTAGCCTCCATAGGGATGTGTAAAAATGTGACTTATAAGTCACATACCCTCTGGGTATGTCTACACTACAGCGCTAATTCGAACTAACGCGTCTAGAACTAAAAACTAGTTCAAATTAGCGTTTTGCTAATTCGAACTAGCATGTCCACATTAAGTGGACCCTGAACAGGGCTTAAGGATGGCCGGAAGCAGTGCCGGCAGGGCATCAGAGGAGGACTTAGAGCGTGGAGATTCTGTCTCAGGCTAGCCGAGGGCTGTGCTTAAAGGGTCCCAACCCCCACCACAGACAGACAGTTCTCAGGGGTGCCCTGCTTGAAAACCAGTCCTGGCTTGGAGTGCCCTGAGTGCCCACACTGGGCACATCACACCACTCGGCCATCAGCCCGGCTGCACTTGCCGCAGGCTGCCATCTGGGGAGAGGGGGCAATTGGGGGGCTGCAGGAGAGCTTCGACCCCCAGAAACCCACAGAGCCAGCCCAGTCCTCCCCATCGGGGGCTCATGCCCCATTCCTCCCTCACCTCCTTCCACTTACCCTTCCCTAGCCCCTTTTCTTGATGTACAAAATAAAGGACAATTGTGTTCAAAAATGGAATCTGTCTTTATTGAACAAAACTGGGGGAGACTGGGAAAAGGAGGTGGGAGAGGGGAAGAGAGAGGGTGGGAGAGGGGAGGGCAACTAAAATGATCAGGGGTTGGGAACAGGTCCCATATGAAGAGAGGCTAAAGAGACTGGGACTTCTCAGCTTAGAAAAGAGGAGACGGAGGGGGGACAGGATAGAGGTCTATAAAAGCAGGAGTTGGGTGGAGACGGTGCATACAGAAAAGTTCTTCATTAGTTCCCATAAAGAAGGACTAGAGGACACCAAAGGAAAGGAATGGGTAGCAGGCTTCAAACTAGTAACAGAAAGTTGTTCTTCACAAAGCAAAGAGTCAACCTGTGGAACTCCTTGCTGCAGGAGGCTGTGAAGGCTAGAACTAGAACAGAGTTTAAAGGGAAGTGAGATCAAGTGATGGAGGTTGGGTCCATGGAGTGCTATTAGCCAGGGGGTAGGAGTGGTGTCCCTGCCCAAAGTTTGTGGAAGGCTGGAGAGGGATGGCACGAGACAAATGGCTTGGTCACTGTCTCTGGTCCATCCCCTCCAGGGTCCCTAGGGTTGGCCGCTGTCAGCAGACAGACTACTGGGCTAGATGGACCTTTGGTCTGACCCAGTACGGCCATTGTAAGCTCAGGGCTCAGGGTCAGGGGTCTCAGTGGACCACCTTGATTTTCATGCACACCTGCTCCTGGGTGGCCAGGCTGACAGCTCTCCTGCCCTAGACGGCCACCTTCCTGTGCCTAGTGCGGAGATCGTGGATGATGTCCACGATGTCCGCACTAGCCCAGGCGGGTGCCCGCCTTTTGCGGTCCCGGGCAAGCTCCCGGGAGCCGCCAGCCTGGTCCCGGGAAGAGGGGGAGGGCTGGGGGCATCGGGTGGCTGGCTCGATCCGTGCCAGGTGCAGGGTCTGCTGGCTGGGTGCTGGCAGGCTTGCACCTGGCATGGGCACCATAGCCAGCCCGTGCCCCTTTAAGGGGTCCGGGGCCGGGAGGGGGGCATAGAGTTTCCCTGGTGTTGGCCAGAGTGGCCACCAGGGAAACCTGGGAAGCCTTAGCCTCCCACTAGTTCGAATTAAGGGTCTACACAGCCCTTAATTCAAACTAGCTAGTTCGAACTAGGCTTAATCCTCGTAAAATGAGGTTTACCTAGTTCGAACTAAGCGCTCCGCTAGTTCGAATTAAATTCGAACTAGCGGAGTGCTAGTGTAGCGCCTATTAAAGTCCGTTAGTTCGAACTAACTCTGTAGTATAGACATACCCTCTGATATTAGGCATGGCATAGCAGGCTCTCCTCCTCTGGTATCCCATGCTGACAGCTTTAATGTTCTTGCAATAGTCTGTTGTGACAGTTCTCTGGTCAGGTCATTTATAATCCCAGCCCTACTTTCAGGGCAACAGATACTCTCACTGAACAATAATCCTCATGCCAGGTCTTCATTCCAGATCTGGGCTAAATGGTCGTTACATCTCTTATATCCCTGGGCTTTCACACCATCTTCTGTGATGATTGGTAGGGTAAGCCAGGCCCTCTGCCTTCTCTATGTCCCAGCCCAATGATCCTGTAGCAAGCAGAAATGATATGCTCCCAGACTCCTTGCTGCCTCCCTGGGCCTTCCTCATCCTGTCTTTCTTTTGTCCTTTTTTACCAGCCCATTCCAGGGCTCCCTACTTCTCAGTCTTGTCACACCTTCCTAGCCTCTTTCACAAAGGAAGGCTTTCCAGAGTTCTTTCTTTCTTATCTTATCTGTCTCTTCATATTCTTCTGTGATATCAGTATGTTGAGCGATAAAAAGGCTTGTCACTGGCTGTGTGTACACTATGGGTTTTTTCCAGGATACCAGAGGAAGAAGGGCTCTTTCAAAAGAAGAGGCTTTTCCAAAATTTGGCCCAGTGCAGACAGGAAAAAGGTATGCCAATTGCGCCGTGTAATTTGCATACCTTTTTCAATAGATCAGTGTAGTGTAGACAGAGCCACAGGAGCTCACTATGTCCCTGTTCTCACATTTCCACCACTATCCTCAACTTGCCAGAATGTTCTTCTGAGGAGAGGATTCCAAAGTCTACTCACTTTCTCTTACTGGGCTTCCTTCCTCCCTACAACTCTCCTGAAGTACTTTTTTCATTACTCACCCAGTTCCTCTCATCTTGGCTTCATCCTAAATTGGGCCTGCCCTGCACTCCAAATGTAATAGAGTGCCCTAAATTGCTCTAGTTCCAGTGAACTCTTTGTCTGCCAAAGGGGGTATACACTCCAACACAGGACACTTTCCTGTATCTCTAGTGCACTCAAAATTAAAATGTATCCTTTAGGCTTTTCTGCTTGAGCACTAAGGATATGTCTACACTAGCCCCCTAGTTCGAACTAGGGAGGCTAATGTAGGCATTTGAAGTTGCAAACGAAGCCCGGGATTTAAATATCCCGGGCTTTATTTGCATCTTCCCGTCCGGGCACCACGAGGTGTAACAGTTAACTCGAACTAAGGACTTAGTTCGAGATAACGTTTGACTGCCACGTGTAGCCGCGGGCAGTTAGTTCGGACTAAGGGGATTTAAAAATGGCACCCAGATGGGAAGATGCAAATAAAGCCCGGGATATTGCTTCATTTGCAACTTCGAATGCCTACATTAGCCTTCCTAGTTTGAATTAGGGGGCTAGTGTAGACATACCCTAAGGGACTGAGCATCAGCAGAATAATGCACTAGGGAATCCTCTATAACTGACAATATATGGTTCACATATCTTTATCAAGGCGAAGAAATAAAAATATTACTGCTGGTCTATAGATTGATATCTTAGGCAGCTTATCAAGATGAGAGAGATTCAGCTTTTAATATTTGGAATGGAGCCTTCAACATTATCTCACTTAATTAATCTCACTTCAGTATACGTGAAGCGAAGAAAGTCCATTTCAGCCCAATTGTTTCTATATATTAAGTCAATTCTACAGATTTGCATCACTCTTACAGTGCTTATCTGAGGTTCTATAACAGGTACAACAAAAAAAAACCAAAAGAAAAACATTAACCCCAAAAAAGAGGGACTCACAATGCAAAGACACAAGTGGGTGTAATTCAGCAAACAAAGTGGCCATGAATAACTGGAATTCTTCATAGACCGGGTGAAGTTTATTCCAAGAAGCATCATTTTTATATACACCCAAGCAAGGAACTTTTCAATACCATTTGGTTAGAAAGGTATGCTGAGAAGAAACTCAATGTGGTTCATACTAACAGAAGATTTACTGATTCAATTGTCAATAAACTTTACAGCAAGTTTACTGATTCAACTGTTATACTCACTGCCTCCATTCTTAGTACATAATACTACTGTATATTTTCAAACAAATTTAGATCAGGAAGAATGACCATGTAGGGCAAAACCTTGCAGGCAATGTCTTCAATGGGGAAAAAACTCCAGTACATTTATTCAAAGTGAAATTTTAAACAAGATTTGTATGATTATGCTTATTATTATAGAGGTTACTGTGGTTTGCTCCTTGCTGTGAAAAGCAACAAAATCCTGAACACTAAGTTTAGCATGCACAGTAGTATTCTGTTTATCTATTCATTAACATTTTGCACTCAAGGTGAGCCTCCTTAAAGGTAACTCAAAAAGAAGGATTTGCATATATTATAGCATTACACACTGTATGGTCTTCAAGAAATACAGTTCATGGTCTATTGCACATTCTATACAAATTTTAAAAGTTCAATGCAATTGAGAACATTTTTATTACAGAACACTGTATTCTACCATTATTCCTCTGGCCATTAAAATTGCTAGTATTTTCTTAATAACCTTTACAAGTTGGCTGTAAAAGCTACTTAGAAATTCAACTGGGCAACAAAAATATCACATATGATAGTACATTTCTAATATTAAATTCAAGAGAAAATACATTTTCTTATGTAAAACTTTTTTTCAAATGAAACAAGTGTGGACAGAATAGGTGTCCAAGATTAGCTTATAAGCTATAGGAAAACACTTGTAAAAGGGTGATGCATTTGCACTGGCATGAGGAAGGCCCAGGGAGGTTTGACCACTGTTCTCAAAGAAGATAAGCCTCTTTCTATACGTTGTGCAGCTAGTTTTTGCCAACTATGTCGTTGATGTAAATTGAACCACATTCAGATCAGAACTGGAAGGATATCAAAAATACAAGATAGAACCCTGAAGGGGTAGAACAGGGAGGACAGCAGGAAACGGTAGAAGACTATGCTAATAAACATAAAGGCTTACATCCACAGGGAGGAAGGAATTAACACAGAAGTGAAATGGAAGAAAAAATATAAGCCAGCTTCTCTATCACCTCATCAGAAGTTTGTTTTCTTTCTGTTTCCTTAATATGGTCAGAAAGTTACTTTTATGTGCAATCAAGCACTCTCGGTACTGTACAAAAGGTATCAGTATTTGGATTTGAGAAAGGGTGGCTACAGGCCTAATTCAGCAACTGATGTCTAATTGGTGCAGTTGCACCAGTGAATACTCTGAAGTGTAGAGAATGGTTAGCTGAAATCTGTACCAACTGAGGGTATGTCTACACTACAGCGCTAATTCGAACTAATTTAGTTCGAATTAGTTAATTCAAACTAAGCTAATTCGAACTAACGTATCCAGACTAAAAAACTAGTTCGAACTAGCATTTTGCTAATTCGAACTAGCAAGTCCACACAGAGTGGACCCTGAACCGGGGTTAAGGATGGCCGGAAGCAGTGCCGGAAGGGCATCAGATGAGGACTTTGAGGGTGGAGCTGCTGTCTCAGGCTAGCCGAGGGCTGTGCTTAAAGGGACCCGACCCCCACCCCGGACAGACAATTCTCAGGGGTGCCCCGCTTGCAAAGCAGTCCTGGCTTTGATTGTCTGGAGTACCCACACTGGGCACATCACAGCACTCGGCCATCAGACCGGCTGCACTTGCCGCAGGCTGCCATCTGGGGAGAGGGGGCAATTGGGGGGCTGCAGGAGAGCTTCCACCCCCAGAAGCCCGCAGAGCGAGCCCAGTCCTCCCCATTGGGGGCTCGTACCCCATTCCTCCCTCACCTCCTTCCACTTACCCTTCCCTAGCCCCCCTTCCTGATGTACAAAATAAAGGACAATTGTGTTCAAAAATAGAATCTCTCTTTATTGAACAAAACTGGGAGTCTACGTCTACATTGGCCCCTTTTCCGGAAGGGTCATGTTAATTTCAGAGGTCGTAATAGGGAAATCCACGGGGGATTTAAATAATCAAAGTAGGAATAAGATCCTCCGGAAAAGGGCTTTTTTTCCGGAGGTCCGGGGCCAGTGTAGACGCTCTTTTCCGGCTTTTCTAAAAGCCGGAAAAAAGCGGCGGACATTTTTATTTAAATGCCGCGGAGGATATTTAAATCCCCCGCGAATTTCCCTATTACGACCTCTGAAATTAACATGCCCCTTCCGGAAAAGGGGCCAATGTAGACGAGCCCGGAGAGACTGGGAAAAGGAGGTGGGAGAGGGGAAGAGAGAGCGTGGGAGAGGGGAGGGCAACTAAAATGATCAGGGGTTGGGAACAGGTCCCATATGAAGAGAGGCTAAACAGACTGGGACTTCTCAGCTTAGAAAAGAGGAGACGGAGGGGAGATAGGATAGAGGTCTATAAAAGCATGAGTGGGGTGGAGAGGGTGCATCAAGAAAAGTTCTTCATTAGTTCCCATACTAGAAGGACTAGAGGACACCAAAGGAAAGGAATGGGTAGCAGGCTTCAAACTAGTAACAGAAAGTTGTTCTTCACAAAGCAAAGAGTCAACCTGTGGAACTCCTTGCTGCAGGAGGCTGTGAAGGCTAGAACTATAACAGAGTTTAAAGAGAAGTGAGATAAAGTCATGGAGGTAAAGTCCATGGAGTGCTATTAGCCAGGGGGTAGGAGTGGTGTCCCTGCCCAAAGTTTGTGGAAGGCTGGAGAGGGATGGCACGAGACAAATGGCTTGGTCACTGTCTTCGGTCCATCCCCTCCAGGGTCCCTAGGGTTGGCCGCTGTCGGCAGACAGGCTACTGGGCTAGATGGACCTTTGGTCAGACCCAGTAAGGCCATTGTAAGCTCAGGGCTCAGGGTCGGGGGTCTCAGTGGACCACCTTGATTTTCATGCACACCTGCTCCTGGGTGGCCAGGCTGGCAGCTCTCCTGCCCTAGACAGCCACTTTCCTGTGCCTACTGCGGAGGTCGTGGACGAGGTCCATGATGTCCGCACTAGACCAGGCATGTGCCCGCCTCTTGCAGTCCCGGGCAAACTCTCAGGAGCCGCCAGCCTGGTCCCGGGAAGAGGGGGAGAGTTGGGGGGCATCGGATGGCTGGCTCGAGCCGTGCCAGGTGCAGGGTCTGCTGGCTGGGTGCTGGCAGCCTTGCACCTGGCACGGACATTGTAGCCAGCCCGTGCCCCTTTAAGGGGTCCGGGGCCGGGAGGGGGGCAATAGAGTTTCCCTGGTGTTGGCCAGAGTGGCCACCAGGGAAAGCTGGGATGGGCTAGCCTCCCACTAGTTCGAATTAAGGGGCTACACACCCCTTAATTCAAACTAGTAAGTTCGTACTAGGCGTAGTCCTCGTGGAATGAGGTTTACCTAGTTCGAACTAAGCGCTCCGCTAGTTCGAATTAAGTTCGAACTAACGGAGCGCTAGTGTAGCGCCTATGAAAGTTAATTCGAACTAACGTCCGTTAGTATCTACTTTCAGCTAAGAAAAAATGGTAGAAATTTCTTCATAGTCCATTACATCCACTTCTTATTAACAACAAATCTCACAGACTGCATTAAGGGATAAATATTACTTCCCAGGCCACAGATCAATAGACTGAATTCTTAGAACCAGTTATAATCACTAGTGTAGCTAGCTGCCTTGATACTGCAATTTTAAACAACTGTATACTAAAAACTGGATAAGATATCCAGGTTTTAACCAAGCATATCTATTATATTTTGTATCTTCTAATATAGCAAATTTAAGATACATTATTACACACCATAATTACACCAGTTAAGTGTCAAAACTGCACATTCTAATGAGGTGTTTTCACATGTTAACTACACTAATTTCAAGACAACAATTTTCCATGATAATTTATCTTAAAAAAGCAAGGAAAAAAATCAGAATTAAATATTTTTACTGTCAAGAACTGGTAATGTGTTATACATCCTGAAGTTAATGTTTCTAGACTCAGCGGTATTGTGTTTAAGTATTCAAAGTGTAGTAACTATGACTGTTATCATAAAGTGTTAATGGTTCTGTGAATCATATTACTACCAATTTACTAAATATCACAGAATCATAGACATATAGGTCTGGAAAGGACCCTGAGAAGTCATTAACTCCAGCCCTCTATACTGAAGCAGGACCAGGTAAATCTAGACCATCCCTGATGGCGTTTGGCCAACTTGTTTGGGGATTCCACAACTTCCTTTGGAAAACTATTCTAGAGCTTAACTATCTTTTTACTTAGAGAGTTTTTCTTAATATTTAATCTAAATCTCTCTCACTGCAGATTAAGTCCACTACCACTTACCCTCTTGCAGTGAACATGGAGAACAATTAATCATTGTCCTCTTTATAATATCTCTTCTCGTATTTGAAGACTTATCAGGTCCTTGTCTTCTTTTATCAAGACTTTTAAATGTGTCCATTTTTTTTTAATCTTGCCTCACAGGTCAAATTTTCTAAGCTTTTTTATCTTTTTTGTTGCTCTCCTATGGAATCTTTCCACAGGTCCACATTTTTACTAAAGGGTGGCACCCAAAATTGGACTCAGTATTCCATCTGAGGCTTCAACCTGTGCCAAAACAAAACAAAACAGCTACCTCTTGTGTCTTACAAACATCACTTTTGTTAATATACCCTAGAATGACATTGACCTCTTTTGAAACTGCATCACATTGATGACACTTTCAATTTCTGATCTACTGTAACTCCCAGATCCTTTTCAGCAGTACTTCCAACTACTGAGTCATGACAAATCTATGCTGGCTCTTCCTTATAGCCCTATTGCTCCTATATGCTTAAAATTAATTTTAAATATTTTTCCAATATCTTTTCAGGTATTGAAGTTTCAGCTGACTGGTCTATAATTCCCAGAGTTCTCTTGTTCCTGGCTTTAAAAGATTGGTACTATATTTACCCTTCTCCAGTCCCTTGGGACATCAATTCTCCTCCATGAATTCTCAAAGATAACTGCTAATGGTTTCAAGATTAAAGAATTAACTGAATTAAATTCCCAAGGATGCATAGCATATCAGGCTATGCTAACATAAATACAGCTATCTTATTCAGACAGTCGACACCTTGTTTTTCCCCTTATTTTGGTTTTCAAATCTTCCCTTTAAAAAAATATCAGTTAGGTTAGTTATCTGATCATCATTAACCTTGTTAGTGAAGACACAGCAAAATAAGCAATAGACATCTCAGCCTCCTTGATGGCATCAATTATTAGCTTTTCTTCCCTGTTAAGTAGAAGACATATATGTTCCTTCATCTTTCTCTTGCTCCAAATATGTTTCAAGAACTCTTCTTATTGACTTCTATGTCTGAGTCTAAGAGTAACTCATTTTGAGTATTAGCCTTTCTGTTTTTTTCCCATCTGCTTCCCTTAGGAGCGCGAGGGGGGCAGTAGACCCCATCCTCCAAAGTATGAGCACCTGGATTTCATACCTGAGATTTGCTTAAAGCTGCATGCCCTTTCTCCAGAGGCAGTTCTTAAATGAGCTCCTTATAGCTTTGCCTTTGGGGCAGAGAGTTTATTATAAAAAGAGGGAGGCAAGTGATTAAGAATAACAAAAGACTAGTCCTTCAAGTAACTGAAGGATTGTTAGATCATTATGAAAATATTGCCAGGTACTCCACTTATAAAATACAGGGAAAAGGACTAGGAATAAGTGTTGTGCTGGGATTTGCATTTGGACTAGTATGGTTAAACTTACAAATGTTCTTGAAAAGGGGGTAAACAGTGAGATGGCAAAATTTGTAGATACTACAAAATTACCCCAAATACTTAAGTCCAAATCTGACTTGTGACAGGCTGCTGGCTAAGCTAGAGCTCTGCCACTATAGCCTGGCTGAAAAGACCAATTGCAGACAGCTGAGCAAGCCCAGGTCTGAAGGGCTAATGGAAACGACGGTGGGCTGTGATGGGGCATCGCCGCCCCACACTCCGAGCCCCCCAGCCGCTGCCCTGTTCATGGTGTGGGGGCCTGCACACTGGCCTTGTGCCCGGTGCTCAAGCACCACACGGGCAGCCTCCCAACATGGGTGTCAGGTCATGCACAAGCCCTGGAGCGAGGAAGGAGGGAGGAGAGGGGGCTGGAATGGCAGAAGCCCACGCCGTGTGACACATGGCATGGACAAGCTGAGATGTGTTGGAAGGGGACGGGACGAGGAACATGGAGTGGGGGAGAGAGGAAACCCTCGGCATGTTGTGGCCCACCCAGAGCTGACATCAGAGTGGGACATGGCCAGCCAGAACTGATGTCAGGAGGGGAGCTGGGAGTGGGGGATTCAAAAGGAGGTGAGGAGAAGGCAAGAGGCAGGGCAGACTGGGAGGCCGAGGGGACCCAGGAGGGAGGTGAGACCCATGGAAGGAGTCCTAGAGAGAGAGAGAGAGAGAGAGAGAGAGACGAACGGCATCGGCCCGTAAACAGAGGAGAGACTTTAGCAGGGTCGAAGCTGTGCCACCGAAGTCATGGTAAACGACAGAGGGAAACCGAGAGTCTGACAGAGTGGGGAGAAGAAGCAGCCCAGGGCAGGGCAACACATTAGAGCCTGTGGGCTGTCGTGTTTCGGCGAGGAGCCCCGTCAGCCGGACAGGACCGGAAACAGTTCATTTCCTTAGGGCGCTGGGCTGAGGCCCATGAGCGAGGGTGGGCCCGGCCCTCCTCTGCCCATTGCCAACAGTCTCCAGGTTGGCTACGGGGAATTCAGGAACTGGCGCGCCTGCAGCAGGGCCAGCGACCAGAGCGGTGAACGCCGCAGCAAGAGGGCTTGCGAGAGCCAGTGTATAAGACCCAGAGGGAAGAACTGACCAAGTAGTGAGGATTGCACAGGGGTGTACTGGGGACTATGGCCATACGGGACCAAATGCCTGAGAGGCCTGGTCACATGGGTCTTAAAACTTTAATAGAGATGTAGCTGTGTTAGTCTAGTCTTGCTGAAACAAAAAACAGGACTATGTAGTACTTTAAAGACTAACAAGATAGTTTATTAGGTGATGAGCTTTCGTGGGCCAGACTCACTTCCTCAGATGTGCTACATAGTCCTGTTTTTAAAGTGCTACATAGTCCTGTTTTTTGTTTCAGTTAAAACTTTAAGGCTGACCAATGTCCCTCAGGTGACATGCCACAAGATTTCAGAATATGTTAGTGTTAGAGCTGAGTGGGTCTCATAGGGCATGTCTACCCAGAAGGACAAAAGTCAAATTAAGCTATGCAGTCAATTGCGTAGCTGAAGTTGAAATAGCTTAATTAAACTTTAGGTGCTGTCTACACAGCAACAAGCCAAAGGAAGAACACTCTTCCTTCAACTTCCCTTACTCCTCATGAAATAAGGGTTACAGAAGTCGGAGAAAGAAGTCCTCCATCTCGACACTATTTCAAAATAATGGTTTGCTGTGTAGATGTTCATTTTGTTATTTCAAATTATGCGAATTATTCCAAAATAATGCCACTGTGTAGATGTGCCATATTTATTTAAATTTTCTTTATTTTATATAGGGAATGGATACAGTGCTCCTGTCAGCTAATTGCTAAGTTATTTGCCAAAAAACTAGAGTTTTCCAGTGCCTTAGTAGCTCTTAGAAAGAGGTGATGCATGTGTGGGGAGGGCAAATGGGATCTGTCCCCTCAAGTTTGCTGTGTGGTTTGTATTGAGCATGCTCAGTAACACTGCTAAAGCTGCTGTCCTCAGTCATACCCCACCACCCCCATGGTCTCACTCTCTTCCCTCTCATCATGGGATGCACAAGTTGGGCCCCACCCAACGAAAATCTGAAATGGTGCCCCTGGTCTGCTTGTGTTGTTCTTCTGTACTCCTCCTTAGCAATTTGTCTGTTCCTCCACTTTTTATGGGGTTCTTTTTTTAAAATGTTCAGGTCATTATAGTACTTGATTGAACCATATTGCTCTCTTACTATCCTTCCTATATTTTCCTTGCATTGCAATAGAAGATATTTAATAGTGTCTCCTTAAAACTGACAGCTGTCCTGAATTTCTTTATGTCCTAGATTTTCTTCGGCTTTTGTCACTTGCCTCCAACTGCCCCCTTTGAACCTAGTTTAAAGCCTTTCACACTAGGCAGGTAAATTCAGAATATACCAAGATAAGAATCATAACAGCCAAAGATAGCACAGACAGATGCTGGTTACAGAGGTTTAGCATGAAGGATGAGGGATATATTCATTATTACAGTTCACAAAGGAGAGCTTCCTTGTGATATATATGGTCTCAAAATTGGAGAGCAAAGTTTAGTATGAGATGGGCAAAATACAGCCTGCTAAGCCGCTGGATCTGGGCCATGGCCCAGCAGGAGCTTCAAGCAGACTCTCTTCCTGTCCCACTCCCATACACCACTCAAAGCAGCTAGCTGTAGAGGCCATGTGTTTCTCTGAGCGCTGCAAGACAGGAAGGGAGAGAGGCTCCCGCCCCAAGCACAATCTTGCAGCTCCTATTGGCCAAAAACCAGATAATGGGAGCTGCCTGGGCCAGGCATGGGGGCAGCATGTGACTTAGAGAAGGGCTTGCAGTGCTTAGAGAAGCACGTGACTACTGTAGCCAGCCACTTTGAGTGGCATGTAGGGGCATGGAAGGCAGGGAGTCTGTCTGAGACACCTTCTGGGCTGCTGGCCAGGATCTGCCTAGAAAAGCACCTCCAGCCAGATCCTGCTTCTAGCACCCCAGCCCTTTTATCCCCAATACTCTTCTCCCCCTCCTGTCCCTTTGCCCCACATAACCAAAACCCTCTGTCTCCCCTGATCCTGAAACCAGACCCTCTCCAAGATCCTGCACTAAAATCCCCTTGCAAACTCAGAATCCCCTCTTGTCCCAGGTCACAACACAAACCCCTAACCCTCTCCTAACCCTAACCCTCTCCTAAACCCTCCTCCAGGTCAGAATAAACTTTTGCACCCATACTCATACCTCCTCCTGGACCCTGCACTTTCTCCTGCATCTCAGTCTCCTGCCTCAGCTCACAACCCCATCCTTTACTCAAACTCTCGTCCCAGACCCTACACCATCTTCTGCACCCCAACCCCCTACTCAAGCTCCCTTCAGCACCCAACCTCCATTCCAGACCCCACATCTCTTCCATTAATATCATGGAAGAGTGCGGCCCTTGACCACTTACCAAATTCTTGGAGTGGCCCCACATCAAAAACTATTGTCCATCCTGGTTTAGCACTATCCTCAAATTAGAATAGATTATGAAAAAAATGGATTATTTTTGAGTGTGCATATTAATATATTTTATAGCTCAGGTGACTAGACTAAAGAAAGAGCCTTATCCAAAGCCCACTGAACTCAATTAAAATATTTTTTATTGTGCTCTATAGGTTTGGATCAGGCACCATGCCTGTAAATAATCAAGTGCCTTGTTTTTATCATATTTTCCCTTACCCCTACATTGCAAGAACTGAATGTAAGAAAATAAACCTGTAGAGTTACAATCTCTATATCCTGGAGCTACTCATTTTGTACATACACATTTAGTGGTGCAGCATCTTCACAGAATGAAAAAATGTACTAGAATACAAAAGATTTCCACAGTACAAATACTGAATACACCCCACTTCCAATGTCAGCCACATAATGGCACAAGTATGACTAAATATCCTAGGTCAACACATAAGGCCTTCATTTTCTAAGTAGCTCATTTAAATCAGGCATTTGATATAATATCATCTAAACCACTAGGTGATTAATTGTTGTATTAAGTACACAAAACCACTTTGGTTGCACTGACATAGAACAGCTGTGACAAAAAAAATGACAATTCTATGCTTTGTTCACATTACAACAGCTGTCTCATCCCAGACTTAACTTATACTATTTCTGTAAACAATCACTTAAAATGAAACTCATTTGTGCACACCTGTATGGTTACTTGAGCCCACTTCAGTAATTTTTAAAATGCATTTCAAGTGTCACTGAGAATAACAGCAGAACAGGAATAAAAGTAGAAAAGAAATTTAAGACTCTATTCTGCAAAACATGTTAACATGCGTATGACTATTGCAAGACAATTGTCTGAAGTATGGATAGCAAGATCAAGAGGTTAATGAGCTAATATGATTCAGTGAAACTAGTTACCTTAAGGGGAAATAAAGAAGGAACAACTTTTGTACAGATATCTTTTGCTTACATAAATGCAATGTAAGTTTGTAAGAACTTTCATTGGTAACGTGAAATAAATTGTATTCTGTTGATTATAAAAAAGTGGTATGTTCAGAGAGGATTAATCATAAAATAAAATGTATCAGTTTATCCTGTGGGCTCCCCACTAGTCTATCTCCCAGGAAGCAAAGTCATCCTTTCATCCCACAAACTAAGATGAAGGAAGAAGAAGCTGGTAATTGACTGCTTTTCTAACAATCTTCTCTTCTTTCTCCAACTGCATGCTGGTGATGGGAATGCTTAAAAAAACACTGGTACTCTACTGGCACAGAAGATTCAGGTATGGAATGGCAGCATGTGGTATCTGAAAAGGTTTTAGAGTGCATTCATTGGGAGATGATAACGGTGACTAAAAATCTTTTCAAGCAACCAGATCACAGCTTTCATCAAAGCTATTTTTATAAATAAATGTTTAATTATCTTTTCTTTAGGTTACAGTACATAAGTTGCATTTCATACTTCATAAAGAAAGACACCTTAATTTTACTAATGTAACTTTCATAAATAAGATAGGATTTTTTGCTTCTGCTGCTGCACAGAGATAATAAGAACCTACCTTCTAACTACAGATTCCTGCCTACAACATAGGTTGCAATGATTGTTTTTGTATTTGCATGTTACCAAGAGACAGCCATAACTTTTGAAATCTGAACCTGAAGTGGCAGATATAGCTGGAATTTTCAAAAGATAGTATGAAAAAGGATCAGCTAACCAAATAGAGAGGCCTGTAATAAGCAAGTCCCTAAACATACACGAGTCAGTATTACAGTATGACTCTCTATGGAAGAATTAATGTTCCACACCATTAACGAAATGATTCTGTCATGATACTACTATATCCATTGTTTGCTAGCCTAAATTGTGAAGGTCCATCAAATACACACTGAGAAAAGGCTTTTATTTATGGATAATCTTGTGCCTTGTCAAATCCTTTCACTGATGATTAGGAAATGTTTTTTGGACAAGTTACAGAGTAAATTATGCCTAAAGTTGAAGAATAAATATATTATAGTAGGTATGTTTTTGTATCACTCCATGATATGATTATCTTTTTTCTAGGAACTATTGTTCTTGAATCTTTATGCAAATCCAACTTCCCATTGTCATCTCCATTACAGGCAGTCCCCGACTTACGCGGATCCGACTTATGTCGGATCCGCACTTACGAACGGGGCTTTCTCGCCCTGGAACTCACAGGCAGCGATCCGCCACCTCGACCTCCGGGGCGAGAAAAGCTGCTCCCGGTGCCCCTGGTCTGCTGGAGACGGTCTCCAGCAGACCAGGGGCAACGGGAGCGAAGCCGCAGCGGCGGCGGGTTCCGGCGCTTCTGAGGCTTTGCTCTGGCAAAGCCTCAGAAGCGCGGGAACCCGCCGCCGCTGTGGCTTCGCTCCCGGTGCCCCTGGTCTGCTGGAGATGGTCCCCAGCAGACCAGGGGCACCGGAGCGAAGCCGCAGCAGCGGCAGGTTCCGGCGCTTCTGAGACTTTGCTGTGGCTTTGCTCCCCGTGTCCCTGGTCTGCTGGGGGGGAGGGCGCAGCTAGTGTGCCCCCCCCAGCAGACCAGGCTTTTGTTGCCGGACCCTGGGGCAGAGCAGCTGGGGCGCTGCCGGTTGGTCCAGTAGCGCCGAGGAGCAGTGCTACTGGAGCAACCCAGCAGCACCCCAGCTGCTCTGCCCCAGGCGTCCCCAAGTCAGCCGCTGCTGAAACTGACCAGCGCTGACTACAGGAAGCCCGAGGCAGAGTTGCTCTGCCCCGGGCTTCCTGGAGCTGCCTTGGGGACGCCTGGGGTTCTTAAGTTGAATCTGTATGTAAGTCAGAACTGGCGGTCAGTTTCAGCAGCGGCTGAATCTGGACGCCAGTTCCGACTTACATACAGTTTCAACTTAAAAACAAACCTACAGTCCCTATCTTGTACGTAACCCGGGGACTGCCTGTATTCTTTTCTTGTGATTTCATTGAAGGATACCTACAAGTATGGAATAAGAGGAGTAGATTTCACACCACGCACTATTCCAGGAAACACTTGTATAAGTAACCTGTCTTCTGGCAACAGCCTAGTGACAAATAATTCTGAGGAATTGAAGAGGACAAGATAATTTTGTGTATCAGAGGGGTAGCCGTGTTAATCTGAATCTGTAAAAGTGATGAGGAGTCCTATGGCACCTTGCAGACTAACAGATTTATTGGAGCATAAGCTTTCGTGGGCAAAGACCCACTTCGTCAGATGCATGTAGTGGAAATTCCAGAGGCAGGTATAAATATACAGGCATAAGAGGCATTGGTACTCTTTTCTTATGCCTGTGTATTTATACCTGCCTCTGGAATTTCCACTACATGCATCTGACAAAGTGGGTCTTTGCCCATGAAAGCTTATGCTTTAATACATCTGTCTTTAAGATGCCACAGGACTCCTCGTCGCTTTTGAAGATAATTTTGAGTAATTCATCCTCTGTCATCCAGTCCCAGATTCCAGAAATTGGAGGTTTAAGGTAAGGATGTTAAAGACTAGCAGATTAGTCAACTATTCAATAAGCATTTGCTTATCAAATATTCTTTTGAGACTTGTCGATAGGCACTTTCGCATTCCTCCTCTGAAATGTACATTTCAAAGGAGAAATGTGGAACTCTGCATACAGCCCAGGACCAGAGGGAAGTCCCGCTGACTCCAGGCTGCATGCGGGTGCCTTCTTTGAAATGCCCAAGAGTCCCCAGCGGGGGCTCTTGTGCATTTCAAATCCATGGAGCCCGGGGTCAGTAGGGAACAAAGGGTTCTCTGCTGACCCCGGGCTCCATACTACGCTGCATGCTGCTAGGAGCCCAGGGTCAGCTCCATTGGTATGTGTACAGTGGAGGTACATAGATGCTGTCCAGGGGATAAATCATCTCATCTAGATATTTGCCTAATTTTACAACAGGCTACATAAAATCACTAATGAAGTCAGTGCAAACTACAATTTCAGGCAATGACTTGTTCATACTGCTCTATACACTGAAATGTGCCGATTTATTTTATTATATGACGAAAATGAAAAAGAAAGCAATTTGTCAGTAACAGCATGCCATGATACTTTTGTATTTTTATGTCTATTTTTAAGCAAGTAGTTTTTTAAGTGAGGTGAAACTTTGGGGTACAGAAGACAAATCAGACTCCTGAAAAGGGTACAATAGTCTAGGAAGGTTGAAGTCACTGGTCCAAATACAGTTTAGTCCTGCCATGAATGCAAGGTGTAGGCCTAGATGACCTCTTGAGGCCCCTTCCAGTTCTACAGTTCTATGATTGAACTTCGTCAGCTACTTTGTTGCCCACTCTTTCAAACAAACAGTATTATATCAAAAATGTTAACGTTTCAAATAAAATCTTTTGTAACTGTTAATGTTAATTCTCCAAACTAAAGACCAACATAATTTTCTATTGTACAATATAAACTAATTTTAACCATAAGTTGATGAAAGGACTACCCCCATTAGATTGAATAAATAAGCTGTAGAAATTATTGCAGACTTATTTTCTTATGCATTTGTAGTAGAGAAGACTCAGCAACAACATAACTGGTATCTCCACATTTATGTTCACTCTGCCCCTCCACCCCACTTTAGATGTCCAAATTCTACTGAGAGAAATCCATGGGACCATGAAGCAGCATGATGTGGCTTTGTCACATCCCATTGCCTTTGAGGAAGAATTCGATCCATTCTCATAAGCCCTCAGAGTTTATCATTACAACAACTAAAACAATGTATTCGCTCTTATGCTGAAGTTTAAATAACAGTGCAGAAAGGATTCTACATATACAGACCTATTTCACTTCAAGGGGTTTGCAAAAAGGATGAATTGGTCTAAAAGTTTTCAGTTAATTAACTTTAGTTTATTTTTGTTCCTCTATGCTATCCACAATTGCATCCTTTTTCCAAAGCTTACAACAGAAAATGAACATTTTAGATTTTTTATTATGATATTTTAATTCATTAAATGCAACATGTATCACTAGGAAAAGAAAAATGAAAAACCAAAGGCAGGCAATTCAACCATAACACAAGACTGATTATCTTAGCCTTCAGCCAGTGGATCTATGGACATTCAGATTCACACAATGCCTAGGAGAAAATGGAACTTTGCAATTTAGTATTCTGGCTCTTTAACCATTTATTGAGCAAAGTACTGACAGTTTTTCCATGATGTGTTTGTTTTCTTGATGTTATTTAAAATACCTGTCAATTTAGAGGTGCTAGAGTTCTACCAGTGAAAGTACGTAACTGTATAATGGACAACAAATGTTCACTTCTTAATGAGATGTAAAATGCTACTCTCTTCATGGGTTTTACTGAAGCCAGCACCAGCATAATTGAAGTAGTAATTTTCCTGCCTTTGTTTTTTTTTTCATTTAAATTTCATGGCATTCATTATTTATACACGGGCCTTACTGATAAAGATACAGAATATATAAAAAAACAAGTCTAAAAAAAGAACCGATACATTAATATCCATTCAAAAAGGAGAAACAAGACTGTTGTCTTCATCCATAAGATATAAAACCTATTAAGAGAGTGGGTCAGATCACTAGTTGATGTTAGTTGAGGTAGTTCCACTGATTTCAACACTGACTTTCACCAGCTGAGTATCTGGTACTTTATGGCTAGATTCGTGATAAAGTTCCTTCCCAGAACTACTGCTGTAGAAATGAGCATTCGAATGAGGGAGAAAGTACTATCAAATATAATAGCTGACATTTTCAATTAGCTAAGACTTTTCAGAGGAAAAAGACACTTGAGGATTGATAGACCTGCTAGAACAAGAGGCGGGGAGAGAGGGGAGGGGGAGCACTCAATGATAGTAAAAGTTGATTGAAAATCTTAAATACAAAGAATAACATTCTGTACAAGTCAAGATGACCTCTAACTACAATGCAGAAGGAAAAGAATCCTTTTGTTGTCTAATTTCAAATAGTAACCTTTTTGCTCCCCCCCCCCCATTTATAATTAGATCCTCAGCTGGTGTAACTCTATTGAAATCAGTGGAACTGGAGCTAAAGATCTGGCTTTCAAAATCAGACTCTGGGGGTATGTCTAGACTGCATCCCTCTGTCGGCAGAGGGATGCAGATTAGGCAGGTTGACATTGCAAATGAGGCAGGGATTTAAATATCTTGTGCCTAATTTGCAGAAAAATGGCTGCCGTGTTTTGCTGACTTAGCACTTTGTCAGCAAACAACAACAGTCTAGAGGTGATCTGTCTAGAAAGAAAGCGTTTTTTCGCCAGATCCCTTATGCCTCCTGCAAGGAGGTTTACAGGATCTGTTGAAAAAGGCTTTCTTTCTCGACAGATCCCCCTCTAGACTGCCACTTTTTTTCGACAAAGTGCTGAGTTGACAGAACGTGGTGGCTATTTTATGCAAATGAGGCACGGGATATTTAAATCCCTGCCTCATTTGCAATGTCAACCTGCCTAATCTGCATACCTCTGCAGACAGAAGGATGCAGTCTAGACATACTCTGGGTAGCGGGGCTCTACTTGGTTTCCATTTTGTTAATCCAATTTCTTTCACACAACTAAATGAATATGCCCATGCATTTATGTATCTCTAATTACCTGATTATGACTGACAACCAGGTAATTAGTTTCAGAACCCGGTGTCTGCAAAACTAGAAGCCTCTTTTTAATATGGATCACTCAATTTCCTGAATAATCTATAGATCTCTCTTGTATTATATTACTGTCCTGTCAAATAGGAAAAAAAGGCAAACAAGAGAAAGTAAAAACTTAAAAAACAATGAATGATCCCACATCACCTTAGAAACTAACAAAAATTGGAGACGGTGTCATGAGCTTTCGTGGGCACAACCCATTTTTTCATATGACTGGAGTAAGGAGTTCAGGGTACAAATAAATAGTAGAGAAAGTAAAGACTAATTCATCACAGGTCTCTTTAGGGACTCAAACAGTTCATCCTTTTTGACATTAATGAAAGAACATAGCTTCATTGGATGAGCTGAAATAAAAGTCATTGACATATCAGTGTGTTCTGGCTAGATGGGAAGCAATAGCTCTTGAAAAAAACTTGTTTCATTTTGGAACTGTTTACACTTTGTTATTAAATTTATTTTAAATATGTTAATACAACAGAGCCTTCAACTGGTATAATTTGAAATGAGGATTGGGTGGGTGGAGACTTGGCAGGGAGATAGAAGGGTTCTCTCGTTGAAGATTTTTAAAACAACCTGAGGTTTGTGAAACAACAGTCATCATGGGTCAGAAACAGGAAACTCAAGCTGTGATCTCCAATGTTCAAAAGTATGAGCCTCCACACCAGATGAATTCAAGCAGTAATGCTTTTAAATGGTGACATCGCCTGAACACCCACTGAAGCAGGCTATGTAACAGACTGCACAGTGAGCTATTCCAAAGAAATATGCTCTTCAAAGTCATGAGCTCTATGGAAAAAAGTCATTTTTGGCAGGGATGATTTGGCAGTGTCAGGGTGTGGGGGCTTCATCAGAGGACGGGATAATCACTCCCAACTACCTATCAGTTACACAGCAGAATTATAACAAGAGACTCCTACAAACCACCTCCAGGAATTCATTGCCAAGTTGGACATTCCTAGCTATCAAGTTACGTCATAACAATGACTGCTGCAGAAAAAAAGAGCTATATCAAATGGGGAAAAGCCAAATGACTATACTCAGTGGAAGGTTAAGATGTAATCACCTCTCTTGTGTTTTCATATTTATGTAAGAATTTCTCTTGAAGTAAAAGATCCATCACTGAAAGAATTCTACAAGTTCCATTGAAGTCTGCATAATTTGAATAGCAATTTATATTGTACAAATGCATTTAATGGAGAATTAAACAATGTTAATGTATATTTCCATCCCCTATAAAAACTGAATGTTTCTTCATAGACTATTGAATTGTTATGAAGATCAGATCAAATGAATCCTACTTAGGATTGGCCCCAAATATTGCAGTCTTTGATTACAAGAGGGTTTTTTATACATCCCAAGAATACAGAGATGCATCATTAATTTACATAGCCAGACAGTGCATTCCAAACAACAGAAGTTTATTTGGGATGCAAGTTCCTGCTCTAACTTATGGAGCCAACTGTAATTAAACATGCTGAATTCTGATATACTTAAGCTCTTTTTGTTCCCCTAATGATGATACTTAGTTCTTTTAAAGCAGATCATATATTAAAAGCATTGTACAATGTTAACTTGCACTGTGAAAAAGGCAGTTATTCCTCTACTATTTTTCAGTTATTTTTCAGATCATAGAAGATTAAGGTTGAAAGAGATCTCAGGAGGTCATCTAGTCCAACCCGCTGCTCAAAACAGGACCAATCCCAATTAAATCATTCCTGCCAGGGCTTTGTCAAGGGGCTCATAGCAGTTAAATGGTTCACAGCATAGGCCAAAGTATGTGTTAAGAGGTGCTGATTCCCTGTGCTCAATGCAATACATCATGTAGACTCCACAAGAAATGTGTTTTGGAGTAACCATAGAAATGCAAATGCAGGAACAGAGTCCTTTCTCCCCTCAAATACCTTTTCCCAGAAAAGTCCTCCCAATTAATTGGAGAAAACCAGGGGAAGGTAAAGCAGGGGGCAGAAGAGGACTTTCCATCATTTGACTAGACACTATGGGTATGTCTACACTGCAGCATTATTTTGAAAAATAATTCCGAAATAGCTTATTGCAAAATAAGGTATCCACACTACAAATGCCCATCAAAATAGCGCTGAACTATTTCGAAATAGAGTGTATATACTAACTGATTGGAGACTCAATCGCATTTAAAGCCCCCAGAAGAACTTCAGGCAGGGCATCACGACAATACTCACTTTCCGGAGCTGCTTCCTGAGGCTATCTGAGGCTCAGGCTTAAAGGGACCCCCCTCTACAGTTATAACTTGGGTGCCTTACCTTTGCCAACCTCCTTGAGGGACAGCAAAGCCTTTTCATTGCCTGCTCTGGTTGCCCTTGCAGACACCACAGCACTCTAGCCATGGAGCCAGGCCTGCTGCAAAGCAATCTCCAGCTCCTGGACTTCATGCTGCACCTCCTACTGCAATTCTTGCAGGCTACCCTCATGACACTGCAGAATCTGGACCCACAGCAGGGCACATTCTCACCTCTCTCCACGTGCTGCTCATGCAGCACAGTCCTTCCTGCCCTCCCCTGTGCACCATACACTATCGCTTCTGGTGACTGGACACCAGTTCTGACTGGTGGGACCGGATTGTCATGGAGCGGTGAGACGACCAGCAGTGGCTCCAGAATTTTTGCATGTGGAAGGACACCTTTCTGGAGCTGTGTGAGTGGCTTGGCCCTGCCCTCCGGCAACGGGACACCCACATGCAACTTGCCATCCCCCTCCAGAAGTGGGCTGCCATTGCACGGTGGAAGCTCACTACACTGGACAGCTACCACTCCATCAGGAATCAGTTTGGCATGGGAAGGTCAACCGTTGGAGTCATGGTCATGTAGGTATGACTCTTACTATGTTATTGAGAGGGTGGGGAACTGCTGGAATGGGGTTTCCTAAGCAAGGGGGGAGTGGTGATAGAAGCACCCTCCACAAGAGGTTTTTCAGTCCTGCCTTCACAAAGCCCTGTTGTGGGATGGGGTGAGTTGAGGGTTGCTCCTGGTGTGTGGGGCTGGAAGGGGTTCAAGGACCTCCCGAGGGTCCTGGAAACTCTGTGATTCCCTGTTTGTCTCCTTCTATGGGTGGTGAGGGCCATCAACACCATCCTGCTATGCTGGCTCATCCTCCTGGGAGATGTGGATCCCATTATTACCAGATTTGCCATCATGGGCCTCCCCAATGGTGGGGGGCCATTGAGGGAACCCACATCCCCATCTGGGCCCCCAAACACTGGGAATCTACTCAGCCAGGAGGGGTACTTTTCTATGGTCCTGCAGGATGTCATGGAGCACCGTGGCTGCTTCATGGACATTAATGTTGGGTGGTCAGGGAAGGTGCATGATGCCTGCATCTTCAGGAACTCTAGCCTGTTCCAGAAGATGCAGACCAGCACTTTTTTCCCTGACTGCACCATCAGGGTTGGGGATGTGGACCCTCTACACTGTGAGGGACACAGCCTACCCTTTGCTCCCCTGGCTTATGAAGCCCTACACTGGACACCTTGACCAAAGCAAGGAACGGTTTAATGCCTGGCTCGCAACCTTAATCTTCTATGATCTGAAAAATAACTGAAAAATAGTAGAGGAATAACTGCCTTCTTCACAGTGCAAGTTAACATTGTACAATGCCAGGCTTGCATGGTGGTAGAGGGCACCTTTGGGCATTTCAAAGGGAAGTTCCACTGCCTCTTCACTGCCTGGACCTCAACAAACAGAACATCCCCCAGGTGGTGGGGGGTAGAGGCCAAGCAGCTTGCCAGGACCTTTCAGCATCTGTGCATGTTTGCCATCCGGCAGGCCCATTAGGGGGCTGTGCGCATCTGGGAGGCCCTGAGGGAGAGTTTCAGCCAAGGACACCCATGGGACTCTCCCCTGGGCCTCCCCACAAGGGGCCTCTGCATTGCCCCTGTGTGCCTTTCCTCCTTCACCTCTCCCTTTCCCTGTTCTCCCTTTCCACTTTCCTCCCTCTCTCTGCTGCTTGGTGCCCACCATGTGTAGGCATAGAGAAGAACCCTGTTAAAGTTCTTCAAGCCAATAGATTTGAGGGAAATCATCTCTCTCTCTCTCTCCTTCCATCCCCCCTTCCTCTTTCAAAAGATGTCAACAGTCAAACTCTGTCTCCTGCCTCTGCTTGAATATATTAATTTCTCTGCCAGAAGTAACATTTCTGTCTGTGCTTGGGAAAGGGTGGTGGGTAGAAAGAACTGAATTGATTGAATAAGTTGAGTGGTAGAAAATAATTACTAAGATAAATGGTGGATTCTCCATAACAAAGTCTTTAAATCAGCTTTTTGAAGACTTCAGTAATTCAGCCAGAGGTGTGGGAGTCTGTTACAAAAGTGGGTGGTTAAGGTTCTATGGCCTGCAATGTGCAAGTTGTTAGACCAGATAATCATGATGATCCCTTTTGACCCTAAAGTCTATGAGCCTGATAGGTCAATCATTAAGTGCTTAGTCAGGCACAGTGCAGTAAATAATTATATTAAATATAACAAGCCATAAACAAGCTTGATGCAGGAATTTCACTGAGTAAAATTTTATGGCCTATGTTATGCAGGTCAGACTAGGTGATCATCATGATCTCTTGTGATCTTGCATCTAAAATGGTAAGCTCATTGTTTGGATATCTAGGGCAGTGTTTCTCAACTAGTGGTACGAATACCCTTAGAAGTCTGGGGGGGGGGGGGGGGGGAGTATGTCAACACAACCGAAATTTGGAGAAAACTGAATTTTTTGTTTTAAGTTTTACAGAGTTATTTTTGTACTTTTTATACCCAAAAATGTAATCACCCACCCAGCTACAATAAAGTTGTTTAAACAAATGTGTTGCAATGGTAGAAAAAAAAATGTGTCTGAAAACTGCAGGTACTGGGGGGTACTTTTTTTTAAAAAAAAGGGGTACTTTTTAAAAAAAGGTTGAGAAACACTGATCTAGGGTGGAATTGCTTGGTGATCAAGCATACTATACCTTGCAAGCACCTTTTTAAAACAGTTTTTTCAGCTTTGAAAAAAACGCCCATCTTTTAGGTCTCTGGAGATGTGTTCAAATTTGAATATAGAGTGAAATAAATATTAAAAGATTAGAACACAAATACCCCTCCACTTTCCTCTGGCAGAAGCCTGGCTACATAGAAAGGCTTTGAAGTCAGTATTAATTATTAATAGTATTTATTATGTATATTACAATAGTGCCCAGAAGCTGCCCTCAGTCTCTGCACTACTCTACTAGGTGTGGCAGAAACATTTAGCAAGATATGGTCTCTTCTAAGAAGAGCTCACAATCTGAAAAAAATATTTATTAGGAAAGGGTATGATATTAGATAGGTTCACTTTTCCTTCAAAAACACTAAAAGATAAATTCAAAGAAAAAGCATCTGGTAGACTAAACTATTAATAATAATAATACAGCTTATAGAATTCACCCCTCAATTCCAATTCTACTCTAAACAAATATGTTTGCTTGGGAAGAAAAAAAAGTCAACAGGGTTTTCTCTTAGAATTATATAAGGCACTTATCTATTATATATTTGAAAGAGTTTGTGTGTCTATCTGTCTGTCCGTCCATGAGTCTGTTCAAGAACTCCTCCTAAACGGTAAGTGCTAGGACCACCCAATTTCTTATGCTGCTTCCTCTTATCATAACTTAAATCAAGGTCAGAGTTTGATTGTGCTACAATGGAATGTTTCTCATAAAGTGGAAAGGGAGGCTCTGTTCACAGGATCAGTTATCACAGGACAGCAGGAGTCAGAGATGGGGGTCGGGACAGCTATAACTGCATTGGGGCAGCAAGGGACAATAATGGAGAAAGGAACAGCTGTGTACTATATATTTGAGAGTTTGTCTGTTTGTGTGTCTGTGTGTCTGTCTGTTCCCCCAGCTGCAGGACATGCACCCCTCCCCTGGCTGAACCTGCTGCATCTGCAGCAGCTATGGACAGGAGTTTCTCATCTGGCCCCAAGCTGCTGCAGTAAGAGAGGGCTTGGGTTGTCCTCTCTTTCTGGGGCAGCTGTCATACTGAATCCCTCATCCCCAGTTCAACCCCAGAGCAATGTTAAATGAATACAAACAAAAATTATTTCAGTTAAGGACCTGATCGATGCCAGGTAAATCCTCTAGTAGGAATATATATAACTATCAATTCTGTGCAAAATTATTATTTATTTGATTTACTGCAGCATCTCAGGACCCCAACTGAGATCTGGGCCTCACTGTCATACATACAGATGATCACTGGCCCAAAGAGTCTATAAGGTAAGAAATATTTTATTTATATTGCAGTATTGCCTAGCTGTCCCAATCAGAATTGGATATCTAGGGGGTTTGTAGTACTTGACAGTAAAAAAATAGATGTGTCTGAGAATCAGTTTATATTAGGCCAAACATAAATGCTGTGTCAAATGTGCCTTTTAACACATAAGGGCAAGTTGAGAAATTTCTTCATTAATCATGGCTAGATCCCATTAGTCTAAGCAAAATAAATACTCTATCACACAGTCATTGGGCCTACCTGGGATAGCATTTAATGGTGCAAGGCTCATTTGCTTTGCACTTGAATCCAAGCAACTTTGTCTGTCATTATTTCAAGCTCCACATGGAGTTGTTAACTACACCCTTTGGAAACTATCAGGGTGTGTGCAAAGAGGTTAATACAGCTTTAAGGTTAAATGGAGTATATGTATGTTGTGGAAATTACTCCCTCCTCCAATATAATGTGGTATCAGGCACAACTCTCATGAGGAGATGGAGAACTTCAGTGGTCAGGCAGAAGCTCTGATTTCCAAAAGATCTTAGGGATCCAAGCATTCCATCTTTTGGGAACTTCATAAGGGAAAACAGTTTTCTTTCCTGTTGGGTCACCTCTATCGGGTGGCCCTATATAATCTATAGACAAATATGTTTGTACATGTTCTAGCAGAAGTTCAGATACAGTTAAAATTAAACAAAGTGAAATTTGTAAGAAAGGGCAAGGAAAAGTGAAAAGGCCATAAGCCATATTTCCATTAGTATACTCTTGAGTCATAAATCACTTTGTCCTTCTGGATCTTCAGCATTTACATTTACTACAGGGTTAGCTTTAGTGGGAAAGCCAATCTTCTGAATAATGAGCATTGAGTGGGAAGCCATTTTTATAATAGTTTCTTACAATTAAATAAAATCTTTCTTTCTAAAGAATCCTAACATTTACACGCTGAAATTTCTGACTTTGCCTGATTAACGAGAGCAGAATACAGAGAAGTTGCCCAAAATACAGATACTATAACTACTTCTTCCACTACTAAGATGCAGCCACTTCACAACAGTGGCTTACCTGTGCACAGCTATGATAAAAGTTAAGAATATCACATGCAATTGAAGTGGATAGGATAAATTCAGGGGAGAGATTATGTGAGGATTACCTGTTGTGTTCCCTCCCTCTGGGGCATCTGGTATTAGCCACTGTCAGCAGACAGGATACTGGGCTAGATAGACCATTGGTCTGACCCAGTATGGCCCTTCTTATGTTCTTAAGTTTAGGTAGACAGAATGTTACTACCCATACTGGAATTTGGCCAGGATACTGGAGCTAATGCCCCTGTAAAAAACACCATGAGATCTTTAACTCAATTTTATGACTTGTATTAAGCAACACTACTTAAGAGTATATTGTCTCCTAAAGCCAATAAACCATGCTGCCATTTTGGTTGATAAGGTTGCTATTTACTGAATCATCCCCTTTCTAGAGGGCTCTTCCCTGCAAGTACTGACTACTCCAGTCCTTAGCAAATGAGCTGACAAAAATATCCTAGTTAGATGGGATATTTGACTGTTGTCATATTTCTCTTTTCCTAAGAGGTGTGAACACAGCAATTGGGCAAAGGAGATACATGGTATGTAGGGAGAAATCCACAAGGGTCAATGTTTTGAAAAGGTCAGGGAGGAGCAAACTCTTCTTTGGGTACCCATCTAGGGGTTCAAGTTAAACCTGAAAATTTTTAAATTTGGTTTTTGGTTGCACCATGTTGTCTGAGCTCCCAGTGATATGAGCACCCAACGGCTACATCTATCCTGCAGGCTTATTGCGCAAGAATGGCCGTTTGTGATTAAGAAGATGGCGGGTTTGTGATTAAGGCACTATTCTGGGACTCAGGAGAGTTGGATTCAATTCCTAATTCTCCTACAGATCACCTGTGCAACTTTAAACACGTCACCTCATCTCACAAAGCTTCAATTCTCCATCTCTAAATTGGGTATATACTGCTTTGCTCTCAATTCTGGTAGTATGACAGACCCAGACCAGCCATCTGCCATTCATGGGTGGAGGGAATACATGCTGTAGCTTGGGTAAACAGCTTTCTACTACTACTGATGAGAGAAAGCTAAAATAGTCTCAACTAAACTCTCATTCTTGTGCACACACATTCAAGAATGTATGTTTTCCTTTTGTCATCTAATTTCTTGTTTCCTTTGTATTATTAGTAGGTCAAATCATTTAAGAAATTTATGTTTTACTTTTAAAGAAAATAAAAAAGTCTATTACAATTTTTCCAGATTATTGATTCACTATTTCTAATTGTCTGCCATAAGCAATCTTTGATAGTAAGCACTGTACAATACTAATGGGTAATTCATCATATGGAGCACTTTAAAGGGAGCAATTTTTCATTATTGACAAGTAGAAAAGCATAAACCTCTGGAATATTTCAAACCACACACATCTTTATTAACACACTTTGAAGAAATTATAGAACCCTACAGGCAGGGGCATCCCTGAAGAGGGTGCAGGTCTTGGGGTAAGTTCCCCTCCTAGTGCCCCAGACACAGGACAACCCTGCAAAAGGGGGTTTACAGGCTCTTGTGCAAAGGGTTTTTTCCTGACAAATGGCCCCATCTACACAGGTCTTTTTGTTGCAAAAACCTCTTCTGCAAAAAGGATGGGAAGAAGATATTCAAATGAGAGCACGAGATTTGTAAATGAGCACTTCATTTGCATTTCCTCTTCCACAAAACACCCGCAGTGTAGACATAGCCTAAGGGAAGTTAAGCACGTGAAACAAATTACTTAGGGAAATTGCAGAATCTCTTTCATTGGAAGTTTTTAATAACAGACCAGACAAACACCTGCTAGACACATTATAGAAATCTGCTAATTGGCTGTTCCAGCATGTGTACTTACTGGAGTCATGGCATGGAGCCCTACAGCTCTCATTGACTCCGGTTCACCATTTGTAGCAAAGGGGAGCCGGGAGAAGCAGCGTGGGCCAGGCTGCCACTTCCTGTGGCTCCCCGTGACTGCAAACAGCGAACTGGAGCCAATGGGAGTCATGAGGCTCTGTAACCACAGCACTGGTAAGTAAACATACTGGAGTGACCAGTTAGTAGGTTTCTCAAAGTGGTTTCACGGACCACTTTGAGAAACATTGCTCTAGATAATATTTATCCTTGCCTAATTGCACTGGACTAGACAACCTGTCAAGGTCTCTTCCAGTCACACCTTGCTATCATTTCTGTGTCTTTAAATTAGGTTTTAGAATCCAGTTGGAGAATTTTCTCAGTCTTTAATGTTACTTTTTGAAGCATGCCCTGCTGCTGCATTATAAAGGGTGAAAATAGCTTTTAGTGACTTTACCCAGGGTTTATAGTCATTTATGGTATGCAGGATTGCCATCCTTTCAAATGCACAAAACCAAACACCCTACTCTCCCTTTCCCAAGGTGCCAATCCTCCACCAATTAAATTCCCACTCCCTTAGTGTCTTGTTCTCCCCCATCTTCACTCACTTGCACAGGGCTGGACCCAGGGATGAGGGATTCTTCTCTGCTACCCCTCTATTTCCTATCTTTCCTAGAATCCAGGTGAACTTTTCTCTAATTCAATACCTCCTGCCAAAACTCCTCTGTTTGCAGCCTAATTAGCTGATTGGTCCCACCTGGCCTAATTCAGCTTTTGCAGAACCTGTGGGGAAGAACAAACCACATCACACTTGGCTGATTTGTGCCTAAGATTACATAAACACAAATTTTACATGAAGCTATCCACTAGAGAAACATGAAATCCATAACAACGGGGCCAAAATGGCATCCAAAAGGTTAGACTAGATTAAGACAACACTCATCCACGAAAAACGTACATGCATGTCTCCCTTGCTTAAGTATTGTAACACTAATTCTATTCATACTTCCACCAGTTCTTGTCATGATCATGAAGGTTAGCCAGCAGCCTGAGGACTACGGGCTTAACCTTACCTAAATCAGGTAGATTCAGCCAATAGGAATGCAGGTAGGAATTTCAAATGGGACAAAGGAATTTTTGGTTTTTCCCTCTCCTTTGTCCTGGGCAGTTTCTCTCCATCTACTGAGGGGGGCAGACAGAACGTCTCCCTCCAAGAACAGACTCTTCACTCTTCTGTAAGTAGGGTAAAAGTTTAGATAAATCCGTTAGGTTTTATTGGTTTATTATTTGGGAAATGGGATCTGATATCTGTGCATTTAAAAATGCTTTTTGCTTTCTTTTGTAACTAAGTTCTAGGCCCATAGTGGAGTTTCCCCATGAGTATTACCTTGTGACTTTTCCATCTAGTCATTATGCTTGCAACAGGAACATTGTGGTGATAATAAAAGTTCTTTCTCTTTTCTTTTTATTAACCTGGTATTGGTTAATTTTTGTGTCCTGGTTTGTACTTTAGGGGTGAGATTTCCCAAGTAGTCTCTCCCTGGTATTTTTATCACTACTTGGGTGGTGGCAGCAGAGTTTTATCCCCAAAATCTAGGTTGTTAAGATTTTGGGGGGAAGGTTTTTACCAAAGCCTGGGAAGATAAGGTTTTGGGTACTTTTGTGGGCACCCACTTCTGCATTCATCATGCTAGAGAGAGGAAGGAGCCTTGACAGTTCTGAACTAGTGTGACCAGATTTGCACCTGTGTAACTGAGCAGCATCGGTTTCTATGGCTAGACCCACTGACAGAGGGAGCAAAGGAGGCAACTGCCCCGGGGTCTGGCAATTCTCAAGGACCCAGGGCTCCCAGTCATCACCGCTACTACTGTTGCTGTGGTGGTAGCCACAGCCCTCGCCCCTTTAGAATTGCTATCATAGTACCACATCTCATTCTCTAGACCCATACACCATGCACTCAGGGCCAGCTCTGAGGGCAAGCGAGGGAGGGAGAGTGCCAATAGAGTGGAGCTGGATGCTGGTTATTCCAGTACCACCCCTTCCAGCCAAGGCCCGGCTCTTTCCTGAAGTGCAGAGTCATCTCCCCCACCCAATTGACCAGGGGCCCAACGAACCTGTTGGCTCCCCTGCCATTGGCTTATTGGTTTGTTAGGCTATTTCTAAAGAAGACCATAGCTTTTATATGCTACTGAAATACTAAGACTGGACATTTTACGTGATATTCTATGGGAAGCTTTACATGAACTCTGCAGCTATCTCTCCAGTGTAGAAGACTAGAGATTCTTTAACAGTGCACATAAATTAAAACTAAAACTAGTTACATTGAATTATGCATGAAAAAAATGAAATGAAAAAAAAATGTAATCATCACAGAATTTAATGCCCATGCTAATCTTTCTATTACTGGTATGTATTTTCTGCTGTCCCTAAATTTTCAATTTAAAATGTGCTGAAGAATAAATAACAAATGGTAGGAGAAGCATTCAGAAAGAATCTAGAAGATTTGGGAGCTGGAGCTTTTAGCTCTTAAGAAAGCATGGGAGGAGACTTAGATGAGATTTTGACTCCATTAGAGTCAATGGCCAGATTAACATTGATTTCAATACAGCCAGGATGTAACCCTTGGTATTGTGGAATACGCATATTTTCTTGGTATATCCACTAACTCTAACCAGCCATGAAATAGGACATCTAGTTCAATGCAATAGTTAATGATGGCCTTAACATTGGTTATTATTAGATTTCAGGATTAATACCCTAGAGATATTGGATGTCTGCAGACCCAGCCAAGCAACAATCCATCAGTTTACATTCTATTCACATTCACATTTAGAAGAACTGTTTGCAACTGTAAGGACTACAAACCTAAAAATTAAAATTAAAATTTCAATTAAATTAGAAGTTAAATGCTGCAGCACAATTCTGCAGTAAATTTTGAATTCTGTAGGAAATTCTACAGCTACAGGAATATGGTATATATTGGTTTCTGTTTATAGTCAATATAGAGTAATTCAATTACATTTTTTGTTATTTCACAAGTGGGATGCAAAAAGAAAATAAATGGCTTAAAATAAAAATACAAGTGCTATCAGGGAAATAAGGAAATTGTGGTAGATTTCTATTTTACTATAATAATGCTTCTGGTAAGCTCTCATGAGATGATGATCATCCTAACTATGTTACTCTTAATGGGGATAAATTGATTTTTTTTAAAGTGGCCTTCATAAAAAAAATTCAATTTGTGCTTTTGCTCAATTTTGCTTGTTGTTGCTGAACAAGGCAGACCCAACAGCTTTCTGCAAATATTCTGTTTGTGTTTTACCCTAAAGTCTCAGGGATGTAAATTTGGTTTTCCCTACTTTTGTTGCTTTTACTACTTTTTCCTCCTGGGAATCTTAGCTCAGTAACTGAAAATCAACCAAACAAACATAACAAAACTGAACAAACATACACACACTGCTAACATCCCTCCAAGTTTTTCAATCCTTTAAACAAGCATAATGACCCAAAACAATTCTTTTTCCTAGGTTTCACCCTATTTGGGTGAAACTAACCAAACAATCAAAGGTCAGTACTGGTGGAACAATATCTACAACAACTTTTTATCTTCTGTGCCTGTGGCACACAGGAAACATTAAAAAGGTAGGAAATGATGCTTACTTACAAATTTCACATCCTCAAGGTATAAGAGATCTATACACTTTCCTCTTTCTTAATTGATTAGGAAAGACCTTTCCACACCCTCTTTAGCAGGTAAATCCTCCCTGTAGAGACGATAATAAATGATCCTCCAGACCTAGCCATATATCTTGAAACATTTTGCCACAGATTCTCTGTACTCACAGTTATAAGTTTATCTCCTGTACTTCATGCCCTTCAAATCCTCTTTTTATGACTCTCTTAGTAAGCCACAGATTATGGTCCTTATAGGGAAGGGCAGGTTCATTCCCTCCTGTGAAGGAATTTAACTGTTTTCTGTGAGTAGGTCGTACGGTCATATAGGAAGCCTTCACTAACACTGAGGAGCCATCAAATGCACATGCTACTTGTGAACACAGTGGCTACGTCTATACTGACATGATTTTCCGAAAATGCTTTTAACGGAAAACTTTTCTGTTAAAAGCATTTTCGGAAAAGCGCGTCTAGATTGGCAGGATGCTTTTCCGCAAAAGCACTTTTTGCGGAAAAGCATCCGTGGCCAATCTAGATGCGTTTTTCCGCAAAAAAGCCCCGATCGCCATTTTCGCGATCGGGGCTTTTTTGCGGAAAACAGTACTGTGCTGTCTACACTGGCCCTTTTGCGTAAAAGTCTTTCAGAAAAAGACTTTTGCCCAAACGGGAGCAGCATAGTATTTCTGGAAAAGCACTGACGATCTTACATGAGATCGTCAGTGCTTTTCCGGAAATTCAAGTGGCCAGTGTAGACAGCTGGCAAGTTTTTCTGGAAAAGCTGCTGATTTTCCGGAAAAACTTGCCAGTCTAGACACAGCCAGTGGGTATGGCTACCCATTTATTTGCATAAAATTTTAGTGACAATTTAGTGAAAAGGCAATATTTGAGATATCAGTTCAGTCAAGTGGAGAGATTTTTAACAAGTCAAATACTCTTAAAAATATAGTTCTCCAATGGAAATAGTCAATGTTATCTTAAAAGAATCAAAGACTATTCTTGAACCCCCTCCCCTTTTCTCATTCTCTTTTTGATATACAAAACATGTTAATAAATGCTGTAGTGCTCCAGCAGCATATCTTTTGTCCTCCACTGGGGATGCATGACAGATTTAAACATAAGCCTACATACAAAAATAAGCAGACTACACAGCACTCCAGAGACCCCAGTCATTGTTAATTACTGTTATAAAGGTATACTCAAGTAGACGTGATTATGCTCAATTTTAAAATAACATAAAAATTAAAGAAAAGGAAATTGTTTTTCCTGTTTTACAGCATTTATCTATTTATTTATAGCTCCAGTGTATTCTTATATTTGGTTTCAGTTTAGCCCAATGGTGGACTTCCAATATGTCTTCTGGGAACATTTAATTGTATTTGCCCCGATTAAAAAGACATGTCTTGTGCTTTATTCTCTCAGTTGTTAGAAATCCAGGGAACTGCATCTGCATAGTACTATGGATCTAATCATTTTTAGAAGGCTCCACTGCACTCCATACTAATACATCACCAACATCTCACACAAGATTATACATAGCCATGTTCTCAGGAATTAATTTTGTCATCTCTGAGATACCTAGAGCTAAGAAATAGGAGAATGTTTTACTCAAATCCTGAATTGTAATACTCAGCAATCTGTTTGCTGTTTTATCTGTTGTGTTAAAGAATTTTGGTAGCCATAGAAACATGCTACAGTTCAATCTGTTTCCTTTTTTTTAAATGCCAACTTATTTTTTCTTTTATTGCTCCATTTGTCCTTTTGCTACCAGTCAGAATGTATGTTTTCCATCAGTCAAAGAAACTTATTACCCACTGAATGAAATGTCAAACAAAAGGAATTTATAATAATGCAGCTCCAACCCCTTTCAGGAGAAATGTATGATTCTCTGGTAGGTCACTACCTTTCTGTGCCTAGACATGTGACCTCACATGTTTGACTTGAGTCTCTAAAATATCAGGCACATTTATTTCACCTATTTGAAACAAGACAGGCAGACATTCACAAACCCACTCCCCTTTCCTGTTACAGAGAAGTGTTAACTAATGTGACAAATCAGTAAAAACACTATACACAGCAATTTCTTTCAGAATTGTGGCACCAAGAAAGCCCATGTTACATGTTCTCAGGCTACTGTTCATTGTTTTGCAAAACCCCAATTCCTCAGTTTTACAGATGGGGACAGATTCTCAGCTGCCATCAATCAGTTGACAACACTGACATCAATGGAGCATTGCTATTAAGTGAAAATCTGGTTCATACATTTAGAAATTAATGATGATAATAAGTATATTAGCCATTATCGTTCACACAAAAACCCTAATATTCACATGCTGGAAAGAAAAATAATGTCATATTGATAAGAACTATATAACTGACATTCACCTAAGTCACAATGCTATACCATTTATCTCTGTGTTTACTGCTTGCTAGGTTACTTGAAGAGTACCTGAAGTTTAAGTAAGAGCATTAGTATGAACACAGGAAAAAGACAGAAAATACAAAAAGAGAGACAGAAAGAAAGGTAGACAGAAGAATGGAAATAGAAAAGTGGACAAGCAGAAAGATGTGGAAAGATTATATACCTATTCCTTGGCAGGTGATCATGTCCACTGCTCTTCCCATATTCACAAAGCCAGTTATCTTAACATAGAAGGCAGTTGTGTTGGTCAGACATTACTAGCCCTGAGTGAATGCATGCTGACTGTTTCTGGCCATCTTTTTCCTCTTCCAAATGTTTCAAAATGGATTCCTTGTGGACCTGCTCCATGATATTTCCAGGGACTGAGTGGAGACTGATTAGTTGTAGTTCCCCAATTCTCCTTTTTCTCTTTTTTAAAGATGGGCACTATATTTTCCTTTTTCCAATTGTCTGGGACCTCCCTTAGGGTGTGTCTAGACTACAGGGTTTTGTCAACAAAAGTGGACTTTTGTCAACAAAACTATACCTGCGTCTACACTACCGACAAGTTCTGTCAACAGTAAGTAGACAGAACGCAGCAGTTTTGTCGACGGCGGTAAACCTCATTCTACGAGGAATAACACCTTTTCTCATCAGAGTTATGTCAAAAAAAGGCACTATTACATCCATACTGCTTTTTCAAAAGTGAGCATCTAGACTCTCTGTTAATTACCACATATTTTGATAATGGCTAATGTCTCTGTAATCATATCAGCCAACTCTCTCAGCACCCTTAGATGATTTAAATCAGGCCCCGTGGACTGGTGCATGTCCAGCTTTTCTAAGTAGTCCTAACCTGTTCTTTCACTACCGAGGTCTTCTCACCTTCTCCTGATACTGTGCCACTCAGTGCAGCAGTCTGGGAGTTGACCATGTCTGTGAAGACTGGGGGGAGGGAAGGATGAAATCATTGAGTACTTCAGCTTCTTCCACATCCTCTGTTACTAGACTTCCTTCCCCATTCAGTTAGAGTCCCACACCTTCTATGACTTTCTTCTTATTGCTAATATGGCTCTATAAACCCTTCTTGTTATCCTTCACATCCCTTGCTAACTGCAACTCCAGTAGAGCTTTAGCTTTCCTGATTACACCACTGCTTGCTCAAGCAATATTTTTATACACCTCCCTAGTTGTTTGTCCAAGTTTCCACTTCTTGTAAATTTTCTTTTTGTGTTTAAGCTAACCAAAGATTTTTCTGGTAAGCCAAGTTGGTTAACAGAAGTAGAAGACATTCTATGGCCTGCAAATATGCAGGAGGTCAGACTAGATGATCACAATGGTACCTTCTGAACTGAAAATATAAGGAATGTATGCATCTATTCAAGTCTGAGAAAATATGTGAAAACTTACTCACCTTACTTACAAAAACAGTCTCAGTTCCTTCAGTGGGACTTCTCATGGGGGTGAGAAAAGTGGTCTATGTTAAAATTAAGACATCATCCTCTACTGATAACTAAAGGAGAAATCTGGGTTGAGAAATCCATAGGACTGAGTCATCACTAACATCATTCTACCGTTGAGATATGAAAGTTTCTTCCAGCAAAAACAGACAAGACATTTTTGCATAAAGTAAAAAACAAAGTCACAGCCTGTCTGCAGAACAAATATAATAAAGAAGCATGAAAGGGCATACACCCATTTTCCGGTAGGCAGGTCCCAACAAAATAGCAAGGCATGAATGATTTTAAGTTGTAAAAGGTAACCAGCGCAAAAAGCAGTTGTTACTTGGGCCCAGATCCAAAATTCATGAATTCATTGGGAATCTTTTTATCTATTTAAAGTGAACAGATCAGGCTACCGGACAGTGCACCAATGGAAAAAGGTATCCACAGAGCATGTGTACTTTGTGAAAGAGACTGCTCCTTTTAGGCCCCACATATTGTACAGCTGCTAACACAAAATAAAGTCTCCTTTATCTTCATACAGAGCTCTGCTGCTTCAGATGCAGAAGTTGTCTATTCAATTTCTTGTTGGAATTAATTCTTTACCACTAAAGATTATTCCTCATTTGTTGTTTGCTCGCTTGGATACCTTCCTGTATTCTGCATTGTCCATAAGAGGCTTTATAATTTTGGTTTATTCTTGCCAGAATGCACTCATGCATTCGCTTTTTTATTATAACATTTTTATTCTACAAATCTATTTTCATTGTCTTATAGTTTTCCAAAGCAACTCCCATTTGGGATGGAATGTATGACGCTTGTTCTTGCTCCAGAAGTAGTGAGTTTTTGTTACTGCAGTGGTGGTTCTGAGTGTTTACTTGGGGGCAGCAGGAAGTGTAGAAAGTCCATTGATAAGTCAGGAAATATACATGTAGGTGGTTTACTATACAATATATTTTTAAATATATGACTTCTCCTCTTGGAAACTGATTTTTATCTTAAAAAGAACCAAGAAAATGAAATGTAGGGGGAATATACCTTATGTAAAAAGACCTAATTCTACAATAGTTTTGAGTGCATAAGAAATATAGGAGCAGAACTCTATGGATGAGACTTAAATCACATAGAAGTCATACCTTAACACTGTTCCTGGCATATTTTTGTTACTGTAAGGCTGTGGTGTCCAACCAGTTCTAAAGCAGTAGACACTATACTGGCTTCTGCTTCAGCGAACTAGACAGACTCAACTGGTCAAATAGCCACATATGGCTAGTGGCTAGCGTTTTGGACACCACAGCTGTAAGGTCTTTTATAATACTGATGACATGACAAAAAGGCAACAATGAAGGAGTTCCTGTCTCCCTACACCTCACTGACACAGATGTTGTCAGCCCGGTTGCCTGAGCTGCATCTAGCTCATAAGAAGGGGTGGGCAGGCAGAGCGTCCTTTGTAAGGATTTCAAGGCTCTGGAATTTGCTTTGAATCTTAGTATGAAATAGTTCAACCTTCAGTACTTTATCTGCACACTGCAAAATACATTTGTTTCATAGGGTTTTTGGAGAGAGATGAGGGCATGCTTCTTGAGTGATGAAAAAGAGAAAGGAGTTTTTGTAGGTGGCAAGCTGAGTTCCTGTTGAACTGATCATGTAATGCTGTTGAGATTTAATGGTATTTTTAGTAATGTACTGAGACTTCAATGCTTAGATTTAGTTTCCTTGTAGTTATTTAAATGGAATAAAGCAAGGGTGGGCAATAATTTCTGATGGAAGGCCACTTCAAGAATTTGGAAAGTAGCCAAAGGCCATACTCTTCCATATTAATGGAGGAGGTACAGGGTCTGGGATTGTGAGTGGGTGCAGAAGGAAGCTTGCAGTAAGGAACTGGGGTGCAGGAGATAGTGTAGGGTCTGGGAGGGAGTTTGGGTGAAGGAGGCAGTTGTGACCTGGGTTAAGGGACTAGCATGCAGGGGTTTGTGTTGTGACCTAGGACAAGAGGGGGTTGTGACCTGGGGAAGGGGACTAGAGTGAAGAAGGGGGTGGAGAGGTTTGGGATGTGACCTAAGGCAAAAGGGGGTTGTGATTTGGGGTAGGGAACTGGGGTACTGGAGTATGGGTTGTGATCTGGGGCAGGGGATTGGGATGCAGGATCTGGAAGGCGATATGGGGGCAGAATGGAGCAGAGGCTTTTGGTTGTTACCTAGGACAGGAGGGGGCTGTGACCTGGAGCAGGGGATCAGAGTGCAGGAGGGGGGCAGTGGGTTTGGGTTATGCGGAGTGAGGGGGGCAAAGGGTTGGGGTGCCAGAGGCAGGCTCTGGCTGGGAGACTTACCTGTTTCACTCCCAGCCAGCAATCCTCTCAAGCAGACTACCTGACTGCCTCACCCCTGCACTGGCTGCAGGGGCCATGTGGATTTTGAACAGCTACGAGCTTGAGGGAAGGGGGGAGGGTGCTTCACAAGTTAACTGTTCAGATTGTGCTGGGGCAGGAGCAGCGCATGAAGCCTCTTTCCCCTCCCCCAGGCTCACAGCTGTTGAAATGGAGCCCTGTAATGGCTGCTTTTCTCAGCAGCATGCGGGGGGCAGGCAGGGAGTCTGCCTGAGGGTCCCCACTTGATCTGTGGGCCAGATCTGGTGGCTTGGCAGGCCAGATACAGCCCACAGAAGGAATTTTGCCCAGGCCTGGAATAAAGTAAAATTATATAACATGACAAATTCATAATTCATCAATTTTTATTATAGATAAGAATGATTTTTTTCTATTCTGCTAAATCAATAAGATTGTAAGTAAGCTGAATTATGGGTTACTCTGCATCTTTTTTCTGTGATGCATGTGTGTTGTGATTAAAGAAAAAAATATGAAAAATAGCTTCAACATTTCTTCCTACTTCCAGTTTTTAGTGTGCATTTCAAAGACCCTTTTTTAACAGAACTCCATTAGCATGGACTAAGGAACTTTTAGTGTATTTCAGCAGCAGGCCCACAGGCAAGTTAGTGGGCAATACTCTAGTGTGGACTAGAATTTATAGTCCTCTAGTGCGAACTAATGCACAGAATGGGCAAACCCTAGTTACTTGCATGTAGACTAAACAACCAATACCATGAAGTCTTTGGCTGTATTTCCAAATCAGATTATGAGATTACAAAGTAGTTCATGTATTCTGGCATATTTTTAAAAAGGTGATGTACTGAAAGGTTACTTAAATAGACTGAAGTACTGGATGAGTCATCTTTTTCCCTTTCACTAGTAAGTTGCTCCTGTCAGAAAGCAGTTTACAGCACTTCTTTTGACCCATTTAAATCAGTGGGAGTCTCTCCATTTACTTCAATGGGCACTGGATTGGGTCATTAGAGTCAAATGCACTGGTTTATGTAAGGGCTGCCAAAGTCCCTGAATATAGGGGAGCAAAATTGTTGCCCCCACCAGACTGAAGATGGGGATGATATAGGTCATGCAAATTGGGGAGAGGACTTCTTGCATGCCTCACAAATCAGTTACTAAATAATTCAGCCATCTTTCTCCTGCATTACTGAGTGTAGCGAGGTGTTGCAGTCCATCCTCCAACCTTGTGATTGTACACTCCTACACCACACATTTGGCCATCTGTATTACTACCCCATAGTCCCCGCTGTGGTCGCTGCAGCTAAACTAAATATCTGCATTATGGCAGCTACTCTGGCATGTCTCAGGGACAAGTTTGTTGCGCTCTGATGATGCCCGTGGTCACCAGAATAAAGAAAAATTAATGTAAATAAAATGGGGAACATATGCTCACATTCTAAATGTCAATCATCCCAAAAGAGTCATCCTCCAATGGGGCCTCTTTAGGGCCAGTGCCACAAACCTAGCATTGGGGCCATTCTAGATGCTATATTTCAATATTGACTGTGAAAAGGGATATCCTCCTCAACCTAGCTAGATTCACTGAGGCATACATAATCTTGTTTCAAAAGACACACTTCACCACCAATGTGCAACTTTCTATTCTAGACTACACTGTTACAGCCTCTCCAGCTGTATCGGACACAGCTCACATTAGAGAAAGGCAGCTCTCTGTCACTATATCAACATTTGCTCTGAATGACATAGTAGAATGACAGGCAATAAATGTGAATGAGGTTATTCTTATCAATGTCTATAAACCTCCATGAGCTAAATGGGATTCCCCACTCTGCCTATCTTTCCAGGTCTTTTCATTTAGTATGGCAACTTCAGTTGCCACCATGTCAATTGGGAATACCCTGACAAAAGTGCAGATAGAGAAAAAGTGGGGTTTAGTCACTAAGGGTATGTCTACACTACCCTCCTAGTTCAAACTAGGAGGGTAATGTAGGCATACCGCACTTGCAAATGAAGCATTTCACGAGGAGTAACAGTAGTTCCAACTAGGAAGCCTAGTTCGAACTACCTAGTTCGTGCCCCGTGTAGCCGCGCTGCACGGGGTTCGAACCAGCGGGGTTTTAAAAATGGTGGCTCCCCGCTTATGCAAATGAAGCCTGGGAAATTCAAATCCCGGGCTTCATTTGCAAGTGTGGTATGCCCCGCTAGTTCGAACTAGCGGGGTAGTGTAGACATACCCTAACCTACAAAGCAAAAGCCAAACTTTCACAGTCACAGAGGGGGAACAGGCTCCTCATCCAATATCACCTGTTCATTTTCTGGGCAACTATTGACAGTGTTCATAGCCAAAGGTACTTTAAGCTTCCCAAAAATCTCAGTATCAGTCATTTTTTACCACAACTGACCTGCAGATATGAAACAAACAGCTTTCCAAAGATCTGGTGGAATTTTCAGAAAGCTTGGTAGGAATTTGTTCAAGCAGAATTAGAGATATCTATCAGCAAAGAAGCTAAATTCCACGAGACCTGTCCAGCTAATATACATAACTCCTACAAATTGGTGCGTGAATTCTGGAAAACATCTGCTAAGAAATTCATCCCAAAGCTATTGGCAGCAATAAGCCCTAGAGGGTTGTTAGAGGCAATTAAGCTCTATCATGAATTCAAATCTTGTGGTAATGAACAAGAGGCAATCAATTAGAACAATGAATTCATTCAACTGCTAGATCAAACCAGATGTGATCTATAGAGAATAAAGTCACAAAGATGGATTTTATTTATTCTAGACTGCCAGGCTCTCCAGCTATCTAAAGAAGATTCCAGCCTTGGCAAAAGAATTTTCCAACCACCATAACTATGGTTACATCCTACCTAGTGGCTAACATGGAGGTGGGCAGACTACAACTTGCAGGCCACATCAGGCCCATCAGCCGTTTTAATCCAGCTCTTGAGCTGGAACAGGCCATAAAGCTCATGGAGACAGGAAAGCCTGCAAGCCTGGATTATAGCCATATCCAAACAGTTCCAGTTTCCCCTGAATCCAAAAGCTGGCTGCTTCACCTAACAGAGGCCATCAAATATACCTTTGAGAAGGGCAAGAAAGTTGGCACCAGTGTGATGGATCTGTCTGATTTATATGATGCTGTCTGGCATATGGAACGGACTGCCCAGTTGTTGCAGAATATTTTTTGTAAATCTATGATACAGTTCATCATGGAAATGAAAAGGATCCAGTGCTTTAACTTGCAAGCTGCAATCTGTCACTTAGACATCTCTGCAATGGACTCTCACAAGGATCCATCTACTTTAGCTCCTCTTCTTGTCAAAATGCAAAATTGAAACCTACCAACAATAAAAGCTGATAGATGTGTGTGTGTGGATGACATCTGTCTCACTGATGTGGACAACAATTTTCACAGTATCAAAGGGTCACTCATCCAGGACATGAATGTTCTAGCCTCTCTCCTTCATCCATGGAGACTTATATTAAATTAGACTACCAGCATGGCCACAACTTTTTGTCTGAACAATTACCAGGCCAATCAACCCCTTTGATTCAGAGCTGAGCATCGTCCTCTCCCTTCTAGCCAATTGCCACTTATTTAGGAGTCAAACTAGAACATAATCTAACATATCAGACCCATCAAGTTCACAAAGAAAAAGAGAATCTCCTGCACGGCCTTGATCCAGAAGCTAACAGGAACCTTTTGGGAAGCAGAGGCAAATGTTCTATGTGAACTGCCGACAAAGGCAGGGGAAGAATATAGCTTGTGCATCTAGCTGATTCAGTGCTAAATATAGCCTCCTGTGTCATTAACAGTTGTCTTAGCCACACTTAGCCATAACCCTTAGAACCGCTTAGTGATGTGACAGCTGAAAACAACCTGCTGCACATGAGGCTGACAATGGCTCCAGCAAGTGCAAATAAACAACACACTTCCCACAAGATCCGCCTCCCTCCAGAAGAAAACACCTACATCTGCAGTTCATGCTGACTTGCCATGACAGATTTTACAACCTTTTTGCTGTAGCCATTTATGCAATCAAGTGCTGTGCTGTCCATCCAGTGCCAGTCATGGATGAACATGCCATTAAGATATGAACAGGAGCATATCAGGGCCAACAGCTGTGCTCTTGGAGAATGGCAGCAACTATGTAATGGAGGCAATACACTGGGTTTATGGCTAAACAAATTTGCCACCCAACATTCTCATAGAGGGGGCACAATGGCTGTGGAAGTTAACTCAGCCTTATGCTTAATGGACCATAAGCCTATGTGGTATAGCCAGAGCTCTGAGGAGCTCTGTTATTACCCTTCTCTTATGTCAGGCCTGGGACAGGTATAACGACCATACAGTGGTCAGCAGCATAAAAGCCTGATCCCCTCTCCTGCTCTTTGAACCCCTTGGTCCCCGAACACTTCATTGGCATAGACAGGTCATCAAGGGATTCCCCTACAGTAGGAGAACTGCCTGCTGGTGATTGTGGCTGTATTACAGTTCCTTTGTGAAAGAAACCTAAATAGCATATATGGACTAAAACTGTGGCTTTTGGCTTTATGTACACTATTAATGGAGCAATGTAAATCAAATATAATTAGGCTGGTCCAAAAATAAGCATTAGAAATTATTCAATGTGCTGAACAGTATTTTGTTTCCTCCTCACACGTTGTAATACAATTCTTTAATATATATTAATGTTATAAGACCAGGCATATTTCTGCCTCTTGCAAAGGACTAAAGTATAGTCCATAAGGCAAATATAGTTCTTTTAAATATTCTATTTTTTTCTGAGAACATAGAGTACTGCATGTTGCCTTAGTTGCCATGGTAAGTGTTCATTTCTCCCCCTTCAATTGCAGAGTAAGTTGTTTCTAAAAACCCACGTTAATTGCTGCCATGCATTGTAAAGAGCTGAGCAATTCTTCCCAGGAGATAAGGCGCTCTCAGGCTGCAGAAAACTAAACCTTTTAGCAGGGAAGAGTTCAAGCCACAGAATTTGGATCCTGATTGATTTAAAAAAATGGTGGTTGTTAAAATCCAGAGTTTTGGTTGGGTCCAGTTTCTAACTTTGCAATATATCTATTTTGTATTTTATATGTTAGGTCCTACTCTATTTTCCCCTATATTTCCCATACCACCAATGTGATGGGAAAGTACAGCAATATCAGTACTAGCAATGTCATAAGGCTCCATCCTGCAAACATGCGCTATGGAAAGTAGTGTTTGCTACTATAAATAGTTCAAGCAACTTCAGTAGGACTATGGGTTTAAGCCTGCACTACTGAAATCACCAGGAATTTTTCCATTGACTCTAAAGGAAGTCAGATCAAGCTCAACAGGCGGTAGTGAGCAATTTGTACATTAGTACCTATTTCTTAATAATTTCTGGTGTTTTATACAGAGTCAAGCATACCATCAGAGCTCGAGACATAATACATAATAATATCATATGAATGAAGAAATAGAGAAACAGAGCCAAATAAAATAAGAATGAATGAAAAGCTTTCAAGGCCTATACATGAAACCAAAGTGGATCTTTCTGAAAATTCTTAGTTTAACTTCTGTGCAATGTTGTTGTGGCAGTGTAGGTCCCAGGATATTGAAGAGATAAGATGGATGAGAAAATATCTTGTATTGGACCAACTTCTGTTGGTGACAAACATGTTTCTGAGTTTATACAGTACTCTTCAGCTCTGTGTAAGTTCAAAATCCTGCCTCTCTCACCAACAGAAGTTGGTCCAATGAAAGATATTACCTTGCCCACCTTGTTTCTCTAGTGTAATTTCAATTTTCTATTTTCTGCACCTCTTCATTTAGTACTTTTAGCTAAGACAGGTGTTAATCACCATGGTTCTATTAAGATATCCCACAATAACTGGCAAATTGCTGGAAGCAAGTAGTACCAGAAATATCATGCAAAATCCTGCCTAATTTACTGCCCAACCACACTTTGGATAAACTGGGGTTATAAACACTCGGGACCATAATCCTTTATAATATAACTCCAGTGACTTCAGCGTATGTGCACCAGACATGAATCTGGGAATTACAACTCATAAGCCAAACCTCCTCTGGTTCTGAGACATCACTGATGCCAATGATATGACATTTGGTGTTCTGCCTTTATGTATATATGGTGCACCACAGCAAAGTTTGTAACAGTATTTTCTCCCTCAATTGCAAGATTTGAGGTACAGGTATTGGGTGGCTGGGGCAAACCAGATAACAGTAAAATTATTGTGTGGTGGTTAAAACAGTGGACAGAGACACAGGTGATCTTGGCTCAGTTTCCAGATTTTAGGCATAGACATCCTCTGTAAGTGATAGGTTTCAAAATGCAACTGTAAATGGGGGATTGTCATGGAGAAGGTGAGATTCTATTGGGGAATCACAGGAATCTGTTCTTGGCTCTATACTATTTAACATTTTTATCAATGACCTTTAAGAAAACAAAACAATGGACTTAAAATCTGCAGATGACATGAAGGTTAGAACAGTGGTAAATAATGAAGAGGACAGAAATCAGTGTTACAGAGCAAACCAAATCATTTGCTAGGTACAAGCAACAATATATGTTTCAATATTTCAAGTCAAATGTAAATGTTTACATTTATGAACACACAGCCTGTTGACTGTACTTACCAGATGGGTGACTATCCTGGGAAGCTGTGACTCAGAAAAGGACTTGGAGCCAGGGCCATGGGACAGTTTGGGAGATAGTCCTGGGCCCCGAGTTTTGGGGGCCCCCATACTTTCAGAGGACATGAGGCCTGGGTTGTCTGGGGGCCAGTAGCAGCATGACCATCTCCACTCCACCCTGACCATCCTCTTCAGGGAAATGAGGACCTGAGCAGCATGGGGGACAGCAGCAGAACCACTGGCCCCAATCCACTTCTCTCCTCCCCACTCGTGTCGCTCAGGAAAGGAGGGGTTGGAGGTTTTGGGAAAGAAGCGCAATGGGGGTGGAAGCAGGAAGAGGCAAGGAAGAGCAGGTATGAGGGTTTGGGAAAGGGGTGGAATGGGGGTGGAGTGAGGGCAGAGGGGAAAGTTATCACAGGCCCCACTAGACTTAGGGATGGTCCTGCCTGAGGGTCATGGTGGAAAACCATTTGAACATGAGCTTCCAGTGTGACACAATGGCTAATGATTTCTCTAGATGTATAAACAAGATAATTTTGAGTTGGAGTATGGAAAATAGGTTACTTCTGCACTGGGTATTGGTGCGACAACATGAATACTGGGTCCGGTTCTGGTGTCCACACTTCAAGAAGGATGGTGAAAAATTGGAGAGGAAAAAGATGGTGAAAAACAGGAGAATGACAAGAGCTGGTCCCTGATCTGCTAGCGTCACAACCTCTTTAATCTTCTCTGATAAGTTAAAAAATACAGCTTATTGAGTCAGTTACTACCAGCATATTTTCCAATTCTTTAATCATTCTTGTCAAAGTTGTCATGTTTCAATTGAACACCAACAAATATATAACTGGAAACAGTCTGTCCCACCCGTGTGCTAGTATTGTTAAAATATATAAGAGTATGTTTAGACTTTATTGAATGTGTGTGAGCTGCATGAATTAACTTCATTTATAATCTTTGTATCCCATATTGGTTGTTTTGTGAATCTCTGTGACTGTGTAAATTAACAGACAGGAGAGAGAAATTAACTAGTGTGAAGTACTAATCTCCAAGACAAAGTGTTATATCCATCCCAACAGGTAAAGTCCATCAACACCAGATGGACTATTGTGGGACACTGAAAGGGACAAAAGGCATTGGTTGTTCTTCCATCTCTGCCACTTGAAGATGAGTCACGTAAATGGTTTCCTCCCACAGTGCACAAGGGACGATGAAGGCAGGGTCTTTCCGTGTCTCATGCACTGGGGAGTGGGGGTGGTGGCAAGGTTTTCTAGGCATAAGCAAGAGATTCCTAGCTGCTTAGCTGAAGTTAATCATAAAGAACATACAGAGTTTATTAGAGAAGCTTCTATTATCTTTTTTAACTTAAGGCTGTGACTCATTCGCACATATATGTTTACCTGCTTTAACCTTTGAAATAACTCCCTGGCTTCCTTTTCCTGTTAATGACTTTAAATAGTTCATTATAGAATTGGCTTCAAGTGTTGTCATTGGTGTCAAATCCAACATACAGTTGATGTGGGGTAAATGAATAGTTCTTTATGACTGAGAGTAAATTTCAATATTGCTGTGATTCTTGGTATAAGAGACCATCTCTCACAAAGATTGGCAGCAAGACGGATTTGGTTACCAACCAGTCTCCCAGTTAATCACAATCAACACTCAACAGGCTCCCTGGTTGCCACAGTCCCATGCTGCCAGCCCATTCCAGGAGTGGTTAGCATGGCTCCATGGCCCCATGTGTGAGGAGGGAGAAGTGCTGGGGAGGGGCAGGAGTCTCAGCGTGCTGCTCCTGCCCCCCCTCCTCCCCACACACACAGCTCCCAGTGGATGGGAACAGGGAATTGTGGCCAATGGGAGCTGATGGCAGAGAAAGGCAATGCTATATGCCCTCAGGGTCACAGGGGCATATCGGTGCCTTTCAGGGCGCGAGCCTACTCCAGCTTCACTGGTCTGGCAGTTAAATACCACCTAGTGGGAGGCTTCATGCCAACCCACAGCCCCCTTCTGTAGCCAGCACCCTAAGCCTCAGCCCTGATCCCCCTCCAATAGCTAGCACCCCTTGCCCTCTGCTCTCACCTCCTGCCTGACTCTTAAACTCTATGTCCACTGTTGGTGATAAGAAATTAGAAAAAGATTAGAGCTAGTTCAACTTTACATTTGTGCTATGTAAACAATTTCCTTTGCAATCCAATGAATTAAAGAGAGAGGGAAATTCTAGCAAAGAGAGACAGTTCCACAGATAAACCCTCAAGGGAGTCCTACTTCCTATTAAGTCCTAACTATAAAGCTGTTTCATCTGAATGGTTTAAATGATTTATTACAGCTCAATGCTGTTACATTTAAGGTGATTCTTGGAAAGTCCAGTATTGTTTCAGTTGTGATATTCAGAGATCAGTGTTCCCAAATTCTCACTAATGATTTATTGGTCTACTGACATAAATGAAAGAGACAAACATGGGTAAATATAGATGTCACCCTTAACAAAATACCTTCTTCTCTGTAAGAGGATACTGACTAAGATTGATCAGTTAAGTGGCTAGCCTAATAGCACAAGTGTGAGGCTTGCTGCTTACCCTGTAAAACAAATTCTTCAAAGCATTTTTGTATTTTAAATTCAGTTACCAGTTATGTCATCACTTTACATTCAACGCTCACTTTTTACGTTATAGGAACTCAGCTCAGCACTGAAATTCCACTTCTGGAATTTCCACTTGGTCATTTACCAAATCTGCTTTTGAATTCCTTCGCTCTTCAAGGCCTCAATACTATACTCTATGTGTAACCAAAATTCGTATTGTTGCCAACGAGAGGGGAACGTTGGCAAGCAATGCAAAATCAGGTTTCAGAGGGTTTATGGTCCTTCACTTATCAGTAGGATGGTGGGTTGTTATTATTTATTTGTACGTAGCCTAACCAAGACTACTAATAACCCATGAACCTCCTCTCTGGCCCCTTTTTCCATGCCTCTCACACACCAGGGTACTGAATCTCTGCACTTACCCACTTCTCCTCCGCCCCTTCCCCCCAGCATGTTTGGAACACCTTGAATCAGCTAATTCACACTATTCTCCCTCCCTACCAGAGCTTAAAAACTGCCATCAGCTGATTCACAGCTCTCCGAAAGTCCTGGGAGGGACTGCGATGCTTCTCCCCATCCCAACACTTTCAAAGCACCATAGATCTGCTGCTTCATGGCATTTTAAGCTCTGGGAGGGAGAGGAGTGAGGACAGAGTGCGAATAAAGATGCGTTGCTACAATGCCAAAGTGTGTGAGAGGCATGGGGGAAGGAAGCAAATAAAGGGTGCGCAGACCACAGGTGGAACCCGAGTGGGTCATATATGGCCTATAGGCCACTGGTTGCCCACCACTGTGCTAGGGATTCAGTATTACCAGTCCCAAGCACTCAAAAATCAGCCCTCCAAATCCTCAAGGTTCAAATCCTGAAATTCTAAAAATAGTAGAACAGAAGATTAATAAGAATCCAAAAATGTTCATATGGAGTCATATTTTCCAGCTTTTCTCCAGAGCTATCAGGGACAGAAAGTTCAGAAAAGCTGAGCTTCTCAAGTAATTACTTGACTCCAGGAGCTGAGGCTTTAAGAAAAATGAGGAGTAACAGTTAATTCAAACTAAGGACTTAGTTCGTATTGCCGTTTCACTGCCACATGTAGCCGCAGGCAGTTACTTCGGACTAGTGGAATTTAAAAATGGCGACCAGACGGGAAGATGCAAATAAAGCCCAGGATATTTATAGCCCAGGCTTCATTTGCAACTTCGAATGCCTACATTAGCCTCCCTAGTTCGAACTAGGGGGCTAGTGTAGACATACCCTAAAAGAGAGTCTTGCCCCCATAGAATCTTAACAAAGACAGAAAAAGAAAACATTACAGTCTCCAATATACAAATAGCGATTCACAGGGCCCATTGCTTTACATCAGATACCTTCTCAAAAATCAGTGAAACAAGCACCTATACCCCAACCCTCACAGTTAAACACTGGGGCAACAATTTAATATGACACTCTAGTTGCAGCATCTTTCCAGCTACAGTATTTTCCTCATCAACTGCAGCTTCTGTCACACCTTGAACAATAGATTTGGGGATGGAGCCTAGATGCCACTCCAGTTGCTGCATATGCTCTGATTTTGCCCTCTATATCTTCTGCTAGGAACTCATCTTCCTTGGTTTCTCCCAGTCCCACAAGTTAATTTTTTTACTTTAGCTTCCCCCAAACTTAACTGCTGAATGGTGTGTCTCAAGATCTCACACAGTTCTGGGCCATGATTACTTTGTTGGTTGATGAAGTACATCAGGTTCACCAGCTGTGAATTTTCTAGCAGTTAAGATGTTGGCTTCCTTTCTCTGCACAACTCTCTGCTGTTTTTCATGAACAATTTATACCTAATTCTTCCTACCTTTTCCTACTTCTTTCTTAAAAAAAAAAAACACCACTTTTTTTCTACTCCACTTTTTACTGTGGTTGTTACTTACTGGAAATGATCATTGTCACATTCATTCCACTACAGTACCATTAATACTGTCATGAGTTCAGGGTTAGCTTCATCTCTGACCTCTCTTCTGTTCTCACTGTGTGCACATCATCAGGTATCAGGCCTCTTGCCTTTATTTGTTCTGGGGTGTCATTATGAGAGTCTTCCATTCTTAGACCAAACCCTGGGCTTTACCATCTGGGATTGCATACTTGAAAGGCCTGACGAGGTTCAACATTTGCAAGTCTCTCCTTCAGGATCTTAATACAGATGACCAGGTCACTTTCTCAAGCTAAAGAACAATTTAATCTTAACAGCAGAAGCAAAGAAAAATAGAGAAGTACTGTAATGCGAGGAAAGGCCTACATGCTTGTCTGTCTTATCCCAAGCCACAGCATCCTATGTTGGGGTCAAGGTAGATTTTGCTTCTGCAAAACTAATGGATCTGTCTGTGTCTATCCATGAATGGCCCCCTCACAACTGCTTGTCCTCTCTGGAGAAGGGCTTTTGAACTATAGAGTGTTCTTTTGATCTTTTGGCTCCAGGTTTTGAACAAACAAGTCTTATCTTTGTGGAGCTCAGAATGATAGCTCAAACATTTCATAATGATCCCTGTTGTGTTTACTGGGAGATTGTTACCCAGGAGCTATTGTGTTGCCTCCCTGAAAGTTTCCCCAATAGCCTGGCTGTTAACTAGACCAACCTGCATGCCTTAAACTGTCCAATAACCCAGCAGAATGACTATTCTGATAGCCAGTTTACATCCAGTGTTCATCAGTTAGTAGAGCTTAGGCCCACATCATTTGCAGAGAACTGAGGCAGGGTATGTATAAGTGACATTCCAAAGGCTACACAGAAATATCTGTAGCCAGGAACTGAATCCACATTTGGAGGCCAGTCCAAAGCCTTAACTACAAGATGGTCTTTCTTAACTAAGGGTATGCCTACACTATAGAGTTTTGTTGGAAAAATGGCCATTTTTCCAACAAAATCTGAGTTACATCCACCCTACAATTGCATTCTTCCAAAAGTAAATCAAAAGAACAGAGAGGGTTTTCTGGCATTGGTAATCCTCTTTCTATGAGGAAGAAGCTTTTTTCTGAAACAGCTCTTTCAGAAAAAGGCGTGTGTGGATGGAGAAGAGAGAGTTCTTTCAGCAGAAGAGGAAAGAGGAAAAAGCACAGGTGCCCTGGTGGCCACTCCATCCATAGTAATCATAGTTTAAATGTGAATTAGTGTCCACACTGAATGACACTATATTTCAAAAAAGCAGACCGCTTTTTCGATGCACTTTTGTGTGTGGACGCTCTCTTTTGAAGACGTTTTTTCAGAAGATCTCTTCTGAATGAAGCCTGCAGTCTAGACATAGCCTGAGTCAATGCTGATCCTCTTTATGTGTCCCAGTTTGCTGAGGGACAACCTGTTTGCTCTTGGCATTATTTAACTCTAGTATTTGATGGATTCATTACAACTATGAAAAGAGTGCTATAATTTTTCATTAATTATTGTATGTTGAATGTAATGAGTAAATTGACAATTTCTTTTATCTGCTCAAAAGAGAAGAGTCCCAATAGGTGACAGTTTAGTGTTAAAGAAATGAATCTTGAATTAAACAGCTAAGTAGTGTAATTATACCTTTGGTAACAGAACACTACAAATATGATAAAACATTTACTTAAGTGAACAGAAAATGTATGGTAAGTGTGGTACCATGTAAAAGATATCTGAATTTTGGGCGATGGGGGAAGGGGCTAAGGAAAGAGGGTTAAGAAGAGCACCTGACTGCATTTTTTTTTACTTATTACCATACACAAGCAGGCAGGCCACCAATGTCCAAAATAGGGTTCACTTCCTCCCACCCCTTGCTCCCCTGAGATGCAGCAAGGGGGGGTAAAACAGGAGCTGGTGCTGGGGGGAGCCGGCTTAAAAGCTAGTCTCCCCTGCCCCCCCCTGCTGCCTCTATGAGAGACAGCTGGGGCATGAGGAGGCTGTTGCAGAGCAGCCTCTGTCCACAGCACGCCAAGGCTAAGCATAGGCATCCTTAGTCCAGAATGCTGCTGAAAAGTAACATCATTTATGACAACAGTAGTGTTTAGTCACAATTTCACAGATTAGAAACTACTTTCCTTTTAGCTTAACTGAGAATGTCATGACACTTGTCTGTTTTCCATAGCCCTCAAACCGACTTAAAGTGTGTTTGCCCACCTCCAGAGATGTGCTGTTAAACTTGAAATCCCTCTCCTATATGGAAACACCGTGTCCTCTCAGAGCTTATCCCATCATCTATGTATACCACTCTCTACATAAAAGACACGCAGAAGACAGCAGAGGTTTAGTCACAGTAGAGCGAATTGCTGTGGAGAAGCTAAGAGATGAATGACTATGGAATGAGAGAAAGGGATTGTTCATTGGGTGAATCAGGCATATGCTCCAAACACTAGCATCCTGGGAGAGTCGGACATGAGCAGCATTGAAGTAATCATCAGGGCTCGACAAATAATGTAATCTACTCACCTGTGGATTACAACCGGAAGAGCCGGCGCAGAGCGATCTGTGCATGCGCAGAATGATCTGCTCATGTGCAGAGCACAGAACCGTGCGGCTGGCGAGTGGGGCTGGTTATCATCATCTATCTACCAACAACTTTGTTGGACTGGTCACGTGGTCTGGATGCCAGATTAGCACCTCCCAAAACAGATTCTGTTTTCTGAGCTGAAGGAAGGACTGAGTAGTGTTGGGGGCCAGGGGAAGCAATTTAAGTGCATGTAGATGGCAAACATGAAAAAGTCCAGCATGGGTGTCGACAATTGGGAGAACCTTACCCAGGACCATCCCCAATGGAGAGCGGTAATCCATGAGGGGATAGCACAATTTGAGAGGTCTCACCACAGACAAAGAGAGGTGGAGAAAGAGAAAAGATTGGCAAAAACTGCTCTGCATCCCTCCAATAGACACCAGCACCTGCCCCCATCTTTGATAAGATCTGCAGTTCCAGAATCGGGCTGGTCAACCATCAACAGATCCACAAACAGGAGGGTGACAGGAACACGTCCTACTTGTTATAGAGTTCCACATGCTAGAATACCATGTGGTGAGAGCACACAGAGCCAATCCAGGCTAGAGTTTTGAGGGAGCACAGCAATATACCAGATTCAGATTGTATCCTAGAGTTCCCCAAGCAATAATGTTATTTAAATCACTTTTGTTGATAAAAAGCCTGCAAGGCAATTGGCAGATTCTTTACATTTGGAAGGGGCGAGGGGGCGGGACCTTGATCTTTATTTCCTTCTTCTTACCTGATTTTCAGTCCTATCGCTAACTCTTCTCTTATTCTGATATTTCATTGCCTTAGATCCAATATGAAACTGCCAGGCTTGCAGAAAATATAATTACATGGTACCATCATCTGTGGATCCTCCTTTGCCTACCCTGGATGGAATACCCACAAAGAACTTCAAGATTCAAAGATTCCCTTTTCCCTAAAACCACATTGGCTAACCTTGATCATACCTGTGCTTTGCTAGATGCTCTCTCATTTGATGTTTTAACAAAGTTTCTAAAAGTTTTCTCAAGCCAAAATTTCAACTCAATGCCCTGTAACACCCTGGTGATGTTTTAGCTTTATTCCCCTCCAATAATGGAACATACTGTGTTAAGTTTGCCCACCTGTGAGACTTCAGAAACATTCTCTGAACTCTGTGCATTTGCGAGAGTCGCTCTTGCATTCCTTAGCCTTTTTAAGACATTTTTCCCCCAATTCAAAAATCTTTATTGGGCTTTGAGAGCTGTAAATGGCCATTTAAAGCACAATGCCACTTCCCAGTTTTTCCATCTCTACTTTCTGACAATTTTGGTTTTGATTTAAAAAAGAGCCAAACATTTTTCTTTAATACCTTAACTATTTTCTCAACCCCTGCACTAATTCTCCACTTCCATTCTGAAGGACTATCCTTCTGTATTTGTCTGTTGGCTTATGTAAACACAAACCATTTTTTCATTTCACTTCACTATTCAGGCTGATTTTTCACATTTATATAACTGATTCTGCCCAGATTGTGAGAAAATGCAACACTTAAAAGGAATCTGAAGTTTAAAGTTAATGTTTCAACAACAGGCAGTGAGCAATAGTTGTTCAGATACAATAAATGTGAGAAGATATGGACATTATTTTGGTTGCTTGATTCTGCAACATCAAAGCTATTGGCAATTTCAGGAGCTATCTGAGAATGAGCAATGATAAAATGAAGTTGAGATAAAACTCTCCTTATCACCATCAATATTCTTCAGCCTGCCATCTCATTTTGCTTATAAGTTTCATTTTTTTTTACCAAATCGGTCTTTCACATCAATCCAAATCTCTAGTATATTTTGCTATTCCTATCTTCAGGTGTAATATTGTTCCTCATCCATATTGTAATACCCCTTCCTGTCTTGTTGAATCTCTTTTTATAGGTTTCATTTCTGCCCTTTAATGTCTCACTCATCATCCTGATTTAGACAAACTTCAGCAACTCTGTGATCTATGTCTGCAGTCCTGACACCTCACTGCTTATTCTTTTTTGCCTTTGTCAGGCAAGGAGAGAAAGTATTTTAATTTCTCATTACTTTTGCACGTCTTGGTGAAATAATAATATTTTCCCATCTTTCCACTTATTGTCTTTTCACCTTAGTAATTATCTCTGGTCAATACTCACCTATCAGAAGCTTTTTCTAGAGTAGCTGTCACTGCATCTGCCTTTCATGCACATATATTCAGTTCCATAATTATTGTCATGATATGTAATGGCAGCACCTCTTCTCTCATTTATTTTCCTGTTGTGATACAGATTCCTTTGTTAAGACTATAGAACAGGCAGCTAAGCATTAACTGCAGCTTTTTAGTTTAGTTTTGTTTCCCTATCTTCCAGGTAGTAAATCCCATTCAGCTATAGCTCCTGTCCTACCACTATGAAGATCACAAAATCAGTAAGTATAACTGGTCTTCTAGTTAACATACAGGATAGAGGCCCTGCACCCATCCCAGTATCATGCCTCAGTTTCCTTTCCTCCAGTATGAACTAAGCCAAACTAGCTTTTTCTCAAGAAACCCACTGACCCATTGGCTTCCTTTACTGACAATGGAAATTAGCACAAGTAAAGCTTACATTTAAAACTATTCTTAGCCTCTAGGCAGTTCTTTCTGAACTCTTCTCTCCTCAAAAGCACCCACACATCCCTTGCCTTCCTGTCCCAGCTACTTTCCCTCATCTGAATTAGGTTACCAATCTCTTCTTCACAATTGCCTCAGCTTCTTCTACCCTGGGAGCATGCCCAGAGTGCCCTTTTAGTCCCTGCTGCCTCCATAAGAGCTACTACTACTTCTTATCCTAGAGACACTGAATCTCTTCCTGCCTAAGAAATCTTGCATTAGATTGCTCAGAGAGGGGTGATCTGATGCCATAAGTCAGCTAACTGGTTAATAAACCACCTGGAATACCTATGAAACAATGTTTATATTGGGGGTGCTGATAGTCAAAGAACCAAACTGTAAGACCTATATAGGACAGAATCTACTTCAAGCTGTGGGGTATGGCAGCACCCCTATGACCAATTCTTCATATTCATTTATCTTTAAATATAACCGTTAGCACTGCCAGCAATTTCATCTGCTTCTCTTTGTTAGCCAATGCATCACAGCCTGGAGAGCAGAGCATTTGAACTACTCTTCCATACATATTTTCCAGCTAAAAGAACCTAACGCACTCTGATGCACTCCATCATCTTAAAGACACACAGTGGCTTTTGCCACTTACATTTCTTATCAGTATGCTCTTGTTTTAGAGTAACATTCAACTACTTATGTTAAAGATAAATATGGTGTTAAATGGAATGCTGTGACCTACATTTTATGTATATCAAGTCTCTGATGCTGACAGTGAACTGAAAAACCCTGATATATTATCACTTACAGTGCTTTACTTTTCACATCTTCAAATATAAGTAGGTATATGTTATTTGTAGGGCAGAAATATTTTCTCTTAATTTAGCTGGAACACCATACCTCATAGAACAAATTCATATTTTAATGTATCAGTTCACATTCTTTCCACTCATAGCTTATTTTATTTTAATTACAAGTGCTTAGAGCATTGCAGACATTCACATGAAATGCAGTTAGCATCAAATTGAGAGATAACATATTCAACATCAACAGATATGACCATGTGATCCCTCTATTATGTATAATATGGTAGTGTCAATGAGCCCCAGCCATGGATCACAACGCTATCGTACTAGGTCAGTGGTGAGCAATAACAGGCCTACACACAGGACATTGTTTGCCAGAGTTACCACTGGCAGGGCGCTACCTGGAGGTGTTTACTTGCATCTCCACAGGTATGGGCACTTACAGATCCTATTGGCTACGGAACACTATTCCCAGCCAATGGGCACTCCGAGAAGTGGTACAGACTGAGATACTGCTTAGCACTCCTCCTATTGGCCAAGAATGGTGATCCATAGCCAATGGGAACTACAAGCACCCATACCTATGGAGGCTAACCCTGGCAAACCGTTTCCATCTTATTGTCCACCCCTGTACTAAGTGTTATACAAACAAACACACACACAAAAGACAGTTCCTTCTTCAGACAGCTTACAAATCTAATGGGAACAGTTAAAACCCTGCACAATGCTTTAAAATGTTATCTGGTCTGCTTTGGTCTCTTTTAAAATCTATCTTAAGCTTGAGGGCCTGATCTTGCCAACTGTGCAACTGGGGCAAGGAAAAGTCCCCACATGGCAAGTATTCATAGATTCAGACTCAAACTGGTGTAGAGCAACCACAGACCTGAGGAAAGAGAGAGGAGACGCTTCCAATCCACTTATACACCTTCAAAACATTTCACCTTTTAACTAGGGGCAAACCAGGAACGTCTTAGTACTCTTGCTGTTCCCCATACACAGGAAGGAGGCTAGGTCAAAATTTTACATAGGGCACTGGAATTCATTTTAGCTGCAGTTGTAATTAACAGCACATTTAACAGAACTACTCAGACCACTTTAGCTGCCAGAATTTGTGCAGCTGCTATTTTGGCACCCCATACTACAGTGTGCAGTAGATAGCCTAGAGCACAGAACCATGTCTCCACTGGATCTTTCATCTGGAAGAATAAATCTGTTCAGATTAGCACATTAATATAGCATTAATTTAAAAATTAAGGTAAAATAAATGTTTTTTCCTCATATTCTTTGAGTGCCCTAATGGCATAATATTAACCACTACTGAATGAATAGTCAGTTCCAAATTTGAACTAGAAAACAAAGTGCTTTCCCTCTATCTCTACCTTCCTTTGTATGAAAACAGCCTCAGACTATAAATCGACATTCTGCTTGGTTGTTATATATATATCTATTTTTAATCAAAGATATTAGGCCTTGACTTGCCGCTTTGCTGGAATAATTTAGGGAGAGTGAAATCAGGAGGATTTAAACAGTGATGTCATTATAAATCAGCTCTCCCTCCCCCATGTGAGCTTTGATGAGTGGAGTATCTAATATAGATTGAAACTCTCTAGTCCAGCACCTTTGGGACCTGACTGATGCCAAAACAAAGAATTTGCTGAATCACAGACTGCTTACTGGTCCTCTTAGAAGACATTTAGGGGTAAATTAGAGCTAAATAACAGCACAGAACACTGAGAGCCAGGACTGATGACAGTAAACAAACTTTATGGGACCACAGGAAACCTGGCTACCCATGAGAAGTGGACATCATGCTGGACCATCCATGTTGCTGGACCAGAGAGTGGCAGACTACAGAGGTTCAACCTGTATTTATCATTCACCGAAACAAGGCTCACAACACTGATTAGAGAAATAGACTGAAAATAAAATAACGTAACAATTATTTCTACATATAGTAAGGAGGACTATTTGCAGTCTGGGTCTATAGAATTATAAACAGAAGAAAAATCAAATTAATCAAAAAACCAGCTTATCTGTACCTGTATTAATGCAGCTGCAGTCAGCATAAGATTCACATCTTTCTCTATTTTGGTAGGCAATCTTTCATTTGAGCTATGCCTTGACTGACACATTCAGTTTGGGAAATTCTTTTATAATACAAAATAGTTCTGAGAGTCAGCTTGTAGAATGTTGGAAACAATGTCTTTCCATCTAAAGAGAGCAAATAATATATGAAGTATGTCCCTGCAATCCCCAACAATCCACTTCCTTAGTCAAGAATTAGTTGATTAAGTTTATTTATTTATTTTATTCTGAGTTATATGGTGCCTATTCATAATCTCATCCCTTGGTCACAAATGAATTTGTCTCAGTATTTGGATTTTACTATTTGGCTCTGCATGTGCTATCCCATGCACTTTGTTTTCCTTTGTAATTTAATTTGAATAGTTATTCACCTGACTTTTGACCTTTTTATTAATTTTGGTGCACTTTTTATTAATTCCTGTAATCTGAAGAATGATTAACCCTATAGTTAATGGGTCCAATTTCTCTCTTTCTTTCCTTTAGAATCAGATCCATTAACAGTGTCTACATTAGCAATTTTCTTCATACTTCCCACCAATGCTATTAATGATGGGAGAGTAATCTGGCTGTTGCCATTTGAACCATCATGTTACCTAGTCATAACTAGGTCTAGCTAGACAAGGGTTAAAATGCATTGATCGTGTACAACAGTGTTTTTATTGTCTTTCCATAATTTTTATTAATTACATTTTATCTTGAAATTCACTAGCATCAGTTTAGTTCTTTTACTATGGCAATAATGGGAGTGCTGATATAAATAGGATCCACAATGTCAATGAGGTTAAACTGCTACAGCAGCATGAATGAGAATAGAATCAGGATCAATAGGCAGTGATTTTGTGTAGCATTTATGTGTATTCTTGTCCATTTCTATTCCTACTGAATTCTGAAGGGGATGTAACTAGTATGTACTAGGTAAATGATTGACAATGCAGAAAATTCTAATTCCATATTCATTTTAAAAAATAAGTTCCCCACTCACCTTTTTACCCCCCCGAAATATTTTATTTTTTTCCTTGTAGGTTAATCACCAGTCAAGGATCCAACAACTGTTTTAAAAGTTGGATTTTAGGATCAACCATAATTACTGAAATGTCAGCTACACTAAAAAAAACCAAACTATTCCTTGGAGATGAAAAGTTCCTTCATTCCTTGAAGTCAGATGCTACAGGGTTTTTCTGTTCAAAATATTCAGTGCTGCTAAATGCCTTAGGATGTGCATTAGAATCAACTTCATCCTCACCATTCTCTCATTCATTTTCTCTCTGCATCCCAGAAGATGGGGGGGGGGGGCACTTTTCAAAGGATAAAGCAGTATTAACATGCAGGAGTTAAATATCTTTTCCTCAGTGGGCTGATTATAAAAAATGTATTATACTCATCACCAGATCTATTTCTGCTCACATGAATGTTAATTAAGGAGACAGATTTCTTAAAACAGCAATGTAGGAAGAAATACATTTTTAAAACAGCACATACATGAATACATATATTTTCCCTGGCAATAAGAAAAGCCAAAAGCTAATAGACAACTCACAAAAGCTGAGTCTGGAAGTACCTGCTGAAACCTAAGGGTATGTCTACACTGCATCCCTCTGTCGGCAGAGGGTTGCAGATTAGGCAGGTTGACATTGCAAATGAGACAGGGATTTAAATATCCTGCGCCTAATTTGCATAAAAATGACCACTGCGTTTTGCTGACTCAGCACTTTGTCGGCAAAAAGCAGCAGCCTAGAGGGGGATCTGTCGAGAAAGAAAGCCTTTTTCAACAGATCCCTTATGCCGCCTGCAAGTGTGCAATGGGTTGTGACAGGAGGGGTCTGCCTCGCATTGAATGGTACTTAGAAATACAGAGTGTGATGAGTCTGGCAATTTGCTGGCTGGATAGTGCATTACCCTTGGAACGTTGTGCTATAGATAGTAATAGCCTGTCCATTCGCTTCCATGGATGGGTTCTGTCTATATAGAAGGACAACGCTCGGCAAATGTCGAGCGAGTGTAGCAAGGCATCTGCAGTTGAAGAATGAAGTTTGGGGTAAAACGAGGTGAGAACAATGGGTTCATTAATATGAAAGAGGAACAGATCTTGGGGAAGAACGTGGGGTGTAAACGTAATGTCACCGTGTCTGTAGAAAACAAAGTAAAAGGGGGTGTTGCCATAAGCACCCCTAGCTCACTGACTCTGCATGCCGAAGTGATCACCAAGAGGAAAACCGCCATCATCGTTAACATCGTTAACAAGGTTCCAGGCAGGAGGGGGTGGCCTGCGAGGTGGGTACAGATTCATTATACCCTTCAGAAACCTTGTCATTGTTTGATGAGAATATACTGAGGAACCGTCTATCGGGTAATGGAAAGTACTGATAGCTGCCAAATGCACCTTCAGGGATGACAGAGAGAGACCCGTATTCTGGAGCTGAAGAATGTAATTGAGGACATGATGTAAAAGAGCCAGCAGGGGTTGGATATTATTTTGAAGACACCACTGCGAGTATGTGCGCCACTTAGCCAGGTGAGTATTTTGTGTAGATATCTTTCTGCTATGTATTAATATTGTTTTAACCTGGTCTGAACACAGGGTTTCGTTCTGTCTGAGCCAGTTATTAGCCATGCCATCAGACGTAACACGTCCAGCCTCGGATGGAAGAGAGAGCCTTGCTCTTGCGAGAGAAGGTCCGAGTGAAGAGGGAGAGGTCAGGGCAGGCGAAGTGACATGTTGTGCAAGAACGGGTACCATGGCTGTCTCCACCAAGCCTGGGCTATCAGGATTACTGTTGCTGCTTCTGTTCTGATCTTCTCTAACACCAGAAGGATGAGGACTGTTGGGGGAAATGCATACAGGAGCGACTTCTTCCAGGTTGTTAGGAGTGCATCACTGAGGGAACCCTTGCCGATGCCCGCCCTGGAGCAAAATAGGTGATATTTAGCGTTGTCGACGGTGGCAAAAAAAATCTACCTGGGGTGTTCCCCATCTGCGGAAAACATGATGTAGTATATCCATCCTTATCTCCCACTTGTGATCCAGGAGAAAACACCTGCTCAGAGAGTCCGCAATTGCATTGCTGATGCCAGGTAAGTAAGATGCTGTTATGGTGATATTGCTCCGTATGCACCAATTCCAGAATCTCACCGCTTCGGTTCATAGGGAGCGTGATCTTGCACCTCCCTGCCTGTTTATGTAGTACATCGCTGCCACATTATCTGTCAGGACTCTGACAGACAGGCCTTTCAGGTGTGGAAGAAAGTGTCTGAATGCATGAAAGATGGCTCTTAGTTCTGACAGATTGATACAAAGACATCTTTCGCTGGGAAGCCACTTGCCCTGTACACGCTCATCGTTCGTATGAGCCCCCCATCCGATGAGGGAAGCGTCTGTTGTGATCTGGACTGAAGGCTGTTGCTGGTGAAATGGGACTCCCGTCGTGAAGTTTTGTGTCTTCACCCACTATCGTAGGGACGTACGTGCGTGAGGTGGAGGAGATACTATTTTGTGGATGCTGTGTTTCGCAGGTACATATACAGTTGCCAACTGGTGTTGTAGAGCTCTTAAGTGAAGGCGCGCGGGAGGGACAACAAAGGTGGTCGTGGCCATGCGACCTAGAAGCTTTAGACAGTTGTGTACCAAGATTGTTGGCGCTTTGTTGAGTACGTAGACTAGATCTTGAATTATCTGGAATCTGTCTAGTGGTAGGTATGCCCTCGCAATGCGGGAGTCGAGGACTGCTCCTATGAATTTTATGCTTTGTGTGGAGGTTAGCGTTGATTTCTGCTCGTTCAATATGAGGCCGAGAGAATCGAACGTCTGTCTGACCACAGCAACCATGCACGCGGTCTCTTGTTGAGATGCCACTTTGATCAAATAATCGTCGAGATATGGAAAAATGATGACTCTGAGTTGATGAAGATGTGCTGCAACAACAGTGAGAGTTTTTGAGAAAACTCTCGAAGGTGAGGCCAGCCCGAAGGATAGGATGCAATATTGGAAGTGCTCGTTGTTTATTACGAACTGGAGAAAACGTCTGTATGCTGGATCTACAGTTATATGGAAATAGGAATCCTGCAAGTCGAGGGCAGCAAACCAATCGTTTGTGTCCAGAGATGGAATAATCATAGTAAGGGTCACCATCTTGAAGTGCTGTTTTTGAAGGTAGTGATTCAGACTGCGAAGATCTAGGATGGGTCTCCAACTGCCTGTTTTCTTTTGGGCTAGGAAGTACCACGAATAAAACCCTCTTCCTCTGAACTCATTTGGAACCCTCTCTATCACCCCGATGGTAAGTAGGTGGTAGGCTTCTTGTTGTAAGAGAGTTTTGTGAGATGGGTCCCTGAAAAGGGATGGGGTTTGTGGGGTGGTGGGAGGAAGAGAAGTGAAGGGAATGGTGAAACCTTTTCTCACAATCTCCAATACCCACTTGTCGGATGTTATTACGGCCCATTGGTGATAATAGGGCCATAGACGATGGTGAAAAATAGGGTTTGGTGGCAACAGTGTTTACAGCAATGATTGGTATGTGCATACCTTCGACAAAGAAGTCAAACTTGCTGCTTGGATGTCGATGGATTAGTTGGATGAGGTGGCTGGGGACGTTTGCGTTGCAGCCTCTGTTTGGGGTGCACCTGATCAAATGGACGGTTCTGCTGTCTATTAAATTGGAAATCATACCGTCGCTGATATGGGAAATATCTTCTGCATCGGAATGGGGGAACATACGTCCCGGGCATGCGTAATGTTGTTCGCGAGTCTTTGCCTGTATGGAGGACCTCATCTGTTTTCTCCGTGAACAATTTGAGCTTGTCAAAGGGGAGATCCTCCACTTTGGCCTGCAGATCTCTAGGTGCACCCGCTGTCGCTAGCCATGAAGCCCTTCTCATGGACACAGCAGTTGCTACAGAGCGGGCCGCCATATCTGCAAGGTCCATAGCACTCTGAAGGCCCGCCCTTGAGCACGCATGTTTTCTCGGCTTCGGAAACCCTTTGTGCCATGTCCATCAGTTTAGCTTTGTTGTCAAAGCTGTGGTTGGAGAACAGTGCTTAATAGTTCGCAATGCGGAGGGGAAGTGTGGAAGATTAATAGACTTTTCTGCCAAAGATGTCAAGTTTCTTGGCATCCTTATCTGCCCCCGTGCTCTTCACCTGCGGGTTCTTAGCTTTTTGCAGGGCTGCATCCACCACCAGTGAGTTTGGCTGGGGGACGGGGGGGTGAAGAGGAATTCTGAGCCCTTCGATGGAACGAAGTACCTCTTTTCCTCTCTTTTAGATGTTGGTGTGGTGGAAGTTGGAGTATGCCAGATCTCTGAGGCTGACTCCAAAATTGCTTCATCAATAGGCAAAGCCAGTCTGGACTGTTGCTTAGGGTTCAGATTCTTTAGCAGTTTGTACTGCTTAGTTTGGACTGCTGACAACTGAACATCCTGTGATTCTGCAACCCATTTGAACAGGTCTTGGAACTCACGCATATCATCTGGGAGAGAGGTGTCCCCCTCGAAGATGGCCTCATCTGGGGATGATGAAGAAAGGTCAGCTGGTGGAAGATCTTGTGGCTGCTCCTCAGTGCCCGTAATCTGTCCCTCTTCTGGCTCAGATAATTGTGGTGGGAGCAAAAGGACGTTCTGAGTGGGTCTCAGAGAAGGGGCCCTCTGCTGGGAATGAACAGGTGGTGAGTGCTGTCTGCTAGAGGATAAATGGCAGCAGCATGAATGAGAATGCGATTGTGATATGCCATGCCTATAGGGAGTGCGGTAAGCACCATAATGGTAGTCGGAGTACTCTGGTGATGATCTTCTGGAGGAATAAGAACTGATGTGTTTACTCCGATAGGATCTAGGTGGGGAGCGTGTGGGAGACCGAGAGCTGTGTGGTAAGGTCTGGTGGTGAGGCGGATCGTGTCTGTATACATGAGTATGATGGGACCTTGAGTACCGCCTTGGCGATTGAGGACTGCGTCGGTACCACAGCTCAGCCCCAGATTGAGATCTCCCATGCGGCGAGTAATGAAGGGGAGGTGATGGGAAGGATGCAGGTGAAAATACTGGTGATGGAGACAGCGAAGGGATTCTCGGTACTGATTTCCTAGCCACTTTCATGGGGACTGAGGTAATGGTGTCATTGGCAGGTGGGTAGTCATTATCATTCGTCACTAGTATTGGTGAATGTGAAGTGGATGAATGAGGAGAACACATGGCCGGAGCCAGTACGGACACTGATGAAGCTTGGCGGTCCTTCTGTGGTGCCAAGGGTGGTGCTATCTCTCAGGTCTTGTGCGGCGCCGGCTCTGGAGCCTTCCCAGGGCAATCTTCAGCCCCCCATACCGTTGTTGCTGCATGTTGGTCTTTCAGTGCCACCGGTGCCGCCCTGAGGGGGCTCGGTGCCAGTTGACTCGGGCTTCTTGGCACCATTTCCTGCGATTCCTCTATGATTCCTGCGGTTCTGAGACCGGTGCTGTATCGGATCTTCAGGGTGACATGTGCAGTGCCGATCGCTCCCGTTCTGAGGACATCACCATTTTGTGTCCTGCCTTAGATGCGGATGATGGTGCCGGAACTGATGTTGAGTGTATTAGTTGTGCAGGTGCTCTGAGACTAGCCCATGCCCCGGCCCTAGGTGGGTGCCGGATGATCCCCGAAGTGCCCAGCCATTCTTCTCGGTTCAGCCTGGGCCGTGGAGTGGCAGATAAGGAATGGGTGGGGGAGGCTTTTTTCTTTTTTGAGGACAGCACCCCAGGCAATGACGCTCTCCTTTTTCGTACCAGAGCTGGATCCTGAGGGCAGCATCCGAAGGCTGTAAAGCCTTATCAAAGAGTATTAACTTCAATCACATATCCCTATCTCTGCACGCTCTAGCCGTTAACTTCGAACAATGTATACACTTCTGAGGGACATGCAACTCCCCCAGACAGCGAATACATGCGGCGAAGCCATCAGATGCTCGCATAGCATCTTTGCACTAGGAGCATTTCTTAAATCCTGGAGATCCAGGCATATTGGGTCCCAGAATATGTTTTGTAGAAGAACTAACTATAAACGGATGAACAGAGAACAACAACTAACAGTTTAGATAGATAGTAGGAGAAAAAATTTTTTTTTTTACAATTAACTAACTGACTACCTAAGAAACTATTATGCTGAGAAAACTAATTTTTTAAAACCTTTTCTTTATAGAGCGGCCTTCTCTGTGAGGAAAGGAAACTGAGCTCCGCCAGCAACCGAGGACGGTTGAGAGGAACTGGCGAGGGGCTGGACCGCACGACATTAGAAAGGGCATGAACGGCGCACGATGGTGACTACACATGTGCAGCTCAGCTGACCACGGCTACCGAAAAGCCTCCGACCAGCGGCACTGGGATGGAACCGACACCTTGACTGGAGCACCCACAGGGACCACTCGAAGAAGAACTGGTTGAGTAAATTGAAACTGGTTGAGTAAATTGAGTAAATTCAGTTTCTTTGCAGGCAGTCCTTGAGCAAAAAGAAAAAAAGTACATGTTTTCCGTAAGTTATATCCTGTGAATTATTTACCCACTTCTATTTTGGATCCTTTTCAGGGGCTTCATTTAACTCCCACTTTCCATTGGCTTAAGACCTCACTTAAAAAAAAGGAAGAAATAACAAAACTTTAAACTTCATAAAGGAGGGCTATTTATTGGAAGTAAAGCCAGTTAGCTGCCCACTTGCCTTACAACTTATAGGGTACTTATTCAAAGTAGGAATAAGAGATCCTCCGGAAAAGGGCTTTTTTCCAGAGGATCGGGGCCAGTGTAGACGCTCTTTTCCAGCTTTTCTAAAAGCCGGAAAAAAGCGGCGGACATTTTCATTTAAATGTTGCGGGGGATATTTAAATCCCCCGCGGATTTCCCTATTACAACCTGTAAAATTAGCATGCCCCTTTCGGAAAAGGGGCCAGTGTAGACGTAGCCATAGAGTATGTCTACACTAGCCTCCTAGTTCGAACTAGGGAGGCTAATGAAAGTGACCAAAATTGCAAACGAAGCACGGGATTAAAATGTCCCATGCTTCATTAGCATGTTCCTGGGCAGTCGCCATTTTGGAAATTGACTAACCCGGAAGAACTGCCCGCGTCTACACACGGCAGAGAAGGGTGATTCTGAAATAAACCCCTTACTTCGAATTACCAGTTAAACCTCATTCCATGGAAAGAGGAGGTTTAACTGGTAATTTGAAGTAAGGGGTTTATTTCAGAATCGCCCTTCTCTACTGTGTGTAGACGCGGGCAGTTCCTCCGGGCTAGTCAATTTCCAAAATGGTGACCACCCAGGAACATGCTAATGAAGCACAGGATATTTAAATCCCACATTTCATTTGCAATTTCGGTCACCCTCATTAGCCTCCCTAGTTTGAACCAGGGGGCTAGTGTAGACATACCCAAAGGGAATAATCAGGAAGAATGGGAAGTCTCAATAAATTAGCTAAATTATTATTGGCATAACAGGCTATGTCTACACTGCAGACTTCTTTCAGAAGAACCTTATTTCAGAAGAGATCTTCCAAAGAAACTTCTTCCGAAAGAGAGCGTTCACACTCAAAAAAGCAGATCGCTTTTTCGATGTGCTTTTTTGAAAGATAGTGTCCACACTGAATGGACACTATCTTGCATTTAAGCTGTGATTACTATGAACGGAGTGGCCACCAGGGAACCTGTGCTTTTTCCTCTTTCCTCTTCTGTCAAAAGAACTCCCTGCACCCTGTTCACACACGCCTTTTTCCAAAAGAGCTCTTTCGGAAAAAGCCTTCTTCCTCATAGAAAAAGGATTACCAACACCAGGAAAACCCCTCTGTTCTTTCGATTTACTTTCAGAAGAATGAGATTGCAATGGGGATGTAACTCAGATTTTGTTGGAAAAATGGCCATTTTTCTGACAAAACTCTGTAGTGTAGACATGCCCACAGAGACTTGGTGGCATAAGTCTCATGACTGGACTCTTGGTACAGAAAGGTATAGCTTTTTTAAGAAGGGCAGGCAGACAAGGTAAAGAGGAAGGAGGTGTTTTGTTATACATCAATAATCTATACTTTTATTCAGAGGTTCAGAAGAACTCAGGAAGCAGTCCACAGTGTCTCTGAGTAAAGATAATAAGGATGATAGAGTAAGATCTACTCTACTCCACCCAGTCAGGAAGAAGAGGTGGCTGAAGCATTTATAGAACAAATAACAAAAATATCCAAAATAGTGTGGCGAGTCCACAACAGAGGAACAAAAAATTACAAAAGACTTAGAAGACATGATTATCTGGCAAAGATAAAAAACCTGGGCATGTTTAGGAGTAAGAAAAATAATATTAAGGTTGGCCTTTGTAATAGTCTTCAAATATGTTAATGGCTATTTGATCACTGATAGGAGAAGTAGTAATGAGCTTACTCTGCAGCAAAGGATATTTATGTTAGATAATAGGAAAAACTAAATATAAGGGTAGTTTAGTTGTTGACAAAGCTGCTTGGAATCCCCATCCCAGGAAGTTTTTAAAAACTGGTTGGATAAATAGCTGGCAGAAACGGTCTGGGTTTACTTGGTCCTACCATAGCACAGGTAACTAGACTTTAGGACATCTGGGTCCCTTCATACCTTACATTTCTAGTATGTTTTTGATAAAATTGGTGTCCTTTCATGAATCGTTTCCAGTGGGATGATGAAACAAAAGACAGGACGATGCAGCACTTTAAAGATGGTTTATTAAGTGATGAGCTTTCGTGGGCCAGACCCATTTCCTCAGATCAAACTGTGGAAGAAAATTGGCACAACCGTATATACCAAAAGGATACAATAAAAAAAAGTGAACACATATAAAATTGACAAATCAGATTTTAGAAAAGAGGGAGACTGCGGGGGGGAGTTTAGTGTCTATGAGATAATGATATTAGGGGTGATAATTGGGGAAGCTATCTTTGTAATGGGTAAGAGAATTAGCATCTTTGTTAAGGCCCATTCGTAAAGTGTCAAATTTAAGCATGAATGACAGTTCTGAGGCTTCCCTTTGTATTCTGGTTTTAAAGTCTCTTTGAAGCAGGATGCATGTAGTGAGGTCATTGAGACAATGCCCAGTCTGGTAGAAATGACAAGAAACTGTTTTTTCTTTGTGATACGGTCTGATATCTGTTTTGTGTGTACTGATTCTTTGGCGAAGTGTCTGAGATGTTTGTCCAATGTACATAGCAGACGGACACTTTCGGCATATGATTGCATAAATTATATTTCTGGATGAGCAGGAATATATGTTCTTGATCTTATAACTGAATTGGTTAGGTCCAATAATGGTGTCAGCAGAGTAAATATGTGGACAAAGCTGGCAACAGGGTTTGCTGCAACTGGGAAAGTTCCAGGGTTGGTATTAGTGTGGTATGTCCTGTGGTTGTTGGTAAGAATCTTCCTGAGGTTAGGTGGTTGTCTAAAGGAGATTATGGGTCTGTCTCCGAGAGCCTCTCGGAGTGTAGTATCCTGTTCCAGTATAGCTTGTAGTTTATTGATAATGAGTTGGATGGGTTTAAGTGGTGTTCTATTGTTGGTTTTCTTGGGTCTGTCTTGAAGTAGATGGTTTCTGGGTATTACTCTGGCTCTTTCATTTTGTTTTTTTATTTTTCTGGGTGGGTAATTGAGCTTTATAAATGCTTGATAGGAATCCTGAAGTTTCTGGTCTCTGTCAGTGGGTTTAGAGCAGATGGAGTTGTATTGAAGGGCTTGGCTATAGACGATGGATCGCATGGTGTGTTCTGGATGGGAGCTGGAGGCATGTAGGTAACTGTATGAGTCAGTGGGTTTTCTGTAGAGAGTGGTATCTAATTTACCATTGGTGATTTGTACTGTGGTATCCAGGAAATGGATCTCTCGTGTAGAATGGTCCAGGCTGAGATTGTCCAGGCTGAGATTGATGGTGTGGTCTAGGTTGTTAAAGTCTCTGTGGAATGCATCCAGTGTTTCTTGGCCATGGGTCCAGATCATAAAGATGTCATCGGTGTAGCGTAAGTAGAAAAGGGGTAAACGCTGACTTAGAACAACGTTTCCTCAGATCCCGTACCCTTTTACCCCTTCTCTACTTACGCTACTGGGACACTTATATTGGAAATACAGAAGTCCTTGGATGACTGAATGCCTTCCTTTTTACTTGCCTCTGTCATTTGTATCAAAGAGAAAGATGCCTTCAGACTTCCTCAAAAAAGCGTCCTTATGCTGAAAGAGTTTTTCTTGCTTCCCATGAAACAATGGATGCATTTTAGGATGTCTTGCAGACTCTGCTTGATCACACTCCATTATTCACAGAATATATTTAAACCCTGGAGGAAAAGGACAAAATACTCTTCCTCCATCTGTCTCTCTCTGAGAATCTGAAAGACAGCAGTGTGTGCAGTTACAATGCTCCTCATCTATGAAACTCATTTTCTGCATAGATGAAGCTCTACATATTGGTCAACAGTATTTAAATCAGGCCTGAAGATTTTATTTAGCATTATCTTTTTAGTGCATGTTATTTTATTCCAGTTGGATTCGCCTCTGGAAAGCTATCAGATGCTCTAAAGAACAGTACTATTGCAGTTTAAATGAGTGATTGAATAGGACTGATAGACGTCATGTAGTGATTTCTAGACATTTTTGGCTTCTGATCTGAACCTTGAGGCAACTACACAATTCTCTAAGAATATGTCTACACAGTGTTATTTTCAGAATAACTGACATTATTCTGAAATAACAAAAAGAGTGTTTACTTTACAAGCCTTTATTTTAACATAATGTCGAGCTGGAGGACTTTTTCATTTTACCAGGAGCAAGGAAAGTTGAAGGAAGAATGTTCTTCCTTCAACTTCCTGCTGTGTAGACTATGCCAAAAGCTGAATTAAGCTATTTTGACTCCAGCTACACATTTGATGTAGGTGAAGTTGTGTAGCTTATTCCAACTTTAGCCCTGCTGTGTAGATGTACCCTAATTGACCACACACACACAAATCCTGAGTGGGCTAAATCCTAAAGTCCTTACTCAATTTCTACTCCGCTCTTACTCTCGAAAAAATTTCTACTGATGTTAATGGGTGAGGGTTGACCCTTTATTAACAAAAGTGGGCAGATCCTGAATTTAAGCCAGTATGGGTTAGTCTCATGATTTATTCTTAATGGGAAAAGTTGTCTTGGAGTGATCCCATTCCTCTCCTTGAGAACTTCTTTTATCTCCATAGTTTCAGGATCAAATTTTCTATGATGTGTCTATGACTTAGATATGCAAAACCCTCATGCACACACACTATTCCAATTGTACATTTATCAATTGTTTGTGTATTTAAACTGGACACAGAGTTCCTTGAAACTTCTGGCTTCAGTGTCATGGTCATCTGTATGTTATGTTATACTTACTTTTGTATAATATTTGCTATTAAAAAGTGAAATGCCACCATGATTTCCAATAATCTACGGTTTCTCTTACGAACATTGAATGGGAGCAACTATTGCTAATAAAGATAAGGGGAAAGTTGCCAAACATGGATGCCTAATGTTAGGTGCCTACATCCATATGTAAGCGTCTATTTAGGTGGCCTGCCTGAATAGTATGATTTTAGGCATCCAAGTTTGATAATTCAGGTCTACACCACTCTGTCACATTCATAAAGCAGTTAGTAATAACTGCCACCTGACACTCTCCCCTCATTATCTAGTCTTATTCATGAAGTGTTTTTTTTAATTATAAATGCATGAGTTGACTGATGTCTGAGGAAAAACTAATGAACTCATTTCCATAGAAATGAAATCACTTGCTGCAATGCCAGTTATTGATCTCCTCTGATTACTGGCTTGAAATCATAAAAATGGTTCTTCATTCAAGCAAGAAGTCATAATAGTCGAATAAAAATGTTTTTAAAGCAGCATTATTCAGGCTCATGGGAAATATTCTGGGTGGGCTCCACATAGGCAACCTTAACCAGAACTATAGCAAGATATGAACCTGAGACCTTTGGCACCAAAGCTAGGAGCCTATGCTACTTGAGAAAAAGGGCTATGACATATAGTTGCAGCAGGAAGAGATAGCAGTTACTGACCTTGGTGCAGTAACTATTGTTCTTCGAGATGTGTGTCACCATGGGTGCTCCACTGTAGGAGCTGGGCTTGTCCCGGTACCGCAGGATGGAGATTTTTCACAGCAGTAGTCCAGCTGGACCGCGCATGCGCTCTTGTTTGCGTGGTGTTTGCGCTCTTTCACGCTGCTCGGTCTGGTCTGAGCCAGTTCCATGTAACCACCTCAGTATGTGGAAAAAAGAACAAACACAGACTCCGAAGCAGGGAGGCAGGCAGGTAGTGGAGCACCCACGGGGACACACCTCTCGAAGAACAACAGTTACTGCACCAAGGTGAGTAACTTCGCTTTCTTCTTTGAGTGATGTCCCCGTGGGTGCTCCACTGTAGGTGTCTGCACAGCGGCATCCCCCCTTCCCCATATCATGGAGGTAGGTGGGAATCGGAGTCTCTATCGGTTGGCAGTCTCTATCGGTTGGCAGCCGTTACGGATTTATCCAACAGCCATCTCTGCTGTACAGCATAAGGTTCTACAAAGGTGCGATAGGACTCCCACATGGCTGACCTACAGATGTCTGCAAGGGGAACCCCTACGAGGTAGGCTGCAGAAGCGGAAATGGCTCTAGTGGAGTGTGCTCTGGGGCGCTCGGGGAGTGGTATTCCTCGAATAGAGTAGCAGTGGGTTATGCAAGACACAATTAAGTTAGCTACTCTTTGAGCAGAAATGGGCTCGCCCTTGGAGCATTGTGCCAGGAACAGGAGAAGTCTGTCTGTCTGTCTTTCTAAAGAGCTTGGTGTGGTCAACATAAAAGGCTAATGCTCTACGCACATCTAGAGTATGGAGAGCCGCTTCTTTAGCAGAAGCGTGTGGCTCAGGGTAGTAAGCAGGTAATACGATGGGCTCATTAACATGGAAATCGGAACAGACTTTAGGTATACAGGCTGGGTGATGTCTGAGGACAACATAGTCCCTCTGGAAGATGGTGTATGGGGGTACAGCCATTAACGCTGATAGCTCGCTGACTCTGTGCGCAGAGGTGATCGTGAGTAGAAACACCAACTTCTGGGTCAGGAGTTGAAGAGGTATTGTGGCCAGCGGTTCGAATGGTGGGGCTGTAAAGGTCTGTAGTACCAAGTCCAAGTCCCACAGCGAAGGGGGCGTGTGCAAGGGTCAAGCCCTTGATAAACCTCTTTGTGAGGGGGTGCGCAAATATTGAAAACCCCTCTATAGGTTGTCAGAAAGCCTCTATTGCTGCAAGATGTACTTTTAGTGTTGCTAAAACTAGCCTTGTTTGTTGTAGATCCATTGTATAGTCTAGAATGCTATGCATTGGAGCAAGTAGTGGGTTCACGCGACGGTCTGAGCACCAGGCGGTAAGCCTTGTCCATTTCGCCAGGTATGTATTTCTCATATTAGGTTGCCTACTATGTATGAGGACGTTTTTAACCTTCTCAGAGCATAAGGTTTCAGTAGCATTCAGCTAGCTAGGTACCACGCTGTGAGGTGCATCGTGTAAAGTTGTGGGTGGAGAAGGCGGCCGTGGTTCTGAGTGAGAAGTGCTGGGAATAGTGGTAGTTGGTAAGATGAGTAGCGGGACAGTTGCAATAGTAGAGGGAACCAGCGCTGCCTCGCCCATGCAGGAGCTATCAATATCACTGTGGCCCAGTCTGTCTTGATTTTCTGCAACACTCTTGGAATAAGGGGCATAAGGGGCCCCCTCCATCTGATGAAGAATGTGTCCCCCAGTGAGTGGCAAACAAGGTCTGCCCTGGAATAGTAGCAATGACACTTCTTGTAGTTGTAGGTCACGAATAAGTCGATAAGTGGCATGCCCCATCGGTAAAAGAGGGAGTGAAGAACTCTGTGGTGAAGCTCCCATTCATGATCTGGGGCAAAATTCCTACTGAGGGAATCCGCTGTCACGTTGTTGATGCCAGGTAAGTATGATGCCACAAGAGTGATGCCGTTGTGTTACCAGATTTGCCCAATACTCTGGGGTATGCTCATTTATCAGGGTTACCCTTATGGGACTGGGGGAAGGTTAACAGTTCTATCAGTGTGCTGTTGGTGCTTACTTGGGCTCTCATATGGAGCTGAATTCTCCCTGCTGCCAATTCCCCCTCCCACTGGAGCTCTCCTGCAGGAATTAGGTTCCTCAGGATGGGGTTATTCCCACCTTAGCAACACACACAGACACTCACACCCACTAATCAGAGCACGTCTGAGAGGACTGGGTACTCAGCACTCACAAGCTGACCCCCTCATATGTCCCTGGACTCAGCTGGCTGGGTTTCACAGCAATGCCACACTGCACCCTCATGTGCCTTTGGACTCCGTGGGCTGGATTAAACAGCACTTTAAGCTGCCATCCTCATAAGCCCCCAGGTTCAGCACCCCCTATCCCCACTTTCACACCACAGTCATTCACAGGTAAACCACACGATGAGCAAACCCCACAGGATTTTGGGCACTACAGGGATCTTTTGCTTGGGTACAAGAAGCATTATTGCAGAGCGAATGGGGAAGCCAAAACAACACCCCTTAAGGAAGTGTGAGCAAAAGAGAAAGAAAGAGAGAGAAGCAACCAGTTTAACAATGAAAGTGATTTATTTCTGAGTAGTGAATAGATATCAAACAGTTACAATATTAAATCTAACAATTACAATATTAAATCTAAATTGAAGCTGATTACAAATGTTAGGTAACCATATAACAGTTTACACAGGGCAGGGTCAGGAGGCTATGCTTAGAGAGATAGTTGAGAGAGAGAGACCTCACCACTCCACGGAGCTTGCACTGATCGGGGTTCCCAGATGATGATGGTAGCCGGGGGTCCAGAGGGCAGGAGAAAAGCAGGACAGAGCCCCCAGCACGATCAGACAGGAGATGAAGAAGTCTCAATGGAACTGATGCAGTTTAAGTCCAGGTATCAGAACAGTTTTCTTGGGGCAAGGATAGGAGTTTTATAGAGATAGTTCAAAGAGAAAGAGGAGAGACAATAGAGACTGATCACCCCTGGTTATGGGTGATGTTCCTTGAACGAGCTCACAATGCAACTAGGCAGTTTCAGTATTTTAGATGTCAATAGGATCGTTACTAGAATTGGTCTGATAATGACTAATCTGGGTGTGAGCAGGCCTGGGTTCATTAGCATCTGGAGCAGGGATTTCCCACCAGGCAGTGCTTCTCTGCTTTCGGTGTCCCATAGTTCACTGCGGTTCCTGCCTTGGAAGAGCTGCTCTCCATTCTGTATGCTAATGAGATGTCCCTCTGTTCCATCTTTAATGTAAATGAGGCTGGGGTGTTTCCTTAATTGTATCACCCTTGTCTGAAGCAATTTAGGTGTGTCTTCCCCGGCCTTTTCTTTGCTTTGTCTTTGATTCTAGCACAGGCCTGAGGGAGGGGGATGGTTTTCCATGAATGTCACTCCCTGACTCCCCAAGAGCACAAGGCTGACAGGTGACCATGTTCTGGTTCTCCAAAAATCACAGAGCTGGTGGGTAACAGTTGGTGATGCACCAGTTCCAGAGTTGGACCGCTTCTGCACATAGGGATCGTGAGCGTGCTCTGCCCTGTCAATTGATGTAGTACATTGTGGCTATATTGTCTGTTAGAATCTTTACTGTAGTCACGAATCGTACGTGGTCGCGAAAATGCCTGCAAGCATTGGCGACAGCTCTGAGCTCCAGAAGATTTATATGGAGTGATGCCTCTTGGGGTGTCCAGCGGCCCTGTACAGAGGTTCTGCCCATATGCGCTCCCCAGCCCAGAAGGGAAACATCTGTCGTAATCTGGTATCATGGTAGCACTCCTGACAGCAAATGTTTTTCTATGGTCCACCAGTGCAGAGAGGCTATGTTGTTGGAAGGTATCGCCACAATCCTGTGTACATTGGGGGTGGTATGATTGTGCACGGTGGCAAGCCAATGTTGGAGGGTGCGAAACTGTAGCTTGGCATATGTGACCACGAAGGTAGTTGCAGCCATAGGGCCCATAAGCTTGAGGGTCAAGAGTATTTGAATCCTGTGATTGATTTGACATATCTATTAGCAGCTGTATTGCATGAATCCTGGACACAGGTAGGAATGCTCTTGCTGACTTAAAGTCCAGCCTTGCCCCAATGAACTCTAGGTTTTGGGTGGGAATCAATGTTGATTTGCCCTCATTCACTAGTAGGCCAAGAGATTGGAAAGTTTGTCTGGTAATGGATAGCATGCTGGCTATCTGCGAAGAAGATCGGCCTTTTATAAGACCGTTATCTAGGTAGGGGAATATGGTTACCCCGTTGCCTCGGAGATGAGCAGCAATGACTGAGAGCACCTTTGTGAACACTCTGGGGGCAGCTGAAAGTCCGAATAGAAGGACCCTGTATTGGTAGTGATTTTTGCCGACAACAAATCTGAGAAACCGTCTGTGTGTGGGGTGGATCATAACATGGAAATAAGAGTCCTGTAGGTCGAGAGCAATGAACCAGTTATCCTGATCTAAGGCTGGGATAATTGATGTAAGGGTCACCATTTTGAAATGCTGTTTTCGAAGATATTTGTTTAGTTGCCTGAGATCCAAGATCGGTCTCTAACCCCCTGACTGACTTCTCATGAATCAGGAAATAGTGGGAATAGAACCCTTTCCCTCTGAATTCGTTTGGCACTCTTTCTACCACTCCGATCTGCAGCAGATGATTTATTTCAGCTATGAGCAGATCTTCGTGAGAGAGGTCCCTGAAAAGGGATGGGTTTAGGGGCATTGTAGGTGGGATAGAGAGGAAGGGTATGGCATAACTGGTTCTGATTATCTCTAGCACCCATCTGTTGCTGGTGATGTCTGTTCAGTGTGGGTAAAAGGGGCGTAGGTGATGGTGAAACAGTGGGATGGTGACCGGAGAGACCGGTTGAGTGCTCCCGACCAAGCAGTCAAACCAGCTGCCTGGTATTGGGTTGGTTTTGCGGACAGTTATTCTGATTTCAACGCCTCGGAGGCCGTAGACATTGGTGGGAGTTATCTAAGGGCCAGTGTTGTTGCTGTTGCCATGGCTGCCTGGGATGGTAATCTTAGCACCTCTAGTATGGCGTGTATCATTGTCTCCTATATGGTGGAGTGTACATACCAAGTGTTCTCAACGTGGACCTGGTATCCTTGCTAGAATGAAGCAGGGTATCCGTCTTCTCTGCAAAAAAGGTTATCTTTCTCAAACAGTAAATCCTCTACCTTTGATTGCAGGTCCTTAGGAACTGCTGCAGCCTGGAGGAATGAGGCCCTTCACATGAAAACTGCAGTGGCAGTGGCCCTGGCTGCAGTGTCTGCTACGTCAGCTGCTATCTGTAAGCTGGTCCTGGTGGCAGTGTAACCTTCCTGAACAAATAGCCTTCAGAATGGGTCTCAGATTCAGGTAGAGACTCTATGAGGGTTGTCAGTTTTGAGTAGTTGTTGAAATTATGGTTAGATAAATGTGTCAAATAGTTGGCTATTTGGAGAAGTGTTGATTATGTGTACACCTTCCTTCCAAATAAATCCAGTCTCTTTGAATTTTTATCTGATGTTTGGCCTCTATATTGTGGCGTCCGTGCTATTTGTCATGCTGCATCAACCACCAAGGAATTGGGGAGTGGGTGGGTGAATATGAACTCTGATCCCTTCAGGGGGACAAAATATTTCTTGTCCACCTTCTTGTTTGTAGGCAATTCCGATGCTGTGGTTTGCCACAAGTCATTGGCAACCTCCAATAAGGCCTCATCCAGGGGGATCGCCAGTTTAGGAGCATAAGACGTCTCAAGATTCTTGAATAGACGGTGGTGTTTACCTTCGATTTCAGTGAGCTGAATCTCCTGAGAGAGAGCTACTCTTTTGAAAAGCTTTTGGAATTTCTTGTTATCCTTCACATCCTTTGCCAGTCGCAATTCCCCTTGCGCTTTTGCCTTCCTGATAACCCCCCGGCATTCTTGAGCTACACATTTAAACCCTTCCCTGGTCATTTGTCCAAGTTTCCATTTTTTGTAAGCTTCCTTTTTGTGCTTAAGTTCACCAAGGATTTCCCCTGTAAGCCAATCCGGTCTCCTACCGTGTTTGCCTCTCTTGCTACGCATCGGGATGGTTTCTTTCTGTGCCTTCAATAAGGCTTCTTTAAAATACTGCCAGCTGTCCTTGGCTCCTTTCCCCTTCATGTTAGCATCCCAGAGGATTCTACCCATCAGGTCTCTGAGGGTATGTCTACACTACAGCGCTAATTCGAACTAACTTAGTTAATTCGAACTAAGCTAATTCGAATTAGCGCAGCTAGACTTAAAAACTAGTTCGAATTAGCATTTTGCTAATTCAAACTAGTATGTCCACACAGAGTGGACCCTGAACAGAGGTTAAGGATGGCCGGAAGCAGTGCCGGCAGGGCATCAGATGAGGACTTAGAGCGTATAGCTGCTGTCTCAAGCTAGCCGAAGGCTGTGCTTAAAGGGACCTGACCCCCACCCCGGACAGACAATTCTCAGGTTTCCCCGCTTGCAAAGCAGTCCTGGCTTGGAGTGCCCTTAGTGCCCACACACGGAACATCACAGCACTCGGCCATCACCCCGGCTGCACTTGCCATAAGCTGCCATCCGGGGAGAGGGGGCAATCGGGGGGCTGCTGGAGAACTTCCACCCCGAGAAGCCCGCAGAGCCAGCCCAGTCCTCCCCATCGGGGGCGCGCACCCCATTCCTCCCTCACCTCCTTCCACTTACCCTTCCCTAGCCCCCCTTCCTGATGTACAAAATAAAGACAACGTGTGTTCAAAAACAGAATCTCTCTTTATTGAACAAAACTGGGGGAGACTGGCAAAAAGAGGTGGGAGAGGGGAAGAGAGAGGCTGGGAGAAGGGAGGGCAACTAAAATGATCAGGGGTTTGGAACAGGACCCATATGAAGAGAGGCTAAAGAGACTGGGACTTTTCAGCTTAGAGAAGAGGAGACGGAGAGGGGATATGATAGAGGTCTATAAAAGCAAGAGTGGTGTGGAGAGGGTGCATAAAGAAAAGTTCTCCATTAGTTCCCATAATAGAAGGACTAGAGGACACCAAAGGAAAGGAATGGGTAGCAGGCTTCAAACTAGTAACAGAAAGTTCTTCCTCACAAAGCAAAGAGTCAACCTGTGGAACTCCTTGCTGCAGGAGGCTGTGAAGGCTAGAACTAGAACAGAGTTTAAAGAGAAGTTAGATCAAGTCATGGAGGTTGGGTCCATGGAGTGCTATTAGCCAGGGGGTAGAAATGGTGTCCCTACCCAAAGTTTGTGGAAGGCTGGAGATGGATGGCATGAGACAAATGGCTTGGTCATTGTCTTTGGTCCATCCCCTCCAGGGTCCCTAGTGTTGGCTGCTGTCGGCAGACAGGCCACTGGGCTAGATGGACCTTTGGTCTGACCCAGTACAGCCATTCTAAGCTCAGGGCTCAGGGTTGGGGGTCTCAAAGGACCACCTTGATTTTCATGCACACCTGCTCCTGGATGGCCAGGCTGGCAGCTCTCCTGCCCTAGACGGTCACTTTCCTGTGCCTAGTGCGGAGTTCGTGGATGAGGTCCACGATGTCTGCACTAGACCAGGTGGGTGCCCGCCTCTTGCGGTCCTGGCCAGGCTCCCGAGAGCCGCCAGCCTGGTCCCGGGAAAAGGCGGAGGGCTCTGGGGCATCGGGTGGCTGGCTCATGCCATGCCAGGTGCTGGGTCTGCTGGCTGGGTGCTCGCAGGTTTGCACCTGGTATGGGCACCGTAGCCAGCCCATGCCCCTTTAAGGGCTCTGGGGCTGTGAGGGGGGCAAACGAGTTTCCCTGGTGGTGCCCAGAGTGGTCACCAGGGAAAGCTGGGGAGGGCTAGCCTCCCACTAGTTCGAATTAAGGGGCTACACAGCCCTTAATTCGAACTAGTAAGTTCGAACTAGGCTTAGTCCTCATGGAATGAGGTTTACCGAGTTCGAACTAAGCGCTCCGCTAGTTGGAATTAAGTTTGAACCAGCGGAGCGCTAGTGTAGTGCCTATGAAAGTTAATTCGAACTAACGGACGTTAGTTCGAATTAACTTTGTAGTGTAGACATACCCCGAGGGAGTCAAAATTTGCTTTTCTGAAGTCCAAGGTGTGTATTTTACTACTCTCTTTTCTTCCTTTGGTCAGGATCCTGAAATATACCATCTCATGATCACTGCTTCCCAGGTTGTCACCCACCTCTACTTCCCCTATTAGTTCCTCCCTGTTTGTGAGCAGAAGGTCAAGGTGCGCACTTATACCAAGTTATCCCCAACATTCTCCAAAAACTTCCTGGATTGCCTGTGTACTGCCATATTGGTTTCCCAACAGATGTCAGGGTGATTAAAGTCCCCCACAGGGCCTGCAATCTGGAAGCTTCTCTCAGCTGTCCGAAGAAAGCCTCATCTACCTTATCCACCTGATTTGGTGGCCTGTAGTAGACACCAACCACAACATCACTGCTGTTGTTTGCTCCTCTAAACTTAACCCATAGACTCAACAGGTTCTTCTCCCTCCATATACTGGAGTTCAGAGCAATCATAGTGCTCTCTTACGTATAATGCAACTCCTCCTCCTTTTCTCCCCTGCCTGTTCTTCCTGAACAGTCTATACCCTTCCATGACAGCACTCCAGTCATGCGAGTCATCCCACCAAGTCTCTGTTATCCCAATTAAATTATATTTCTTGGACTGGGCCAGGGTCTCCAGTTCTTCCTGTTTGTTGCCCAGGCTTCTCGCATTAGTGTACAAACACTTCAGATAACCAGTTGATCGCCCTATCTTCTCCATTCGAATCAGGGGTCCTCCTTTCTTGCTCATTCCTCTTTGCATTTCTTCCCAGTATCCAACTTTCCCACTCCTCTCAGGGTTTTGGTCACCATCCCCCAACGAACCTAGTTTAAAGTCCTCCTCACTAGGTTTGCAAGCCTGCCCACAAAGATGCTCCTTCCTCTCTTGGGTAGGTGGATCCCATCTCTTCCTAACAATCCTTGTGCCCGGAACAGAGTCCCATGGTCGAAGAAACCAAAGCCCTCTCTGTGACACCACTTGCGCAACCACGCATTTACTTCTTCAATTCGACGATCCCTGCCCAGTCCTTTCCCTTCAACAGGGAGTATGGACAAGAACACCACTTGCGTGCCGAATTCTTGGATCCCTCTTCCCAGTGCTACATAATCCGCAGTAACCTGCTCAAGGTCATTCTTGGCCATATCGTTAGTTCCCACATGGAGAAACAGGAAGGGGTAGCGATCTGAAGGTTTGATCAGTTTGGTAAGCCTCTCGGTCACATCCTGAATTCGAGCTCCCGGTAAGCAGCACACCTCTCGAGATTCCAGGTCCAGACGGCAGATGGATGCATCAGTTCTCTTAGGAGGGAGTCCCCGACCACCACCACCCATCGTCTTCTTTTGGGGGTGGTGGTCGTGAAACACCAATCCTTAAGACTACGCATCCCATTCCTTCTAGTAGATGGTGTTCTCTTGCGGTTTCTTCCTTGTGAGGGCCCTTCCAAAGCATTCACCACTGCAGAGCCTGTGGAGAAAGCCTGAAAGAGATTACTTACCTCTATAGCATTGGGGGATTCCCGTGCTGTCCTTTTTCCCCTTCTAGAAGTTACATGTTGCCAGTTCTCTTCCTGGTCCCATACTGCGCTCTCTGGCACTTCCACCTGCCGTGCTTGCAAGATTAGACGCTGCCTTGTATTGAGGAAGTCTTCATCCTCTCTGATCGAGCATAGGGTCAACACTTGGGCCTCCAGTCCTCTAATTTTTTCTTCTAAAAGGGCGACCAGCTTGCACCTTGTGCAGATGAAATCTGTTCTTTCTTCTGGGAGGAAGACAAACATAGCACACGCTGTGCAGGTGACAACAGCAGACCTATCACCATCCATCCCTGCTGTCCTGGAGAAAGGATTTAAAAGGAAGACAAGAGAACCTCGCCCCCTTCCCTGTCCTCTTCCAAACTCCCTCTCTAAACTCCCTTAGCACTCACCTGTTTGCAAGCTCCTTGGTTGCTTGCTCACTGCTTTATAAAGCCCTGGACTTCCTGAAAGTCCCTCTTCCTACCAAGACACAGCCAATCAACAGAAGCATCTAGAATTCAAACTTTAATTAGAAGCCAACAGTTTCCACCTGCCAGTCACAACACACACTCCATGAAGGAGAGGGGGAGAGGAAAGGGGAAGTGAAGGGAAAAAAAAAGCTCCTGAGCCTCATCTCCCTGTCACATCCTGCTCTATCTGTAAGCTTAAAGCAGTGAGAACACTTTTGTGGAACATGGCCCTCCCCTAAACAATGAATACAGGAAGAGTGGCCATCCGACATGGCAAGCGTCGCATTTTTTGAATCCTGGTGAACCATTACATTACTATAATGTAACTTCAACTTACTAAATTTAACTTTTAACTTTTATTTATTTATTTATTTATTTTTAAACAGGGAGAAGGTAATGAGTAACGGGGAAGATAACTGAAATGTAGCAAGTAAGGGCAGTAAACGTATGGTAACTACTTTAACTGTAACTTTTAACTTTAAAATGTGTTTTTAAACTAGGAAGGGAAAGGAGAAGGTAAGTATAAACTGTGAACCAGAGATAAGAACAAGCTTGAATTCCTCACAAAAAGAAGAAATCCAAAGAGAGCAGTTTCCGCTGTCTACAGCCTGAGGCAGTTGAGATGAACTGGCTCAGACCAGACGGAGCAGCATGAAAGAGCACGAATGCCACGAGATGCTCCCCGCGCATGCGCGGTCCAGCTGGACTACTGCTGCGAATAATCTCCATCCCGTGGCACTGGGGCAAGCCCAGCACCTACAGTGGAGCACCCACAGTGACATCACTCAAAGAAGAAGGAAACATACATATGACGCTGTGGGTTACATGTGTATGTTTGAAAGTTTCATTTAGAACACTGTATATTATTTTTCACTGCTATAGATTCACCTTCAACAAACAGCACTATGACAAACTGTGCTGATGTCCTGTTTTTATCTTTGTGTTCCTCCTTTATCATCATTAGTCGATGCATAAGTTCCTGACTCAGATAAGAAGAAATGTCTACGAGCAGTGAATAGGATGAAGGTTAGAGGAGTATCGAAAAAGAGATACAGCTGTGGCATCACTTCCTAACCTTGCTTCAGGGTCTTTAATCTTCTCTTTTATACTTAGAGAAACCAAGTTTCTGATCTGAAACTGTGTTTCCCTTCTCCCCCACTCCTATAGTTCATCTCTTTCTCACCTTCTAAAATCTCCTCTTAGTTGTCCAACTTCATCCTCAAATCACACATGGCTAAAAACGGAGTTCCTCATTTTTCCTTCAGAACTATCTCTTTCACTGCCACTAATTCCACCCTTTTTATCTCACAATGGTGGAACCACTTCCTGAGGCACCCAGAATTTTTTCACATAGCATGCACAATGCCCAGTGCTTCTGGAGATGCATCTGCATGCAACAATATTTTGGAATATCAGAGTATTCTAAATAGCTATCCTGTGTCTTCACAGCAAGCCCGTTATTTCAGGCTCACTATTCCAATGTCTCTGTAAACATCATTCTGTGAGGAGTAAGGGACATTTTGGAATAGCGCTTTATTTAGAAATAAGATAAGCAATTTGCATAGCTCAAAAACGTGTATCTTATTTCGAGTTACAGTGCTGTGTAAATGCACCCTGGGAGTTCCATCTCAAAGTTTCTTTTGTAACAAAATTCCCAATCAGAGCAAGAAAACAAAATGGGGTTACCTGCCAAGAATGGAGTAGAATGGCAGCGACTGAGGTCAACACAAGGAGAATGTAGAAGATTCCAGGCATTATCACCAAAGCTGATGAAACAGATCTTGCCTCAGCCACTGGCCCTATCCCTAAGCTCCCCAGCAACCACTACCCATGCCTAAGTGGGCTGAGCCTGTTCAGGAGCAGCTGAAGCCACTGCCCTCTCCCAATGCTATGTATCACGTGTAATGTGTATATGGCTCTGGTCATCACTGGCCATTTTGACTCCTCTCACTCCTCTCCGCAAATCCAGGTTACCACCAAATCTTGACATTTTTTACTTTACTATGTATTAACTATCTGACCCCTTTATCACTCTCCCTTCAAACAAAAATTCTCTGTGCTTTGGTTATTTCTTTCCTGGATTAATAGTTTTCTCATCCCTGTTTCCCTATTTCAGTCTCCTCCATTCTGTTCACAGTGGCATAGCCAAAATCATTTTCCTTGCCCTACCACACACTTCTAAACCATCCTACTCAAATATTTTACTGGCTTCCCTCACATATCAAAGCTTCAGCCAGTATCAACACTTCTTTTGTCTTACTTTGGGGCTTCTGCCACAACACGACCTATCTATTAGGTTCGCACCATCCTGAAAAGCCAATTTTACCATGAGCATGTCAACCACAAACACATGTGTTATATAACTGCTTTCATGATTTAAAAAAAAACAAACAAACAAATCTTTGGGTTGCTAATAGCTCCCAAACCCTACGTGCATTCTTATTTCTCTTTTAGATTGTAAAGTCCTGAAGAAAGAACTGTCAAGCAAAATGTTGATGCTCAAATACCAATTTAAAAGAATTTCAATTTTGTCTTGCTTCCCTGGTCTTTTTCATTCAGTTCATCGTATGATTCTGTTTAAACTAACCTGTGCCCCCACAGTTCCACAAGAGTTTTGTGCTTTTACGAACATGACACTAAAAAACGAAAAGGAAACAATTTTTGCTTATAGTTTTCTCCCATCTATCTTCTTTTCTAACTTCTCCCTGTTACATGTGCACTCAATATTAAGTCTTATAAGATGGAAAAGACTGGCAAACATATATTACCTTCAGTAAAGCTGAAAATCTGACTGGGTAGATTTTGCAAATCAAAAAGAGAAAAGCAAGCTTTTTTGCAGGTAGTTTGTATGTGTGTGTGTGTGTGTGTGTGTGTGTCTGCGTGCTGACTTTGCCAAAGTAGGACACTTCTCTTCTAGTACACTGATCGTGTTTAGTCTGGACATTGTTGACTGATAATAAGCCTGTAAGCTTACTATGCCATTTTTCAGAGTCACTTCTCAGAGTTAAGCCACTTTTTAAGCATCATTGATAAAAGACCTAAGCCAGATCTCTTCAGCCAGAAAAATGGTAGCTGTGATGCGTGGTCATGAAAGTGACAGAGTAGTGGGAAAAGGCAAAAATCCTCTGTTGTATTCTAACAAGGACATATAAAGACCCTAAGAGGAAACAAAAGAACAAGTAGAGTTTTTATTGTTTGTGTAGTGTCTGCTGGGAGGTAAAACAATTTTGCTGCATAACAAGATGCACTGCTAGACAATAGCTCATGGACATGATTAGGATGTTCAAGTACAAACAAATTGAAATCTGATTTTAAAAAGTTAAGATTTGGAATTCCTTTTTGAACCTTACTGTTCCAATGATGTGTTCTGTATAGCTTAGTGTATATATCTGAAAGGAAGGGGGTTTCATTATGTCCTTCATTATTATTTCATTTATTTAATCCTTCATTTACAGTCTCATATGCTAATCCCACGTCACAATACCATTGGGATCATCTGGGAGAATCCCAATCTCCACTGATAGACTGAAAAATACACAGCAGATTACAAGACATTTTAGTATCGACATAAATATGTAACAGATATTCACCCACTGATCCAGCCAATATATATTCATAGCCTCGTGTAAAAATCAAGTGCCCCACCACACTTTTATGGGTTAAAGCCACCACTGATATCAAGGGACACTTCTGAAGGCAAAATCTAGCCATTATCAGTTTTTGTTCCTTTACTACATAGCAGATTATTCATAAACTTCTGGTAAACTGTGAGTATATAGCACTACTGAAACACGTGGGATGAGTTCAGTGGTCAAGGGACATCTACATATTGTCAATAATCAGGGGGAGACAAAGGACAGTGCAGACAAGAATCACAGTGAGAAAGGTAACTCAAATACTTCCCTGATTGACTCTATTTTCCAATGGGCAATGTACCCTGGATTATGATTTACTGAAAGAATCTCGATTTATCAACATATTAGCTTCCCACAACCAACTCTCTATAAAATTTCCAAATATCTAAACTACATTGTTAAATGTATGCACCTACATTTGGGTTATTGCTGACTGGGTACTCTATGTATCATATACAGTTTGAAGCAAAACTTTTGTCTGTAGATAATAATCCAAGCATGACTCTCAGATGTACAGAATCTCCTTTTCTTTAACCTGCATACTATGTAAACAATTTTAACGTGAGTTTTAATAAAAATGTTGTTTGTACCCATAGAGGATGGCCTGCTTTCAACTGACCCTATGGATATTTACTCAGCTCTCACTGGCTCCCACTAGCTGCATTTACACTGCAGTGCGATACCCTGGAACTCTTCATCAGCTGACATGCTAAATCTAGAGAAGGTAGCTAGCAGCAATTTTAGTAAAGGGCACCTACAGCTTTTCAAGTGCATGCCCACAAATCGTGGTCAAACATATATTAGAATATTAGAACACAGAAACTGAATAAAGAATGGAAATACTTCTATTGTCATTGATGAGATGATGGATGGGAATCAAAAACAACACTGTCGCACTTGCATTTATTCATTTACTTCTAAAATGAAGCAATGGGGTGATACATGTAGGCTCTAGCAATCAATTCCCCTCAACAATCACTAATTCATTTCAACTTGTGTCTTCTAGATTTATACAGCTTAATCCCCATTTTTCCAATAATAACTTCAGCTCTAGAAAAAAGTTTTACCACACTCTACTTAAGGATGTGAAAGGTTAACATAAATGTGTCTTTGGTGGACCATGTAGCCACCCTGCGTATGTCTTTAAGGGGTACCCCGCAGAGAAAGGCTGTAGATGTTGCCATCACTCTTTTTGAATGTGCTCTTAGCGTCCGAGGCAGTGGATTATTCTTAAGGGATAGCATTGTGTGATGCATGAAACTATGAATTCAGAAATTCATTGTGATGATAAAGGATACCCTTTAGGACGCTCAGTTGAGGAAATGAGTAAACTGTCAGATTTATGAAAAGATTGAGTTCTAGCTATGTAGAATGCCAGGGCCCTGCGTATGTCTAGCAAACGAAACATCACATCTCTTATTGTCCAGTGTGGTTTAGGGTAGAATGTAGGAAGTACAACTGGTTCATTTAGGTGGAAGTCGAAACATACATTAGGAATGAAGGAAGGATGAGGACGGACATAGTACCACATTATCTCTGTTGAAGATGGTATATGGTGGAATTGACATTAGTGCTGCCAGCTCACACATTCTGCAGGCAGACATAATTGCCAATAGGAAGACTATCTTTAGTAACATCATGGAAAGTGAACAGGAGGCTAAGTGTTCAAAAGGGACGTGGGTGAGAGTGTCCAGCACCATTTCTAAATTCCACAGTGGCAGTGGTGGTTTGCGTGGTGGGTATAGGTTGATGAGACCTTTTATGAACTTTCTTGTAATGGGGTGTGCGAAGACTGAAAACCCTTCTATTGGTTGATAGGAGGTGGTAATGTCAGATAAATGCACTTTTAGTGATTAAAAGGCCAATCTGGCATCCCTAAGTGACAGGATATAGTCTAGGATTTTTTGTAAGGGTACTGTTCTTGGATCTAGATTTTTGTTAGAACACCAGAAAAGAAAACTATGCCATTTCTGTAGGTAAGCGGATCGAGTAGACTGCTTCCTACTGTGTAATAGGACCTCTTTTACTTGGTCTGAACATTGTAGTTCTTCCTGGTAGAACCAACAATGAGCCATGCAGTTAGACGTAGGACATGTGGTTTTGGGTGGAGTAAGGTTCCTGTGTTCTGAGTCAAGAGATTGTGCTTAATCAACAGGTGGTAAGGAGGTAGAGGAAATATCTGATACAGGTAAGGAAACCATATCTGCCATGGCCAAAATGGTGCTATGAGGATCACTGTGGCCTTGTCTCTGCTGGCCTTCTCCAGAATTCTGGGGATGAATGGAGTAGGAGAGAATGAATTCAGGAGAGGACTCTCTGAACTGAGAAGAAAGGCATCCCCTAAAGATCCCGGCCCAATGCCTGCTCTCGAACAGTAATGATGAAATTTCTTGTTTTTGTTGGAAGCAAACAGATCTATGTCTGGGAAACCCCATTGTCGAAAGATGGATTGGAGAATCTGAGAGTGCAGCTCCCATTCATGGTCCGGGGCGAAGTGTCTGCTGAGAGAATCCGTAGCTATATTGTTTACTCCTGGTAAGTATGAAGCTACAAGGTTGGTTTTGTTCTTCATGCACCAGCTCCATAACTGAACTTTTTTGGCACATAGAATATGGGATCGAGTTTCTCCTTGAGAGTTTATGTAGTACATTGTTATTATGTTGTCGGTCAATGCTCTGACAGTTTTGCCATGAGTGTGTATCATGAAATGCTTGCATGCATTGAAAACAGCTCTGAGCTCCAATAAATTGATGTGAAAAGTGGTCTCTCGAGTGGTCCATCAGCCTTGTACTGACGTGGTATTCATGTGGGCTCCCCATCCAATGAGGGACACATCGGTAGTTAGGTGAACGGAGGGTTGATCCCGGTGGAATGGCATCCCCGCCTGAAGATTGTATGGTTTAGTTCACCACGTGAGGGATCATACTATGTGGAGTAGAGGGGATACAAGCTTGTTTATCTGTTGTTTTTGATGGGTATAAACAGAAGTAATCCAATACTGAAGGCAACAAAAGTGCAGGCGTGTTTGACCATGAAAGTTGTAGTGACCATGTGACCCTTTAGTTGAAGGCATGTGAGTATTGGAACTGTGGGGCTGATGGTGAGAATAGTAACAAGATCTTGGATTGTGTGAAACCTTTGCAGTGGTAGGTAAGCACTTGCTGCTACAGAATCCACCTGAGCACCTATAAACTCTAGGCACTGTGTTGGCCGTAGAGTCGACTTTTGTATATTGAGTATGAGGCCCGGGAGTTTGAATGTTTGCCTGATTGTTGCTATCATTCATTGTGTCTCTGCTTCTGATGGGCCTTTCACCAACCAATCATCCAAGCAGGGAAAAATAATGACCACCTCTCTGCACAGGTATGCCACAACAATAGCCAGAGTCTTTGAAAATGCTCTGGGTGCCAAAGAAAGGCTGAATGGTAGCACTTGATATTGATAATGATCTGTTCCTACCACGAAGCACAGGAATCGTCTGTGTGCCAGGTGAATAGTTATGTGAAAGTAGGCATTCTGCAGGTCGAGGGCTGCAAACCCAGTCTCCCTTTTCTAATGCTGGTATTATTGATGCTAGGGTAAACATTTTGAACTGCTGTTTTTGGAGATAGCGGTTCAGTCTGTGGAGGTGTAAGATAGACCTCCATCCTCCTGTCTTCTTTGGAGTGAGAAAGTAATATGAATAAAACCCCTTGCTCTCGAAACTTTTGGGTACGATCTCTACTGCTCCCAGGTCAAGCAGGCATTGTACCTCCTGCATTTCCCCCAGTGAAATTCTAACAAGTTTCAAAGTGAATATTTCCTATCCCCTTTCTCACACTGAGTAGTGCCTTCCTGTGCCACTCACCTGTCATGAGTTCTTCCTGTTTTCTGGATGAAGTGCTCCAGTCTCTTTTTTTTCTCCTGAAGCCCCTATAGGCTGCTGATCTCTCTAAGCTGGTCTTCAGTGGCTCGACCCTCCAGCAAAGTCACACATACTCAATGGGTATATAATCATAGAATGATAGAACACTAGAACTGGAAGGGACCTTGAGAGGTCAAGTCCAATCCCTTGTCCTCACGGCAGGACCCATTACCATCTAGACCATCCCTGACAGATGTCTATCTAACCTGCTCTTAAATATCTCCAGAGATGGAGATTCCACAACCTCCTTAGGCAACTTATTCCAGTGTTTAACCACTCAGTTAGTTAGGAAGTTTTTCCTAATATCCAACCTAAACTTCCCCTGCTGCAGTTTATGCACCAATGTAGAGGTGGTACGTGACATGTCATTTTCATATTGGTGCACATAACAAAATGCATGTGATGAGGTGAGGCCAAGGGATTCTCAGTATGAAAAGGGATTCAAGCCAGGGGCAGAGGGTTGGGAGTGTGAAAGCTCTAGCTTGCAGTGCAGGCTGTGGGATAGGGCTGTGGTTGAGGGGCTCAGAGCTAGTATGGAGGGTTGGGTAGCAAGGGCTCTGGCTGGTATAGGCTATTAATGATGTGTTCAGGGCTAAGACAGAGGGTTGGGGTGCCAGGATATGGGGGCTCTGGCTACAGCACAGGCCAAGCCTCTTGGGCTACAGTTGCATTCATGGTAGGGGAGAGGCACCTGGTTCAGGCCATCCCTCCCCCCCGCCACCAGGCTGGAGGCTAGGTTGGAGGTGGAACAATCATCCTCCCTGCCTTACACAGGTATCTTGAGTGCCTGTGCAGAACTAGGTAAGTAGCCATACAGCTTACAGGGAAAGTAGGTCTGAGGCAATCTAAACTGGTGTGACTTACATGCCAGTGGCCCAGAACAGTATATCAAGAAAACCAATTAACAGAAGAGTGTAAGAAAGTGTAAATTGGAGTCTGGCCCTGAGGGAACTGCAGAGAACTTGTTTTCACCTCCCCAGGCACAACTGCCTTCTCTGCTGGACATGAGACTAAGGGGTTCTGTGACACTGACAAATAGCTCACTGTACGAGAGCCGGTGCCGTCAGTTTTAGTATACAGTACAATTCCTGTGCCCCCTGTACAGGAAGAAGCAAGAATCAAATATGAACTCCAGGACTACAAGTGCCTAGTGCTGCTGCAAATGTTTTTCTCCCCAAAGGGAGCAGGGAGTGAATTAGGCCTCTTCAAGTTTGCTACAGAGGCTGTACGGCCCCTCCACTACTGATGCTATGGAGCCCGTGTACAGTACAATTCCTCTTAAAGCCTTCTGGTGGATAGAGGGCGTCACATCATCTTCTGTCATAAAGAATGTAATAACTGAGCCACGACTGTGTAATGATTCTGCCATAGTTAAGAGCTCTGCTCAGAGAAGGCCTGTAAGTACATAAAACAGCAGTTTCCTGCTCAACAGATCTGTTCCTTGTGCACACCAGAGATTTTTAGTGACAAAAAATGGTCTGACCCTGTTGGCCATTTGGGGCCAGCTTCTGCCTTGGTACATGCATCACCAAAAGAACTATTAATTCATTTCTTAAAGTAGGGCCCAAATGCTGCCTTTATTGACACCTGCACAGCTCCAATGGTGTCCACGGGGTAAAATGGCTTACACCCATTATACCTGACATCTCTATCATTCACTATCAAGTTGTCATCTCCCATCTCAGATAAGCCAGCATCATCAACCTTATCTATAACTTGTTCAATTTTTAAACAAGCACATTTGTGCTTTTCCCAGTACTGCCGCTCATGCTTCGGATGAGCTTCCTATAAACATCTGCAGAACTGAGGCATTATCCTCCTTCCAGACCTTTTCCACAAAAAAACAAAAGTTAGGTCACTAGTGTGCTGAGACCACTACATAACATAATGACCAGTAGTGTCTCATTGGGTTTTATTTATACTCCCCTGCCATCTGGCACCTTGGTTTGAAAACTCTCTGCGGCAGTGACCATCTTTTTGTTCTGCATTTCTTCAGCACCTGGCACAATGGGATCATAGTCTATGATCAGGCTACAAGGCACTACTGCAATACAATCAATCAGCTTAGATGCTCTTTCTATATGGGGGACAATGCACAACCCGACAACTGTGCAATTAGGAGACCTAGTTCTGAAGCTGTTTCAGCTCTGCAACTCCCATCACTGTCACTGAGAGCTGTGTGCAGCAGCAGCAATAGTATGAGACTCCTGCCTTGACAAATGGCCTAAGTGGCCCATGTCAGAGTCGAGTCAAGCTGGCTGTAAAAGGGGAATGTACAATGAGCCCTCCTAGACCAAATGCTTGAGTCTTTGGCTTTCCTCTGCAGGAGGCTCATGCACTTCATCCATTCCTGGAACTTCACCCCCTTGCTCTAGCCTCTGAAACTTCTTGGTTGAGGTAAACATTCCTGCTGGATATTTGGCTAAAACCACAGAGGATGCTGTACTCTGACCAGATATTGATCAGCACACCTGTATGCACATGAACAGACAAGTAGATGCTTTTGGAACTGGATACATTATTTCCTTTACTTACCTACAAAGAGTGCAGCGGAAAGCTGTTTTGTGTGGTAGGTGTAACATTCCTAGCATGCACAAGGAGACAGGGATCTTTTTAGATTGTGTAAGGGTTAGGAGGAACATGAGTTGTGGGAATGAGGGTGGAGAGAAATATTGAAACTTGAAACCTTGTACCCAATACTGTAAACCAGCACGGGTATAGGTCCATGCCAGAGCCAACACATGTACTTTCCCACACTTTAGCTTGCTCACTCTCTAACTTGATTTGAGACACGTGCCTTGGGAGATTTCAGTGTGGACAAGTGAGACGGTGTTGGCACAAGCTAACGCAATGATTCGTGTACAGTCATTAGTTGGAGATTATACCAAGAGAGGATTGAGAAATGTAAGGTCACACATTTCCCACTGTGCTTCTCAACTGCATTGAAGGTTATTTTAAATTGTGCCTTTATAACATGAAGCTTGATGTGAGGCAAAAAAATTTTAGTTCACAAGATTGCAAGCCTTTTAAAGAGAAAAAGTATGGCACAAAATTCCTGCAATGGAGAAGGAGAACTGAAATAAATCAGTCTTAACATTTTACATGTACTAGCTAAAAGGAGGAAACAAGGAAACTCTTAAAATTCTTAGGGCCAAATCCAGCTGTCCTTTCTAAGGCAAACTCCCTTACTTCCTCTGTAAGAGAAATGACTACAGAACCATGAAGTCTTATTTATCCATCCAGGGAAAAAGACAAACAGACATTGAAATTATTGCTTCAAAATCAAGGAACTGCCATTTTATCCCTATTCAAAAATTGATGCTTTCAATAAACCCATATTTATTCTGTCTTCATTTTGTGAAAATGTAACGTAATTACTGTGGTGTGATAATGCCAGGCTGAAGAGAAGAAAGCAGACAGACATTTCGTACTGACTCACATTGAAATCACAAAAACATTATCAAGAGTCTAGGAGTCAGGGCTAGAAGCCTACCCTAGGAAAGAAAATTAAGTGCTCCAGTGCAGCCACTGCAGCTTTTGGCTCTGCCTAATACCTTAATCTTCTTTTCTGAAGCCAACTTCTAATTTTTAATTATGCCTCCCTTTTTGCCCTGATTCCTTCTGCTCGCCTGTCTATAACACTTGCAATAGGAGTCTCTTTGTGAAACAGTTGTTTGAATTATAATTGCAACTCTCTTGACCTAGTCCAGTAATGCTAGGATTAGGAGTGATATTCACAGAATGTAGATAGGTCATCTCACAGAATAGCAGCCATGCTGAGAAAAAAAACAACAAAGCCTTTCAGCTAATGTTCTCCAGTTGTTTTAAGACCCAAGTTGCACTACTTCTCTTTTCTCTTTAAAGAAATAAAGGTACCTCTTTTCATGTAACATACAACAGAATCATCCTCCTCATTCTGCTTTACAGGAACCATGTTGCATACAAGTATGTTTCCCCATGTGTCCCTAGATTGCATCATCATTAACTAATTTGAGCTGGATGAACTTATTTGTGAATCTGAAAAGAATCGATTCACCAGTTCTTACAACTACTTCTGTTATGTAACAATGGTAAAGCAATACAAAAAGAGGTGTTTTCTTCAAAAATGAATTAGAAATAAGAAAAGCAGTAAGTAAATAAATTAATTGAAATTACCTCTCTCCTAGAACTGGAAGGAAAAGAGCATTGAGTCCAGTTCCTTGCCTTCACAGCAAGACCAAGTAGCATCTGTAACAAATTTTTGCCCCAAATCCCTAAATGGCCTCCTCAAGTATGGAGCTCACAACCTTGCATTTAGCAGGCCAAAGCTCAAACCACTGAGCTATCCCTCCTCCACTATGCTCTCTAAACTTACAGAATCTGTCCCTCTCTCTGCTCAATGGTATATCTGCTCCTCAGAGCCCATTCCTGACATATTTAAAGGAACAGTACACATACTCACTGCAACCACCATCATATGAGAATAAACAGATCACTAGCATCAAACACTGGGTTAAAACACTGTACCTTTTACTCAGGGAAAATAAATGCCAATTGAAACCAATGGCTTAAATGTTTTGTCTGAATAAGGGGCCTCCTAAGAACTGAGGAGTTTTGCTCGTGAGGCTTCTGGCTGGCCAGATTGGCAGCTGAACTGATCAGTGTGATTGGTTTGTGGCCTGTTTGGGAAGGTCTCCAGTCTGGGGCTATAAGGAGCCCCAAATTTGAGCAATTTGCCCTGAGTGGATACCCTCAGCTGTGCTTAGACCCGACCTGGTCCATTACATATACATTATGACCAAAGGCCTGCAGTGGTCACCTTTCAGTTAGTAACACTTACCTACTATTTAGTTTACTACAAAGTAGGAAAACCACTATTATAGCTTCATTTCCATCTGTGATGGAGTATATGGGCCTTGCCCTGAGAGCTTAGCAGTGCACTGGGAATGGTAGGGAGTGGCTCAGGGTGGAAGATTGGCCTTTGGGAGCTCAGCATACTTGGGCAGGAATCCCTGCTGAGCAGGCAGTGAAACCCTCCACTGCCAGCAGGGTCCTGGGCTGGGACCCGATGGAGTGGGAGGGCCCAGGTCCCCCTTCCTCCCCAACCCACAACAATCCAGCTCCCTAGCCTACTGGGAAGCCTATCTTTGAACTTGGCCTCTAGGCCATAGAGACCCTGGGAGAGAAGAATGTGGTTGTGACTAGTCTGCAGGGCTGTATTTATCCTGATAAAGAGAACTGTACTTTGGGACTAGGGTTGCCAGGTATCTGGTATTCACCTGGACAGTCTAGTATTTTTGGCTCCTGTCTGGTAAAAAAAAAAAAAAAAAAAAAAAAATTCAGAGAACACTGGACACTTGAGATCTGTCTGAATTCCCCCCCCCCCCCCCCCCCCGTCCAGGAGGTGAAAATGCCAGGCACCTGGCCTCCCTAGCCCCCAGCCCCCATGCTTACCTGGTTCCCCAAGGCTGCTGGCCAAAAGACCTAGGGGAAGCAGTGAGCAGTGCTTCCCCTGGGTCTTAGTGCTCAACCGCTCACCTGTTCCTATCCCTCCATTCACTCTTAAAGGGGACATGCTGTTTTAATGCTGTTTTATTTTAATTTTTTTTTGGGGGGCTAAGTCCTTGGAGTCTTTTTTGTTTGTTTTCTCAACAATTTTGGTCTCTCTTTTCTCCCTCCTCCCCCCGAACAGAATCTTTTCCTGGTGGTTTTTTTTTGGGGGGGGGCAGGTATTTTTGTTTCAACCATCTGGCAACCCTATTTGGGACTTGGCCTGAAGGGCTGTATTTCCCCTGATAAAGAGGACTGCACTTTGAGACTAGGCCTGTAGGGCCATATTTACCATGATAGAGAGGATTGTACTGTGGACTAGGCCTGCAGGGACGTAGTTACTCTGATAGAGGGGACTGTACTCTGGGACTAGACATGCAGGGCTGTATTTACCCCAGGTAGAGGGACATTTGAGAGGAACCAGGTCTACGAGCCATAACTACCCTGCAAAAAAGGGGGTACCTACCCTGACTCTGGGGAATCTAGGCCATCGAGGGGTCTTGCTCCTCGACACCATCCAATATGGAAAGTTTAAAAAGCAACTTTTTTTTCTGCTTCTTCTTTGCCTTCTTTCTGCTTTTAATTTACCTTCTGGTTTTTGAGCCTTTAGTGTGCATCTGGGTCAGGTTCTCAAGTTTTTTCTCTGCAATCATGAGGTCTAGAAACTTTTAAGAAAAGCTAAGATTCTCTTGTCATCTATTGAAATCAAGACTTAAAGAAAATCACTAAGGAATAGGGCATAGGAAAACTGACCTAAGGGCGAGAGTCACAGTTGGAGTCAGGAGTTCAGACAAGGATCAGAGCAGAGTCAGATTTGACAATCAGGAGCGAGGTATAAACCACAGACAAGGCAAGGATCAGGGACAGAGCAAGATCAAGGCAGGAGCTAGGATCAGCATGGGAAAAGAGCAGGAAGAGCTTGGAGCCAGATCTCAGAAGACAGACAAAAAGTAGGGTACAATGCAGCAGCAGTAGGAAAACTGCACAGTTAGGCTAGGTCTACACTGATGGGCTACGTCTACACTGGCCCCTTTTCCGGAAGGGGCATGGTAATTTTTGAAATCGCAATAGGGAAATGCGCGGGGGATTTAAATATTCCCCGCGGCATTTAAATAAAAATGTCCGCTGCTTTTTTCCGGCTTTTAGAAAAGCCGGAAAAGAGCATCTACACTGGCCCCGATCCTCTGGAAAAAGCGCCCTTTTCCGGAGGATCTTATTCCTACTTTGAAGTAGGAATAAGATCCTCTGGAAAAGGGCTTTTTTTCCAGAGGATCGGGGCCAGTGTAGACGCTCTTTTCCAGCTTTTCTAAAAGCCGGAAAAAAGCGGCGGACATTTTTATTTAAATGCCGCGGGGGATATTTAAATCCCCCGCGCATTTCCCTATTGCGATTTCAAAAATTACCATGCCCCTTCCAGAAAAGGGGCCAGTGTAGACGTAGCCATGGAGAAAATCAATGCAAAATATGCAATTCCAGATATGTGACTTTTGTAACTGGAGTAGATATATCTTGCATTGATTTTTCTGGCATGGCGCCACTTTGGGAGTTCGAGGGGAGAACACCTCCACTGACTTCCCTTACTCCTCGCAACAGCATTTGCCTTTAGCATTTGATTGTGAGTCTTTCTTAGACCCACTAAATTGAACCCAGGAGGATTGATTACCAGAGCAAATGAAGATATGGCCTCAGGCAATCTACCCAGCTCAATTCCTGGTTCAAAGTAGTGGGTGCAAGCTAATCAGATGCCTCAGGAGCTGAAGCATCCATCCAAATAAGATCTCCTGTGACATCTGTTCTTCCAAGATTAGTGAGTTGCTGCTTCATCTGTATCCCTTGCTGGTAATAAGGGAGTTTCAGAGACCTCAGGCCTTCATGGTTCTAGACCGGCTGAAACCCTCAGATCCTTATGTAATCCACATACCTAGTGCAGTTCACTGTCCCATGTAGTGGCACTTAGACAACGTACAGTGAAAAATAAAAACAAGAGCACTCTATAGCATAAGGTGAGAGCTAGCTGGCTTTATAGCACAAATTATAGAGGCTCCTAAACTATGCTCTAGAGGTCCCAGGTTCAAATCTGCCATGTGGCGGTGATGCTTACAGTCACTAAACATTGCAAAACTCATAATACAGTTGTGTGAAATAGCAACATTGCAAAAATCTATAAAATACTTAAACAAAATGCCTGTCCTAATGAACAAAACTTAATTTCACCTTTAAAAATTTGTCTACAAATCCTTTTTTCTTTAATATTACAAATTAAAAGCAAGTAGATCTCTCTTTGTATAAACCACACAAAAATAAATATTTGCCACAACACAAGTGTTGTGGCAGTAAAGAGCACACATTCTGATTTCCCTTAATAGCCAATGTGATTTATTATAACTAAAGCACTGACACGAACTCAATGACTTCCATTTCCTTTTTCAAGTAGTAATAGAGATTTAGCCATGTTAGTCTGGTCTAGCTGAAACAAAAGACAGGACTATGTAGCACTTTCAAGACTAACAAGATGGTTTATTAGGTGATGAGCTTTCGTGGGCCATTCCCACTTCCTCAGATCAAATTGTGGAAGAAAATTGGCATGACCATATATACCAAAGAGATACAATCAAAAAAAGTGAACACATATAAAAAGGACAAATCAAATTTCAGACAGAGGAGGGATAAGGAGGGGGGGAGGTTAATGTCTGTGAGATAATGATATTAGAGGTGGGGAAAGGTAGATGTCTGAGAGCTAATGGTATTAGAGGTGATAATTGGGGAAGCTATCTTTGTAATGGGTAAGAGAATTAGCATCTTTGTTGAGACTCAGGTGTAAAGTGTCAAATTTAAGCATGAATGACAGTTCAGTGGTTTCTCTTTCAAGTCTTGTGTTAAAATGTCTTTGAAGCAGGATGCAGGTAATCAAATCATTGAAACAATGCCCTTTCTGGTAGAAATGTCAAGAAACTGTTTTTTCTTTGTGATACGGTCTGATATCTGTTTTGTGGGCACTGATTCTTTGGTGAAGTGTCTGAGATGTTTGTCCAATGTAGATAGCAGACGGACACTTTCGGCATATGATTGCATAAATTATATTTCTGGATGAGCAGGAATATATGTTCTTGATCTTATAACTGAATGGTTAGGTCCAATAATGGTGTCAGCAGAGTACATATGTGGGCAAAGCTGGCAACAGGGTTTGCTGCAACTGGGAAAGTTCCAGGGTTGGTATTAGTGTGGTATGTCCTGTGGTTGTTGGTAAGAATCATCTTGAGGTTAGGTGGTTGTCTATAGGAGACTATGGGTCTGTCTCCCAGAGCCTCTCGGAGTGTAGTATCCTGTTCCAGTATAGGTTGTAGTTTATTGATAATGTTTTGTATGGGTTTAAGTTGGGGGCTATAGGTGATGACAAGTGGTGTTCTATTGTTGGTTTTCTTGGGTCTGTCTTGAAGTAGATGGTTTCTGGGTATTCCTCTGGCTCTTTCAATTTGTTTTTTTTTCTCTGGGTGGGTAATTGAGGTTTATAAATGCTTGGTAGAGATCCTGAAGTTTCTGGTCTCTGTCAGTGGGATTAGAGCAGATGCGGTTGTATCGAAGGGCTCGTATGGTGTGTCCTGGATGGGAGCTGGAGGCATGTAGGTAACTGTAGGAGTCAGTGGATTTTCTGTAGAGAGTGGTGTCTAATTTACCATTGGTGATTTAATCCTTCAAGCACGGCAGGCAGAAGAGCCAGAGAGGGCAGTACGTGACCAAGAAAAGAACTGGCAGCATGTAACTTCTAGAAGGGGGAAAAAGGCCAGCATGGGAATACCCCGATGCTATAGAGGTAAGCCATCGCTTTCAAGTTCTCTCCACAGGCTCTGCAGTGCTGAAAGCTCTGGAAGGGACCTCACAAGGAAGAAACCAGAAGGGAACACCATCTACTGGAAGGCATGGGATGCGTAGTCCTAGGGATGGGGGTTCCACGGCCACCACGCCCAAAAGGAAACGACGTGTGGTGGTGGTCGGGGAGTCCCTTCTAAGAGGGACTGAGCCATTCCTCTGCCGTCCGGACCTGGAATCTCGAGAGGTGTGCTGCTTACCGGGAGCTCGCATTCAGGATGTCACTGAGAGGCTTACCAAGCTGATCAAACCTTCAGATCGCTACCCCTTCCTGCTTCTCCACGTGGGAACTAATGATATGGCCAAGAATGACCTTGAGCGTGTTACTGCGGATTATGTAGCGCTGGGAAGAAGGATCCAAGAATTTGGAGCGCAAGTGGTATTCTCCTCCATCCTCCCTGTTGAAGGGAAAGGACTGGGCAGGGATCGTCGAATTGAGGATGTAAATGCGTGGTTGCGCAGATGGTGTCGCAGAGAGGGCTTTGGTTTCTTCGACCATGGTACTCTGTTCCGGGCGCAAGGATTGTTAGGAAGAGATGGGATCCACCTAACGAAGAGAGGAAGGAGCATCTTTGTGGGCAGGCTTGCAAACCTAGTGAGGAGGGCTTTAAACTAGGTTCGTTGGGGGACGGTGACCAAAACCCTGAGGGGAGTGGGAAAGTCGGATACCGGGAAGAAATGCAGAGAGGGAGGGGCAAGAAAGGAGGAACCATGTTTCGAATGGAGAAGATAGGACGATCAACTGGTTATCTGAAGTGTTTGTACACTAATGTGAGAAGCCTGGGCAACAAACAGGAAGAACTGGAGGCCCTCGACCAGACCAAGAAATATGATTTAATTGGCATAACAGAGACTTGGTGGGATGACTCGCATGACTGGAGTTCTGTCATGGAAGGGTATAGACTGTTCAGGAACAACAGACAGGGGAGAAAAGGAGGAGGAGTTGCACTATATGTAAGAGAGCACTATGATTGCTCTGAACTCCAGTATAAAGAGGGAGAAAAACCTGTTGAGAGTCTATGGGTTAAGTTTAAAGGAGCAAACAACAGCCTTGATGTTGTGGCCACCGAATCAGGTGGATGAGGTAGACGAGGCTTTCTTTGGACAACTGAGCGAATCTTCCAGATCGCAGGCCCTGGTTCTCGTGGGGGACTTTAATCACCCTGACATCTGCTGGGAAACCTATACGGCAGTACACAGGCAAACCAGGAAGTTGGAGAATGTTGGGGATAAGAAGAAGTTACTCACCCTGTGAAGTAACGATTGTTCTTCGAGATGTGCTCCGTGGGTGCTCCACTCCAGGTGTTGGGTCCCATCCCGGTGCTGCGAATCGGAGAGCTATCAGAGCCGTGGTCCGCCGGACCGCGCATGCGTGGCTGCCCGAGGCGGCGTTCGCGCCTTTGATGTGTTGTGCACAGTCCGGCTTGCTCAATTCCTCTCAGCCGCTCCCTGAAATGAGAAATGAAAAATACCGGAGCGGGGAGGAAGGGCGGGTCGTGGAGCACCCACGGGGCACATCTCGAAGAACAATCGTTACTTCACAGGGTGAGTAACTTCTTCTTCTTCGAGTGGCCCCATGGGTGCTCCACTCCAGGTGACTTCGGAGCAGTACTCGAACAGTTGAGTGCTCCAGAATTAAGGTTTATGGACATGCGAAAGTACTGCCGTAGCCACAGAGGAATCGGCAGCAAATTGGTTTACTACAGCGTAATGCCTCATAAAGGTAGAATGAGATGACCATGTTGCTGCTCGACAAATGTCTCGGAATGGAACACCTCTAAGAAAAGCTGTAGTCGTGGCTACTGCTCTCGTAGAATGGGCCTTAGGAGCACACACAAGAGGTTTGTTACGTATGGAGTAGCAGGTTGTAATACACGACACTATTAACCTCGCAATCCGTTGGGAAGTGATGGGTTGTCCCTTGGTTCGATCCGCTAATGACACTATTAGACGGTCCGATTTCCTAAAGTGTCGCGTTCTTTCGATATAAAAGGCTAATGCCCTCCTCACATTGAGCGTGTGCAACAGTGCATCTTCCCTTGAAGTATGAGGCTTGGGATAGAAACAGGGGAGAACAATTGGCTCGTTGATGTGAAAATCCGAACAAACTTTCGGAATGAAAGCTGGATGAGATCTCAACATTACCGACTCTTTAGTAAACACCATGTAAGGAGGTGATGACATGAATGCAGCTATTTCACTCACTCTGCGAGCTGATGTAATGGCAAGCAGAAAAAGCAATTTAGTGGTTAGAAGTTGCAATGGTATCGTAGCCAAGGGTTCAAAGGGAGGGCGTGTCAGGGAATCCAGAACAAAGTCTAAATTCCAGGAAGGTGGTGGTGGTCGCCGTGGTGGGTTGAGATTTGTAAGTCCTTTTAGGAACCTCCTTGTGATGGGATGAGCAAATACAGAAAACCCATCCTGACCTTGATGAAGAGCACTAATTGCTGCTAGATGCACTCGCAGCGAGGCTATTGCAAGGCCCGTGTCGTGGAGGTGTAAAATGTAATCAAGTATCTGGGATATCCCTGCGACGTAAGCATCCCTACCATCACTGCTACACCACGTTTCAAATCTGGCCCACTTGGCGAGGTAGGTCTTTCGAGTGGAGTCTTTTCTGCTGTGTACTAATACTTGCTTGACTCTCTGTGAACATGAGCGTTCAACTGGATTGAACCAGCGAGCATCCACGCCATGAGGTGTAATGTTTTGGGTTTCGGATGGGAAAGGGAGCCGTTGTCCTGAGTCAAGAGATCCGGAAGCAGAGGAAGGGTGTACGGTGTCTTGATGAACATCTGGTGGAGTACTGAATACCAAGGCTGCCGTGGCCAAGCTGGGGCTACGAGAATTACTCGAGCCCTTTTTACAGTGATCTTTTCCAGGATCCTGGGAACTAGGACGATCGGAGGAAAGGCGTATAGCAGTGACGTTCCCCAATTGTGGAGAAAAGCGTCTCCCAAGGAGCGATGTCTGATCCCTGCCCTGGAGCAATAATAGGGGCACTTGGCATTGGCAGCAGTAGTGAACAGATCTATTGAGGGAAACCCCCATTGGGTGAAAATACCGTGTAGAATGTCCGTGCGAAGTTCCCACTCGTGGTCGTGGGGAAACAGCCTGCTGAGTGAGTCCGCAATAGTATTCTGGACACCCGGCAAATAGGAGGCTGTCAGGACGGTATTGATGCAAGTACACCAGTTCCACAAGTGCATCACTTCTATACAGAGAGATCGGGATCGAGCCCCTCCCTGTCTGTTTATATAATACATGGTGGCAATATTGTCCGTAAGGATTCTGACAGTCGTGTTCCTTATATGGGACTGAAAATGCTGACATGCATGACGTATTGCTCGTAACTCGAGAATGTTGATATGTAAGAGCATCTCCTGCGGAGACCAGCGACCTTGAACCATCATGTCGTCCATATGCGCTCCCCAGCCAGTAAGGGACGCATCTGTTGTTATTTGCTTCGACGGTTGTGGACGGTGAAAAGGAATGCCTGCCATAACATTGGTCGGCTTGGTCCACCACTGTAGGGATTGTTGTACATGTGATGGTATCGCCACCATCTTGTGAATGCTGTTCTTCATCGGAGTGTATACTGTACTCAGCCAGTGTTGAAGGCAGCGAAAATGTAACCTTGCATTTTGAACAATAGTTGTTGAGGCGGCCATGTGTCCCAGTAGTTGTAACTGCACTCTGACGGGAATCATTGGAGCATACGTCAGCATGTAAACAAGATCTTGAATGGCGGCAAAACATTTGGCAGGTAAATAAGCGCGCGCTGTTCTCGAATCGAGCCTCGCCCCTATGAAGACCAGATCTTGTGTAAGTTCTGGCGAGGATTTCTGCATGTTTATGAGTAGACCCAGAGAGTGAAAAACCTGAGAGGCTGTTGTCACCATGTGTTTGGCCTCTGAATATATTTGGCCTCTTAGGAGGCAATCGTCCAAGTATGGGAAAATTGTCACTCCCAGCCTGCGCAAGTGGGCAGCACTACCGCTAAGGGTTTGGTGAAAACTCTGGGTGCACATGCCAAGCCGAAAGGTAGTACTTTGTACTGGAAATGTTCTTGACTTAGCGGGAAGCGGAGAAAATGCCTGTGTGCCACATGGATCGCTATGTGGAAGTAGGCGTCTTGCAGGTCGAGGACTGCAAACCAGTCTACCTTGTTCAATGACGGAATGATGGCATTTAGGGTCACCATCTTGAAGCGATGTTTCCTGAGGTAGCGGTTTAGTTTGCGTAGGTCCAAAATGGGTCTCCACCCTCCTGTCTTCTTTGGGGTAAGGAAGTACCGGGAATAAAATCCTTTTCACTGAAACTGACTTGGTACCCTCTCTATAGCACCGATATTCAGTAGGTGCTGAACTTCCTGTTTCAGCAAATGTTCGTGAGAGGGGTCCCTGAAAAGGGATGGGGTAGGAGAGGTGGTGGGGGGAATGGATAGAAAGGGGATGGAGAGACCAAATTGTACCACCTCCAGAACCCACTTGTCCGTGGTGATACTGGACCAGTGAAGGAGGTACTGTTTTAATCAATGGTGAAACATGTGTAAAGAGTCCTGTGGTACGTTGAACGTGGGGGTCGTGCTTGCGTCCTCGACGGGAAAGTCAAATTTGCTGTTTAGGTGCAGGTTGATTGGATGAACGGTGTGTTTGAGATCTCTTACGTTGAGGACGCTGCCGGAAGCGCTGATTGTCTTGGGGACGTGATTGATTCTTATTGAATGCATAATCGTACCTCCATTGGTAAGGATAGTAACGTTTACGTTTATAGGGAGGTGTGTACATTCCCAAGGTACGTAAAGTGGTACAGGAGTCTTTGCCAGAATGAAGAACTTCGTCGGTGTTACTAGCGAAGAGCTTCTGTTTATCAAAGGGTAGATCTTCCACTTTATTCTGAAGCTCCCGTGGAGTTCCGGCAGATGATAACCAGGAAGACCGCCTCATTGCGACCTCCGTAGCTGTGGCCCGTGCAGCTGTGTCGGCCACATCCATGGCCATCTGCAAAGTAGTATTGCATGCTATATATCCTTCTTGGACTATGGCTTTCAGTAAGGGTTTCTTGGCATCAGGCAGATATTGTAGTAGCGCTGTAAGCTTTGAATAGTTATCAAAATTGTGGTTAGAAAGGTGGGCTGTATAATTTGCGATTCGTAACAATAACGTAGCCGAAGAGTAAACCTTTCTTCCAAACACATCCAATTTTTTATTATCCTTGTCTTGGATTGTATTCTTATATTGAGGAGCCTTAGCCCTCCACTGTACCGCATCAACTACAAGAGATTTGGGTTGAGGGTGGTTGAAAAGGAAATCCAGTCCTTTAGCAGGTACGAAATACTTTCTATCAACCTATCAACCCTCTTACTAGTTGGGGCAGCCGATGTAGGGGTTTGCCATATTTTGTCTGCCACTTCCATGATGGCCTCATCGATAGGGAGGGCGATTCTTGCCCGTTGTTGCTGTCGCAAATTCTTCAAGAGACGATGTTTCTTCATAGGAACGTCTGTTAACTGTATTTCCTGTGTGTTTGCAACCCTTTTGAATAGGTCCTGGAATTGCTTCAGGTCATCCAAGGGAGAAGTGTCATCTGGAATCATTGCTTCATCCGGTGACGACGAGGAACAGTCAGCTGGAGAAATGTGTGGCTGAGGATCTTCTGTCTTGGACAGTTGGCCCTCTTCTGGTTCTGAGTGGTCCTGATGGATGGGTAAGTTTTCTGATGGAGGTGGTGAAAACAATCTTTGTGGACGCTCTGGTAAGTGCTGCGCACTGGGTGATAGACGAGTACATGAAGAACCCCTATAAGATAGAGTAGCGTGACCAGGGTGGGGGCGATCATATTCAGCCCTATGGTAGCTAGCGGCCATAATAACGGTCAGACCGTGCTGGTGAGGAGTATCTGGAGGATCCTGAACTGCGGATGTAGTAGATCCGCCATGGCGACCGCCTAGGTGATCTATGCCTTGATGACCCCCTTGGGGAGCGAGAACGTGATGGGGGGCATCTTGTTTCTATACAGACCGTGTCCCTATGGGAAGGTCCTCTAAGCACTTGATAAGATGGAGAAAGGCTATAGTCCCGGTGCCTTTGGTACCTGGGTGGAGAAGGAGACGGTCCTGGAGAGAAGGTAGGCGATGGGGAAAGCGCCCTGTAAGTTTCTTTCTCTGCGGCTTTGCAAGGCAGTGAAGCCTTGTCAATTTCTTCTGTTGGTGGAGAGCTCGGTGCCGCACGCGGCTGTAATGCCTCTGTATCGCCACATGGGGGCAGCGTTGACGGTGCCGAGGAAGAGCCCGGTGCCGGCAGATCAGCCCGCAGTGCCGCCTGAGAGACTTGGTGGCTCGGCACCGAGGGGTTTAAAATCGCCGCCGCCGGTGCCGTTTGGGCAGCAGTTGACGCTGCCGGCTTTTGCGCTCCTGCCGATGCTGGCTTCTGCGCGGTTTTTGGAGCCGGTGCCGGTCTCGTCTGTCCAGGAGCCCGTTTCTGCCCTAGGGCTGCTGACCCAGATGCCTCATCAGGGCATCTCATTTTGGTGGTGTCTGGCAACGATAGAGCTGGGGACGCCTTAGTCTTTTTTGTAACGGCTGTCCCGGGAGACATTGCCCGCCGTTTCTGGGCTGCTGTGCCGGAGGCAGGGGTGGCATCAGACTCTAGCGCCTTTCCATAAAGGATTAGCTTCAGGCGCAAGTCCCAATCCTTTCGAGCCCTCGCCATCAGTTTGCTGCAGTGGATGCATTTTTGGGGGACATGCGTCTCACCCAAACACCTGACGCAGGAATCATGCCCGTCAGATGCCGGCATGGGTTCTCGGCAGACTGAGCATTTTTTAAAACCGGGGGACGCCGGCATACTGAAGTAGTGGGGAGAGAGAAATTGACACGTACAATCTCTCCTACGCCCGTCCCCCTCAGGCCGCCGCAGAAACTGTCCACGCAAAAGTAAGGAAGGAAGATTGCTGAACTATTCACCAAACGTGAAGACTCAGAGAAAACCGTTGGAATGAAACTGACAAGAAGGAGCTCTCGTCCGTGACCGAGGGCGGCTGAGAGGAACTGAGCAAGCCAGACCGCGCACAACACATCAAAGGCGCGAACGCCGCCTCGGGCAGCCACGCATGCGCGGTCCGGCGGACCACGGCTCTGATAGCTCTCCGATTCGCGGCACCGGGACGGGACCCGACACCTGGAGTGGAGCACCCACGGGGCCACTCGAAGAACTTCTTGACACAGGTGCTGAAGGATCCGACCATGGGCCGTGTGCAGCTTGACCTTCTGCTCACAAACAGGGAGGAACTAATAGGGGAAGTGGAGGTGGGTGACAACCTGGGAAGCAGTGATCATAAGATGGTAGATTTCAGGATCCTGACCAAAGGAAGAAAAGAGAGTAGTAAAGTACACACCTTGGACTTCAAAAAAAAGCAGATTTTGACTCCCTCCGAGATCTGATGGGCAGAATCCCCTGGGATGTTAACATGAAGGGGAAAGGAGTCCAGGACAGCTGGCAGTATTTTAAAGAAGCCTTATTGAAGGCACAGAAAGAAACCATCCCGATGCGTAGCAAGAGAGGCAAACATGGTAGGAGACCGGACTGGCTTACAGGGGAAATCCTTGGTGAACTTAAGCACAAAAAGGAAGCTTACAAAGAGTGGAAACTTGGACAAATGACCAGGGAGGAGTTTAAAGGTATAGCTCGAGAATGTCGGGGGGTTATCAGGAAGGCGAAAGCGCAAATGGAATTGCGACTGGCTAAGGATGTGAAGGATAACAAGAAAGGTTTCTACAGGCATGTTAACAAGAAAAAGGTGATCAGAGAGGGTGTGCGGCCCCTAATGGATGAAGGAGGTAACCTAGTGACAGATGACGTGGGGAAAGCTGAAGTACTCAATGCTTTCTTTGCCTCTGTATTCACAGACAAGGTTGGCTCCTGGACTTCTGCGCTAAGTGACGCAAGATGGGATGAAGATGGACAGCCCGTGGTGGGTAAAGAACAGGTTAGGAACTATTTAGAAAAGCTAAACATACACAAATCCATGGGTCTGGACTTAGTGCATCCGAGAGTACTGAGGGAGTTGGCAAATGTCATTGTGGAGCCTTTGGCTATTATCTTTGAAAAGTCATGGAGATCGGGAGAAATCCCGGATGACTGGAAAAAGGCAAATGTAGTGCCCATCTTCAAAAAAGGGAAGAAGGATGATCCAGTGAACTATAGGCCGGTCAGTCTTACCTCAGTTCCTGGAAAAATCATGGAAGGGATCCCTAAGGAATCCATATTGAGGTACTTGGATGAGAGGAAAGTGATTAGGAATAGTCAGCATGGATTCACAAAGGGCAAGTCATGCCTGACCAATCTGATTAGCTTCTATGATGAAGTAACTGGCTCGGTGGACATGGGGAAGTCAGTGGATGTTATATAGCTTGACTTTAGCAAGGTTTTTGATACGGTCTCCCACAATATTCTTGCCAGCAAGTTAAGGGATTGTGGATTGGATAAATGGACGGTAAGATGGATAGAAAGATGGCTAGAAGGCCGGGCCCAGCAGGTAGTGATCAATGGCTCGATGTCAGGATGGCAGTTGGTTTCTAGCGGAGTACCCCAAGGTTCGGTTCTAGGACTGGTTTTGTTCAATATCTTTATTAATGATCTGGATGAGGGGATGGATTGCACCCTCAGCAAGTTTGCGGATGACACTAAGCTGGGGGGAGATGTAGATACCCTTAAGGGCACAGATAGGGTACAGAATGACTTAGACAAATTGGAGGATTGGGCCACAAGAAATCTGATGAGGTTCAAGAAGGACAAGTGTAGAGTCCTGCACTTGGGACGGAAGAATTCTAAGCATAGTTACAAGCTGGGGACCAACCGGTTAAGTAGTAGTTCTGCAGAAAAGGACCTGGGGGTTACAGTGGATGAGAAGCTAGATATGAGTCAACAGTGTGCCCTTGTAGCCAAGAAGGCTAATGGCATATTAGGTTGCATTAAGAGGAGCATTGCCAGCAGATCCAGAGATGTCATCATTCCCCTTTATTCGGCTTTGGTGAGGCCGCATCTGGAGTATTGTGTCCAGTTCTGGGCCCCCCACTACAAAAAGGATGTGGACGCATTGGAGAGGGTCCAGCAGAGGGCAACCAAAATGATTAGGGGGCTGGAGCATATGACTTATGAAGAGAGGCTGAGGGACTTGGGTCTGTTTAGTCTGCAGAAGCGAAGAGTGAGGGGGGATTTGATAGCAGCCTTCAACTTCCTGAAGGGAGGTTCCAAAGAGGATGGAGAGAGGCTGTTCTCAGTAGTGACAGATGGCAGAACAAGGAGCAATGGTCTCAAGTTGTGGTGGGAGAGATCCAGGTTGGATATTAGGAAAAACTATTTCACTAGGAGGGTGGTGAAGCACTGGAATGGGTTACCTAGGGAAGTAGTGGAGTCTCCATCCCTAGAGGTGTTTAAGTCTCGGCTTGACAAAGCCCTGGCCGGGTTGATTTAGTTGGAACTGGTCCTGCCTAGAGCAGGGGGCTGGACTTGATGACCTTCTGAGGTCTCTTCCAGTTCTATGATTCTATGATTTGTACTGTGGTGTCCAGGAAATGGATCTCTCATGTAGAATGGTCCAGGCTGAGATTGATGGTGAGGTGTAGGTTGTTAAAGTCTCTGTGGAATGTCTCCAGTGTTTCTTGGCCATGGGTCCAGATCATAAAGATGTCATCGATGACCCAGGGTCACAGAACAGCCGTGGACCTTTCAACTGATGCTTTCACTCAATTTAAAGTTTTCTAGAAACTTTAAAAGGATTAGCTTTAACTGGAAATTAAAGGCCTTTCTGAAACTTGAAAGATTCTGAAATTATATTATCCACATCTATTACATCAAATACTGACCAGAATAACTCACAATTGTCAGTACTGTGATTCATAGTTGGGCAAGAGAAATTACTGCATCAGTGTAACATCCTTGAAATGGAAATAAGCTCTTGAGTGCATTAAAATGAAGATTATGTTAAACTAAGGATAAATAATAAAATACTTACCTACACGGTAATGAATGTTCTATGAGTTGTGTAATCCATATACATGTTCCAAAGTTGGTGATTGCTTATTCAGTGCACATACATTGTAGAACATTTTAGTTAGCCTTGACTATGGGGGCAGCACATACATCCTTCACTCCTTCATGCATTCAGTGAGGGTGCATCTACATTACAGGACTCAACTTGAAATAAGCTACGCAAATTGAGCTACATCAATTGTGTAGCTTATTTCAAAATAGCTTATTCTGAAATAGGGAGCATCTACACAGTACTTATTGGCTACGTCTACACTGGCATGATTTTCTGGAAATGCTTAAAACGGAACAGTTTTCCATTATAAGTATTTCCGGATAAAATGCGTCTACATTGGCAGGATGCTTTTCTGGAAAAGCACTTTTTCCGGAAAAGCGTCCGTGACAATGTAGACGCACTTTTCTGCAAAACAGCCCCGATCGTCATTTTCACGATCGGGGCTTTTTTGCGGAAAAGAAATCTGTGCTGTCTAAACTGGCCCTTTTCCGGAACAGTTTTCCGGAAAAGGACTTTTGCCTGAACGGGAGCAGCATAGTTTTTCCGGAAAAGCACTGATGATTTTACAGTAGATCGTCAGTGCTTTTCCGGAAATTCAAGGGGCCAGTGTAGACAGCTGGCAAGTTATTCCGGAAAAGTGGATGATTTTCCAGAATAAGTGGCCAGTGTAGACACAGCCATTGTGAAATAGAGCACTCTTCCTCTAACTTCCCTTATTCCTCATACAATGAGGGTTACAGGAGTCGAAGTGAGAAGTCCATTAGCTTGACAGTATTTTGACACTATTTCAAAATAACTGCCTGCTGTGGAGGGACAGCGCTAGACTAGCTGCCAGCATCTGGCGCCCTACGCGAACCTTGCAATCAGCACCCCCACCTCCAAACCCCTCAATGATATTGCACCACCATTTGGCGCCCCATTTAACTTGGTGCCCTAGGCGACTGCCTAGTTCGCCTGTATGGATGGGCTGCCCCTGCTGCTGTGTAGACATGGACTAAGTTATTTCAGAATAGTACTAGTTATTTCAAACTGCCCCACTACCCTCACTTCCTTTGCCACTCCCGGAATCCATAGCTTGTGAATTCCCAAGTGGAAGGGACAGAATTGGGGTGGGGTTCATGTAATATTATACATACTGCATATCTCAAAGAGCATGAGCACTACATAGGTTAATAACCTCTCTTTTCATATTTAAGAGATCCATTTAATTTTCACTACTGGTGATACGCTACTTGTAGACTTTTCTGGAAAACAGTATAAGGAACTCACATCCACAGGTGATGTTGTATGGCCCTGCCAAACTTGGCATCATGTCTGGTTGCTTGCATCAATGCACAGTTCTTTGTGCATGAGTGAACAGATAACCAAGTTCCTGTCTTACAAATGTCCTTGAAGGGTAGGTGCACTAATGATGCCATTGAGCCTGCGTCCTGGTGCTAGCATTATGCCAGGAAGAGGAATTTCTGCCTGTTGGTACCATGATTTGATACACCGGGTTATTAGTTGAAGATTTCTCTAGTCTCCTAGCTCTTTCCATAAGCAACAAACTGCTCAGGGGATTTCTTGAAGGGCTTAGTTTGGTCCAAGTAGAACAGAAGATCCTGCTCACATACTGCATATGCAATTTGTTTGGCTCTTCCAGCCTGAGGCTTCAGGAAGAACAAAATGATGGCTTTGTTTGTGTCAAATTCCAATAACTTAGGCAGAAATCTAGGCTGAGATCTCAAGATAACTTGTCCTTATGTATGATAGTGTATGGGAGCCCCACCATTCAGGCCTATATCTCTCCCACCCTTTTGGCCAATGCAATAGCCAGGAAAAAGGAAATATTCACGGAGGCTGTGTCTACACTGCACCCCTTTTCCGGAAAAGGGATGCAGATTAGACCAGTCGGAATTGCAAATCCGTGGGGGATTTAAATATCCCCCGCGGCATTTGCATTCACATGGCTGCCGCTTTTTTCCGGCTTGGGGATAAGCCGGAGAAAAGCGCCAGTCTAGACGTGATTCTCCGGAAAATAAGCCCTTTTCCGGAGGATCTCTCTTGAAAGTAGGAATAAGAGATCCTCCGGAAAAGGGCTTATTTTCCGGAGAATCACGTCTAGACTGGCGCTTTTCTCTGGCTTATCCCCAAGCCGGAAAAAAGCGGCAGCCATGTGAATGCAAATGCCGCGGGGGATATTTAAATCCCCCGCGGATTTGCAATTCCGACTGGTCTAATCTGCATCCCTTTTCCGGAAAAGGGGTGCAGTGTAGACACAGTCGGAGAGACAGAAAACAAACATGTTGCAAAAGGCTCAAATGAGGCTTCCATAAGTGGTTCCGGAATCAGAGCCTGCAGCAGAGCTAATCTACAGATAGCCTCATCAGTCCAGCAGCACACTGCCTGACTAGCCACACAACCTGATTGGCTGCAAGTTCACCACCACTGTGCCTGCTTCTGAGGTTCTCTGTTCTGACTGCTCCTGCCCTGAGCCCAGCCTTGCCTTGAACAAACCCTGCTTGCTCCAACTCCTGTTCTCCAGTTTGACCCTTGGCTGCAGCTGCTGACTTCTGAATCCAGCTTAACCCTCGGCTCTAGCATTTAGTTACTGCACTCTGGTTTGACCTTTGGCTCTGACTACTGACTTGGGACCCAAGGAGTAGGGTCAAAGCCCAACACCTACTTTACCCTTTGGGCCTGATACCTGCTCCAACCATTAGATTAGGCTGCCCTTGTCCCAGTTAACCACCATAGTCTGGAAAAATCCCCTTCTAGTACAGGGTCCTTAACTTCTTTCCAGTGGAAAGAATCTAGTAATGCCATTCATGAACTCCTTTGCTACTAGGTGTGTTAAAGCTCCCTGTTGGTGTATAGAGTTTCAATTACTCCAGGTACTCCACTACATCCTGGAGGCTTGCCTGATCTGGAGAGATGTGGCACCAACTGGCGCTGCCTGGAGTACCTCATTCATTTCAAGAGATAAATAGCTTTTGTCAGCACCTTCCTGCTGTGTATCAGTATCTTCAGCACTGATTTTGAGCATGATCTCCATTAGCATCAAGTAGAGAGCATCCACACTGTTAGCTGGAGAGAATGGAGGTTGGCTACAGTAGCTTGCTCTCACTCCAACAGGACTACCAGAAGAATGGCATGATGGAGAAGTCATTCAAGTCTGAATATCAGATCTGTCTTGGCAATGCTGATCATCTTTGCCATTTCACACTGGATCTTCTGCAATGTCTTTGGGGTAGCAGAAGTGCCTACAAACAAAAACACAACAAATGCATCAGAAAAGGATTCTGAGCCTTTGCCTCCCCTGTGGCACTTGCTGTTGTTGCGCTATGTGTGGGGTTCTCCATATCACAATGGACTGAGAACTCCCTGGTGCATTAACCATTTCCTGTGAGGCACCTGCACATATCATCTGCCGCACATTATCTGCTGTAGTTATCAGCTCTGAACTGCTGACAAAGTGATGCTTCTCCTTGTGATGAAGTTCCGCAGGCACGCTGCTCCTTGGCACTGACCTGCCTCCCGTTCCCCAGTAAAACGCTGCAGCCATATTGTTGAGCATCATCTGGATAGAACAGTCCCATGTGTATCTTAGGAGTGCTTTGCAGGCAATTTATCTGGCCATAAGCTCCAGTTCATTTGTGTGTACCAACTTCTTCTCTGCAGAACACTGGTCCTGGGCCAGGGAATTGCCTATGTGCGCCCCGTATCCTGTCAGATGCATCTATAGGTAGGATTTTGATTTCAGGAAAAATGAACTGTGCTCCAGTAGTTGCAGAGGTCCTTCCACCATTTCAGGGATTGGAGGATGGATGGTGGGATACACACTAGCATATCCAAATACTGACTTCAGCAACCCTGTAGTATCCACTCCTGCAGCTCATAAAAGCGGAGCCTCATATGCAGTGTCACAAATGTGCAGGCTGCCATGAGGTCTACCAGCCTGAGGCAGATTCTTATCTTAGTTCTGCAGTCTGACCTGCAAGCACAAGTCCCAACAAGGTCCCATACACGTCAGACATCAGATAAACTGGCCATGGTTTCAGAAATAGCTGCATAAAAGGGAATCAAATCCATCCCTCAGTGGGGCCTTGGGATTGCAGGATGACAGCAACCTCAATGCTTATCTTTCCTTAATGGGAACCCACAGTCCCATGGACTCGTGAGTGCATGTGATCCAGAGTCTGCTTCTTGTTCACTTGTTTGTTTGATTTTGTGGTTTTAATTATATTAATCGTGGCATTAATAGAATCCCTATGGGTGTCTCACCAACCATATTCTCTGTAATTTATTTCTATGTAGTCACCAAAAATGAAATTTGTTAGAGACAATTGCATTTTACATCCCAAAATTATCAGAATGTGTTACTACTTAGGTCCAGAATAGCTCAAAGCTCACCTTTCTTTTTCTAGCTGAGAAAATATATTGAGTAAAATCCTTTTCCCCTTTGCTACAAAGAAATTTCTTCTGGGGAGTCAAGAACAAAGAAGAGGACTGAACTTCCTGATGTAGTACATTCTTGTGAGATGGATGCCTGAATAGGGATGGGGAGGATAAAGCATGCATTTAGAGAGAGAAGCTGAACTGTGTAGCCCATCTCTACAACATCCAACACCTACCTTTTGCTAGACTAGGCACTTGCCAAAGAGAGTATGCGATCCTTGGCCATAGGGCCAAATTTGCTGCCTTGTTGCAGTGGAGGAGGGATTGTGAGATGTGTCAGTCTGTGTTTAAGGATTTTCTCCTTGAAACTTTTTGTCCCTTCCTGGCATACTCAAGTAGTTTGTGTTTATAGTAGTGAGAGTGCCTGTAAAACAACTGAGGCCTGAAATGCCATTTCTTCATAGCTGGAGTGTAGATCCCCACTCTATAAGGCCCTAGAGTCCTTATATTGAGCCATCAGGTCACTTGTCTTGTCATGAAAGAAAGGCAAAACCTTGAAATGACAAGTCCTTGACTGTAATAATCTATACTGCTTTTGAAATTCCAGAGAACAGGCAGAACAAACAGTGCATCATCACTGCCTTTGCCCTGGAGGCTATGTGGGCAGCATCTAAGGCTACCTGGAGGGTCAGCTTAGCAACCAGAAGTCATTCTGACACCAAAGTCTGCAATTCACTCCTGAATTCCTACTGCAAACTATCCATAAAGTATCCCTTGAACAACTGATATGGTCTAGGGCTGTCAAGCAATTTAAAAAGTTCATCATGATTAATCACAATATTAAACAAATAGAATACCATTTATTTTGAATATCTGTAGATGTTTTCTACATTTTCAAATATATTGATTTCAATTACAACACAGAATAAAAAGTGAACAGTGCACAGTTTATTTTTATTACTAATATTTGCACCGTAAAGAACAAAAACATTGTATTTTTCAGTTACTCATAGAAATGTTATAGTGAAATCTCTTTATCATGAAAGCCTACCTTACAAATATAGAATTATATTATGTACAAAAACTCCTACATTAAAAAAATAAAACAATGTAGAGTTTACTAGTCCACTCAATCCTACTTCTTTTTCAGCTACTCAGACAGACAAGTTTGGTTACAATTTGCAGGAGATAATGCTGCCCACTTCTTGTTTACAATGTTACCTGAAAGTGAGAACAGATGCTCAAATGACACTGTTGTAGCTGGTGTTGCAAGGTATTTATATGCAGATGCATTAACGATTGATAGGCTCTTTCATGTTTCAACCAGATTTCTATTGGACATGAGTTTGTGCTGATAATGGGTTCTGCTTGATAGCGATCCAAAGCAGTGCGGACTGATGCACATTCATTTTCATAACCTGAGTCAGATGCTACCATCAGAAGGTTGGTTTTTCCTTTTTGGTGATTTACGTTCTGTAGTTTCCACATTGGAGTGTTCCTCTGAAGATTTTTTTTATCCCTCTTAGCTTTTGGATGGCACTTGAGATTCTTAAATCTTAGTCGAGTGCTGAGGCTACCTTTAGAAGTTTCACATTGGTACCTGTGCTGGGTTGTCATCGTCAACACTGCTATAACATGAAATATGTGGCAGAATGCAAGTAAAACAGAGCAGGAGACATACAATTCTCCCTCAAGGAGTTCAGTCACAAGTTTAATTAATGCATCTTTTTAAAGAGCATCATCTGCATGGAAGCATGTCATTGGGAATAGTGGCCAAAGCATGAGCATATCTGACAGTAATTACCTTGCAAAGCCAGCTACAAAAGTGTCATGCAAAACACTTATCCCCAAAAAGTGAGAATATTGTAAATAAGAAGCAGGCAGCAGTAACAGCATCAAAGTAAATAAAATTGCATGTCTTATTGGTTGGCAGAATAAGAAGTTGGACTGAAGACTTGTAGGCTCTAAAGTTTTACATTGGGAGGGGGGGATTTAGTGCAGTTATGTACCCGGAAAGCAAATCTACCTTTGATGTTTCATGTTCATGGTAAAGATTGCACTTTAATACTTGTATTAGGTGAATTGAAAAATACTCTCTCGTTTATCATTTTTACAGTGCATATTTTGTAATACAAATATAAACTGAGAACTGCACACTTTGTATTCTGTGTTGTAAACAGAAGTAATATTCAAAATGTATAAAAACATCCACAAATATTAATAAATTTCAGTTGGGTTTTTATTGTTTAACAGTGTGATCAATCATCATTGATTAAAAAATAATTATGTGAGTTAACTGCAGACAGCCCTAACATGATATTTTGCTGTTAAGGCTCCAGGTAGAATATCATTTTTTTACCAACCAAATCCATGACTTCTGTACCTTATCCTTTGATGGCCCTCGTGCATTCTTTCATTTGTCACACTAATAACCAACAATTCCAGCACAAGGTGAAGGATGAATTGCTTGCAGTCTATGATAGGTGCCACCTATTGACCCATTTTAAGGTTGGAGCTATTGATGCCAGTATTTCACACTAGACATTTGCCAGTTCTAGCTGTCACTGATGAATGCAATCTCAAACACCTCTTCCATAGGGATTTCTAAAGTTTCTTCTCATTGCATGAATCTAGGAAGACTTTATGGTCTTCCAGTGTAGCTGATGCTGAGCCCAGCTTCATTTGGCAAAGGTGTGGAGGTATTGACTAGAGCCAGCTGTGTGTTACCCGATTCTCTTGTTCCTCTGATTCCCTCATCCTGGACTCATGGAGGTAATAGAGGCTCTCTTGGGTGAGGAGATTTTGACCAGTACCTGGAGTACACCAGGGAAGCGGAGTTCATGGTGAACCAAGGTGCTCACAAAGGCCATATACTCCATAGGTTAAAGTCATATGGGATTGGACACCAACAGGGATGGCACAATGGCCATAGGCTCAGTTGGTTTGGTTGCAGGATCATATCCCACCGGTGCCTGGGACCTCTTCGCAATCCTGTTGATTCTCGAGATTGGCTGGGGATCTCAACAGGCTCTTCTCCAAGTCAGATGATGACTAGCACTCCTCTGGGACCTGCATGGCACTGATAGTAACCATGGTGTTAGTCTCAGAGTGCCAAGACCTTCCCATATGAGACACCAGATCTAGGATTGTGCATGGTTGCAGTAGTGTTGGTGCTTGGATCCTGGAGGGGCACTGGGCCACAAGACTTCATGTCCTGTATGAGGTGGGGAACACACTAACCACTAGCTAAAGCTATTTCTTGCCTGTGCTGCTGTTGGTGGCTTGCACGATAGAGCCTGGACCAGTACCTTTGGCCACTCAAGTGCTCTTATCAGTTCACAGGCTGATCCAATACTAGGCAAGACCCGTGGTACATCTGGGTCTCCTCCGCTAGTGCTCACGTCAGAGAGCTTTTTCAAAGCTTTCATGCATCCTTGATATCTGACAGCCTTGTTGTCTATGAAGGCTCAGCATCGAGCCAGACGAATACCTAGAAACCATCTACTTCAAGACAGACCCAAGAAAACCAACAATAGAACACCACTTGTCATCACCTACAACCCCCAACTTAAACCTGTCCAACACATTATCAATAAACTACAGCCTATATTGGAACAGGATACCATACTCAAAGAGGCTCTGGGAGACAGACCCATAGTCTCCTATAGACAACCACCTAACCTCAAGATGATTCTTACCAACCACCACAGGACATACCACACTAATACCAATCCTGGTACCTTCCCTTGCAACAAACCCCGTTGCCAGCTTTGTCCACATATTCATTCTGCTGATACCATTATTGGACCTAACCAAGTGAGTTATAAGATCAAGAACACATATTCCTGCGCATCCAGAAATATAATCTATGCTATCATGTGCCGAAAGTGTCCGTCTGCTATGTACATTGGACAAACATCTCAGACACTTCGCCAAAGGATTAATGCCCACAAAACAGATATCAGACAAGATCACAAAGAGAAAACAGTTTCTTGCCACTTTAACCAGAAAGGACACTCTCTAAATGACTTAGCCACCTGCATTCTGCTACAAAGACCTTTTACATCTGCACTTGAAAGGGAATCCTCTGAACTGTCATTCATGTTAAAATTCGACACTTGCCAACAAGGACTTAACAAACATTTGAACTATCTCACCCATTACCAAGACAGTTTCCCCAATTATCACCTGTAATACCATTAACTCACAAACATCCCACTCTCCCTACCTTTAATATCATCAATTCACAGACACTTACCTTCCTTCCTCCCCCTCCCCCCCCCCGCATCCCCCTTCTGTTCTGCAATGTGATTTGTCCTTTTCATATTTGTTCATTTTTTTAATTGTATCCTTTGGTATATATGGTTGTGACTACTTTCTTCCACTATTTGATCTGAGGAAGTGGGTCTGGCCCACGAAAGCTCATCATCTAATAAACCATCTTGTTAGTCTTTAAAGTGCTACATTGTCCTGCATTTTGCTTCATCAGACCTCTATGATTCTTTTCCCTGGAGAACTTCTTAGTGCCCCAGAGTTTTCTCAGCATCACGGCCAACTTGGAGGGTGTCTACAGTCATTCTGATGATGTCTCCAGCGTGGACTTCAAAGACCTTGGGTCCCCTGGAGATCTGGCAGTTGAGGTTGGTGTCAGGGTGCTTGGACCCCTCCAGAAAAGTTTAAGTGACTTTGAACGCTGACTCCAATTTCAGAAGACATTGCAAATCTCACACTAGTCTTATATGTGCCCTTCATTAAGGCTGCCATGAAGAGGACTGACAGCTTTGTAGGAGGAGCAGTATTTGAAGCTGGAGAACATGTATAGAATCATTCATGGTATTTGTCCCACTGCTGAACGATGTTCCTGATTACCTTAGTTCAGAAAACATACTGTAGCAACCAACTGATCAGAGATAAATTGCTCAGAATGGAGTTGCTCCTTCACACCCACCGTGTTACAGTGGGATGGCTCCACTCTTTATACACTCATTGAACATAATGGGGGCAAAGGCTGGATTTGCCACCCCCACAGGCACTGCTAACTAAAGTGCTGAAGCATGCACTCTGACGGATTGATCACTAGGGCTGTGTCTAGATTGGCAAGTTTTTCCGCAAAAGCACCTGCTTTTGCGGAAAAACTTGCCAGCTGTCTACACTGGCAGCTTGCATTTCCACAAGAACACTGATGATCTCATGTAAGAAGTCAGTGCTTCTTGCGGAAATACTATGCTGCTCCCGTTCGGGCAAAAGTCCTTTGTTTTGTGCAGAAAAGCCCCGATCGCGAAAATGGTGATCGGGGCTTTTTTGTGCAAAAGCGCATCTAGATTGGCAAGGACGCTTTTCCACAAAAAGTGCTTTTGTGGAAAAGCGTCTGTGCCAATCTAGATGCTCTTTTCCGCAAATGCTTTTAACAGAAAACTTTTCCATTAAAAGCATTTGCGGAAAAATCATGCCAGTCTAGACGTAGCCTAGGTGTAGAATATGCAATGGACTGTCACTCAAAAGAGAATTGAAGTCTATTTTATGTACCACAACTTATCAGAGATGAGGTGAAACAAATACCCAATGTACAAATGCTCACTTGTACTCATGGATGCTTCCACTAAAAAATGTGCATCCCTCCTGGGCCTAGGTTGCTCAGAGTTGACAAAGGATATATAGGTTTTTATATCTTTGGGGCACCAGTAACATGGAGAGTCCAGTCAGACCAGAAAGCATTTTACTTAAGCTGATGTGAAATGAGGAGGCTGTTTATTCTAGCTCCTAGTGAACAGCTGCCAGTTTGGCAACATCAGAGTTGGGACCTATCGCGAAGAGTAGCTAATGGTGTGAATGGGCATGGAAAATGAAATGCCTTTGTTATACTTATAAAACAAGGAGCGTTTGTAAACAGTTACATTATATTCTCTTAACATCCTACTAACACCGCAAACCAGAGCTTGCTTGCTGCTGAAGCATGCCACTCTGTTCCACTCAATCTATGACTCAATCTGAAGAATAACCATTTAACCTCTCAAGTCACCTCCAAACACACTTAAATAATAGCAGACATCCTCCAATCTTGAGCAGTGGCCCCTCCTAGGTAAGGCTGCAGTGTTTTGGATGGGTAGCATGGGAATGTTTGAGTAGCCATTGCCAATGCTGTTCCCTTCTGTGAATAAACAGAGGATTTCACATTCCATATTGATCTAGGAGCTCTTATACATATTAAATTGAGTTAAACAATGAAAATAGCTGCATAACCCATAGGTGGAATGACTCTACAGCAGTGACTCAGATCTCAGTGGTTCAGAAGCCAAATCCATGTTCAACATTACTCCAAAGAGCCACAGTATCATGAATTCATCATTTTATTTAATATACATAAAATGAACATGTCTATTTAGTGATAAAGCTCCTACTCCAGCTTGGTGGGTCCTGCACTTTCAGGCACATTGCTTGCCTCAGAGGCTCATAGCAGTTCTCAATTTAGGCATTATACATAGTGCATCAACTTGCTATTTGTTGAGCATAAGGTACAGAGGGAAAGCCCAAGCCCACAGTCTTGATGAACTCCCCAAATGATACAGGACTAGGTAGACCCTTTTCTTTAGCCAGCCAGCCTTCCCCTTCCCCAGTGGAAATGGGGAACTGGGTGTTGGGGGAACCCAGGCCCACCTTCTACTCCAGGTTCCAGCCCACAGCCTTGTAACAGCATCTACCTATTAAAGTATCTAACACCAGCTGCAAGACAACTACAAAACCCCTGAGCTACTTCCCCACATCTTTCCCGGAACCTTCCTTATCTTAGATCCACTGGTATGTGCATCTCCTAGACCCTCTGCAGCCCTTCATCCATCCTTTTAGGGTGCAGAAGGTCTAGGAGGAGCAACCACCTGCAGAGAAACTCCTTTTTAACCAGTCTCAGCTAGTTCTTTAATTGGCCCCAGGTGTTCCAACTAGCCTTGGCTCACCTGACTCACCAAGCTCACTTAATTAGCTCCAGGTGCTTAATTGCCCTAACTGATTCTGGTAAATTCTCACTGGTTCTGGACCAGCCCCTGCCAGTTTACCCTGGGAAAAGAGATTTACTGAGTCTGAGGCTAATATACCTCCATTCTATTACTCTTTTGTGTCCCTCTGGCCTGACCCTGTCACTATATACATATCTTTTCCTAGCAAAATGATTCAACTATTCTACAATTTGTTAACAGCATCCTGAGTGATTAATAATATAGACTGGCTAAGAATGAATTAATGTGAAGTTTTAATACCATGTGCTGCAAAGGGCCAAAGTAGGTACCCTGAAGAGCCACTTGGGCTCCTGACTCTCAGTCTGAGTGCAATACTGTAGAGTAGTGATAATCTTACTCTCTTATCTGCATCTTCCTAAAGATAGATTTAACAGAATTAGCCATTCAGCATTTCAAAACTGTAGTTATCCTAAGAACAATTTAAGGGCCACCACTCTTCAGAATCATCTCATAAGAATCAGCTAAAATGAGAGTTGTTTGGCAAATCGTGTTATTTGTGAGCCCTTTCTGCTATATGTATTCTTGTTTACAGATTCCTCTGTTTTATGTTATAAACTCTGTTAATAGTTTGTCATTTGAAACACTATTCTATATGCATTTCATCTCAGCGTAATAATATTCTCACCTTGCAATTCCATAACCACTTTCAACCATGGGTCTCAATGTGCTGCACAGATGTTACTGCACGTATGCTCAAAAATCCCATGGCAGGTAATTTCCAATCAATACTGTTTTTCTCATTTTAATTATGGGGAAGATGAGGCACAGAGAAATTTAATAGCTTGCCCAAGATCATCCAGCAAGTCACTGTCAGAGTTGGGAAAAGAATCCATGTGTCCGGATTAAAAATCTTCTGTTCTGCCCTAGACTATCTACATAAAGAGATGAATGATGCAATTCAAATTAGAAGTATTGGCAAATCTGACAGCATCTAGTCAGATTTGCCAACACTAATCCTTTTTTCTATTGTGCCAGAAATAATTAACCTGATTCTGCATTGTTCTACACCAGTTTTAAATACCGATCTTCTAAAGGGATATTCTTCCAGCTGGAGATTGCTATGGTATAGATGTGACCTAGCCATGCCTCAGAGATGCCTATATGGGATGTTGGGAAAGGGTGACTCATAAGTTGCTTTGATGACTCCACGCTTGGGGAGTTCTTGGGGGCAGCTCCTCTGCGTAAGATCTCATGCATTTTGTTCTGTTTTTATAGAATTTTGGGGATTTAGTTTGTTTCCTATTTATACTCTGATTGCTTTGTGATGTTTGTATATTATCTCTCACAGTTTGCCAGCTAGTAGGGCTCCAGGATCATCAAATAGGTGATTAACTAAATCATTCATATTTTCCCCTAAAAAACTTGTTCAGGTGCTGGCAATAGAAACTAGGGAGGAATCTGATACAACAGTGAATACAAAAATGGTTTCCACTGACACTTTTTTCCTAGAGAGACTAAGCAAAATTGCAATACAGTTTAACAGTACTCTTCTTAACTTACTCTAGGTTACCATGGAAACTAGAATCTCAGAACAACATGAAAGGCATTCAGGGAATCTGTTAGGCTTTACTATTAGCATGATCCAAGCAACCTGCACACCACTAACCAATCTAGTATCTTCTTCAGAATATAATTCTCATTAAATTTATCTGCTTGCATTGTCTTTTTTGCATTACACTTTAATAGTGATGTAAGAATTCTATATCATCTAATTGTTTTAACCTTGTCAAATATGTATGGCATTTTCTTCTGTCTATAGAGCAACATTCCCAGGAGATAAGCAGTTGGGGAATGTAATATGGTGGCTGCCACCTGAGTGCCCCTTCATGACCAAAGGTTGCTTTGCTAGCACATTGCCTCTGCTAGCCCCTTCTTGCAGACCCCCTAAGAACTCTCCTGCAGCTAATAGCACTCACCTGAACTGGTTTAATAACAAGAAATGGTTTGAGCAATCATTAGGATCCCCAAAATAAATCCCAATACAAAAGTTCATACTCTGCCTTGATTCTTCTGTCATACATGGAGCTCTTTCTGTCCCCAGCTCCCTTCTCACAACCAGCTCTTATTCAGCCAGCTCTGTTTCCCTACTAGGACATCAGCCCCAGAACTCTCTCACTCTGAGTCCCTGGCCCTCCATTCCATTGGTTCAGCCCTGGAGTTCCTCTAAGTTACCTCTACTCACATACAGCCTGTACTAATCACTTCTCCTTTGACTAGTCCCCACGTGTCTGTTATAGCTCAATGTGTAGCTATGACCCCTTTAATTGGCTTATTTGGGCCACCTGCTCTGACACAAGGAGACGAGGGCCTGGTCTACAGACCCTTGGACAGGAGTAAATTCACCACTCTGCACTGCTCCTTGCTCTGGGCTGTGTGAAGTCAAATTCTAGCCCTAAGAATGATCTCAGTGGACAGAGGTGATACTTTAAAACTTGTAATTGCCTCAAAAAATGAAAAGGCCCAATTACTCTTGTGAGTTTAAATAAAGATTGCAGAATCATGGTCTGAATAAGTATTTGCTGACTTAGATCGTCTCATCTCAAGACAAACATCCACACCGACTGACACCTTGCAAGACTTTTGTTCCACCAGACAAGAAATCTACTATACACACCATCAAGAATGACATTTCTATTTGCTGACTGATATCCTTCAGTATTTCCAGTACACAATATATTTCCTATGGAAATTCTAGGAAAGCACAAGAAATATTGCAGACAATGAGGTAAAATTATAAAGTATGTTTTTAAAGATAAAACTGACAAATAGGTACTTCCTGAATGGTTAAAAAAAAAACTGGTATAATAGTCTGTAATAACAAAGTATTGTTACAATGATGTACTATGTAAACTTTGAGCTATCAATTGTTTAACAGCAATACATCAGTTACACATTATAGTAGGTCTTTGAGCTAATGACATTGAGATATAATATAATTAATTTTTTTTCTGCTATTAAATAATTCACTATATTATTTAACAGTATATAATGATTATTCTCTAGTGAAGCTGGACCCATTTCTTGCAGTTGCAGTGTACCTCAGAGTTTTAAATCCCTTATGTCCCCTCTGGAGATTATTAAGCACCTCACAGAATCAGGCCCATATTTTGTAGTACCTGTCTTTATAAGTATTTCAGACTGAAGGAGCTATTCCAATAGCTCAGATCTTCTATTCTAGCCTTGTGTTTTCTATTTTGTAAAATAGCTCAGAAGTCAAATTAGGAACTCAGTTTCACTGGTGTAGTACCATAGTAATTCCACTAACATAGGATACAGCACAATTGTATCCTATGACAAAGGAAGATCTGTGAGTAACTCTGCATATTCTCACTAATGGATACTGTACTATTTGGTGGAACCTAACAGTAGAAACTTCCCCAAGTAGTGCCCATTAGAGCATATATGCGCACCCTCCTGACCTTCTCCTCAGCATTTCTGAACATTCTGAAGGCAAGGCCACATAATAGGATGATCAACCATCTACACCAGGGGTGGAGAACCTCAGGCATGGGAGCTGGATGCAGCCTCCAACTTACCTGGATCCAGCCCCCCAAAGCTCAGGGACCCCCACAGCATTGGGGAGCCTGCACTGGTGCTCCAACTCCATCGCTGTCCCACTGTGGGGCTGGAGTACACAGGCTGGGCTGGTGGCAAGGGGAGTCTCTCTCCTTCTCAGTCAGGGTCCAGTTTTTTTGCTTCACACTTTTGTGTGGCCCCCAACTGATTTTTCTGAGGGTCAGTGGTTCCCGACCCAAAAAAGGTTCCCCATCCCTGATCTACAGCCTTAGTTGATTCCAATCACTGCTCTGACAAAGGAGAATCGCTCCAGCCTTTTGGATCTTGGGTTTTATCCAATTATAGTTCCTTGATAGTTTACAGTTGTTGTTCTAAATATAGCCTTTAGTTTTAAGTATAGATAACTTAAGTATACAGTGAACCCTCGCTACTTCGCGGTTCGACCATCGCGGATTCACGACTTCGCGGACTTTTTTCATTACATTATGTATATACGTGAATCCGCGATGGTAGAACCACGAAGTAGCGAGGGCTCGCTGTATACATGTTAAATATACATGTCCCTACTTCGCGGATTTTCAACTATCGCGGTCGGGTTTGGAACCTATCTACCGCGATAAACGAGGGTTCACTGTACGTTGTAAGGCTGATGAGAGAATCGGATAATAAGAAACCAGTCTTAAAAGATGCACTTTGCATTCAGCTGTCATCCTAGCATCACCTTAGGTGCCTCATGTGCCTGAGAGACAGTCACTTTCCTTCTTGGTGATCAGTTCACTGACCTTCATGCCCAGAGCACATAAAGACAGTCCGAACAAACTACAGGTCTTCTTCTCATGAGGCTCTTGCTACTAATCGATCTGGTTTTGAAGGGTCATTGAATCTAAAGCCTAAAAGGCCTGTTTCAGCTCTCATAGAGTCAGGGCTTTCCAGTCTTTGGGATCATCATCAGTGGTAGCTTCCAATTATTCTGTCAAGTCTTCAAGGGTTTTGTTGGTGGAAAAGAGCCGGCTGCCTGATAAATCATTCCAGTTCTGTCTAAATTGGTTCCAAAGGAGAAGATGAGAGAAAAAGATAGCTACTGTTAGCAGTTCCAGGTCCATATGTCAGATTTATCAGATATGTCCAGTTCTGACATAGCCTTCACAATTTCTACTTTAAACTTCATATTTGTTCTAGGTTTCACTCTGAAGTCCAGAGTTGTGGAACTGAGTATTTCTGGATCTGGATCCAGTACTTATGGATACTAGAAATTATAGAGAAAGGTCAAACCATTCAGCTTCCTAGAGTGCCTCTATTCAATTCCCCCTAACCTTCTTTTTTCAGGGAACCTTCTCATGAGGTTATTCTACCTATGGAAATAATTAAACTGCTCCAGATAGGTACTGTGGAGGAGACCCAAATGTCTGTGAGTTCAGGGATTCCATTCAAGATACTTTGGTACAGAAAAAAAAAATGGATACCTCTGACCAATTTTAGAGTCAAGAAAAATGACCAGACATATCCAAAAGTTCTGATTTTGTACATTAATCCTCTGGCTTCCATAACTCTTACATACATCTATGAATTGGTTTGTCACTCTTGATTTAAACATACAGCAGCCAGCTATATATGAGAAACTGTGATACTCTGTTAAGAAGGACCCAAAACTGACAAACAGTACAGCAGCAAATTGGCACTTGTTAAGCCTCAGGCGTTGCACATTTTTACAATACTAATAACAGAATTAAGAATGATTAACAGTGGCAGCAAACAAATGTTTCTTTGGTCTGTTCTTAAATACAGTTATGGATGGGGAGTTTCTAATGGTTAAAGAAGAGTTTTCCACAGATATCATAAGGCATGTAATTACAGAAAAAGCTTTAACTCCCATTAACACAAGATTGAATTCAGGGCAAATTTAAATAGCTGAGTAACACTCTTAAAGAGACATTTGTCAGGTTAAAAAATCATATATTTAAGTAAAAGCCTACATTTCTATACTTGTTATAACAACATCTTACAGTATTATAATGGAAACCATGGAAACATGCTGTTACCACAGAAACATCAGAGAGAATGGAATGGTATTTAGGGTTAGTATGATGTAATTTCTCCTGAGTGAGGAATTAAAGTCTCAGGCTCCTCTCCTGAGTGAACTGAAGAGCTGAATACCTATCCTTAATATAAAGCACCCCATTTCATATTAAATTAAAATATTTTAATATGAATCAGATAGGTACCTGACAATTCCATGTTAAACTTATCCACATAGGCAGCATTTAAGTAGCATAATATGAAACTTAAATACAAGCAGTCCCCGGGTTACGTACAAGATAGGGACTGTAGGTTTGTTCTTAAGTTGAATCTGTATGTAAGTCGGAACTGGCGTCCAGATTCAGCCGCTGCTGAAACTGACCGCCAGTTCTGACTTACATACAGAATCAACTTAAGAACCCCAAGCGTCCCCAAGTCAGCTGCTGCTGAAACTGATCAGCAGCTGATTCCAGGAAGCCCGGGGCAGAGCAACTCTGCCTCGGGCTTCCTGTAGTCAGCGCTGGTCAGTTTCAGCAGTGGCTGAATCAGGACCAGAGCAGCTGGGGTGCTGCTGGGTTGGACCAGTAGCGCCCAGAGCGACGCTGCGGGACCAACCGGCAGCACCCCAGCTGCTCTGCCACAGGCGTCCGGAGAAAAGCCTAGTCTGCTGGGGGGGGGGCGCGTACTAGCTGCGCCCCCCCCCACCCCAGCAGACCAGGAAGATACGGGCAGCGGACCGAGACGCACCGCGGTCCCGCCGCCTGGGTCCTCCGCGGCTTTGCTCCCAGTCTCCCTGGTCTGCTGGAGACCAGCAGACCAGGGAGACAGGGAGCAAAGCCTCTGAGGACGCCGGCAGCGGGACAGCCGCGGGGCGTCTGGGCTGTCCCGCTGCCAGCTTCCCCCGCGGCTTTGCAAAGCCTCGGGGAAGCTGGCAGCGGAGCAGCCCAGGTGTGCCTAGGCTGTCTCGCTGCCTGAGCCCCCCTGCAGCTTTGCAAAGCCGCGGGGAAGCCGGCAGCGGAGCAGTCCAGGCACGCCTGGGGTGCCCCGCTGCCCGAGCCCCCCCCACAGCTTTGCAAAGCCGCGGGGAAGCCGGCAGCGGAGCAGTCCAGGCGCACCTGGGGTGCCCCGCTGCCCCAGCCCCCCCGCAGCTTTGCAAAGCCGCGGGGGGGGGGGGAGCTCGGGCAGCGGGGCAAGGGCTGCCCCTTTGCAAAGCCTCGGGGAAGCTGGCAGCGGAGCAGCCCAGGTGTGCCTAGGCTGTCTCGCTGCCCGAGCCCCCCTGCAGCTTTGCAAAGCCGCGGGGAAGCCGGCAGCGGAGCAGTCCAGGCGCGCCTGGGGTGCCCCGCTGCCCGAGCCCCCCCCACAGCTTTGCAAAGCCGCGGGGAAGCTGGCAGCGGAGCAGTCCAGGCGCACCTGGGGTGCCCCGCTGCCCCAGCCCCCCCGCAGCTTTGCAAAGCCGCGGGGGGGGGGGAGCTCGGGCAGCGGGGCAAGGGCTGCCCCGCTGCCCGAGCCCCTCCACGGCTTTGCTCTGCATCTTCCTGGTCTGCAGACCAGGGAGACGCAGAGAAAGCCCCAGAGTACACAGGCGGCAGGACCGCGAGGTCCCGCAGTCCGTGTCCTCCGGGGCAGCCCCGTTCGTAACTGCGGATCCGACATAAGTCGGATCCGCGTAAGTCGGGGACTGCCTGTACAGCTATTAAGGTTTCTAGTATATCACAAAAAATCAAAGAAAAGAAATCTACATGGATTCTATTTTGGTGTATATTAATTGACTCCTAAAGAGTTATGTCCAATTTATATAATTGTGAGATCAAAATCAGGCCCCCAGTAACATTTTGTAGAAAGCAAGGAGTTGCTTCAATCACATCAAGCTTTCTAAGGCAAAGTCTACACTGGGAAGGTTTGGTGACAAAAGTACTGTCCACATGCAGAAGTCGCCAAAAGTGAAAACCAGTCAGACTAGTTTTTCTGCCTCGGATTCTCAACATTTCATGGCCACACCCTGTTGACAGAGAGAGCAAAGCAATGTGGGTTAGCATCCCACAATGCTGTGTTGTGAGAAGGCAGAACTGCTCTGTGAGCTGCCTGTGCTGAGGAATATCAAAACAGCATAGCTGTCTCTCCAGCTCTCCCCCTGCAGTAGCCATTTTCTGCCTCTGTGTTTCTAGTGCTGGGCAGTACAGGAAGGAGCATACCAATGATTTACTCTTTGTTCCCCAAAGGAAGCAGCTCTCAGCTGTCAGCTACTTCCAGGAACTTTTCAAGGGGAAGAGTACATGCCTGCAGGACAGAAGAGATCACAAAACACTGAGCAGAGCCATCAGGGCAAGCATTGTGGGATACTGGTGGAAGCCAGTTTTCTTGACAAAACATCCGTGAAATGAGGAGTAACGGTAGTTCGAACTAGGAAGCCTAGTTCGAACTACCTAGTTCGTGCCCCGTGTAGCCGCGCTGCATGGGGTTCGAACCAGCGGGGTTTTAAAAATGGCGGCTCCCCGCTTATGCAAATGAAGCCCGGGAAATTCAAATCCCGGGCTTCATTTGCAAGTGCGGTATGCCTACATTACCCTCCTAGTTCGAACTAGGAGGGTAGTGTAGACATACCCTGAGTTACCAATCACTCCATATCAATATTGCACTTCACAGGGAGTGGAAACAATAAACAGCAATGGAACTGAAAACACAATGCTAAGGTGAAAAGGGCATCTTGGATGCTGGCATTTATCATTAAGAGCATAGTTCACATCAAATTATATTAAATCTTCATATGGGAGATCTGTGAACAATTTCTAGTTTCACTGTTTCTAGTTTCAAGTACCTTATCATAGGAAGAAGATTTGAGTCTGTCTACATACTCAAAGATAACGAAAGCAAGAGGGAAGCTAGAAAAGTTAACCTATGAGGACAGGATGATTTGGGTGAGACTGGAGCTACATTGGAATTGAGAAATCATTCCTGTTCAATTCCTAGGTAGAGAATGTGTACCTACATCAATACATGTAGAATAGGAAAATTTATTAATTTTATTTCTGTTCAGACATTCTTTTTCTATAAGATCTACCTCCTGGCTTCAAGCATATTAATTTTAGACCTGTGAAGCAGAGAATAGACACAAATGTTTATACATTTCTGCACTGATACCACTCTCAGTTTTCATTTCCTTCTTCATCTTAGTAACCTAGCAGTTTTATATTTGGTTCAAACAGTTCATAGTCATTTTTTTGGCCTTCAATTGTTATTCAAATAGAAAAGTAATATTTTTGAAATACACTAATCTAATAAAACGAAAATGGATCAGCGTGTACCAAAGCACAACCATCAAAAGTTATTTCCATATGACAAGACAAGAATCTTGGTGATCAGAGCTGGTAATGGTACAGATACCACACTGTGTCTCACTCATTTCAATAAATAATTATAAACTAGACTAGTATAAAACATAGTCCTACTAGTGAGCTGTGCTCCCTGCTTGCTGTGCTCACAAACCCCCCACTCATGAGGAAGGGGGGTAGGCAACGCTGACTGTTTCCCCCAGACACCAGGTAGGGCTGGGCTATGGCTGTGCCAGCCCAGTTCCCTTCTCCCTCCCCACCTCCCATCCCCCACCCCCTGCCCCTGCGGGCCTGAGCCCTTTCTTCCTCCTCCCTGCTACCAGCCTGGGCCCCTTTTCCCTCCCCTCCCATCAGCCCAGGTCCCTTCTTCCTCCCCCTTCCCACCAGCCCAGGCCCTTTCTCTCTCCCCCCCCCCCCCCCCCGCCACCCGACATTCTCCTGGCTGTGGTATGCCCCAGGCTTGGCTCTAATTCTGGCAGCCAGGGAGGCACAGGGATGCCTGCCCAGCCTGGGTGGGGCGAAATGAGGCGCAGGTAGTGGCGTGTGCATGTGGCACTTTGGGGCACTGCAGCCTCTCCCCTATGTGGACCCACTTGCTCTGCTCATGACCCCAACCCTACCCTCAGAGCCCAGGGCTTCCTGTTTGTCTGCTGGGAGCAGAAGGGAAGGAGAATACAGGTTGGTGCAGTGGTTCCCCCGGGCGTCTTAGGGGTGCTCTGGCAGATGCAGTAAGTGCAGCTGCTGGGGATGGAGGAAAGTCTCTGCAGAGTCAGCCGGACTCTAGGCAGTAGGGCACTGCACTCCAGCTCCCTAAGAGTCTAGTGGCAGGGGAGCCCCCCAAGAGCCTACTTCTGGGAGCCCCACTCCTAGCCCCTGTCCCCAGACTGCTGTTAGAACATAAGAACGGCCATACTAGGTCAGACCAAAGGTCCATCTAGCCTAGTATCCTGTCTGCTGACAGTGGCCAATACCAGATGCCCCAGAGGAAGGGATCATAACAGGTTATCCTCACGTGATCCCTCCCCTGTCACCCACTTCTAGAGAAACAGAGGCTAGGGATACCATTCCTACCTATGCTGGCTAATAGCCATTGATGGACCTATCCTCCAAGAATCTATCTAGCTCTTTTTTGAACCCGGTTAAAGTTCTAGCCTTCACTGCGTTCTCTGGCAAGGAGTTCCACAGGTTGACTTTTCCTGAGTGAAGAAAAACTTCCTTTTGTGTATTCTAAGCACCATACCCTCTCTCCTCCGACCCTTGTGCGGTCATGGCTGCGACATGGGATCTGCCAGCTACTGTGCCATGTTTCTTGGCATTAAGAGCCCTGTGGGGTGCGGGTGGAAGAAATAGAGTAAGGACTTGGTTTAAAATAGCATTCCAAGTGGTGAGAGGAAGCAGCAAGGTTGGGCTCAAGGTGGAATGGCAGGGGGAGAGAGGGAGGAGGCAGGCAGGTTGCAAAGTGATGTGATGATGTCACTCCATCGTCCCGCAAGAATTTTTTTAACATATAGAGAGATATGCATAAGAAAACAAATAAAAGGGGATCTGAAATTTTTATGCAGAAATCATTCAGCAGTCTCACTTTCATCTCCCCCATCACATTCAAGGTTGGAATGTCCCAAGTAGATTATGAGCCTGGGGAAACTATATTTACTTCAGCAAAATGAGTTCTTCCCCCTGGAAACCATGGAAGTACAAACATTATACTACATACCGACAATTGTTTCCTCACATTATAGCTTATTTATCATCTGTTGCTGTGGTTACCATATTAAATGCTCAGTCTGAATAAGTGGGGAAAAAAACAAATAGTCCTGTAATGTAAACTCTCTCTCGATTCTTCACTTGAGCTACATTCTACAAGTTTCTTATAACCAACTGTTGCTGACTTCACTGGGATTTGGGGGCCAAAGGGCAATGAGCAGTACTTTTCAGAATCCAGCCCTGAGGCTACAGTTTTGGTCAATTTGTGAATGCACAAGCCCATAGAGCAGGCCTGCACAACTGGGAAAGTGACGAGGGCCATATTACTCCAAAGAAAACAGCTGCGGGCCGCAAGTAGGGATGCTCTCCCAAAAAATGCCAAACACGTGGCTAAAAATTTTTGTTGAGCAAAAACAACACATGCATGTCTCTACTTGGCCCCCTGGCATTTGTCTCGCCTTCATCCTGCCCCTTGGTGTCTTCGCCTTTCTCCTGACCTGCCCCGCTCCCCTCAGCAGAAGCCCCTTCCCCTTCCTTACCTGCCTTCTGCCTTTTTGAATCCAGCGGTCTTTGGCCGTGACGTCACAACATCACACCAGCATCCTGGCATCTGCTGGCGTCCTGACCTCTGTCTCGTGCCCCGCCTCCTCGTGCTGGAGCTGCACGCAGGCAGCCAAGCAATGAGCATTGCCGCACTTCCCCCTCCCCGGCAGCGCTTCGCTCCTCCACCCGGCCAGCGGATCGGATGGGGACGCGCCGCCCATAGTTGTCACAGGCCGCACAGTGAGCCCCTGCAGGCCGCATGTGGCCGCATGTGGCCCTCGGGTCGTATGTTGTGTAGGCCTGCCATAGAGCATGCACATGGGTGCACCATACCTTTTTCAGGGCAGAATCCAAGAGTAAGTATTTCAAGAGTAAGTATCCAAGTCTCATCTTGAGATGCTTTCAAAAAACAATGTGATGATCATAGCATAAGCACCTGCTGAGAACAAAACAGAGAGGGTTCTTCCAGCTCAGGACCAGCTGGATATTATGGACAGGCTCTGCCTGTTATGTGTGTACAAGACCTACCAATCTTTTGAAAATGTAGTTTGCTTTCCATATACTATGCCTTTAAGTATGGAGCTATCTCCCCTTACTCTACTACAGAGGCCACAGACATGACACTTGCAAATTTTAGGCCAGCTTAGTTCTCATGCAGCCACTTGGACAGGTCCCCAAATGCTTTATACACCTGTCTGATGTGTTGTCTGAACCAAGTCTAATGCATTATGGGATAGGATCTCTGTGATGAACAGGCATCTAATTAGAGTGACCAGATGCCCCATTTTTAAAGGGAGAGTCTCAAAGATAAGTCCTCAAGCAATTGTCCCAACTTTTTCTTAAAATGGAAAAGTAGTCCCATATTTTCAGTCTCTCCCATACCATCCATACTGGTGGGTCTTGCTGCTGGCTGGATTCTTGCTTGGCAGTCACCCACCAACTCATGGTGAGTGGCAGGATCGGGGGGCGACAGTCCAGTGATGGACAGTGGGGAATAATGTGCAAAGCTGGTGATTGGGTAAAGCTCTGGAGCCAGCTGCTCCACATTCTGGTCTGTCGTTGTAGTTCCTGCTGCATGCTGCCTCTTGGCAACCTGGCTTCCCTCATCCCATTTCCAGCCAGCACGACCTGCTTGCTGCAGTAGCTGGTGAGGGCAGGTAGGCAGTGGCCAGTTACTTGTCACCGCTGTTGTCCAGTCATGAGCTCTTTAAATGTCCCTCCCTTTTACTATCCTCTCCCTGCTGTGTCCCTTCACGCCATCAGCTCTGCTGCTCCTCCACATCCCTCTGTGTCAGGGTGCATCCTGCTCCCAGCACTGTGCAGAGAACCAGTTCTGGTTGGATCATTCAGCAAACAAACAGAAGTCCAGCAGGCTCCTTTCCCCCACTGCCTCTGACTGGGCTGACAGCCATGGAAAGCTCAAGACCCTCTGGCCTAGAATACTGGCAAGGAGTAGCCAAACCTTGAATGTGCCATAGCCCTGTACAACACTGGCACAGCCTCTGACCCTCACCTGAGCTCTGGAGTGGTAGAGAGGAAGCTCTTTACAGCTTGTTCTGGAACCAACCCTGCAGGTTCCATGGCAGCCCCCTTGGCAGGGGAACTTAGTACCCTTTTAACTTAACACTGCACCCTGGGAAGTGCAGGGCTCCTCTATCCAGTAGGCACCTTCTTCTGCTGAGTCATCTCTGTGGCCAAGTTCACTGAAGACCCTGCAATTAGGTTCCCTGGGCCATGGTGCACAATTCATCCTTAGGGTTTAACCCCTTCCTGCCCACACTGTACCCAGGGGACAAGAGATGGCTGAATATGTCAGTGGCCAGCAACAGCTTGGAGATGTTAACTGCTTTTCTACCGTCAAGAAGGGAAAGCTACTTCTAGCCACAGAAGAATGAGGAGTGGGTGGGAAGGAGGAAGAGATGATCTCTGCAAAGGCATGGGCCAACTCATCCCTGCCCTCCCCCACACCCCACTTCTACCCTCCTGTGGTGGGAAGCCACTCCCTCCAGCACAGTAATGATGTTCTGATACGAACCATCACAGAAATCCAGAGATGGCTCATACCAAACCCCCCCTCCCCCAAATATTGCCTCAAGAAGACATGACCCCAGATACCAGGACTTTTGCAGGGGCCCAGCCAGGCATGGAGGGTGGAGAACAATGGGCAGGAAAGGTTGGGTCAGCTCAGTTGTCCACACCCATCCGTGTGTGTGTCTTTCCCCCATGCAAACCTTAAAGATAAGAAGGAAAATAAAAAGAGTCCACCTACTCCAGATATGAGGTATTGTCTTTTAACTGGGGCTCAGCCAATGTGATGTTAATTTGAATGTTTGTACTGCTTAATTCTGGTTACTGTTGAACTCACTTGACTAAGGATAATTTTACCAGGTGTCCCATACTCAGCAAAGGGAAATATGGTCACTTTATGTCTATTATGGACACGATGACTTCTCTTCCAGACCTGGGATTCTATTATTCTATTGACACCATCCAGTCATTATGTCTTAAGTCTTCCTCAGGTATTTTCCATCCTGCTTTTTATTGGGTCAAAGTGGAAGATTATTCTTGCAGGGAAGTTAGTAAGCATTCAGAGCAAATGACCATACAACTTAGAGAACATTAGAAGTCAGAGAGCAAGACCTCTCAAATTTGCTTCTGTTGTTTTGACCAAATTCGCTTTTGTTTTTTTCGTTGTGGCTGAGTGATGCGGCTCTTCTTTGTGAATGGAAAGCCATAGCAATGAGCAGGTCTTGACGAAATGTGGAGAAAGCCACTCGCCAGCCCCGCACTGTGCATGCACAAGAGCCGCATTGCACATGCGCACGCTGGTAAACGGGAAGCCGGACTGAAATCTACTTACCACAGGCGAGTAGATTCAATAGATTGTTGAGCCCTGGCAATGAGTATTAAAATCAAAATAAATATTTTTTCACATTCATACTGGAAATTAATATATGTCTACTTTCACATTGCTCACTTTTTGCCTTGCATATGCCTAAGTGTCAATACAGAAAAGCCGCAATGTGTGTAACAGCGATATGTACGTTATTTAACACACTGGAGTTAGACAAGACCAGAATATCAGATACTGTAAATTGAGGAATATTTTCATACATCAGCTGAAATATTTGGAGCTTGTCAAATATTTTATTTGGAAACAAGCAGCATGCATTTCTCATTTTTTCCGAGTCAGTTCTATACTAGAATCATAGACAAAGGTCAGAAGGGACCATCATAATCATCATAATGTCTGTGGTACCTATTGCATTTTAAGAACTGAGCTCTTCACAAAAGTTCATGATACTCTCTATATTTTTGTTAGTCTCTAAGGTCTACTAAGGTTTTTAAAGGCTATTTTAAAAATGTTATTGCAAGAGTTCAAATAAATGTGATTTTTGCCTTATGTACAGCATAGTAGTTCTAGCATTAGCATCTCTTATTTGGAACTGAGATGAACTTTATCCAAATAATAGATCTTTTTTCTTATTTGGGTTTTTATTTATTTACACTAGAAACATCAGGGCATGTAGCAAACATAGCTTGAGAGTTCTCTGTCTTTTTTCCAAGATTTGCTCCAGTAATGCCATCTTTCCCATTATTATTTGTATCATGGTAATACTGACAGAGCTCGGTTGCTTTCAAAAGCCCCTTGTGTTAAGAGACAGCTCCTGTGTGGAAAAGTTTGCAATCCCAATGTAAAGAAAAGCATGATGGGAAAGGAGAGGATGACAAGATTAACAGTGATGGTAACACATGCCCAGCACATAAGAAGATTTTAAAGAATCTGAGGAAAAGCAATCACTCTTGAATATACTGAATGACATATAAATGGATAGCACTTAGATACCATGGTGAACGTATCTTAGAAACACCCCAGACAGAATATATGCACAGTGATCAACTAAGAAAGGTGCCATATATAAATAAAAAAGACTCAACCAAATTGATATTCGCTCCCAGACTGCAGTCTAATCAGCCAGAGCACAAATGTAAAGAGTCTGTAAAGATAAGAAAATACTTTGCCACAGAGAATTCACAAGTAGCAGTTTTACACTCTGCAAAAGGAAGAACACTTCCCTAGAAGTGAAAGACCTCCTAAAAAGTAATTGGAATAGAATGAAGTCAGAAAGATGTGGAGATAAACTGGGTAGCAGCATTTTCAGGAGTGCAGTTTGCACTGCTGGGATGTGATTCTGTACTTCCTTTCAGCAATTCTATGGTGGTGTAACTACTAAGTTCAGTATAAAACCCCACTCTGAAGGTTTAGATAATCACGTGCAAATTAATTAAGGGAGAGCAGCCTTTACAAAGTCATGTAAAGCACAAGTATATTTAAATAATCCCTACTAAACTAGTAGTAGGACTGCTAATCTCCTACATTCTGAAATAAGTTTTATATGACTCAGGCAGACATCATTCCTACTGCTTAAATTCTTTACATCTTATTGTTTGCCTATAAATACTCCTATTTCTTTTTCTTCTCAGTCAGTGTAATAAAAGATGGACAAACATTAGAGAGCCTGATTCTGATCTCATGATGTTAACAAGCTATAAACTCTACATTGGTGTAAAACTGGTGGATGTGAATGGAGAACCTGGACAACATTTTTATTTGTTTGCAGTCTCTATATTACTCAGGAACATGCTTTAGAAAGTAGCATAAAGTATTGATTTCTGTTCACTGACTATACCCTTAAGGTTTCAAATATTAAACTTTGGTTATAATTTGGGTAGATGTCAGGGTGGACAAAAATCAGTGTTTTTTTTTTAATCAATTTTAAACTTTAAACTGGATTTTTTAGAATAAAATATTAATTTCTCATTCAAAAATATCAGTTACAATTAAATTTTATCACAAACATGCTATACCTACACTTACAGTTTCATAAAATTTATCAGTGGTTCTAGGTTCTGTCCACCTTAACAATCAGCTCTTGCTTCTTGAAAGTTCTGGGCTTTCAATTTCTGTCTCTCACCAGACTAACATATGCAAAGGCAGACACAGGCTGGATAGGATTATTTTTGTTCTATGCTTATGTAGTGATGGACCTAGGCCAAGCACAGCATAGTAAGTTAAGACATTGTCTACAAACAGAGAGACAATATGTAGGAAAGGACAGAGGTAGCATAGAAAGGAACAGTGAAGTGGAGTGGAAAGAAAAACGGAAGACATTATTCAGCACACTTGCAGCTTCCTATATTCCCCTATACTTTGGCCACAGAAAAACTGTCAGCTTCTGGGTGTAAAAGACAGACTTTCTGGGAATATTTTGAAGTCATTCCCTGAGTAAAAAAAGAAAATGTGTCAAGTGTAAACAGTGGAAGAAGATGCAGGGCCTAGATGCAAGAATGAAATATCAAAAGGAAAACTGCTTATTGGGAGACAATTATGTGGATGAATATGTGGATATTAGTGATGTGAAAGTATAACTGCATACATGGTCAACTGATGAGCCTAATTCTACAAGCCTCTCTCCTGTGATCCCACTAAAGAATAAAAGCAAACCATCCCTGAAACAACTACTCATGAAGCTCTCTGATTCTGCTCAGTCCAGGGAGCCTTCTCTCCCCCTCTCCCCTCACCCACCCCCATCTAGAAGTTTTTTATTTGCTACCCAAGATACACAAACCTGAAAATCCCAGATGACTCATCATTTCAAGCATTGGCACACTTACAACAGGATTAGCTGGCTATATTGACTCTCTCCTCAGACCCTATGCTACCAGCACTCCTATCTATCTTCAACACACCACCGATTTCCTGAGGAAACTACAAAACATCAGTAATCTTCCTGAAAATACCATCCTGGCCACCGTGGATGTAGAAGCTCTTTACACCAGCATTCCACATGAAGACTGATTACAGGCTACGAGGAACACCATCCCTGATGACAGCACTGCACACCTGGTTACAGAGTTCTGCGACTTTGTCCTCACCCACAACTACTTCTGATTCGGAGACAATTTGTATCTTCAAGTCAGCAGCACAGTCATGGGCAGCTGCATGGCCCCTCAATATGCCAACGTCTTTATGGCTGACCTTGAACAATGTTTTCTCAGCTTTCGACTCTCAGTACCCTTACTCTACTTATGCTACATCAATGACATCTTCATCATATGGACCCATTGGAAAGAGACCCTTGAAGAATTTCACAGGTACTTCAACAACTACTACCCCACCATCAACCTCAGCCTGGATCAGTCCATACAAGAGATCCATTTCCTTGACACTATAGTACAATTAAATGATGAACAAATTTCTACCATCCTACCCTGGAAACCTCCTGACCTCTACACTCACCTTCATGCCTCTAGCTTCCATCCCAGACACATTTCTCAATCTATTGTATACAGCAAAGCCCTAAGATACAACCAGATTTGCTCCAATCCCACAGAGACAGACACTTACAGGATCTATATAGAGAATTCATAAAACTGAAATACCCACCCAGAGAAGTGAAAAATCAGATCAATAGAGACAAAAATGTACCCAGACGTGAACTACTTCAAGGCAAGCCAAAAAGAGAAAACAACAGAATTCCATTTGTCATCCCCTATAGTCCACTAGTTAAACCCCTTCAACTCATTATCAACAATTTACAACCTATCCTGGAAAACGACCCCTCACTCTCAGAGGCCTTGGCGGAAAGGCCAGTTGTTGCCTACAGACAACCTCCTAACCTCAAACAAATTCTTTCCAGTAACCACGCAACACACCTCCATCATAATCATCCAGGAAATCACCCCTGTAATCAGCCCCAGTGCCAACTCTGCCCATACATCTACACTTGCGATTTCATCACTGGCACCTGAGCCACCAAATCAGAAGCTCATTTAATGGCACATCCACTAATGTGATCTATGCCATCAAATGCCAACAATGTCCCACTGCCATGTATATTGGCCAAACTGGACAGTCTCTATGGGAAATAATTAATGGACACATCAAATATCTGAAAAGGTAACACACACACAAAAACCTGTTGGAGAACACTTTAATCTACCTGGACACTCATTAATGGATCTCTAAGTCACCATTTTGTTTCAGGCCAATTCCATAAGCCAAATACACAGGGAAGGATTGGAACTTAACTTCATTTACAAGTTTAATTCTTATGCAAATGGTATGAATAAAGACATTGGCTGGCTCGCACACTATCTTCCACATCCTATAACTTAACCTACCAACCAAACAATGGAGGTGCTAATTGTTCTTATTAGCCTGTGGTAACTATTTGAACCATCTACTCACTGCCTCCCTCTTTTTATTTTTTCTCCTTTTTCCCCTCCTTTTTTTTTCTCTCCCCCTCCCTTCCCTTATTTATTCTTCAATCTGGACTTCTAATACTCCTGTCATATGAAGAAGTGGGTTGTGCCCATGAAAGCTCATGATACCAACTACATGTTTTGTTAGTCTTTAAGGTGCTACTAGTCTATTTGTTGTTTTTTATGTTTTTCCTGTTACAGACTAACTCAGCTACCCCTCTGAAAAATATATAGGTTCATAAGTTTCCGTGAAATGGGTTTTACCCATGATCTTATATATTTTTGTTAGTCTCTTGGGACATGTCTACACTATGAAGTTATTTTGAAATAACTAAATTCAACTTAACTCCCAATTTTACAAAATCAAAATATCATGTCCCCACTACAGGGAAGCTTGAAATTAATGTGGCCATGCTACCTTAACTTAGAACCCCAGAAAGCACTGGGGAGTAATTAGTTCAAATAACTCTGGGGAGTAGTTATTTCAAAATTGTGGAGCATCCACACTACCATTTTTTTTAAATAACTGTTTTGAAATTAGCTTTATTTCCTGGGGAAAGCAGGAGTACAGATTTCAAAATAAGTGGCCCGTTATTACAAAATAACATGCTTGGTAGTGTGGATGCTACATTTATAAATTCAACCCAAGTGAAGTTATTTCGAAATAATACCCTAGTTTAGAGCACGGCTAAGATGCTACAGGACTACTCATTGTGAATTAAAATTAAGTTATCTAAAAAAATTACAAAGTATCCCCTCTTAGATGTTGTAAAATGCTATGCTGGGCTGTGAATTAATGTGTATTAGTTATCAGACTGGCACCATTGTTTGAAGAAATATATGAAGTAGTATCGGTGGGAAACTTCATTTAAATTAATGAGTTTTTTTGGTGATTTAAAACATGATTTAAATCTATGATTTTCATAGATTTAAATCAAGAAAATCCACTCTAGTAAATATGAGTTTCTTCATTATAACCTAAAGTGATAGAATATGGTCGTACTATATTTTTATTAAATGTAAAACGATAATAAAAGGTCAGTTAAAATGAAAATGGCAATTTACATCCTTTTACAATTAGATCTTTTGATGGTATTTATTTCTCTTTAGAGGAGTTGAATCTTTTTTTTTAATCCCACAGACATTTAGAAAGCAATTACTTTCAGACTAATATGATGATGTAATTTATAAACTTGCCTGTCACATTCTGATGTCTGGGTTGTGTTTTGACACCATTACACTCATTCTCCTTTCTGATTTCTGTGAGGCCAGTGCAGTTATAAGATAGAATCTACAGGAAGTTATGTGCATTGTTTGTTATAGAGGGTCAAATCCTGCTCATTCCATAGATGCAAGGAGTCCCAGATGCCTTAGTCAGTTAAGTAAGAAGGATTTGGGCTTCCAAATGTAGGAGTATAACTTCTTAAATCGAAGCAACTATTGGCGTTTTTAAAAAATCTTTTGCTTCTTGTTCTTGCAAGCTCATCAAGGCATCACTTACTTCTCAATGTCCATATTTAATTCTTTGTGATAAGCCTGTGATGCTGATAAACCAAATGCCAGTTCTGGCTAAAGTAGAAGGTGCTATCTAAGAACAGACTGGAAACCAGCTCTGCTCACCTGCATGTTAGTTTTGTTCAAAATAGGTACCACTCTTATTAGAATGTATTTAGTATGTAAACTATGAAATGTTTGAAAGTTGCTGCATGCATTCAACTCATATGTAATGTCTGTACTCCATACTACAAGATAAAATATAAGTTTGTTTATAATTGTAAAAATATCTGTTCTAAACTTGTGAAGTCAGACAGGCAGACTCCCCATACCCATCCATAAGAGGTATCCAAATTAAGTGGGTCATTGTATGACAAAAGCTTTGTTTATTGACTCACTTGCCCATAGGGAAGTATGTGCAGAAGGCCTGATTCCATTGGCTTGAATACTGCAAGGAACAACAGTATCTCATAATGCAAGGAAGCAAAACATGCAGTCTTTGCTTTTCCACTGTAGGTGAACAGTATAATTTGCTATAGTGCATTAATCATGCACATTGCACCAACTCAACATACCAATTAATAACACTGGCCTCCCTCTGGGCTCGGTGCTCCATTGAGAAATAAAATACCATTCCATATGTGAGCTACCAAACCTCTCTGCCCATATTTGACAAAAACGCCGACTTCTCCATCTGGGAATAACATCCTATACCACTCATGCAAACCTAAATGATCTTGCCTCTCCATATTTCAAGAAATCAGTTGAAGCCATTCACCCTAAATATTACTGAATAGATCCAACATTTTAATAAAGGAATGTGGTTCTTGGTAGCATTGATTAGTGCAAAAGATTTTCCCTGATGATGGTGATGCAGGGAAGTGTCTTCATGTTTTGTAGTGTACAGAACACAGTGTCAAATCATAACAAATATATACTCATAATGGAGGAAACTGTGATTTGATATTTTGATTAATATGGATAGTGTCCTATTCTGTAAATCTTAACTTGTATCTAAAAAATTCACTCTAATCACAATGTCCTGATCAAATTCTAATCTGTATAATTACACCCTCTCTTCCTATACTATATATTATTATTTATTATGTGTATTGTAATAATTTTTAGAGGCCAGAGCTCTATTGCGCTAGGCACTGAACAAACATAAAGCAGAAATAGTCCTTGTCACATGGTGCTTACAGTCTCCAGTGAAATCAGTGGCTAAACTCCCATTAACTTTGATGGTGCAGGAGGAGGCCCATAGAGTACAATAACAGTTTTGTAAAAGAAGAATCTAAGTGGCACCTCTTGTTAAAGGGCATATTAAACCCTACCTGTTGTGGGATGAGTAGCAACAGGCAAAAGTATAGCTTCTTAGAGCCTCTCATGTGGTGGTATTTCCCCAGATTTCTGGATGGGGCTTGAGCTGGTTCTGTTTTATAACATTAAAAGGAACACCTAAATATTGATGCAGCCCTTGGTGTTGACACCACCTGGCAGAAGATTTACACTGTGTTCTGATCTATGTTTACCAGATCTATTTTCTTCAGGAACCAGTTTAAATCCAAGTCTATTTAATCTGCAGTGGTAATGTTGAGCCTATTCTATGTTTTCCTTTCAAATATTTGAAATCAGTTTACAACCAGCGTGAGGGTTGAGTTAGGAATTCTGGTGTGAGGATAATGACAGTCTCAGCTGGCAGTCTTGGAGACTGAAATCTGTAGGATAGATATTGCATGATACTGTTGACTGCAGTGGTTCTAGGAAGCAGGCAGTCCCTTGCTTTGTAATCATTGGAGCAGAAAAGATAAAGAGTGTCTTTGAATGGGTATTGATGTGAAAATACAGGGATAATGGCTTTAGCGCTATTTAGTGTTTCTTTTTTGAATGCCATGATGTATTCTAATTCACACAATCTGTAGTTATTTTACTAATGTTTTTACTTTTAAAACTTTAGAGACAGAGTGTGATGCCTTAACTTTTCTTGAACAACAGGATTAGTCCCATTGGATTCAAAGTGGAATAAGGTACTACTTAATATGACACATAATAAAGATCTATTGCTAAATATATAGGGACAGATTTTCTTACTTTTGCTCAGCTCCATAAGCAATTTCACTGAAATCAATGGGACTATACATAGATTTAGGTACTGCTCAGCATGAGCACAGATATCTAAAAATACCATGAAATAAATAAATACTTTAGGCTTGATTCACCCTTATATTACTCTAGGTCTGCGTCTAGACTGGCAACTTGTCAGTTGTCTACACTGGCCACTTGAATTTGCACAAGAACACTGACGATCTCATGTAAGATTGTCAGTGTTCTTGCGGAAATACTATGCTGCTCCCATTCGGGCAAAAGCCCTCTTGCACAAATGCTTTTGTGTAAGAGGGCCAGTGTAGACAACGCGGTATTGTTTTGCACAAAAAAGCCCTGATTGCGAAAATGGCGATTGGGGCTTTCTTGCGCAAAACCGCGTCTAGATTGGCACAGATGCTTTTCCGTTAAAAGCATTTGCAGAAAATCATGCCAGTCTAGACGTAGCGTAGTTATATACCATCAGAGGATGTGCACCAAAGTATACCTGGAATGTTGAATCAGGACCATTGTTAATAATATATTTGTATATACATTACACTTTATGGAGCAATTGCTTGAAATGCTTTTTCAACTGACATTCCAAATACAGCTACTACTCCATATTTAATTTAAAAAAATCAGCAAAAGAAAGCTCATCAGAGTTATTAATGGAAGTCAAACACCTCAATACCATTGGTTTTGTACACATAAAGCCTTATGGATAATATCTGGGCAAGAAGTATTTACTTGCTGAGATATTCCATAGACTAATAATGTAGCTATTGTAGAATAACTATGGCAACTATGCACCAGCAGCATGAAATTTTCCAATTCCTAGTTGGTGTTTTTGGAGTCTCACTCATTTTTAATAAATAACTTAATATACATAATTTGAATACAAAGCTTATGAAAAATGCCACTTTCAGTATCTTTCTGCTTGTGCCTATCCCGTCAAAAAATTTCCCAATAAATGTAAAACACCTTTCAATAAAGAATAGTAAAAGCAAAAACAACTCACATTTCTATAATGGTTTTCTCATGACTTAATGTCCCCGGATGGTTCACAAAGCATATAATTGCATATTAACAGCGTAGAAAATGCTGCATATTGCTCTGTGCCAGCAACAACCTACATACAGCCATGAATATTGAACTAGCTTACCAAGTACAAGTAGTCATAGCTATTTTGTGCAGAAAACATTCAAATGTGATTAGTCTTTTACACTAAATGTGGGAATACCTGTAATGTTTTCTAGACACCATGCTTCTATTGGGGGACTGTTATATACACATGACATTTCCCAAATGAGGAAATCAATAACAATACTACAATATAAATCTTCAGACTTCTGAAGTGAATCCTCCATCACTGAGTTGTACTCAAATTGTAAGAAACTGGAAGACAACCAGAAGCAGGACAACAAGGTAAAGCTTACTGCATGTGAAACTGAAGAACCTACAACATTAGAGAGCCCAGTATGTCTGGGAGAATAGAGAGATGCGATTTGATTGAAAAGACCAAATACAATCTGTAACCCTGCATGCTGCCAACCCTAAATATTCAAATGTCATGATTTTGGATGGTATAACTCATGAAATAAATTTATAAATCACAAGTTTTTAAACAAGTTTTGTGGGGGGGGTTTATTTGCCTTCTGTTTTTTGATGAATAGGGTTTGTGTTTTAAACTTTCACTATGCATAAAGGCTAGGAATGTCTTTCTGTCTTAAAATGAAACATGAGTCTAACATAATGACTTGACTCTACAAGCTTTAGGAAAAACATCAAACATGGTGAGAATGATTAGAATCACAAGCATCGGTGATACTGAACCATGCTTTTACATTGTCTTTTCACCCTTTGAAATGTTTTTACTGTTGATACTCAAAAAAAAAAGTCACATACTAGAATAAAGGGATGAAGCATCCTTAATCAAGTCCCAGACAAAATTTCAAGTAATCTGATTTAATCCGGTGTGAGAGCAAGATCAGGACTATTTGCACAGCTATCACAGGAATTATCCTGACTGTAGGTTTGTTACAATGTTTTGTAAATTCTCATGTTGATGTGGGGCCTCATTTGGATCTCGCTTGCACTACTGTAAGTCATTGTCAGTTCTGGGAGTCAAGGTAAAAGAGGTCAAAGAGCGATAATTGTTGCTCCATATGTTTCCCCTGAAACTAGTTTTTTGCCTTTTCTGTGGCCACTTAAAAATTAAGAAAAACCCCTTTTATGGGTTGTTAATAACATTGAAATATGGAAAAGCATGTGTTACTTTGAGATAGCATAGTGCAAGCTTTTGAAGTGAATTTTATTTTGCAGTAGAAAAGGCTATATTGTATTGTTTGTTATTAAGAAAGCCAAATTCAATTAGAAACAACATTTAAAAAATAAAAGTCTATTAGTGAAGTGAGGTTTTGGCTGCCATACAGTATTTCTAATTTAAGTAGCATCATACAATTCGCTTTATTAACTAACTTACTGACGTTACTTCCTCTTTCAAGAACTAATATTTCATTCAAAATTTTCCCCAAACTTAGAAATATGTTTATAAGGAACACAATAGATATATATGTTTATAGATCCTCATCGATGGATACAATATATTAAGCACTTATCTGTTTTAAGGCCCTGATATTTATTTATTTGTTTGTTTGAAATATTTTTTCCTGCTTCTCCTCTGTTTAAAGTATTTGAAGCAGCTTACAAGATTTTTAAAATACAATATATATATATATATATATCAAAGAATAAAATACAAGACCCCAAAGGGGGGGACATAAAACCTGCTTCGACATCTCAGGATGAGAGGGACACACACACACACCAATAAAAGCATGGATAAAAAGGGTGGCTTTAGCCTGGCACTGAAACAGTGCCAACGTTGGCTTCAGGCAAATGTCCCAGGGAAGAGATTTCCATAGCTTGGGGGCAAAGGCTGAGAAGGCCTTGCTCCACATAGATTTCAACCTTGTCCCCATAAGTGGAGGAACACGGAGCAGAGCCTCCACAGCTGATCTCAATCCCCGGGCAGATTCATATGGGAAGAGATGATCCTTCAAATACCCTGGTCCCAACACATTTTGGGCTTTATATGTCATAACCAAAACCTTGAATTGTGACCAGACACATACCAAAAGCCAGTGCAGCTGCTGGAGCACTGCATAATGTGCTCCATATAATGAGTGTCAGTAAAAACTCGAACAGCTGCATTCTGGACCAGTTGAAGCCTCCAAAGACTCTTCAAAGGCAGCCTCATGTAGAATGCATTGCAGTAGTCCAATCTGGATGTGACAAGAACATGAATCACCGTAGACAGATCATTCTTATTCAGGAAGGGTTGCATCAGTTGGATCAGCTGAAACTGCCCAAAAGCACTCCTGACCACTGAGGAAAGCTGCCTCTTAAATGCTAGAAAAGGGCTTGGGACAACTCCGAAGCTGAGTACCTGTTCTTTCAGGGGAAGTATGACCCCATCCAGAACAAGATGACAGTTCCCAGACAGATGGCTTCCTGATTCACAGGACATTGGTCTTATCTGGATTCAGCTTCAGTTTATTCAACCTCATCCAATTCATCACCAGATTGGTCACCATCACATCTGGATCCAATTTCACAGAGAAACAAAGTTGGGTATCATCTGTATATTGATGGCACCGTCCTCCAAATCTCCTTACGACCTCTCCCAGTGGTTTCATGTAGTTGTTAAACAGTATGGGGGTCAAGATGGAACCTTTCAGGACTCCATAGTAGTCACCAAGGGATCACGCAGCAGCCCCTAGAACCATCTTCTGAAAGTATCCCGACACCTAAAACTGGAATCACTGCAAACCAGTGCCTCCAATACCCAACCCCACCAGGTGCACCAAAAGGATACCATTGTCGATGTTATCAAAAGCTGCCAAGAGGTTCAAGAGAATCAATAGGGATGCACTCCCCCTGTCTATCTCCCGTCATCTACCAGGGCAACCGAGTCAGTTTCTGTTCCAAAACCAGACCTGAAGCCACACTGGAATGGATCCAGATAATCTGTTTCTTTCAAGAAAGCTTGGAGTTGCAACACCACCACCTGCTCGAGTACCTTGCCCAGGAAGGGAATATTAGTGACTGGGTGATAGTTATTCAAATTACATGGGTCCAGGGGTGGCTTCTTAAGGAACAGTTTTATCGCCGCCTCTTTCAAGGTGGCGGGAACTGTTCCATATCTAAAAGAAGCATTAATAATTCCCTGGACCCAACCAGTCATCCCTTCTTGGCTCAATTTAATAAGCCACAAAGAGCATGGATCGAGTGAACACAAGGTCAGTCACACTCCTCCAAGCACCTTGTCCACATCCTCAGGCCACAAAAGCTGAAACTGATCCAGAGAAAAACAACTAGGTGGTGCGCTCAACACATTCCGTACCCCGGAATAGCAAAGAACTTAAAGCATGACTTTCAGCATGACTAGACCCATTAAACACTTACCTAAATGAGGAAGTTACTCACCATGTGCAGTAACTATGGTTCTTCAAGGTGTGGGTGCTCCACTGTAGGTGTCGGGCTCATCTCAACGCTGCAGATCAGAGATTCATCAGCCGTAGTTCAGTCAGACCGTGCATACGCTGTGAGCGTCGCATGCTTTTTGTGCCATTTCTGAGTCTGCATGCAGTCTGGCTCCCACCAGTTCCTCCTAATAGGATCACCTCTGAAAGACGTAAAGAAGAGATTCCGAAGTGGGGAGGAGGGCAGGTCATGGAGCACTCACCGGGACACACGCCTCAAAGAACTGTCATTACTGCACAAGGTGAGTAACTTCTTCTTCTTCTTTGGATAGTGTCCCCGTGCGTGCTCCACTGTAGGTGACTACAGAGCAGTAGCCTCATCTACGGAGGTGGGAATTGGAATTATGATGTATCTGCCATAAAGAGTACTGCAGAGGCAACTGCTGAGTCACGCATGAGAGTGTCAATGGCATAATGTTTTGCAAATGTTATGTTCGAGGACCAGGTTGCCGCTCGACAGATATCCTGTAAGGGGACTCCTTTGAGAAAGGCCATCAACGTGGCCATCACTCTGGTAGAATGAGCCTTCATTGTGTTTAGAAGGGGTCTGTTACACAATGAGTAGCAGTGTGAGATACAGCTCACAATCAGCTTGGAAATGCATTGTGACATCAGAAGTTTGCCCTTAGCTTGTTCATCTGTGCGTAATAGTAAACGTTGTGATTGTCAGAAGGGATGTGTCCTCTCCAGGTAGAAAGCCAAAGCCCAATATACATCCAAGGTATGTAGTCAGACTTCATGGTTGGAGGAGTGTGGCTTGGGATAAAATGTTGGGAGTACTATGGGTTCATTGATGTGGAACTCCGATTCACTTTCAGTAAGAAATTTGGATGGGGGCACAGTATGACCCCATGACTGGTAAACAAGGTATACGGTGGTGTGGCCGAAAGGGTAGCCAGCTCACCTACCCGGCGTGCAGACGTAATTGCTAGTAAGAAAACGATTTTCATCATAAGCATTGCCACCTCACAGGTGGCTAGCAGCTCAAATAGTGGATACGTCAGAGTTTCCAAGACCAGTTCTAGGTCCCATAGCACCAGGGAGTTTTCTGCGTGGAGGGTATAGATTGGAGAGACTTTTTAGGAATTATTTAGTTATGGGATGGGCAAATATTGAGTAACCTTATACCATTTGTCTGAAGGCAGAAATTGCCGCGAGATGAACTCTGATGGATGGTAATGCCAAGCCTGAATGTTGGAGGTGTAGTATGTACTCAAGGATACGATGAATAGGAATGGAGAATGGATTGAGATTATTAACCATGCACCAGATGTGGAAACGACGCCATTTATGCAGGTAAGTTGTTCGTTTGGAATCATGCCTACTGTGCATTAACATGTGCTTTACCTCCTGAGAACAGACGACGTCTGTCTGTTGGAACCAACTAGGAGCCATGCTGTGAGGTGTAGTCAATCGATTTATGAGTGCATCATGGCCAGCCTTGACTGTGTCAGAAGGTTGGGTCATTCTGGTAGATGGTATGGATGACATAGAGATATTTGAAAAAGAAGCAGAAGCCATGTCTGTCTGGGCCAAAAGGGAGCTACAAGTATGACTGTGGCTCCGTCTATTGATATCTTCTCCAGTACTTTTGGAAGAAGTGGAATTGGTGGAAAAGCATAGAGTAGGTGGCGGGTCCAATCCACTACGAATGCACTCCCTAGGGACTTCGGTCCTCTGCCTGCTCTGCAACAATACTCGGGACACTTCACATTGTGATGTGTTGCAAATAGGTCTATAGTGGGGTACCCTCATTGTTGGAAGAGATAATGTGTTACATCATGATTGAGTTCCCACTCATGTTTAAGAAAGAAGTGTCTGCACTGTGGAAGCTGCCAGTGCTGGACTCGGTGCTGATTCGGCTCATCTTATCCCTTTCAGCATGACGACTTAGGGCTGTTCCTGATGTCCCTGGCCTATCGCCCATACTTATCCATCTGGACGATGAATGGCGGAGTAGAGATTTTTTTTCTTGCCATGGTTGGGTCCACGCAGGATTTTGGTCTCTCTGAGGACCCTGGAAATCTGGGAGGCTTCATCTCTGTAGGCTACAGGGCCTTACTGAAACAGTAACATTTTTAACTGCATCTTGCGATCGTGCCTGGCCCGTGCCGTCAGCTTAGAACAGTGCAGGCATTTCTGAGGGATGTGGCCCTTGCACAGGCACTTTATGCAGCTCATGTGGCTATCCGATGCGGGCATCGGGGTGCAGCATGTCGTACATTTTTTTAAACTGGGGGACCCCAGCATTTTCAACAAATTGTATACTAAACATTATTTAACTACTAATTAGAACTTTAAACAACACGATAGAGACATTTTTTTAAAACTAATGAACGAACTAAAAGTATTACTATGAATTACTGACTAAAACTATGACTAACAACTGACTTTCAAACTATTTTTACACTCTTTTCCTCTCAGCTTGAGGAGAAGCAGTTCGCTCCACCTGCAACTGTGAACAGTCAGGAGGAAATGGCGGGAGCTGGACTGCACGCAGACTCAGAAATGGCGCGAAAGGCACGCGATGCTCACCGCGCATGAGTGGTCTGGCTGAACTATGGCTGACAAATCTCTGACCTGTGGCACCGGGACGAGCCTGACACCTAGGGTACATATAAACTACAGGCTTCTGTCGACAAAGAGCATCTAGACTACAGCCAGTTCTGTCGATAAAGTAAGCCGCTTTTTCAACAGAGAATCTAGACGCTCTCTTTTGAAAAAGCACAGTGTGGATGCAATAGCGCTTTTTGTCGACAGAACTCTATCGTCAAAAGGCGTTATTCCTCGTAGAATGACGTTTACCACCATTGACAAAACTGCCACGTTCTGTCGCCTTACTGTCGATAGTACTCAGCGGTAGTGTAGACGCAGGTATAGTTTTATCAACAAAAGTCCACTTTTGTCGACAAAACCCTGTAGTCTAGACACACCCCTACAGTGGAGCACCCACGGGGACACTACCTGAAGAAGAAGACCTGATCCACTGCCCACTGAAGCCAATGAGATGCTTTCTGCTGACTTCAGTGCATATTGAATCTAGCCCCAAATGATTTTCAGGGTCATACAAAAAGTAGCCAAACTTCAAAATATGAGAAGTAGCAAACCTTCTCAAATATCTATGAGACTATAAATGAATTGAATTTAACCACTCACTTTGGGTTTTTAGGGATGTTTTATGATGTTCCAAGAAAACCAAGAATTTACATTTATATCGCCTTTAGAACATATACAGTCTTGAAAGGTCAGTGAAGAAATTCAGAACACACCTGTGGTTCATTGTCTGGTTTCCTGAGGGACAATCCACAGAGAAATTGATTCATGGAGTCTTGCTTTCTCTGAGTGTTTAGAAAACTTATCAGAAATATGTTGGTTTTCAGGAAATGAACTACAAAAAGAAGGCATAAGGTTGTATTTAAATCCTGCAATTACATGACAAATCCTAAAGTCCTTACTTCACAAACCCTGTTGACCCAATTAAAAAGAATTCCAATTTCCTATTTTCGGTACACATAGATTGGGTGGGTCTAGATACTAACAAAGAACTGTTGCTCCCACTGTGTTGGCATTCCACACAGAAGGGTGAGGATGAACGGAGATGTAAGTGGTCCAAATGTCCTGAAGTGCCATGCTGTGACTTTAGTGTAAACTTGGAATAGTATAATTAATGTAATATCACAATCTAGCCCATTTACTGGATGCCTCAAAGAAAGTGAGATAGTCATGTGAATATTTTTCATCTTTGCCAGCCAGAACATCAGAAATCAATAGTAGTTTTGATCAAATACATAAAAGTATTTGATTTTTAAAACTCCTTTTTTACTTTAAAATCAGAACTTTACATATTGTCACTCACAGGCACACTGAACCAGATGCACAGTTGAATTTCCTAAAATTTTTCATTTTTATTAGATTTTTGAGGCATTTTATGTCAACATTTTGTTGATTTTAATGGAAACTATTATTGAATTTATTGAATTATATCGATGTTTTTCAATACTTTTTTTTAAATATTAGGCTTTTTTAATAAAAAGGTTCCATTTTGATCCCTGTAAAATGAAAACAACATTAAAAAATCCAACATTTTTGGTAATTTTCATCCTTTCCAGCCTTCGTGTGTGCAGCAGCCTAATAAATGGATAATCTCTAAATTCATTAAAAGTCAACTCTGTCTCATTACTGTCTCAAGGATAAAATGGTTACTTACCTTCATAACTCTTGTTCTTCCAGATATGTTGCTCATGTCCATTCCATGTAGGTATGTGCGCACTGCACACCCGCGTTGAAGGAAGTTGAGGGCCAGCAGGGGTATATATTGGCCAATATAGAGGTGCTACGGAGTAGGTAGTTCGAATTAAAGATCCTGATTCAAACTACTGTTACTCGTGGAATGAGGAGTAACGGTAGTTTGAATTAGGATCTTTAATTCGAACTACCTACTCCGTGACGCGTGTGGCCACAGGCACGGAGTTCGGACTAAGGGAGATTTAAAAATGGTGGCACCCGGGAACATGCAAATGAAGCCAGGGATGTTTAAATCCCAGGCTTCATTTGCAACTCCATTTGCCCTAATTATCCTACCTAGCTCGAACTAACGAGCTAGTGTAGACATACCCTGAGTGGGTTTTAAAATGAGGAGTTCAGTGTGCAAGAAAGGAATGCGGGTCAAGGATGGAGGGTGGGTGTGGGAGAGTTGAGGGCTGCAACTGGGGGGTGCAGACTCTGGGGGGGGATGGGAACGAGGTGTTTGGAATGCAGGAGGTGGTTCCATGGAGGCCAGGGAGTTTTGAATGTGGGAGAGGGCCTAATATAGGAGGTTAGGGCTGGCGGTGGGAGACAGTTGGGTGTAGGAGGGGGGTTAGGGCTGAGGCTGGGAATTGGAGTGTGAGGTGCTTACCTGGAACTGCTCCAGGTTTGGAAGGAACAGGTAGCTCTGTGCAGCCTTACACTCACCTGGAGGCACCCCTCCCATAGCTCCAATTGGTCGCAATTCCTGGACAACAGGAGGTGTGGGGGTGGAGCCTCCAGGTGAAGACAAGGAGGAGACAGAACTTCCTGGTGCTTGTGGTGATGTAGCTCCAGCCATGGGAGTAAGGGGAGAATGGCAGCGTGCAGAGCCACCTCCCGCTCTGCCAGTAAGGGCTAGTCCTAGAACAACCGGGGCTTTAGTGGCTGAAGCCTCTATAGCCCTTTCTTAATCCAACCCTGGTAATAATCAACATTGCATGGATTGTGAATAGCATATTCGATTGCAAGGCCTATGAATGTGCCCTAAACCAGCCTGCTGTCATGAGATGTTCACCAGCACTGAAGGGGTTAAAGTGGCAAGAGAGGCAAAATTAGCATAGGCTGCACCTTTTGGGGTGCTAAGGGGTGATAATACCAATTGAGAATGAAGATCCCTTAGGCAGGAACAGGCAGGGCTACTACAAAGCACAGGAGTAGAGAACAGCAGGCATGGGAGTAAGATGAGCCTGTGCTCATGTGTATTGATAAAAGGGGGAGAATAACAGCATGAAAAAGGCAGTGTAGGATGCAGTCCAAGGAATGAGCAGTAAAGTCAGAGAGTAAAGACATGTTCTGTACTCTGGAGTAGAGGGCGAGTTCAGAAACTCCTAGAGCCATTGGCACAATCAGTGCAGTGAATATGTAGAGTGCCTGAGACTTTGGAGAGAGTCTTTGGATACGTCTACACAGCAACATTATTTTGAAATAACTTAGTCTGCATCTACACAGCAGACAGTTATTTCAATATAATGTTGAAATACTGTCAAGCTGGAGGACTTCTTACTCTGACCCCTGTAACCCTCATTATATGAGGAGTAATGGTATGTCTGCATAGCAAAGTTATTTCAAAATAACAGCCCTTATTTCAAAATAACTTTCCTAGCATCTACGCAGCCAAACCGCTATTTCAAAATTAATTCGAAATAGCAGAGCTCTTATTTCGAATTTGGTAAACCTCATTCTACGATGAATAATGCCAAATTCAAAATAGCTATTTCAAAATAAGTGCTGTGTAGACACTTATTTCAAAATAGAGGACCTCCAGCCTTCCCAGGGTGCCCTGGTGGCCACTCCAACCTCAAACAAGAACACTCCACTCCCTCCCCCCCCTCCCCGGAGCCCTTAAAGGGATAGACTCTGGCCACAGTGCCTGTGCCAGCTCCAAGCCTGCCAGCCGAGAGCCAGCAGTCACTGCCCCGAACCAATGGCCCCAAAATATGAGCCAGCAAGCCACTGGCAGCCAGCCCTGCACCACTCCCCAGGAACAGTCTGCCAGTTCCCAGGAGCCTGCCAGGGTCCGGTGAAGACGGATGCCTTCCTGGTCCAGGTGGAGATCATGGATCTTATTCAGGTTTTGGGGGGATGCCCCCAATATCCATGATCTCTGCATTAGATGGAGGAATGCAGCCATTTACAGCAGGATAGTTGCCAGCCTGGCCACCAAAGGCCACATGCGAACCCAGGATGAAAATCAAGTTGGTCTGGTGAGACACCCACCCCTTAGCCCTGAGCCTCCCCTTCCCCTTGCTTCTCCCTTCCAGGTTTCCCCCTCCCCTCTCCCATCCTCTCTGCTCCCCTCTCCTGCCTCCTTTCCCCAATCTCACCAGACTTTAATTCCCCTCCCCCCAGTTTTGTTAAATAAAGACAGTTTGTGTTTATGAAAAAACACTGATTTTATTTTACATCAGGAAGACGGGCTATGGGGGGAAGGGCAAGGATGTGAGAGAGGAATGAGGTACAAGCCCCCAGTGGGGCAGACTAGAGAGGCTCTAGTGCTCCTCAGGGTGGAAGCTCTCCTGCAGGGCCTCCTGGATACTGACAGCCTCCCGATGGACCTCCCAGATGGCAGCCTGCAGAAAGTGCAGCCAAGCTCACAGCAACACATGCACGAGAAGCACCAGAGTGCCCACGGGCAGCTCTGGCTCCATGTTGCAGAGTGCTGTGGTGTCCCGAATGAGGGCAACCAGAACATGAAGAGACAAAATCCTTTGCTGTCCCTCATCAAGGTAGGCAAGCAAGCAGGGAAAGCTGAGAACTGGCTGTCCAAGAGGGGTCCCTTTAAGCACAGGCCACACAGAGTAAATCCTGACCTGATGCCCTGCCAGACCTGGTTCCGGCTGGCCTTAAATGCGATTCAGCATCCACTCAGTGTGGGCGCACTATTTTGAAATAGCAAAACGCTATTTTGAAATGCATTTTGTGAGTAGACGTGTTATTTCGAAATAAGCTACTTCAAATTAACTATTTCAAAATAGCTTATTTAGAAATAACGCTGTAGTGAAGTTGGAGGAAGAGTGCTCTATTTCGAAATAAGTACTGTGTAAATGCTCCCAATTTCAATTTCAAAATAAGCTATGCAATTGATGTAGCTCAATTTGCGTAGCTTATTTCAAGGTAAGTCCTGCAGTGTAGATGCTCCTTTGGATAGTACCTCGGAAGGAGAGGACAATTATGACATGGCCGAAGGACTAAGCCACAAAGAAGAAGCAATGCAGCTGCCAGCAACAGAGGGACCAGAAAGTGAATGGCTGAGGAAACAAGCAGATGTGGCCTGAACAAGGAGAGCTCATTCCCTAGATGAGGAAGAAGAAACCACAGAGCAGTAAGTAGCCTACCTGCCTATTAGGAACAGATGTAGATGTTTTGCATTCTTGGATACCATATACTAACTGTCCTACAGTTCAGTGAGAAAGCAACTTTGGCCTCTCTCTGGCTAGATTTCTATATGTCACACATCACCGTGGTATCTGAGAACCACTATCATATTTATTTTCAGTGTCAATGACTGAGGTCAATATAATTTATAATTAATTGTTTATGACCTGTAACTCATATTGCAAACTCTTCTTAGAATGAAAGGTCTTCTTCGGGTCAGAGATGATGTGTGCACTGGGCAAACTGTGTGCAATATTAGAATAAAACTGAATGGAAAATAATAATTATCTGCTTATCTGCTAATTCTGCTTTTATGAGCCCAAACTGATAACCAGTGTCTCAGTCTAACCAATCATCTGTACTGGTGAGTTCTATGAAGCTTTTATCACAGCAGGATGATTTTTTTTCCTGTCAAAATTGGCATCAATTATGCTAATTAAATTTGAAGAGTTCATTAGCTAAATGGTAATTGCAGTAACATGCATTAAAGAAATGATGATATACAAAACTTGCTTTCAAGAAATCACATTTCCCTTTTCAGATAACCTTCAAAAAAGCTTTCAAAGAGTAATAAGAGAAAGCAAAATTTCACAAAATTAATTTTATGAACTATTAATTTATTCAATACCAATCTTCTGTCTTCATCTGTATTTTTAATTTGACACTGTCCATGATTTCTAGGCTTTTGCTTGAAAATTGTTTAGTGTAATACATTTGTCATACTCATCAATTTTTGGACAGACTGATTTAGATATATAGAGATCACTACTAAATTTATCAGCATTTCCCAGAACACACCATGCAGTTACTACTGTTATTTGCTGCTTATAGCATGAGAGAAACATAGGGTGTGTCTAAACTACATGGCTCTGTTGATGGAGCCATATAAACTAGTTTACCCAACATAGTCAATGAAGCAGTGATTTAAATAATCCCTACTTCATTAAAATAAAATGGTCGCTGCACTGTGCCGACAATCAGTTGATCCAGCACAGCGTGGCAGTCTAGACATCAATCGGTTGACAAGGGAAGCCTTTGTCGACCGCTCCTGTAAACCTCGTTTCATGAGGCATAAGGGAGCGGTCAACAAAGGCTTCCCTTGTCAACTGATCTACATCTAGGCTGCTGTGCTGTGCTGGATCAGCTGATTGTCGGCATAGTGCGTCAGCCATTCTTATTTTAATGAAGCAGGGATTATTTAAATCTCCGCTTGATTGACTATGTTGGGTAAACTAATTTACATGGCTCCGTCGACGGAGCCATGTAGTCTAGACACACCCATAGTGTGTAAACAACCAGCAATGGATGACTTTTTACCGGAGACCACTATAGTGTCCTTTACAATGTAACTTTCCTCTAAGGAATGCTGAAACTATATTAAATCTAGGTACCACTTCTCCTTTTGGTTAAGCTATTGCAGATCAGGAATAATGCCATTGAAGTCACAGTGGTAGGCTATGTCTAGACTGGCCCCTAATTCCGGAAAAGTCATGCAAAGCAGGTAAGTCAGAATAGGGAAATCCGCGGGGGATTTAAATATCCCCCACGGGATTTAAATAAACATGTCCGCCGCTTTTTTTCCGGCTTGGGGAAAAGCCAGAAAAAAGCGTCTAGACTGGCGCCATCCTCCAGAATAAGAGATCCTCCGGAAAAGGGCTTTATTCCGGAGGATGGCGCCAATCTAGACGCTTTTTTCCGGCTTTTCCACAAGCCGGAAAAAAAGCAGCAGACATGTTTATTTAAATCCCGCGGGGGATATTTTAATCCCCCGCGGATTTCCCTATTCTGACTTACCTGCTTTGCATGACTTTTCCGGAATTAGGGGCCAGTCTAGATGTAGCCATAATGTTTATGAAATAGTGATGAGTGAGGTGCTCAGGCTCTAGATATTGTTATGTTCTGATGTCTTTTTTTAAGCCATTACAAGCTGTCTTCCAAGTTCTTTTCTTATCATGCAAGAATACTGTTAGGTTTTGAAAGAAATACTGTTATGTTGGTGTTTATTTGTGTCACAGTAATGGCTAGGAACCTCAGTCTTGGATCAGGATCCAATTGTGTTAGGTACTTGTTAATTTTCTGAATTTTCTTCTACTGTAAACTAACTAGATTAAATTCTGGGGCAAAATTGCTCCCTGGGAATTGGACAATGGTTTTGGGCTGAAATTTCCAAAATAAAGGAATTACTGTCTGTGACCACTTCTATTGCAGGACTAGTGAATACATGTAAATAAAACAAGCTACAATAAAATATTGTAGACTCCAAACACATCACTACTATAACTTGACTTCAGTGGCATTACTCCTGATTTTAACTCTCATGGGAAACTGAACTGCAAACATTAAACATCTGCCACTGATCAGAAGAGAATATATACACACAATAGATTTTAAAAATCCTGTTGCTTTCCTGGTTGCTCTGCATTGAGGGTAGGCAATTGCTTACATTGTGTATCTCTATACTGTCTGCACGAACCCAAAGAGTGCTACCAAAGAGTCCAAAATGCCAAGACTAATGACAATGGACAAACTCTATGGTGTCATTTGACTAGCATTATGATCTTTCATTTTTGAGGGGAGAAAAAGGGGTGGGAGTTGCTCACTTAAAGGTGCTAGACTTATCCCAGAAAGTGGAGCCTAGGCCTATGATGTGGCTTTAAAAAAAAAAGATTTTCAGTTCCAGTGAAGGGATCTTGCATCCCTTGTGTGTGTTTTCTGTGAATATTCTAGCAAACAAGTTCACTGGCAGGAATATTAGCTTCCACAGTGAATGTTTCAGAATGTTAGTAGAAAGTGCTGAGTATTAACATAGCAAAGCTGATTCTAAACAATTTGCTCATTCAGTCTGGGAATAGAAACCTACCCCATTACATACATAACTAATCAACACATTTCTAACTGTTTATATCCTATCCTTAGATCAGGACCCACAGGAGGGTAGATTGTGGATGATGACTCATTTACAGGTGGATCAGATTAGAGGAGAGCAATGACCCCTTTTCCCTACCTTCCTCCTCCCACAACTTCCAAAGCCTGATTAAAGTCAGCCACCACTGCAGCGCCTACATCTTCGATCACTAGGCTGGAGAGAAGATATTTCTGGCTTCAGAGGCTGAGTCTTCTGTTATTTGACATACCAACATCCTGCTGCTGATTCATATTTAGACAGGCAGCATCATACCTGTGGTGCTGGAATAGAATTTTCTTTCCTCTGTCATCCTACATTGTTGTTGTTGAATGCTTATGAGACCATATTTCATCAGCTACAACTATTTAGGAATCCTGATCCCTCTGAACAGGTATTTTAATATAATTTGTGGTTCAGATAGCTGGCCAGCAGTGGCTACTTCTGTGGTGCTTTGAAGCCCAAGAGGTTGAAAAGGAGCAACAAATATTTTACTGCTAACATCATGTTGGAACAGCTCCCATACAGAGCTGGGATCCTGTAGTTCAATGGAGTTTTGCACTCCATTTAAGTTGACTTCACACTAACAAAAACATCTTTCACTGAAATCTACTTCTGGAAGCTTTCTGTGCATGGAAAGATTTTGCATCATGAGTTGATAGTCCCAGTTTAAAGTAAAAGTCACAATTCAACAAACTAGAAGAGGATAAATGTGAGTGGATAGTGTTATAGAAAACTAGCTCAAGGGAAATGTTTGACCTGACAAATGCTCCTGTGGCTTCAAGCAAATATTATCTTCTCTTACTAAATCAGAAGAAATTATTAGAAAATTGCTCCTTTTATCAGTCTCTCACATTCATTATATACAAGTGATGGTGAATGAAAACATGCCTGGTGATATTTATAGATTGCAGTTCTGCAGAGTGATTCCTTCGTCCATAACACTTTAATGGTGTAGTTACTAAATGGGCCAAATCCTGAAAATGAGCCTTTGCAAACCTCAATGGGAGATCCAGACACTCAGCATGACTTAAATTTGGACCAATAATGAGACAATCACAGCCCTTACTTAGCTGCATGTGGGAATAAGACCTCTCTCAAATTTTTACTGCAGCCATCACGTAGGAAGCAGGAAAGCAGGGGATAAACTGTGAGTAGTTTTGTGATTCTGAGTTGCCATTAGTTCCCAATTTGCTTCTGCAGCTATGAGTGGCTCCTTACTCAGGACAGAATGTGAGGTACTGTCAAATCTCATCTGATATAGTGATCTAAATTTGCTTCTTAGCTCCAAACATAAGGGAATGCATGCTATAAGGCCAGAGAACTAAAAAATACATATGAATGAACTAGCTTATTATACAAGATACCTTAGGGTACATCTCCACTAGCCCCCTAGTTCGAACGAGGGAGGCTAATGAGACTGACCGAAATTGTAAATGAAGCACACGATTTAAATATCCCGTGCTTCATTAGCATGTTTCCGGGTGGTCGTCATTCTGGAAACTGACTAGCCCGGAATAACTGCCCGCGTCTACATGCGGCAGTGAAACAGGAGTTTGAAGTAAACCCCTAACTTGAATTAACTGTTACTCCTTGTGGAATTAGGTTTAACAGCTAATTCGAGTTAAGGGGTTTACTTTGAACTCCCGTTTCACTGCCGCATGTAGACGCGGGCAGTTATTCCGGGCTAGTCAGTTTCCAAAATGGCAACCACCTGGGAACATGCTAATGAAGTGCGGGATATTTAAATACCGTGCTTCATTTGCAATTTCAGTCGGCCTCATTAGCCTCCCTAGTTCAAACTAGCGGGCTAGTGGAGATGTACCCTTAGACAGCAAGGACAAAGGATAAATGGTGCCCTTGGATATCTGTGCAGAACTCCATTATTTTTAATGGGAATCAAGCATATCCAAGGTCACGATCTGTCCCTCAATCTGTTCTGATTTACACACATTGCGTAACCTCACCAAAGGAAAAGTTTGCCACGGGGGCTCCAACCTCAAAGACCTTATTCCCTATTAATTTTTGCTGATCAAGAAAGATTTCTGTGGAATCTTAACCTGTACAAAGAGGACAGAGAATGAAGTTAAATTTGGACCTTAGGTAACTTACCTTGTTAAAAAAATTCTGCTACAACTTCTAGAAAGTTTAAAAGCTGTGTCTAGACTGGCCAGTTTTTCCAGAAAATCAGCCGCTTTTCTGGAAAAACTTGCCAGCTGTCTATACTGGCCACTTGAATTTCTGCAAAAGCACTGACTTCCTACTGTAAGAAATCAGTGCTTCTTGCGGAAATACTATTCTTCTCCCATTCAGGCAAGAGTCCCTTTGCACAAAGCTTTTGCACTAAAGGGCCAGTGTAAACAGTTCAGATCTGTTTTCTGCCAAAAAACCCCTATCATGAAAATGGCGATCGGAGCTTTTTTGCAGAAAAGCACATCTAGATTGGCACGGATGCTTTTCCGCAAAAAGTGCTTTTGCAGAAAAGCGTCCGTGCCAATCTAGATGTTCTGTTCCGAAAATAGTTTTAACGGAAAACTTTTCCGTTAAAAGCATTTCCGGAAAATCATGCCAGTCTAGACGCAGCCTTTGTGTATGTATGACAGACAAAAGGGTTTGATTGATAAGCATAGATATTTTTCCACTTTGTTACATCAGTTTTATACTATAGTAATGCCACTGAAAACAACTTAGTTCCAGTGGAGTAAAATGAGGTTAATGGAGTGGAGAATTAGGCTCTATGGTTATATCTACATAGGGGTGATTATGAGCAGAACCCTGCACCTATACAAAATTTGTATCAGCATCCACATCTGTATCCACAAAAACGAGCCATGGATATTCATACACTGATATTTGTGATGCGGATACCTGCAGATATAAAGTGGATATCTGTGGATTTGCAGGGCTCTAGTAATGTGCACTATGGAATCCTGATTTCTAAAGTGCACTAACATGCCGTGCATCGGTTGGTCCATGTAGAACCTGCAGAGGCACAAGTAAATTTCCTTAGTGCATTTTAACGTGGTTTAATGTGTTTCAAACAGTGCATCTGAGAAATCACATCCCTGTAGTATTCATTGCCATCCTGCATAGACAAGTACCTGTACTGTGTTCATGGCTAAATATTTAGAGGATGCGAGGGTGAACTTTTCTAACAGTACTCTCACTTAAAAGATGCAATTTCCAATAGGCATCAATATTTTACAAAAAGTTAACATACTCCTTGAAGGTACTTCCATTAAGCATGGATTTAACTTTCATCTGATTAAACACTCCAAGAAAAACATTGCACCAGATATTGCTCACATAAGGACTTACAGAGTTGACAAATACTCTCCTGATTGTCATAAATACTCTCCTGATTGTAGCAAGTAAATGTAACAGAATTATTAAAAGCAAAGTGAGAGGCAGTACAATAGAATCAGTAGGATGTGAAATAAGATTGTTCAGCATACAACTACATAGGACACAAGGATTCAAGTTTTACAAGTAGTGGCGTCCAGGAACATAGGGTTGAAATACAGAGGGGCTACGTCTACACTGGCCCCTTCTTCGGAAGGGGCATGCTAATTTTGAACTTGGGAATAGGGAAATCCGCGGGGGATTTAAATATCCCCCGTGGGATTTAAATAAACATGGCGGCCGCTTTTTTTCCGGCTTGGGGAAAAGCCGGAAAAAAGCGTCTAGGCTGGCGCGATCCTCCGGAATAAAGCCCTTTTCCGGAGGATCTCTTATTCCTACTTTTGAGTTTGGGAATAAGAGATCCTCCGGAAAAGGGCTTTATTCCGGAGGATCGCACCAGCCTAGACGCTTTTTTCCGGCTTTTCCCCAAGCCGGAAAAAAAGCGGCCGCCATGTTTATTTAAATCCCCCGCGGATTTCCCTATTCCCAAATTCAAAATTAGCATGCCCCTTCCGAAGAAGGGGCCAGTGTAGACATAGCCGGGAGAAAAACAATCCTCAAAATATAAATAATTTAATTAAACAAAACCTAAGACATTAATTAAAACATGGAGAGCTAGAAGATCATACAAAGAAAACTCAAGGGGAAGAGATACCTGTGATTGGAACTTCTGGACATTAAGATCATTGAAAGCATTAAGTGTCCCTACCTAGATTTCTATAATTATTTTATAAATTTGCAGGTTCCATACTGTGAACTCATCTACTCCTTCAGTGCTTAATGAGATAACTCTAAGCTCTGAAAGATTTTGCATAATATGTGCTAGCAGAAGTATTAATGGCATTCCTGCTCTTTGGTTCAAATATCTAACACAAATACAAGTACCCACATAACAATAAAACTAATTTTATAGCTACCACTTCATATAGTTTCCAATTACAAAGCATCATGCACTCAAGGTTAATTAATTTATGAGTTTCAGCATGCAATAAATGAAGCTTTTCTTCCCAAGTACAGGTGTGGTCACAATTATAAAACACTTAATGGCCTGTGCTGTGGACCATGAAGATGACACTTGACAGGCTCCATGGAAACAGAATTGTGGAGACAAGCCTCTTTTCCAAAACTATTTTAGATTTACCATATATCAAGTGGCATTTACAGTTGTTGAAGTTAATCAAAATTAATCAATAAAATAGATGTACATTTGTCAAATCTGAGCTGAATTTTATAGCATAAAATAATTGATTTTTCCAAATTAGTTATTATTAATCATCTTTATTATGGTAGTTAAATTCTTAGAATGCAGCATGCATATTTCATTCTATGTTCTAGTGGGGCTGTAAAGGGAATTGTATGCAAGGGGCCTGATCCTGCTTCAATTGAATTCAAGGGCAGAGGGAACAGGAGACTGGCAAAGGTGAGAATATACATGTACAAGGCAAGTAATTTTGATTAACTGCATTTTTTCTGAGGCTTTTGTGGCATCCAGAGAAAGGAGAATGTTTAAGCAGTGTAACAAAGGAGTGAATTTTCTGGTACATCCTGCATGGTTAATCAGTGTGACTTGTGACACTAATAATAGTGTTATCTTGCTAATGTAGCTACAATTAATAAGGCCTTTTCTTATTCAAAAAGCAAATGCAGACATATTAAATCCCAAGTGGATTGGCTCATGTTTCTAAAGCACAGGCCATAGTAGGCAGAACACCATCTCCTTCTCCACCTCCTCTTTTTATGTGTACAAATGAGTCGTGTTGAATGGCAGTGGTGGTGAGCTCCCAAACAGCAGAGACGGTGTTGTCCCACTGTCTTAATGCTGAATAAACTTACAGTAAGATAGTTACCTGTGTTCTCATAAATGGTGTTCTTCAAAATGTGTTGTCCATGTCCATTCTAATCAGGTGTGTGTGTGTGTCATGTGCATGAGCATCAGAAACTTTCCCCCTAGCAGCTCCCATCAGGTCAGCTGTAGAATTCCCTGATGCAGCTGCTATGGCAGCCTTTATATACCACTGCCAACACAACCCCCTTCTTCTTTGGTTCCTTCTTGATGGCTACTCTGACAGGGGAAGGAGAGTGGATATTGGAATGGACATGAACAACACATCTCAAAGAACACCAGTGATGAGAAAGGTGGTAACTGTCTTTTCTCCTTCGAGTACTTGTTTACATTGATTCCAATCAGGTGACTACCAAGTCGCTACACCCTGGAGCGCCCTAGTGTATTAACTGCCCTAATCTCCCTTCCCCTCCCCCTGCCGGTGGATCATAAACATGTTCACAGTAGATCCCAAGCTATGATTCTGGAATGAACAGAACATGCTGTACTTCTTATTGACGCTGGTGGCAAATACGTCTAGGCAGGGAAACCCCCACCTCATGAAAATGGATCCAACAACATCTGTTCTGATACACCTCTCGTGTAAGAAATGTTCTGCTGAGACTGTCCACCAGGTTGTTCTGGAAGCCTGAGAGGTATTTGACCTCAAGGTAAATGAATTGAGCTATGCGGAAGTCCCAAAGAGAAAGGGCTTTTTGGCAGAGAGGGAACAACATCACTCTCCCTTGTCTTTTTATGTCGAACATGGCAGTGGAATTGTCTATAGATACTGCCATGCACTGACCCTGTATTTGGGGCCAGAAAACCTGGCAGGCTAGCCTGATGGTCCTGAGTTCCTTGGCATTGATGTATAATCTGGAATATGTTTGCTTCCACACGTCCTGTGGTCCCCCAAATGGGACCCCAACCTGATGTCCAACACATCCACTATCAGCATCAATGTAGGAGATGGGGGTTTGAAAGGGACTCTGTTTTACACTTTGTGAGGGTGCAGCCATCTGTTGAGAACTATGATCATGTTGTTGGGGATTGCTACTACTAGCTCCAGGCTGTCTCACATAGGGCAGTACATTGAAGCTAGCCAAGCTAGGAGCAGTCTGAGATGCAACCTCATGTGTCTGACCACATAAAAGCAGGATGCCATGTGACCCAGCAGGCACATGCCATCTTGCCATTGTAGTTAGGTAGTGTATGAGTGATCTGACAGTACTGGCCATGGTTTGAAACCTGGAAATGGGAAGAATGGCTCTCACGCGAATAGAGTGGAGAATCCCCACAGTGAACTCTATTCTTTGTACGGGGATCAATATGGACATGTCTGAATTTAGGAGCAAGACTAGCACCTGGAACGTGACCAGAGTCAATTGAATATGATCCTGCAGTTGCTCCCTGGAACAATCTTTCAGCAGCGAGTCATCGAAACACTGGTAGACTTGTATGTCTCTCTTGCACAGAAAGTCTGCCACTACCACCATGAATTTGGTGAACACACATATGGCAGTGGACAGTCTGAAAGGGAGAACTGTAAACTGAAAATGGTTGTAATTCACCATAAACCTGAGGTGTTGCCTGTGTGCTGGGAAGACTGCAATATGGAAGCATGTGTTTTTCATGTCAAGGGCAGTGTACCAGTCTCTCAGAAACAGTGAAAGGATGATGGTGGCTAGCGATGTCATGTGGAATTTCAGCTTCATCATGTATTTGTTGTGGCCTCTTAAGTCCAATATGGGCCTCAGACCTCTCTTGGTCATAGATCTGTCCCTCATCTCTGATCCTGTAGAAGGGGCTCCATGGTCCCTCAGTGCCAGAGAGGGTAAGTGAGAGAAGAAGAGACCGACCTATTTTGGTGCCGAGGGGCATCACAGCATACTGTCTTGTCCCTAGATTGAGGCACTCTTGGAGATGCCAGTGGCTTCTCTCACACTGGGGTGGGGGGCTCTGAGATTTCTATAGGTCTTTTGCTGCCTCATAGATATCCCGAGTGAATAGGGAGTTTATTACCTTCACTGGACTCTGGTTACCCGGAGAAACACTCCGTGCCAGAGTCGATGATGCCTGCACTGGTGCCAGAGTTGATGGCTGGTATTGCTGAGCCTTATGCACCAAAGTTTTCTTCCTCTGTGAAGGCTCATGCCGAAGATGAGTCTTGTGAGGAGAAAACCCTCTATTAGCCTTATGGTGATTATGCAGCATGGAAGGGGTAAAGCAATGCCTCGGTGCAGATACACTGATGGGCTTTGGTGCCAAGAATCTCTTGTAAAAGTCTTTTCTCAGTGCCATGTTACCAAGGGATGCTAGTGAGCTACACATGAAGCTTGCTCCTAGTGCTTGATGGTCTGACGTTGATGGTCTAAAAGCAGCATCCATTAGGATCTGTTTCAGTCAGAATTCCTGCTCTTTCCTGGTACGGGACTTATATACAGATCTTGCACCTCTCTGACTGATGTTCTTCACCAAGATACCTCAGGCACGTGTCATGGGGAGTCACTGTTTGACAGACATTTTTTTCAAACAGTGCAAAATTTTAATCCTTGGGCTTTCAGCATACCCCAGTGTCATTCCCCAGTGGGAAGGGTGATAGGCATGGATGACACATCACACACACGCCTGATTGGAATTGACATAAACAAGCACTCAGAAAAGAACCTCCCATTTTGTTTCTTTACTGTCAGCCACCTACTCTTTGAAGAGCTGATGCCCAATGATATACTTTGCTATGGATTATGAAACAACCCAAATCATGCTCCATAACCTATCATGCAGTATTCAGATACTGCATCACTTTCTGGCTCAGCAAATAGTATGCATCGTGGAATCAAAGAGCATAAAGGAAGGCTGCCTAGTAAATGGTTTGTATTGCTGTCCGGTTGGGCATATCTAAAGATTGAATGTAGCCAGTAAAAATAGAGGCAATTTCCCACAGAGGCCAAGTACCCTGGACCAATCAGCTCCTATCTTGCTCCTAAAATGCTACTTTACTAAATATTTCATTATAATTCAAAACTTGAGTTGAACTGCAGCAGCTCCTTCTTAAATGTCTGCAGCTATAACACTTCAAGTATAATCACACATATATGAATATATTATACTATATAAAGCTCCTGTTTAGCATCTATGATCTGATACTACACAAGTCAGATTTGGCTATAACTTGGATGGGAGACCTTAATGGAAAATTTACTCATTGGTGGCATGTGCTTGGTGGCAGCATATTGCTAAAGCCTTTGAATTTTGGATAGAATATAAAACCAATATCCTGACCAGAACTATGACTTTCTTCCCTAAAGAAGGGGGTGGCTTACAGATTGGAGATAGAGGCATGAATACCCAAGTGTTAATATTTTTTTTCTGTCAGACATGGAATTTATTGTGAGTTAGTAGTTGCTGCTTCACCTAATATGATGTACCATTGAGAATCTGTCCATCACTGTTCAGAATATTTAGCAAGAAAAAAGACAACTAATGTGTTAAAGACACTGAATTGAAGAGAGGGAGTGAAACAAGATTAATTTAAAGACCAGCAGGGCTTGGGAAAATGCAGCTTTTCAAGTTTCTTGGCTATCAAAGCATTGCAAATAACATTTTTCAATACTGTCAAACAACACAGTGAAAATTAATCTTAATACATTAAAGATGTGTTAGATCCTAGTGCAAGATAGGAGCTTGACCTTCCTAGTTTGAAATGGACTGCTCCAGACCAACACCTAAACTGGTGCTCATCTCCCCAAGGAGGCTGGGAAAAGAACAGACTGAAGAAGTCTCCCTCTTTCAAAGGGCATAAAAGAGGTCATGTTCCTCTGTACTTCAAGTGGCACTATACCTGGATAGGGATAATGAACCAAAAAGCTCTTCTGGGGTGGTCTGTCTCTGTACCACCTCTACCTGGACTTGGGTTTTAAAGCCTCTATGCAGTCTTATTATATAATTATTACTACTAAATGTAAAACAAATGTCTAATTAAAAACATATATTTAAAGGCCTGATCCAAAGCTCCTGGTTTCAAGGGGCTTTATGCCAGGCCCCAATTCTTCACCTATGTCTACAGTGATGTACTCTGGAAAGATTCATATTGAAAAGGAAAAGGTAATTACCATTAAGGATAACAAGAACTAAAACACAGTTCCCAACCTGCAGTGCCACTAGTGGAATGCATGCCTGATGTTCCATCAAATCACTTCACAACCGTTTTTGAAGGTCGTACAGGATCCAATAAAGTTTGGCATAAAACATTAAAGACTGAAGATAAAGTGATATCTTCACCACTAAAACCTGAAGAATTGAGTCTCATTAAGATTCAAAGAACACATTTTCCAGTTTGTGCTCATGGGAGACTTTCGTCTATTCTTAGAGAAGCGGAAGGAACGTTACTGTCACAACAAGAAGCGAAAGAGCTAAAAAAATAAAGCTGAGGATGACTTCATTTGGATTTTACTTACACATTGTGTTTATCTCATAAAAGCATTTGGTCTCCTCTGACAACCTGTAGGCGTGACTTTCAAAAGGTGCACATTATATTCAGGTTAAAAAAAATCACTTAAATAATTAAATCAGTATTTGGAATTCAGAAAACTGGTATTTAATTGAAGTCAATGGATAAAATCTCACATCACATACCATAGCAACAGAATTACATTCTCCTGCAAATGGGAATTTAATTATTCTACAAATTTGCACATCCAGAAAAGTTCTCTCGTCCTTTTGCAACAGAAAAAGAACATATATATTCTTCATAATTTACCTTTGATTGACCCTTCTTTGCAAGCGTCCAGGGAGAACTGGACAGTGATTTCAACCACTGTTCTACTCTCTCATCTCTCTGTAGCTCTACAGTTTATATCTGCAAGAGTCAAGAAAAGTAACATTTGCTATCTTTAAAAACTGGGCTTTGAACAAAATTAGAGCAAATATTATTACGTAAAACCTCAGTTGACTTAATACAGCTTGGAAACTTTACCATGCAGAAAAAAAAAATCTGCTTTCTTCTTTTTTAGTACAGGTTGAACCTTCCAAATCTGGGACTCTCTGGTCCAGCAACGTCTGTGGTCCAGCAGGGCCAAGGATGTTGCTGGACCAAAGAGCCCCAGAGCAATGCAGGGGCTAAGGAGCCACCGCTGGGACAGGCAGCATCGGGGAGTCCCCATCCTAACCCAGAACCCCAGCATTAATGGGGCTAGGTAGTGGCCAGGGATCCCCAGCCCTGGCCAGGGAACCCCGGCATCAGCAGGGCCAGATGGTGGCCAGGGAGATCCCACTCAGGTCCAGGAACCTCGGTGTTAGCAAGGAGTCCCGGCTTGCCGGGGAACCCCAACGGCAGCTGGGCTGCCTGCGGCCCCAGCCAGGAGCCCCAGGAAACCCCTGGTGGCAGCAGGGTTGGGATGACTGGGCAGCCTCCACTGAGGAATCCCTGGCTGAAGCGTGGCTGGCAGAGGTGGGTGACTGGAATGCCCAGCAGCAATGGGGCAGCCCCCACAGTATGGCAGGGTGGCCCAGGAGGCTCTGACTGGGGAACCCCTGGGAAACACAATGGGGCAGTGGGGCTGGCAGCAAGGTGGGGAGCGGTGCCAGGCCAGCTTTAGTGGAGCCAGCAGCAAGGCAGTGATCCCCAGAGAGAGAAGGCCAGGAGCGGAGCAGCCAGCAGGAGAGCACTGACCTCCCCTGGTCCAGCAATCTCTCTGATCCAGGACAGCTCAGGTCCTGGGGGTGCTGGACCAGAAAGGTCCAACCTGTAGTATGCATATCATACGGTACTGGACTGTATTTTCTTTTGTTTTTTGCCTCTGCTGCTACCTGATTATGTACTTCTAGTCCCAAATGATGTGTAGGATCAATTCGTAACTCTGGTGTTTGTAACTCTAAGTTCTACTGTACATGCATTATCTAGATGAATGCAGTACAGAAACTGTACAAACACTGTCATTTCATCTGATGAAGACCAATTAATTATATGTGGCATAATTCCTGAGTGGATTCAAATCTAAATGTAATGTACATCACCACTACTGAGCTTTCTCTAAGAAATTTAACATGATGCACGGATAAATACTACAAGCATTGTCTTCAGCACCCGATAGGATTTTTAACAAGCTTCAGTTACTCACCTAATGCACTCTACAAGCAACTACTCTTACAAATACTGTACCATAGGGCATATGAGCATTCCCCAATGCCAAAAGAATATCTTGGGGATTTAAAAACTAATATTGGTATATAATTACATTAATAAGAGCAAAGCAAACCCAAAAGAGAACATATCCAGACATGTCCTATGTCTACGGCATAATAAATAGAAGTACAAGCAAACTTCAAATTTAAATTAATCAAAACATAACTCATCTTAATGTATGCCAAGGAAATTCAACCTCACAGACCACAGCAGCTATTTTATTTCCAACCTGAAGGATACATAATTTAGTCTGAGTAGCAGATTTATAACAATATAATGCATTAAAGTAAGTAGGACAAAAATGAAACTTCATTTGGATTTGTAGAAACACATGAGAAGTGATCCCATTATTTAAGAAACAGACAAGCAATGCCTTATATGCAATTTAACAGCTATGGACCACAGAACAAGTCAATATAATTCACAGGATACTATTTTTCTGAGAGGAGATCTCTATCATTTTGTCATCCACTGCCACACAGATATCTCTGGCTACAATGGTAGTTCCATATCTATGTTGAAAGCAAGCTAGGACTGTAAATGTAATTGTGAGTGAAATTCTGGTCCACATTGACAACAATTGCAAACCTTTCATTGACGTCAACTGAGTCAGGATTTGACCCCTACACATAAGAAAATTCATATCTCAACAAACACCAAATACATTTTGTTTCAGTGCCCTATATAACAGCATGATATACTGATGTGATGTCACACAACCAGATATAGGCAACAACTTAATGCATTGACTTCCAGATTTGAGTAGTTTATTACCATTACAGTTCATTCAATAGTAGCCATTGAGTTGAACCACTGAGTTGAGCCATCTTCAATGGCAGGTCATTTAACATGTTTATTGATTTCCTCATGATCTTCAACAATATTTAAAGCTCACACCCTAGCTGTGTGATGAATATCTTCTTAGTATGTAAGCCTCTCCATGAACAGGATTTCACATACTAAATGTACTTTGCATGCTTTTTGTTATATTTCATGGTTATATTATATCTGTTAACTAGGGGAGGAGATGAATATAAGCAGAACTACAGAAGAGGCCTGTCATTGTCTCCTTCAGAGCAACAATGATTAGGATCTGACAGATTGGTTCTAGTTAAAACAGCACATTGTGATGATTTATATAAAGGAAACTTTATAAGAACATTTCACACTGCAGTTTGCTATGCAATAGGCAATCTGTGGGCAAATCTGACAGACGCTAATGTTTCCAACAGCTGCTGATTGATCTCAGATATGAGAACTAACCATACAGACTCCGCAGTGTGATATTCTATGCTAGCCCTAAAACAGGGGATAAGGTGATATAAACTTCCTAGTAATAGAGGTTCTTTTAATTCCTTGTACAAGAACAACTTTTTAACATTTTGTTGCCTCTTTTAGATTACAAAACTGTTTACAAACTACAGGTCTGGACCTCATGACCAGTCCTGAACGAGGGAGTTTGTTGGACCAGGGGATGTCAATGCTAGCCCTCCTGTTGCTGACCTCTGGGATCTCCTGGGAGGCCACCAGACTCCTGTCTGCCGATCTCCCCTCCTCGTCACCAACCTCCAATCCCAGGCTTCTATTATGGCCGCCAACCCCAGGGCTTGCTCTGTTCCTGGCTCCCTGACCCAGGTTGAAGGACTGGTTCTGCTCATGAACTTGGCCATGAGGCAAGGGAGCCATTTCAGGAGAGTGTGGGGGAGAGAAGGGACAGCAGTAGTGTGTACCTGGATGCATCTTGCTTTTCTTCCCATTCCCCTGACTATCTGAGAGTAAGGGGACAGTACTTGGATTCTGTGAATTACTCCAGTTCCCCCTCCGTTTATCAGCCAGCAGTGAGAGCCATGCACAGAATCCAAGTACTTTCCCCTCACTCCCTGATAATCAGGGGAACAAGAAGAAAAGCAACATGTTCCCTGGTATGCACAGCTGCTGCCCTCCCTGCTCTCCCAAAATGGCACCCTTGCCAGGAGGTCAGCTCCCCAGCTGCTGGACTAACTCTGCTTCTGGCTGCCTCCCCAGCTCCCAGCTACTGGCTCCTGGCTGTCTGCTGCCAGCCCAGCTCTGCTCCCAGCCCATGCCAGGCTCCCTGCCACTGGTCCCCTGGCTGCCAGCCCAGCTCTGCTCCCAGCCCATGCCAGGCTCCCAGCCACTGTTCCCCTGGCTGCAGGCCCAGCACTGCTCCCAGCCTTGGCCAGACTCCTAGCACTCATCCCAGCTCTGCTCCCAGCTCTGGCCCTGGCCATGGTCCCAACCAACAGCCCCTCTGCCACTGGACTCCCAGCTTGCCTCTACTCCCAGCCACCAGGTGAATTACTACATTCACCTGGTGGCTGAGAGGTCTCTCTCTTCCAGCAATCCTAGGGCCTATAGGACCACAAAGGTTGCTGGAACATAGAGTCCTGGACCAGAAAGGTTGAACCTGTACATCCTCACCAGTGTTCCTTCTAAGATGTGTGGCAGCACAGCTACATAGGTAATTAATCAGCCCTGCCCAGTCAGAGGCTCAGGGCTCAGTGCACAAAGTTCACTGACTGGGTGAAGCTGATTAATCAGCTTCTGTGCAGCTTAGAGGGAACACTGATCCTCACTTCTGAAATGCAACCACCACTAGAGTAAAAGGCAGGTAATAGACAATAACATCGCATTTCACAACAGAGGAGGTGATGGACATTTTGGCTGAGAATGTGATGGAAAATTTCTACTCATGAAAATAGAAGATCTTTAAAATGTCCATATAGAGCATGTAAGACAGATATTTAAGGTCTTACCCAAAATAACTTCCATGAGCGCTAATTTATCTGCTTTGAAAAGAAAAAATACTAGCTTGTCTGAAAAAATTGGTTATTAGAACCTTGTTCCAAAAAGTATCTCCTGTTGCTGACAAGCTGTCTAATTTTTATCTTGTCTTGAAACTAACTTTTTTAGGGTGATTTGTGTGATAGTTAAAAGATAACTCTGAGAGCATCTGAGTCCTCAGGTTTCACCGATTTTAGAACATCTAGTGTACACTGTTACCCCTGGGGCCTGGATAACACTCACATATAACCTGATAGTGAAACCCCAGTCAAAACAAAACAGATTCACCCGCGCCCTCAGAGCCTATAACCTGTGAATTAGGCCAATAAAGAAAAACAGACTCCAATTAAAGATGAAAACAAAAAGAAACCGTATTGGGGACTTTATACAATATCAAGGGGAAAGCAGGGGAAAAACCCGATGCAGACTAATAACCTTTAACAAAACAGTGGAAGTGAACAGTAAAATCCTGACTGTCCCAATTGGACTGCATGAAAATAATTGGTAAGTTCTACCCCAAATAGAAACGGTTACTTTACTCTTCTGGACTGGAGTGGCTGAGCCAGAGATGTGTTGCCCAGGACCTGCAACCTTTGGGCTGATCGAGAGCCTTCAGGGAGGAATGCTGGGGAGTCTCTTGCTGATGGTACAGGAACCCTGAAGAAGATGGCGGGCAGATGACACCTGTGTAGATGGAAGACAGTGGATGTGGTGCCTCTTCTATTCCTCTGACTGGTTTGCAGCTGGGTCAGATCTCTTGGTGGTCTCAGGAGAGAGAGAGAGCTGATGACCCATGCAAACACTGCCACTCAGATGGACAGCACCCATCATGGGCTGTGTCTGGACTTATAAAACCTTCAGGGCAGGAAACCCCAGAAGTGATTTTTACCACATGACCCCTCAGCGGGGACCAGTTCTGAGGTAAATATGAAAAAGGCGGAAAATTCCAGTCTGTGCCAGTTCTTGTTTACCACTCTGAGGAGAGCCCTTCCCTGTCCTGAGGTCACCTGGTATCCAGGCTCCATTTTGTTTTTCATGAACAGCCTAGAAATATCATTTAACATTATCAAATAAACATACAATTCATGTACTTAACCTTCACCAGAAGGTCAGCCTACAACACATGGGCATGTTAAAGACACTGGATTGATTATGGTGGGTGACCAAGGTAGATCTTGTTACAATAATCCCCGCCTTAATCACCCTGACTAGATTACTGAAATAGGATACACATAGCACTAAACCTGAAGACCTTTCTGAAGCCTCAGGTATCTGAGAGTACAATAAGTGAATGCTTGATAGTACAACTCAGTTCCATGATCTGCACCAGCTACTATTTAATTTCCAGGGGCAATTTCAGGCAACAGTGCTGAACTATAAATCATTTGGTTCCTGGCTTCATGGAAGACTACTTCTCTTCTTGTGTCATTTCATGTCAGCCAAACTACTCACAATTATAGTTTTCTGGATTTAATGGAAGGGGTGATGCAATAAAAATAATTCTTAGACTTTAAGTAAAGGGTCCTTTGATTCTGAAATTTGTTTTCTCCCTTACTTTATCAATATGATATACTTCAGTTAATACTTCAATGCCTGACTGGTCCATCAAGTTTTTGAAGAAGGGTAAATTAATGAAAGATTTAGGGATTAGAAGAACAAGGAGTTAAAGTTCTGCTTGGCTAAATAGATGAAAATGTGCCATTATTTCTAAGAATCCGGAATGTACCTTTGCTTAGAATAATGAACTGGACTATTTTAAACAGTATATTAATAAACAATATTTTGGGTGCCATGACTTAGCTATCACTACCACTCATGGGACTGTAGAATGATGAAAATGGAACTCAAAACTATTGCGGTCAAGAAGTATGGTAATAATAAGTAAAATAAATAAAATGTATGCTCTACAGTTCTTTATGTTAGGGTATGTCTATACTGCCACCCTAGTTCGAACTAGCGTGGCTAATGTAGACATTCGAACTTGCAAATGAAGCCCGGAATTTAAATATCCCGGGCTTTATTTGCATATTCCCGGGCGCCGCCATTTTTAAATGCCCCGTAGTTCTAACTACCTGCCCACGGCTACACGTGGCACGGACTAGGTAGTTCGAATTAAAGCTCCTAATTCGAACTACTGTTAAACCTTCTTGCAGGAGGAATAACGGTAGTTTGAATTAGGAGCTTTAATTCGAACTACCTAGTCTGTGCCGCGTGTAACTGCGGGCAGGTAGTGCGAACTATGGGGCATTTAAAAATGGCGGCACCTGGGAACATGCAAATAAAGCCTAGGATATTTAAATCCCAGGCTTCATTTGCAAGTTCGAATGCCTACATTAGCCACGCTAGTTCGAACTAGGGTGGCAGGGTAGACATACCCTTAGGGATGTGCTGAGTTTCTGTAGAAACCGTGAATCATGTGCAGTGGCCAATTCTTAACAAGTGGGAATGCAAGCAGTGTGCAATGCTGACTCTACTATATTTTTTGCCCACAGCATATTTTTTATAACCAGCAGAAGCCAAGAAAATCTAGGAAGGCTCAAAAGCACCATCAGGCCCAAAATATAAAGATGATTTAAAAAATTTTTGGTACACCTAATAGTTTATTTTCATTTTGCTTGTAGGTGCCATTAGCTCCCTCACCATGACTCATGTGAAGTGTTGCCAGCCTTACACTCAAGCTGCAATGACTGCTGGCAGTGCTGTTCTTAAATGCCCAGAATAAACCAACCCAAGAGGGGCTGGAAAACAGCTTCCAAAACAGCAGTATTGACAGAAAACTCTATCTAGTGAATAACTCTAGTAGCCAGTGACAGTATGCTGAACAAACAAGCACTCATATTGATTACTAGCGAGGCAGACCCACCCTTGCACACACTGATGGATTCCTGCTACCTCTCATTAACTCACACTGGCACTTGGAGCTCAAAGGATTGTTCCCGATTAGCAAGTTTTTACTCTTTTTATGGTGAACATGCAGCAGTTTACCTCGGTGTTACTCTCAGCCAATGCTACAGTCCACAGGCCTGGGAATGCCAGCTACTAGCTCCCCTAGTTCAAACTTGGGAGCCTAATGTAGGCATTCGAAGTTGAAAATCAAGCACAGGATTTAAATATCCCGCACTTGATTTGTATCTTCCCGGTCGTCCGCCATTTTTTAAATTTACAAGTCCGGACTAACTGCAACTTCGAATGCCTATTTTAGTCTCCCTGGTTCGAACTAGAGGGCTAGTGTAGACATACTCTGAAAGAGATCTGCTCAAACTAAGGGAAGAGTTTCTGAAACAAGGACAAGCTTTTATTTTTCTAAGCTAAACATTTCTAGAACCAATACAGATGGATATTCTATGAATGAAAGTCAGATGGTATGTGTGGGCAGTAAAATATATGCCATACCTGCTGGCTGGTTCATATACTTTGTCTTTAATAAATACAGCATTATGATTTGAATGGCTGCACTACTGTATAAATAATCCCAGCTGGGTGTATGTGCAGTTATGTGGACAAACTGGCAACAATAATGTACAGATAGATATAGTATTGCAGAGGATAGGGCTAAAATAAATATCTGCAGCCCTGCAAAATGTGGGCAATCTAGCATGAAAGTTGTACCATGTGCAGAAGAATTCACAGAAGCTTAACTAAAGAGAATGTGCATGAAGATTTCTAATACGCCCACATTACAGAGATATGCCAGTAAGTTTAATCAAATACTTTTCTGCTTGCACGACTGTGATACCTAAAGCTGCTAGAATCATTTATAGACATATGTAGGAGGAATTCTTTTTTGTAATGCTACATTTCTGATTCTCTCACCAAAACTGTAGATTTGTTGTGTGGAAGAGGAAACTGCTGTAGCTTCCAAACAGTCAGTGCCAACTAGCCATAAACATGGGGACATCTCTCCTAGGGTACATCTACACAGCAGCATTTATTTCTGAATAACTAATGTTATTCCAAAATAACAAAGAGCGTATCTACATTCTTTTGAAATAATGGCAAGCTGGAGGACTCCCATAACCCTCATTTTATGAGGAGTAAGGGAAGTCGAAGGAAGAGTGTTCTTCCTTCAACTTTCTGCTGTGTAGACAGCGTCAAAAGCCGAATTAAGCTATTTCAGCTTAAACTACTCAATTGATGTAGCTCAAGTTGTGTAGTTAATTCAACTTTTGCCCTACTGTGTGGACGTGCCCCCAAGTATTATCCGAATTAATGTTTCAGTAATGACCATAGCACTCATATAGCAGAAAATAAATTAGCTGCCAATAGCTTTAAGTTATAGAACAATATAATGTTGCTCTATTTTGCTCTTAGCTCCACATGGTGGATCTCTGCTGTATGTCAAACTCCCACTGAATTTTTGTTGCTATAGGAATCACTTCATCCACAAGTACAGCAGCTGAATGCTGCACAGTAATAATACCCAACAGCTTCTGAAAAGAAATGAACACCATTTCAAATCATAACTACAATGGTTTCTTCGTTTTCTTAGAGATTTCAGTAGCCCCTCTTTTCTTCTATTTTATGTCATTTAAACATTTCAGTCAAATTCAAGACAATCATAATGAACCCCCAAAAGTGTGATTTAATCAGTCTTAAGAAATCCTCTCATGTCAACTATTATTATACATTACCGGCTACGTCTACACTGGCCCCTTTTCCGAAAGGGGCATGCCGGGACGTGTTAGTTCGAACCAAACCCCTTGGTTCGAACTAATGTTACTCCTCATTTTCTGGAGGTACCCTAGGTGCTACAGGACTACTCTTTTTTTTTAAGTTACAGACTAACACGTCTATCTCTCTGAGACTTATAAACTACAGAATAAATTATTCTTTCTAAGTGCCAAGAAGACTGTTGTGTGGGTGGGTGGGTGGGTGGATAGATAGATTATGCTAAAATGACCAAAATGTTTTAATTTCAATATTACTAGTAATGTTTGACCACTAGCAGCATTTATAATACTAACCACTACTTATAAACTGATTTTGAGATTATACAAGAATCATTAGCTAGTACTATCAAAATGAAATCAGTTATGAGAAAGTATTCAGATTGATGTAACACCTGTATGGTCAGTCCCCTCTGAGTTCTTTGCCTCTAACTTCCTCTCCAAGCAACTGAAGGATATTTTTGGTGTACAACAAATGGCCAGCGTCCCATGGGGGGAGGGAAGGGGAGGAAGGGCTTGGTGCTAGGGAACAAATTCAGTCATAATGTACACAGGTGAGATGTCTAAGGAAGTCAATGCTTCAGCCTAAGATTCTCAAATTCTCCTTCTCATAAACTGTTTCTCTGACCTAGTCAGAGCCTCAGCAATTTGACTTTACTTTCACTAAACTAGGTTAGCACTGTCATGGCAACCGAGAGTCAGACTGAAAAAAGTCACGAGACAGTCTTATGTCACAAGATTTTTAAATAGATTAAATTGTGTCCTTTTTGTTTGCTTTTTGAGCCTTTAGAGTCCATATTGCCAATCTTTACTTTGCACCCACAAGGTCTAGAAGCTTATTTAAAAAAAAGCCAAAATTTTCACCTAAGAACATAAGAATGGTTGTATTGGATTTGCCCAATGGTCCATCTAGACAAGTATCCTCTCTTCCAGCAATGACCAATGGCAGATGCTTCAAAAGGGAATGAACAGGACAGTCCTCAAGTGACCTATCTCCTGTTGTCAAGTTGAAGCATCAGCAATTAAAGACTTAGGGACACTCAAAGCATGGAGTAGCATCCCTGAACATCTTGGCTAATAGCCATTGATAGATCTAACCTCCATGAAAATAATCTAATAAAATGAATTCCAGGAGCTGGAGCTTTAAGAACACCAAATACCAAAAGACATGTAATAAAATCAATGTTGTGAAGGCCAGGTACACAAAAGAGCTAGATAAATTCATGGAAGATAGCCATTGATGGACCTATTAGCCAGGTTGGGTAGGAATGGTGTCCCTGGCCTGTGTTTGTCAGAGGCTGGGAATAAGTGACAGGAGTGGGATTGCTTGATGTTTACGTGTTCTGTTTATTCCTTGTAGGGTGCCTGCATTGGCTAGTGTTGGAAGAAAGGACAGTTGGCTAAATGAACTTTTGATCTGAGCCAGTATGGCCGGTCTTATGTTCTTATATTACCACTAGAACCAGAGCTAGTCCAATGTCTTGTGCCTCATTTTCTTTTAATTCTTCAAAACACAAAGATTCCTTAAATCCTCAGGCACAAATATACAGCCATGTCAACAACTGTGACAGTCCATATATAATGCATGCCTAGTTGGTGTGACACTTTGGCCGTCTTTAGTGGCAGCTCTACCAGCCAGAGACTGATGTTCCTGCTGCAGCCTTAGCTAACAGAGATGTGTCTTTCAGTTCACGCAGTAAAGGCTCGTGTATTAGATTCCAGAATTCCCAGATTTGATCCCAGCTGCCACTGACCAGGATTTCTTGACATCACAAGTTGGGCCTCATCTGGGAAATAACTGGGAAATTTGTGAGGCTAGGGGTATATTTCCTCAGGTAGGGGAAGTATGTAACCCATGTTTCCTCGGTGTGGCATTCTGTCCCCTTTTGGTGTTGGCTAGGCCAGCTAGAAATTGATGACTCTGCTACAGCTTTGGCTAGGAGACATATGTCTTTTGGCTCATGAATTAGGCTCCAAAGATCTCAGGTATGCTCCTGCCCACTGCTGCTGACCAGGGTCTGTTGGCATTAGAAAAATATTAGAATTAAAAACACATTCCAAGGTAGATTCTTTACTTATATCTCTTTTTGGGGAATCAAATATTTGCCATATGCTATTTTTTTGGACTCCTTAAAGATATTCTCCTCTTTCTTCAAAGGATGTTAGATGTCACTTCAATCTTTTTTAAAAAAACTTTGTCTAATTTAAATATTTCTTAATATAGAGAGATTTAGTAATTACAGGCAGGGATTAAAAAGATCATTGATTAGAACTCTATTCTTCAGTCAAAATGCCATGATTATGCTCACTTTAAAGTCAATATGAATCTTGCTCTTGATTTCCTTGAGAACAAGACTGGGCCCCAAAATAGCACTTTTAAGTCTGCTTCGTTTATTCAACAGTGTCCCTCAGTTTGATCAGCGGGAGAGAAATGTAAATTGAATTCCAAAACAGCAGTCCGCAAAGCCAATTTAAGATGACATTGTAGCATATTAGTACTAAACCTCTGAAAAAGCTCTTATATACTTAATTAATACTCTGTTAGGCTAACAAGTGAACGAATAGCCTATTACATGTTTATCATTATTAAACCTGTTACATGACTATTCCATTTATGGGGAACAGAAGCTTGCCATAATCCAGTTTCATGTTTTATAAAATCAAATCACCATTAAATGGATACTTGAAAAAGGAATAAACTTTCTAAAGGACAGAATTTATTATACCCGAAACTATGCAAAAACAGATGCTTAGTTGTGTCCCCCTTTGTAAATCCTAATTACAGTAAAATTATATGTTATAATAATTTTGTTTAGTATTCTTTTTGTGAGTCAACTGAGTCAGGCTTCTAAAAGCTCCCAGTAACTTTGTCAATGCAACCCAATAGAGCCACAACTGTTTATTACCTATCAGACTGCTACTTTATCTATTTAGTGTCAACAATTAGCTCTCTGAAACAACAAAAAGGTAGTTTCTCTTTCAATTACAGCATTGATTCTGGGACTTTTAGGTTCTATGTTCCCTCTTCCAGGAGATCTCTTTCAGTAGGTTCTTAAGCACTACATTGCTACATTCTGATACATTTAGGATTTGTCTACACAGATATTTGGTCCAATTTACATGAATTAAAATACACATTTTTATTAAAACACTTCAACTCTGTGGTTAGACAAAAGCTTGCTCATCTTCGCCATGTGTCAGCTAGCATATGTCAAAATCCTAGTGTAGACTCAGCAAATTGTAGTTTTACATTAGCTGTCAAGGTAAACCATGAGGTACATGTTAAAAGCATCTTTCTTCCTAATGAAGACAAGGCTATTGACTAGTATGTTGTGTTATGATAGACTCATACATACCATTGGAAGTTTAAAAGGTCATCAAGTCCAGCCCCCTGCACTCATGACAACACCAAGCACAATCTAAACGTCTAACCTGCTCTTAAAAATCCCCAATGATGGAGATTCTGCAGCCTCCCTAGGCAGTTTATTCCAATGTATAACCATTTCTAACAGTTAGGAAGTTTCACAATGTCCAACCAAAGCTTCCCTTGCTGCAATTTGAGCCCATTGCTTCTTGTCATATTATCAGCTGTTAAGGAGAATAATTTATCTCCCTTCTCCTTGTAACAACCTTTTATGTACTTAAAAGCTGTTATGTCCCTTCTCAGTCTTCTCTTTTCCAAACTAAACAAACCCAGTTCTCTCAATCTTGCCTCAGAGGTCATGTATTCTAGACCTTTAATCATTTTTGTTGTTCTTCTCTGGACATTCTCCAGTTTGTCCACATCTTTTCTGATATGTGGCAACCGGAAGTAGACACAGTATTCCAGCTGAGGCCTAATCAGTACAAAGTAGAGTGGGAAAAATTATTTCTCACGTCTTGCTTACAACACTTCTGGTAATACATCCCAGAATAATGTTTGCTTTTTCTTTGCAACAGTGTCACACTATTGATTCATATTTAGCTTCTAGTCTATGATGACCCCTAGATTCCTTTGGGTATGTCTACACTAGCCCCCTACATTGATCTAGGGAGGCTAATGAGGGCGACCGGAATTGCAAATCAAGCCCGGGATTTAAATATGTTAGAAATTAACTAACCCGAAGTAACTGCCTGCGTCTACACACGGCAGTGAAACGGGATTCTGATTTAAAGCCCCTAATTCGAATTAGCTGGTAAACTTCATTGCAGGAGGAATACCAGATAATTCTAGTTAGGGCTTTAAATCGGAATCCTGTTTCACTGCCGTGTGTAGACGCGAGCACAGTTACTTCGGGCTAGTCAATTTCTAAAATGGCTACCTGCTGGGAACATGCAAATCAAGGCTAGATTTGCAATTCCAGTCACCCTCATTAGCCTCCCTAGATAGATCTAGGGAGCTAGTGTAGACATACCCTTTCTGCAGTAGTCCTTCCTAGAGAATCATTTCCTATTTTGTATGTTTGAAACTGATTGTTCCTTCCCAAGTGGAGCACTTTGCATTTGTCCATGTTAAATTTCATTCTATTTACCTCAGACCATTTCTCCGGTTTGTCAAGTTCATTCTGAATTATAATCCTATCCTCCAAGGCACTTGCAAAGCCTCCCATCTTGGCATCATCCACAAATTTCATATGCCTACTCTCTATGTATGTCTACACTACAGCACTAATTCGAACTAACAATTTGAACTAAGCTAATTCGAACTAGTGCATCTAGACCTAAAAACTAATTCAAATTAGCGTTTTGCTAATTCGAACTAGCATGTCCATATTGAATGGACCCTGAACCGAAGTTAAGGCTTGCCGGAAGCAGTGCCGGCAGGGCATCAGGTTAGGACTTAGAGCGTGGAGCTGCTGCCTCAGGCTAGCCGAGGGCTGTGCTTCAAGGGACCCGACCCCCACCCCGGACAGACAGTTCTACCTCGATGAGGGACAGCAAAGCAGTCCTGTCCTGGAGTGCCCTGAGTGCCTGCAATCGGCACATCACAGCACTCGGCCATCAGCCTGGCTGCACTTGCCACAGGCTGCCATCCGGGGGGGTCAATCGGGGGGCTGTCAGGATCCAGGAGACCCTACAAGAGAACTTCCACCCCGAGGAGTCTGCAGAGCCACCCCAGTCCTCCCCATCGGGGGCTCGTACCCCAGTCCTCCCTCACCTCCTTCCACTTACCCCTCCCTAGCCCCCCTTCCTGATGTAAAAAATAAAGGACACGTGTGTTCAAAAATAGAAACTCTCTTTATTTAACAAAACTGGGCCTGGGGGGAGGGGATTAACCTCTGGGGAGACTGAGAAAAGGAGGTGGGAGAGGGGAAGAGAGAGGGTGGGAGAGGGAAGGGGGAAACCTGGGTGGAGGGAGCTGGAAGGGGGAAGCCAGGGGAAGAAGGAGGAGGGGAAGTATAAAACTATGGTACGCCATATCTTCAGTACTGTGTACAGATGTGGTCTCCTCACCTCAAAAAAGATGTTTTGGCCTTGGAAAGGGTTCGGAAATGGGCAATTAAAATGATTAGGGGTTTGGAACAGGTCCTATATGAAGAGAGGCTAAAAAGACTGGGACTTTTCAGCTTAGAAAAGAGGAGACTGAGGGGGGATATGATAGAGATCTATAAAATCATGAGCGGTGTGGAGAGAGTGCATCAAGAAAAGTTCTTCATTAGTTCCCATAAAAGAAGGACTAGAGGACACCAAATGAAATGAATGGGTAGCAGGCTTCAAACTAATAAGCGAAAGTTCTTCTTCACAAAGCAAACAGTCATCCTGTGGAACTCCTTGCCACAGGAGGCTGTGAAGGCTAGAACTAGAACAGAGTTTAAAGAGAAGTTAGATAAAGTCATGGAGGTTGGGTCCTTGGAGTGCTATTAGGCAGGGGGTAGGAACGGTGTCCCTGGCCTCTGTTTGTGGAAGGCTGGAGATGGAAGGCATGAGACAAATGGCTTGGTCATTGTCTTTGGTCCATCCCATCCAGGGTAGCTGGTGTTGGCCGCTGTCGGCAGACAGGCTACTGGGCTAGATGGACCTTTGGTCTGACCCAGTATGGCCGTTCTTATGTTCTTATGTTCTAAGCTCAGGACTCAGGGTCGGGGGTCTCACTGGACCTCCTTGATTTTTTACGCAAACCTGCTCCTGGGTTCTCATGTGGCCTTTAGGGCAGGATAGCTGCCAGCCTGGCCACCAGACGGCCACTTTCCTGTGCCTAGTGCAGAAGTAGTGGATGTTGGAGGCCTCCCCCCAAACCTGGATGAGGTCCACGATCTCCACATTAGATCAGGCGGGCGCCCGCCTTTTGCGGCCCCGGGCAGGCTCCTGGGAGCCACCAGCCTGGTCCCGGGAAGAGGCGGAGGGCTAGGAGGCAGCGGGTGGCTGGCTCGTGCTGTGCCAGGTGCAGGGTCTGCTGGCTGGGTACTGGCAGGCTTGCACCTGGCACAAGCACCGTAGACAGACCATGGCCCTTTAAGGGCTCCGGGGCCGGGAAGAGGGCAGAAGAGTTTCCCTGGTTTGGCCCAGAGTGGCCACCAGGGAAAGCTGGGAAGGGTTAGCCTCCCCCTAGTTCGAATTAAGCGGCTACACAGCTCTTAATTTGAACTACTTAATTCGAACTAGGCGTTAGTCCTCGTAGAATGAGGTTTACCTAGTTCAAATTAAGCACTCCGCTAGTTTGAATTAAGTTCAAACTAGCGGTTTGTATGTGTAGCACCTATGAAAGTTAATTCGAACTAACGGCAAAAGGTTTCAATGTTTTCTTCATTTATGGGAGGAATGGAGAAACCTTTTTGGGACTGGGGGTCACTGATGCACACAAAAAATCAGTTGGGGGCCACACAAGTGAAAAGTAAAAAAAAATCTTCCGAAACCTCCCAACACTTATTGATGTGGCCCCAACTGAGACACCTCACTACTCTACTGCCACAACCACACAGGGTGAGGGGAAGGGAAAGGGGAAACTGAGGTTCAGGGCTTCCCATAGACCGATAAAAAGGCGTCTTTTTAAAAATGGAAGTCAAATCCTAGTGAGGAAAATAGAAAGGAGCATAAACTTTGTTCAAATTAAGTATAAAAAGGCGTTTGAAGAACAGCTAGCCAAAAACTCAAAAAGTAATAGCAAAATGTTTTAAAGTACATCAGAAGCAGGAAGCTGGCTAAACAACCACTGGATACTAAAAGAGCACTCCAAGATGATAAAGTCATTGCGGAGAAGCTAAATGAATTCTTTACTTCGGTCTTCATTGCTGAGGATACTGGGGAGATTCCCAAACTTGAGCAATTCTTTTTAGGTGACAAATCTGAGAAATTGTCCCAATTTGAGGTGTCATTAGAGGCGGTTTTAGAACAAATTGATAAACTTAACAGTAACAAGTCATCAGGACCAGATGGCATTCACTCAAGAGTTCTGAAAGAACTTAAATGTGAAATGCGGGACTATTAACTGTGGTTTGTAACCTATCCTTTAAATCAGCTTCCATACCTAATGACTGGAAGATAGCTAATGTGACGCCAATATTTAAAAAGGGCTCTAGAGGTGATTCTTACAATAACAGACAGGTCAATATCGGACAAATTAATCTAACATCAGTACCGGGCAAATTAGTTGAAACTATAGTAAAGAATAAAATTGTCAGACATATAGATGAACATAATTTGTTGGGGGAAAGTCAACATTGTTTCTGTAAAGGGAAATCATACCTTACTAATCTACTAGGCGGTGTCTACATTGCATCTACACAGCACTTATTTCGAAATAGAGCACTCTTCCTCCAACTTCCCTTACTCCTCATACAACAAGGGCTCATCTACATTGGCCCCTTTTCCGGAAGGGGCATGGTAATTTTTGAGAACGTAATAGGGAAATCCACGGGGGATTTAAATATCCCCCGCGGCATTTAAATAAAAATGTCCGTCGCTTTTTTCCGGCTTCTAGAAAAGCCGGAAAAGAGCGTCTACACTGGCCAGATCCTCCGGAAAAAAGCCCTTTTCCGGAGGATCGCTTATTCCTACTTCGAAGGAATAAGTTAGCAGCATTTTAAACATGATTTTGCACTCAGTCCAGACACCATACTTTCAAAAACATGTTACCTAACATGTTACTTAATATGCCAAGTATGATTGGCACCAGAGGAGAGCAACAGTTTTAAATGCAACCTATTTGTCTTGTCTAGACATATACAATGTGTCCTGTCTTTAATTTTTTGCTGAATTATGTTGTGCTACTCAGATAATATCATGATGTATTATATTATCTGTGACAGGCTACAATACGAGATAATTAAATATTTGGATAGTGATTCTTCATATTATTTATAAAAATGAATGATAAAAAGACCTATTTAATAATGTAACTCAGTCAGCTTCTCCAAGATTGTTTTTTATGGTGCCATATATTTTCATGGGTTTGTGAAGAACAAGTCATGCCAAACTAATCTGATAGCTTTCTTTGATAAGATAACGAGCCTTGTGGATAAGGGAGAAGCGGTGGATGTCATATACCTAGACTTTAGTAAGGCATTTGATACGGTCTCGCATGATATTCTTATTGATAAACTAGGCAAATATAACTTAGATAGGGCCACGATAAGGTGGGTGCATAATTGGCTGGATAACCATAGTCAGAGAGTTGTTGTTAACGGTTCTAAATCCTGCTGGAAAGGGATAACAAGTGGAGTTCCTCAAGGGTCTGTTTTGGGACCCGTACTGTTCAATATCTTCATCAATGATGTAGATATTGGGATAGAGAGTACGCTTATTAAGTTTGCAGATGATACCAAACTGGGTGGGGTTGCAACTTCTTTGGAGGATAGGGACATAATTCAAAATGACCTTAGCAAGTTAGAGAAATGGTCAGAGGTAAACAGGATGAGGTTTAATAAAGAGAAATGCAAAGTGCTCCACTTAGGAAGGAACAATCAGTTCCATACATACAAGATGGGAAGTGACTGTCTAGGAAGGAGCATGGCGGAAAGGGATCTAGGGGTCATAGTGGACCACAAGTTGAATATGAGTCAACAGTGTGATGCCGTTGCAAAAAAAGCAAATATGATTCTAGGTTGTATCAACAGGTGTGTTGTAAGCAAAACTCGAAGTCATTCTGCCGCTCTACTCTGCACTAGTTAGGCCTCAGCTGGAGTACTGTGTCCAGTTCTGGGCGCCACATTTCAAGAAAGATGTGGAGAAATTGGAAAGGGTACAGAGAAGAGCGACAAGAATGATTAAAGGTTTAGAGAACATGACCTATGAAGCCAGGCTTCATGAACTGGGCTTGTTTAGTTTGGAAAAAAGAAGATTAAGGGGGGACATGATAGCGGTTTTCAAATATCTAAAAGGGTGTCACAAGGAGGAAGGAGAAAATTTGTTCCTCTTGGTTTCTGAGGACAGGACAAGGAGTAATGGGCTTAAAGTGCAGCAGGGGAGGTTTAGATTGGACATTAGGAAAAAATTCCTAACTGTCAGGGTGGTCAAATATTGGAATAAATTGCCAAGGGAGGTGGTGGAATCTCCCTCTCTGGAGATATTTAAGAACAGGTTAGATAGACATCTGTCAGGGATGGTGTAGACGGAGCTTGATCCTGCCTTGAGGGTGGGGGGCTGGACTCGATGACCTCTCGAGGTCCCTTCCAGTCCTATTATTCTATGATTCTATGATTCTATTGCTTTTCTAGTCTTGTTCTAAGTGTGTCAAAATGATGAGTCTTTCAAAACTTCCCTTCATTGGAATCTAAAGAAATAACATATCCATGGTGTTCAGCTGATATTTAGATGGGCTGGCAATTCAGGAAGCTAAAAAAACCTCCTGTTTATCTAGACACACACAACTCATGTTGGATATCTGCATGACATGAGATAATTGCTCAGGTCCTTGTTTTTACTGAATAATGATTAAGGCTGTGTAACGGGGTCCACTATTTGTGTGAGCGCCTCTTGGTGGCTGAGGGGAATCTTACAGTCTCTACTTGCTTGTCTGTAGGCAAAGCAGCATCCAGTAAATGGCCAGAGATAAGCTTCTACACAATACCCAAAACTTGAAATAAGATATGCAATTTGTGTAGCTCACGTTGCATAGCTTATTTTGAAATAGCTTATTTCATCATTTGGCGCTGTCTACACAGTGCCAAATTTTGAACTAAAGCACTATTTTGAATCATCCCTTACTCCTCATAGAATGGTGTTTACAGGGATGGCAAAATAGTGTGTCTGCTATATTTCGAAACAACAGACGCATTCAAAAGATGTGGGGTAGCTATTTCAGGATATCTCTGGTTTCAAGCTTTTCAGAGCTCTGTGAAGCTCAAAAGTTTGTTCCTTCTACCAACAGAAGTTGGCTCAGAAAAAGATACGACCATACATATCAGCAAACAGCAAAGAAGCCAACAGCATGGAAATTTACCTGTTGGGTGACCCATTCAGGGAACAGATTAAATGGCTCAAGACTGAGTACTAGAAAACAAAATACCATAACTGCATCTCTGGCAACTAGATGATACTGTACCTGTGTTATCATGAGTTTGATCAGGTGTTGAGGACCGTATCAACACTCATGCCCAATGACCTGTCAGCTGGGATGGTGACCTGCTGGCCACAAAAGCCAGCATGGGAGCTGATGGGAGCCAACAGCAGATGCTGTATGTTGCAAATTACTTTGCTAATGAAACTAGTCCTAGAGGAGGCTTTGCCACAAGAGCAGCTGCAGCACTTCCTGGAGCCATATTTTGATAACCTTTTTGATGGCCTCTTATCTTACCCACAGAAGGACTAGGCTGTTATGGAACTGTCAGCTGCAAAAGAAAAAGAAAAGCTGCACCAGAGTCTGGTAAATTTATAGCTCCATTTTAGCATATATTAATATAGGAATGGAAAGAATTTCTGCTCTCTGAATCAAAGATTAAGCCCCAGGTAGCAGCATGTTTCTGCCAATGGTGGATTGCATGACAGTACCCAGGTGTGCCCCGTCCGCCTTCTCACCACATGGAATTGAAAATGGGCCCAAGAATTGAAAGAAGTAAACAACCATCTAAATGAGAATATGTATTGGAAGGCACACATTTTTCCCAGTCTCAGTGCTGAACAATCCTCTGGCACCCATAGAAATGACCACCTCCAACCCCATCGCTAAGTGTGCGACAAATGTAGAAGGAAGGGAAAGGAGAATGGTAGGGCAGGCAACATGCAATGAGAGAGGGGCATTTTGTGTCATAGTTTAACTGTTTGCACTTGTTTAGGCACTCTGTTGTGGTGTGCTAAATGCAGCTGGCCTCCTAGGCAATGGTTTAAGATTGTACTTTTCCAATACAAGTGTAAAAATAAAGGTTTTTATTTTATAAAGAAACTTTACTGCCATCACTGCAGCAAAGCATATACTTTGCATTTCAAATAACAATAGAAAAAACCTGATCAGAGACAAGTTGCATGCAAAACCCAAGTCTCAATGCAGCTATACACATCATTCCATACATCTGTTCTTTACATTAATCCATACTGTTGTCTTCTCTTTCTCCCCACATTTCATAAGCTGTCATGTCATTCCAAAATACAATGCCTGGTCCTTAGTTTGGATTAACTAACAGCAATGAGGTGTAACAGTTAATCCGAACTAAGGATTTAGTTCGGATTAACTTCTGCCTGCCGCTTGTAGCCACGGGAAGTCAGAAAAAAAAATAAAGGGGAAAGCCGAGCTGGAATGTAATAGGGAAAAAAATAGTTTCTAAGTACCTAAAGGCTAGATAGTCAAAAGAGGCAGATAAGAACCATTAATTAGCAAACAACAAATGGTCAAGTAACACTTAAAGACTGACAAAACATGTAGATGGTATCGTTCTACATAGACAAAGAACCATTGTCACTTCCACTGTTCGGTAGATTAATAATGACCCCGATCCATCGTCTATAGCCAAGCCCTTCGATACAACCGCATCTGCTCTAATCCCTCTGACAGAGACCAGAAGCTTCAGGATCTCTACCAAGCATTTATAAACCTCAACTATCCACCCAGAGAAATAAAAAAGCAAATTGAAAGAGCCAGACGAATACCTAGAAACCATCTACTTCAAGACAGACCCAAGAAAACCAACAATAGAACACCACTTGTCATCAACTACAACCCCCAACTTAAACCTGTCCAACACATTATCAATAAACTACAGCCTATATTGGAACAGGATACCATACTCCAAGAGGCTCTGGGAGACAGACCCATAGTCTCCTAGGGTAAGTCTACACTACAAAGTTAGTTCGAACTAACGGAGCGCTAGTGTAGCGCCTAGGAAAGTTAGTTCGAACTAACGTCCGTTAGTTCGAACTAACGGAGCACTTAGTTTGAACTAGGTAAACCTCATTTTATGAGGATTAAGCCTAGTTCGAACTAGCTAGTTCGAATAAGGGCTGCGTAGACCCTTAATTAGAACTAGTGGGAGGCTAAGGCTTCCCAGGTTTCCCTGGTGGCCACTCTGGCCAACACCAGGGAAACTCTATTGCCCCCCTCCCGTCCCCGGAGCCCTTAAAGGGCCACGGGCTGGCTACACAGTTTGTGCCAGTTGCAAGGCTGCCAGCACCCGTGCCAGCACAGCCTGCACCTGCCACAGGATGAGCCAGCCATCCGAGGGCTCCCAGCCTTCCACTGCTCCCCAGGACCAGCCTGGCGGCTCCCAGGAGCCAGCCCGGGGGTGCAAAAGGCGGGCGCCCGCCTGGTCAAGTGTGGAGATCGTGGACCTCATCGAGGTTTGGGGGGAAGCCTCCAATGTCCACGATCTCCACACTAGCCACCAGAACGCGGCCGTCTACGGCCACATGGCTGCCAGCCTGGCAGCCAGGGGCCACCAGCGCAGCCGGGAACAGGTCCGCTGCAAGGTCAAAGACCTGCAGCAGTCCTACTCCCGGGCCTGCCAGCCAGGGGCCGACCCAGAGGCCTGCCCCCACTTCCACGCCCTGGACCGCCTCCTGGGGGCTCATGCCGTCCCTGCCCCCCGGGACGTGCTTGACCCCGGGGCAGAGGGCTCGCTCCTGGAGACGGAGGAGGAGGAGGGCTCTGAGAGCCAGGGGAGCCTGCCGCCAGCCTGCCCGGGACCTGGGACCCCCGAGGCACCCCATAGAGCCACTCGCCTGCGTCATCTGAGGCCGGGGAGGCATCCACCTGTGAGTACCATCGTGTTCCCCTTATGTGTATGGGGGGCTGGGGCGAGAGGGAGCCCCGGGACCGTGCGCCTGGGCCTTGCCCACCATGGAGCAGCAGCTGGGGATGCTGCAGGGGCCCTGGCCTTGCAGAGGGGAGCTGGGTTTCACACACCTGGGCCCCTGGGGTAATTGACCGCTGGTCTTGTTGCACCACAGCCGCAGCACCTGGGACTGCAGGGCACACCACCCGGCCTGCAGCAGCCACCCACGCCCGGGCAAGCAGGATAGCCAGGAACCAGGAGGAGTACCAGAGGTGGCACCTCCGGTTCCTGGATCGACAGCTCCGTCTCCAGGACCACTGGGTCCAGGAGGACCTGAGGCTGCGCCGGAGGAGTCTGGAGGCCCTGGAGGAGCAGGGCCGTGCCCTGCGAGGCCACCTCCAGAGCCTGCTGGACCACTTCCCATTTCCTCCTCCCCCTGCTCCCCCTCTTGCTCTCCCTGCTCCTCCTGCTCCCCCTGCTCCCCCTCCTGCTCCTGCTTCCGCCACACCCTCTGTCCCTCCTGCCCCCCCCTCCACAACCATTTCCCACCGACGCCCCCGGAACCGCAGTGTGGCGAGACGGGAGAGGCAGCTGGACTCCCACCCCTGAGCTTTCCTTTCCCTTCCTCCCTTCCAGCTCCCTCATCCCAGGTTTCCCCCCCCTCCAACCCTCACTCCTCCCTTCCCGCACCCAGTTATGTTAAATAAACAGACGTTTTTGTTTCAAAAACAGGTGTCTTTATTTTACAGTAGATAGGGAGGAGAAAGGAGAAGGGGGGTAGGGTGGAAGAAGGCCCCAGTGAGGCATGCAGGGAGAGGTCAGTCCTCCTCCTCCTCCACCAGGAAACTCTCCCGCAGGGCTTCCCGGATCCGGACGGCCCCCCGCTGGGCTTCCCGGATGGCGGCGGTGCGGGGCTGACTGTAGTGTCCAGCCATGCGGTCAGCCTTAGCCATCCAGGCTGGCAGGAAAGCCTCCCCCTTTCGCTCACACAAATTGTGGAGCACACAACATGCCGCCACCACGGGAGGGATGTTGTGCTCGGCCAGGTCCAGACGGGTGAGGAGGCATCGAAAGTGGGCTTTCAGTTGCCCGAAGGCCCCCTCCACCACGATGCGGGCCCTGGTCAGCCTGGCATTGAAGGCCTGGCGGGAGGGATTGAGGTGCCCCGTGTAGGGCTTCATCAGCCACGGCTGCAGTGGGTAGGCGGCATCCCCCACCAGGCACACGGGCATGTCCACGTCCCCGACCCTGATGTGGCGGTCGGGGAAGAAGGTCCCGGCCTGCAGCCGCTGGTACACGGAGGAGTTGCGGTACACCCGGGCGTCGTGTGCTTTTCCGGACCAGCCCACATTAATGTCCGTGAACTGGCCCCGGTGGTCACACACGGCCTGCAGGATCACGGAGAAGTACCCCTTTCTGTTGACGTACCGGGACGCCTGGTGTTCCGGGGCACGGATGGGGATGTGCGTCCCGTTGATGGCCCCCCCGCAGTTGGGGAAGCTGAGGGCACCGAAGCCCCGGATGACGGCGTCCGGGTCGGCGAGGCGGACCACCCTGCGGAGCAGCACCTGGTTGATGGCCTTGACCACCTGCGGAGAGAGACACAGCAAAGCGCCAATCAGTGGGGCGCCCGGGTGGCTGGGAGCATGCGTGCCCTGGCAGTGCTCCGCGCCCCACTCCCGGAAGCAACCCCCCTGGCAGCATGTAGTACGGCCAGGACAGACAGACCCCTCCGGTGCGGGGCGCTTTCGCCTCCTCCCACCCCCTCTTTGTCCCTGGGGCGGCCCATCCCCTCCTCACAGCCCTCCTCCCCCCGGCTCGGTGGCCGACGAGTGCCGTACCTGCATGAGCACTGCTCCGACGGTGGATCTCCCCATGCCGAACTGGTTCCCGATGGATCAGTAGCTGTCCGGAGTGGAGAGCTTCCAGAAGGCGATGGCCACCCGCTTCTGGAGGGGGATGGCGGGTCTCATGCGAGTGTCCCTTCTGCGCAGGGCAGGGGCGAGCCACTCGCAGAGCTCCAGGAAGGTGTCCCTCCTCATCCTGAAGTTCTGGGTCCACTGTCGGTCCTCTCAGCGCTCCAGGACGATGCGGTCCCACCAGTCGGTGCTGGTGTCCAGACGCCAGACGCGGCGGGGCACGCCGGTGCCGGGGCGCCTCCGCGGCTCCTCCACGGCCCCCAGGGCGGCCAGGCGGAGAGGCAGGGGGCTGACATTCACCAGGTGGTGCCAGGCAGCCTCGAGCCATTGCTGGCAGGCTTGCAGCAGCAAGTCCAGAACGTGCACCAGAAGGTGCAGGGCGAGCCGTGGCTCCACGTTGCCACCTGCGGCAGCCCCCCCGAAAGGAAGCACCGACAGACGGGCACAGAGACCAACGCTTTGCTGTCCCTCGGCGAGGTTGGCAAGCAAGCAGGAAAAGCTGAGAACCGGCTGTCTAGGGGGGTCCCTTTAAGCTCGAGCCTCAGATAGCCTCAGACAGCAGCCACACAAAGCAACTACTGACCTGATGCCCTGCCAGAACCGGTTTCAGCTGCCCTTAAATGCCCCCCTGCGTCCAATCAGTGTGCACGCGCTAGTTCGAATTAGCAAAACACTAATTTGAACTAGTTTTTAGTTCTAGATGCGCTAGTTCGAATTAGCTTAGTTCGAATTAACTAATTCGAACTAAGTTAGTTCGAATTAGCGCTGTAGTGTAGACGTACCCCTATAGACAACCACCTAACCTCAAGATGATTCTTACCAACAACCACAGGACATACCACACTAATACCAACCCTGGTACCTTCCCTTGCAACAAACCCCGTTGCCAGCTTTGTCCATATTCATTCTGCTGATACCATTATTGGACCTAACCAAGTGAGTTATAAGATCAAGAACACATATTCCTGCACATCCAGAAATATAATTTATGCTATCATGTGCCGCAAGTGTCCGTCTGCTATGTGCATTGGACAAACATCTCAGACACTTTGCCAAAGGATTAATGCCCACAAAACAGATCTCAGACAAGATCACAAAAAAAAAAACCAGTTTCTTGCCATTTTAACCAGAAAGGACACTCTCTCAATGACTTAACCACCTGCATTCTGCTACAAAGACCTTTTACATCTGCACTTGAAAGGGAATCCTCTGAACTGTCATTCATGTTAAAATTCGACACTCTCCGAGAAGGAATGAACAAACACTCAAACTATGTTACCCATTACCAAGATAGCTTCCCCAATTATCACCTCTAATACCATTAGCTCACAAACATCCCACTCTCCCCACCTCTAATATCATCAATTCACAGACACTTACCTTCCTTCCCCCCCTCCCCTGCATCCCCCTCCTGTTCTGAAATGTGATTTGTCCTTTTCATATGTGTTCATTTTTTGAAAATTGTATCCTTTGGTATATATGGTTGTGACTATTTTCTTCCACTATTTGATCTGAGGAAGTGGGTCTGGCCCACGAAAGCTCATCATCTAATAAACCATCTTGGGTATGTCTACACTACCCTGCTAGTTCGAACTAGCGGGGTAATGTAGGCATACCGCACTTGCAAATGAAGCTCGGGATTTGAATTTCCCGGGCTTCATTTGCATAAGTGGGGAGCCGCCATTTTTAAATCCCCGCTGGTTCGAACCCCGTGTAGCGCGGCTACACGGGGCTTGAACTAGGTAGTTCGGACTAGGTTCCTATTCCGAACTACTGGTACACCTCGTGGAACATGGAACGAGGTGTACCGGTAGTTCGGAATAGGAATCCTAGTCCGAACTACCTAGTTCGAGCCCCGTGTAGCCGTGCTACACTGGGTTCGAACCAGCAGGTTTTAAAAATGGCGGCTCCCCGCTTATGCAAATGAAGCCCGGGAAATTCAAATCCCGGGCTTCATTTGCAAGTGCGGTATGCCTACATTACCCTCCTAGTTCGAACTAGGAGGGTAGTGTAGACATACCCATAGTTAGTCTTAAAGTGCTACATTGTCCTGCATTTTGCTTCAGCTACCCCAGACTAACACGGCTACATTTCTATCACTACCCGCCATACAGAATCTTTATTCAATCCATGGGTCTGAGAATCAAACTTGTGAATGAGTTGTAGTTCCAGTCCTTCCCTGTGTATTTGGCTTGTGGAATTGGTTTGTAACAAAACAGCTACTTGAAGATCTGTTAATGAATGCCCAGGGAGATTAAAGTGTTCTCCAACAAGTTTTAGTGCTTTCCCTTTATAGATATCTGATTTGTGTCTATTAATTTTTTCCTGTAACGACTGTCCAATTTGTCCAATATATATATTGCAGTGAGGCATTGTTAGCATTTGGTGGTGTAGATTAAATTACTAGATGTGCAGTTAAATGAGCCTCTGATTTGGTGGCTTATGGGGCTGGCTCCAGCAATGAATTCACTTGTATAGATATGTGGGCTGAGTTGACACTGCAGCTGATCTCAGGGCTAGGTTCCTGGATGTTTATGATGTAGCTGTGTAGCATGGTTACCAGAAAAATTTTGTTTCAGTTTGGGGAGTTGTCTGTAAGCGAGAATAGGTCTTTCCCCCAAGGCCTCCGAGAGTAAGGGATCATTTTCCAAGATAGATTGTGGATAATGCATTGACGGAGTTTGAATTGTGGACTGTAGTAATGACAAGTGAAATTCTGTTCAGTTGTTCTTAACTGAAGACATTTTTGTGGTTCCTTAACCTGGCTAATCATCTAGACCCATTTAAAAGGAGAGTTGGAAGTATTTCAAAGGGATGTTGTTAAGGGCCCAAAAGCAAACAATTCCGCTGTGTAGGAAAGATAGAAAATATGGCAAAAGACCAGCTTGGCTTAACAAGGAGTTCTTGCATGATCTCAAAATAAAAAAGGAGTCATATAAAAAATGGAAACTAGGACAAATAACAAAGGATGAATATAGGCAAGCAACACAGGAATGCAGGAGCAAGATTAGAAAGGCAAAGGCACAAAATGAGATCAAACTAGCTACAGGCATAAAGGGAAACAAGAAGACCTTTTATAAATACATTAAAAGCAAGAGGAAGACCAAGGACAGGGTAGGCCCACTGCTTAGTGAGGAGGGAGAAGCAGTAACAGGAAACTTGGAAATGGCAGAGATGCTCAGTGACTTCTTTGTTTCGGTCTTTACCGAGAAGTCTGGGGGTGTGCCTAACGTAGTGAATACAAGCAGAGAGAGGGTAAGTTTAGAAGATAGGATACACAAAGAACAAGTTAAAAATCACTTAGGAAAGTTAGATGTCAGCAAGTCACCAGGTCCTGATGAAATGCATCCCAGGATACTCAAGGAGCTGACAGAGGAGGTATCTGAGCCTTTAGCTATGATTTTTGAAAAATCATGGCAGACAGGGGAGATTCCAGAAGACTGGAAAAGGGCAAATATTGTGCCCATCTATAAAAAGGGGAATAAGAACAACCCAGGAAACTACAGACTGGTCAGTTTAACGTCTGTCCCAGGGAAGATAATGGAGCAGGTAATTAAGGAAATCATATGCAAACACTTGGAAGGTAATAAAGTGATAGGGAATAGCCAGCATGGGTTTGTGAAGAACAAGTCATGCCAAACTAATCTGATAGCTTTCTTTGATAGGATAACGAGCCTTGTGGATAAGGGAGAAGCGGTGGATGTCATATACCTAGACTTTAGTAAGGCATTTGATACGGTCTCGCATGATATTCTTATTGATAAACTAGGCAAATATAACTTAGATAGGGCCACGATAAGGTGGGTGCATAATTGGCTGGATAACCGTAGTCAGAGAGTTGTTGTTAACGGTGCTAAATCCTGCTGGAAAGGGATAACAAGTGGAGTTCCTCAAGGGTCTGTTTTGGGACCCGTACTGTTCAATATCTTCATCAATGATGTAGATATTGGGATAGAGAGTACGCTTATTAAGTTTGCAGATGATACCAAACTGGGTGGGGTTGCAACTTCTTTGGAGGATAGGGACATAATTCAAAATGACCTTAGCAAGTTAGAGAAATGGTCAGAGGTAAACAGGATGAGGTTTAATAAAGAGAAATGCAAAGTGCTCCACTTAGGAAGGAACAATCAGTTCCATACATACAAGATGGGAAGTGACTGTCTAGGAAGGAGCATGGCGGAAAGGGATCTAGGGGTCATAGTGGACCACAAGTTGAACATGAGTCAGTGTGATGCTGTTGCAAAAAAAGCAAATATGATTCTAGGTTGTATCAACAGGTGTGTTGTAAGCAAAACTCGTGAAGTCATTCTGCCGCTCTACTCTGCACTAGTTAGGCCTCAGCTGGAGTACTGTGTCCAGTTCTGGGCGCCACATTTCAAGAAAGATGTGGAGAAATTGGAAAGGGTACAGAGAAGAGCGACAAGAATGATTAAAGGTTTAGAGAACATGACCTATGAAGCCAGGCTTCATGAACTGGGCTTGTTTAGTTTGGAAAAAAGAAGATTAAGGGGGGACATGATAGCGGTTTTCAAATATCTAAAAGGGTGTCACAAGGAGGAAGGAGAAAATTTGTTCCTCTTGGTTACTGAGGACAGGACAAGGGAGTAATGGGGCTTAAAGTGCAGCAGGGGAGGTTTAGATTGGACATTAGGAAAAAATTCCTAACTGTCAGGGTGGTCAAATATCAGAATAAATTGCCAAGGGATGTGGTGGAATCTCTCTCTGGAGATATTTAAGAACAGGTTAGATAGACATCTGTCAGGGATGGTGTAGACGGAGCTTGGTCCTGCCTTGAGGGCGGGGGGCTGGACTCGATGACCTCTCGAGGTCCCTTCCAGTCCTATTATTCTATGAAAAACCAGGAACACTTTTACAGGCTGCACATGAAAGCTGGATAACTGTATGCATAAATGACTGGTTGTGCCTCTAAATGTGGTATATTAGGAAAGAATGAAAGGGAGGAAGCAACCTTCGTGTCAGAGCACACATTCAACCCCTTATTATTCCTTATTACCCAGATCTCACATTCTATAATCTGATGCTGTAGCACATTCCACCAAGACTCCCAGGATTTTATTTCACCAGGAATGTAATGGCAGATAACGGGGTGAAGCTCAGAAAAATCCAGCAGACGCATTAATAGCAAAAACTTAGAATCTTTTGTTAGTTTAAGTGCCAGTAAAGCCTGTTAAGTGCTATTAAAAGCTCTTGTGCAAGGTTTCACTCTTTTTACACACTGCTTTTTAAAGAGAAATGCTTTCCCCGAGTTCTGTCCCCAATTTTTTCATCAGAACAATAAAGTGGGATATGACACTTAAAGTGAACAACATATTACCATATGTATTAGTTCTGGTTTTTAACTTTTTCCTTTCCGAATAGTGCAGTAAGAATAAAGGAAGCCATTTTCTGTAGTACAGTATGCCTCGTTTTTCTGCTGATGCCAAGATTAAAGTAAGACCCTTTCACACTTTGCTTGTGTTTCTCTCTGTGATAATTTTTTATTGATTTAATCTGTAGGTGGATGACCCATTGGTTTGAAATGGCAGATACCTTCCAAAATGGGGAGAAAAATATTATACGAACTTTCAAAAAAAACAAAAACTAAACAAACCTATTTTACTTATGATTGGGTGTTTGTAGTCTTTACTGTGGACATACAATCAAGAGTCATTTTCACTGCATTAGTTATAAAAACAGATGCAATTTTAGGGGCAAGTTTATTTTAATGTAGTTACACATTCATATTTTAAATACAAGGGTTACATAAAAGATAGGGACTGTAGGTTTGTTCTTAAGTTGAATTTGTATGTAAGTCGGAACTGGTACATATTGTAGGGGAAACTCTAGCCAAACATTTCTCCAGAGCTCAGTTTTATTCTCCCACACCTCACTTCCCTCAGTCCTTTATTCTCAAGCTGAGGTGTCTGCTGAGAAAAGCCGCTCTGCGTCTCCCTGGTCTGCTGGGGAAGGGGGGGCTCGCTTCGCGTTTCCCTGGTCTGCTGGGGGGAAGTAGCTAGTGCGGGGTTGCCTCACCCCGTTTGTAAGTAGGGATCCGATGTAAGTCGGATCCATGTAACCCGGGGACTGCCTGTATGTACCTTCCCATTGCCTTCCTTCTGCAAAGTCCCATTCTTCTTATTTGGCACCCCCAATGAGATATTCTAAGCATACCTAAACACTACAGCATAAAGTACACATATGGCTATTAATATGGACTCCCACCTAAAAGTCCAGTACACCAAAGTACTTAGCCTGGTTTTTTTAAACTGTGAGACTACTCACATGCCTAACATTAAGCAAATGATGAAATGCTTTGCTGGATGGAGGTCTAAATGATATTCTAAAATGAAATTTAAATTGATATCCAATTAAGTTGTAGGCTTAAATTTGAGATTTGTATGTTGGCCCATTTTGCTTTCAAACTTCATTGCAATGGAAATTCCTCTGACCAGGTTTAATTGCTACTAAAGTACTTCAGTTTGAACAAAAAGTAATCTCCTGTGAGTTAGATGGGTTTGCAGATGTACAAAAAAGCAAAGTCTCCTGTGTTTTATTAAAAGCTAACCTATGAGAGACAAAGATGGCGTTAGTGCTGTGAAATCAAGGTATACAGAATTTGTTTCCTCTAGGGGTATGTCTACACTATGGGATAAGGTTGAATTAAGATATGCAACTTCAGCTATGTTAATTATGTAGCTGAAGTCGAAGTACCTTAACTCAACTTTAAGCACTGTCCACTCTGCGGGAAGTTAAAGAGAGAACACTCTCCCTTCAACTTCGAGAACTAAGAATTAGAGATACACAGGTTTGACAAAATATGAAATCTGTGAGGATTTGAAAGGCATTTAGGACTAAGTGACAGATGTATCACAGTTATGCATTACATATGGTTGTCAAGGTAACCTCAGATCTTGGGATTTCCATGGCTAAAGAAGACAATACATCCAGAGTAGGTTCCTTTAAAGATCAGTATTAGAAACACGACTGGCACTGTAGAGATATGTTTCTTATAATATTCCCTGGAATGATAGTGGTCTTCCAAGAAATACACAGCGCTACTAGCAACTCACGAAAGATTTTAATAAAGCTTACTTTCCTTCTGTCCTGACAGCCACTGACTGCACACATTATCTTATCAGAATCATGCTATATTCCTCTACCTCCCAGTTAAGGAAGATTTTTCAGAATTTCCTTCATATCTTAGCTGTGCAACTCCTGAAGCCAACGATAATTGGAGAAAGACCAGGGACTGAACAAACATCTTGTGCATAACTCAAAGTCCATGGGAGTATGAGACAGAGAAGAGAAAATAAAGCCAAAATTATGCTCTGGTTTGTCCTTTATTGATTACTATCTCCAATGTAGAGGTGAGGAATTCAAAACATTTTAGAAAATGCCACAAACAAAGGATGAGTTTTCTGGCAATTTGCTAACAGACATATTGTTTGTTTCTTACTATTTCAAAATCTGTATTTTTTTTGGAGAGTGGGTTGAGAACAGTACTTCTAGGAATAGACTACTAAACATGTCAGCACTGTACAAAATGCCATTCTTGTCCATGGGCAGCTGCATTTTCCTAAGTTTGCCAATCCAGCTCTAGTTGCAAAAGAATTATTTTAAATGTATGAAGTGTTGCATCAGGATTTTGAGTTTTTACAAAAGAAAGACCACAGAGGGGTATCAAGTTGATTGGATACAAAGTCATAACAATAAAGACACCGCCATGCAGATGGCTTTACAGTTACTGCCTAATAATTCATTCTGAAGTTGGAGACTCACAGAGTTGGTAGAAGTTCCCCTGCAACTAAGAATTAAATTAAATGTCTGTCCCTATGAATCCTGGAAGCGTTTCACTAATTTCAAACAAAGGTTCCCTCACCTCAAAGAGAATGTGGTGATATATCAACTGACAATGAATAATTAAACTAGATCTCCCAATATTGGAAACTTAATAGCCAGGCAAAGCCTCTATAGCCCTGCACTGTATATAGCTGTTACCTCAGACAGTAATTAGGCAACTCACAGGAGGGACACAGAGGAGGACACCAATGAAACAGGGACAAGTGACCTCCCATGTGAAACTCCACATCATTCCTCCCCACCCTACCCCTGTGACCCCACACTCTCCCATATCCTCTCTCAGCCAAGCACACATCTTTCCATGCTGAAACCAGAGGGAATCTCCTCCATCTCTCCCTTTTCCCTGCATAGTCATACATTAATCACACAGCTAGAAGGCCAGGTTCATGCCTGGACCTAACGTGTTATGAGGGTAAGGACCCCTCAGGTGATTAAGAGAACTTGTACTGTGATTTCTTGCAACAACCTCACTCCTCTTTTCCCACTCCCACACAGAGAGATTCAAAGTAGTGGCTGGAACTCTTCCAGTACCAATATCTTCTGGGAATTTGCTCTCATTAGCATTCTCAAAATTGAATAAAAACTTGTCCCTCCATGTGTTTATAAATAAAAAGAGCCATGAACAGCAGTGAAGTGGAGCTTTATGCATACCAGAATGCCCTTTTCTTCAGACCAGTTTGCTACTACATTCATGCCACTTAACCAAAATAAAAACAAGCCATGTTTGCCCCTGATAATTTTAAAACAGCATATAAGACCAAAGAACCAAAATCCTTTATGGATCTTTCCCTTTGATATCCATGTAGAATTTTATTTATTTGGCAGCTAAAATTATAAGAAAACACATACTTGATTGAGTGTCTAAAACTAAACTCTCATCTGTATTATTCCAAAAGATCACCTAAATTACTATGAACAAATAGAACTGTAGAACAAATGGTAAAATTTAGCTAATGACATTTCATTTTATTCTTCTATGTTCTTATCCAACCCAGAAACCTTTTTAAACCCACACTGTTCAAAATTATTTGGGTAAGCATAGTTCAGTAGAGTTTATTGAACCTAAAAATGCATGAGATCTTAAAGTAAAAGGTCAAAACAGAATATCTCTGCATTAGTAAATCCAGGTAATTGTCTTGTTAAATAGGTGGGTAAATAGAGCAAATCATTGACACAAACATCATTATAATTGAAATACTCTGAATTATTATACATGAGTCCCAGAAATTCTCATGTTCTTGCCTATCACCTGACAATTTAAATGGCTTTATAAAGGTGATCATTATCTCTGCCACCCAGCCAAGGAAACTGAGGCACAGAAACTGAAACTCACCCAAGATTATACCATATAGATTTCCTGACTTGAGTGCTCTAATTTAAAATCAAGTGGAAAACTCCCACTGTTGCCATTGGTGAAAAAAATCAGGAGTACAAGTTAGTATTTGGCCAAACAGGGATAGAACCTGCATCTCCAGACAGCCAGTCTTGTGGTAAGCTAGACAATGCTGCCTCCTATTGAATGTTTTCTCTTGTGGCTTTTAGATCTATAACATGCATGCAGTTGGAAGTAGAAATGAATATGTTCTGAGTTATTCAATCCCTCAGCTAAACATACCTCCTTATTGACATTAATGACATCTGCACACATAGGATGTGATTAATACCTCTAGCGAGAAGGCATAGTCTCCCTCAGAGATAGACACATAGGGAACATTTCAAGTCACCTGATGGGAAGAACCAGGAGGACCATGCTACTGCACATTGGAAGCAGAGGGATAGAACAGGAAGAGGGAGTATAAAAGATAAGCCCAGCAGCTCAGTTGGGAGAGAGTTACTGAAGAAGACAGATGCTTCTTTCCCACTGCTGGAGTGGGACACTAAATACAAGCACTGCTACCTTGGGGGCCAGGCTGAGCTTCCAGAAAGCCCTGATAATCCAAACACTGAAGAGTTGCTATCACTCCCTTTGGCAAAATATCCCAGAGAGACTGAGGATGACTCCTGGACCAGGTATACCCAAAGAGGAGAGTAGGAAGCAGCCCAGGAAAACCAGATGGTTGAGAGCTGGCCTGATACAAGGTCAACGTGTTGCAGGCAGATCCCTGCTAACCCAGTAAGTGGTGGATAACTCTGCCTCTGCTAGCGCTCTGGGAAGGGACATTATGGAGTTAGGCAGGCCTATGTTCCACCTGTCACCCCACGCTGGGATGGTAGTTCTCCCCCTCCTTAGGTGAGCAGACCCGCACTTCTTGGACAATTCTATTTGACCCCCATACACTGTGCTTGGCATCTGCCCTACCTGAGCCCCATAGATTGTGCTTGGTGCTTCCCTCTGCTGGACCTCTTAGATTGGGCTGGGGAGCTCCCCCCTATTGCAAGCGTCTACACAGCAATTCGGTTATTTCCAAATAATTTCAAAATAACGGATGACTTATTCCGACTTCTGTAAACCTCATTCTACGTAGAATAACAACACCTATTCCGAAATAGCTATTTTGAAATAGGGCATGTATAGATGCTCCACTTCTGCCATTTCGAAATAGCCTCTTGCCAGGGCCATTCTAAGATATTCCTCTTGGGGCTCTAAATCGAGATAGCACATCTACATTAGGGAAGCCCGCCTCAGACTAATTTTGAGGCTTCCCTGCAGTGTAGAGGTGCTATTTTGAAATAAGCTATTTCACAATAACTATTCCGGAATAACTTATTCCAAAATAACTGTACAGTATAGACATAGCCTGATTGCAGGCCAGAACCTTGACCACTAGCCACCTCAACCCACATAACGTCTGGGCAAATGAACTACTACTGATCCACCTGGTTCCTAGCCAGAGCCCTAACAGCTTACAGCCTTGCCCCACTTGAAGGCAGGGGACTACTAAAAATCACTAATTCCCCTCTGTTTTTCTTCCTTTAGGAGAATACTCTACCAGGCCAAATGGTGAGGAGGTATAGCCTTCCTCAGAGGGGAAAGGATGGCCACACCAGCTTACAATACTCCTGTTTTTTTTTTTTATAACATCAAAGATACATTTAGGAGAGGGCTATTTGAAAATGGAATTCAAAGCAACAACTTATAAAGCAAGGATAAGGACAGTAATGAGCTATCAGTGCAATGGAACAGCCCGCATGAACTATCCTCTCATAGCATTTACAAGTAGGCTTGCATTGTACACGGGCATTTGAACTAAAAAGTGTGCCCAAATCCCATATCTCTCATAAAGCTGTGCTTACCTAGCTGCTTTTATATCTTAGTGTTCAGCCATATCAACAATATCCTATTTCTGATGAAATTATATCAAATAGGTTAATGTTTTATCCCATGGACTTTCCCAGTGTAGAAAACAATCCTAGCCCTCAATTCAGGGGCAAACATTTTCATAAAAGTTTTTATGAGATACTAGGCCTGACAACGTAGTAGGATTTTGAGAAGGACAAACACATTTTCAGTTTCTCTAGGATGCCACAGAAAGCTGGCTGACAGTGCAAATTGGTAGCTAAGAGAAATGTAAACTAGAGATTAGGGATGTCAGTGTGTGATCAGCTACAATTAACGGATAAGCCTGGGTTTATCAGCTAATCCTGTTGACTACTTAATGCCTCTGTATCAGAGGCAGCAGGGTGGGGGGAGGTGGGAGCTAGTGCCTGTGAGAATTCGGCTGTTAAGCCAGCTCCCCATGATCACCGGAGCCCATGGAGCTGTCTGCCCCCACCTCTGAGAGGCAGCAGCACACAGCAGAGGGAGGGGGGCAGGAGCCAATATACATGGGAAGCCATCTTTCAAGCCAGCTCCCCATGTGTACTGACTTCCACAGAGCCGCCTGCCATCTCCCCCCTCCTCTTGCTGCCTCACAGAGGCAGTGGGGGGTATGCAGGAGCCAGTGTTTGGGGGGGAGCCATCTTAAAAGCTGCCTCCCCCAGCACCAGCTCTGCCTGCCCTTCCTATAAGGTGGGGGGAGCAGGGGAAGCTGCCACAGATCAGTCTCTCTCTGCGGCAGGCTCAGGCTCACTGTGGACAGAGGCTGCTCTATGGGATGCCAGTGCAGTCTCTGTCCACGGGGAACTCAGGCCCCCCACAAACAGAAGGTGCTGCAGCCCCACATAAAGTTTGATGTGGTTACACAATTATTCAATTACATGTTATCTAACATCCATACTAGAGATAAAGTTTTGTATCTAAAGCTCTTCATCTCAGCCATAAGGGGACAATCATGTCCTCATATCCACAGCCACAGAATATCCCCACACTGAACTCAATTAATGAAGAGGCTCAGTGTCCATCTGAGCCATACAAGTAGTGTGGAAAGGTAGGATTGGAATAACTACTGTTACACTTCTTCCTGTTCTCCCCCCGCTCCCCATATGGAGAGCATATGGTAGGACTGTGGATCTACATAATCTGGATGATAATCTAAAAATTTGGCACTAAATACACAATTGGTTCTCACTCCACAACCCTGCCTGAGAATTAAAAATATCTGTGGAGGTTCTACTCTGGGTTTCTGATCACTCTGATCTGGCAGTAGACAAGTCCATCCCATCACTTGCTTGTGGTTGTAGAATCCACTCTCTGAGGGGCTACTCGGTACATACTAAGAACCACCTGCACATGCACACACATATACACAGCCCACTGCACTGCTAAGCAATTCCATCTCTTGGTCACAAAGAGATTGGAGAATCTCACTTGTTTGCTATTTTGTCATCTCAAGGCTTTATTCTGAATGTCCAAGTGCTACCTGAAAAGTGTATAAAATCCTCCATCAGGGACTTTTAGGAGAGCAGGATTGAGTCTGATATACGTACAATACTAAACTGCTGAAGGCACTCATGACTCAGTAAACAATATGGAACTCCTTCCCGCAGAGCTTTCTCTAACTGCCTTCATAAGCATCTTTTAGATATAAATTCCATTTATTTTGATAGGTTTATGTTTTGCAGTCTCCTTTTTTGTGCCCTTCCTTGCCCATATCACACCAGTTCTACTTGTTTTTAGGTTGGTATTCCCTAAAACTTGGGTTAATTTTCTCCAGCAGCATGTCCGACAGTCCTTAAATTAATGTTTGGACTAGGTAAGAACAGCAGTATTTTTTCCTTAGTCTGGGTAATTTGGATGGATTTTCTCAAATATGCCAAATACATTTTTATTATATAAAAATTGATTGCCCTTGGAAGGACTCCAGCATTCCTTATGCTGGTACTTTACAGTCTGTGCCTGTACACAGTTTTCTTTCAACAAATAATTGAAAGAAATGCAGTTGGGGAAAATTGTTGCTCCGCTTTCATTTACTTATAATGTGGGAAATACTGTACACATTGTTACAAGTTGACTATATTGTTACAATGATTCTTCTTTACAAGTTTTGCTAATGATTTTCTAAAAATACTGAGTCTATTTTGGATGTAAGGGAAAATAAAGTACAACCCAGGACATTGTACCATTATAAGTCATTGTATCAAGTATCAGAGGGGTAGCCGTGTTAGTCTGAATCTGCAAAAGCAACGAGGACATGCATCTGACGAAGTGGGTCTTTGCCCACGAAAGCTTATGCTCCTACACTTCAGTTAGTCTATAAGGTGCCACAGGACTCCTCGTCGCTTTTATAAGTCATTGTAGTGTCTCTTTCCTGAATTCATCGTAGACTTCCATTTTCCGTATATAGAGAAAGTTTATTTTCAGTTATAATAAAATATTGACTAGTGCTGGTCAAATATTTACTGTGAGCAGTTTTGACAGAAGGTTGAGTTTTCAATTAATTTTCTCACAAAACATGTCTGTTTTCCATAAGAATTTCAATATTTTGTTAAACTAAGCTCATGAGAACCAAGACTTTCAGTTTTCTAGATGAATTTTTTTTTAATTTTACCAACAAGTTTATATTTTCCTAAAGAATATTTGAAAGAAAAAAAAAGAAAACTCCCTTATTTCCAACCAACTCTATATTGGTGCTCTCATTTCCTGTGGGCTCCCCACAATTGTATGTGCTTGTAGTTTTAGGTCTTTTATTTCTCCACCAACAGCAGCCAATCATCCACTATACTCATCAGGCAGGTCTTCGGTGGCTCAACTCTCCAGCTGTGTCACACACAGCTCATCCATGAAAACAAAACAAATCTTTTCCAGGTATATCGTGTACTTAGGCCTATTTCAAAGGTCTTAGCATTGTTCCACAGCCCTCTTTGGGCGCAGTCCTTTAACAATCCAATAGGGACTGGCATAGTATCATCAGTTTACAATGTTGGAAGCTGTCCTTAGCTGGTACATCCAACAGGTCCCATCACAGTGCCATTGGCTGACATCTGTCTAACTTGTAAAGTTCCTGCTCTGGACTAGACAAGTGCCTCCACGGCTTCCTCCTGGAAACTTTGCTTCTTTTTTTTTTCCAGTGACCCCCAACTCTTCAAGTGAGTTATTCCTCTTGAACTCAGTTCATGGACTTCAGCTCGCCAACTGAGTCAGTCTCAGTTTGGTCTCCTTCCAGGTGGTAACAGTTCCGCATACAGTCCATTCCCTGAGTCCATCTGAACTCCTTTTTCTCATGGTGTAGTCACTTCCCCAGTGGCTGGTGGTGGTACAAATAGGCTCACCCACTATTCTTGGTCCCAACTCTCTAAGTAGCTGCCATGTGCCATGTCCCTCTAACTGTTTCCCTGCACCACTTTCCCACAGCCCTTATCTTTCTCAGCAGCCAGCCAGGAGCATCTTCCTTGCTCTCCTAGTAACTGTTGGTGTGGCCCCTTGTAGTTCCCACAGGCAGCCAGGAACATCTCTTGATCCCCCATTCTCTGTAAGCAAACAGAATTCACTCTCGCCTTGAGAGTCTCTCTTTATCTGAGCCTGATGGGCCCTGAAGCCCCTTTTCTGACTGGCTGTGTTTCCTGCAGCCACTGCAGGCAGCTCCACTGCTCTTTTCTGGGGATATGATTGGAGGACTGCAAGGCCTCCAGTCCTACTGCACCCCATCTGAAGCTCTAATTAAGGATGTTAAATTTAGATTAATCAACTAATCGAATAGTCAATGCAATTTGCATCAGTTAGCCATTAAGGGCACCTCCACCTTTGAAATGTGGCAAGAGTCCTGTCTAGGGCTCTTGTACATTTCAAAAGCAGGGAGCACAGGCCAGCGGGGCTCTGCTTGAGTCCCCCCCACACACCCTGCTCCTGCAGTGCTTCTGCTACATTTCAAAGGTCTTGCTACATTTCAAAGGTGGAAGTGCCACCCTTTCCCCGCTACACCCCTGCCAGCTCTGTTAAGATGGCTTTCCCCGGCACTGGCTCCTGTTTCCTACCTTTGCTCTCTTTGATAGAGGCAGCAAGGGCAGGGGAAGTGACTAGTCAAGTCACTAGCTGACTATTTTATAAACATATGCTTATTGTATAGTCAACTAGTCGCTCATCCCTAGCTCTAGTATTGACTACTCTGCTTTCCAGTGTCTATAACATATAGGCCCCGTTTTCAAGTGTCGCCCTTGTCAAGGATGCCCACATTCTGCATACTTTCTTCAATGCAGAGTTCAAAACAGTAATGGACAGCTCCATAAAGAGTGATACTGTGTTCCCACAGTAAGCAGAGTAGTTGCTCACTTCATCATAAGCAAGCTAGTATAGCTTATTATAAACACCTAGCAAAAAAGAAAAAACCACAGGCATTTATCACACATCACTTATCTGAATATTTTCTTATACCACAGATTCTCTCACTGGAGAGATCTTCTATGACTCATCTGTATTAAATGCACAGCAAAACACCACGATTGGAGCTGAACCACCCTCTAACCTGAAGGAACAGGAGGAGGAGCAGATTACTTAGGACAATCTCCTCTAGGAATTACAACTAAGGTCTAAATCCAATTAAAACTGCTCTACAGCTTACATGGTACATAGGCTCAAAAACCATAGAAACTGCCTCATGTCTATGCAACTGTTTTAACACTACCATCACAAAAATCATATTTTTCCTAAGGAACTTTTGCTAGGATATTTTTTCCTTTGCTATGAAATCAAATACAAGAGATGTAGGCTTAGGTGGCTGTTGCTGGAAAGCAAACAACTCCAACAGTAACAGTCCTGAATTGTACTTGCCCATTGAATTTTTCTGCTGGGAGCAGCTGAAATAACTCTGGTAGCTGTCTCAGATGAAGAATCAGGCTTAGCAATATGGCTAGTAATGAATTGTTTCTTAGTCAAATTATTTTTTACCAAGTTTGGCAACAATGAAACAGTTAACAAATAAGGGTCAGTTTCACTAGTTTTCTGGCTTTGAAAAATATGCAACAATGTTTCAAAGTTGTCAACAGAAATTGTTTCAACATTTCCTAAGTGAAAACATCTAGTTTTCTGGTTGAAAATGATTTTTTCATTTTGAAATGTAATCCAATCAGATTGAAGATAACAGAAGAAAATACAAATTGAATGGAAATATTTTGAAATTATCGAAACATTTTCAGTGATCCAAAATGAAGAAAAATAATTTTAATTCACAAATAGTTTTAGATTGATTTTTCATCCCAATCGGAGACCATCTGATGAAGAGGTTGTCTAGTGCCACTGCATTTTCATATTTTGCACAGCTTCCAGAGAAAAGTCTATAGCAGGGCCTAGTTAGAGAAGCTAAGAAACAGGGCTGCTCTGAGGACCAAATGTAAAAATGGAGTGAAACATAGGATTCCACTCTGAGAATAGTGCCGGCATGGACTTTTCTTTTGGAAGGGTGCCCTTAGAGTGTAAGTGGTCAAAGTTACAGCTTAATCTGGAATTGTGACATCCATTTTGAATGTGAAGGAGATATAAATCAATGCTCTGTCATCTTCTTGAATCTGCAGATAGCCTAAAACAATAGGTCTCAGCAAGATGTGAACTTCAGCAGTCATTTTAATAGGGGAGTTACTTCAGCCTAAAGATCACAATGTCAACATTCCCCAGAGGTGCTGGAAGTACGAATGCAGGGGATGCTGCAGCATTCTCTGGCTTGAAGTGGTTTCCATCATTTACAGGGTTTACAGTTTGGTCAATGGCTCTCAGCACCTTCACTATAAAAATTGTTCTGGCAGCCCTGACATTACTTGTTTAAATGTTGATTAATTTAGCAGCAACATTTAGCTCACATGCTTATTATTAATAATTTATGCTATTTATATTATGGAAGAGGCAAAAAGCACAGCCAGGATCAAGGCCCCACTGTACTGTTAAAACACATAAAATCATTGTTGATCCAAAGGCAGATACTTGTAGGAGGCAGTGGTGTCATGGTGCTACTGGTTGTTATTATGGGTTATACTGGGATTTTGAGGAAGTAGGAATTCAACCTAACCAAATCTCTAAAAATGCCATGCCGTCTCTGTCTCTTTCCATCAGGGATGAAATCCCACTACAGTGCCAAAGGCCTTTGATGCCTGTCTAAAAAAAAAAAATCCAGTTGCATAGATACCTAAACTTTCACTGTCCTCTTACAAACCACAATGCACTGCCAATACAAAAGTCTTCCATGGAGCAGTGTAAAATAAATAGAATACCATTCCATTACTGAGGATTACACTAAACTCACTATCAAAATAAAGAACACACCTCATATTTTACAGTTTGAATTTTCTTATTTTATTCAGGTCTTTTGAAATCATATCAACTTGCTACAGAAATTTCAATGTGACAGAGAATCCTGCAGCATAATTTTAGTCTGATGGAGCCATAGATTAAAATGATCTCTGTGAAATGCCAGGCCAGTAGAAACTCAAAGTTCCTAAAAAAACTGTGTTCCCAGCAGGTCTTTCAGACGCACTTATCCATGGTGGAGGAGGAGAAGGGGGGACACTTATCATATTAAATACCAGAATGGAGCCAAGGTGACATGAATTTGCCAGTCAAGAAGTGCAGTGTGACTATTCAGCCATAGAAGAGGCTAGCAGTGCAGGGCTAAGAACAGTAATTCATCAGAGTCCAAGGATGCATTTCCTCCTGCCAAACCCAGCAGTCTCCATGGGAGAAGGAACCAAACTAAATCCCCAAGAATTAATTCCAACTTGCAATTGTCATTGATGCCAGTTCTAGAACACACCTCTCTCCCACTCATAGGAGTTGGCACCATTAGTAGCATCATGAGCTGAAATAAATATATGGAGCACAGGAAAATACCCCTTGGTGGGAAACAGACAATGCCTCTTATTTTACAGCCAGGAAGCAATATTATAAACTTGGCTTCAGCAGAACCCTCTCACCAGCAACTAACCAGCCTCCCTGCTGAGCTGATTGTGGCCACAGAGCTATGTAATATGATTTTTACACATTGGGATGTGAGTAGCATTGCCAGGAATTCTCTTTTTCTAAATGGTGGTGCTTGGACAATGGGCAGACTCCATATGCTATTATCAGTGCATTAGCTGCGCATGAACACAACATGAAAAGTTAATTGCCAGTATACTCAATAGTTTGTCCTAAACAAGACAAACGTTTCTAGCTCATCTTAAATATTTAAAGTTACTATGGTTTCTTGTACTCAGAATCAGCAACTTCTGAACAACCTAGAAATATATGTTCCAAAGTGGACTATATTTTAAAACTTTATTCTTTTTATCTGACAAACAAGTTGCCTGAAAAAATAAATTCACTTTTTCACCAAATGTGGGCCTCATTCTCTACTTGCTTTGAATGTTAGTCATTTACACCTGTGCAAGTGGGTTTTAAATGACATCAAATCTGAAATTCCTTCTCACTCACCCTACCAGTAATCTTTTACCCCTACTTTGCACAGGTGTAAATGGGTACACAAGATGTAAGATAATGGAAAACAGTGACCTAATTTCCAGAAGAAATGTGCCATATACAAACTTAATGGGCTCATCACATTGTTTTCCCAAGCATGAGCAACTGTTGTACACATTCCAGTTGAATGATGTATTTTAGATTGAGGAAAACAGAAAACAATGTGGCACCTGAGTTGCAGAGGCTGGGTGGCAGGGCAACAGCAGCCAGACCTCAATTATGGGGACCCAAGACACATAAAAACGTGTGTGCGCACACACACACACACACTGCTAGGACCTGAAGCTTGCTGGGCCAGATGACAGTCCTGAACTCTCATGTGACGGGGGCTGACCAGCACCCTGGACACCCACCCTCTGGGGGCAGCCAGCAGCTCCAGTCACCAGCGTTTGAGTATCTGGGCAGTAGCCTTGGACTGCCAACTTCCCTAGAAACTTACTGTGTGGGGCCAGGCAGTAACCCCACAGCTTATATGGCTAGGCAGCAGCTGCGGACCCCCAACACTTCAGGGCTTGCTGGGAGTCCCAGATTCTTGTCATGTGGCTGCCTTGGACCCCCAGAGCTTGCTAAGCCAGGCAGCAGACACAGACCCCAGAGCTTGTAGGGGCCAGCCAGGAGCCCTGGACCCTGGACTCTGTGGGGTTGGGAAGCAGCTATATGCTAACTGGACTGCAAGCAGGCTGCAGGTTGAGAACTACCATCTTATAAGAATGTAGGTAGTATTTAGGCTCTCTAGCAGCTGTTCTCAAACTTTTAGCAATCTGAGGACCTACCCTCCCCATTTTCATTTTAAAATTTTTTTGGGGGAATCCCTGCCCTGCCACTTCACTGAGTCTTCACCATGCTTGCTTCATCCCTTCCTTCCCCTTCCCCCCATTGCTTGATCTCCCCCATCCTCACTCTTTCACCATGCTTGGGCAGGGAGTTGGAGTGTGGGATCTGGGATGGTGTAGGGAATGAGGGGTTTGGAGTGTGAGAGGGGGCTCTGGGTGGGGGTAGGGGCTTGGTGTGTGTGTGGAGAGGGGGAAGGAGAGGAGAAGAGGGCAAAGGAAGAGTGTTCAGTTTTGTGCAATTAGAAAGTTGACAGATATCTGAGTATGGCATTCTATCATAGACATTATCAAAGTTGTGATTGCCTATACTTCAGAATGTGGCAGTGACAGATATGAAAAATGAACTTTGCTTTGGCAATTGTAGGTCTAAAGAATATGCCTTTGCAGTTTTCAGTCTTTTGTGAAAATTTCCTTTACAGACAAATTCTAAAGACATCTAAGTATTTCCACAGCTTCATCATTTTCTGAAATGTTCTCACTTAGATTTCACTCTTCTCTATTGTCTATTTGTCTTATTTCTATTCTCTAACATCTTTGCTGAAGTTATTATCTTGGAATCCTTGCTCTTAAACACCCATATAGTGTTTCCATGGTAGGTGTTGAGTAGCTGAAAAAAGATTGTTTGCATCAATGAGAGAGCTTATAATTATTTTGTATGTGACAGTATAAAATCCTAGATGAGGAAGATTACCCAAGTACACTGCCTACCAATATTCTGCCATGTCGCTTTTGTTTATGCAAAAATCTGGAAATTATGACTCAATGCTGTTTCCAGAATCTTCAAGTGAATTGTCTGATTAAAGAAAAGCCAAAGAGTATTCCCGATGCTGCAAAAATATGTAAAAACTGGCTCAATTTCTGTTGACTGGTAAGTACTTCATATTTATTTAGTTACTTTTATTATACCAATATGACAACTAGAATTAAAACAGTTGTCTCCTTGACCCCACATACAGCAGCAATTGTACTGAAATATTTGCAGATAAGTATAGTTTAGCAAGCAATTATCCTCATTTCTGGAATGTAAGCAAGAGAGGGCAAGCTTTCTGGTGACACAGGAAAATTAAATAGTATTACATGAATACATTTACAAGCCATAAGAAGATCGACAAGACAAATACCATATGTGGTACACATTTTCCAGCATAAAATCCTAGAGCATAAAGAGTCTTGATGCCCACTTCCCTGTGCTAGCCACTGGACAGCCTGTGCAGTAAGAAAGAGCTATCATTAGAGAAAGGAGGGAAATGATTTGATGTAAATGGATCCGCCCATTACACAACATCAATTAAATTATTTATAATTTACGCAGTGAGTACTAAATGCAAAGGCAGGGTCCAAATATGACCAATACCTTGAAGCAACGGTGCAAAGCACCAAATAACAGAAACAGTAACATAATACATTGAAAAGTAAATCATGGTGGATGGGAGAGAAAGAACAAAGAAAACAGCATATAATTCATCGTATTCAAGGGTAAAGTGTAAACAATATTTCCAGTGCCAAAAAGCTTTTTGTAGCTAAAAAGGAAAATATTTTTGATTGGCCTTTTCCTTACATGGTATAAACAACACAGTTGAACTCGGAAGAAAAAAGGGTGAAAATTCAACCACACACAAATATATTTCAATATGATCAATAGATCTCATTTCAGATATTTTCAAAATAGTTCAAAAGGACTGTGCATTCAGATTCAATGAAGAGTTGAGAATAGGCATGAACCATCCATCATCGCTGCAGGGGACTGATAATAGATACAGAACATCTGGATCTAGCATTCTGATCGAGTCCAGCAATGACCAAGAGCTGTTATCATCTGGCGTTAGTGGCCTTTACGAAGTGAGTTTGTGATTCCAGTTTAAACCTATAGGGTAGGTATGCACATCATACAAAACACTGCCACAACTAAAAAGACAAGCCAACAACTGAACTACCTCCTCATCCTCAACCTGGTGGTTGTCCTTTCAGGCAGGAGCATATCAAGGCAGGTTCCTAGGTGCTTGGGAATTGACACAAGGTCTAATGTTTCAGTGAGTAATGAGAAACCAAGTATCTATAGGCACAGGGGGCTTCAAGAGAAAGTGTGACTGGGTGGACCAAGCCCTGACAACCCTGCCAGAGGCCATGTAGTCTTGCCACACCTCATCCCGAAGAGACAATAAAGAAATCCTCCAAAGAGGCTAGAGTGTCCGCAGATGTAGTCTAGATGTACCCTAAGATAAAGCCCTAAGGCAGCATTTCTCAAACTGTGGGTCGCGACCCCCAGGAGGGTCGCAAGCAACTTACAGGGAGGTTGCAGCTGGATCAGGTTTCTTATGCAAAAATTTGTCTCTCCCCAGCATCTCAGTTGCCAGGCGTCCAGTTTTCACCCGGACCCCTGCTGCATCTGGCAGAGGCGGGGGATTGAGGAGCGCCGCAGAGTCTAGTGAGGGGGGGCAGGAGTGGGCAGTTGCCAGGCGCTATGCTAGGGGGGCACCAGTCTGGGTGGGAGCTGAGCGCGGCTGCTCTGGCCCATATGACCAGCAGAGACTGGCATCTGGCTGCGTGATGCCTTTCCTACAAGCTGCGAGCTGAGGCAGCCGGGACAGGCAGCAGGCGCAACCACTTCAAAAGTAAGATTGTTTCTTTGTGCCTGGCTCTGCAGGGGAGAAGGGGGAGATTTTACTGAAGCAGGGCACCCAACGCTGAGGATGCCTGCCTCAGGGGGAGGGGGCAGTGCACTGGGATGGGGAGGTGCTAGGGGGACCTGGCTCTGAGGCAGAGGTGAGTGCATTGGGATGGGGAGACTGGTGCAACTTTTGCTTAACAATTTTGGCTCCCATCCCCCTCTTTTTTTTGGGGGGGGGGGCTTAACTTTGGAGCAGTGAGGGGGAGGGGTTGCAGTATCACAAAGTTTGAAAACCTCTGCCCTAAGGCAAGGGTGAGGGCTTTCCCTCCCTGAGAGGAATCCCTGGGAACATCACCCTCATCCAGAGGGGGGAACAGACTGAGAGAACAGACTCAGAGACATTATACAGAGGGCCCTGAGATGGGCCCCTATTAAATGGATATCCTGGAAGGTGTTTGATTCACACACAAGGGGGGCTGAGTTGATGAAAAGGCTTTTAGAATGTACAGTGCAGATACACACACTCAATCAAAAAGGGCATTTGCGAGAGGCTAGTGCTGCCCCATTACAGTGGATGGGCATGGAGGAAGAGTGATGAACAGGGTTGGTGAAGTGAAGAGAAAGGGAAATTTAACTTGGGTTTATCCAGGTTTACGGATGGCTTTAAATAAAGCAAAGGGAATTATCTTGCATACTCATCTTAGAAAGGAATTCTGAGATCATGCTACAGCTTGCAGGGAAGACAGATGGAAAATGGGAGGATGCAACAAACTTCATGACAAAGGACTGTCTAAGGCAGATCTGAAGTTGAATTCACAGAGGCTATGTCTACACTACAAGGTTTTTGCATAAAATGGGCTGTTTTTGCGCAAAAACTGGCCGAGCGTCCACACATCAGGCATGTTTTTGCTCAAGTAAATCAGCACAACAGAGGGATCTAGCCAGTAGAGTTATTTCTCTCTTCATGAGGAATAACTCCTTTCTGTGCTACAGCTCTTGTGCAAAAAGGCAGGTGTGGATGCTCCACAGGAAAAAGCACAGGTCTTCTGATGTCCATTCACAGAATGGCCATCAGAGCTTTCTTGCGCAAGAGTGTCCATGAAGTGTGGATGCTCTCTTGCACAAAAGCACATCACTTTTGCGATGAGCTTTGAGGTCTGGACACACTTTTGCACAATACATTTTTGCACAAAAATTCTTGAGCAAAAAGCTTCTTTTGCAAAAACTCTGCAGTGTAGAAAGAGCCAGAGAGAATAGGACTCCCACTGAGTTACTTGAAAATCCATCAGTTCTATACCTGTCCAGAGACAGAAAAAGCAAACAAACTGGTATTTCATGATGAAGCAATAAAGGAACGGAATATTCTGAAGTTATTGTAATGACATGGTACAAAGTCAGATTATGTTTGGCCAGTAAAGGACAGTAGTATAAGCTACAATCACATTCAAAAAGAAGATAGAGGGGAAAGAGCATTAAGAACATAAACTGGCCTGAGAAAAGTCTACTCACCCATTAACTCAGACCAGTGAAATGCAATTTATTTTTTTCATTATCACACTGGAGGCCAGAAGAGTAAACTTTGTCGTAGGGATGGTAAATTTTGCAAGAGTGATAATAAACATGAACTTCACAAGGTGTGCAGATTTCTAACATCCTTCTGATCCAGGATGGCACTGTGGCACCATGGTTACTACATTAATTTCATTACAAGGGTATAAATAAGAGAAGATTTGGCCCTAAATATATAACCAGGGCTGTCCCTACCCCTACGCAAAACATGCAGATGCAGGAGGCCCCCATGGAATTTGGGGCACCAACTTGCCCAAATATCATGGTGCCCTATCCATGTGTTGCTGTTTCTGGGCTCTGGAAGCCCGCATCTGCATCCCTCCCTGTAGGCTTAGTGCAGGGGCTCCAGCCATCCCCTTTCAGGGGCTCTGGCAACTCCCATCCCTATCCTCTGGCCACTCCCCTGGTTTCAGTGCTGGTCCAGCCACCCCTTCCTCCACCCCATCCCTCAACTGACCTCCCAGAGCTCAGTGCCCAGCCACCAAGCGGTGGCGAGAAACATTTTTTCACTAACACTACTACTTTTGGAATATTTTAATTAGGATAATCTAGTTATTTACCAAATATTCCCCGTACTCCCTTGACAAGCTTCTTGTACCTCCTGGGTATTCAAGATGAGTCCCATGGATAGGACTTGTTCTCAAGAGGCTTTCAGCACAACACGTTTCTTATAAAATAAGAAGTCATTGAATATTACAAATAATTTAAGATAAAAGAAAAGAATTTACATTATTCTAAAGGCCAATTTTTCCAAGGAATTTTGATGAGGTTCCTAAATTTGCATATTCAACCCTATGTGCACAATTATATCTAAATACAAATGTTAGAATTTATGCAAATCAAAGGTGATCTAAGAGTTAGCAAGCCACCAAAATTGACAACTGTAAATTAAAATTGACAACTGCAAATTAAAATTCAGGAGGTTCAACTACACAAGCAGAATGTTTATGAAACTTACTGGCAAACTCCTTAATAAAAGTAAAGAATCAATTAAGATTGCTAGCTCAAATATTGGTACATTGAGGACCCTGTCTTCCATGGTCTGTATTAATATTTTAGAATTACATGGATTTGGAAAAATATTTTCAAGAGGTTGCCAGGTTCTTTTTACTTTTTTTAATTTGATGTTTCTTCCTCTGAAAATAAAAATCGTATTTGCTTATAAATTTGTGATGGGGTAGAGTTGCAAAACAGGTCAGGTAGAAGGTTTGAAAATGCCATATAATATCTTCTCTCTTTAAAAGCAAAGTGGCTACAGCATGCTAATTGAACATTTTACTTTGAAGGGGCAACAAGAACATGATCATTAGGGGTAAAAAAATTACAGTATGTTCTTCAAATTGAGCTTTGAAGAGGTAATAGTTGTAGATGAAAATGTCTCAGAACAGTTACTATGAGTAATTGTTATTCATCTGGGCTGTGTTTACACTGGCACTCTTTTCCGTAAAAGGGATGCTAATGAGACACTTCTGAATTGCAAGTGCCGCGGGGGATTTAAATATCCCCCGCGGCATTTGCATGAACATGGCTGCCGCTTTTTTCCGGCTCGGGGTTTTGCCGGAGAAAAGCGCCAGTCTAGATGGGATCTTGCGGAAAATAAGCCCTTTTCCAGAAGATCCCTTATTCCTAATTGAAAGTAGGAAATTTGCGTATCTTCTTCCAATCTCACTTTTGAAAGCAGAGCTTTCGAAAGTAAAAGTACAAGTAGTTTACACATGGCTTTTTCGGCGAACCCCCCCCCCCCCTTTGTCGAAAAGCCGCTCTTCCTCAAAAAACGAGCTCTGCTTTTGAAAGTGAGATTGGAAGAAATTCTCATGGAATTTGCATATCCTCTTTTGACACTCTAATGTAATCTAGATGAGTCCCATGGATAGGACTTGTTCTCAAGAGGCTTTCAGCATAAACTGTACATGTTTCTTATAAAATAAGAAGTCACTGAATATTACAAATAATTTAAGATAAAAGAAAAGAATTTACAGTATTCTAAAGGCCAGTTTTTCCAAGGAATTTTGATGAGTTTCCTACATTTGCATATTCAACCCTATGTGCACAATTATATATAAATACAAATGATAGAATTTATGCAAACCAAAGATGGTTTTGCACACACAAGTCCTATATGGGTTCCACTTGAGTGTGTAAATGCTATCATCTGTGAATAGAAATTATATTGGCCACTCAAGCACTTTGCAGTGTAGACTCAGACTCAGACTTTAAGGTCAGAAGAGACCATTATGATCATCTAGTCTGCACAATGTAGGCCACAGAATCTCACCCACCCAATCCTGGAATAATCCTCTCACCTATATCTCAGATATTGAAGTCCTCAAATGATGGTTTAAAGACCCCAAGATGCAGAGAATCCTCCAGGAAGTGATTCGTGCCCCATGCTACAGAGGAAGGCGAAAAACCTCCAGGGCCTTGGCCAATCTACCCTGGAGGAAAATTCCTTCCCGACCCCAAATACGGTGATCAGCTGAACCCTGAGCATGTGGGCAAGACTTACCAGCCAGACACTCAGGAAAAAGTTCTCTATATTAACTCCTATCATCCCACCATTGGCATATTTACCATCGATAGTGAAAGGTCACTTAGTTGCCAAGATCATGTTATCCCATCAAACCATCCCCTTCATAAACCCATCTAGCTTAATCTTGAAGCCAGATATGTCTTTTGCCCCCACTACTTCCGTTGGAAGGCTGTTCCAGAACTTCACTCCTCTAATGGTTAGAAGCCTTCTTCTAATTTCAAGTCTAAACTTCCTGATAGTCAGTTTATATCCATTTGTTCTTGTGTCCACATTAATATTGAGCTTAAACAATTCCTCTCCCTCTCTGGCATTGATCCCTCTAATATATTTAAAGAGAGCAATCATATCTCCCCTCAGTCTTCTTTTGGTTAAGGTAAACAAACCAAGCTCCTTGAGTCGCCTTTCATAAGACAGGTTTTCCATTCCTTGAATCGTCCTAGTGGCCCTTCTTTGTACCTGTTCCAGTTTGAATTCATCCTTCTTAAACATGGGAGACCAGAACTGCACACAGTATTCCAAATGAGGTCTCACCAATGCCTTGTATAATGGCACTAACACCTCCTTATCTCTACTGGAAATACCTCACCTATTGCATCCCAACACTGTATTAGCCTTTTTCACGGCCATGTCACATTGGAGGCTCAGTCATCCTGTGATCAACTAGGACTCCGAGGTCCTTCTCTTCTGTCACTTCCAACTGGTGTCCCCAGCTTATAACTAAAATTCTTGTTATTAAACCCTAAATGCATAACCTTACACTTCTCACTATTAAATTTCATCCTATTGCTATTACTCCAATTTACAAGGTCATCCAGATCTTCCTGTATGATATCCCATTCCTTTACTGAATTGGCAATACCTCCCAACTTTGTGTCATCTGCAAACTTTATTAGCACACTCCCACTTTTAGTGCCGAGGTCAGTAATAAAAAGATTAAATAAGATTGTTCCCAAAACTGATCCCTGAGGTACTCTGCTAGTAATCTCCCTCCAACCCGACAGTTCACCTTTCAGTATGACCCGCTGTAGTCTCCCCTTTAACCAGTTGCTTATCTACCTCTCAATTTTCATATTTATCCCCATCTTTTCCAATATAACCAATAATTCCCTATGAGGTACTGTATCAAATGCCTTACTGAAATAGAGGTAGATTAGATCCACTGCATTTCCTTCATCTAAAAAAATCTGTTACTGTCTCAAAGAAGGAGATCAGGTTGGTTTGACATGATCTACGTTTTGTAAGACCATGTTGTAATTTGTCCCAATTGCCATTAACCTCAATGTCCTTAACTACATTCTCCTTCAAAAATTTTTCCAAGACCTTGCATACTACAGATGTCAAACTAACAGACCTGTAGTTACCCGGGTCACTTTTTTTCTCTTAAAAAAAGGAACTATATTAGCAATTCTCCAATCAAATGGTTCAGCCCCTGAGTTTAGAGATTCATTAAACATTTTTGCTAATGGACTTGCAATTTCATGTATCAGAGGGATAGCTGTGTTAGTCTGAATCTGCAAAAGCGGCGAGGAGTCCTGTGGCACCTTAGGGTATGTCTACACTACCACCCTAGTTCGAATCAGGGTGGTAATGTAGGCAACCGGAGTTGCAAATGAAGCCCGGGATTTGAATTTCCTGGGCTTCATTTGCATAAATCCGGGCACCGCCATTTTTAAATGTCTGCTAGTGCGGACTCCGTGCCACGCAGCTATACGCATTTGCCCACGAAAGCTTATGCTCCAACACTTCAGTTAGTCTATAAGGATACGTCTAAACTACATGCCTCTGTCGGCAGAGGCATGTAGATTTGTTTGTTCAGCAAAGGCAAATGAAGCCACGAGGAATAACGGGGCTGCCGACAAAGGGCTTTGATGTCGACAGGGGGAACGTCCAGACTAGCGCGCGAGCTGACAAACAGCTGATCAGCTGTTTGTCGGCTCAGCGCGGCAGCCATGCAAATGTAAATGAAGCCGCAATCATTTAAATCACAGCTTCATTTGCCTTTGCTGATCTGTCTAATCTACATGCCTCTGCCGACAGAGGCATGTAGTCTAGACACAGCCTAAGGTGCCACAGGACTCCTCGCCGCTTTTGCAATTTCATGTGCCAGTTCCTTTAATATTCTTGGATGAAGATTATCTGGGGCCTCCGATTTACTCCCATTAGGCTGTTTGAGTTTGGCTTTTACCTCAGATATGGTAATATCTACCTCCATATCCTTTTTCCCATTTGTTATGTTGCCATTATCCCTAAGCTCCTCATTAAAGACTGAAGCAAAGTATTTGATTAAATATTGGGCCATGCCTAGATTATCCTTAACCTCCACTCCATCCTCAGTGATTAATGGTCCCACTTCCTCATTTTTTTGATTTTTTCCTATTTATATGGCTATAAAACCTTTTACTAATGGTTTTAATTACCTTTGCAAGGTCCAGTTCTACGTGACTTTTAGCCTCTCCCCCTTTGTCCCTACATGGTCTAACCTCAATAAGGTAGCTTTCTTTGCTGGTCCCTCCCATCATCCATTCCTTATATGCTTTCTGCTTTTTCTTAATCACCTCTCCTAGATGCTTGCTCATCTAGCTTGGTTTAAAACACCTGCCTATAAATTTTTTCCCCTTTCTTGGGATACAAGCTTCTGATAGCTTCTGCAACTTTATCTTAAAATAATCCCAAGCCTCCTCCGCCTTTAGATCCATAAATTCTTTAGTCCAATCCACTTCCCTAACTAATTTCCTTAATTTATTAAAGTTAGCCCTTTTGAAATAAAAAATCCTAGTCTTAGATTTATTTTTGTTTATCCTTCCATTTAGTTTGAACTGAATTAGCTCATGATCACTCCAGCCAAGGTTGTCCCGTACAACTATTTCTTCTATGAGGTCCTCACTACTCACCAAAACCAAACCTAAAATGGCATCCCCCCCTTGTTGGTTCCGCAGCTACTTGATGAAGGGCATCAGCTATTGCACCTAGGAAAATCTGAGCACTATTATTATTACTAGCACTTGTTCTCCAGTCTATATCTGGAAAGTTGAAGTCTCCCATGATTATGCAGTTTACATTAGTATTTACTTCATTAAATACATTAAAGAGGTCTCTATCCATATCCAAATTAGATCCTGGTGGTCTATACACACCCCAAGCACTATCCCAGGGGAGGATCTAATAGTTTTCTTCCCCAATGTAGGGTCCTAGAGCACAGAACTGGGCAGACAAAATTATGCTGACAAGACTGAAACCCCAGGTTTCAAACTTTACATCTAGCTGCATAAGGCAAGTTATAGTGGAAGATGAAATTATGGGTATGTCTACTCTGCAATAAAACACCTGCGAATGGCTTGTATCAACTTGCTTGGTTCACAGGACTCAGGGTGAGGTGCTATAAAAGGCTCAAGCTGTATGACTATGGTAGGTACAGAGCTGAATAACAGGTGGTGATTCTCTTTGGTCAAGAGTTACATACAGAATAATTTCCAATATTAGTCCAATAGGACTAAAAGGTTCCAACCTGCCTTTTCAACAGTGCCTCTGTATTGATGAGGGACCTACTCTCAGACACCTAAGACCTGATTAGCAGAAGTATTAAACATTTATACTCCTTTGACTTCAGTTGGTTCGGTGCACAAACAATAACAGAAGTGTTCCATGATGAGAATAGCAATACAGCACAATGGTGCAGCTGCGGATAAAAAAAAATACCCAATATAAATTCAAAAGGACTAAATATCTTTTATGAAACATGATAATGCGAGAGAAGTGTTTCATGATAGGACTGCAGCTGTCATCCTTATAGGTTTTTTTTCTTCAATTTACATGCAGCGCACAAGATTTCAAACTCTTGTATAATTTTATCCAACCAAGTTTCTTCAAGGGCCTAAGTGAGAAATTATATTAACTGTGAGGCTGACATTTCAAATAAGAATCCCCATATTTCGAATATTAAACCCACCCCATTGGTGGTGGCACAATACTACTCACACCAAGGATCAATGTTAGGTTGCCACAAGCATGCAACAGACCACCACAATAGGTCAAAAAGGTTCCTCAGATCATTGTTTCAGATTAGTTACTCACTTAGGGTATGTCTACACTACCCCGCTAGTTCGAACTAGCGGGGTAATGTATGCATACCGAACTTGCTAATGAAGCCCAGGATTTGAATTTCCCGGGCTTCATTAGCATAAAGCCGGCGCCGCCATTTTTAAAAGCCGGCTAGTGCAAACCCCGTGCCCGTGGAACGAGGAGTACAGATAGTTCGGAATGGCTACATAGTTCGAACTATCTGTACTCCTCGTTCCACGGGCACGGGGTTCGCACTAGCCGGCTTTTAAAAATGGCGGCACCGGCTTTATGCTAATGAAGCCCGGGAAATTCAAATCCCGGGCTTCATTAGCAAGTTCGGTATGCATACATTACCCCGCTAGTTCGAACTAGCGGGGTAGTGTAGACATACCCTTAGATTGCAAAACAGCTAGCACAGAAAGACACTTTCAACTGCATAGCATTGCTGGTCTTCAGCAGCACATATTTATAGCGGTTAATACTAAAAGATCATTTATGCTGACTTGTATATTATTGACCATTAAATTTCACCTCGTTACCCCTGTACTGAGCCCAATGACTTGTGTCTGATTAACACATCACTTATATATCTTCCAGAAGCTTGTCTTTCAGAAAGACATCCAGGTTTCATCTGAAGGCATCAAGAAATGAAGAATACATAATTTACCTTACTAATTGGTGTGCCACTGGCAAACCAGGTCCCAGCTCTTGACAAGACTTTAGACCTCAGTGAAAAATAAATTCATTACTGAAAACCAGTCTGTTTTCCACATGTCTTGCAGATGCTTAAGGTTGGTATTAGGCGTATAACATGCTTAGTGCTTAGACTTTATGAAATGACTGTAAGATGCTGCATGCACTAATCACACTTATAATATGCTTATTGAATCATAGAATTGGAAGGAACCTTGAGAGATCATCAAGGCTAGTCCCCTGCGCCCATGGCAGTACCAAGCACCATATAGACAATCTCCAGGGCAGGCCCACAACATTTTGGCACCTGAGGCGGAGAGCTCAAATGATGCCCCCATGCCTCCTTGCTTGGGACAAAACTTTGAAAGGTCTCAATTCTGCCTTCTTCCTGTTCTACTCCTCTCATGGTACTGCTCTGCTACCTACCCCAATAAAGGGGAACAAACTTCAAATGCCTTGTTCAAAAATTTTAAGTAACACTTAATTTTCAAATACCTGAACAGCAAATGTAACTTCTCTTGTCTGCATAGTAAACACTGGCATTTTTATCTGTTTGAATAATCAAAGTGGTGCTTTCCATGCCTTCTTGTTTGCAAAGATTTGAACTGCTTCCTGAAGGTCCACAGTCTGGGCCAGTTCATGCTCTATTGACATGATTGCAAGGCCGACCAGCCTCTCCTGTGTCACTGTGGAGAGTAGATGTGTTTATTAACTTCAGCTTGGAGAAGCTGAGTTCTTCACTGGCAACTGTTACAGGAAGTGTTAGAAGTATGCGCAGAGCAACAAAAGCATTTGGAAAGAGGGTGGTCATCTTATTTGTGCACATATATTCCAGAACAGCCTTTGGAGTTGATCCTGCTGAAATGTATCTTGAAATGGCTTTCAGTTCATCACCTAAATCACTCTCATCAATATCGCGCATGTCATCATGTGTCAACACTGTCTCTAGTGTCTTGAATTGCCAATGCAAGTCTTCTTCAGGTATAGTGAGGAGTTTTGGAATATCATACAAGATCCCAAATTTACTGCTGTGTTCCTTGAGCTACATGAAATGTTCTTCAGCTGACTGTATTGCACAATCTGGTACCTAGTTAAATAAGTCAACTTTGAATTGTTGTTTGGGTTCTCTTATGGGGTTATCCTGTGCTTTGTAATCAAAATGTCTTCTTCAGTGACTCTTGTATTCTTGAATACGTGGGAAAATAGCTTCAGTGTGAAGTTCCTCTGCCAACTTCTGTGCACTCCAGAACATTTTGAAATCCCTCATCTGACTGGTAAGACTGTAGGTATGACTTTGCTTTATCCAGTTGTTCCATTGCTCCAGCTATATCAAGGTCAACACCTTGGAGTCTCTTGCTTACTACATTTATTTAGTATTGAGTCATGCCACAATACTAAGCCACACAGAAATTTGAAGTTAAGTATGTTTCTAGTGTTTTCATTTCCCTCTGCCACTGTTCTCCCATGAACAGTTCCTGTCATAGCATTATCCTCCAAAATGGCAACTATGGTATCATCTATCTTCCCAATTTGGTGTTTGATAGGCTTTATTGCCTCCACTCGGCTTTCCCAGGCTTTCCCATTGTGTGGCACTCAGTGATTTCAGTGTCAGAGATGATGTTCCCAGATGTTGCTTCAAAATTTGCCATTGATGAGCTGATGCAGAGAAAAATACATAGATGCTTTGAATTACATTAAAAAATTCAGCAGCCTCACTAGAAGCTGATGCTGCATCACTGACCACCAAGTTCAATGAATGAGAACTGCATGGGACAAAAAAAGCTCGAGGGTTTAACTCTCGGATCTGTGTCTGCATCCTCTGTTCTTTCCTCTCGTGTTGGCACCATTATTGTAGCCCTGACCTCTCATGTCAACTATCGCAATTCCCATATCTTCCAGCTTTTTCAGAAGCACGTTTGTTATACCAGCTCCTGTGGTATCATCAATGTCAATAAATTCTAGAAAATGCCCTCTGACCGTCACCATTGCAGGGACATTTTCATTAGGTCTGTTGTTGTTACAAAACAAACCATTAAAGTCATTTTTTCCATATAGCTGATGTCAGGTGTTCAGTCCAGAATAACAGAGTAATATCTTGCTGACTTCAAATCTGACAAAATATTCTGTTTGACTTTTGTTGCCAGTAACTGTATGATCTCATTTTGAATTGTTTTTCCAAGGTAGTGGTGTATGTACATTTCTTGGGTGATGACTCTTAGATGCTCTTGGAGTACAGCATCAAACTCAGCCATCAGCTCCACAATTTTAAGGAAGTTTCCATTGTTTAGCACATACAGCTGATCTGAAGTGCCACTCAGTGCTAGGTTTTGGGTAGCAAACATTCTCACAGTGGCAATGAGCCTTTTCAGAACATTTTGCCAGTAAAGAGACTCAGATGCAATCTTCTCTTGATGCTGATCATCTATGGTGGCCTTTAACCTTAGTCTCATCTCAAGCTCTTTCCACTTATGGAATGCTCTCTAGCGATTTGCTGCCTTCTCATGGCATGCCAGATTTCTAGCCAGATTTTTCCAGTCCTTTGTTCCTGTAGAACCCAATGTGGCTGGAATATTAGACTGAAAGGCTGTGTCTAGACTGGCCAGTTTTTCCAGAAAATCAGCTGCTTTTCCAGAAAAACTTGCCAGCTGTCTACACTGGCCGCTTGAATTTCTGCAAGAATACTGGACTTCCTACTGTAAGAAATCAGTGCTTTTTGTGGAAATACTGTGCTGCTCCCAGTCGGGCAAAAGTCCTTTTGCGCAAAGCTTTTACGCAAAAGGGCCAGTGTAGACAGCTCAGATTTGTTTTGTGCAAAAAAGCCCCGATCGCGAAAATGGTGATTGGGGCTTTTTTGCAGAAAAGCGCGTCTAGATTGGCATGGACGCTTTTCCACAAAAAGCGCTTTTGCGGAAAAGCGTCCGTGCCAATCTAGACGCTCTTTTCCGCAAATGCTTTTAACGGAAAACTTTTCTGTTAAAAGCATTTGCGGAAAATCATGCCAGTCTAGACGTAGCTAAAGAGTTTGCAACAAAAACAGTATGCAGGATTCTGGGTTTTTGAGTACATAAGCTATGGCCTCACCACTTTGTCACCATTGGGGATTTCACGCCTGTAATGTGTTGGAAGGAAACTTCTGTTTTCATTTGTCTTTGGGGAACATGAAGTTTTTCATTTGCTGTGGCCCATGCAGTACAAGGAAGTCCCTCAGGCTACAGTTCAAGTGGGTCCACAGTCCTGGATCATCTAGACTTAAAGAATTAAACTCAGCTGTTTCTTGCTCCTCCATCACTCTCTTCTCTGATCTACACTTTTCTTCAGGAATGTGCATTGTTACATCCATTTGAGATGGAGATATGGATGCTGCAGTAGCTGCCAAGTCACCTGCACTCTGACTAACTGGAAGATCAGGCATCTCCTCACTATTCACATCCTCATTGGAGCTGGAAGGCTCACCATGAACATTTGTGTCTATGTATCTCAGGAGAGCTCCTTCCTACTTAAATAAAAAAAGTTTCCTTTGCTTGCTTGCTTTTTCTGAATGCTGCCCTAGAGAGCATTTTCTTCTTTCACTCATGACTGCTGTTCTGTGCCAGCTATAGTGGCTCTCAATGCTCAATTGAAGGAAACAAATAAGTAGGCTGGTAGCAGGGCTTGAGTGAGGGAAGATATCAGCATCTTAAGGGCCTAACTGGCTCCTACTACTTCAGTTGACTGCCTGTTCTCCTCAAAATACAGGACTATGTAGCACTTTAAAGACTAACAAGATGGTTTATTAGGTGATGAGCTTTCGTGGGCCAGACCCACTTCCTCAGACCAAATAGTGGAAGAAAATTGTCACAACCACTTGAAAGAGAATCCTCTGAACTGTTATTCATGCTTAAATTTGACACTTTACACCTGAGTCTGAATAAAGAATTTAATTATCTTACCCATTACAAAGATAGCTTCCCCAATTATCACCTCTAATATCATTAGCTCACAGACATTTACCTTCCCCCCTCCTTCTCCCTTCTGTTCTGAAATGTGATTTGTCCTTTTCATATGTGTTCATTTTTTTAATTGTATCCTTTGGTATATATGGTTGTGACAATTTTCTTCCACTATTTGATCTGAGAAAGTGGGTCTGGACCATGAAAGCTCATCAACTAATAAACCATCTTGTTAGTCTTTAAAGTGCTACATAGTCTTGTATTTTGTTTCAGCTACACCAGACTAACACAGCTACATTTCTATCACTGTTCTCCTCAAATGTGTTCAGGGAAGCAGCAGGAAACAGGAAGCTCCCAGAGAAGTTGGTGTTAATCAGTCCAGGCTCCTGGGGGTGCTAGAGAGGTATACAAGAGTCTCCTCCTCCTCTCTCTCCATGCAGCTCCTGCTGCTTTCTGTTATTCCCTCACCTTTTCTCCTGCCTGCCTATGTCTCTTGTGCCCTCCTTCCTCCAGCACAGCACTCCACCTTCTCTGTGCGTCTAGAGCAGAAAGAATACATATGCATCAGCAGCAGACACCATTTTCTACACCCTGGGTCCTAGTGGTGCCCCCTCCCCCGCACAGTCTGGCACCTGAGGCGGCTGCCTCAGTTCTCCTCATGGTAAGGCCAGCCCAGCAGTCCCTGATAGGTATGTATCTAACCTACTCTTAAAAAAACCCCAATGATGGAGATTCCACCCTGACAGTTAGGAAGTATTTTGCAATATCCATTCTAAACCTCCCTTGCTGCAATTTGAGCCCATTGTTCCTTGTTCTATCTTCGGAGGTTAAGGAGAATAATTTTTCTCCCTCTTCCTTTTAACACCTTTTTAGGTACTCAAAAGCCGTTACCATGTCCAGTGTTCCCTGTAAGCAGAGTGTTTGCTTGGCTACCAAGAAGAGATTCAGGGGCTGCCCAGCTGATTAGCAGAGAGCCAGAACCAGCAGCAATTGTTTCTACTCATGGTGCACATCCACACAGGGGCGGCCCATGAACCTAGGCAAACTAGGCAGTTGCCTAGGGCACCACGGGCCCGGGCACCTGATGATGACATCATGGGGCGCTGAGGTGCCCCGTGATTACGTCACGGCCATTGACAGCTGTGCAGGCAAGGGCCCCGATTGCGCCTTCCACCTAGGGCGCCAGCTGCTGCAGCTGGCCTCAGGCTGCTCCTGCATCCGCATATGCCTTGCATTTATTCTGCCTGTAGATGGAAAAATGTAGAAGAAACACTGATCATGTCCACTCATTTTTTTCTTTTCCCAGACTAAATAACCCCAGTTCTTTCAATATTCCCTCATGGGTCATGTTTTCTAGACTTTTAACCATTTTTGTAGCTCCTTTCTGGACCTTCTCCATATTGTCCGTCTTTCATGAAAGATGGCACCCGGAACTGGACACAATACTAAAGTGGAGGCCTAGTCAGTGTAGAGTAGAGTAGAAGAATTACTCCTAATTTCTTGCTTGCAACATCCCTGTTAATACATTGTCTCAGACCATTTCTCCAGTTTATCCAGATAATTTTGAATTATATTCCTATCTTCCAAAGCACTTGCAATCCTTCCCATCTTGGTATCAGCCTCAAACTTTACAAATGTTTTCTCTATGTTATTATCTAAATCACTGATGAATATATGGAATAGAACTGACCCCAGAACTGATCCCTGCAAACATGCTGTAAGGTAATATTTAAATGTGTTTCCTTTGAAACCAGACAGGAAGGATCATCTGCTGCCCATCAAGAAGACCTATCAAAACTAAGTGGATCATTGTGGGACCTTCCTCACTATGAACCAACTCCTCCACATACAAACACATTGAAACAAACAAGAACACATTCAGAAATAAAATAAGCACTCCCTCTACATTTCATTTGATTCTGAATGAAATGTTTTCCCGTCAGAAAATCGGATTCCACTGAAAAGTATTTTTTTTTCACATGCAAACATCATTTTTAGTAGAATTTTTCATTGGGGAAAAACCTACATGAAATATTGAGGAGCCTCCTAGGAGTTGCAGTTTCCCGCCCCATGAGGCACTGTGGTAGATCAGCCACAAGGACAAACTGTTATGTAACATGGAAAACAGTCCAAATTGGGGGAAGTAAAGACACAGAACTAAAACTCTTATGAGGCAATGTAGCATCTCAGGCAAACAAATTAATGCGGACCTGACACAAAAGATTTCAGCATTTCCAAATCAAAATTTTCTCAATAGCATGTTAACTTTTTCTCCTGATCTGGGATGAAAACAAAATCCAAAATATCACTTTCTTTCAGGAACAAAGTATTCAGATTTTTATTTTAATCCCATCTCCTTTGTTCATGTTTTTCCTTCTTTTTCCATTTTCCTACTAGCACAATGGGAGATATAATTAAATGATAAAAAGTGAAAAGATTTTGTTTACAGGTTTTGTGGACAAAACATAATTTTGAGTAAATCTTGTAAAGAAGGCAACCGGGTCTAAACATGATTGCAAACCATCATCTCATTGCATGTTATTTTTTTAAATGTCACACTTCCCTGTCTTGCCTATTCAGACTGTAAAATCATAATAATGGCTGTACTGGATCAGACCAAAGGTCCATCTAACCCATTATCCTGTCTCCCAACAGTGGTGTATGCCAGGAACCCCAGAGGGAGTGAATAGAAGAGGTAATCATCAAGTTATCCATCCCGTCACTCATCCTGTCGCTTCTGGCAAACAGAGGGTAGGGACACCATCTATGCTCATTGTGAGATGGTCACTCACCACCGTAGCAGGGGTCCATCATCTGTCCCCAGAATCAGTCCATTCCGCCCGCACAGGCCTCCGCTCACATGGCATTTCCCCTCTGGAATCTTCCGGTCACGTTGCTCTCTTTGCCACACTGCCCTCCAGCAGTGCTCAAGTCACTCGCTCTGAGCCCCCCTTCCAGGGATTTGGTGTCTCTCCAGCAGGCCTGTCCACAGGCCTAGCAGGCTGGCCGGTTGGCTGTCCGAGCGCCCTGGCCCAGCCTAACTCTCTAGCCCTGCCCTAGCTCCAGAGAGCGTCCTGCTCCCTCGGCAGCCAGGCTCACGGCCTTGCCGCAGGCCTAGCAGGCTGGCCGGTTGGCTGTCCAAGTATCCTGGCCCAGCCTGACTCTCTAGCCCTGCCCTAGCTCCAAAGAGCATCCTGCTCCCTCAGCAGCCAGGCTCACTCTGCCTTGGCTGAAACAGCCCTTCCCTTTTATATCCCCCAGCTGGACCTTAATTGGCCAACGCCGCCCAGCTGGGCTGAACTCCCCGGGCCTGCTCCAGGCTGGGGTTTGGCTCTTAAAGGGGCCAGTACAGGACAGCTGCCCTGTTACACTCATCCTGGCTAACAGCCACTGTTGAACCTATTCTTCATGAATTTGTCTAGTTCTTTTTTGAACCCTGTCATAGTCGTCACCTTCACAACATCCTCTACCAAAGAGTTCCATGGGTTGACTCAATGGCTCAGTCAGGATGAGTGAGTAATGCAAGGATGCAATATTTATGGGGGCCCACAATTTTTATGGGGCTCCTGCATAGTGTGTGTATCCCTCCTTTCCTTCCTCCAGGTCAGCTGGAGGTGGGGAGAGGTGACCCCTGTCCTGCTACCCCCACCATTGCCCATCCACTCAAAGTCTGAGCCAGCACTCAAGGCATGCCTTGCTCTATGTGAAGAGTGCTTCTGCTGGGGAGGGGGGAATCAGGACTTGCCTTGCTCTACCTGGAAGGTGCTCTGAGCAGGGTCGAGGCATGGGAGCTTGCCATGTCTCCCTCCCCCGTACTCTGAATGGGGTCTGGACTATGGGACTTGTCTGACTGTACCTGCCTGTGCTCCAAGCAGATTGCATGGTCAAGGTATTGAGGCTTGCCTCAATCTCCCTGCCCAGTGCTCTGAGTGCGGTGTGGGGTTAGGGTACTGAAGCTTGCCCTGCTCTGCCCGTCTGGTGCTCCAAGCCATGAAGCATGCTTAAGGACTTGTCTTGATCCCCTGCCCACCCGGCACTCTTCCTGGAGAGTGGACTCAGACCCAGCTCCAGTCCCTGGCATGAATACTGGGTGAGTGGGGCAGGGCTAGCCCCTGACCCTGCTCCCCTAGCCCAGCTGAAGTATCTGACATAGAGGGGCAAGCCTCCACACCTGAGCCCCGGAAGCAGATCCAGGACTGAAGTGAGTGGGCCTTAACTCTTAAGTGGGTGGTCTGCAGCCCATCCATGGATACGCCCCTGAGTTGACAGTGCATTATATGAAGAAATACTTAGTTGTATTTATTTAAAACCTGCTTCCCATTAATTTAATTTTTAAACCCCACATTCTTGTCTTATTAGATCTAAATAACATTTCCTTAATAACTTTAACACACCAGTTGTGATTTTATAGACCTCTATCATATCCCCACTCAGTTGTCTCTTTTCTGAGCTGTGAAGTCCGTCTTATTAATCGCTCCTCATATGGAAGCTGTTCCATACCACTAGTCATTTTTGTTGCCTGTTTCTGAACCTTTTTCAATTCCAATATACCTTTTTTTAAAAAATGGGGTGACCAGATCTGCAGACAGTATTTGAGACATGGGCATAACATGGATTTACACAGAGGTAATAAGATTTTTTTTATAGTAGGAACTGTTCCTTTATGTTTGTATAGTGTCTTATACAACAGATTCTGCATTTTGCTTGAGATTTTGTACATGCTACTGTCATACTACTACTAACTGTGTGTCTGTAGAGTTTCTTGAGGAAACAAGGTTATCATATTGGATAGGAGACACTATGGAACAGTTTGGGAAAATCTGAAAATTTAATCTAGAAAAACCAAGCTGAGAATTGATAAAATTATAAGATAATGGGTTGAGCTCTTGCAGAAATTAATGGATGTTCTACTACAAGCTCTGATGTGTGTACAAGATTATGCCCTAAAAAATCTGCATTATTTTATAACAAATGATATACTCTTAAGGAGGGTATTTCTAACGCTTAAGATATACATAAGCAGGAAAGTTGCCTGTTTTTAAAGCATGATAATAACTATATAATATTTATTATAAATCTGGATCAGCCACTAGACACAAAATGGACAGAAATAAAGAATATGGTAAAGATACATAAGTACAAGCAAAGCCTATTTTACTAAAAAATAGAACATTTGTCCTTCAAGAGTTCACTTTTCTGGGACAAATTCAGTCTTGATCTACTATAATACAGAATAACGAGGTGCTGAGCAACAACTTTTTTTTTTGGCAGTGTTGACTTCAGTGCATCTTTGCTGTTAGGCACGGTCTGCATTATCTTTCTTTTGTTAGATAAAAGCTATGATGTAAGTGAGTACGTGTATCTTCAAAACTTTGAACCGCAACTCTACATACCCTGAAGAGGAAGCTCAGAAAACATATGGCTCCATGAAGCTAAGATTGCACTGCTGTACTTGCCTGCAGCATTCCCACATTTATCAAAATCACAAGCACACTGGCCTCATTTCAAGATTCTGCTATTAGCCTTCTGCAGTTTATTCATAAAACTGTAAAATATGACCTAGATTCCTGTGAATGTTTCAAAAAGTCATCAGAATACAATACAATTTTTCTGTTCAATGGGTACCTGTTACAAGTTAGTTCAAAATTATTGTTTAAAGATACTTCCTGCTCCCGAACATTATTTCCAGAGCATAATACACTTTCTCAAAAGAGCACTTTACTTTTTTTTAAAAGGAGATTCCAAATCAGGTTGTTAGGAGGAGGGAGAAAAAAATATGGTAGTATCTGTGGGGGGAAAAAATTAGGGATGTGTGTCAGGAAATAAATATAGAATGAATTCATCCATTCATCTCCCCACCATGACATAGAATTTTAGGCTTCATTCATCATTTTATGGATTTGCATCTGATATCTGTTTTGCTTATGAGCAAATAGGGTAAATGAATGATAGACTCAGAATTGGAAGGAACCTAGAAAGGTAATCACATCCAGTCCCCTCTACTTATGGCAGGACCAAGCATCCTCTAAACCAACCCTGACAAAAGTGTTCCCACTAAACTTTGCACTTGGGTGGCAAACTAGGAGAGATTCAAATACCACCCAAAGGATAAATGGAGTGCCCACAACTGGCAGCAGCCAGGAGCACCTGTTTCTAGTGGTCGTGTGCATCCACTTATCCTTTGCTGCACATAAAATGTATTCCATGCATTAAAGGGACTACTGCCTAACAGATGTTAATCTAATTTACTCTTAAAAATCCCCAATGAGCAGATTCCACAACCTCCTTAGGCAATTTATTGCAATGCTGAATCACCCTGACAGTTAGGAAGTTTTTCCTAATGTCCAACCTAAACCTCCCTTGATACAATTAAAGTCCATTGCTGCTACTTCTATAATCATAGGTTAAAGAGAATAATTTTTCTTCCTCTTTCTTGTTACAACCTTTTACGTCTTTGAAAACTATTATCATGTCCCCTCTCAGTCTACTCTTTCCTGGATTAAACAAACCCAGTTATTTAAGTCTTGCCCCATAGGTCATGTATTCTAGTCTTTTAATCGTTTTTGTTGCTTTTCTGTGGATCTTCTCCAATTTGTCCAGCTCTTTCCTGAAATGTGACACCCAGAACTAGACACAATACTCCATTTGAAGCCTAATTAGTACAAAGTAAAGTGGAAGAATTACTTCTTATCTTGCTTACAAAACTCCTGTCAATACATCCTAGAATTATTTTTGCCCTTTTTTTGTTTTTGGCACCAGTATCAAAGATAATAGCTAATTGCTCAGATATCTCTTAAATCTTCTTCTTTAGTATTCTAAGATACATTTCATCAGGACCTGGTGACATGAAGACATCCACCTTTTCAGTAATTTTTAACTTGTTTTTTTCCCCCACTTATTTTAACTTCTGAACCTACCTGATTTTCACTGGCTTTCACTGTGCACCTAGCATAATCACTTCCATCTTCTTGGTAAAATCTGAAACAAAAAAGTCATTAAGTACTCTGCCATTTCCACATTTTGTTTTTCCCTGTTCATTGAGTAACGGCCCTATCCTATCCTTAGTCCTGTCCTCTTCCTTCTAATATATCCGTAGAATGTTTTCTTATTATCCTTTATGTCTCCAGCTAATTTGAGCTACTTTTGTGCCCTGGCCTTTCTAATTTTGCCCCTACATATTTGTGTTATTTGTTTGTATTAGTTCTTTGTAACTTGATCTAGTTTCCACTTTTTGTAGGACTCCTTTTTTAATGTTTAGATAATTCAAAAATCTCCTAGTTAAGCCATGGTGGTCTCTTGACATACTTCTTATCTTTTCTACACAGTGGAATAGTTTGCCCTTCCACTCTTAATAATGTCTCTTTGAAAAACTGTGAATTGTCTTCAACTGTTTTTCCTCTTAGACTTGCTGTCTATACCAACTCCTAGTTTGCTAAAGTTTCTTTTCTCTGAAATTTTCTTCTGCTGTTCTCCTTCCTCTCATTCCTTCGTACCAGAAACTTTATCATTTCATGATTATTTTCACCCAACTGCCTTCCACTTTCATTTTCTCCCTATTTGTTAAAAATCAAATCTAGAACAGCCTTCCCCCTTTGACTTCCTTCACCTTCTGAAATAAATTGTCTCCAATACATTCCAAGAACTTGTTGGGTAATTTGTGCTCTGCTTTGTTATTTTTTCCAACAAATGTCTGGATAGTTGAAGTCCCCCCGTCCCCCGTCACCATCAATTCTTGTGTTTCGGAAGATTTTTGACCAAAAAAAAAAAATCTTACTCAGAGACTCTCAACAAATCTGTCTCCAATGTCCTCCTCCCTTTTTCCCTGCTTATGCTTCCTGAGCAAGCTGTAACCTTCTATTCCAATATTCCAGTCATGCATATTATCCCATGAAGTCTCTGTGCTGCCAACTATGACAGAGTTTTGTTTAATTACTAGCATTTCAAGTTGTTCCTGTTTATTCCCCATACTTCTTGCATTAGTATACAGATAACTAAGGGTATGTCTACACTATAGCGTTATTTCAAAATATCTTAATTCGAAATAGCTTATTTCAAAATAATGCATCTAGACACAAAATGCATTTCAAAATAGCATTTTGTTATTTTGAAATAGCACATCTACACTGATAGGACACTGAATTGCATTTAAGGCTGGCCAGAACCGGTTCTGGCAGGATATCAGGTCAGGAGTTATCTTGTGTGGCTGCTGCCTGAGGCTTTCTGAGCCTTGTGCTTAAAGTCCCCCACCCCCCAGACAGCCAGTTCTAAGGTTTCCCTGATTGCTTGCCTACCTCAATGAGGGAGAGCAAAGCATTATTTTCTCTGCGTGCTCTGGTTGACCTCACTCAGGACACCACAGCAACATGGAGCTGGAGCCACCCCAGGCACTCTGGTGCTTCTCCTGGATGTGTTGCTGTGAGCCTGGAAGCACGGCCTTCAGGCAGTAACAGTCTCCCTGGTGTGCCCCACTTGGGGCTTGTGCCTCATTCCTACCCTCATGTCCTTCCACTTACCCGTCCCTACCCCCCCTTCCTGCTGTACAATAGAAAACACGTGTTCATTACAACAAAGCCTTTTTATTGAACAAAACTGGGGTGGAGGAGATTGAAACTGAGGTGAGACTGGGGAAAGAAGGTGGGACAGGGGAGGAGGGAGGGTGGGAGATGGGAGGGGGAAACCTGGGAGGAGGGAGCTGGCAGGGGGAGGCAAGGGGATGAAGGGAGGGAGAAGCTCAGGTTTGGGGGTCTCGCCAGCCCAGCTGTCTCCCAGCACTGAGGGTGCAGGGGCCTTGGCATCCCTGGGGGTATGGGGAGGAAGAAACAGGAGGGGGAAAAAGAGTGGGAGGAGCAGTGGTAGCTGGAAAGGCAGCAGGGGTTGGAGCAGCAGAAGGCAGAAAGCTCTGCCCCAGGGTCAATGATAACCTGGGGGGAACAGACCGTCCTGCCCCTCAGGATGAGGTTCATGGGATCAAAATAGGGGCAGGGGTCTGGGTCTGCCCCTGGTTGGGAACTTCCCCCTGTGGCCCTGGCATGTGCCTGCCGCAGCTCCTTTATTTTCATGCGAACCTGCTCCTGGGTTCGCATGTGGCCTTTGGTGGCCAGGCTGGCAGCTATCCATCTGTAGACAGCTGCGTTCCTCCATTTAGTGGAGAGTGACTAGCTGGGATTGGAGGTTCATCATTTTGCTGATCCTTCTCCAGACCCCCTCCCCCCCTTAACTGGTCAGAGTGTGGGAGGGGGGAAGCCCCACTTGTCAATAACCACACCACCTGTGGAGCCTGTCCCCCCAGCACTTCTGGGCTACCCAGCACACCTGCCCTCAGGCCGGCCTGAACAGCCTTCCTTCATCCCCTGGTTGGGCCCAGAGAGCATCATCAGAGCAGGCCTATGTGGTCCCTCTCTCTGCCCCCTAGAACTGGGATCAGTCTGTGTGTGGAGGCCCCCCTCTTTGGATCAGGGAGCACTGACAGATCTGGCCTATGTGCTCCTCTATGATAATCCAGCCCCTGGAGACAATCCAACCAGCAGGGTGTGCAGCCTCTCCCAGGACAAGTTAGTGGACAGGATGCACAGATCACCACCATGCAATGTGCTGAGAGAAACAGGAGGGCAGGAAGTGCAGCCCCTCCTGCCCCAACTTTGGGCTGTCCCCGGGGAGAAGCCAGTGGCCAGACCTTCTCCCACTACCCCTCCTCTATGCTCCCCCTTCTCCCATCCTTCTTCCCCAATTCCTGCTCCTGCCCCCCATATCCTGAGCCCCTCTTCAACCCCCACCCTCATTTCTGCATGCTTCCAGTCACCTGTTATGAGATCCCAACATCTCCAAGGCTCTGCCCTGAGTCCTGCACCCTCCCCACACTGCCAGCCCCAGGTAAGAACTCCAGGTCAGTCTTCTAGTAAAATAAAAAGAGAATTGTTCACTCTATATTTTGGATTCTGACTAAAATCAATATATTTGAAAATATAGAAAAACATTCAAAATATGCAATAACATTTCAATTGGTATTGTTTAACAGTGTGATTAAAGCAATTAATTTCAATCGTGATTCTTTTTTGAGTTAATCATATGAATTAACTGATTAATTGACAACCATAATAAAAAGACATTTCAATAGATTAAATAATTTTATTAACACTGCTTTTCCACATATGCAATTGCTGCATTTGCCTTCATAAGGTTGTAGCGTTTTGAACAAAAGGAGAGATGGCCCATGATCCAGTCTCTATTTAAAATTTTACTTTGAGATCATACATTAATCTAATACTATAAGTTACCTAACACTATTGCTGATGAATGACAAAAGGAAAGAACATTCAACAACCAATAATACTGTGTCATTTGGAAAATTCTTTGTGGCAACCTTTGGGACTGTCTGAATGGGGGGTGGCAGTTGTTTTGTTGTGGCAATAATGTCTCAGGTGATTTATTGCTTGAGGGTGGATTCAAATGTGAATAATTGTTAAAGGTGATGATTGGTGCAGAAAAGAAGTGACATTACTGAACTTTTTCAAATAGGCTTGGTAGATTAAAATCAATGGATAATATCATTGTTTACATTTTTCCTAATCTTAGGAATTTAAATTTTCATAGTTGTGGAAAATTATGGGGGTATAATAATGACAGCTGATGGTGAAATTGAAAAAGCTAAAGTGTCATAACCATTAAAGCACAAATCACTATTAACATGTCAAAATATACAAAATAAACATTCTTACATAAAACAAGTTATCAGGAAGGATTTTACCTTACCTATATGTAAATACAGATCATCAATATATTTTATTAGGTAATGGTATATATCAGTGTTTCTCAAATGGTGCTCCGTGGAACCCTGGGGTTCCGCGATGCGAACGTAAGGGTTCCACGAGAACCCAAACGCTCTCCTCCCCCCGCCCATAAAGAGACAGAGGAGCCCGACGCGCAAAGACGCTGGCTCCTTCCCCGCTCCCCTTTCAGACATCTCCCACGTTCCCCACTGCCACTCTGCTTTTACCATCGGACCTAGCAGCAGCAACAGCTGCTTGTCCCGCTTCTGCCCGATCAACCCAAGATCCCTCTCCTGCGTCCCCCGCTGCCGCTCTGCTTTTACCACCGGAAAAAGCAGAGTGGCAGCGGGGATGCGGGTGAGGGATCTTGGGTTGATCGGGCAGAAGCGGGACAAGCAGCTGTTGCTGCTGCTAAGTCCGGTGGTAAAAGCAGAGCGGCAGCGGGGGACGTGGGAGTGGGATCTTGGGTTGATCGGGCAGAAGCAGGACAAGCAGCTGTTGTTGCTGCTAGGTCCCTTGGTAAAGGCAGCATATGTGTGTGTGTGGAGGGGGAAGGAGGAGTACTATCAGTGAGTGGAACACCGGAACTCCTACTCACTGTGAGGATTGGAACAAATCCCCATACACACTGTGAGGACACGTGGCTCCTGTGTGTGACTTTAAGTTTAAGAATTCAATCTAATATCAAAATTCCCCATGGATCGTTGGTTAAAAGAAGGAACTTTAAAGAGAAAAGTGAGTACTTCAGACTCCAACATTTTTACTGAAACCAGCAAGGAAAATACTGAGGCAGCTCAAGTTAATTATGAAAAATTTCAGCTGACTAATAAGAAACGCAGGTATTGTGAGGACTATTTGGCATTTGGATTCACAAGCAATGGAAATGAAGATGCTCCATGTGCCCAGTGTGTAGTGTGCAATAAAATATTATCTAATAGTTGTTTAGTACCTGCTAAATTGCAAAGACATTTTGAAACAAATCATCCAGAATACAAAGATAAAGACATTAGTTTTTTTAAGCAAAAGCTTGAATTGCTTGAAAAAAGTAAACTCTTCATGTCAAAAATTGCCAAATCTGATAATGAAAATGCAACAAAGGCATCTTACAAAGTAAGCTATCGTATATCGCTCGCCAAAGAAGCACACACTATTGGGGAATCACTCATAAAACCATGTGAAAAAGATATTGTGATGTGTGTGTTGGATCAGGAGTCTAGTAAAAAAGTTGAGGCTGAGCCATTATCAAACAATACTGTCACACGTCGTATTCACGATCTTGCTGCTGACATCGAGAAGGAGCTTATTTTTCGGCTGCATTTATGTGATGCATATGCATTACAATTAGACGAGTTCACTGACGTTGCAGGTCTTGCAATTCTGCTTGTATTTGTCCGTTATGATTTTAATAGTTCTATTGAAGAAGACTTACTTTTATGTGAATTTTTGCAAACCAATACAATTGAATATATTCTCACCAGTTGTATCAATAACTTTATGAAAACACATCAAATAAGCTGGGAAAAATGTGTTGATGTGTGCAGTGATGGTGCCAAAGCAATGGTAGGAACAGTGGCTGGCGCTGTAACACGAATAAAAAATGTAGCACCAAACTGCACCAGCAGTCACTGCATTCTCCACAGACACGTTCTGGTAGTTAAGAATATTTCTCCCTCTCTTAAAAATGTGTTGGACGAAGCAGTACAGATTATTAATTATATAAAAACTCGACCATTACAATCAAGACTGTTCAAAATTATGTGTGAAGATATGGGTAGTCAGCACACAGCCCTGCTTCTACATACAGAAGTCAGGTGGCTATCACGAGGAAAAGAGCTGGTTAGATTATTTGAATTGCGTCATGAGCTCTCCGCAAATCTGATGGATCACAAATTCCAACTGTCTGATCGTTTAACAGACTTTTTGTGGTTATCTGGAGTTGCGTATATTGCAGACATCTTTACAAAACTAAATGAAGTAAATCTGTCGCTGCAAGGAAAGAATGTAAATATTTTTAATGTGAAAGACAAAATTTTGTCATTGTCACAGAAGTTAAAGTTTTGGATCTCATCTGTAGGACGAAATGATTTGGATTGTTTACCACCTCTGAATGATTTCCTTGAAGAAAATGGATACAAACTTGATGAAGATATTCGCAGCGACATTGCAGATCATCTCTGAGATTTATACATGAACATCATTAAGTATTTTCCAAACATCAATGACAAAAATAACTGGATTCGAAATCCATTAAGTTTAACAGAAAAGCCAGTCAGTTTTTCTACACAAGATTATGAAAACCTAACTGAAATCGCTTCAGATGGCCAATTAATACAAAAATTTAAAGAAGTTTCTCTGATTACATTTTGAAGTGACTTATTTATCAAGATGCGCAATTCGTCAGCTGTTACCCTTTGCCAGTACATAGTTGTGCGAAACTGGGTTCTCGAACTATGCAGCAATGAAAACGAAATACAGAAATCGACTGAATGCTGCGCCAGATATGCAAATCCAACTTTCTAGTATTAAACCAAATATAAAAAGAATTTGCCAAGAAAAGAAGAAAAACCACTCTTCGCATTGAAAACTATGAATATAATTAATATTATTTGATAGTTTTATTTTTTGTACATATTTAATATGATTTTTGTTGAATATAAATGAATGGTGTTATATTCAATATGTTGAATTTAAATGAATGGTGATCTCATGACCGTATTTAGCATCTTATTACTACCAATTGTGGTGTACTGGCAGTCTGTGTGTGTTTGGGAGTGGGTTTTTTTTTTTTAATCCCTGGCTAGGGGGTTCCTTGAAATTTTTCTGAGTTTGAAAGGGTTCCGTGGTCAAAAAAAATTGGGAAACACTGGTATATATAGTGAAATCAATGTTTACCACCCTGTAAGGATAAAAATCTAACCCTTCATTATCTACATATAGGACTTGATTCAGTCAAACAAGTGCAGAGAGAAGAAGCAGTGTGTACCATTCTGCCTTCCTGTCTTCACCAGGCATTCAGTTCCTAAGGCCTGGTCTACACTGGCATGTTTTGTCACTAAACAACTTTTGAGAACAAAAACCTCCAAGTGTCCACATTACAGCATGGCAAATGTCATGGCATACAGCCATTTTTGGTAACAAAATTATTTCAGCCCCATGAGGGACTTTTGTCTCTGCGCTGTCAATAATCACGCAGTGTGAACTAGATAGGTTTTTTGTTGAGTTTATTGGACTGTGTCTGTGGCATATTGTGTGATGGTTCTCATGGTGTCTTCTCAAAGTAACAGGGGTGATGGCTGTCAATCCAAAGAATCCCCTGCTTGGAACAATGTGGAGCTTTTGGATCAAATCATCATGTTGGGTGAAGATTTGGTGCAATCAGAGCTGCAAGTGACCCATAAGAACTGGAACACATACGGTAGCATTTCTCAAGCCCTGTGTGCCAAGTGGTATGAATGAGACACCCTACAATGCAGCGCCAAGAACAAGGAACTCTGGCAGGCAAAGGAGGCAAACAGCCAGTCTAGTGCGGCACCCGAAGCATGCTGGTTTTATAAAGAACTGGATGGAATTCTAAGTGGGGCCCCACAACCAAACCCTGGAATACTCTGGATAGTTCTCAGAAGACAGAAGAGCCAGAAATACTTTGAGGGTAGAAAGTGAGGGTCAATCTGGTGACATCCTGTAAGCCTGGCAGTGAGGAATTGCTCTCAAATGATGCTTGTGAGGATGCTCAGCAACTCAGCATTGAAGAGACGTTTCGTGTTGAAGCAATGGAGAGGATGCAGGGTACGTTGCTGTGCAGATAGGCGGGGTTGGGGACTGAGCGGATGGCGGCCATGCAGGGTGAAACGGAGGTGGTGTCCCAGCAAGTAGGCACTGTGCAGGCACCCAGGGTTGGGGGCTGACCAGGCAGCAGCTATGCAGGGCAGGATGGAGGTGGTGTCCTGGTGGACAGTTGCTGTGCAGGCATCTGGGGTTGGGGGCTGAGAGTACAGTGACCATTGGTGGCCATATGGGGTGATAAGTTGCTCTATGCAGTGGGAGAGTGGGGGTGGCAGTGAAGGGTAACCAAAGGCTTTATTTCACCATGGCTAAACACAACATCAATAGATGCACAGATAGCAATAGAATCTTCCTGGGAAATAGTGTTCAGGATGCACCTGATGTACTTACTAATTTTATCAGGGAGATTCCATGGCAAGGCTGCCTTTGCCCCACCCTCCTGGTACAACACATTCCAAAATCAGTCCTCAGTGTGTGCTGTTAGAATCAAGGCAACACACAGCTCAGCTGCATAAAGACTGTGGCGCCTCCCACTTGCCTCTAAAAGATCAGCCTGGATTTGCCTGTTAACCTTCAGTAAGGTTATGTCAACAAGAGTGATTACAGCCTGTGGAAAAGTGCAGGATTATCAAAAATTGTTTCCTTGTGCAAGTACAGCACAACCATGGTCTGTACACTTTTTAGGAGTCATAATCAACCACCCCACTCCCCCCACTTTTACAACTCACCATGACCAAAGTGGCTGCAGAGATCTGTGCTTGCCTCCAGGTTAATCAAACGGAGTGGGAAGTTTTTTTCAGGAGAATGCATGCTAGTGAAATGCAACAATCTTTGTCATGAAATCTACTGTCATTGTATTGTTAATGGTTACTTTTGCAGACCAGGCCTTGAGGAATCAGTCATCTTGTACACCATCAGGCATAGTACAGCAATTAAGGAAAGGACATATGATGATCTCATGAAGGATTTGTTGGGTCACTCAACCTTTCAGAGAAAAAGTAGCAGCAAAGAGAGCATGGAGCAAAGATGAACTAAAGAGGGAGCAAAGAGTGAACAAAAGAGTCCAGAGACAAGATAGTAACAATCAACAGAGACAGGAGACCACTGAATGCATGCTACAGCTCATGCAGGACCAAAAATGACATCCTGAAGAGTATAATACTCATGAATATTAATAGACACCATAACCTAAGGCCTCCCATGCACAACTCTTTTCCCAGCAGCAATTTTCCCTATACATCAACATGGATGGCTGCAAAGGTGCAATTCTGCCTCTAGCAACCCTTTCTCTACATGCTCATTACAATCCAGCAATGGTTTCTTCCCCTTATTCTCCACTCCCTGGAAAACCAATGATGACAGCTGTACATTATTTGTATTTGAAAACCTCACAGATGTGCTAAAGACAAATGTCATGCATGTTTTTACATTAAACAACCCACACCAAATGCTCTGGCTTGAATCCTTTGGTACCATGGAATGCTTTGCTTACACAGAAATCTTAGGCCCCCTCATTGTCAAAGAGGCTCCCCAGAGGCAAGGTGGGGTGGTGCTATAATGAGGATGTGTGTCCCATCTATTTCCCTGCCAAAGTTAGGAAAGCTCTTTTCAACAAAGCCAGCCTCTATGTCATTCACATTTCCCAGAGTCAAGTCCTGTCCATCAAAATGTGACTTTTTTGCCATGCACCCTTGCAAATACTGCCCCGATGGTAGGCTTGCCCACTCCAAACTGATTCACATCTGGGGTGATCACAAACGATCACAAACGATGGCCACACGCTTCTCTTCCAAGAGAGCTGCTCTCACTTGTGTGTCCTTGTGCCGCAGTTCAGGGGCCAGCTCAGCACACAGCACCAGGTAGGTTGCTTTCCACATCCAAAGTTTTGTAGCCACTGCTCTTCATCCCACACTTGCATGACAATATGATACCACTGCTCAGAGCAGATTTCCCTAGCCCAAAAGCAATGATCCAATCAGTATATCAGGTCTGTCATAGCCAAATGATATATTAATTCCTTGTCCTCTGATTCTGATGAATCCAAATACGAATCTGAGTCATCATCATCCACTAGTACATCTATAATTAGGTATGCTGCAAAATGTGATGTCTTCTGCATAGGGCTTGTGATAAAGGCCAGAAAGCTAGGATCCATGTTCTCACTTTGGTTGCTCAAACTGGTATGAAAGTAAGCTGGAAACCTGGGGTCATCTGGGAAGAAAAGAGATGGCTGCCGGGATGTTTTTCATGCTCCCAATATGTCTAGCACTATGTTGTGCTTTCCCACAGGGCTTAGCGATTGATGCTTACCCACAATGTTTTACTCTGTTGATGAGGGTGCTGCAGATGTGGCAGAGTAGTCGACAGTGGGTACCAAAAAAAGTGGTTTGGTGAGTTTCCAGTTTTGGCAACTTTTGCCTGTTGAGAGTACTTCTGTTGCCAAAACTTGCACGTGTAAAAATAGACTTAGAAAGGGGTGTGTCTGCCATAGAAAGGCAGATAGCGCAGGCTGTCTGAGAAGTGTACTGAATCAGTGCATCACCCAGATACCCTGAGCCATCCCTTCTCTGGCTACTTTCTGCATAAGATGGCTCTAGACTCTGCCAGGTGGATAAAGTGCAGACCGCTTACACCAGCACTTCTCACCCACCTACTGTAATACATGCAAGTGCATACCTTCAAACAGATTTTCTTCTATCAAAGACCCATAAATTGGGCTCCACTGCAAAGGGAAATTGGTTCATATTGTCAACAAGGATTTCACAAGTGATTTGGAATTCTCTGGGCTATGAGTGGCTAAACCCCTTTTCTTATCTTCCACAATTTACTCTAGATTGTCTTTGTCAGCATATTAAATATTACAGAGTTGCCTAATCACTTCAGATTAATGAAGTCACGAGATTCATTTAGAAAGTAATTGAGAATGTCTAATTTTAATTAGAGAGTTGATTGCTACTGTTAGACTGAGCAAGATGACTTTTTCCAGAGATATTTTTTAATCAACACTGCAGTTACAGTATCAATGTGTATCTCGGTTTTGCATAGTGTTATCACTGTGCATCGATGCAAACTATAATAATAATTCTAACAGGGATGTAAAATTCCATTTAGAAGCCCTGCTGGCCAGCAGCCCTGCCACCCCACGCCCCAGAGGAGCCACAGCTTATCCCTGCCCCGCTCCCATCCCCCAGCACTGCTGAGCCACCTGGCATACCTACCTCCTAGCTCACCTGTGCAGCCTCCCACTCCACCTTATGGGTATGTTTCCACTAGCCCCCTAGTTCGAACTAAGGAGGCTAATATAGGCAGTCGAAGTTGCAAATCAAGCCCGGGATTTAAATATCCTGGGCTTAATTTGCATGTTCCCAGCCAGTTGCCATTTTTGAAATTTACAAGTCCGGACTAACTGCCCACGTCTACACGCGGCAGGGACCCGGTAGTTCAAATTAAAGCCCCTAAATCAAACTACATGTTAAACCTCATTCCAGGAGGAATAACAGGTAGTTCGAACTAGGGCTTTAATTCGAACTACCAGGTTTCTGCCACATGTAGACGTGGGCAGTTTGTCCAGACTTGTAAATTTCAAAAATAGTGACCGGCTGGGAACATGCAAATCAAGCCCGGGATATTTAAATCCCGGGCTTGATTTGCAACTTCGAATGCCTACATTAGTCTCCCTGGTTCGAACTAAGGGCTAGTGTAGATATACCCTATGGAGCCAGGCCCAGAGAGCACTGCTGGGGCTGGTCTATGCAGCCTCCATACTTTGCCCTCCCTCTGCCCCATAGTCTACTTCACCCCAGCTGGGCACTGGTTAACTGGATACCCTGGTAAGTATTCCAGTAAGGTGCATGCTCACTAGGTAACCAGTTAACTCTTTACATCCCTAATTCTAGCAGCCAACAATGTGTTAAAAAAAACACAAAACATTGTCTGTTATAAATGCTGCCTCTGGCTTTAGACAAGTTAGAATTCCATTGCATCCTTTGCTAGAATGGTTACCTTTTATGGTGCTAAAATAAGAATATTACTGTAATTGGGCAGACTCACTGCCATGGCACCACCTGCCAATAGCCCTGGGAATTAGCTCTTGCTGGCTCCCCGGATGCCTTCCTCTGGCTGGTGTCTCTCTGTCTCCTCACTTCCCTCTCCAGTCCAGACCCATGTCACTCTTGGACGATAGTGTCCTCTCCAGGACCCTGCCTCTCAGGTCCTAGTGTGTCTCAACCCCCTTCCAGTGGAGGTGTTTGTCAGTCTCCGCACTCCAGGGAACATCCAGTTCCCCTGTACCCTCCTTGCCTCAATGACCCATTGCCAGTCTTCATCTAGTCCCTGCCTCAGGGGCAAACTGTAGTCTGTAATAGCCACTCATCATTGGGAAAGGGGTGTGGACCTGCTGCCTTTTCCTATTCTGGCTGCCCCCCTACACCCTTAGTACATTCAGGCCCTGCAGCCTGTCAATGAGGTCAGGCCAGAGCTTCCCAGCCAGAGCAAGAGTGAGTCCTTCTCTGTCCCTTCAGGAGCCCTGCTGTATATAGTCCCCAGCTGGGCCCTAATTAGAAATAACGGCCTCAGCTGGGGCTTCACTCTCAGCCCTAACTCAGGGCTGGGTTTTTGCTCTTAAAGGACCAGAGTAGGGCAGATGCCCTGTCACAGTTACCTACTGCAATTACCAATGGAGAAGTGGAATAGGACTTACTATTTATTATGAATGTTATATAAATGGATGCTTAATATACAATCTAGGTTAAAATGTGCAATGAAATATTGCACATTGCTAGGCAGATCCAATATCTGCTTTTCTAAAGCAGATAGCTGGCCTATATCATATTTTACCTTCAGATATTCAAAGGGTCATATATGACAGTCAAGTAAAGTACAAAATATATTTTAAAGAATGTTTATTTCATGCTGAGTATGTAGTCCCTGAGTTCTATAGTTGGGAACATTTAATTGATCAGTCAATCAGCTTCTAATCTAGAGGAAAACAGGGAAAACATGTGGAAAAGGGAATTGCATTTATACTCTGTGGCTACGTCTAGACTGGCATGATTTTCCACAAATGCTTTTAACAGAAAAGTTTTTCTGTTAAAAGTATTTGCAGAAAAGAGCGTCTAGATTGGCACGGACGCTTTTGCGCAAAAGCACTTTTTGCAGAAAAGCGTCCGTGCCAATCTAGACGTGGTTTTGCGCAAGAAATCCCCGATCACCATTTTTGCTATTGGGGCTTTTTTGTGCAAAACAGTTTTTAGCTGTCTACACTGGCCCTCTTGCGCAAAAGCATCTGCACAAGAGGGCTTTTTCCCGAGCAGGAGCAACATAGTATTTGTGCAAGAACACTGACACCCTTACATTAGATTGTCACTGTTCTTACGCAAATTCAAGCGGCCAGTGTAGACAGCTGGCATGCAGCCTGTGTGTTTAAAAGTTTCAGAGGGGTAGCCATGTTAATCTGTAACTTTAAAAACGAGTAGCCCTGTGGCACCTTAAGGTGCATTGACACAGCAACTTTATTTCAGAATAATGGACGTCCCTGAGCCCAACCCACTTCCTTCCCACAGCAGGAGCAACTTCCCACTAACCCCATCCCATGGTATGGCTTTGGGATGGCAGGACTGAAAAACCTCCCAGGAAGTGGCTTGCACCACTACCGCCACCACCATCACCCCTTTCCCTAGGTAACCCCATTGCTGCAGTCCACTCCCCTCCTGAGACGATAGCCCAAAAGCACTATACCTGCATGACCATGGCCCTCATGGTCAATCTCCCCATGCTGAAGTGGTTCCCGACTGATCAGTAGCTGTCCGGCATGGTGAGCCTCCAAAGTGTGATGGCAACACGCTTCTGGAGGGGAATGTAAGGTCTCATTCACACAGCTACAGAAGGCAAGCCATTCACACAGCTACAGAAAGGTTTTCTTCCTCATCTGGAAATTCTGGAGCCACTGCTGGTCATCCCATGGTTCCATGATGAGCCAATCTCACCAATCAGCACTGGTGTCCAAACACCAGACGTGGTGGTGCACAGTGAGCAGCAGAGGGAGGGTAGGATACAGTGGCATGAGCCATGCTCACAGAGAGGCAAGGAGGATCTTCAAAATGATCAGAGGGCTGGGTTCCTGCAGGGCCTAGAAGGCAGCCTGCAGAAACTGCTCTATGAGCTGCAGCACAAGCTTCAATAGCCGTTGACTGCCCAGAGGCAGCTCCAGCTCCATAGCTGGATAGCTGAAGCGTCTGCAAGGGCAACCACAGCAGGCAAAAGAAAGGCTTTGCTGGCCCTCGAGGAGGTAGGCAAAGGGAAAAAGCCTGAGACTCGGCTGCACGGGGAGTCCCTTTGAGCAAGAGCCTCAGATAGCCTCAGGCAGCAGCCACGGGAAGTGAGTGCTATCCTGATGCCCTACCTGAAGTGGTTCTAGGTGGCCTTAAATGCAATTTAGCGTTCAATCAGTGTGGATACTCTATTTCAAAATAGCTCAGAGGTATTTCAATGAGCATTTGGTGTGTAGACACGCTATTTCAAAATAAGCTATTTCCAAAATATAGCTTATTCCAAAATAAATGTGCAGTGTAAACATACCCTTAGAGACTAACACATATAGGCTGTGTCTACATTGCACCCTTTTCCGGAAAAGGGATGCTAATGAGACCAGTCGGAATTGAAAATGCCGCGGGGGATTTAAATATCCCCCGCGGCATTTGCATGAACATGGCTGCCACTTTTTTCCAGCTCGGGGTTTTGCCAGAGAAAGGCGCCAGTCTAGATGGGATCTTTCGGAAAATAAAGCCTTTTCCGGAAGATCCCTTATTCCTCTTAAATTCAGAGGAACAAGGTGTACAGCTAGTTCGGATTAGAAGCCTAATCCGAACTAGCTAGTCCGTGCCGCGTGTAGCTGAGCGGCACGGGGTCCGAACTAGCCGGCATTTAAAAATGGTGCCGGCCGGCTTCATGCAAATGAAGCCCGGGAAATTCAAATCCCGGGCTTCATTTGCAACTGCAGATGACTACATTACCCTGCTAGTTCGAACTAGCGGGGTAGTGTAGACATACCCATACACAGTAGGAAATATTCCCTGCCCAAAAGAGTTTACAAACTAAATAAACAAGACAGACAGAATGGGAACAGAAGCACAGCCAGTTGAAGTGCCTTGCACAAGATGACAGAGCAGATCAGCGGCAGGACCAAGAATAGGACCTGGTTTCTTGACTCCCAGGCTAAAGCACTATTCTCTAGACTTGTAGCTTTCAACCTTTCCAGTCTGCTGTCTCCTTTTCAGGAGTCTGATTTGTCTTGTGTATCTAGGCCTGCCGACGGAAAGGGCAAAAGGGGCAAATGCCTCATGGCCCAGTAATTCAAAGGGGCTTGGGGCTCCCAACCACTGTCACTGCTACTGTTGCAGCAGCTGGCGCCTCAGGCCCTTTAAATCACCACTGGAGCCCCACATAATGCACTGCAGAGCTCCAAACATCATGCTCCAGATGGCGCTGAGGGGGACCACGGTCTGGGCAGCACTGAGGACCAGATGTCCCAGCCCCACCCTTTCTGCTCAAAGCCCCACCCATTGCAACAGTGTGGAGCTGACCCCCCACAACTCACCCAGGGGCCTGGTTAATTTGGTGGTTTGCCTATGCATACCCCTATGTTTAACTTCACTTAAACTATTTGGTCACAAAATCAGATACAAAAATGTCACTGCACTATTACTGAAAAATCTTTTTTTCACTTTTAACATATAATTCTAAAGTAAATCAATTTGAAATATATATATTGTATTTATGTTTCAGTGTATGATATATAAAGCAGTATAAACAAGTAATCATCTGTATTAATTTTTAATTTGTACTGACTTTGCTAATGTTTTTATGTATCCTGTAGTAAAACTAGGGAAATATCTAGATGAGCTGATGTACCTCCCGGGAAGACCTCTGAGTACTCAGAGATCTCTGGGTGAGAGCCACTGCTCCCTCTCTAAAGACAGATGTTTTTACAGCTGATAGGGAATCTGTTTAAAGGTCACTTGTGAAGGAAAAACAAAACCATGGTTTATAACCTTTTTGATTCTTTGTGATGTTTGTGAGTGTGGGGCTTTTAAGGGAGAGAGGAGAACAGCAGGGTTAAAGAGTTTAATCATTTGTTTACCACCATACAAATACCAGGAATATCAAGAGCCATCTATGCTGAAGGTTTCCCTGGATGACCTGAGGAATGGAATACTTTCTAAGGCCTCTATTCCAGGGAGCCTTATAACTAAGTTATTAACAAAGAGAGAGATTCTCTTAAGCATTCGTCAGGCTTCTGAGTTAGCTAAGTATTAAACAAAGAACAAACCCTTGAGAAAGGTCTTCAAAAAAGTTTCCTCTCTCACTTGCTCAGATTTCAACCTCTGTTCTCTGTTGGTCTCAACCTATCACTTATTTTCCAGTTATCCATAAAGTCCTGTTGGACAAGACCTGACATTTCCATTATAAAATGCAAACAAAAACTTATTTGAGAAAGCTTTCAGACCTTATTGACTTGCATCAAAAAAGCAAAAAAGGAGTGAAAATCCCTTTTGCTGTATTTATCAGTGACCTTTAATGCTTACTTTGGGGAAATCTGTCTGTGGCCCAGAGATTAGTTAGGGATTTGCTCAGAAGGCATTGTAGCAGCTACAAACAGTTGAGGCTTGCTTAGTACCTTCTCCAATCTCTTTCTTGGAAGATTTTTTGGTAGTAGTGAGACATGGACTATAGTTCACCATGCAGACAAAGCAAATGCAAAACTAGTAATTTGTTTTTGTGCTATTCTAATTGGCAGATTCAGTTCACTTGAGAAAGATAAGAAAAAGGAGACTGGAAATTCTGTTTATTGTTCAAACTATCAAGCACAATTAAAGGCCTGATCCATCCCCACAATGAAGGAAATCTGCATTGTCTCATTATTTCAGTATGAACAGGATCTGATACTCTAACCTTCTTTAAGGAAGATGCTTGCGTCCATACTTTGGTACATTTGTGTTCAAGAAAACGAACATCAATAAGATTTAAGCAAATGCATAATAATTAGGATGTGCTTAAGAACTTACCCAAGTAGGGGTGCTTTCCTCAACTGAGACCTCTAGGAGGTTGTAGAAATTAAAAAGGATGGGGAATTATAGAAAGGAAAAGTGTTTATCCAACAATCACAAATCCAGAAGAGGATAGGCAGACAGATACCATGGTGTTGTTTCAGGTCACCATACTGGTCTGTAATCTTACCCTTCTTATATTATATAGTACTACTGAGTCCAGAGGAAGGAGCTCCTAAGAAAGAGATTTGAATTCCTACTTTTCTTAGAGACAGAAATATGAATTGTAGATATTCTGAGAACTATGGAAATGCTATACAGTGTGGTTTTGCTTCCCTTTTCCCTTTGTATGTGTAATAAAACTCCAGTGGCTTCCCACCACTGAGTAACACCACACAAATATTAAGCAAGCACTGGAGTTTACAATTATATTTAAGTAGGAAAAAAACCCAGTTGCAGTATTCAAATTCCATTAGCTTATTCAGCATCAGTCGCAACAGATGATAAAATATGTCTATACAAGAATACGTGTAATACACATTTAGGGTACGTCCACATTGTAATGTTATTTCAGGATACCGGAGTATCCTCAATTTCGGGCTCACTATTCTGACATCCCTGTAAACCTCATTCTACAAGAAATAAGGAACATTTTGGAATAGCGTTTTATTTCAAATATGGTGCTGTGTACTCAGCACCAAATTAAGAAATAAGTCATTTCAAAATATCATTGAAATAAGATAAGCAATTTGAATAGCTCAAATTGGGTATCTCATTTTGAGTTACGGTGGTGTGTAGGTGCACCCTTAGAGCAAGGGTTTTAGTCACCCTCTAGGGGCTGGCCACACATTACAGGTTTATGACTCAGCTTAATGCTTCCAGCTGAAGGCCTAAATTGTTTAATGGGGATGGTAAAACTCACATTTTCAGTGCTAAAGGTATCAAGTTCAAGTGAGAGTGATTCAAGAGACACTATTCATTTTCTGACTCTCTCTCTGAATGGTTGATGTTACTTCTTCAAATACTCAGCAAGAAAGTTTGTGCAACAGGCTTGCCTTTTACATACTGTCTTACCACCAAGATCAGTATCTTTGTTCACTTTAATGTCTTGTTTGTTCTTGTTCCACTGTCAGCTACAAATCTCAATTTAATTTCCAGGTTCATTTCCTTCTTGTGTCATCCAGGGAGAAGAATGTAATTTTACATGATGGAGGGTTATTTAAACATATCTGTTACATTCAAATTCTAAAAGAATGCTGTCACAAAAGAAGCAAAATGCAGGACAATGTAGCACTTTAAAGACTAACAAGATGGTTTATTAGATGATGAGCTTTCGTGGGCCAGACCCACTTCCTCAGATCAAATAGTGGAAGAAAGTAGTCACAACCATATATACCAAAGGATACAATTTAAAAAAAATGAACAAATATGAAAAGGACAAATCACATTGCAGAACAGAAGGGGGATGCGGGGGGGTGGGAAGGGGGAGGAAGGAAGGTAAGTGTCTGTGAATTGCTGATATTAAAAGTAGGGAGAGTGGGATGTTTGTGAGTTAACTTTTTCAATGGTTCCCACTAAACTAGTAATGATTAATTTATACTCTGCTATCATCTAATGCAGCAAGGAAGAAGGGTGATACCTTTTGATCAATTGAAGTAATTGACATGCTCCTTGCTATAAAATGTTAAACTAAATGCATTTAATCTAAATTTGCTGAGACTGCTTTTTAAAACTCACTACAGGCATAGCAGAAGATCCACTTGCTGAAGTAATTTTCTTACCATCATATGAAAACATTTTTTCTAAGTTTAATATGAGGTTAGCAAAGCTTCTTGTTGAAATCTCTCTCTCAGGCAGAACCCTGCTCCCTTTGAGCCAGACACCTTGTCTATACTAGGAATTTCTTTGCCATAATTTCTCACCCTTGCTACCACCAGTTCAGCTCTATGGCTATGTCTACACTGGTGGCTCCTTGCACAAGAACATCTTGCACAAGTGTTCTTGTGCAAGGAGTCCTGTGCAAGAACACGTCCACACTGCCATGTGTCACATTGTAAGAAAAGAGGGTAGTTCTTGTGCAAGAAGCCCTACTGTACATCTTCTTGCACAGGAGCGGGTGGGCAGTGTAGATGCACTGCAGATTATCGTGGAATGAAGAGTAACAGTTAATTCAAACTAAGAACTTAGTTTGAATTAAAGTTTCACTGCTGCGTGTAGCCGCGCGGCAGTGAGTTCGGGCTAGTGAAATTTCAAAATGGCGACCAGATGGGAACATGCAAATAAAGCCTGGGATATTTAAATCCCGGGCTTGATTTGCAACTCTGGTCACCTCATTTGCCTACCTAGCTCAAATTAATGAGCTAGTGTAGACATATCCCTAGTCTTTAAGATGCCACAGGACTCCTCATTGTTTTTGCTGATAGAGACTAACATGGCTACCCCTCTGATATCAAATGAAAATCAACGACACATTGCTCACTACAAGCATTGCAAGATGTACGCACAGATGATGTGTGAGGAATTGTGCATATACACTAAAAATATATCTCGAGAGTCTGTAGAACAAGTTACTAGCAAAGACAACTTTTCCCTCAGATCAGGATAGTTTGTTCATCTAGTTAATTGACATGTACATTACGCATTGTATGGGACTCCCATCACCCGTTTGAACCGGTAAAAGTCTTTGACAGAGCCTCTGTCACCCTACCTTTTAGACTAATGCATTTAGCCTGTGTTGCTTGGGTCTTTAACTCAATTAATTTATGGGGGAGGTTGGAAAATAAAATGAAAATGTACATGCTTAATTTAAATCGTTGTTCTGGGTTAGGTTTGGGGATGAGGAGCTCAGTATGCAGGCTGCCACAAGAAGAGACAACCACCCCAACACACTCTCATTGCAGCAGCTTGGGGCATGGGGCTAGGTGAAAAGCATCTCTCTATTGGTGCTATAGCTTCAGCAGGCACAGCCATAGGAAGGGTGAATGTCCCACAGCTGAGGCAAGTCCAAGTTCATCTGCCCCTTGCGCTCCCCAGCCAGAGTGAGGAATGTAGCAAACTCTGCACTTCCCTTCATCAGGGAGAGAAGAGAAACAGCCATCAATGTCCCTGTAAGAATTGAAGAATGGAGAAAGCTTCAGCCCTCTGTCACCCTAAAAGGCACCTGAGGTGGGGGGTTCAGGGCTGACATAGTCCTGGAAGGGGATGCACCCCCCAGCCAACCCCTTTTACCTAACTGGTGAGTCTGTCTTTTCTGTTTGATGTTATGAGAAGCAACCCCATTCTGGGCACATCCCATTTCTCTGGCACAGACCAACCCCGACCTTGCTTTAAGTTATGATAAGAGGAAACTGTATACTGAATTTGGTGGTCTTAGCTCTTAGGCTACATCTACTCACTGCAAGGTTTTTGTACAAAAATGGCCATTTTTGCGCAAAAACCTGCATAGCATCCACACCTCAAATGCGCTTTTGCACAAATAAATCAGCAGTAAAATGGCAGAACAGAGGGCTTTTGCCGGTATAGGTAAACCTCCTTCTACGAGGCATAACTTCCTTTTGTGCTACAGCTACTGCGCAAAAAGGCAAATGTGGACGCTCCAGAAGGGAAAAAGCACAGGTGCTCTGATGGCCATTCTGTGAATGGCCATCAGAGCTTTCTTGCACAAGAACATCCATGCAGTGTGGACGCTTTCATGCACAAAAGTGCATCACTTTTGTGATGCGTTTTGAGGTGTGGACGTGCTCTTGCGCAAGAAGTTTTTGTGCAAAAACTCTTGTGCAAAAGGCTTCTTGCACAAGAAGCCTGCAATGTATATGTAGGTTACTGTTTAGGAAGAGTTCTTGAACAGATAGACAAACAAACTCTCTCAAATATATAGTAGATATGTAACCAGTTCTGTGTTCACTTATTATCCTTACTGTCTCTTAAATCTTCATCTTTGATAAGAAATTTATGATTGCTTCATTATAAATATACTTAGTGCTGTGATATTTAAAAGGATACAATCATGAGTTGTACCAAACAAGTTGCGTGTATATTGTTCCTTGGAGAACAACAAATCTGGTCATTACAATGAGTGTGAAGTATCAAGGGATGATAGTACAGGAAACACTTCAAAGATGCAGAAGTTGGTGTATGCCTATCAGTGAAGGTCTGAGGAGAACTGGAAGTCAGTGCTACTGCGGCCAGAGGCTGCTAGTGTCAGAGAGCTAAGCCACAGCAGGCAAAGAAAATGCTGGTTCATGCTAAGGGCATGTAATGGTGAAGTGTCTCACAATACTGGATACCCAGCTGGGGAGCATCACAGGATACTGACTTGTATAAGCAGCTCGGTGGCCGCTAAGTAAGGAGAATCTAGGCCTAATAAAAGCTTATGAAGACTTAGTCAGGAAGACCCAGAACAGACCCAGAACAAGGAGAGACTCCTCAGAGTTGCTGGTTAGGAAACTACTCCCTGGAGAGCCGAGGCTCATGGAAAGAAAGAACAGGCCCAGGGAATGAGTGCTCCCAGGCCAGCGAGTGGAGCAATCCAGGAGAACATAGTAGGCATAGAACCCCTGGGGAGTACTAGAGCCTGGCTTAGCAAAGAGCCGCTCACTGGTAGGGTGAAGTGGCATCCAGCCAAACATCTAGCAGAGGCCCAAATTCCAGTCAGAGAAGTCACTTTCACTGTATTCTGAGGCTAGAAGGGGAAAACATGAGGCTGATTAACCCAGGGGCAGAGAGTTTCTGGTGTAGTAGCTGACTGAAGCTTTCATGTATGTTTTCATGTTGTCCCTTTCTATTAAATAAATGAAATCATCAAAGAGAGCACATTTTACTACTCGAAAGGCTGCATGGATGTTATATCCTCGGTCAGGGGAAACTGAGGCAGGGTCATACTTGTAATGCCACACCAGACCACAGGGAGTCACATCATTACAAAGCTATACTGGTACAAAGCACCATTATACTGGAATAACTGCATCCACCAAGCATAAGAGAGCTTATAGTCAGTCATATACTGGCAAGTAGCTGTAATTTCTCTAATGTTGTTCAAAGCCTTCATTACAACCTCCACCCAAGAGAAATCATTCACCACAGAACCTGTGGAGGTGAGAACAGTGTTGTGCTTTGTGGAGGAGGATACTTGTTACCTAAGACTCAAAGAGACAAGATCTGGAGAAGACAGAACTTATTCAACTGTAAGAAATAAATGATTAACATAGTCCAAAAAGTAAAGAGCAGGAACTGCTTCCATTGATCCTAAAGTGACACATTCTTGGTTATAAAATGTCTCCTGAATTCCCATTTCTGGACATTGCAGCTAACTTTAAAGCAGAGCGCTTAGGGAATTAATAACTAAACTGTCCTCTATTGACTCTATTGCAATAATGGGAAGAATGATCAGGAACAATTGTATGGTTCTTCCCCCACAATGGATAAAACCTAAATATAGATGAGAGGTTTTTCCACTTTCAGCCACTCATTTGTTTAAAACAAACTACAAAAGTGTCTGATTTCTTCATTACATAAGACAATGTGCATGTGCCATAGTGTGGGTACCTTGCTGGTTGCTAGGCTTGGGTTGTGAGTGACCTCCACTCGATGCTGTCTGCAGCACTGCCCAGCAGGGCAGGGGATGAGTCATTATGCAAGGGGACTTCAAACCTGTCTGACGAGTTATCTCTGAGGGAGCGGAACAATGGGAAGAAGGGGAGTGGAGCCCTGGCTGGGGGCAGGGCTGGAAGTGAGTGGGTGAGTTTCTGTCTGGGACCATGGAGGAGACAGCCTAGGGAAAGGGGCTGGAATTTAGGGGCCCAGTTCCCCCATCTCAAGGGGGGCTGAGGCGTCCTAGGCCTGCCCTGTAACCAAATTACATCTGTGCTGTGCTGTATCCTGGAGAAGCAATAAATTCCCTCTATTCTACTGGTTGGTGGAGTCTGTCCATGCCATTACGGGGGTGCAGGAGCAGGAAAACCCCAAAGCACCATCACAGTGCACGCTCACTTATTGGGTGGAAATGACTATTGGCATAACCCCGGATAAATACTCAGAGGTAAATATTAACAAACTCTCTATATCAGACTCAGCTATATGTGATGGGTGGGGATGGGGAATACTCAGGAACCACTTTCTTTTGTATTGAGGTTACAAAAGGTGAACTTGTCTCTTAAGGTCTTGGGTTAGTGAAAACTGAATGACATGCACAGCTCCTAGCATCTTTCAGTAGGTGCCCAATTCCTATTACTTTGCTAGTTAGGAGTAACTCCACTGACTACAGTGGAGTTACACTAGTGTAAAGCCACAGCAATAGAGATCAGATTCAGACCTGCAGGAAGCAGTAGTTTAATTCAATAAAGAGCCCAGAGAGAGATGAGTGCTTCCTGGTGTCTGCTGGGGTGAGTTCACTTAGAAATATTGATGAGCTGAATCCCTGCAGACTGCTTAACCTTCTTCTGAGTAGTAAACAAGGCTAGTATGGAATTGTTCACAGTGCTGGTTTAAAAGGGTATTTGCTTTTAGCTACTGATTAGCACAGTAACTCTCAATGATGTGGGTTCAGATGCAATCCACTGAACCTGCACAGAATAACTATGTAAAATATCCCCAGAAAAGCACCAATTAGAAAGTAATTAACAAAATTTGTCTTAAAAGGGAGATTGCACCACAGTTCCAGGGAGATCTTAAAACAGGAAAAACCAAAGACAAATATCTGCCCCAGATAATTCTTAATAGTTAGTGAAACTGTCTGCACACAATCATATCAACATTGGATCCTCACTGAACATGAATGGAAGATACATGCTTATTTGTCAATCAGAATGGCTGTGGGAACCATGGTTGAAGTGCTAAGGGATGCTGGACAAGCTGTTTACAAAATGATTAAGGAAATATTAATAAATACATATAAAGCAGGACTGGAGAAGGTTTCTTTCCCTAAGGCCTGGGCTATATCTTAAAGAAGGGCAACTCAGGGTATGTCTACAGTGCACACTCATTTCAGAATAAGTTACTCCAGAATAGTTATTCCAATATAGCTTATTTCAAAATAGCACGTCTACACTGCAGGAAAGCCTCAAAATTAGTCTGAAGCTTCCCTAATGCAGAGAATCTCGATTTAGAGCCCCAGAAGCCACCAGGGAGGAATAACTTAGAATGGCTCTGGTGAGGGACTATTTTGAAATAGCAGAAGTGGAGCATCCATACACTCCTTATTTTGAAATAGCTATTTCAGAATAGGTATTATTCCTCGTAGAATGGGGTTTACAGATTTCAGAATAAGCCGTCTGTTTTTTTTAAATTATTTTGAAATAACAGAATGGCTGTATAGATGCTTGCATTGTTATTTCAAAATAACACTAGTTATCTCGAAATAACAGTGCAGTGTAGACACACCCACAGTGGTCTGAAAAATTCCCTTCTGTTGCTGTATCAAAGATCTATGCACTAGTGGCATAGAGGCAGTGATGCAGCTATGCCACTGTAGCATTTGCAGCACATACATGCTCTTAGAAGAGGCTGAACCCCATAATGATAATAGTTTGCTAAGCACTCATCTGTGAACGTTCAGTTTACTGATAATTGTACCTAAGCTTTCACTATTCTTCATATGTCCTTGGCAGCTTTACATTTCAAAGGAGGGAAAATAAGCCAGTCACATATTTCTTAGCTTACATGTGTCACATTTACTCAGAGTCAGTCTCTAGAATGAAGTGGATACAATTCTTTATCCTGGACTGTTGAACAAAAGGAAATAACGGCATGAAAACCATCTAGTCAGGACCACAGATTTCTCCCCTAGTGGGCACTAATCACATGTCTCAGTCTTGAGTGGCTCCAAATTACAGATGTGATAAACTATCATTAAAAATTGGCAAAAACTCTCCCCTCTCCCTACTAGTGTCAGTCCTCCATTGTCATTCAGATGTTGCTGGTTATTGTTCATACAATTCTCTTCAAGCATTTTCAAAAGAAGTGTTTGGAAAGGAATAAGGAAGAGAGGAGAAGGAGGAGATGAAATAAGACTGAATATTTAATTTTATAACAATTTAGGGATTTTAAAACCTGATCTCTTATAGAAACCAGATTTCTCATCTTAACAAATTTAGATTTAGGCTGTGCAATTGAATGACAAACTGTTTGTCATTCAGACGTGCTAAAGTCCTCTCTGAAAGACAAAAGTTTCGCCACAGCAAATGCCAGTGTAAATAGTGCATTGTTGGCAGGAGCACTCCTGTCGACAGAGCAAATGCTGATTGTTGGGGGTATAAGTACTTTGTTGGCAAAAGAGCTGACAAACAGTAGCTATGCTGCCTGACTTTAAGGGCATGTCTATACTGGGGAGCTATTTCAAAATAAGTCCCCTTATTTCAAAATAACAAGGTGAGCATCCACACTATCAAATCTGTTATTTCAAAATAATGGGCTTGTTATTTCAAAATAAGAACTCCTGCTTGTGAAGAGGAATAAGCTTATTTCAAAATAGTTATTTTGAGAGTTATTATTTCAAAATAAGTTATTTCAAAATAATCTGGTAGTGTAGATATAGCCTTAGTGACACAGCTATGTAGCTAAAAGCTGTATAGTGTAGACAAAACCTAAATAGCTGAAATGGGGGGTTGTCAAACTCACAGTTATTTCATTTCACTTAAATAAAAAATGACATTAAAAGGAAAAGGAAATTACTTATCTTGTGTAGTAATGATGTTTCTTCAAGATGAGTGTCCCCATAGGTGCTCCACTGTTGGTGTTGGGCTCATCGCGGTGAAGTTTTTCTATCAGGCCGAGCATCTGGTAGAGTCACACATGCATGATAGGGGGCATGTGCCATTTACGCCTTTGCAATTCACGTGCATGGCCTGACTCCCCTCAGTTTCTTCATATATGCCCTCTTGCCTGAATGCCAAGCCAAAGAAAAGGGGAGTAAGGGTGGATCATGGAGCACCCACGGGGATGCACATCTCAAAGCACCATTGTTACTGCACAAGGGGAGTAACTTCCTTTTCTTCAAGTGATGTCCCCGTGTGTGCTCCGCTGTTGGTGACTACATAGCAGTGTGCAATAATGGTAGGTGGGCTTGAGATTAGCACTTATGCACAGATGAGACAACTGCACTGGCAACAGATGAACTTGTCTCCGTTGATGTGGAGATTGTGTAGTGTCTCATGAAAGTATGATTAGATGACCAAGTGGCCGCACAACAGATGTCATTAAGTAGGACTTCCTTCAGGAAGGCTGTTGATGCAGCTACCACTCGTGTAGAGTATACCCTGGGAGCATAGGGAGAGGTGTACTATGGAGGGAGTCACATTAGGTGATACATGCCATTATCAGCTTGGAGATACGTTGCGATGAAAGTGGAGTTCTGCAAGAGTGCTCGGCAACTGAGATGAATAGCATCTGTGATTTGTGAAAGAGTCGTGTCCAGACGATGTAGAAGAATAGTGCCCTCTGGACAGCCAGGGTATGCAGAATAGCCTCCTCTCATGAAGCGTGAGGTTTTGGGTAAACGGTTGGAAGAATGATAGGTTCATTAATGTGGAAGTCAGAACAGACTTTCAGCAAGAAGCAGGGATGGGGGGGTCGGACATACGACCTTGTCTTTATGAAATACAGTGTAAGGAGGTATTGCTGTGAGGGCAGCAATCCACCAACCCTTCTTGCTGATGTGATTGCTACTAAAAACACTGTCTTTGCTGTTGATAGTGAGAAGCAGCATTTTGCCAGGATTCGAATGGAAGTCTTTTTAGTGTGTTGAGTACCAGTTCCAAGTCCCAGATGGGAGCAAAAGTCTGTGTGGAAGATTAAGGTTAATCAGTCCTTTTAGAAACAGGATGTGCAAATACCAAGAAACTGTCAATCATAGGATGAAATGCTGCCAATGTAGGTAGGTGAACTCTGAGGGAGAAAACTGACAGCCCTGGTTGTTTCAGGTGAAGGATGTAATCAAGGATCATATGAAGAGGAGCAGCAGATGGTTGGATGTCACTACTCACACACCAAGCTCTAAATCACTTCCATTTATAAAGGGTAAGTATTTTGAGTGGCCTGTCATCTACTGTGAAGCAAGACGTTCTTTACTTGCTGTGAGTACATTTTCTATGCTTCTGAGAACCAGAGAGGAAAAATGCCATGAGGTGTAGCATTTCTGGCTGGGGATGGAGAAAGATGCCTCTGTTCTGAAAGAGGAGATCTGGGCAGTTGGGAAGTGAGTAAGGAGGGTGTAGAGTCATCTGACAGAGATAGGGAAACCATATATGTCTTGCCCATGCTGAAGCTATTAGAATCACCTGGGCCCCATCTGACTAGACCTTTTGGAAGACCCTGGAGATGAGAGGAATTGGAGAAAAGGCATAATGGAGATGAGTGTCTCATGTGATAAGAAAGATGTCACCCAGGGAAGCAGGCCCTACCCCCGCCCTAGAACAATAATAGGGGCACGTGGTATTCTGGTGTGTCGCAAAGAGGTCTATAGACAGAAACCCCCAATGGTGGAACAGGCCATGTAGGACTTGTGTATGAATTTCCCACTCATGGTCTACTGAAAATTGTTGGCTGAGAGTGTCCACAGTAGTACTTTGTACCGCAGGGAGGTAAGATGCAATGATATTGATGTTGTAGACACACCAGTTCCAGAGATGTACTGCCTCTGCACAGAGGGATCAAGGTTGGGCAGTCCCCTGATGATTTTTGAAAAACATCATGGTTGTGTTATCAGTGAGGATGTGGACCATAGAGCCCCAGATGTGCTGAAGGAAGCATCTGCAAGCACTGCACACTGCATGAAGCTCTAGCAAGTTGATATGCAGTTGGGACTCGTGAGAGGACCATCTTCCCTGAGCAATATGGTTCTGTTGGTGCATGCCCCACCCAAGAAGAGAAATATCTATAGTAATCTGGTTGGATGGCTGTGAATGGGACAACAGTGAGGAGATTCTCCAGTTTGGTCAATCATCGCAGCAAAATGAGGATCCATGGGGAAATCAAAACCTGCTTGTGCACTCGGTGTTTGGATGGAAAGTATACTGAGGTAAGCCAGTGTTGGAAGCAACAAAAATGCAGTTGTGCATGCCGGAGCATATATGTCATGGCTGCCATATGGCCCATGAGCTGAAGACAGGTAAATATTGTCATGGTGGGGCTGGTTTGGAAGGTATGCTTACACTGTCCTGGAATCTAGATGAGCTCCTGTTAACTCTAGAGATTGGGTGGAACATAGGGTAGATTTTTGCTAATTTATGAAGAGGCCAAGAGATTCAGAGTTTCCTGGCATACAGCGGCATGTTCTTTGTGTCTTGTTGGGAAGGGCCTCATATGAGGCAATCATCCAAGTAAGGAAATATCATGATACCTTTGCAACTTAGGTTTGCCATGGCTACTGCCAGAGTCTTCAAGAAGACTCTGGGGCAGCTGAAAGGCAGGACTTTTTATTGGAAGTGCTCTGAGATGACTGTAAAGTGGAGAAAATGTCTGTGTGCTAGGTGTATGGTAATGTGGAAATAAGTGTCCTAAACGTCAAGGGCTACGAACCAGTCCCCCTCATCCAGTGCAGGAACGATTGATGTGAGTGTAGTCATCTTGAAGAGTTGCTTGCAGAGGTATTTGTTCAGCTAGTGGAGATTGAGAATGGATCTCCATCCACCTGTTCTCTTCTCTGTGAGGAAGTAGTTTGAATAAAATCCCCTGCACCCTCTCTATGGCACCTGCATGTAAGAGGTGTTCAACTTCTCAGTGCAGAAGTGTTTTGTGAGAGGGGTCCCTGAGGAGAGATGGGGAGGGTGGGGAGGCTGGAGGAACAGAGATAAGGAGAATGGTGTATCTGCATGTCATGATCTCTAATACCCAGGTGTCTACAGCAGTGTTTCTCAACCAGTGGTACGAGTACTCTTTGGAGAAAACTGAATTTTTGTTTTAAGTTTTACAGCGCTTTATTATTTTTGTACTTTTTACACCCAAAAATTTCATCGCCTGCCTGGCTACGATTAAGTTGTTTAAACAAATGTGTTGCAATAGTAGAAAAAAATTGTGTGTTTCAAAACTGGGGGTGCTTACAATATTTTTTTTTTTGAAAAAGGGGTACTTTATAAAAAAAAGGTTGAGAAACACAGATTTATAGTGATTGCTGCCCATTGATGGTAAAAAGGGCACAAACAATGGTGGAAAATCGCAAGTTCGCAAGACACTGGTGAAGTGGGAAGGTCGTGCAGACCCTCAATCAAGACCTCAAACCTGCTGCTTAGAAGACTGCAGAATGGATGAGCGGATGTTGGGAGCCCATTTATGTTGGTTCCTTGGCCTGGAGCAATTCTGGTAAAAGGGCCTTTGTTGTCAGGAATAAGAGAAATCCTTCTATCTCTGGTAGGGAATGAAACGCTTTCTTCAATGAGGAGGAGTGTACATCCCTATAGTGCGTAAGGTGGTGTGAGAGTCTTTACTAGAATAAAGGAGCTATTCTGTCTTTGATGCAAAGAGTTTGTTCTTACCAAACGGCAAGTCCTTGACCTTGGTTTGTAGCTTTCTCGGAACGCCTGCCACTTGTAAACATGAGGTCCGTCTCAGGACTATCGATGTTGCAGTTTCTCTTGCAGCTGTGTCAGCAGAGCCAAGTGCCATCTGCAATGCTGTGCGGGAAGTAGTGTAACCTTCCTGTGCTATAGATTTTAGTATCGGTCTTTTTTCATATGGAAGGTTCTGCATTAACTCTGTCAGTTTGGCATAATTATCGAAGTCATGAATGGCAAGTAATACAGTACAATTTGGTATTCTAAGCTGGAGTGTCGGGGATGAGTATATTTTTCTACCAAATAAGTCCATTCATTTATCATCCTTATCATGGATGAAGGGCTTCTGGCATGCCTACCCCCTCCTCATCCCAACTGCCTCCCCCAGGGCACCATACAAACCCACTGTACCATCCAAACCCACTTAGATACCCACTTAGATACCCTGTCTAACTTCCTGGTTTCTGGCTGTCTATTTGTGTCTTTCTGCAGGTGGTGAGGGCCATCAATGCAGAGCTGCTGAAGAGGCTCGTGCATCTGGGAGACCTGGACACCATCATTGCCGGCTTTGCTGGGCTTGGTTTCCCGAACTGTGGAGGAGCCCTCGATGAGACACACATCCCAATCTGTGCACCAGCCCAATTTATTAATAGCAAGGGCTACTTTCCTATGGTGCTGCAGGCTCTGGTCGACCACCAGGGGCAGTTTATGGACATTTGTGTTGGGTGGTCAGGGCAGGCACATGATGCCTGCATCTTCTGCAACTCGTATCTCCAGCGCAGGTTGCAGGCAGGGACATTTTTCCCATTGTGGGACCTTGCGCTTGGGGACGTGCAGATGCTGGTGTGCATTGTGATTGACGCGGCTACCCCCTGATGCCATAGCTCATGAAGCCCTATGCCGGCCACCTGGATGTGAGCAAGGAGCTATTTAACATGCATCTTAACCAGGCTCGCATGCAGGGGAGGTGGGGCAGCTGTTGGGCCTGTGAGGGCTCAGGAGCAGGAGGGGCTGGGAGAAGCGGGGGCTGGGAGGCCAGGGTCCTGGCGTGCAAGAGGAGCAGTGCCAGTGCAAAGGGCAGGCAAGGCTAGGACCTCCCGCATCATGGCACAGATTGAAATGCGATGCTGGACCAGCTCATCCAGCAGCCTGTTGCACCACTCAGCCTATGCCTCCGGCCTCTGCTGACAAGGCCCTGCAGGACCTGAACAGGACACTATGTGCTCTTTCAGCAGGTCCCTGTAGACACGCCAGTGCCTGCAGGTGCCATGTGTCTGGGATGGTGGTGGGGCAGGTGTGGTGCTACCCACTTCCATAGGGGGTCCGGCTGTGGAGGAAAAGAGGAGGAGACAATCATGTATGTGTGCACCTGCTGTCCCCGAGAACATGTCGTTGTTGTAAGGGGCCCTCCTTCGTACAGGAGACTCTCAGAGGTTTTACACGTGACACCATCATGTGTGAGTTGGGCAGCAGCCTGAGCATCACGGGGCCCCACAGTGGCAAGGGGACAAGATGGCCCCTCCGCACTGCCAACCCATCCATGTGTGGTGACCCCTCAAAGCACTCACCTGATGTTCCCTCCACCATGTCTGAGGATGCCTGGGAGGCCTCTGGGGTCTGGAGGACCAACTCCTGGGATAGGGTTGCTGTTGTCTCTTCCTCCTCCTCCGCCTCCTGGTGCAGCTCTCCTGTCCCTCGTTCCTGCTTGTCCTCCCTCAGGGGTTGGTCCACAATATAGTGGGGTAACCTGGACTCCACAACACACAGAGGGGTCTGGGATTCCCCACCGCCCAGAATCTGCTCCATGTCTGCATAATATGAGCAGTTCTGTGGGGCTGCCCTGGAGCGGGAGCTCTGGTCTTGGGCTTTTGCATACCCTTGCCGCAGTTCTTTCACCTTGGCCCTCACTTGGTCCAGGGTGCGGAGGTGATGCCCTTTCTTGGCCAGTCCCTGGGCCATGTGCCCATATATGTCTGCATTCCTGCGGCATGACTGCTGGGCCTGCAGGGATTCTTCCTGAGACCAGAGCTCCAGGAGGTTTTTATTTCAGGCCCTGACCAGGATGGTGCCAGCCTTTTGGAGCCCCTAGGTGGGTCCTCTTCACTGTCCCAAGAAGGGCCAGAGGGGCCTTGAGGCTGGGACATGGCTAGCATGGCTGGCACAGGTGCTGTGGCTGGCTTCCATAAAGCAATGCCTGCCTGGGTGCCTGTGCCTTTAAGAGTATGCAGACAGAAACAATAGAACTGCTCAGCATGGGAAGGAAGGACTGTCCACCAGGGCTTCTTCCTGGAGGCCTTTTTTTTTTTTTTTCCAAAAGAACAGGCTCCCCGCATCTGTAGGGATAACATATTAATGTATTGAAAATGATTCCCCCAAATGGAAGTGACTCCCCATAATTTGTTTCCCACAACTTAAAGTGTTTAGATTGATAATTAATTCTTCTTCTTATTATTATTAGTTAAGATTGTTAAATGTTTAGATTTATTATTATTATTGCCCCTTAGAACTATTAAGAATATAATCCAATGTAGCCAGAAACAGCCCCCCTCTGTGCCCCAGGGCATGCTCAAGCTTGTGCAAGGGGCTGCTTGAAATTGACATTGCAGAGATACATGGTAACACTGCATTGTCAAGCCACTAACTCTGCTCTGGGAGCCAAGCCCTGTAATTGACTAAGGGCATTGTTACATAATTGACCCCTGTTCTCTTTAAAACATTGTAACTTTACTCAGCATTCAGAGAATGTTTTAAGCAATACCACCCAGAAACTTTTTGTAACTACAACTCTGATATATGTAAAGTTATTATTATACAAAAATATTGTATGGGAAACATTAATTAAGGAATGTATGTAAGAGAGAGAGTGCTTGGATGATGAGTGAATGGTTCTGAGAGGTGCCAGCTTGAGAATACAGCAACAAAGGGCTGAAGAAGGCGTCAGGTGCCAGTGCAACCAAAAGGTGTCAAGTGGAGAAAACCAAGTACTGGAGGTCCACCCGATGAGATCACTGACGAGCACCTGGCAGCCACCCTGGAGACATCAGCATGATGCAGCAATTTCCATAGACTGGCATGAGAAGAAATTCCTATAAGAACTGGACTAAAAAACTATGGAATTGGAGTCCAAGGTTCTGCTGCCAGCCTACTGGGAGCTTCAGATGCGCATCTGATCAGGACTTCGCTCCCCACTACCATCACTTGTGTACAGAATACCTGGCCAGTATTCTGTCACAAGCAACTTCCAGGCTGGTAACTATAACAAATACACAGAACCTGGATGAATGAATGTTTATATGTATAAGGGTTAAGTAGTTAAACAACGTTGTTTGCTTCTATCTTTTCTTTATTTTTTTATTATTATCTTTACAATAAATGTGGCTTTTTGCCTTATCCCCCTCATAAGATCCTGCTTGCTTTTATTGGTATAACACAGCCACACACACCTTTTTTCAATAGATCTCTGTCAAAAAAGGTGTGATTCCTCGTAAAACGAGGTTTACCATTGTTGACAAAACCACTGTGTTCATTCAATTTACTTTCAAAAGAACTCAGCCTCAGTCTAGACGCAGGTAAAGTTTTTTCTAAAAAAGGCTACTTTTTTTGAAAAAACCCTGTAATCTAGACACACCCAGAGACTGCTGGACACAGTAATCTAGACCCTGTAATCTAGACACACTCAGAACTCTTCTAGTCCCTGTTCATTCTGGGGTCTCTTACTATGTAACTACTGCAAAAGTTCCACAGTAACCTGTTGCAATGGAAATTGGCACAAAAAATGTTGCATTGTTCTCTGGTCTCTAATTAAAATAGATGTAGAAATTAGCAGTCCAGTTCAAGACCTTATGAAGGACTTCTCCCCCTTTTTCAAAAAACTACACAGCCTGAAGAGCATTGTTGTGCTTATTTATTTCTGTATTTACATTTCATGCTTTTAAACAGATGCATAACATGTTTTCATGATGTTTCCAATATAATTATAAAAGGACAAAGAAGGAATTTTGAATACCTAAAGAGGAAAATTCACAAAAGAGAACACAATCATATTGTACTTTTCAATGACTAGCAAAAGTCATTCCTCGTTTTACAAGGAATCACCTTTTTTGACAGAGATCTGTTGAAAAAAGCACTAAACATGAAAAAGGCCATAGAGCAGATTTTTAACTAAGAGATGGGGGAAAGCCAATTGGTACGGAGATGCACGTAAATCAGATGGAGACTTCTCTTAGAGGAGAATCCGTTGATAGAGATTCTCTAAGCTGTAGTCAGAAAGAGAGGAGGGGAGAGGACAAACCATGGGCCAGAGCAGACAAACAACCGCATATAAAGGAATCCAATGCATCAGGGAAGGGCAGACAAATAAGCAGTGGTAAATTTTTTAAGTGCTTCTACACAAATGCTAGGAGTCTGACTAATAAGATGGGTGAACTAGAGTACCTCGTATTAAAGGAGGAGATTGACATAATAGGCATCACTGAAACCTGGTGGAATGAGGAAAATCTGTGGGACACAATCATACCGGGATATAAAATATATTGGAAGGATAGAGCAGGCCGGGTGGGTGGCGGAGTGGCACTACATGTGAAAGATAATGTAGAATCAAATGAAATAAAAATATTAAATGAATCAACATGTTCAATAGAATCGATATGGATAGTAATTCCATGCTCCAATAATAAGAAATTAGCAGTAGGGATATATTACCGACCACGTGACCTGGACAGCGATACTGACATTGAAATGCTAAGGGAGATTAGAGAGGCTACCAAAATAAAGAACTCTATAATAATGGGGAATAGTGATAGAAATGTAGCCATGTTAGTCTGGGATAGTTGAAGCAAAATGCAGGACAATGTAGCACTTTAAAGACTAACAAGATGGTTTATTAGATGATGAGCTTTCGTGGGCCAGACCCACTTCCTCAGATCAAATAGTGGAAGAAAGTAGTCACAACCATATATACCAAAGGATACAATTAAAAATATTTGTTCATTTTTTTTTAATTGTATCCTTTGGTATATATGGCTGTGACTACTTTCTTCCACTATTTGATCTGAGGAAGTGGGTCTGGCCCACGAAAGCTCATCATCTAATAAACCATCTTGTTAGTCTTTAAAGTGCTACATTGTCCTGCATTTTGCTATAATAATGGGGGATTTTAATTATCCCCATATTGACTGGATACATGTCACCTCAGGAAGAGAAGCAGAGATAAAATTTCTCAATGGTTTAAATCAGGGGTCTCCAAACTACGGCCCGCGGGCCGGATGCGGCCCGCGAGGCCCTCTCATCCGGCCCGTGGAGACCTTTTTGTCTGGCCCCGCCTTCTTCCGCATGCCGGCGAGATTATCCCTGAGGTGCTTGAGTCCGAGCATTGGTGTCAGCGGGAGAAACGGATTCGCAGGCGGCTGCGCGCGGCCCCAGCGCACGCACGGGACAGCAGGTAGCCCAGGTCAGGGACGGCTCCGCGTGCCGCTTGGCCGGGCGGGCGAAAAAGGGGGGTCTCGAAGGCGGGCTCCAGATCAGACCCGGCGGCAGAGGATCGCGGGAGGCTGGACGGAGGGGAGGAAACCCGACGGTGGTTTCTCAGGGGCTAGGAGCAAGGGGCTACTTCTCCGGGGGCGGGGCTGAGGAGCTGGTGCCCATTGCAGGAGGCGGTCTGGTTGCTGTGGCACAGTGATAACGTGTCTGCTTTCAAACCAGCTTTTCCCATTAAAATGCATGCCCCTTGTTCCATGAGGCTATGTTACAAATTGTCACCTCATTCCCTGCATGATAGGAGAGCGATCACATCTCTTAAAGTGTGAGTGTCTTAGGCTGAACATATTGAACCACCCCAATTTCAAACAGTGATTTCTAAAGCCAGAAATGTCTGCTATTTTGGCATCCAGGAAACAATTTCACCATTCACACTAATACAGGTGTTCATGTGTAGTGTATCAATGTGTTATTAAATAATAACTGAATAAAATAATATTAAATAAATAATTAAAAACAACATCCATTTTTTGATTGGTTTTTATTTGGACCTCAAGTGTGTAGTCGGCCCCCGAACTGCTGTTTGATAGTTAATGCGGCCCTCAGGCAGAAAAGTTTGGAGACCCCTGGTTTAAATGACTGCTTCTTGAAGCAGCTGGTACAGGAACCCACAAGGGGAGAGGAAATTCTCGATTTAGTCCTGAGTGGAGCGCAGGATCAGGTCCAGGAGATAACCGTTACAGGACCGTTTGGGAATAGTGACCATAATATAATAACATTTAACATTCCTGTGGTGGGAAAAACACCTCAGCAGTCCAGCACTCTGGCATTTAATTTAAAAAAGGGGAAATACACAAAAATGAGGAAGTTAGTTAAACGGAAATTAAAAGGCACAATGACTAGAGCCAAATCCCTGCAAGCTGCATGGAAACTTTTTAAAGACACCATAATAGAGGCCCAACTTAAATGTATACCCTAAATTAAAAAACATAGCAAGAGACCTAAAAAAGAGTCACCGTGGCTTAACCACCATGTAAAAGAAGCAGTGAAGGACAAAAAGGCATCCTTTAAGAAGTGGAAGTCCAATCCTAGTGAGATAAATAAAAAGGAACATAAACACTGTCAAATCAAGTGTAAAAATGTAATAAGAAAAGCAAAAAAAGATTTTGAGGAACAGCTAGCCAAAAACTCAAAAAGAAATAACAAAATGTTTTTTAAGTACTTTAGAAGCAGGAAGCCTGCTAAAATACCTGTAGGTCCCCTAGGCGATCGAGATATAAAAGGAACAATCAAAGACAATAAAACCATTGCGGATAAACTAAATGATTTCTTTGCTTCAGTCTTCACGGCTGAAGACGTTAGGGAGATTCCCAAATCTGCACCGTCCTTTGTGGGTGATGAATCTGAGGAACTGTCCCGGATTGAAGTGTCATTAGAGGAGGTTTTGGAACAAATAGAAAAACTTAATGTTAACAAATCTCCGGGACCGGATGGCATTCATCCAAGGGTTCTAAAAGAACTCAAATGGGAAATTGCTGAACTATTATCTGTGGTTTGTAACCTATCCTTTAAATCGGCTTCCGTACCTGATGACTGGAAGGTAGCCAATATGACACCAATATTTAAAAAGGGCTCTAGAGGCGATCCTGGCAATTACAGACCGGTAAGTCTAACTTCAGTACCGGGCAAATTAGTCGAAACAATAGTAAAGAATAAAATTGTCAGACACATAGAAGAACATAATTTGTTGGGCAAAAGTCAACATGGTTTCTGTAAAGGGAAATCATGTCTCACTAATCTATTAGAGTTCTTTGAAGGGGTTAACAAACATGCGGACAAGGGGGATCCAATAGATATAGTATACTTAGCTTTTCAGAAAGCCTTTGACAAGGTCCCTCACCAAAGGCTCTTGTGTAAATTACATTGCTGTGGGATAAGAGGGAAGGTCCTTTCTTGGATTGAGAACTGGTTAAAAGACAGGAAACAAAGGGTAGGAATAAATGGTAAATTTTCAGAATGGAGAGGGGTAACTAGTGGTGAACTCCCAAGGGTCAGTCCTGGGACAAATCCTTTTCAACTTATTCATAAATGATTTGAAGAAAGGGGTAAACAGTGAGGTGGTAAAGTTTGCGGATGATACCAAACTGTTTAGGATAGTCAACACAGAAGCAGACTGAGAGAGACTCCAAAAAGATCTCACCAAACTGAATGATTGGGCAACAAAATGGCAAATGAAATTTAATGTGGATAAGTGTAAAGTAATGCACATCGGGAAAAATAACCCCAACTATATGTACAGTATAATGGGGGCTAATTTGGCTATGACAAGTCAGGAAAGAGATCTTGGAGTTTTCGTGGATAGTTCTCTGAAAACTTCCACACAGTGTGCAGCGGCGGTCAAAAAGGCAAATAGGATGCTAGGAATTATTAAGAAAGGGATAGAAAATAAGACACAGAATATCTTTCTGCCCCTGTATAAAACTATGGTACGCCCACATCTTGAGTACTGTGTACAGATGTGGTCTCCTCACCTCAAAAAAGATATTTTGGCCTTGGAAAGGTTTCAGAAAAGGGCAACTAAACTGATTAGGGGTTTGGAATGGGTGCCATATGAAGGGAGGTTAAAGCGACTGGGACTTTTCAGTTTAGAAAAGAGGAGACTGAGGGGGGATATGATAGAGGTATATAAAATCATTACTGGTGTGGAGAGGGAGTATAAAGAAAAGTTATTAGTTCCCATAATAGAAGAACTAGAGGACACCAAATGAAATTAATGGGTAGCAGGTTTAAAACTAATAAGTCAAAGTTCTTCTTCATACAGCGTGTAGTCAACCTGTGGAACTCCTTGCCAGAGGAGGCTGTGAAGGCTAAGACTATAACAGAGTTTAAAGAGAAGCTAAATAATTTCATGGAGGTTAGGTCCATAAAAGGCTATTAGCCAGGGGATAGAAATGGTGTCCCTGACCTCTGTTTGTCAGAGGCTGGAGAAGGATGGCAGGAGACAAATCGCTTGATCATTGTCTTTGGTCCACCCTCTCTGGGGCACCTGGTACACCAGGCTACTGGGCTAGATGGACCTTTGGTCTGACCCAGTACGGCCGTTCTTATATTCTTATGTAAAAGGTTATAAACCTCCTAAGTGTTATCAAAGGCTTCATAGGGCACATGATGTCCTTTTGTCGCTAAAGAGTAGCTGAAATGGTGCACAATTCTTGTGCATGCCACACGGGGGAATTTAGATAAAAATGTGTTGGTTGTTTAGGGTTCACAATATACTCATCACAGGGTAACCCTGAGCATCTCAGGTTCAGAGTGTAAAGCTAACTTTGAGTTATGTAAGCAGATGACTAACTTCATTTAAAACAGAATATGAGGGAAGGAGCTGGAAGGTGAGGTAACTTATCACAAGAAAAAAGATCAAGCATTGTAGATGGCATTTGAATGAACTGGCAGGTACTGTGAAAATTAGTAAGTCACCTTCATTCTTTCAGACCAAAGATAGACAAGTTAGTGTCTGGAGTGCTATTGATTATTGATTAATCAACTATATACTTAATTATCTACTATGTGTACAGTGGTCATAGGTGTATTTCATGTTTTCAAACTGGGCATGTAGTTTACAGGCATGGTGATTTTATTTAAAAACCAAGGTCTGTTTTCATTAATATTATGAGTAGTTTTGTGGTTACTAGTTTTGCAAGAATCCAAATTAGTCTACTAGAGCTCTAGTACCAGTATATTCTATTTTGATAGCTCCAATACTAGTATATTCTAGTTTGATGATTTACTCTTCTTTCTAGATTCCCTAGAAATGTAGGTTCCAACCCATCCAGGGTTGACTCCACTTTTCAGCCTCTCAATCTCCAGCAGTTCATTGGAATGAAACCTTACAATCTAGATCTTTGTGCCCTCACTGACCCTAAAGGGTATTTAGTAAATAAAACAATTTTTTTTCTCCTAGACTCCTTGCAAAAATCCCCTCCCTACTTTGTAGTATTATATGTACTAGCTAGGCACTATCCTTTCAGGCTTCAAGTTTTTTAGGACAGAGAGTGTCATTTAGCAAATGCTCCGACAGTGCCTCAGCACAATGGAGCCCCATCCAGGTGGAGGAATGTAGATGCTCCTGTAAAGTGCACAATAAATAATAAAAATAAATTTTGCAGCCCAAAGCAGGCTGCATTCCAGCAATGGGTGTGTGTGTGCGGGGGGGGGGGGGGGGAGTCTGTAGTTTGCTTTGGGATTTAATGTGCTATAGAAACATAAATTATCCAGCAGCGTTTGACAGCAAAGTATCTGCTTTATCCCCAGTCCTCCAAACATCCTGAGGTTTGCAAGAACATTTTGACATCTCTCAGATATTGAGAAAAAGCTTGAAAGTTCCCTGCAGCAGCATTTCTAATGGCTCATTTTATGTGATATATAACTAATTCCTAGATTCTTTTTAATCTATTTTGTACGGTCGTTTTTTTCAATACACTGGAACTGTTTTTGTTATAAATATTGTCAGAGAGCCGATAGCACTAAACTAATTCACTAACACATGCTGCAAATATAAAATTGTCATGATTTTTTTTTTTAGTTCTACAGAATTATCCAGCACCATCACTTCAGACCTTGCAATCCAATGCATTAAAGTTTTTCTCACTTTCCAAAATATTGATGCAGTTTCCAATTTATTTAGGCTGCACTAAAATGACAATCTATTATGAAAAGGAAGCAGCACACAGTTACACTGCCCAGGAACAGAAGAATGAGGAAATTGTGACTCAGTCACAATTCACCCAGTTTCCTCCTTGCCTTTGGCACTGGAAGAAGTTATTTGCCCTGGTTTAGAGCAGTGGCAAATTTACTTATTCCTGCACCAACTCAGTTCTGCTGGCCAGTGCATGTGGCTGAGTGGAAGCCATGGCCCCACCCATTGCCCTTTGCTGCCCAACCATTCTGTGCCCACCTGTGCATGAGAAGGAAATAGAAGCCCCACAGATTCTGTTCTCCTTCCTGTGCTCTGAGGGCATGTCTACACGTGTATCCTAGTTCAAACTAGGGATGCAAATGAAGGCATTCGAAATAGTCAATGAAGCGGGGATTTAAATATAAAGCGCCGGCAAGATCATGCTAATGAAGCTAATCAAAAAATGAGGAGTAATGTTAGTTCAAACCAAGGGGTTTGGTTCGAACTAACGTGTCCCGGCATGCACTTTCACTTTTGAAACAGCTGTTGATCGGAGTAACACGCCGGCGAGATCATGCTAATGAAGCACGGGATATTTAAATCCCCACTTCATTGACTATTTTGAATGCCTGCATTTGCATCCCTAGTTTGAACTAGGGTGCAAGTGTAGACATACCCTGACTTACTATGCTGGAGGTCTGTGCAGGAAAAAAAGATATTTCTAAAGCATTTGTTCCCATCTACTACAGTCTTGTATGACCTTCTTATCAATAAACTAGGGAAATACAACCTAAATGGGGCTACTATGAGGAGGGTGCATAACTGTCTGGGTGCATAACCGTTGTCATGCTGAAAGGGCATAACAAGTGGCGTTCCACTGGGTTCAGTTTTGAGACCAGTTCTGTTCAATATCTTCATCAATGATTTAGATAGTGGTATAGAGAGTACGATTATAAAGTTTGTAGATGGTACCAAACTGGGAGGGGTTGCAAATGCTTTGGACGATAGGGTCATAATTCAGAATGATATGGACAAACTGGAGAAATGGTCTGAAGTAAATAGGAGAAATGAAAAGTACTCCACTTAGGAAGGAACAATCAGTTTCACAGAATGGGAAATGACTGTCTGGGAAGGAGTACTGTAGAAAGGGACCTAGGAGTCATAGAGGACCACAAGCTAAATATGAGTCAACAGCGTGACATTGTTGAAAAATAAGGAAACATTCTCAGGTGCATTAATAGGAGTGCTGTGAGCAAGACACAAGATGAAATTATTCTGCTCTACTCTCAGCTGATTAGACCTCAACCGGAGTATTGTGTCTACTTCTGAGCACCACATTTCAGGAAAGAGGTGGAAATTGGAGAGGGTTTGGAGAAGAGCAACAAAAATGATTAAGGGCCTAGAAAACATGACCTATGAGAGAAGACTAAAATAATTGGATTTGTGTATTTTGGAAAAGAGACAACTGAGAGGGAAATTAATAAAAGTTTTTAAATACCTAAAAGGGTGTCAGAAGGAGGAGGGAGAAAAATTATTCTCCTTAAATTCTGATGATAGGACAAAAAGCAATGGGCTTAAATTGCAGCAAAAGAGGTTTAGGTTGGACATTAGGAAAAGCTTCCTGTCAGGGTGGTTAAGCACTGGGAAAAATTGTCTATGGAGGTTGTGGAATCTTCATAATTGGAGATAAGAACATATTAGAAAATCATCAATTAGGGTTGATCTAGATGGTGCTTGGCCCTGCTGTAAAGGCAGGTAATGGATGTGATGACCTCTCAAGGTCCCTTCTAGCTCTATTATTCTATAGTTCTATGATTATTTATCTTGTCAGTTTAGTTAATGAATTTTGCCTCTAGCTTTTTAATTATATAAAAGTATTTACTGAATAATTTCTACATATGAGTCCTACTTATTCCCTGACATGATCCCATTTAAGTAAATTGGAACACATATTGGCATAAGAATATGCACAGTTGTGTGCGCATGCATGGTCAGCCTGCAGGAATTCTTTGCAGGGGCCTACACTCAGAAATTTTGTAGGATCAAGTTCTTACTCTGTAGTTCCTTTGTGAGCAGCTCAGTAGCTGACATTCAGATATTAAGTTTCTGCTCACTCATGAGAAACTCTTTGAATCAGATTTCTGGTACAAATAGAGAAAGAAAACTGAAAATTCTCTTGCTGCAAATATTCCTTAAAGTTTCTTTGAAATTCACTAAATATTCTTGACAGGAAAGCCAGGAACTAGCATATTGATAGAAACTAGACATAAAGCATGTGCAAACATACTTGAAGAGAATTTATTTTCAAGTCTGTACTCTAATTAGTAAAACCTTCCATTATGGTAGCTATTCCAGGAACCTGGTAAGAGAGGGGGAGCTCTCCTTTAAAGCAAATTATGCTGGGGATAGTACTAGCGGGCAGCAGACTGCACTCTCCAAGGGGACAGTTGAGGTACAAGGCAAGTGCAAGGCTCTTTACATGCCATCACTACCTGATGAGTCTCAGTGCAGGGCATAAACTTTCTAGCTCTGGAAAAGCAAGAGAAATAGCTAATGAACAAAGACGACAAGAACAGAAGAATGGCCATACTGGATCAGACCAAAAGACCAGCCAGTTGAGTATCTTGTCTTCTGACAGTGGCCAATGCCAGGTGTCCCAGAGAGAATGAACAGAACAGGTAATCATCAAGTGATCCCTCCCCTGTCACTCATTCCCAGCTTCTGACAAACAGGGGCTACAAGTACCACTCCTACACATCCTCACTAATAGCCATTGATGAACCTATCCGCCATCTGTTGGGTTGGTTTTTTTTTTTTTTGAACCCTGTTCAATTCCAGATCTTCACATCTTCTGGCAAAGAGTTCCACAGGTTGGCTGCACACTGTGTGAAGAAATATTTCTTTTTGTTTGTTTTAAACCTGCTGCCTATTAATTTAATGTTGTGACCCCTAATTCTTGTATTATGGGAATAATTACATAATTTTTTCTTACCTACTTTATCCACACTGGTCATGATTTTACAGACCTTTATCATATCCCTCCATAGTCTCCTCTTCTAAGCTGAAAAGCCCCAGCTTTATTAATTTCTCCTCATATGGCAAATGTTCCAAACCCCTAATCATTTTTGTTCCTCTTTTCTGAATTTTTTCCAATATTAAGATATCTTTTTTGAGATAAGGCAACCACATCTGCATGCAGTATTCAAGATCTGGGTATACCATGGATATGTAGCAAAACCTGTGTTATCCGGCATGCCCGGGGATTAGGGCGTGCCGGTAACGTAAAAATTCTGGTTATTTGAAGGAGGGTGGGAACCATGTGGGGTCTATAGGGGGGCATGGGAGCCATGTAGGGGCTGGGATGTGGCCTGCTGGGGGGGCTATGAGCTGCGGGGGGGGGGGGAGGTTGAGGCCTGGTGAGGGGGGTGGAAGCCGGGGAGAGGGAGGCAGAGATGGCGAGGGCAGCCTGCCGAGAGGAGGTGGGAGCCACGGGGGGCTGGCCTGCCAGGGGTTTCAGGAGCCGCAGGAGGAGCCGAGATGCTTGCTCCTGGCTGCCGTTCACCCCTACCCCAGGTATGTGCTGGATCAGCACTTAAAGGGCCAGTTTCCTTTTTTGTTTGTTTGTTTGTTCTGCTTTTCCTGACGTCATAAATTTGCCAGTTTCTACAGTTTTCTGGATGCTTAAGTTCCGGATAGTGCAGGTTTTACTGTATATAGAGAGGCAATAAGATATTCTCTGTCTTATTCTCTAGCCCTATTTAAATTACTCCTAACATTCTATTTGCCTTTTTGACGGCTGCTGCACACTGAGTGGATGTTTTCAGAGAACAATCCACAATGACTCCAAGATCTCTCTCTTGAGTGGTAATAGTTAATTTAGACTCCCTCATTTTACACATATAGTCAGGACTATGTTTTCCAATATGTATTACTTTTGCATTTATCATCATTAAAATTCAACTGCCTTTTGTTTGAACAGTCACCAAATTTTGAGAGATCCTTTTGAAGCTCTCACAGTCTGCTTTGGACTCAGCTATCTTGAGCAGTTTAGTGTCATCTGCAAATGTTGCCACCTCACTGTTTACCCCATTCGCCAGATCATTTATGAATATGTTGAATAGGACTGGTCCCAGTACAGACCCCTGTGGGACACCACTCCATTCAGAAAAAAGATCATATATTTCAACCCTTTGTTTCCTATCTTTTAACCAGTCATCAATTCACGTGAGTATCTTACCTTTTATCCCATGACAGCTTACTTTATTTAAGAGCTTTTGGTGAGAGATCTTGTTAAAGGCTTTCTAGAAATCTATGTACACTATATCCACTGGATTCCCCATTGTCCACATACTTGCTGACCCTCTCAAAGAATTCTAGTAGATTAGTGAGGCATGGATTTCCATTTACAGAAATAATGTTGACTTTTTCTCAACAAATTATGTTGACTGATATGACTTTAGTTTCAACCAATTTGTCTGGTATTCAAGTTAGACTTACTGGTCTGTAATTTTCCAGGATCATCTGTAGAGTCCTTTTTGAAAATTGGTGTCACATTTGCTATTATGGTACAGAAGCTGGTTTAAAGAATAGGTTACAAACCACAGTTGTTAGTTCCGCAATTCCATATTTGAGTTCTTTCAGAACTCTTAGGTGAATGCCATCTGGTCCTGGTGACTTGTTACTGTTGAATTTATCAATTTGTTCCAGAACCTCATCTAATGGCACCTCAATCTGGGACAATTCCTCAGATTTATCACCTTAAAAGAATGGCTCAGGTTTGGGAACACCTCTAATAGCCTCTGCCATGAAGACTGTGCAAAAAATTCATTTAGTTTCTTTGCAATGACCTTATCATCTTTGAGTGCTATTTTTTCAGCATCTTGATTATCCAGTGGCCCCATTGGTTGTTTAGAAGGCTTCCTGCTTCTGGTGTACTTAAAATTGTTATTACTTTTTGAATTTTTGGCTAGCTGTTCTTCAAATTTTTTTGGCTTCCCTAATTATATTTTTACACATCAAGATGCGAAAGAAATAATAGTTGAGAAGAACTGCCTTCAGTTGAACAGATTTCAAAACATAGCAGCTTCATGCTAAATAAACCAAAGGGAAAAACTCTTGGCTTTGCAGAGTGTCACCTCCTAGAGTTAATTCAAAATAAGGTGTTAATTATGCACTCATTAACACTTCTCACACACTAGTTAAAGGAAGAGAAGATCAGTTAGCCCAAAGTGCCAGCACTCCATGTTATCTAGAGAAGTGTAAATTATTACTCAACCAAGTACAGGCTTTCAAGCTGTGACCCAGAGGCCCATTTGTGGTTCACTATTCTGTATCAGCAATTCTTGTTAGACCTGACATGTTCATTACACCTCATACACTGGTGTCATGACATTAATTTAAAAGGTGACATTTAAAAGGTGAAATTTAACACTACACTGGTCATTAATGTTACTGCGAAATGTCTGTAATACTTCAGAAGGTAGAATTATGAATATGCTTTGATATATCCTGAAGACTGTAAACATAGAAAGGTGACAAACAGGATTCTTCTATATGAAGAGGGGGGAAATATGGTGGCAGATGCGCTATCCTGGAAAGAGGGCTCTGACCTACTGCCTCCAGGTCAGCTGATGGCTAATCCTCTTAACATTTTGTAAAGAGAAAGGCATGATTGTAAAAGTATCCCATTGTATAGAATAAAGTATCCCATTGTATGTCACAAAACTCCTCAAGATAGTTAAGCCAAAGCAGACTGTAAAGAGTTACAAAGGAATTTCACAAAACTGGGTCACTGGGCAACAAAATGGTAAGTGACATTCAATGTTAATTAATTCAAAGTAATTCACATTGGAAAACATAATCTGAACTATACATATAAGACAACAGGATCTAAATTAGCTGTTACTGCTCAACAAACAGATCTTGGAGTCACTGTGGATAGATCTCTGAAAATATATACTCAATATGCAGCAGCAATCAAAAAAGCTAACAACGTTGGGAATCATTAGGAAAGTATTAGACAATAAGATGATATTGCTTTTATATAAATCCATGGTATCCCCATATTTTGAATATCATGTGCAGATGTGGTTGCCCCATCTCAAAAAGATATATTGAAATTGGAAAAGGTTCAGAAAAGTGCAACAAAAATTATTAGAAATATAGAACGACTTCCTAAGGAAGAGAGATAAATAAGATTGGGAATTTTCAGTTCAGAAAACAGATAAGTAAGGGGGGGTATCATAAAGGTCTATAAAATGATTGGTGTGCAAGAAGTAAATAAGAAATTGTTATTTACTCCTCTTGACACAAGAACAAGGGGTCATCAAATAAAATTAATAGACAGAAATTTTAAAACAAACAAAACATAAAGTCGACCTGTGAAATTCTTTGCCAGAGGATGCGGTGAAGGCTAAGATTATAACAATGTTCAAAAAAGAGCTAGATAAGGTCCATGGAGGATAGGTCAATCAATGTTTATGAATAAGAATGTTTGGGGATGCAAAACCATCGTCTGAAATGTCCCTAGCCTCTATTTGCCAGAAGTTGGGAATAGGCAGTAAAGGAGGACTATCAGTTTTGTTCATTCCCTCTGAAACACCTTGATCTGACCCAATATGGCTGATCTTATGCTGTCCAGACTGTGAGCCAAAGCAGCAGGGCATTCGAGGCACTCAGAGTTACAGGACAGGTGGGGACTGTACTCCAGACTGTGATAGTGATATATAGCACAGGATTTACACAGAGATTGCTAATTTAATGGAGGCTTACACTGTAAGTGCCAGTAAAAATTTTTAAGTGATTTTCAAGTGACAAAGCTGGGAACAGCCAAAGAGAGGTTGCAGTTATTATTTTCTGTTTATTTTGGGCAAGGGAAATAGAACAAAGGGAACTGCAAAAGAGAGTAATCAGCAGAAGAGGATGGAGTAGCAAAGAAATGGATGCTGAGCTCACCAAGTAGTAGTTAGAAGAGCTCTGGGCACAGGGAGCTCTGTCAACAGCTGATCACAGTAATCAAAGCTAATGGACATGGAGCACTTAATATGCTATGAGGCAGAATGGGACATATGCTCCAAACTGAGGGCCAGAGAGGGTCCCTTTTTCTCCACCATGGCACTCCAGGCAGCCAGGGTTACAGGACAAGCCGTGCCAATCTCCCACTGCTCTAAACTGTACCTCCAGAATGTGAGAGAAGCAAAGAAGTTTGGGGAACCTATGGACCTGCAAATCATTAATTCCCATGGATATAAGGAATTAATTGTGTGTCACAAACTTCTCTCATGGAATATACGTTTGTTTTCTGTAGAGAATTCATTTCGCAACCCATGAAGTCAATGGTCTGCAATGAGAACATTAAAAGCTATAGTTCATTTACATATATCATGTCACAATGCTCTGACCATGCACATCAGTTTTGCTCAAGGAAGCTGAATTTTCATCCATTCAAAAACATGATGCCAAATTCAGACTTGATGTAGGCAGGTAAAGTTGAACCATTTTACACCACATCTGAATTGGGTTCAGTAAATTTTCTCTACAACACTTCCTAGAAAGTAGATTAAATTTTTCACAGAGAAGGATATTGATGGTATTTTGATCATTCTTGAGAAACCTTAATAGTTTTCATGCATCATTGGAACACATGGGTTATGGATCTTTCACACTCATATTTGTGTAGTATATAATATGAAATGTATTCAAGGATAGCAAAATAAAAAATGGTTGATAGGAAAAAATGTGTGTTGCTCACAATTCTTCCCTTGGGGAGATACTCTATAGCAGGGGCGCTCACAACAAATTTTTGGTGGCCTCTAACAACAATTCTCCATAAAATATTTAATTAACTTTAAGAAAAACAAATGAATATGCACATATATATGTCCAAATCATTGTAATTTATTTATGTAGGATTTTTTCAGATTCAATAGTAAAAATAATGTACACTTGTCTCTACTCTTTACTGGCCTAAACAGAATAGAAACACAAATAATATGCTTTGCATGTTCTTGTCTTTTTTCTCATAGTTTCTTTTGCCTTAAAAAAACTTGCTAGCTACTAAGTTGGCTGTGAAGAGTGATATTAGTAAACATACAAACAGCACTGTTCACAGTAGACTTACTCAGTGCTGGCAATCCCAGAGACAAATTGAGACCACAATAGGAATATGGGTGAGTATGGAAGCAATGGGAGCCAGGGACAAAGGAGCAGTAGTGGAGGCAGCAGGAGCCAGAGTAAATGGGAGGGCTGATGAGCTCAGGTAACAAGAGTCCAAAGCCTTATGGTTGAAGCCTGACCCGACGACCCCCACCAGAAAGGTAAGGAACTCATTGGCTGCCTGATCCTACAGCTTTTGTCTCTCTAGAGAGGAGCCACTGCTCCCGCCCTTCCTTCCCGCAGTAATCATCCAGGAAGCTGTGAAAAACCTCTGGTAGCTGTATGTAGTCACAGTGGCTTCATTTGAGAAATGCTACTCTATAGCACATATTGAATTTTTTAAAAATCTATCCACAAATAAGATTATAACGGATTGGCATTACGTAATTCAATTTCTTCTGAGTTGGAAACTGGTCTATAATAATCTTCCAGACTATATAAAGGTCACACAGTTTATAACTTCATACACACACATGCATGTACAAACACAGGTTATTCAACGATAAATATCAAGATGGTGAAGGTCTGGGGCACGTAAAGAGCTAAACAAGAAACAGGACTTGAAAGTATTTGGAGCAGATTCAGAGACTTGACACAAGAATGGAAAGGATCTTGGAGCCTTTCGACACAGTGGTTCTCAGTGTGCTATCTAATTAGCACACAGCTGTGACCCACATATGAGGCCCAAAAGAGTAAACAGGTTGAGAACCACTGCTTTAGAGCAAAGGCTCTTGAGAGCCGGCTGAGCTCCAACATGTATCAACTGGAAAACAAAGGTGTAATTGTAGCACATGCAAGCCTACACATTGCTATCACACCTTCACTTTGCAGTGCAAACATGCCTTATAGTGATTGCTGTTAAGAACATAAGAACATAAGAATGGCCGTACTGGATCAGACCAAAGGTCCATCTAGCCCAGTATCCTGTCTGCTGACAGTGGCCAGCACCAGGTGCCCCAGAGAGGGTGGACCGAAGACAATGATCAAGCAATTTGTCTCCTGCCATCCCTCTCCAGCCTCTGACAAACAAAGGTCAAGGACACCATTTTATCCCCTGGCTAATAGCCTTTTATGGACCTAACCTCCATGAAATTATCTAGCTTCTCTTTAAACTCTATTATAGTCCTAGCCTTCACAGCCTCCTCTGGCAAGGAGCTCCACAGGTTGACTACACGCTGTGTGAAGAAGAACTTTCTTTTATTAGTTTTAAACCTGCTTCCCATTAATTTCATTTGGTGTCCTCTAGTTCTTCTATTTAGGGAACTAATAAATAACTTTTCTTTATTGGCCCTTTTCACACCACTCATGATTTTATATACCTATCATATCCCCTCTCAGTCTCCTCTTTTCTAAACTGAAAAGTCCCAGTCTCTTTAACCTCTCCTCATATGGGACCCATTCCAAACCCCTAATCATTTTAGTTGCCCTTTTCTGAACCCTTTCCAAGGCCAAAATATCTTTTTGAGGTGAGGAGACCACATCTGTACACAGTATTCAAGATGTGGGCGTACCATAATTTTATACAGGGGCAGTAAGATATTCTGGGTCTTATTTTCTATCCCTTTCCTAATAATTCCTAGCATCCTATTTGCTAGGATGCTTTTGAATCTCTCTCACTCTCCCCTCTTGTAACTTAAACCCTTGTTCAGAGACTTTCTGGTGTCATTTGCTGTCAGCTACATATCAGGAATATCTTTATCAAACATTATTAGAGCAATTATCAATCACAATCAGTACTTCACCTTCACAAAATTTCAAAGGCATTTCCTAAGCCTACAATGCTTTTCTCTGATCACTACCATTCTGATGGCTTGATCTACTGCAGCACTGAGGCAGAATGTTGGTTGCATGTTTACACCAAAGATCAAAGAGCTAATTGAAAAAAATATTAAAATTTGATTTTTTAAATTTATTTATGAAAAACAATGTTTACAAAATTTTGACACACAAAAATAAAACAGTTACTCACCTTTGTAACTGTAGCTCTTCAAGATGTGTTCCTTATATCTATTCCAATGGAGGTGTGTATGTGCTGCATGCATGACTTTTGGGTCATCTGTGGAGCCCCAGGGAGTGGTGCTGATGTGATGCTCTATATATATGATCCTGTCAACTCAACAACTCCTCAGTTTTTTCTTGTTGGTTACTCTAAAAGTGGAGAAGGAGCATGGGTATGGACAAGATATGAACAACACGTCTTGAACAAGAGTTACAAAGGGAAGTAACCATTTTTTCTTCTTCGAGTGCTTGCTCATGTGTATTCCAATTGAGGTGATTCACAAGCTTTAATCAGGAGGAGAGGTCAGAGTCAGAGCATGGCTGACTTGAAGACCGGGGAGCCAAAGACCGCATCTTGTCTTGGCTGTTGCATGATGGCATAGTGTGATGTGAAGGTATGCCCCAAAGTCCGAGTTATGTCTCTGCAGATTTCCTGGAGGGGTACATGAGCAAGGAAAGCTGCCAAAGAAGCTTGAGCTCACATAGAATGTGCTGTGAGAGGCAGCAGGGAAACCTTAGCCAGATCATAACGTGTGGATACATGCCATAATCCAAGACAAGATGCGTTATGAAGAGAGGCACAATCTGCCCTCACCACAAACAGCAGCAAAGCCTATTGATTCTCTATCTGGAGTAGCAGACCCACCCTGTCAGGTAAACCTTCTGGCCAAATAAGTCAAGGCATTTCGTGTCCTTCAACTTATGTGCTGGGGCCTCATGACCTTGGCAGTCTTTCTTGTTTACCACCTCTACTACCAGGAAATAAGTCAGGGGGTGGGAAAATAAGTATTCAAATCCCTTGACTGGGACAAGGTACTTTTTCTCAACCCCCTTCACTGTTGGTGAAACAGAGGCAGGGGTTTGCCATAAAGTCTTGGCTATGGACAGGATGATCTTACTGAGAGGAAGCACCACCCTGGACATGCCCTCCTGAGCCCGGATATCAGACGTTGGGTTATCCTGTTCCAGGACCTCCTCTACCTGAAGGTTAAGGCTGAGGGCCATCCTGCATAGCAGGTCCTGTAGGGCCTTTCAGTCCATTGGGGAGTTAGGCCCGTAATGGAGGTGTCCTCCATTGCCTTGTCTGGCAAAGAGGATGAAGGTGCTGCTCAGGCCCATGTCCTGGCTATCCTTAGGTTGGTCCTGAGCTTGCACCACTGGGTTAAGCTGCATCTGAGGTGGTGGCACAGCTGGAGGTGCTGGCTCAGGTGACAGCTGATTGAAGATGGCCTTCAGGACCCTGGATCTCGATTTAGCCACTGGGGACCAAGAGAGCAACGTGCCCTGGGCCTAATGTAATGCCCAGAATGTCCAAAAATTGCCACTGCAGTGGCCACTGGGGCCAGCTTGGAACCTGTAAAGACAAGGACCCACTGACATTGACCTGTCCAAAGCCACAGAGGGTTCTCCCAGAATAGAGGCTGGTGAACCCAAGCAACAGTACTTAAACAAACCGTGCTGGGACTCTGAGTGGCAGGATGCCAAGGACTGAGCAAGCATGGCTGGCTTCCCATTGGAAATTTGGCAGGGAGCAGGAGGCCTGTCCTTGGAAAGAGATGTCTGGTTACCCGAGCATAATTTGTTGGGGGAGAGTCGACATGGTTTCTGTAAAGGGAAATCATGCCTTACTAATCTACTAGAGTTCTTTGAGGGGGACAACAAACATGTGGACAAGGTGGATCCAGTGGATATAGTTAGATTTCCAGAAAGCCTTTGACAAGGTCCCTCACCAAAGGCTCTTAAGTAAAGTAAGTTCTCATGGGACAAGAGGAAAGGTCCTTTCATGGACTGATAACTGGCTAAAAGACAGGAAACAACGGGTAGGAATAAATTATAAGTTTTCAGAGTGGAGAAAGAAAATTAGTGGGGTCCCCTAAAGGTCTGACCTGGGACCAATTCTATTCAACTTATTTATAAATGATCAACAGGGGGTAAACAGTGAGGTGGCAAAATTTGCAGATGATACCAAACAGCTTGAAATAGTTAAGACCAAAGCAGACTGTGAAGAGCTTTAAAAAGATCACCAAAATAAGCGATTGCTCAACTAAATGGCAAATGAAATGTAATGTTGAGAAATGTAAAAGTAATGCACATTGGAAAAAATAATCTCAACTATACATATAATATGATAAGGATGAATTTAGATACACCTACACCTGGGACCCAAGGATTCATTGAGAGACCTCTGGACCTTTGTCACCCTGATCCTGAGAGACATCCTGACCTGACTGGACTAGAGAGAGGGAGTCAGATGCAATTGGCACCTCAGTCAGCTCTGGCTAACTCCCAAACACTGCTTGGGATAAGAGACTTTGTCATCCCCTCCCCATGACAAGTGATTTTCCTTCTCCCACCATATTTCTACTCTTTCCTTTTGTCTTGTTAAAAAATAAAATGGCAAAATTAGTGTATTTTGCAACACTGTGACCACAGAGGCAGTTCAAAGCAATGTATTAAACAACCTGATGACTGTACAAGTTTGCATGCTCCATGAGTGAATGATAAAACCATGTGCTATGCTTGCATTTATCTAGCCACGAGGTTGCAAATGGACACAGAAGCTACATTTTCTTTCTCTTTGGTTTCTGTTCTTTCCCCTTCCTCTATGTATGTTTGTCTTGCTTGTCTTTTAGGAAATGTAATCAAACTTTAACAGTGCCAGCTCATCTCAAATACTTTTTCTCTCTGTCCCTCAAAAGGACAGTTATTGCAATCTTTAATACCATCTAAAAAACTGCCAAAGTTTTTTCCCCCTCATAAAGGCTCTCTACAGTTAAAGGAAAAGGTAACAAAGGATGTTGTCAAATAAAAGCCTTACTTGACACTGTACATTTCAAATGCTTTCACTGTTTTTCTTTCCTTTTCTGTATCTTTAATAAATAGTTAAGAAGATTATAATGATGTATTTGCCATGGGACTAAATAGGCTGATATCTCTATTTGAAATAAAGCTTGTTGAAATCTTGTAATGTTGTACAGCGACAGGGTCATGTGAACACCTTTGACTCTCTAGTACCATTTATACCAGGGCTACTCAACTTTGGAAGCCGTGGGGACCACAATGATACTCACAGCACATGCTGAGGGCCGCAACTTAAGTGTGGATGCAAATATATGCAAATATATACAAATAGCTTCTTTCACACTGATGGGAGTGAATACAAAGCACTTCCCACAATGCCCCGGCACTCCTGGCACCTTCCTCCTGGGGGCTAGAAATGCCAACACCCTGTACCTGATCTGTTTCGGCCAGCTGTCCACTTGCTCACCCTGCCTGGGAGTCGTCTCACCATTGTGGAGTGAAGGCCAGGTTCAAAAGGATCCCATCCGCAGGCCACGTGTTGAGCCCTGCGTACACCTAAATGGCCCGGCAGGCCGCAAACAAACAGGCTGCAGGCCAAATGCAGCCCGTGGGCCGTGTGTTGAGTAGCCCTAAATCAATGAATTGAGTTAAGCTGTAGAAATTTTTGGTTTTATTAAAGCAAAGCTGCTGAATTCCTAACTTTTTACAAGTCTCTGTGGAGTAATCGGTTTGGCACATCAGCACATATTACTGCACACAGAGGTTTGCTGGCTGTTGTAGGGAAGGATTCTAACCTGTCTGTTTGAACTGAGAGATGAGGTGTGTTTGTTGCTGACTGAAGTGGATTCTACCCTGAAGCATTTGAGTGACATTAAGCAGTTGGCAGTATTCTCATAACTAACAGATATTTTTTATTATTTAAATTAATTAAATGAATCACTACAAGAATAAGAAACAAACATTCTCAAACTCAACAACAAAATTAATACCTTTACTAAAAAACTGGAACTTTAGAAGTCAAATTGACAACAAAAGTTTGCAAATGTTTTCAATGTTGAACGATCTCCTGGAAATCTCATCTAATGATGTCACTATTAGAGATATAAAAGGATATGCAGTTGAACACATCCCTATCCTCTGAGCCCAGTTTTTGAAATATCTGTCTGATTTTGACCTAACCACATTTAACTGGATAAGAAATAATTCAACCAAACACTGTTGGGCTACGTCTACACTGGCATGATTTTCCGGAAATGCTTTTAATGGAAAAGTTTTCCGTTAAAAGCATTTTCAGAAAAGCGCATCTAGATTGGCAGAACGCTTTTCCGGAAAAGCACTTTTTCCAGAAAAGCGTCCGTGGCCAATCTAGATGTGCTTTCCCGCAAAAAAGCCCAATTGTCATTTTCGCGATCGGGGCTTTTTTGCGGAAAACACTACTGTGCTGTCTACACTGGCCCTTTTCCAGAACAGTTTTCCGGAAAAGGACTTTTGCCCGAACGAGAGCAGCATAGTTTTTCCGGAAAAGCACTGATGATTTTACATTAGATCGTCAGTGCTTTTCCGGAAATTCAAGTGGCCAGTGTAGACAGCTGGCAAGTTTTTCCGGAAAAGCAACTGATTTTCCGGAATAACTTGCCAGTGTAGACACAGCCTTAGAGACAGGAGAGAGGGTCACTCATCTGATCCAATATGGCAATTCCCATGTACCATATTGAAGTGAATGGGCACCAAGCACCTATGGAAAAGCAGTCATATCCTCATGGTATAGGGCCCAGAGGGATTGATCCCAGTTCATTATCCTGGAGTCACCCTGACCAGAAAAAGAGTGGTTTCCTTGTTTGTGGGCTAGCAGTGTTCATTATGTAAAGGGCTGCTACATCCAGCAATGCAGGGTCAAATGACCGTCATTAAGTGGGTTAAAAAGAGAAGGTCTTAGGTTCCATTTTACTAGGTGCTATCTACTATATATTTGAGAGAGTTTGTCTGTCCGTCTGTCTGTTCAAGAACTCCTAAATGATAAGAGCTATACCACCAAATTTGGTATACAGCTTCCTCGTATCATAACTTAAAGCAAGGTTAGGAGTTGGTTGTGCCAGGAAAATGGGATGTGATTAGAATGGGATTGCCATCTTCTCATAAAACCATACCGAAAGAGACAGACTCACCAGGTAGGTGAAAGGGGCTGACTGGGGGTATACCCCCGTACTCCAGCCCCAAAATTCCCACTCTTTAGGTGCTCTTTAGTGAGTGCAAGGGAGGTCTGACGTTTCTCCCCAAATTCATACAGGACTATTGCTGGCTGTTCCCATTTGTCAGGGAGTGTGGAGAAAATGCAGTTTGCTGCATTCCTTACTCTGTCTAGGGAGTGCAGGGGGCAGGCGAACTGTGTACTTTGCTCTTACTGACAGGGAGAGGATGGGAAAGACCAAGTAGCCCTGGCACAAATCTGGGGGGTGAGAGGTTTTGCCTCCCTCAGCCTTCCTCCTGCACACATACAGTCCCCTTCCCAGAGCCCGTTCTCCCCCTCCAACCTTGGCTCCCTCACCCCAAACACACCTCCTTTGCCCTGAGCACGTCGTTAAGGACCCAAGCAATGCTAGGTAAATATGCTAGTATTAATATAAAGAAATCTGAGAGAATGAGGAAGTAAAATATATGCTAGTTGCTAATAACACTATCAATGGAGGCTCCTACAACACTTTAAATGATTCTGGGTGCATTTTTTGTTCATTCACTTTCACGTATCACCAGCCCCAATTCCTTGTAGTCAAACATTAATTTCATACACAATAAAGTGAAGGAAAACCAGTGAAGGATTAGGAGACTGTTTCCAGAAGCAGAGAACCAAAGCATAAGGAAAAGTTATTTACTTATTCCCACAATATAAGAACTAGGGATCACATGAAAAAAGAGAATCCGTCAACTTTATGATGAAACTCTGTGATGGCTGACAGGTGTACACAGATGAAGCTAACTGAAAACCCCATTCATTTGAGTTCTAGTAGGCAATCTAAAATAAGAGATAAGGAGCCTGACATAGATGTAGTCTGTTTCTGTTGGCATCATGATTTGAATTGTTTCCACTTATGTCCATATGTGCATCAGGTACCTGTCCTACAGCTGTTTAATAGTATTTTCTGTACTTCTGCAAAACGTGTCATTTCAGTCCCAAGAGTCATGTAGTAACCAGGCTTTGCCATGAAGTTTTTGGGGATTTGAATAGATGATGAGACCTGCATCCTGCAACAGAAGCCAAAGCAGAAATAGGAGTGTGCGGAGGACTGATCAACATGTTGAAAAGATAAGGGTACCCACATTTGTTATATCTATGTGGGGCTATTAGTATCTCTGTGGATCCATCTTGTTTTATCTTGTGCAGTACAGGGCTAGAAGGCGGGTGGGAGGGAGATGTACAGAGGGCAGCTTTCTACTAGATGCGGAAGGCATTGCTCAGAGTGTCACCCTACTTCGGAACAGAACTGGGGACATTTGGAGTTTTTTGTGGTTGACAAGAGATCTATTGTTGGGAACCCCCACATTGGAAAAATATCTTGGATTACTTGTGTGTTCAACTCTCCTTTGTGGTTTTGATAATATTTCATGTCCACAGCAATTGCCATGTTGTTCTGGCAGCCAGGTAGGTATGATGCTATAACACAGACATTGTGATTGAGGCATCATTGCCAGAGACTTAAGGCTTCCATACATAGGGAATGTAAATACACTCCACTTGCCTGTTTATGTAGAACATACTGACTACATTGTTCATGAGGATCTGTACTGTTTTGCTTTGGATAAGTGGGAAGAAATGATAACAGGCACTGTCAACTATTCATAGTTCCAGCAGGTTGCTATGAAGCTAGGAGTCTGCTTGAGATCAGCAGGCCTCTATAGAATGAGTCAGTGGCTGTGCCTATTAGGGATACATCCATAGTGATGACGAGCACTGGTGGCTTCTGTAGAAAGGACATGCCCCTGCAGATATTGTCTGGATTGGTCCACCATAGCAGGAAATCCTTGACTGTAATGAGCACGGTGAAAAGTTTGTTTATGTCATGCCTGGGGAGAACATAATTTGTCCATAACAAATAGGAGAAATGGTCTGAGGTAAACAGGATGAAGTTTAATAAAGACAAAATGTAAAGTATTCCACTTAGGAAGGAACAATCAGTTTCATATATACAGAATGGGAAGCAACTGTCTGGGAAGGAGTACGGCAGAAAGGTATTTAGGGGTTATAGTGGACCACAAGCTGAATATGAGTCAGCAGTGTGATTCTGTTGCAAAAAAAAAAAGCAAACATGATTCTGGGCTGCATTAACAGGTGTGTTGTGAGCAAGACAAGAGAAGTCATTCTTCCGCTCTACTCTGCGCTGGTTAGGCCTCAGTTGAGCTACGTCTAGACTGGCATGATTTTCTGGAAATGCTTTTAACTGAAAATTTTTCCATGAAAAGCATTTTCGGAACAGAGCGTCTAGATTGGCATGGACGCTTTTCTGCAAAAGCACTTTTTGAGGAAAAGCATCCGTGCCAATCTAGACGCGCTTTTCCGCAAAAAAGGCCCAATTGCCATTTTCGCGATTGGGGCTTTTTTGCGGAAAACAAATCTGAGCTGTCTACACTGGCCCTTTTGCGCAAAAGTTTTGCGCAAAAGGACTTTTGCCTGAACGCGAGCAGCATAGTATTTCCGCAAGAACACTGACAATCTTACATGAGATCGTCAGTGCTTTTGTGGAAATTCAAGCGGCCGGTGGGTAGGAGGTTTGCAGATAAAGGAAATGGAGTAACCAGTTTTGATTATTATTATTCCATGGTGATGGACTGCCAGATGAAGCAGATGGGGAAGTAGGCAACCTCTAAAAATTCATCAAATCTTTTGTGTAGAGGTTGATGCCTGAGAGATAGTAATTGAGGAAGAGGATTGTCTTCTCCTCAAAATTTTCTGTTTCCACGTTATTGGGCATAATATCTATTGTGTGGAGTATACGGAAGGGGTCAAAATCATAGAATAGTTTGGTGTTTGGTAATTGGTCTGCCATTTCTTGTTTCTAGGAGTGTGGATGCCCAGAGAATATAATGCAGCCCTCAGGTCCTTCAGGATATGCAACAACTCACACTTTTTCCCCCTGAAGAGTCTGGGACCTCTGAATGGTAAGACTTCTATAGTGGGTTGTACTGGCTTTGGAAAACTGGATAAATGAAACTAGGAAGCACTCTTCATAATGACCGCTATTGCTATGGATTTTGCTGAAGAATCAATGTGGGAGTGTGCTCATTGGTACTGGTGCGTGGCTGGAGTGCATATGACCAGAACTAGGTGGTAGCAGTAGCACTGGCATGCTTAGTACCGTTAGTTTGTTTATAGTTGCTGGTACTGAGGGATGGGGTTTCACTTTCCTTGAGTAACTGTGGTGAAGCTCAATTGTTTAGGAGCTCTTGGTTTCTTGGCACAATCAGTACTGGAGGGATATGATCTGTTCATACAACCAGTGCAGTCGGTACTGAAAATGTCTGATCACTAGAGTGCTTTTTACTAGGTCAACTCCAAAGTTAGATATTTGGTACCCCATTTCCTTGCTGCCTTCTTGGCAGGTTGTTCAGGATCTCTTCCTTGAAGAGGAAATCCTCTGAACTGGCATTCATGCTAAAATTCGACACCCTCCACACCGGACTTAATAAAGACCCCAACTATCTTACACATTACAAAGATAGCTTCCCCAATTATCACCTCTAATACTATTAACTCACAGACATTTCCCCTTCCCCACCTCTAATATCATTAACTCACTAGCATTCACCTTCCTTCCCCCCCCCCCCACATCCCCCTTCTGTTCTGTAATGTGATTTGTCCTTTTCATGTGTGTTCATTTTTTTTAAATTGTATCCTTTGGTATATATGGTTGTGACTGTTTTCTTCCATTATTTGATCTGAGGAAGTGGGTCTGGCCCACGAAAGCTCATCATCTAATAAACCATCTTGTTAGTCTTTAAAGTGCTACATTGTCCTGCATTTTGCTTCAGCTACCCCAGACTAACACGGCTACATCTCTACCACTATTGAAGAGGAACCTTTGTCTGAGGCATTAGTTGGTGATTTGGGGACAGAAGATGTGCATACCTCAAGCTCAGCTGCTGGGCAAAGAGATTTCTCCATAAGGAGAAGCTTTAGCCGGAGATGTTTTGTCTTTCAAGTTGTGACAGTATATATCCCTTACCAAAACATAAGATGCACTGAGAGTGTCTGTCTGAGAGGAATACTGAAGCCTGCAGGTAGTGCAGCATCTGAAGCCTGGTTAGCCAGGCATGTTTCTAAAGAAGAGGATTCTTTCAGTAATATGTAGAGATATACAATTACTATGATGCTGAGATCAAGCAGAATGGAAACATAAGGTCCTATGAGGAAAATATTTATTTATTAAGCAATGGGGATAAACAGGAAGAGAAAATAGTGTATTCTACTCTAACTAAAAGCTACAAACTAAGGCTAAAAAAAAAGGATTACTTCTAGCTGTGAGATGCTGCTGAGTAGGGATGTAAAATTCCATTTAATTAGTTAACTGATTGAAGTTAAGTTTAACTGATTATCCGATTAACCAGGGGGAGGTGGCATGACCCCTTGCCCATCACAATTGTGGGTGCTCTGGCCAGGTTTCAGCACCTCTGCCTTCAGTGCACCCAGGCTGAGCCCACCACAGACGGGGGCTGGGCTGGTTCACCTGGTGCACTCCCCACTCATGGCGGGCCCTCGCTAAGGGTGAGACTTACTAGTTAACTGGTTAATCATTAACATCTCCACTGCTGAGTGCTCTGACTTGAGCTAACTGCGGAAGACAAGGAATTGAGGAGTGGGCTGGTCCCACAGCACCAGTTAAGTACCTGAAGTAGCACAAGGCAGATACCATGCATCTCCAGCTATGGGTGCAGGAATGCAATGACATCTAGCATGTCGCACCTCCAGAAATACCACTCAAAGAAGAAGTAGCCATTATTGTCGATGCCTTTCACATTACTCAAATTACAGGTAACAAATAAATTGTAAATGACATCTTGATATACTTCACTGTGTGCCTTTAATGGACTAATTTAAATTAGATGCTCCAGATAATTCCTATCTGGAGTATGGGTGAACAAGCATAAGTCTTGGCTTGAAGTGGGAGACTTTATCAGGGCATCAGGCAATTTCACCTCCAGCAGACCTCTTGCTCATCAGCATTTCCGGCCTCCTCCCAAGCAAGATCCTTGGAGTCATGCAGTGCTGGGAAAAATCACAAAAAAGTGACTCTTTATGCTGGCTCAGCTTGCAGCCAGTTGGCTACTCAGTTGCTGAAGAGTCAGGCAACAGTACACAGTCCTGTACTGAGAATTTTATCTGGGACTGGTTGACCACACCAGAATTGCCATTTCTCATTATTTTATCCCACATCTCACGATTTCTGGATAGTTACTTAAAGTCCCAGCTCCTGAAATCAAGATACTGCATGAAAATCTTAGCTTTTGATTTAAAAAAAATATATGTTTCTAGACCTCATGACTACAGAGAATGGCTTGAAAATGTGAAGAGCTCAGAAACGATAAGGCAAATTAAAAAAAAATCCAAGATTGGTTGGGTTTTTTCCCTCATGATTTTTAACCCGACTCCTGACTTCTGGACCCTGATTCATAATCTTTTAATACTGCCACCCTCACTCTTACACCATCCCTTCAGAGATGGGAGGAAACTTCTCATACAACCATGAAGCCTCCCCTGGATATGTAAGGGCTGGATTGGAGCCTCTTCAGAACAATGCATGTAGAGAGAGATCCTGCTTTGTGTGGCTTTCAGTGCAGGGTCCCTTTGATCTTGGGGTTCTGTGCAACTGCAGGTTTTGCAGTCATTCTGGGCCGTCCCTGTATGTACATATGCTTTAGGATGAGAAGAGCCCTGTGTGGCTCAGCACAAGCTGAACACTAGGCCTAACAGAAAGCCAGTAGGTGAGAATACAGCATGGATCTGCACATCCACAGTGTACAATATGCCACTAAAACTACTATGCTGGCATAGTTAGAGAATATTATTCATCATTGTGGCTCAAAGCAGCCAGGGGAATACATTTTGCTTCTCCAGAGTACTGCATTGCATGTACATAACTGAAACTGACAAATGATTTATTTTTTAAAGCACTTTTGGCATAGTATTTCCCATGAGCTCCCATACCACCAGTGGCACATGTACCACACTTTGGGACCCTGGACTACCTTAAGTATGTATTTTCACTGTAACAAACTGTCTGAGGTATAGACATAGCATCAGATTCTGCCATCAGTTACACCTGCTACTGATGCCAATGAGCTTGATTAGGATAACTAAAAGCAGAATCTGGCCCACAGTGATATACAGTAGAGGATCCATTTTTCTGTGAATATTTGTTTCTCTCTCTCTAAGTGGCCTACAAAGTCACAACATAGAATCCCAAAACTCTACTGGTAATTGCATATCACATGAGCAAAAGAAAATTCTAACTGTTATGTGTGTGGTGGCAGTATTGTAATGGACACACATCAGGGAATCAAAATAGGGTTACGGGGCAACCTTAATTCTAGCATTTCTAACTTCTGAGAGCTTGGCTTTTCAACCTTACTATTCTTTTAACATAGATTTTTTAAATGTAATTCCTATGCTTTTCCAAAAAGCAAACTGAAAAAAAACAAAACATCAAAAGTTCCAACACATAGAACTAAAATATTCCAAATTTGGATCATCAGCAAGACTCAGACCTTCAGTTCCAACTGTAAACAAATTCTTATAATGATAAGTTACCAGGGAATGTTAAATTATAAGCATTGGTGCCATCTCTACCTATACTGTAGATTATACTGTAGTGAGAATGATAGACAATGAGTTTACAGCTCATGATTTAGGAATTAAGGAAACTACATTGAAATTTATACTAAGTAGAAGTTAAGCCTTTTTGCTTCATGTATAACCAATCAATTTCTCATTTACCTATAAACATAATACTTCCCCTTGTTTTTTTCAAAACAATACTAAGTACATTTTGTGCATAAATTCTAGTCTGACCTCTATTGAAAGAGACATGAAATCTGACAAGAAAATTGAATATATACATAAATCAGAAAGGCAAATTCAGTTATTCCTGTCTATTTTTTATTTTATTTTGACCTTTAAGTTTCTGCTTAACCTTGTTGTTTTTCTATGTGGGCAATGGGAATATAAAAACTACAAAACAGCACTAAGTGTCCTTTCTCTTGTCAATCTGTCAGTATGAAACTGATTCTTTCCAGTTGAAAAATAAACACATCTACAGGGTACCCAAGGGAAAGAATGTAAGACTCTGGACAGCAATTTAAACTGTTTCTTAGTTGGAGATAAACAATTAAAACAATTTGCAATTTTCTTTAAAAGGTTCAAAAATAGAACTCAAAATTTTGACTTTTTAAAAAATAAAATTTTACTTTTTCTCCCTAGCTCCCATATTAGTCTCCATAGTAACCAAGGTACTTACTGGGCAGCTTCTTAAGCTAATTGATTTCAGAAAGAACTGATTAACCAAGAAAAATAGAGCTGTTTTCTTTTGTAGCCCAGTGGCATACTATAACCTTTTTCTTTCTTCCTCAAAGTATATTGTTCTTTTCTGCATGCTTTGAAATAACAAATGGAATATATACCTTTAAGCAGAGATGGCCACTGCACTTTATATTACAGAACTACACCATACACGAAAATAACCTGGATCAATTCCATACTTTTCTTTCCATTAATTTGACATGTGCTTTTTTCTTCAAGCTAAATTACATCCTTGAAAAGCAGGTACTTGGGGTCAAAGCGCCATCAAGAGAGCCAGGAAAGAGGAAATTATGGCTCTCTCAAGCAACTTCCTTGTATTCATAAAAGCTACTTAGATATCAACGATTATTTATACATTAATCCTATCACTGTATTTTTCTCTAAACAAAGGCTAATCTGCAATACCTTCTATTATTAACACTGCAGTGGGTCATCACAAACTGCAGCCCTGTCACTATTTGGAATGAAAACCCCCTTCCTTTTTCAAAGTATAAAACATACACACATTCACATCCCCCCCTACTTCTCTTCTCCCTGCCCATCCTGAATAACAGAAATAATGTCTTTAAAAGAGCGTTTTCCAGTGTATTGCCAAAAGGATAGCAGTTAAATTGAGGGAGTAAAAATACAGGGCACATATTGGAAGAGTTAGTAGTTGCAGAATACAGAGATATTGGCTCATATGGTCTACTATGCTTGATTTTCACTGGGTGGTAGCAGAGAGTGGGAGCAGTAAAGAGCCAGTTACAGCTCATTCAGGGTATGTCTACACAGCAAAGTTATTTCAAAATAACAGTGTCTGCACAAACCGCTATTTCAAAATAAATTCAAAATAGCAGAGCACTTATTTCAAATTTGGTAAACCTCATTCCACGAGGAATAATGCCAAATTCGAAATAGCTATTTCAAAATAAGTGCTGTATAGAAACATATCAAAATAGGGGGCCTCCAGCCTCAACCAAGAACATTCCTCTCTCTCCCCCCTCCCCGGAGCCCTTAAAGGGGTTGGCTCTGCCCACAGTGCCTGTGCCAGCTCCGAGGTTGCAAGCCCAGAGCCAGCAGTCAATGACCCGTACCAGTGACCCCAAAACATGAGCCAGAAAGCCACTGGCAGCCAACCCTCCACCACTCCCCAGGAGCAGTCTGCCAGCTCCCAGGAACCTGCCAGGGCCTGAAGAAGGCGGGTGCCTTCCTGGTCCAGGGTGGAGATCATGGACCTTATTCAGGTTGGGGGGGATGCCCCCAACGTCCATGATCTCCACACTAGACAGAGGAACGCGGCCGTCTATGGCAGGATAGCTGCCAGCCTGGCCGCCAACGGCCACATGCGAACCCAGGAGCAGGTTTGCATGAAAATCAAGTTGGTCCGGCGAGACCCCCAACCCTGAGCTTCCCTCTTCCAGATCCTCCTCCCAGGTCCCCACCACCACACCCCCTCTTCTCCCCTCTCCTGTCTCCTTTCCCCCGTCTCACCAGAGTTCCATTCCTCCCTCCCCCCCCCAGTTTTGGTAAATAAAAGCATTTGTATTCATGAAAATACACGTATTTTATTTGACATCAGGAAGGGGGGTTAGGGAAGGGTAAGTGGAAGGACATGAGAGAGGAATGAGGCACAAGCCCCCAGTGAGGCAGACCAGGGAGGCTCTTAGTGCTCCTCAGGGTGGAAGCTCTCCTGCAGGACCTCCTGGATACTGATAACCCCCTGATAGACCTCCCAGATGGCAGCCTGCAGAAAGTGCAGTCAGGCTCGCAGCAACGCATGCACGAATAGCACCAGAGTGCCCATGTTGCAGAGTGCTGTGGTGTCCCGAGTGAGGGCATCCAGAGCACACAGAGACAAAATTCTTTGCTGTCCCTCATCGAGGTAGGCAAGCAAGCAGGGAAACCTGAGAACCAGCTCTCCGGGGTAGGGGGAGGAGGAGGTCACTTTAAACACAGGCCTCAGATAGCCTCAAGTAGCAGCCACACAGAGTAACTCCTGACCTGATGCCCTGCCGGACCTGGTTCCGGCCGGCCTTAAATGCAATTCAGTGTCCACTCAGTCTGGATGCACTATTTTGAAATAGCAAAACACTATTTCAAAATGCATTTTGTGTATAGATGCGTTATTTCGAAATAACTTATTTCAAATTAACTATTTTGAAATAAGATATTTCGAAATAACACTGTAGTGTAGACATACCCTCAGTCGTTAAGAGGCTACTCAAATTCTCCCAGCTCGCTGTAGTTCCTATGGGGACATGTGCTCCAGTTATGGTCAACTGGCACAACACATTCCAGCTGTACTCCTTCCCCATCCCAACATGGCCCCTGCATCAAGGAAGAACCAGGAATGCCATTGGCTCATTTGTATCAGCTGAATGTTCCCTCACATCAGGAATTCTCAGCTGAGTGCACAGTTACTTTTTGACCCCTTTGTACTGCTCCTGTAAATCCTTATTCATTCAAGTCACTCCTTTGAAGTCGAAGGTAATTGAGTTTTGAAGCAAGCACTTTGGTCCAGATTTTTAAAGGTATTTAGTTAGTCAATGTGTAACCTTTTTAAAATCCCAGGAGGTGCCTATCTGCATTATTATGCCTTTAATATCTTTAAAACAAGGTCCTTAGAATCTTTTAGGATCAGGCTATAATTCTACAGTATATCTATGATCAATTACTTAAATACATTTCTCTTCTGTTGTACTATAAAGTTAATAAAAATAGAAACCTTGTTGATTGAAATGCTATTAGGATTAGCAACAGGCCACTGAGGTATTTTTACCTTTAGATCATTGGTTCAAATCCAGTCGAAGTGGCCAAAAGCAATTATTACCTGACGGCTGTTTTACAACATAGAAATAAAATGTTGGTTTAATTTTCATTGCAGACCCATAGTTTTAAAAAATCAGAAACCCTTGAAACTTTTTAAAATACTGGCAACACTTTAATGAACTATCTTAAATGTGCTTAACAATGCACTCGATTTATATAAACTTTTCATATGGAAATTAAATATTAATTGATGCAAATACATTTCTATTTTGACAGAAGACACTACAGAAAAGAGACGCTATTCAATGGCAGGGAACTACTACAGTTCTATTTCATTGATCCCACTGTACATGCACAAACAAATATTTGTAAACATATTAGGCTCTTGAGTCTAAATACAATAAATTATAAATGTATTAATTAATACAAATTAGAATAGCATAAATCTGCATAATTCTACAGGTTGAATCTCTGACTGGTGCCAAACCAGAGGATTTGCTTAACCACAGGAGGTCAATATTGTATAGCAGCACTACTGATTCTTTCACTGCTGACTAGGCTAAAAGACAGTAAGGGTAAATCAGAGCTACATAACAGCACAAAACACAGAGCCAGGATTGGTGGCTGTAAACAAATTCTATGGGACCACAGGAAATTTGGCCAACCATTCTAAGTGAACATTCAGCCAACTAAAATCATGCCAGGCCACATATGTTGCTGGACCAGAGAATGCCAGACTAGAGAGGTCCAAACTGTATTGACTCCAGTAAAGCTATGCTGAATGTTCACTGGCTCAAAGGGAAACAGAATTTTGCTCAGTCCTTTACTAAAGATTAAATATCTTTTCCATTAGCTGAGAGTGATCCAGCAGGACCTTACAAACTGAGCAGTACCTGAGCAGAAGATTGTCTTAGATACGGGAATGTTCTCTGTGCAACTGACTATACCAATTCTTTTGCTGGATATCAGGAATGCTAATCAGACTACATGGTCCAGAAAGTAGATGCCATTATGACTTTAAAGGTAAGGGGGCAATGTCTGTGCTGTGGATTTCATGAGGCATAGCCTAAAAGGCACAGAATGGGAGATGGGGGACATAGGGCAAAGGTCGCTTTAAGCTACCTTCACATCTTTAAGACGATGTGCTGCTCTAGATGCCACACAGGAGTTGCTCTAATCTTCACTAGTTATGCACAACTGTCTGTGAGGTGCTCCAGCCAATCCTTTTCCCAGCCACATTCCACCCCTTGATAAAGCCTCCATGTGTTGGGGCTGGATAGGAAGGCAGCATAGGGCTGCCTACATTGGCCGTACATTGCTCACACACACGGAGGATTCCCCAAGCAGCCTTCTATCCCTTTTATAAAGGGCCCAGAATTTGGGTCATTATACTTCAGGTCTAGAAAGTAGCCGAGAAACAATTTCAGGACCAAATTCAGCACTGATACAAGTAGTTCCAACTTCACTGAAAGTACACTGACTTACACCAAGGTTGCATTTGGCTCATGGTGCTAAGTAAATTGCACCCTGGAGCTGGCAGTTCCAAGAATAACCCATGTAAATATATACACTCAACTGTTACATAATTATGAGGTTTAGAATCACAGTTTCAAAACGGTTACTAAATAAATCCCTGGGTAAGGGCTACCAAGCCATAAGATTTCAGCTGCATTCTAGTTTTTTAGCCCTTATATGCTATGTGGAAAACATCTCTGGTATTCACTGAGTATAGCTCTTGAAAGTCACTGGGATTTAGGAGTCTAAGTCATTTAGGTACTTTTGTAAATTTTATTTCTCATCTCCAACTCCGTCATTTTTCTCTTTCAGAATGAGCTTGCAGCCTTCTAAAATGCTGACTAGCAGCTTAATATCATGCATGCCTGTAGAAATCATATTTATTCCTATCAGTCAAAGGTGTCCTTTCATAGACCAGACAGGAAAGCAACAGCCGTAGGTACCAGATTTTTACATATTACCCAAATTCCACATTTTGAGAGGAGTTCCTTTTTCATCTCTTGCCCTTAACATGGCTACAGATGCCAATCCTAGTGATACATGTCCTGCTTTCATTTATCTATCTTACTCCATAAAGCAAGCCTTTCTTTTCAATGCTAATGTAAAAATGTTTTCTGTGCAGTAAGAGACAGTGGAGACAATGCAATGTGAATCCTGTGAACAGCATCTATCCCAGCAGATTTAGCTTCCCTTCTCATTGATAACAACAATGAAGGTTCTGAGGGATTTACGTTTGACACATTATTTGTGCTCTATCAGGAAATACAAAATAAATCAGAGTGTTAAACTAATGGGCAAATGTTGCTGGTGGGAAATGATTCTTGGCTATAAGGAAATTCTCAGCAACCACTGGTAACCCCACTTGCATTAGTCAGTCTGACACCTCCACGTGTGTTGATGGAGTTGTCCGGTGAAAGAGAATACTACTGAGCACTGACTTAAAAAATGCTGTGTGGGCTGGGTGACTGAGTACCAAAACTCTCTGCTCCCCGCATACTCCCTCCATAGTTTATAAACATGCTGTTGTGCACAGACATGCAATAGTATTCTATATCTGAACTGAATCTTGGTACATAGTTTCAGAATGGATCCAAACTGTTCTGAGCTGTGATCTTATTAGATGTCATAAAATAAGCATGTGGATTCCTGGACAACACAGATGTCAGATACTGGTGATCAGGTGTGCTGATAGGTGTGTGGGGGAGGAGCAGGGGGTAAAGAGGGCAACTCTGCCAGGGCCCAGTGATACAAAGGGCCTGGTGCTCCCAGCTGCCACCGTGTTACTGTGGCAGCAGTAGCACTTGGAGCCCCAGGCCCTTTATATCACTGCCAGCAGCACTGAGAGCTGCTTGGGGAAGGCACAGCACTCTGGGTGATGCTGAAGGCTGCCTTCCAAAGCCTTTCCACCCAAAACCCTGCTTCTTCCAGGAGCACAGAATAGGGCCACTCCTCCTCCCCCCTCCTCATCTTGCTCAGAGGCCTGGCGAGGCTGTTGGGTCCATTGCTGATGAGCTTTTTATTTGGGTTACTACTGCATGGCTAGCACGCTTTTAAGGATTACTATGCTCTTGGAAGATCTCTGGAAAATCAGGATCCCAAAGGTTTGATCCAAAGCCCATTTATATCAATGGAAAGACATCATTGATTTTAACTGGCTTTGGGTCAGGCCCTACCTTGATTAATGAGACTGCTCATCTATTATTATATTTATCAAATCTTTTTTAATATGAACTTCCTTTGCAATAACTTCATAATTCCTCTCTTTTCTCCTACATTCAAATAAAGAGTGTCCTAGTTTATTATCAGACTGCCAAGATGAAAACTTCCTTTTTGATTGTTATTTTGCATTAGCACACCTGAGGCTTCGAAATGTTTTTAATACAAACAGGTATGTGACGTATTCTTCTTTGCAATCAGACATAGTGTTAGAATATTTCTCATACTGCACTGGAATTATCCTTTAAATTTCAGAATGCATATTCCTACCTAAAAAGAATGTAACTTTTAAATATTTAACACTACAAAAATAAATGCACTATACAAATTCCATTGCACACGTTATTGTTATTCTTTTTGTTATCTTAGTGTAGTCCCTCCCCTAAGTACCCACCATCTTTCCAAGGCAGGGGCAGATGGAAGTTTGTGTGTCCTGAGATCATGCTGCAGCACTCTGACACTGACCACTTTAAAACAAAAATCTCCTTACTCTATCTTCACCCAGAGGTGGGGCAGAATTGTCTCCAGATTCTGCCTATACTTGCTAGTTACCTGGTCTGGCAATATCCTCTTGCCATGCAGATGCCTTTCTATTGTGCACTACAGAGAGTTTTTTTGTGTCTCCTGTCTCCATCCCTGATTTCAAGAATTCTGGCAATTAAGGCCATAGGGCTCTGATAGCCATTATAGCTGTGGTCCTTTTGGTAGTGCTTGTTAGAGGCTCAGTCTGGAGCTCCAGGAGCTGGCAAACTCCATGTAAGGGTTACATCTGCATTTAGATTCCCAACTGAGACTAGGGGCCCCATTGTGCCAGGTACCATATACCTACATAGCAAAAGGCTGCCTCTATCTTTCCTCTATTGGTTGTAAGCTTCTTAAAGAACAGCTAACAGTGGGGTAAAGGAAAGACTATGCCCATGTTGTAGACTAGTAGCAGACACACAAAGAGCTTACTCAAATTCACAGAGGAAGTCTGTGATTGAACCAGATAGACACAAATCTACTGAGTCCAAAGCCACAGTTTTAATACAGGTTAATCACTTTGAATTTTTCAGGCCCAGAATACCTCTAAATATGAAAGACCCTGAAAACAGGGAGATATGGTATCAGCCTACTTACCCCACTTGCCTCAATGGTAAGCAAAAAGAATTCCCAATATCTCAACAATTTAGCATGTCCTATCTACAGGCAAGTGGAACAAAAGACTGCCATCATCATCATGAAAATCCCAAAGGGATATGGCCTTTTTGTAGATAAAGTGCCATCCAAATTGAATGCCAGCTAGCTCCTAAAGATGGTCTGGCTGGATATTCAATTTATGGCTATCACTGGCAGTTGTATCCTGCCATCAAAGCTTTTGCTGCTCATGTGATTGCTGACATGAGTGGTGGCATTCCTTGGTAAACAAGGTTCAGAATTCACTGACCTTCCATTCTAATTATATGTCCATATTAAGAAAGCCACCAAAACTAAATCTGTGCCAATGGAAGTGGTTGCTGAATTTGGCTTTGAATATCCTCATTTCTGGTTTTCTTCTGATACTTACTATAAAGCAGCCAATGGAAATGGTATAAATCAAAAAGCGTTGTTGAGCCTTCCTCGGTGTCCACATTCCACTTCTGTACAATAGAATTGGTGTAACCCACGTTCTATAGACTTGCAGCTTAATGGCAAACTTGATGTCACTACATCCCTGAAGTTCACAATTTGCAAACATCCTCCAGCTTTATAACAGGGTCAGGCCAGAGAGCTACAGGAAAGTGGTAAAAGGGAAGCATATTAGTCCTAGATTAAATAGATCCCTTTTCCAAAGGTAAACTAGCAAGGGCTTATCCAGGACCAGCAGGAATTTGCCATAATCAATCAGAGCAGTCAATCTAATTAAGACACCTGGAGTCAATTATGAAGTTTACAGAATCAAGTGAGGCAGGCTAATGAGGACACTTGGAGGCAATGAAAAACCAGTTGTTACTGGTTAAAAAGGGCTGCCCTTCTGTTAAGCTCATGGCCCACAAGGAGATGTAGAGAGAAGGTGCTGTGGGAAGTTTGAGAAGGACAAGTGCTAGCAAATACTCAGAAGAGCCTGTGGTAAGAAAGGTGCTGAGGAAGGCTATAGGGAAGTAGCTCAGGAAATTGCAGCTGTCACTCAGCTGACAGTAGAGGCATTATAGATGGCTGCTATCACAGGGTCCTTGGGCTGGAACCTGGAGTAGAGGGTGGACCTAGGTTCCCCCCTCCCCCAACTCCCAATCCACCACAGGAGAGTTGATCCCAACAATGGGACACGCTACAGGAGAAGGACTAATTTGGTGAAGAGTCTCTCCTGTCCTGAATCAATAGGAGGGGCAGCAGAAACTATGGAGTTTGGTCTCCTCTCTTTTTCCCCATGCTGGCCAATGATGAGGGTGACTTAAACAGCAAGCTTATGCTCTAGAGAAAGTGTCTAAATGGAGGGCTGCCATGAGCCTCTGAGGACCCATGCGGGCAGAGCTTTGTCACAAACAGAATTCTGAGTGAATGGCAGCTAGGTGGCTTGGTGTGGCTTCCTATTTCCATGGGAGTTCTACAAGGCTGCATTCTCACCACAGTTCATTGGTATTGATTAGTTGAGGCAGCAAGTGCTGGTGGGACTGAACTGAACGTTGAGGCAGCAAGTGCTGGTGGGACTGAGCTGAACGTTATTCTACTTTGATATCTGAAATACACCGCTGACATTGCCTTTTTAGCTCAACTTGTTGAATAACTGTAGTTAATGGCTTACTTGGCCAGACAAGAAGCAGCATGCATAGGTCTGGTTAAAAAACTGGATAAAACTAAATACTTGCCCATTACCATCTCCCAGTTCCAAATTATAGCTATAATTATAACCAGTCAATCCAGGATAATGAATGGGGTTGCATCTGTGGGGAAGAATGCCAAATATTTGGGCATCATTGTAGATATTCTGGGTGGGGGGGAGGAAATAGGGTGATACAGACAATCACTATTAAATATCTTTACATTTCTGTGGCGGAAACAGATACAGTACAAAAGCCAAATTCAGAAGAGATATTAGAAACAATTTGCTTAAATTAGGGGTATCCCAAACAGAAGACAAGCCGAGATGGCTCACATATTGCATACTTCAGTTTTCTTTTTCTTCCATCTACCCTACCTAAACTCCACCCACATATCAGATTAAGCTCCACTTACACTTTCCAGATTGTCTTCCTGATTAGCTCTTCTTATTTCTGTGGGGAAAAAAATCAAGCAGAAAAAAACAGTAACTCCTTCTCCTATTGTAATCGCCTAAAAATCTACTTTACCATCTGCAGTACAAAAAAAAAAAAGTTAGCACTTGCAATCACATTTGTAAAACTGCCATTATGTAATATGCACAATTGAAATCCTTTTTCTTTGAATAATAATTCCTTCTTCAAGGTGTTTAGGTCTTATATTTTAACTTTTATAGGGAGTATGTGGAAAGCATGACAGTTTTTTTTTCAATACAAATATGCAATATTAATATACACACAAACATGAATGTTCTCAGCTGGAATAAATTAATAGTTACTACCTAATTTAAGAGAAGAAGAAAATGCCTTTGGTAAGACAGTATGATACAGTACATTAGATAGTGGACTTAGATGGATTCAGGAGACAATCCTATCCTGGCTCTGCTACTGAACTACTGTGACATGTTGAGCAAGTCACTTCACCTTTCTATGTCTGTTTCTGTTCCTACCCTGTGTCTGTATAGATTGTAACCTCCTCAAGGTAAGAACTGTCTCTCACTATGGGTCTGTACAGCACCTGGCACAATGAGGCTTCAGATCTGTCCTCTAGGTCAAGAGTAGGCAATAAGTTGGCAATAAGTAGGCAATAAGAACCACGGGCAAGATGTGGTTCACCAGGGTTAGCTCTTGACAGGCCATCTATGTCTTATTTGTCAGTCAACTAGTCCTTCACATCCCTATCTGATAAGCAAATGCTTATCAGATAGTTGCTTTCTCCACGCCCCCCAGCCCTTGAGGCCTCTATCAGAGGCAGCAAGGGGAGAGAAGAGGGGGCACTTCAAAGCAGCAGCACTGCTTGAAGCCTGGGGCCATTCAGGGCCAGCTGGGGTGTCTCCAGGCTGCACTTGGCATTTCAAAGCAGCAGTGTTGTGTGGAGCCCGGGATCAGCTGCAGCCTCCCAAGCTGACCCCAAGCTCCATGTGGTGCTGCCGCTTTGAAATGCTGTGGGGAGCCTGGCATCAGGCTCCTTTCAGCATTTCAAAGTGGCAACACCATGTGGAGCCTCAGGCTAGCTGGGGACTCCTCCCCTGACCCTGGCCTCCACACAGCGCTTACACCTTTAAAGTCTACCAACAGCCCGAGGGCTGAGGTACCCTATCGACTAGTTGAATAGCCGATGCATTTTGCATCAACTATTTGATTAGTCAATTACCTGATACTTAACATCCTCATTATTTCTGAGCATCCAGAGGTACATCCATTTGCAGCTCCCACTGGTAACAGATCACCACCGTTCTTAGCCAATGGCAGCTGTGGGAAGTGGTGTTCTGGTCATGCTGCTTCCTGCAGCGCCTACTGGCTGGGAATGGAGATCTGCAACCAAGAGAAGCTGCAAGCAGGCATACCTACAGATATGCAGGTAAATAAAGCACCGGCAAACTCTCTGGCTTATTGCCCACCCCTGCTCTAGGAACTACTATAATCCCAATGCATTAATATACTGTTTTATACCAGCTGAGCATCTGATCACATGGAGAGATTTTGTTGGATGCTTGAAACAGATGGGCTAGGCCATTAAACATGACAAAGTAAAAGGAACTCTGGGAAAGATCAGGGACAAAAAAAAGTAGCTCGCTCATCACATGGTCTCCCTGATCCTGTCTGAGTTCACACCAGATATTCTAGTTTTTCCTTAGAAGCTCCCTATTGCAAACTCTCTCCTCCTATTCTTTTATTTACAGTATCCCTGCTTCTGTGGCCTTTGAGACCTGATTGTCCACTGCCTAGCACCTTCTATCACAATTCGCATCCACCTAAATGAAGGGTGAACTGGCTGTAAATCATTACCTTTCTGATTTGATTGTTTTGTGCCTACTTTGCACAGATGCAAATTATGACAGAACCAAAGCAGCAGAGGATCAGGCCCTAGATTTTTTTTTCAGTAAATCTACTGGATTTTCTGATAAGGAACTGGTTCTCTAGAGCATTGCTACAAGCAGCAAACCGTTATGCAAGGGGAGAGTTTAAAAATGGATTCTCCTTGACCCTAACAGAGATAGGCAATGGTCTCCTATTTTCACTGCTGTTTTTCTCTCATTCCTCTTGTAACAAAAGCCAAACAAGAATCGTGTGAGCTTGACCTATCCAGGTTTCTATACTGCACTCATTACCAGGCAACTTGAGCAGCTTAGTACCCTGGGGTACTAAGTCCATAGCTGTGAGTGGGGAAGATAACAGGGGAGAGTAAAGTCCCACAATTACTGACCTCTGACACTCCAACTCAAAATATAGACAGGCAGCCAGGTGACACAAAATGGTCGCCTAGGTAAGGAATCTGTATCCCCATGGATGCAGGGTGAGAATTACAACAGATCATGCATGTAGTGTTCATTGTGTAGAAAAGCTTATATACAGACCCTGCTATCTTTGTTGTCCCTTCACCTAGGCAGCTATTCACTCTGACGATCTACTCAGTTTCTCTCCATATCATACATTCCAGGATGTGGAACTAATGATTATGGCATTAAAACATAATCTGAGAAGAAGGGACAGGTGTTCTTGCTGGACCTCATGTTTTCAGAATGGCTGCAACTATAGCAGTAATCACTTTTTAATTAAACAACTCCTCTTCTCTCATATTGAGGCACTCATTTTCCTTTGGATCCTTTTGGACAATCCACTTCCTTATTCCTCTTTACTTCATATTTCCTAATTGTTTCTAAGTGATACAAGAAGGATCTTCCTCACTTCTATTCCTTCAAAGTTACCATTAAGATAGATGCCCCCCTCTATATTTCTAAAAGCTTTTGACGGAGAGTGTAGTGAAGCTGTTAATAAATCATACCTGCCAGGGGATGAACATGCTGGCTCTTATCCAGCAAAACACTTAGGTATGTCTCATTTAAGTGAATGCACTACTCACATGGTTAGAGAAGAAGGCTGGCCCAATTGTTAGAGCACTAGCCCAGAACTTGGGAGAACCAGCTTTACTGTATCAGTCTTTCTGTGTGACCTTGGGCAAGTTACATAGGGTACGTCTAGACTACATGCCTCTGTCGCCAGAGGCATGTAGATTAGGCTACCAGGCATAGGAAAATGAAGCGGTGATTTAAATAATCGCTGCTACATTTAAATGTACATGGCTGCCGCGCTGAGCCGATCAGCTGTTTGTCGGCTCAGCGCGGTAGTCTGGACGCGCGGGTGTCGACATCAAAGGCATTTGTCGACCACCCAGGGATGCCTCCTGGGATGAGGTTTACCTGGGTGGTCAACAAATGCCTTTAATGTCGACACCCACGCGTCCAGACTACCGCGCTGTGCTGACAAACAGCTGATCGGCTCAGCGCGGCAGCCATGTAAATTTAAATGAAGCGGCGATTATTTAAATCGCTGCTTCATTTTCCTATGCCTGGTAGCCTAATCTACATGGCAACAGAGGCATGTAGTCTAGACATACCCTTAGTCTTTCTATGCCTCAGATCCTTATCCATCAACTGGAGACAGAAGTACTTATACTTCCCTCCCTAATGGGGGTATTGTGAGGATAATACATTGAAATCTAAGTAATTTGAAATCCACTGATGCTTGTAAGGGTTATGTATTATTATTATTGCTATTGTTATTAAAATTAAGCACTGCTTACATACTTCTGTGGATGTAGAACAGAGTTTTCAATACCATGCCATGAATGATTGAGACCAGTGTATGCTACATTCTGTGCTCTCGGCTGAGCATAGATAGAGAGAGCAGTATAGTATGTGGGAGATTTTATTTTCAGAAGGTAAATCTGAAGTACTTTCAAAGCAGATAATTATCATCATCATTACACTTACAGAGATACAGTTTCAAAATATTATGTGAAAGATTTGTGCACAAACCCCCTGAGCAAATTAGAGCTCAAGTAACAATATGTCTCTTGAGTTTAAGATGTGCAGAGTGACTTCAAGCAGAAAAAACCTGAAAACTGCTCCTTCTGGCTCAGCAAAGGGAAGTTTACTTTTTGACTCATCCAAGAAAACTGTTACCTTTGAATACAAGGATTCTAGTTTGCTTCTGAGCTGAAGTCGCATATAAATGGACATATGATTGGGCAATTTAGTTCTTGGTGCAAATAGGCCCAATTCCAGGTCTCATAATTCTATCCACAAATAAAAGACTCTGGCAATAGCTTAAATCTGTACTAGTTTCTTTATCCACACAATTGGGTCATTTTTAGAAAAATACTCTATTATTTCAGTAGATTAACCACTTTTCAGCAAATAATGGTCTGAGCACACCACCGGGATCTGGAAAACATCGACTTTCTATTCCTCACACTGATGGACATAAAAAATGACTCAACTTCTCTGCCTATACTTTGCAAAGGCTGTTGTGAGGGTTGACTAACCTGTGCTAAGCACGTTGATAATAAAATGTGCTATATAAATCCACAATTTATCAAGCAAACACACTAAACAAAATACCTCCCCATCATTTTACCATGTGTTATGCATGTTGGTACCTTTGCTTCATTTCCATATTTATTCTGGACGTTTCACTTTTTAAAATCTATAGCATTAGGACCTGAGCCTAAAATCCTCTCAGGGAAGGAATTTCAATCATTTCAATTGAGATATTTTGAGAGAGGAGGACTCAGGTGTGTGAGTGTTCACCCGAGCAAGCACTTACTGTCTGGGTGTGGGTGGATGGGGGGGAGGGGGCTAGGATTCTAAATGACTATTAAAACATTGTTTGCCAAAACAAAAGAACATACAAGATGTGTTTTGTTTCCATTTCAGATCATTTTTGTGTTACTGGGAAGTATGAATTGAGATGAATCAGAATACAAGATGAAACAGCTGTGCCTTACTGCAAAATATTTCAGATTGAGAGAGCAACTAGCTTGAGGAAACCAGTGAGGATGTAACACTATTTATTATACACCCTCAGAGCTATTTCAGTGATTAACTCATTAGGGAGAAATACTTACAATTATTCCAGAAAAGCTGAATTTTTAATCACATGCCCTCTTTTCCCCATCCCCAATGCTGCTGAAAGTATTTTAAAATAAAATGATGCATTTTAAAAACAGTTAGGGAAAAAAAATCACAGTGAAAAATAAAATAAATTACACAAGAAACAAATTCAAATAGGTAGCCTAAAGTTGCTGTATTTGTTACTTGAAGTAGGCGGTGTCCTAACACGTTTGCCAGCCTTATTTTATGGGGGGAAAAGGGGGAGATTCTGCTTAAAAATCAGTGGCACAGTATGAACACTTATTAGATAGGGCTCTATTTCTGAAGATATAAATTCCGTTTGAGTTCCATTCCACTGCAGCTGAGTGAGAGGACCTGAATTATTCTCTATACTAGCAGCAAGCACACAGCGATGGAATAAAATTACAATGATGCAGTGTCATCTTTCATTTGCAAGTTACACTGGAGTATGCTAATGTGCTGGACTTCTTTGAGCAGAATACACTAATTCACTTCAGTTTTTCTCTACTCCTGCAGTCTATGCAATTTGCTTCAATCAATATATTTTCATGCATTGCTGTTGCAGAACAAAGAAATGGTGAAACACAAGACAGTGTTCTCTGAAGCACTGGTACTCAGGATTCGTCAACACTGCAGAAGGGTTTTTTTTTTTTCTTCAGAAAAACAGCCATTTTTAAAAAAAAAACTTCAATTATGTCCACACTGCACTCGCGTTCATTCGGGGGGAAAAATCAAAATAACTGAGGGGTTTTTCCAGCATTGGTAAACCTCTTTCTACAAGGAAGAAGCCTTTTTCCAAAACAGCCTATAGTAATCTCAGCTTCCATGTAAGATAGCTTCCACACTAAATGGACACTATATGTTGAAAAAGCAGATCGCTTTTTCCATGCACTTTTACAGTGTGGACATTCTCTTTCAGAAGATCTCTTCTGGAAAAGCTTCTTCCAAAAGAAGCCTGCAGTCTAGACAGAGCCTTAGTTAACAGTACCCAAAAGCTACTACCAGAGCTCAGGGCTAAACTGTGTTAAGTTCTGTGCAAATTGATTAAAATAATCCCTGTCTCAGACCATTTACAATTTAGGTTTATGACAAGATACAGCCAGCAAATGAACAAGTAAACAAGGGGTGGGGTGGAAAACAAAGTAACAGCAAAGAAGGGTATTCCTGAGGAAGTACATAGCCATAGATGGCCACTGGCTTCATCTAAGATGGATAATTTTTTTATTTTTTATTTTTTTTTTGTAGGCAAGAAAAAGTTCTAAAGAGAAATTTACAAGTTTTAATCATAGAATACTAGGACTGGAAGGGACCTTGAGAGGTCATCGAGTTCAGTCCCCTGCCCTCATGGCAGGACCAAATACTGTCTAGACCGTCCCTGATAGACATTCATCTAACCTACTCTTAAATATCTGCACAGATAGAGATTCCACAACCTCTCTAGGCAATTTATTCCAGTGTTTGACTACCCTGACAGTTAGGAACTTTTTCCTAATGGCCAACCTAAACCTCCCTTGCTGCAGTTTAAGCCCATTGCTTCTTATTCTATCCCCAGAGGCCAAGATGAACAAGTTTTCTCCCTCCTCCTTATGACACCTTTTTAGATATCTGAAAACTGCTATCATTTCCCCCCTCAATCTTCTCTTTTCTAAACTAAACAAACCCAATTCCTTCAGTCTTCCCTCATAGGTCATGTTCTCTAGACCTTTAATCATTCTCGTTGCTCTTCTCTGGACCCTCTCCAATTTCTCCACATCTTTCTTGAAATGCCGTGCCCAGAACTGGACACAATACTCCAATTGAGGCCTAACCAGCACAGAGTAGAGCGGAAGAATGACTTCTTATGTCTTGCTCACAACACACCTGTTAATGCATCCCTGAATCATGTTTGCTTTCTTTGCAACAGCATCACACTGCTGACTCATATTCAACTTGTGGTCCACTATAACCCCTAGATCCCTTTCTGCCGTACTCCTTCCCAGACAGTCACTTCCCATTCTGTATGTGTGAAACTGATTGTTCCTTCCTAAGTGGAGCACTTTGCATTTGTCTTTATTAAACTTCATCCTATTTACCTCAGACCATTTCTCCAATTTGTCCAGGTCATTTTGAATTATAACCCTATCCTCCAGATTAGTTGCAACTTTTGATACAGAGTTATTCCTATACATAAGGGATATCTTTATGCACAAGAACTGCATCTCCCAAAGCTTGCCATCCCAGAAGTGAACTGCATTAAGGACACAGTTCTGTTTTTCCTTGCACAATTAAAACACTCATTGACCAATAATAGAACAGGGAAGAAGCACCAGGGTCTAAACTCTACATGAGTCTGGCAGTTTATATTATCCAGTCCATATATATCTCCTAAGTGACATGCTGCAGCATTGCAGTTTACTCCAGAACTTGTTGATCCTGAGAAATAAATACAATAGCACAATCTTTTTTAATCAGCAAAGACAAATGCATCAAGTCAAAGTCCATGCTGCAATTCCTATGTAAGGCAATTTAAATGAACAGAGTTTGTAGGAAGTGCAGACATGGTGACAAACAGGAGAGGCTTTGTGAAAAGATCTGCACTATAAATCTAAGAAGCAATTCAGACAAAAATGTGCTTCATGGCCACTAAACCATTGCAATTCTTTGTGAGTCTACCGTTCCACACCAGCAGAGCCCTGATTAAGATTCAGCTAACAGAAAACATGTACGTCCTTGAAGGCAGTCTACTGCTTAAAAGCCAAAACATTGTCTTCTTACAGCTTCTGACCATACATGGAGAATACTACTACAATGTAGTAATTGAACACAGAAGATAAGAGTACAAGATAGAGAGCTATTAAAAAGTCAACAGAAATCCCCTTACCAAGAACAGTATCCCTTGCTTGAAACCTTGCCTGCGGTTCCCAGAGGAAAAACAAAGAAGGAGAAATCAACCTAAAATGGGTTTCCACTTCCTTCCTTCAATATAATATATAATACTAGAGGAGGCATGGACACCCTTATTACCAAGGTGTACATTTCATGCTATTCTTGGTTTCCTCTGTGCTGATATACTCTTCGTGTAAAAGATGCTGATTTGTCACATGCCAGCAGGAACACAGCACTGAGACTTCCCATTGAGATGAATGGCAAGACCACCAAATACTAGTGAGGGTCTCCCTTAATTTACTCTAAAACATCTTTGTTTTTGTGAGTTCATCACTTCCTCCTTGCTTTTGGTATCTTAGCTAACACATTGTTTCTAATGGTTAACAGATGCTAACAAACAAAAAAAGAAGGGTAGAAAACTGGTATTGGAAGAGGGGAACCAGTATGGCAGGGGAAGAGTGACTGAAGGTAAAGGAGGCAGAACTAAAAGGTCTATAAATCCGTTCATCAAGGCTCAGGGTAAGACGACAGTTTAGGCCAGTGTTTCTCAACCAGTGGTATGAGTACTCTTTGGGGTACTCGAGAGAAGTATGGGGGGTATGTCAACACAACTGAAATTTGGAGAAAACTGAATTTATGTTTTAAGTTTTACAGCACTTTATTATTTTTGTACTTTTTACACCCAAAATGTCATGGCCCACCCAGCTATGACTAAGTTGTTTAAACAAATGTGTTGCAATGGTAGAACAAAGTTGTGTGTGTCTGAAAACTGTAGGTACTGGCGGTACTTATAATTTTTTTAAAGGGGTACTTCATAAAAAAAATTGAGAAACTGGCTTAGGCTTAAGATAGAACAGAGTTAATCCATTATATCTGGTATATCGAACTCATGTTTTATTCTGTTTTTTCTCTCACTTATTTGAAATGAGGCTCCGACTTACTGTCTCGAGCATACAAGAATTGTAGTGTTCCATTAAACCAAGGCATTGAGAGTCTCTGATGTCATTTACTGAAGGAAGGCCTTTTAGGTCCCCTGGCTGATTAGCAGACTTGACACTACCATCACAATGTAGTGAGGACAGAAGACCAGTTGTGAGCATTTTGCTCTACATCACATAGAAGAAGACACTTACCAAACTCAGTTAACATTCTTCTTTTTAAAGAACAAATTGTGTGGCCAGCCAGAGCCACCTGGTTCCACAAATGCAGAGAGGATATACCCCAGCCTTTTTGTCTATTATTTTCTTCTGCACAGGGTGAATCGGGAGTGAAATATTGAGGAAGGAGAGTGTTTGCCGTATCTCTCCCTTTAGTCCCATGAAAACCTATCAACCATAGCAATGCCAAACCCCTTGATGAATAAGTCAGACTGCATGAACCTAATACATACCATACTCCTTCTGGGACTTTAACATAGCCTGCATTTGTCTGATTCAGCAGTCGGATTGGCATTACTGTGATATAAATGATGCAGTGAGGGTTAAGTCATATATGTAGAGCACTTTCAGATCATTGGAGGAAAAGCACTGAAGAAGTGAAAAGTTTTATTACAATAAAGTCTTCCCAGAATGAACGTTAAAAGACTACTTTCTGATTGGCTCCTTTCTGTAAATATCACTGGCTTTGCAAAGGTGCAAAGATTCTTATTCAGAGCAACCTGCAGAGTAGGAGTGAAAGTCCTCTCTGAGTCACAGTGCTGAGACTGATATAAAAAAACCCTATTAAAACAGCAGCATGTGAAAGTAATATTCTGAGAACAAAAGAAACTCGGAAGGTCGCCTATTTCTTTACAGATAAGGATACAAAAGCTTAAAATGTCACCACTTGAACTAGCTCTCTACCACATAGTTAAATATTCCTATAGATACTATATACAATACGCTCTCCGTTATCTGCATGCTCTTTATCCAAATATCCTAGTTATCTGAATCCACAGTGTGTGCCCAAAGTAGCCCTAAAAGTCATAAGCAATACATATACAAGGACAGGCTACACTACTGATATCCTTTCCTTTAATAAAATCCCCTCTGAAAACAGCATCCACCGGCCAGGGAATCCCAGCACTGGAGGACACTAATTTACAGCAGCTTAATTCATGCTATACCAATGTAGCAATGGTTGTACTCACAATATGGTTCGATGGCTACAATACTGTGCCCAATTCAAAGTGTCCAGTTCAAACCTATGTAACTAGTTATCATCTGCAGCAGCATCTCTACTCAGTGCTCCTCTCCCATTATGGAGCCCTACAGCCTGGGACATGGCTCCTCCCAGTGACAAGAGAGTTGGGGGTCTCACCGACACCAGAGTCATCACTGAGGGACCCCATCCAACCATAGCCCAAGCCATGGGCACTGGAAAAGGTGGGATGTGTGAGAGAGGGGCTGACATACAGAGCACTGCCATTCATTGGTTCATAGCCTACAGCTAGAGTGCAGCTTACAATAGCACTTCAGTTCATTCAACTGTCCAGTTATCTGAAAGTTTCAGATATCTGCCAGGCCATTCAGATAAAGGGATTGTACTGTATTCCATGTATATCATTTATAACATACAGATTTCTGTATAATTCAAATATCCTATAGTGCATACTGTAGTAGAACACCACATACTATTGCAAATAATATTCTGAAGATAAGTAGAATGGAGTAAGGAATAGAGCTGTGTAGAGGACAAAAATTCTGTTTAAAAAAGGAAGGATTTAGAGATAGCAAAAGCTGGATTTGTTTCAAACTGGAACAAAACCCAAAACTTTCAAAGTACTCCACAAAATAAAGTTCAAAAATTAAATTTGGATCAATCCAATATTTCATTTTGACAAAACAAACATTCCATTTTGATTTTGACTTTTATTTTCTAAAACATGATGTAAAACTCCAAAATCAAAATGTTTCATTATGAAAATGTCAGAATTGGGATGTTTCAATGTAGTTGGGACTTTCTTTTTCCTAGTTTATCTCTAATTGATTTTTTTTTAAATTACCATGATTTCACTGTTTTGATTTTAACTGACTTGCATTTTCCAACAAAATTATTCTCTCAAAGTTTTTTCCAACCAACTCTAGTAAGGATAAATATTGTGAGGTACTTACTAGCAACGTGAATGATTAACCTCACCTTAATGGGCAAGGCTTACCGGTTCCAGTCTAACAGTGAGCTAGAGGAGCTCCAGCTTGCCAGAGCAGCTCCTGTCCACTCCAGCAGGGCTGTGGCGGGGGGTGAGAGCGGTGGCTGGTGTCCTATTCCATTTAACCGGTTAACCAATTAAATCCTCCCTAGTACTTATACTAAGAGTGGGCAATAATTTTTTATGGGGGCCCCTCCAAGATTTTAGAAAGTGGCAGAGGAACCACTCTTCCATGATATTAATGGAGGGGGAGCAGAGTCTGGGATGGAGGTTGGGTGCATAAGGGAGCTTAGGGTAAGGGGCTGGGGTGCAGGAGCGCCTCTGAGGTCTGGAGGGAGTTTGGGTGAAGGAGGCAGTTGTGACCTGGGGCACAGGATTGTGATGCGAGGTTTTGGGTTATGACCTAGGACAGGAATGGGTTGTGACCTGGGTCTAGGGGACTGGGGTACAGCAGGGGGTCAGGGGTTTGGGTTGTGACCGAGGGCAGGAGAGGATTGTTATCTGGGGGAGAGGATTGGGGTGCCTGATCTGGGAAGGGGCATGGATTTAGGAGGGGGGCAGAGGGTTTTGCTTATGTGGGGCAGAGTGAGGTGGCAGAGGGTTGGAGGAGTGAGGGGCTGAGGTGCCAGAGGCAGGTTCTGACCAGGAGACTTCCAGCTAGCAGTTCAGCACATTCCTCAAGCAGCCTTCCTTCCTGTCCCACTCCCACACAGGCTGCAGGGGCCACGTATGTCTGTGAATAAGAACTTGAGGGGAGAGAGAGTGGTGCTTCACATGCTGCCTGTTCTGTAGCCCTGCGTGGTTACAAAATGTGAATCTGCATCTGCATCCATATCTGCAAAAATGAGCCATGGATATCTGCATCTATATCCATGGATGTGGATACCTATGGATATAAAGTGGATATCTGCAGATGTGCAGTATATCCGCATCCATATTTGCAAAAATTAACCACAAATAACCATAGCCATGTTCACGAATACCTGCAGATATATAGTGGATATCCACAGATTTGCAGGGTTCTATGTGTGGATGCTAACTGCACTGTGGACCTTGTTTAATGGTACAGCCCAAACTCCTTAATCAGGATTGGGGCCCTATGATGCTAAGTGCTAACTAACTTAATAAGCAGACATGGTTCCTGATCCATATCTCTTGTCTACATTAGAGGACTGATCAAATTCTTCTTAACTGGTAAATGCAAATGGTTCAATGCATTTGCACAAGTCACTGGTTTAAATTTCACCTGTATCTACAACTTCACTCACCCAAATGGTTTCAGTTGCTTAGAATGCTTTTTGGGTACCTATTCAACAGTTCTCAAATCAGTTTCTAGAAGCGATGCGTAGATAAGAGGGTTTTTATATTATGTTAATTACCACATATTTACTGGAACAAGAGCTGAATGAAAATGGGGAAAAAATTGCAAAAAGTTTGTCTTTTTCTTTAAAAAAATGAAATTCAACATTTTTACCAGCTCTAGTTCGATCATTTGCTTTTTCCCTCCAAATCCCCATCTCCACAAACTATCCTCAAAGCATGTCTCCAAAACTTCCTCAAAAGCTGCTTGCTGTACAGACCACCTGTTTCTTCATGGGCTGCTGAGTGTCTTCCCCATGCAGAGGTTGTGAGGATACAGGAGCCCTAAGTTTTCACCCACTCTTTCGGCTGATGTGTGGATGGGAAGCATTGGAGCTGAGGACACAAAGGCAATGTCTATTCATCGATTATTAAGTGTGTGCTCTGATGTCACTGTTACTTAAGGATAAAAATAAGTTCTCAGGGCCTGTCCATTACCCCCCTTTTCCCACCAAATTGTCAGTCTTCCAGCACCACAAAACATTTTACAGTATCTGGACTTACTGACGTCTAATTACTCTCAGGTTTGTGAATGTGCAGTGCCTTAATGCTGCTCGGACCATGTGACACAAAATATTACCTCTGAACAGGAAGAAGGTGTTATATTGTTTGGAGTTCCACCGTTTAGGAAGAAATCGCGAAAACACAGAGAGCTTGAGCAGTTGCAAGTGTCCATTTTATTTCATAACACAGAACTAACAAGAACCAGCTTAAACTAGCGGAGACCTAACTCAGTTATTATAACAAGATCTATATCTACAACCCAATACACAACATATTCCTCTCCCCTTAATAAGAACATCCCTTTAATAAAACTAACACTGACTATGGAATGAGGATAGACTGCATCAAGATCCCAGCTAACCCCAGGATTATTTTGTCCCATCTGTTAGTTAACCTCAACTAAAGTTCCAGCCATTGAGGAGGCCTTCTTTCTCTAGCTGGATTACGGCGGATATCTGGTATTCTTGCACCCGAAGGTATTATGGGTACAGGCCTGACAGTGGGCTGGAAACCTGAAGCATGAACAGATGAGGCTGTCAGATCAATCTGCTCAGAGAAGGGGTTTATGTTTGCTGAGGTGGTAATGGAGGAGAAGAGTCAGGAACAGGTAATTCTTGACGCAGTAGCTCCCCGGCAGTAGGGAGGTCAGGCAACTCAACTAGAGATGTGTCTTGGGGTCAGGCATAACCTGGCAATAACTGATCTACATGCCGCCACCAGATGAGATCCTCTGCAATCCTGACAGTATAGGAAATATGTCCTGTTTGAGCAATAATAGTGGCAGGGACCCATTTAGCTCCAGAAGCATAGTTCCAAGCCAAAAGTGGCTCTCCAGGACTAAAGATTCGGTCTTTTGCTCTGGATTCACGTCTGAGGACCCGACTTTGCTGTTGATGTTGTACAATTTGTCACGAGCTTGCCCGGGACCGCAAGAGGCGGGCACCCGCCTGGGCTAGTGCGGACATCATGGACCTCGTCCATGATCTCCGCACTAGGCACAGGAAAGTGGCCAGCTTGGGCAGGATAGCTGCCAGCCTGGCCATCCAAGAGCAGGTGTGCAAGAGAATCAAGGGGGTCCACTGAGACCCCCGACCCTGAGCCCTGAGCATACAATGGCCATACTGGGTCAGAGCAAAGGTCCATCTAGCCCAGTAGCTTGTCTGCCGACAGCGGCCAACCCTAGGAACCCTGGAGAGGATGGACCGAAGATAGTGACCAAGCCATTTGTCTTGTGCCATCCCTCTCCAGCCTTCCACAAAACTTGGGCAGGGACACCACTCCTACCGCCTGGCTAATACCACTCCATGGACCCAACCTCCATGACTTGATCTCACTTCCCTTTAAACTCTGTTCTAGTTCTAGCCTTCACAGCCTCCTGCAGCAAGGAGTTCCACAGGTTGACTCTTTGCTTTGTGAAGAACAACTTTCTGTTACTAGTTTCAAGCCTGCTACCCATTCCTTTCCTTTGGTGTCCTCTAGTCCTTCTATTATGGGGACTAATGAAGAACTTTTCTATATGCACCGTCTCCACCCAACTCCTGCTTTTAAAGACCTCTATCCTGTCCCCCCTCCGTCTCCTCTTTTCTAAGCTGAAAAGTCCCAGTCTCTTTAGCCTCTCTTCATATGGGACCTGTTCTCAACCCCTGATCATTTTAGTTGCCCTCCCCTCTCCCAGCCTCTCTCTTCCCCTCTCCCACCTCCTTTTCCCAGTCTCCCCCAGTTTTGTTCAATAAAGACAGATTCCATTTTGGAAGACACGTTATCTTTATTTTGTACATCAAGAAGAGGGGCTAGGGAAGGGTAAGTGGAAGGAGGTGAGGGAGGAATGGGGCACGAGCCCCCGATGGGGAGGACTGGGCTGGCTCTGCGCGCTTCTGGGGGTGGAAGCTTTCCTGCAGCCCCCCAATTGCCCCCTCTCCCCAGATGGCAGCCTGCGGCAAGTGCAGCCGGGCTGATGGCCGAGTGCTGTGATGTGCCCAGTGTGGGCACTCAGGGCACTCCAAGCCAGGACTGCTTTGCAAGTGGGGCACCCCTGAGAACTGTCTGTCCGGGGTGGGGGTCGGGAACCTTTAAGCACAGCCCTTGGCTAGCCTGAGAAAGCATCTCCACTCTGTAAGTCCTCCTCTGATGCCCTGCCGGCACTGCTTCCGGCCATCCTTAACCCCGCTTCAGGGTCCACTTAATGTGGACGTGCTAGTTTGGATTAGCAAAATGCTAATTCAAACTAGTTTTTAGTTCTAGCTGCGTTAGTTCGAATTAGCTTAGTTCGAATTAACTCATTCGAACTAAGTTAGTTCGAATTAGCGCTGTAGTGTAGACATACCCTGGGAGTTTGGGCAAGTCACTTTATATTTCTTATTATTTATATTGCAGATGTGCTCGGGGATCCTAATCATGCATCAGGCCCCAATGCTTAAAGCTGTACAAACATATAACAAAAAGATAACTACAAACAGCTTACAATCTGTCCACCTCCACATCTTGTCAGTAAAATGGGGACAATAATACCTCCTTTTCTAGAGAGGAATTTGTGAAGGTAAATTCATTGATGTATATGAGGTGATCAGATACTACCATAAAAAATAAAATAAGTTTCATATGTCTAATTCTCTGATGGAACTTTACCTATATGAGACATAGTGCTAGACCCTGTTTGGTGCACAGTGTGCCTCCTACACATTTCTGAATAAATTCTGAGCACACTGACCCTTTTGTATTATCCACCTACATACAATAGCTTTTTTAGTTTAGTTCCTGTTGATTTGTAAAGTCTTTTGTTAACGTAAAGTCCCTGTTGCTTTGGCAATAAGACCAAAAATACTTTCCTAAATAGAAGGCATTTTATAAAAATTGTTGTACTTCTCTCTCTAATCACTGCTATACTCGAAGGATTCTACAAGGTTCTAAAGCTTGTAAAGATTTCAACAACTTTCAAGGAAGTGGCTAATAGAAGGTAAGCCTTAGAAATTCATGCAGTAGGTGAGGTTTCTGTGGTTTGTGGACAAGCTGATTTTTATATTAAACCTGGACTCTAAAAAACAGGTTTATTTCTTACAGGTCATTTTTTAAGTACTCTCAGTACAGATTTGATTGAAATGGCTGATTTTCTCAAAACTGCAGTGCACACCAGGTCTTTCTAAAGGTCCTAGCCTGAGTGTATTTCAATCCATTTGAAATTAAAGAAAATGAAAACTGGGGATCACTAACAAACAAAATAGAAAGGAACACACTACTCCAATCAACTTGTGGCTACTCCAGACCCGCTATCATAGGGTATGTCTACACTACCCTCCTAATTCGAATTAGGAGGGTAATGTAGGCATACCGCACTTGCAAATGAAGCCTGGGATTTGAATTTCCCGGGCTTCATTTGCATAAGCGGGGGGCCACCATTTTTAAATCCCCGCTGGTTCGAACCCCATGCAGCGCGGCTACACGGGGCACGAACTAGGTAGTTCGAACTAGGCTTCCTAGTTCGAGCTACCATTACTCCTCGTGGAATGAGGAGTAAAGGTAGTTCGAACTAGGAAGCCTAGTTCGAACTACCTAGTTCGTGCCCCGTGTAGCCGCGCTGCACGGGGTTCGAACCAGCGGGGATTTAAAAATGGCGGCTCCCCGCTTATGCAAATGAAGCCCGGGAAATTCAAATCCCAGGCTTCATTTGCAAGTGCGGTATGCCTACATTACCCTCCTAATTCGAATTAGGAGGGTAGTGTAGACATACCCATAGATACTTGTCAAGCAGTAGGAACATCTCCTGACTATTTTAGAGCTGCAGTATGGATGCTCATGGTGAAAAAGTCTATGGATCAATTTATTTATTGACATAAATTGGCATATTCAACTGAAGTTAATTGAGCTGAAACAGTTCCAACTAGCAAAAGATTTGGTATCCTTTCTTTTAAAGGGCTGGAAAGTAGAGTCATCCTTCTTTGATGAGGATCTAATTATTCTGATACTTAGAGCAGTGGTTCTCAAATTTTTTGGCCCATGCTCCGCCCCACTCAATGCAGACCTTTCCATGGATCACCAGCCAACCAGCCATGATAACAAAATGGGTGCAGGAGAGGAGGGAGTGTGGTCTGGCTGGGAGGTTGGGTGTAGGAGCGGGGTGGGGGTGGAGGGTCTGGATGGAAGGTAGGATGCAGAAGAAGGCTGAGGGTAGGGGATCCAGGAGGAAGGATGCAGGAGCAGTCTCAGAGTGAGGGGGTCTGAGTGAGACTGCTCCTGCACCCCACTTCCCAGCCAGACCCCCACATTCCCACCCCATCCTGTACCTATTTTGTCATCATGACTGGTTGGCTGGTGATCCACAGAAAAGTTTATGTTGAGCAGTGTGAGCCAAGGGCCAAAAAGTTTGAGAACCACTGCCCCAAAGACATGATCAGGATCAGCCAAATAGCATACCAACAAAGTAAGAGTTTACATTCTAATTTGAATCACAGTGCAACTCATTGTGTAACAAATATTAGGAAGGAAGGGATGGAGGGAGGTTGAGGGGACTAGTAAGAAAATTATGCATTTACATGGGTTAGCTATATGCACAGCTTGACGGGTTCAAACTTCAATAAACTGTAGTTTTATAAATAAAATCAGTTGTTTCCAAAATCTGTTCAGCCTTCCATTCATTTTTTGCTTGATGCCTGTAGGAATCATTTCAGAAGTGGGTATTTTGATAAGGTCTGAACTATGTATGTACATAAATATTATAAACATTTAGGATTAAAGTAACATCCATACTGTGCCAATATATAGTAATATAGTTCTTGCCCCAAATAATTTGAAATGTAAATATACAAAAATTGGGAGGGAAATAGAGACTCCAAAAGGAGAGACACCGAGAGAGGAAGTGACTTGCCTGAGGTCACACAGCAGACCAGAGCCAAGAACAGAAGTCAGGTCTCCCCAGTTCCAATTCAGTATCCTATCCATTTAACCATGTGTGACTGGGTGTGCATACCCTGCACTGAAAGAGGGGTGGTTAAAACCCTCTGGGTGAAGAAAGTCCCACCTCTTCACCCAGACTAAGCATGCTCCAAGTGCCAGAGAGGTATGAAAGGCAGCAGAACAGCTCAGTCTGAGCTGGTCACTGAAGAAGAAGGACCTTTAAGCCAGAGCTCCCAGGCTACACCAGCCAACGACCCAGGCAGAGGGAGATAGAGCCCCAGGACACTGCTGTGACACAGCCCCTGAGCAGCCCCATGGAGAAGCAGCTGCTGAGGAAAAGGAAGACCCAGCCACTTAATGGGACGCTGTCCCACCAGCACCAGTAGGAAGTGACCCAGGGAAGGTACAGTAGTGGCATCTCCCAATCAGGTAAACTTAGCATGTTTTGGCTGGATTTCCTGCTGAGGGTGTGGTAGGACACTCTGCCATTCACAAGGCCCTGGATTGGGACAGTGGAGTAGGGTGGCCCAGGGTCCTCCTACCGGGGCAATTATCCCCAGCCCCCCAACTTATTGACTTGAACTACCAAGCTGTGCTACCCAGCATTGAAGGGCCATACCCTATTGACTTGGGCTACCAAGCTGTGACACCCTACATTAAAGGGCCATACCTTGTTGACTTGGGCTACCAAGCCGTGCTACCCTGTGTCAGGGGGACACCTCTCACTGACTCTAGCCATTAGGCCATACTACCCTGGACTGAGGGTCAGTGTCCATAGACAATGAGAGGCACTGCCAATGATTTAACAGCTGATTAGGAGACATCCACAGCTTTGTGTAAGCTCCCCCAAAAGACAAGGCGTGGATACGCTGTGACACCATGCCATATTTCAACACTGTGTCTACAGAAGTATAAACATTTTCAATAGTTTATGCTACACAAGACCTTTTAGACCCTATTCAAATATTAATTTTACATTTGGGCTAAGTTCTTCCACAATATTTTTATGCACAACTCCATCTGCAGATTGCAAAAGCAATTCTAAAAGAAGAGTGACATATTTATATGGGGGCATAACAACAGCTTGTTAATATAAGTACAATCCAATCAAAGACATGCCTAAATGAGTTTGAAAAGTACAGAAGAGAGTTTAGACATGATTTTCAGAGCTGCTGAGCACCCACTGCTTGAATTCATGGGAACAGGAGTTTTGATGCTCTACACTTCTGACAGTCAGATCCTTAAGCATTCCCAAATCTTCCAGATCTCTCCCTAAGCTCATACGCTTAAAAGAGGGAGATGAGTAACAAGCAAAAGCTATCTGAATATTATAAATATTTTTTGAATTAATTCAGTTAGATTGTGTTCACTTTCCATAAACAGCTTAGAAGCTAAATTTACAACAAAAAATATGTCTATTACTCACAAAATGAATATACATTTCTTTCTCTGTTGGCACTACATATTCACATGGGAATACTACTCAGGAATTTATGGGTCTCCAATTAGTGACCTATGCAAAATGTTACCTGTTTTGCATCTCGTACACTGACAATGTTCTGCTCACCACCAACCTACTAATCAAACTGTCATGGAGGTTATTCATAATAGCCATACAACCATGGAAACATTTCATCCTATTGGTATTCTAGCAATCTGGCTCAAGAGCCAGCATAAGCTGGGTATATAGAATAACCCTAACACTGGACCAGATGCCAACATCTTTATTTTGTTCACCTCGATTCAGAAAACATAAGAACATAAGAAAGGCCATAACGGGTAAGACCAAGGGTCCATCTAGCGCAGTATCCTGTCTTCCGACAGTGGCAAAAGCTAGGTGCTCAGAGGGAGTGAACAAGAGAGGTAATCATCATGTGATCCCTCTCGTGTCATCCATTTCTAACCTCTGACAAACAGAGGCTAGTGACACCATTCCTATTGACTACACCTATTCCATTAACTACTGAATTAGCTGATCAATCAAAACTTAACATCCCTATTGTAATTCCATTCATTTTTTGATATATTAATGTGTACTGCCAACAATGGCTATCTTATTTAAAAGTTAGTAATTAAAGATACAATTTTTATCACTGTTTTGGCAGCTAGGAAAAGGACATTTCCTGTGCTCTTCACAAAGAAATACTTCCTTGCTATGCCTTTGAACCCTTTGGCTTTCCAATCTCTCAAAATGTCTCCCCGCAGTCCTCATAACTCTCTCCCTACTCTTGTAGGTGAACATGAAGCAGAGCTGTAACTGTGATGAAACCAGACATATACTGAATTGTAAAAACTCTTGTTTGGGGAATTAGCTCTCTTTGTCACTCAACTGGAATTGTGAGCTTCAAATACCAGAGTATGCAAGACTTGTTTTGGTGCATTCAAGACTTCACTATGCTCCAGCATAGACAACACTTTGATGGAAGAGACACTTTGGGTGTGTCTAGACTACATGCCTCCTTCGACGGAGGCATGTAGATTAGCCAGATCGGAAGAGGGAAATGAAGCCGCGATTAAAATAATCGCGGCTTCATTTAAATTTAAATGGCTGCCCCGATCTGCCGATCAGCTGTTTGTCGGCAGATCGGGGGAGTCTGGACGCGATGCCCCGACAAAGAAGCCTTTCTTCATCGACACAGGTAAGCCTGGTTTCACGAGGCTTACCTGTGCCGATGAAGAAAGGCTTCTTTGTCGGCGCATCGCGTCCAGACTCTCCCGATCTGCCGACAAACAGCTGATCGGCAGATCGGGGCAGCCATTTAAATTTAAATGAAGCCGCGATTATTTTAATCGCGGCTTCATTTCCCTCTTCCGATCTGGCTAATCTACATGCCTCCGTCGAAGGAGGCATGTAGTCTAGACACACCCTTTGGGTATGCCTACACTACCCCGCTAGTTCGAACTAGCGGGGTAGTGTAGACATACCCTTTGTTAGGCTAAGAATAGACACAAATGGATCCTAAGGTCAACTTTATACTCAACTTTGAAATTGAAGAGGTAGAGTGCTGTGAAAGTGGCTCTTTCAGCTCACTAATTAAAATGACACTGTAACAAAACTCATACTTTGCCTCAATCACTTTGCAGCCCTGCAAAATTGCTGCATTCCTTTATAGTATAAAAACATGATTTCTGAGACCTCGAGATAGCACAATATCTTGTATGGCTGTAAGTTTTGCATTTCTGTGCTTATTGCCATGCAAAATTCATATAGGATAGACCTGGGCAAAATACCAGACCATCAAGCCACGGGATCCAGCCCACGGACACTCCAGGGAGCCCCAAGCAGGCTCCCCTCTTGCCTCACCCCACCTGCACACCATTCAGAAATGCGGCTGCCAGGAGGTTTTTCTTTAAAAACTGTGAGTCTGGAGAGGAGGGGGGAAAGCTTTAGGAGCAGCTCCCGCCCAGAGCACAATCCCATTGGCTGGTTTCTGGCCAGAAACTGGTGAATGGGAGCTGCATGTTTCAATAACAGGCAGCCATGAAGTACAAGGGGCTCCAGAGCACATGGCTGTAGCCTGTGCAGGGGCGGGGCAAGCAGCAGTGTTTCCTCTAAACTGTGAGGCAGCACAGCTTCACAGGTGATTAATCAGACCTGGCCAGTCAGAGGCTCAGGGTTCTGTACACAGAGCTAAATGACTGGACAGGGCTGATTAATCACCTGTGATGCTTAGGGTTGCCAGGTGTCCGGTTTTCTACTGGATAGTCTGGTATTTGCATCTGGTATTAAAATTCAGAAAATACCGGACATGTGCAATGTCCAGTAATTTCTGAATTTCTGGCTGGGCGCTGGCCGGAAGCCAGGCGGGGGCAGGGGAGCGACTGGGAGGCGGGCCGCGATTGGCGCTGGGAGCCCTGTGGTTGCGTGCAAAAGCCGGGCGGGGCGGGGAGAGGGCAGTGGCTGGGACTCCCAGCTACTCCCTCCGCCCAGCTTCTGTGTCCTTCCCAGCACCAATCGCAGCTCCGCCTCCTAGCTGGGAACCACTGGTTGCGTGCAGAAGCCAGGCGGGGGGAGTGGCTCCCAGCCACTCCCCCCGCCCCCACCCAGCTTCTACTAGCAACTAGAGGGAGTACCTGCCGGGGGTGCGGCCTGTTGGATTCCAGCTGTGGCTTCTGGCTGCACCCCCCTCCCCCTGCCAGCTCTGCTTCCTGCTCCTCTTCCTCCGGCCCCCCCTCCTCCTGTCCAGCCCCCCCAGCCCCTGATCCCCCCCAGCTCTACTTCCCGCCCCCCCCTTCCTCCTGACCAGCCCCATGGCCCCCAACCCCCCTTCCTCCCGGCCAGCCCTGCTCCCCACCCAGCCGGTCCCTCCCCCCACTGGCCAAGATCAAGTGTATCTGGTATTGGGGGGGGGGTCTACCTGGTAACCCTAGTGACACTAGCTTAGAGGGAACGCTGGCAGGCAGGGAGGCTGGTTCAGGAACAGGCCGATGGCAGGTAAGTCTCCTAGCCAGACCCTGCCTCTGGCACCCTAGTCCTTCCCTTTCCCAATCCTCTGCCCCCACTCCTGCCTCCTACGCAACATACCCAAATCTTCTGTCCCCCTACTGCACCCTTATCCCTTCCCAGATTTGGCACCCCAATCCCCTTTCCCAGATCACAGTCCCCTCCTGCCCATAGCTCACAACCCAAATCCCTTCACCCCAGTTCCCCACCGTAGGTCACAATCCAAACCCCGGTACTCCAGTCCAATGCCCCAGATCACAACTGCCTCCTTCACCCAGACTCCCTCCTTTATCTCAAGCTCCCTTCTGCACCCAACCTCCTTCCCAGATCCTGCACCTCCTCCATTAATATCATGGAAGAGTATGGCCCTCAACCACTTTCCAAATTCTTGGAGTGGCCCCCCATCAAAAATTATTGCCCACTCCTGATATAGCATGTGTAAATAGAACTTCAAACTAAAGGAAGTTATCAGCATAAATTTGTATATATGAAAATATTTAATTAAAAGAAGTTAAGGAATGATTGAAAATGGAAAGAACAATGGAAAATGTCATGAACTGGAAAGAGATAAATAACTGTACACAGGAAGACTGGAATAATATACCTGGTGTGTGTGTATGCCACTGCCCTCTACTGAATGAAAAATCAGAATCTGCCAAGTGAGTAGTTAAATAAGAGGAAAAATTCATGCCTATTTTTAAACAACATTCAAAATTTCAATATTTGTTGAAATTGGAAAAATCCTATCATTGTACTCTTATGCATAATTACCCTTTTGGGTATGTCTACACTACCCCGCTAGTTCGAACTAGCGGGGTAATGTATGCATACCGCACTTGCTAATGAAGCCCGGGATTTGAATTTCCCGGGCTTCATTAGCATAAGCGGGGAGCCGCCATTTTTAAATCCCCGCTGCTTCGAACCCCGTGCAGCGCGGCTACACGGGGCTCGAACTAGGTAGTTCGGACTAGGTTCCTATTCCAAACTACCGTTACTCCTCGTGAAACGAGGTGTACCGGTAGTTCGGAATAGGCACCCTAGTCCGAACTACCTAGTTCGAGCCCCGTGTAGCCGTGCTGCATGGGGTTCGAAGCAGCGGGGATTTAAAAATGGCGGCTCCCCGCTTATGCTAATGAAGCCCGGGAAATTCAAATCCCGGGCTTCATTAGCAAGTGCGGTATGCATACATTACCCCGCTAGTTCGAACTAGCGGGGTAGTGTAGACATACCCTTTCTGAGTAAGGTCCTGACTCTGTAGCCATTACTTCTGCTGGGCTTGTACTTGCTCATTTGAGTAGCTCCTCTCAGTAAGTACCCGTCTGCAGACATAAAGGCTACACAGTCAGGTCAGAATTAGCTGAATTATTTCTTTATTTCAGTGTCTTTGCTATGGATTCCGAGGTCATTATTTCTTTTGAGATACGTATACAGTTTAGCTTGCATGTACGTTTATAATAATTTCACATTCACAGGCAAACCTGAAAGAAACTATTTTTTTTAAAAATCCCACAGGTGATAAATACTTATTTCCTGGAGAATGCTTGAAGCCAGCAACATTTATAAGCATATTTTTCTTCACTTTAACATTATTGCAGTCAGCTCTCTTGTTTGCAGCTGTCATTAGGAAGACTGTATCATGTATACTCCATTCACCTGACTTGTGATTAAATCCTTCAGTCAAAATAAAAAATGCAATTTCTATCTAGGTGGGACTGAGCATCAGGTTGATAGGCACTAAATGTGTTTATTTCCAAAGAACACACCATGGCAGGGATGTACAGGGTATAGCTGTTGTGATAATGAGATCAGAGACAGATTAAAGGTTTGTGAGGCCCTGAGCCAAAACAAGCAGGGACCCTCTCCACTCCTTCAACCTGCAAGTGCTCCTGCTGGAGAAATGGGGTCAGGGCATGGAAGCTTGTCCTGCCTCCCCACCCAACATTGCTGCCAGCAAGGGCAGAATTTTGGCAGAGTAGGGGGAGCAGCAGCTGTGTGTTCTGGGAGCTCACCAGCCAGGAATGAGAGGCAAGCACGGAATGCAAGCACTTTCCCTTCACTCCCTTAGCTTCTGGGGAATGGGATCAAAAGTAAGCTGCACCCCAGGGCACAAGGCTACTCCCCCACTAACCTATTGAAATTCTGCCCTTGGCTGCCAAGGAGCTGAGTTAGAGCAGGAGCTTTTCCTGCCCCACCCAGCCAGTATTCTTGCCAGAAAGCAGGGTCAGAGTGCAGGGGCTTCCCCCACTTTCTGGCAGGAGCACTGGGATGTGAAGTAGGGCAAGCTCCTGCATCCCAACCCAGCTCCCCAGCAGGAGTGCTGGGTGTGAGGAGCAGGTTGCAGAAAGGGGGTGCCCATTTTTCTGCCCTCCCCCCCCCCAATTGGTCAGAGTCCCTGGGAACAGGACCCATTGGTCCTTGGGCTAATGCGCCACTGAGCTAGACATGTTTTCTGAAAAGAAATGTATTCCAACATATGAAACACATGATGCAAGTTAATCAGTCTCATGGAATATCTCATATCATGAGGGAAAAAAATGTAAATGGCTGCAATACTAAAGGTACCTTTTTGGTTTCTGATGGGCGTTTCAGGACCTAAACAGTTTTCCACATGAGCAAACAGACAGTGACATGAAAAATATTATCATATTTAATATGTGATAGTGTTTGCTCTGCTATAGCTTTAAATTAAAAGGTTGGCATGGCAACAGATGTTCTCACTCTGCTGTGTCTGCCTTGCGCTGCCATATTGTTCAGGATCCCTGGTGGCTTCAGGATTAACCGCCTACAGTATTTCATTTTGAATAACTAAGTCATTTTTGGATGAAGCATCAAACAAGCAGCTGAAGCCTGGTACAAACTGTATATTTTTTTGTTGCTTAGCTGCTCTGTAATTTTAAAGCATGCCTTTATGTATGCAAACTATTTTTGGTATCCCAAGCTTCTGCCTGATATAATGTCAAACTACACTGGAAGGATACTGTGCTCAAAACTAAAGATGGGTGACTAATTTATTCAACAGGTATCACTTTTTTCCTCATTGCACAGTACCTAAATACATAGAAAAATTCTCAAATATACACATTATTCAGACATATATGTCTAATATTTTAAGGATGAAACTGAGCTCTATGGTGTTACCCTATAGCAGAAGACGCATATACCACTGAATTCCCACCTATAGTCTAGGCTGGCCTTTAAACTGGGGTGAATTTCACTTTATATTAATAAATTTTGTCCAGCAGATTGTTTGTTTATGCTTGATATTTGACATTCAAAATTCCAGCAGTTTTGGTTGAGTATGTGATTATGTGGCAATTTTCTAGAATATTTTTGTAAATGATATGCAAGATAATGACTTGCTTGATTTGGTACTGTTACCTACTAGGGGGAGAAGAGTTAAAACAGTTCATGCTGGTGCAAACCATAAGGTGTTTGTGTCACAAAACTCTCTAAGGTGGTATGACTTGGTCATTAAGGACTGACTAAAACCAGCCCATATCAAAGGAAGCTCTAAAAAGACAACGGGAACCCAACGACTGAACAACTAACACCTAACAACAGGAAACTCCAGCAGGTGGAACATGTGATCTCAGCAGGAGTCCTGAAAGAGGACACCTGTGGCTGGAGAGGTGACAAGAAGCTAGGATAACAGTTGGCCTTTCAAGAGAAATAGAAGTACTTATTGGGACTGACTGAAAAAGACAGACACAGAGAGAAAAGAAACCAAGATGGTTCCTATAGGAGCATAGTTCAATAGACTATATGGGTATGTCTACACTACAAAGAGGCGGGCACCCGCCTGGTCTAGGGCAGACATCGTGGACCTCATCCATGACCTCCGCACTAGGCACAGGAAAGTGGCCGTCTAGGGCAGGGGAGCTGCCAGCCTGGCCACCCAGAAGCAGGTGTGCATGAAAATCAAGGTGGTCCACTGAGACCCCCGACCCTGAGCCCTGACCTTACAATGGCCGTACTGGGTCAGAACAAAGGTCCATTTAGCCCAGTAGCCTGTCTGCCGATAGTGGCCAACCCTAGGGACCCTGGAGGGGATGCACCGAAGACAGTGACCAAGCCATTTGTCTCGTGCCATCCCTCTCCAGCCTTCCACAAACTTCGGGCAGAGACACCACTCCTACCCTCTGGCTAATACCACTCCATGGACCCAACCTCCATGACTTTATCTCACTTCTCTTTAAACTCTGTTCTAGTTCTAGCCTTCACAGCCTCCTGCAGCAAGGAGTTCCACGGGTTGACTCTTTGCTTTGTGAAGAACAACTTTCTGTTATTAGTTTGAAGCCTGCTATCCATTCCTTTCCTTTGGTATCCTCTAGTCCTTCTATTATGGGAACTAATGAAGAACTTTTCTTGATGCACCCTCTCCACCCCACTGATGCTTTTATAGACCTCTATCCTATCCCCCCTCCGTCTCTTCTTTTCTAAGCTGAAAAGTCCCAGTCTCTTTAGCCTCTCTTCATATGGGACCTGTTCCAAACCTCTGATCATTTTAGTTGCCCTCCCCTCTCCCACCCTCTCTCTTTCCCTCTCCCACCTCCTTTTCCCAGTCTCCCCGAGTTTTGTTCAATAAAGAGAGATTCTATTTTTGACCACACATTTTCTTTATTTTGTACATCAGGAAGGGGGGCTAGGGAAGGGTAAGTGGAAGGAGGTGAGGGAGGAATGGGGTACGAGCCCCCGATGGGGAGGACTGGGCTGGCTCTGCGGGCTTCTGGGGGTGGAAGCTCTCCTGCAGCCCCCCAATTAACCCCTCTTCCCAGATGGCAGCCTGCGGCAAGTGCAGCCGGGCTGATGGCCGAGTGCAGTGATGTGCCCAGTGTGGGCACTCAGGGCACTCCAAGCCAGGACTGCTTTGCAAGCGGGGCACCCCTAAGAACTGTCTGTCCGGGGTGGGGGTCGGGTCCCTTTAAGCACAGCCCTCGGCTAGCCTGAGACAGCAGCTCCACGCTCTAAGTCCTATTCTGATGCCCTGCCGGCACTGCTTCCGGCCATCCTTAACCCCGGTTCAGGGTCCACTTAATGTGGACATGCTAGTTCGAATTAGGAAAACGCTAATTCGAACTAGTTTTTTAGGGTATGTCTACACTACCCTCCTAGTTCGAACTAGGAGGGTAATGTAGGCATACCGCACTTGCAAATGAAGCCCGGGATTTGAATTTCCCGGGCTTCATTTGCATAAGCGGGGAGCCGCCATTTTTAAAACCCCGCTGGTTCGAACCCCGTGCAGCGTGGCTACACGGGGCACGAACTAGGTAGTTTGAACTAGGCTTCCTAGTTCAAACTACCGTTACTCCTCATTTTACGAGGAGTAATGGTAGTTCGAACTAGGAAGCCTAGTTCGAACTACCTAGTTCGTGCCCCGTGTAGCCGCGCTGCACGGGGTTCGAACCAGCGGGGTTTTAAAAATGGCGGCTCCCCGCTTATGCAAATGAAGCCCGGGAAATTCAAATCCCGGGCTTCATTTGCAAGTGCGGTATGCCTACATTACCCCGCTAGTTCGAACTAGTGGTGTAGTGTAGACATACCCCCAGTCTGGATCCGTTAGTTCGAATTAGCTTAGTTCGAATTAACTAATTCGAACTAAGTTCGTTCGAATTAGCGCTGTAGTGTAGACATACCCTAACTGGTCTTTGGATAAGCCACATGTTTTTTTAAAGTCAGAGTTCATTGCCAGTTTGACAGAAGAAATGGTAGAGCAGTATTTCTGTGGTCCAGAACACCTAAGGAAGTGAGTTTTGAGAGATCCCTAGCTAATGGAATGAGTGCCTAACCAATATGCCAAAAGCAGTTCATCCTGATGATCCTTAGGTGCTATCCATTCTCCAAGAAAGCCAGATTCACTGCAGAGGGAACAAGCAGTGGTCTTACAACAGATAAATAAGGGAGATAGAGAAACATGATAGCAGGAGAAAGACACGGAAAAACTAACATGAAATGACAATAGCAGGCTGCTCCCTGTGCTCACTACGCTTGCCTAACACCCTCCTCTCTCTGGCCGCTTTCGCATTCATGGCCAGAGAGCATGATGTCATTCTGTCTCCAGGCAGGAAAAGCTTTTTTATAGAGAGAAAGATAATAAGGAAAAAGTATGGGTTTGTGTCATTAGTCATCATTATATGCATTCCAGTAACACCCTGAGTCTGCAAACAAGGTTGAGGCCCCTTTGTACTTGTTGCTGTATATGTACATAAGACACAGTCCTTGTCCCAAAGAGCCTGAATTCACCAGAAAGATGGAGGATGGGAGAAAGGAAGTACTATTATTAAACAGATCAATACAAAACTATTTTGCATGCTATCTTGATTTTTTGCATAGTACAGCCTTATTCTGGTAGAAAATCACATGGTTTCTAGCTGGATTTCCTGGAAAGATGGGTTGCATCTATGTGGAAAGAAAAGATACATGAATATCAAACAGGCTTTGCAAATTCACAGAAGTTTGTAAGGACTCCATTGGTCACTGAATTATAGCCCATCCTGAGACACAAAGGGCAATTCAAGAATTAAATGGCAAAAAATGACTATAACCATTGTATGGAACAGCTGTAAAACATAACGGCTATGTCTTCACTGCGAGTTCTTCCAGCAGACAATATGCTAATGTGCAAAAAGAAGCAGTGTGGATGGGGGTGGGGGTTTTTTTGCACAAAACCCCCATTTTGCGCAAGATCCTTATGCCTCTCCGAGACAGGCATAAGGATCTTACACACAAAAAGTCCACACTGCTTCTTTTTGCACAAAAACTGCTTGTGCAAAAAGAAATGGTAGAGAATATGCTGATGAGATCATGACATACTAATGAGTCCCTCATTAGCATATTTTCTGCCAAAAAAACTGGCAGTGCAGATGAAGCCAAGAGGGTTAACAAGAGGGTTAAAATCAGCTTTTAAGCCAGCTCCCCAAAACTCTGGCTCCTGTTTACACTCCCGTTGCTGCCACAGGGGGCAGAAGAGGCAGAGGCACAGCAAAGAAACAGCACGAGTGGGGACTGAAGCAGTTCCCGCTCACACCATTTCCCTGATGTGCCTCTGCCTCCTCTGTCACACCCCATTGAGATGGTGCTGGGGGGGACTTGGCATTCCTATGAGCTGGATAGCACGGCATGGCCTAATTATATAACCCCATCTTATTTACTACAGAAACTGTGCAGCAAGTCAGACTAACTTATAGGGATTTTAATGCAGGCCTAACAATGGTCCTGGATTTTGGGTAACAGCTCAGATGTTAGAACTCTATTCACTCCAGGGCACCTGAAGCTTTTAGCCGGTGAGAGAAATACAGACGTTTCAAGGTTTTTGTCGCCATACAGAAGATACATTGGTGGGGTATAGAAGCATTCACAGTTGGAAATTATTACTTCTTTTGTTTCAGGCATTGAAGAGGACAAGCATAGTTTAGGGATGGGGTTGCTATGGCAGTCAACAGGAGAACAATTACTTCAATAAATAGCTGAAAACTAGTGTCTTATTGGACTACCTACAATAAATTATATATAACTGATCTGCTGTTATGCACCAACAGAAGGTGCAAAAGAGGAAAAGGAGGTCAGATTATATCAATAGTTTGAAAATACTGTAGATGAGAATCTGAATCACAATATGATTTTGATAATGGGAAACGTGTGTCACAGAATGAGGACTTGAGTGGTCATGCTTAGCAGTCTCAGCAGCAGCAGTCAGAGCCAGAGCCAGTGATCAGAGCTGAAGTTAGAAATCCAGAGCCAATCCAGGGGTCAGAGCCAGAGCCAGGAATGACACAGGACTGGAGAAAGGCTGGGAACAAGGCAAACCCAAGCGAGATCACAATTCTTGGGTAATTAATTGAGCACCCACTGGCCAAGTGCTTCTGTTGGGCTTAACAGCAGTCCTAGCCACACCACTCAATCAGATGATGTGGTCAATTTTGAGTTTCAGCAACAGTTTGCTATCTGATCCCCAACTAGGGATGTAAGCAACCAGTCGACTATCCAATAAGCAAAAGCAACTAGTCATTTCCCCCCAACACCCGCCCCTTGCTGTCAGGGCCAGCACAGTACTCTGAGGGTATGTTTATACTGCCACCCTAGTTCGAACTAGGGTGGCTAATGTAGGCATTCAAACTTGCAAATGAAGCCCGGGATTTAACTATCCCGGGCTTCATTTGCATGTTCCCCGGCGCCGCCATTTTTAAATGCCCCATAGGAGGAGGAGGAGGAGGAGGAGGAGTAACACGCAGCACGGACTAGGTAGTTCAAATTAAAGCTCCTAATTCGAACTACTGTTAAACCTCCTGCAAGGTAGTTTGAACTACAGGGCATTTAAAAATGGTGGCGCCCGGGAACATGCAAATGAAGCCCAGGATATTTAAATCCCGGGCTTCATTTGCAAGTTTGAATGCCTACATAAGCCACCCTAGTTCGAACTAGGGTGGCAGTGTAAACATACCCTGAGAGGGGACTCTTGTACATTTCAAAGAAGATGTGCAGCATGGAGCCTGTGGCCAACATGGGAATCTGAGTCCCTCGCTGGGGCTCCTGTACATTTCAAAGGTGGAACATGGAAGTTCTTAATCAAATAGTTGATGGAAATCCCATCGCCTATTTGATTAGTTAAATAATCGAAATTTAACATCCCTATCCCCAACCCATCTGCAGGCCCTCATTCCTGACAAAGTAAATGCAAAGGTTGGCAGGGGATATGATATGCAACTGAAGAGTGTTGGACCACATGGTACTGGCATGGCATATGTTAATTAGGAAAGGTTAAGAACTTATTGTGATGCAGCACTTGGCTCCTTCACAAAAATATGCACAAGGTTACACAAACTTCAGCATATGGTCAAACTAAAAATCAGATCGACCACATTATCATCAGTAAAAGGTCACTGTTATAGCTTTCAGTATATAGAAATGCTGAGTAAGGTTGTGATGATGAACTACTGGTGGGAAAGATTAACTAAAAGTCCAAGGGAAAAGATGAATGCAATGGGAGTCATATTTGATCCTTGTCAGTTAAAGGACAGCTCTTTGTAGAAAACATACAAGGGCATTTTAGACCATATATTTGTGATAATGAAGAAATCATACAACAGATTGGATGCAAAATACTGAAAGAAATGTCACACTTTCCAGTAACTTCTTTCAGTGTAAGCAAACAAGGAAAAAGCTGAGCAAACAAGGGAATAAGAACATTACAGGAAAAGTGTTAAAAAGCTAAAATTGCTGTGAAAGAGGAAACATAAAAGCATTGTGCAAAGCACTGAAGAAATCAAAAATCTGACAAGCAAAAGTTTTGGAAAGAGAGACTTAAAAACTAAAGGAGATGCCAAGTAAACAAGATATGAACACAATGTACAAAAGGGGTGTGAGCTATATGGAAACACCATGAGGGCAACAGTTACCAATGAACTAGCAACAAAAGCCAAAAAGGTTCTAAAAAAATGGAAGGAATATTTTGATAAAATACACTGTAGTTTAACCGGATTCAAGAATTCTAAATATTTTAATGAAGAGGTCAGCATTACAGATAAAATGGATATTAGCACTGAACCACCATCAGAACAAGAAATTGAAAGAGCAGGGAAATGGGCAAGTTACAGGAATATACAATATAGCAGTTGAGCTGCTAAAAGATAGTCAGACAAGTGCTATCAAAGCATTAGGAAAAGAAGATATGGAATGCCATGGACAGGAATGCATGGTGATACTGTATTGCTCCTGTAATTGTAAAAATTCTTTGGGATAAGACGACTAGTACCCAAAGGCCCAAAGCAAGCTTACAACCAAACTGTATAAACACAGAGAAAGGCATTGCCCCAGCACTGAAGAATTTACAATCTATATATGTAAGACATTCAAAAATGTGGTAACTCCCCCGAGCTCACATAGCAGTTGTGAGTCAGTAATAGCACCCATGTCTGCTCCAATCCAGTGCTCTGTCCACTGAGCCATTGCCTCCCTCAGTTTGCTTCTGGGGTGTGATTTAATATGTTGCCACTGATTTATACATCTCATATCCTGGCTATCTAGGAGACAGCCTTTCTCCCTGGCTACCAGCAAAGCAGCAGAGATCAGCAGACACTCCCACACTAACAGCATCTAGCTTTAAATGTCCAACAGATCTTTTCAGTGGAAGGCCTCTTTCCCTGAAACAAATATTGCCTACCAGTCCACCAGACCTTAAGCTTCTTGTCCTTCAGGGCACAATACAGGGCCTCTTTCTCTTTCAGGATTTCTATCCCTATGAGCAGAATCTTCTGATCAGCTAGGTCTGTGTTCTTTTTCAATTATTGTTCAGAGCCTAAGTGATGAAAGCTTTTGTAAAACTTAATAAATAAGCAAGTACAAGCTGTTGCTAGGTAACACAACCACATCATCACTGGTTCTCCAGAACTGTAAATGCTGCCAATGTGAAAAGAAGCTAGGATTTCATACTTAGAATTCTAAACAGTGTGGAATCATCTTCTATGTTAAGGCAGATCTTATTTAGTATTCGCTTTCAACATTTCCTCTGACGTGAATCTGACCTCATTCCCTTGCCAAGCTAACTGTAGATGTTTTGTACTAACCATCTGAGAAATATTAGTAGTTAAGGCAGTGTGGCACTGAAAGCTGAATTTCAGCAATGATTCGTAAGCACCATCCCCTTTATGATGCACCTTGTGCATCACAGAGTCATTAAGTAAGGAGTGAGTGAAGGGTGAAAATCAAAACAGCTCCCCTCTTATGACCAAAAGATCAATTCTCTGATCCATACACAGAAAAATGCAGAGCTATACCTATTCAATTTATTGTAAAATTGCTTGCACAAAGTTCCAACTACTACCACGCAATAAGGATAATTTGTCATTAGTAGCAACAAGGCTCTTGGCATTGTTAATCATTTGTAATTAATTTTGCTTCTCAGTTTTTGCAAAATATACTCTTGTACACTACATAAATAGAAGATAAGTGGCACACTGTTTTAATACCAGACTAAATTAATCACAATCATTATTACCTTATTTGTAGTTTTTTTTAAAAAATTGCTTTTGAAGACAGTAAATAATTTTCCTCACACTTAATGCGGAAAGTGAGCACACTATGGAATACATGTTTCCCTATTGCAATGGTCTCTTCCCTCTCAAACAGAAGCCAGAGCTCTCACTTACCAGCCAAGGAAGATGTGACTGTACTCAGTTACTCTTTTCTTCCACTTCTATATACCTTTGCATACACTAGTGGCGATGCTCTATAAATGCCTCCTGCCACTAAGACACTGCTAAACTGGCTTCTAAATCTCTATCCCTAAAGCCAAAGATGGGCCTGAACTGAAGGCTTGAGGATGCTTGAATCCAGGGGTTTGGTCCATCTCTATTTAAAATATAGAACACTTACATGGCATAACATCTTCAACAAAATTAATCATATCTGTTGTCAAGCTTTTCCAAATCTCCAAATACTCCCTTAGCTTTATGGAAGACTAAATATGGAATTAACTCCAAAACCCAAAGACTCACGGTTACTGATTTATAGCAATATTTTCAAACACAGTGGCTCACTCACCATTAATAAACTTCATATTTTATCTTCACTAAATTTACATTCATGCAAACTATCAAGAAGAATGCTGGAAATGCCTGTTTTTCATTTTTTGGCCTTGCTTTGAGGAACAGGATTTTTGGCAGTAGGTTACAAAAACCATTTTAAGTGAGGCCGGAATAATCTGTTCTGAGCTATGATTTCCAGGTCACCAGAAGATATGCTTCCTGACTTGATTCTGGCCTTCAAGATATCTTTATAACTCTCATAGGGTACGTCTACACTAGCCCCCTAGATTGATCCCTAGAGGTGTTTAAGTCTCGGCTTGACAAAGCCCTGGCCGGGTTGATTTAGTTGGAATTGGTCCTACCTAGAGCAGGGGGCTGGACTTGATGACCTTCTGAGGTCTCTTCCAGTTCTATGATTCTATGATTCTATGATCTAGAAAGGCTAACGAGGGAGACCGGAATTGCAAATCAAGCCCAGGATTTAAATATCCCGCGCTTGATTTGCATGTTCCCGGCCGGTCGCCATTTTAGAAATTGACTAGCCCAAAGTAACTGTCCGTGTCTACACACGGCAGTTAAACAGGATTCTGATTTAAAGCCCCTAATTCGAATTAGGTGGTAAACCTCATTGCAGGAGGAATACCACCTAATTCAATTTAGGGCTTTAAATTGGAAGCCCGTTTCACTGCCGCATGTAGACGCAGGCAGTTACTTCGGGCTAGTCAATTTCTAAAATGGCGACCGGCCAGGAACATGCAAATCAAGCGCAAGATATTTAAATCATGGACTGGATTTGCGATTCTGGTCGCCCTCATTAGCCTCCCTAGATCGATCTAGGGGGCTAGTGTAGACGTACCCATACTGACTACAATAGAGCACTTTCCCCCAACATGTATCATCCATCCTCATATCATGACCAATCTGGTGAAACTGTGTGTTCATAAGCATAGCTTCCATGCCCAAGCTACCACACAGTTTAAGGACCTTTGTGTTTGGAATTTTGTCCGACCAATTCACATGGGCAGTCTTGCTGAGGCAGTGAATTTGGAACTGATCAAGTTTCAAAACATGGTGGCAATATATGGTCCATGACTCTGAGTCTTACAGCAGGATAGTCAGGACAACTGTCTAAATAACTGTTACTTTTGAATGAAGTTTAACTCCATAGTCATTCCATAAGCCTTTGGTCAATCTTCCAAAGGCACTGCCGGCTTTAGCTAGTTGAGTAGTTGCATTGTCATCAGCGATTATGCTGGAGAATAGTATGCTTCCAAGGTAGCAGAACTTATCACCAGCCTTAAGGACAGTATCAGCAGCAGTGACAACTGGAATGCTGGGCTTTTTCTGAATAGACTGAGACATAAGTGTCTTTTTGATGCTCATTGTGATTCCAAAATGGTAAACAGAGGTAGCAAAATGATCAAAAAGCTCCTGTGCATCCTTGACTGAATGAGCCAACAATTCACAGTCTTCAGCAAAGAGGAGGTCGTGGATCGTTGCAATTAACACTTTGGTGTAAGCTTAAAGTTTTCAGAGGTTGAAAATGCTACCATCAGTTCAGAATGGAATAGGTACGTTCAACCCAAAATCCTTGAGAGCAACTAACAGTATCAAAAAGTAGAGGTTGAACAAGAGAGGAGCAAAGGACACCATCCTTGCTTTGTACCATTTGATACTTCAAAAGGTATCAGTGTCTCTCCATTGTTAAGGATATGACTCAGCATACCATCATAAAAGGACAATCTATTTTGATAATTTTTTTCAGGACAGCTGATTCGCCCAAGTACTTTCCAAAGCCCATTTCTCTTGACCATGTTGCATGCCTTGGTCAGGCTGATGAAAATCATGTTGCTCTCTACATTTTTCATGGCTCTGCTTGGCTGTGATTATCATGACAGTAATGCCTTGACAGGCTCGAAATCCACATTGACTTTTAGGAATTATGTCATTTGTGAACATACATAATGGCATCTGGTTGTGGAGGATGCAGGCCAGGATCTTACCAGTTATAGACAACAGTGAGATGCCCAAGTGGTCATCACAGCATGCGGGGTCAATTTTTTCTCAAGTATATGTGTACAAGCAAGCATTTTTTTAAATCCTGAGGGACTTGCTTTATCTCCCAAATAGTGATAAATAAACAGGTGAGGTGGTGCATGAACAGGCCACCATCAGCTTTATAAATCTCTGATGGCATCGTGTCACTGCCAAGTGCCTTTCCAGATTTCATCTGCTTGACAGATTTTTGTACCTCATCAAGAATTGGTGGTATAACCAGTTGTAAATCATTAGCCCACTAAGGAATCTCTTCAAAAATGGTGCTCTCAAAAGTTGATGTCTGGTAAAATACACTGTGAAAATGTTCGGCCCAGCAGTAAAGGATTTTAGTATTACCAGCAGAGCACACTTGTACAGAGCCAGCAACTCTCAGCCCATAGACTACTTTCAGCCCATCATAGGAAGCTTTAAAATCATATCTATTGCCTGCATCTTGAAATATGACTGCTTTAAATTTCCACAGTCCTCTTTCATTTGCCATAATTGGATTTGTGCCTTCTGCTTAGCTCAAATGAATGCTGATTTTCCTGGAGACATTCTCTCTATTGTTGATTTTGGCCAGTTTTGTCACATGCCTCTTCTCAAGAAGACTGTGGACATCTTGTCCTTGTCCTTGTCATCAAATTAGTCCTTGTGTTTGCATGTTAGAGAGAGAAAAGACTGTTGAGAGTCTATGGGTTAAGTTTAGAGGTAGAAGCAACAGGGGTGATGTTGTGGTTAGGGTCTGCTATAGACCGCCAGATCAGGTGGATGAGGTAGACATGGCTTTCTTCGGACAACTGAGAGAAGCTTCCAGATTGCAGGCCCTGGTTCTCATGGGCGACTTTAATCACCCTGATATCTGTTAGGAGACCAATATAGCAGTACACAGACAATCCAGGAAGTTTTTGGAGAATATTGGGGATAACTCCTTAGTACAAGTGCTGAAGGAACCAACCAGGGGCCATGCGCAGCTTGACCTGCTGCTCACAAACAGGGAGGAACTATTAGGGGAAGTAAAGGTGGGAGACAATCTGGGAAGCAGTGATCACGAGATGGTAGATTTCAGGATCCTGACCAACTGAGGAAAGGAGAGTAGCAAAATACACACCCTGGACTTCAGAAGAGCAAACTTTGACTCCCTCAGAGAACTGATGGGCAAGATTCCCTGGGATGCTTACATGAAGGGGAAAAGAGTCCAGGAGAGCTGGCAGTATTTTAAAGAAGCCTTATTGAAGGCACAGGAAGAAATCACTCCGATGAGCAGCAAGAAAAGCAAATATGTTAGGTGACCAGATTGGCTTACCAGGGACATCCTTGGTGAGCTTAAACACAAAAAGGAAGCTTACAAGAAGTGGAAACTGGGACAGATAACTAGGGAGGAGTATAAATATATTGCTTGAGAATGCAGGGGAGTTATCAGGAAGGCAAAAGTGCAATTGGAATTGCAGCTAGCAAGGGATGTGCAGGGTAACAAGAAAAGTTTCTTCAGGAATGTTAGCAATATGAGGGTGATCAGAGAGTATGTGGGGCCCTTATTGAATGAGGGAGGTAACCTAATGACAGATGATGTGGGAAAAACTGAAATACTCAATGCTTTCTTTGTTTCTGTCTTCAGGGACAAAGTAAGTGCCCAGACAAATGCACGAGGCAACGCAGTATGGGAAAGAAGTGGACAACCCTTGGTGGGGAAAGAACAAGTTAGGAACTAATTAGAAAAGCTAAACATACACAAATCCATGGGCCCAGATTTAATGCATCTGAGGATACTGAGGGAGCTGGCAAGTGTCATTGCAGAGCCTTTGACCATTATCTTTGAAAACTCGTGGAGATCAGGAGAGATCCCGGAAGACTGGAAAAAGGTAAATGTAGTGCCCATCTTTTAAAAAAGGTAAATGTAGTGCCCATCCTGTCAACCTTACCTCAGTCCCTGGAAAAATCATGGAGGGGATCCTAAAGGATTCCATTTTGAAGCACTTGGAAGAGGGGAAAGTGATCAGGAATAGTCAACATGGATTCACCAAGGGCAAGTCGTGCCTGACCAATCTGATTAGCTTCTATGATGAGGTAACTGGCTCTTTAGATATGGGAAAGTCAGTGGATATGATATACCTTGGGTTTAGCAAAGCTTTTGATATGGTCTCCCACAATATTCTTGCCAGTAAGTTAAGGGAATATGGATTGGATAAATGGACTGTAAGATGGATAGAAAGCTGGCTAGACAGTCAGGCCCATGGGTCGTGATCAACAACTCACCATGTCAAGTTGGTGGTCAGTTTCTAGTGGAGTGCCCAAAGATCTATTCTTGGACCGGTTTTGTTCAACATCTTTATTAATGACCTGGATGAGGTGATGGATTGCACCCTCAGCAAGTTTGCAGATGATATTAAGGTAGGGGGAGAGGTAGATAAGCTGGAGGGCAGGGATAGGGTCCAGAGTGACATGGACAGATTAGAGGATTGGGCCAAAAGAAATCTGATGAGGTTCAACAAGGACAAGTGTAGAGTCCTACACTTAGAACGGAATAATCCCAACCATTGTTACAGGCTGGGCACCGAATGGCTAAGTTGCAGTTCTGCAGAAAAGGACCTGGGGATTACAGTGGATGAGAAGCTGGATATGAGTCAACAGTGTGCCCTTGTAGCCAAGAAGGCTAATGGCATACTGGGGTGCATTAGGAGGAACATTGCCAGCAGATCCAGAGAAGTGATTATTTCTCTTTATTCGGATCTGGTGAGGCCACATCTAGAATAATGTGTCCAGTTCTGGGCCCTCCATTATAGAAGGGATGAGGGCGACCAAAATGATTAGGGGGCGGAAGCACATGACCTATGAGGAGAGACTGAAGGATTTGGGTTTTTTTAGTCTGCCAAAGAGAAGAGTGAGGGGAGATTTGATAACAGCCTTCAACTTCCTGAAGGGAGGTTCCAAAGAGGATGGAGAAAGGCTGTTCACAATAGTGATGGATGGCAGAACAAGGAGCAATGGTCTCAAGTTACAGTGGGAGAGGTCTAGGTTGGATATTAGGAAAAACTATTTCACTGGGAGGGGTGAAGCACTGAAATGTATTATCTAGGGAGGTGGTGGAATCTCCATCCCTAGAGGTTTTTAAGTCTCGGCTTGACAAAGCCCTGGCTGGGTTGATTTAGTTGGGATTGGTCCTGCCTTGGGCAGTGGGCTGGACTTGATGACCTCCTGAGGTCTCTTCCCTAGGATTCTATGTTTGGAAACCTAGTATTTCAACACAGTTTTATAGGTTGTTTTCTTGATGTTAATCCCGTCCTCCTCAATAATGGAAAGCTGCTCTGGACCTTCATTGTTAATGATTAAGAAAGCATCAAGACTAAGTTGCAGCAATGCTTGTATCTCAGGCATTTCGAGTTTACCTGAATCCAACTTTCTGGCATATAGCAGAATTATGACATTTTGGTTCAAAGGTTCAAGGAGGTGACACTGCATACCAGTGGGGTATGGATTCAAACACTAGACAGATGGATATATGGAAAAAATCTTAATCTGTTTTGCTAATGCTGTTTGTTATATTTAATAGCTTGCAGAATTGATATAACTAAATAAATATGTGAGCACTGGTATAAAACAATTATGCTGCTCTGATAGCCAGGTCCAGTCAGAGTAAAGGATGTATCACTGGATTTAGCCCTAGCTTACAGGATACACTGTGAACAACCTGCTTTGTACTAAGTTACTCATTGGTAAAAATGATTTTTAATTACATCTTTTCAAATATTCTTCCATGTCACACAAAATGAAGACAGGGGACATACAAATAAATTAAACAGCATTTATTTTGGTACCAATAAAAGGAAGCTCTTTCTTATATAGCTGTTCACCAACCTGCACAGTCCACTGTCACACACATGGTCCCGTGGAATATGACAGACCTGAGTGACTGGAAGCCAAATGGTACAGCATTTTCACCCATGCAGCCAGACATGTTAGATGAATAGTGTATTCTATTAAAAAACCACCTCTTCCAATTGCATACATAAAAAATCCCACACTGACAAAGGCATTCACCAGTTTTCTTCTGAATCTTGTATACACACAGTAAAGTATTTCTTTTAATTAGATTTTCTACCATTCAGAGGACACTAGGGGACCATTAGAATCTTCCTGCACAATGTGAACAAAGCAAGCTTGTAGTACCATAGTAACAGCATTTGAATAATTTAAATGGAGTAGCTTACAAAATAGCAATTTACCCAAGCAAAATTTAAATAGCCTTTATTGTGATAGTCTTTATAAAAGAGCTGTTAGTCAAGACAGATGTTATTAACCTTGAAGTAAACTGACCCAATCTCACCTGCTCCAAAACTCTACAAAAGCAGCTCTATAGAAAACCCAGGGCATAAGCAACACATCCAGAAGGTGACATTACTTATGCTTAAAACATCTGTAGATTGCATAACATTCAGAATTATATTTAAATAAAACATCTTTGAATATATGCAGAGGGGGAAAAACTAACTACAAAAATTGAACAGAGGATGGAAAGGACATGAACCAATATTTTCAAGTTTTTACTGATTTGGGGTATCCAGCCTGAGACAACTTCAAGGGGCTTGGTTTTCAAAAAAGGGTTGCGTATCCACCTTAATTCTGAATGAAGGTGTTCACATGGGATTTAATACAGTTTAACTAAATGTGATGGGGTGTACCAACCCCACATTGGCCCGGGAGGGGTTAACCAGGCCTGCTGTGCTGAGAAGGCCCCTTCCACACAGCCCTACTGGGCATGCTCCAACTGCCGGCCTAGTGTAAAAGTCATGGGAGCAGCTCAGTCAGACTATGTCTAGACTACACCTCTCTGTCGACAGAGAGATGTAGATTAGACACGTCAAAATTGTAATGAAACAGGGATTTAAATATCCCGCATTTCATTAGCATAAACGTGGCTGCCTCTTTTTTTCAAAACAGAGCTTTTATAGAAAAAAAACCAGCAGTCTAGATGCAGATCCATTGAAAATAAACCCCTTTTCGACAGATTCTGTAAACCTCATTTTTTGAGGGATACAGGAGCTGTTAAAAAAGGGTTTATTTTCGACAGATCCACATATAGATTTGCCGGTGGGGGGTTCAAAAAAGCTCCATTTAAAAAAAAAAACGGCGGCCATGTTTATGCTAATGAGCACAAGATATTTAAATTCCTGCTTCATTAGCAATTTTGACATGTTTGATTTGTATCCCTCTGTCGACAGAGGGATGCAGTCTAGACATAGCCTTTGGGCTTACCACGGAAGGGGAAGGAGCTCCTGCCTGAATCAAGGAGCAGCTGTCACAGCAACAGCAACAGCCTCCACAATAGCAGCTACTGCAGCAAGCAGATGACTGGGAAAGCAACTAACCTGGAGGATGCAGGTGGGGAACACGCAAGCTGGCAGCCAGGGTAAAAAGTAGCCCAGGACAGGGAGGTGGAGGCCTCCCGGTAAGCTCGGCATGTTTTGGGCAGATTCCCCATCGAGCCAGTGGTGGGATACACCTATCACTGACAGGGTCCTGGACTGGTGCCCAATGGAGAGGGAGGACCCGGGTCCCCTATCCCTGCTTCCCTTGATTCCCAGAGGGGAGTGAACCTGTAATAATAGAGACTTGGCTGCTAGGCCATGCTGCCCCGCAGACTGGGGTACTATAAACTTGGCCGCTGAGCCTTACTAATTGAGGGCACTATGAACTAGGCTGCTGAGTCATAACACCCGCTTGATAGAGGCTATAGCTGTGGCCAGATTACAGGGTGAGACACCCCACCCGGTCTCCCAGAGGGAAAGGCTACCCACCCCATGACACTAACCAACTTCAAATTTACATCTTTAGTTCATTCAGATTAACTTTCTTGGATGTCCACCTTGCCAACAAGCCCTGAGTTTGCAGGGCTGGCAGTAGAAAAACATCTTTTCACTTTAAAAATGAGTAGCCCTGTGGCATTTTAGAGACTAACAAAAATACATATAGTATCGTGCGCTTTCTGGGGCAAAACCCACTTCTTTAGATGAACTGGAAGCTGGAGTGGAATCATGTGAATTTTTCCAAATATTTCTGCCATGTCACACAATCATCAGCCAATTACAGAAACAGTGTGGGATTAACCTTCATATACACATTTGACAGTTTCCCTGGGCTTGAACAAAGACATTAACTGGATGTCACATTATAAAGCCAGCCTTCCCTGCATTTAATACCTCATTTACATCAAAAGCTAAGTATGAGACATTTCCAGCCCACTCAATTAGCCTCATTAGCACTGGTACTACAAGTGACAGGTATTTTTTGCCCCTTCTTTTTTTGTTATAAATTCTGGGTTCCTATTTTTTCTACTTCAGCTTCCAGCTCATCTCAAGAAGTGGGTTTTGCCCATGAAAGCTCATGATACTATATATATTTCTGTTAGTCTCTAAGGATATGTCTACACTAGCCACCCTAGTTTGAACTAGGGTGGCTAATGTAGTCATTCGAACTTGCAAATGAAGCCCGGGATTAAAATATCCCGGGCTTTATTTGCATGTTCCCAGGTGCCGTCATTTTTAAATGCCCAGTAGTTCGGACTCCCTGCCCGCGGCTACACGCAGCACGGGCTAGGTAGTTCGAACTAAAGACCCTAATTCGAACTACCATTACTCCTCCTGCATTGAGGTGGCCACTGTAGACAAACTCTAAGGTGCTACAGGAGTACTCATTGTTTTTAAAGTTACAGACTAACATGTCTACCCCTCTATGATCTTTTCACTTGTAAACTTGAACATATTTGTCTAGAAATCACTAGGAAACAAAGAATCCCACTCTGCTGTTTTTATAAAGTAATTTCTCAGAACAGAATTGCACTTTAATAATGTTAGTTCTACCAGGGTATGTCTACACTACCCTCCTAATTCGAACTAGGAGGGTAATGTAGGCATACCGCACTTGCAAATGAAGCCCGGGATTTGAATTTCCCGGGCTTCATTTGCATGAAGCCGGCCGGCGCCATTTTTAAATACCGGCAGTTCGAACCCCGTGCCGCGCGGCTACACGCGGCACGGAGTAGCTAGTTTGGATTAGGCTTCCTAATCCGAACTAGCTGTACTCCTCATTCCATGAGGAATACAGCTAGTTCGGATTAGGAAGCCTAATCCGAACTAGCTACTCCGTGCCGTGTGTAGCCGGGCGGCACGGGGTTCGAACTAGCCAGCATTTAAAAATGGCACCGGCCGGCTTCATTGAAATGAAGCCCGGGAAATTCAAATCCCGTGCTTAATTTGCAAGTGCGGTATGCCTACATTACCCTCCTAGTTCGAATTAGGAGGGTAGTGTAGACATACCCTCAGTTATTACTCATACTCATCTTTATCCAGAAGTGCAGATAAGTGTTATTTTTCTTTCTTCTTAGAATCTTATTTTTTCTTTAAAAAAATAAGTTTAATAATGTTCTTATAGAATCTCATTTTTACTGACTTGCATAAATTCTATTTAATGAAAGTTGTCTATCCTGGCATTCAAGTATCTCCTTCAATTTCATTTATATATCTTTAAGAAATATTATATGTTTCTATAAATAGGCTTTCATTCTAGGGCCTTTTATGGGAGTTTTTAACAGACTTCAATTATATCTTCATTCACAAAACTCACATGTCTTTCTCCATCCTTAGCATCCAAAAACTGAAATATGCTGGTGATCTTATTCTTGTGGTCTTTCCTGAAAGATCCTGAAATCCATTATCATTAGAGTACTTCTCTATGATTTTATTGCACTAGTGTATCTTGAAGCATAGCCACGTGTCCCTTTCTTGCAATACTGATGAACTGCTCCATTAGGCTGATCAAAGCAAGACAGGGCAGAGAAATGGAATTTGTTCCACTGCATTCTCTTCTAAAGAAAGCATAAAAAAAGAAATATGCAGATTGAAAGAAAATTCACAGATGTTTCTCTCATAGGGTGCATCTACACAGCAATGTTATTTCAGAACAATTCAAGCATCTACACAGCAATTCCGTTATTTCGAAATAAATTCAAAATAATGGATGGCTTACTCAACTTCTATAAACCTCACTCCACGAGAAATAATACCTATTCTGAAATAGCAATTTCAGAATAGCAGTAGTGTGGACGCTACACTGCTGTTATTTTGAAATAGCTCCTTCCCAGGGCCATTCAAACTAATTACTCCCCAGTGCATCCTAGGGCTCTAAATCAAGGTAGCATGTCCACATTAAGGAAGCCTGCCTTGGACTAATTTGGAGTAATGTGGTATAGTGTTTCCTTTAGTGTAGCCATGTGTGGCGGGGCAGCCCCACCCCTCCCTAAAGCGCCCGCGTTTCCGCGGAGCCGGGGAAGTGGAGCCTGCACCACGCCGGGGCGAGAAGCCGCAAAAAGCCCCAGGCAGGGAACGGCGGCGCCCCAGAGGGGCAGCGACGCGGGGGAACACTCCCGCGGGGACGGAAGACCGGCCGGGATGATGTCCATAGTGACGTCACCGGCGCAATGGCTGGGGCCGTCACAGGGTGATGATGCCGGGGGGAGCATCATCCCCCCGCACCCGGCGGGGACTTTAAAAGTGGACTCCGGACTGGAGGAAGGGACGGATCCCCGGGGAGCGGGAGCGCCGCAGCAGGGACCAGGCGGATCCGAATACTGGAGACCCTGGGTGAGTTTTAACCCGGGGACCTCGGACTAGCGTCAGCTCATGGCTGGGGAAGAAGTGGCCCAGGGCGGGGGCGTGGACCCCGAGAGCGGGGGAGTTTAGGGGTCTTGACCCCCTCCGCTAGGTAAGGACACGCGTCCTGACCTTAGGGCCCTGTATCGGGGTTCGGAGCGAGGGTTGGCCCGGACTCCCTTCCCCAGCTAGCGGAGGGCAACCGGGCACGCTGCGAATATTGTGAGGCTATATAACTTAATAAACCATAAAACACCCAGCACGTCTAGAAGGGTGCATTGCCTGGGGAGTTGGGGACACGGACACGAGTGATCCCCTACAACATGTTATTTCCAAATAAGCTATTTTGGAGTATTTCTTCCAGAATAACTTATTGTGAAATAAGTGTGCGGAGTAGACATACCCCTACTATGCTGTATGTTTTGCATTTTCCCTCTAGGTTCTACCGCATGTTCTTTCCTCTGCTGATTCTTTCCTCAACGTATGGACACAGAATATTACAAGCAGTTTTTTCACTACTGCAAATCAATGTTGGTGAAATACAGAGGCCCAAATTTCAGTCTTGAGTGACAAAGTTAGGTACCTAAATCCATTGATAGGCATCAAAATACAGCCCTACACAATCAGGAAACTCAGGATACTAATATATATGCCTATATGTGCATTTATGTACCTAGCTTTAGGAATCTGATCTGAACATTTGTTCAAAGAAACCTCACACTTCTTAAAGTTGAAGCCCAAGTATCAGAAAAATTCTGTGGGAACATTTCATTTCTCCCTCTTATTTATGTATCATAATTGATACAGAAAAATAAAGGCTACAATCATTAACTATTAATTATTAGTTGCAATTTGCATAGCACCAGCTGCATGCTAGGCACTTCACACAAATGAGAAAATAAGCCCTCTGCGCTACTACAAGCTAGTGGATATTGTAATAACTGGAAATCATGCCTGTTTCCCCAAGGAGACATACAAGAGACATACAAATCCTGCATAAACCCATGATGGCTATTAACAAAGTTAATATAAATAAACAGTGAGCTACAAATGCTGTTACTCCATAAAAATGAGACAGGGTTGCAGCTCCACTAGCTGTTAATAGAAAGGATCAAGACCTTAGACATGCTTACGTTTTTTCTAATAGAGGGGATTGCACATTTTGCAGTGGCACTCAGGAGTTGCCTGTGTGCTCAGCGGCCATTTGCAAAGATAGTTGTGACCATTCCCTGAATGGGATGCAGAGACTGGGAAAACGTACACACTCATGTGGGGGCTGGCTACAGGTTTGGCATCCCCATGTTCAACATGGTGCTCCAGCTAACTAACCATTGTGAACTGGAAACTACAACCAGAAATCAAATCAAGGTTGATTTCAAGCACTTTTCTCATTTCAGGTCATACTGAGAAGACAGAATTAACCAGCTCTCCACAGAATTTCCTCTTGCTTTGTTGAAACAAAAGACAGGACTATGCAGCACTTTAAAGAGTAACAAGATGGTTTATTAGGTACTGAACTTTAAAACATCTAGTTAGTCTTTAAAGTTCTGCACAGTCCTGTCTTTTGTTTCAGCTAGACCAGACTAACACGGCTGTATCTCTATCACTCTTGCTTTGTTGTTTTTCAACTAAAACTATTAGATCAATTATTTGAAAATGGACTCCATCAGAAATGTCAGTAATTAACTAGGGGACTAGGAAATTTTAATATAGAAAAAGTAAAGAGCTTGGTTTAACCATATACGTCTATTTAACTACAGCATACATTAGCTATATAGTCAGTATAATCCTCCATTCAAGATGTTTATCTGAAGCTGTGTATCTGATACCTTTCTAAAATGAAAGAGGAGCTATCTATTGCAGGTTCCTTAGTTCATTCCCTGTCTCATTTGACAACACCCCGCAAAGCAAGCAAAGATTTTCATGTGGTAATATTTCTAAAAATATTCTAGTGGCAATACATTTCCCTTAATTATGAAAGGTTTTTTGTTAACCTTTATGTCACTTTACTCAATGAAGGACTCACACTGGAATTTCTACGTCATTACACATCCCACAGCAAGCCTAAGTATGTCCATTGAAGTAACAGTTAATTTTGCAATGCAAAAGATATTCTTTCCCAAAATCTACTTTGGGGAAGGTCAGAGAAGATTTTTATCTAAGGTGTGTAACTTTACATAGATATTAGTATTATGTTTTAAGTATTTTATGAAATATGTACCACAAATAAAGTTCATTTTGAATAGAAAACATTTCAGATATTCAAAATCTCCTTTATATATTCTTTTCTATATAGATTCACATTCAGCACAAAAATCTCCTTGAATACAGAGTAATGTGGATTTTTTCCCATTTTTTTAAAATGCCATATGCAATACATAAATACTTGAATGTAAATCAATACAGTACAACCCTGATATAGAAGACTCCTTTTCTTGCACATTTTAAATAGGCTGTCATGAACGCAGACCTGCAGCAGCTTCCTGAATACCAATGCAAAGTTGTACGTGCATCTTGTGCTTAAAAAAAGAAAGATGCAGGAATCAGAATCAGCAATAAAACAATGATGGAATCCAATCACTGAATTAATTGCTTTTTAAATGGAAGTGATACAGTTAGTCAGTTTTTTAGTGCCAAAGATTTCTTTTTTTCTTTAATTATTTCAAAATTCAAACAAAATTCTGTCATTGGCCCATAATTTCCAGATACAGTCAGCTACACTGCACAGTGAAAACATTTTAGCAGCAGCATTTAACTTGCTGTATTATCTTTAGATATAATTGTTGAGAACTGAGAAGTACATCTAATTTGAACTGAAGCTTGATTGATGGGAATAAGCCTGTAGTGCTTTACATTAGCTAGTTAAAATTCAGTTATTCAGAATTTTTTTAGCTGATTTCCATGAATTTCTTCATAATTTTCTTTTGCAAATGTAGGTATTAACTCCATTACAAAGCTGTGCCTAAAGTAGGCTGCCAGATAACACCTCCCATCAAGCTTCCCTAGGCTGCATGTCAGCACTGTTTTGGAGAATTTGGCTGTAGGGGCAAATCCAGTGTACTCCTCTTAGCTATAGAGAATCTCTTTTGTAGCAAAACAGGGACTGCTCTACTGTGGAGCTGGAAATTGGTTATGCAGGAGTAATGAAGCAAGCATGGAAGAGTTGGTGAATACCAAATGGCATAGGCTTGGTATAGATGAAGAATATACGAAGTAATATACATGTACATACAATTGCTTCCACTTCCACCTGTTCATCAAGGGAAAATATTTAGCTTTCATTCTTAACAAATATTACAACACTACAGATCTCCTTTCATTGCTTCTCGGAGAAAATAGCCTTTGGAAAAAAATTTATTGCTAAAATTAGTGATGTCTTAGTAAGTTTAAAGGAGCCTATTTCTGCACTTCCTGAAAATCTGTAGCTATGAAGCTGTACTAACTAGAAAACAGACATATTGCATACTGACTGACAAATCAGAAAATAATAAGGCTAGTCAGCAAACGGCAGTACTGTACCTGCTAGTTATCAGACAGATGACCATAAATTCACTAGATTTATGCTTTAAGAGATATAACCAAAACTGGTAGAAAATACATAATCCAAACAAATAGCCCTTTTCTTCACATTTGGCCCATTATATTATCTTCAGGCTAACCCCCATGTTTTGTCAGGTCATGTTATCTCAAAACTATACTGCAGAATGTCTATCCAGAAAAAGTATTTTGTTTTTAAAGGATACTTAATTCTCTAAAAGGGTGTATTGTCAATTAACCACATATAGTTTGACATCTTGGGTAATTCACTACCCACACATATCTGAGTAATATACTATCACTGAACAGATTTAAAGTGAGAAAGACATAAAAGTAATGCAAATGGCTTTTTGAAGTCCTAAATCCATGCACAATATACAGTCTAGATTTAAGTATAAGCATACTTTTTTTTTTTTGCCCAAGTGGCTTTACTCACCAGCAAGACAATCTTTCGTGATCATATATTGCAGACCAGTCACATCAAACATGTGGCCTGATTGAATTTTTTTGCCGCCCGTGACTACATCTTAATAAATTATTTAAGTGCGACCCACACAGTTACATTGTTTATAACAGGGGTAGCCAACCCGGGGCTCTTGAGCCGCGTGCAGCTAGCAAGGGGTGTGAAGGGTAGCAAGAAAGGTTTCTACAGCCATGTTAGCAATAAGAGGGTGATCAGAGAGGGGGTGGGGCCCTTCCTGAATGAAGGAGGTAACCTAGTGACAGATGATGTGGGAAAAGCTGAAGTACTCAGTGCTTTCTTTGCCTTTGTCTTCACAGATAAGGTCAGCTCCCAGACTACTGGACTAGGCAACACAGTATGAGAAGGAGGTGAGCAGCCCTTGGTGGAGAAAGAACAGGTTAAGAACTATTTAGAAAAGCTAGACATACACAAATCCATGGGTCCGGATTTAATGCATCCGAGGGTACTGAGGGAGTTGGCCAATGCCATTGCAGAGACTTTGACCATTATCTTTGAAAACTCATGGAGATCGGGAGAGATCCTGGAAGATTGGAAAAAAGGCAAATGTAGTGACCATCTTTAAAAAAGGGAAGAAGGACAATCCAGGGAACTACAGACCTGTCAGCCTTACCTCAGTCCCCAGAAAAATCATGGAGGAGATCCTGAAGAAATCCATTTTGAAGCACTTGGAGGAGGGGAAAGTGATCAGGAATAGTCAACATGGATTCACCAAGGGCTAGTCATGCCTGACCAATATGATTAGCTTCTATGATAAGGTAACTGGCTGTGTGGATATGGGAAAGTCAGTGGATGTGATATACCTTGACTTTAGCAAAGCTTTTGATACGATCTCCCGCAATATTCTTGCCAGTAAGTTAAGGATGTATGGATTAGATAAATGGACTGTAAGTGGATGGGAAGCTGGATAGACTGTCGGGCCCAACGGGTCAATTAATGGCTCAATGTCAGGTTGGCAGTCAGTTTCTAGCAGAGTGCCCCAAGAATCGATTGTAGGGCCGTTTTTTTTCAACATCTTTATTAATGACCTGGATGAGGGGATGGATTGCACCCTCAGCAAGTTTGCATATGACACTAAGCTAGGGGTAGAGGTAGATATGTTGGAGGGCAGTCATAGGGTCCAGAGTGACCTCGAGAGATTAGAGGATTGGGCCAAAAGAAATCTGATGAGGTTCAACAAGGAGAATCTCAAGCATTGTTACAGGCTGGGGACCAAATGGCTAAGTAGCGCTTCTGCAGAAAAGGACCTGGGGATAATGGTGGATGAGAAGATGGATATGAGTCAACAGTGTGCCCTTGTAGCCAAGAATGGAATATTAGGTTGCACCAGGAGGAGCAATGCCAGCAGATCCAGAGAAGTAATTATTCTCCTTTATTTGGCTCTGGTGAGGCCACATCTGGAGTATTGCATCCAGTTCTGAAAGCCCCACACTATAGAAAGGATGTGGACTCATTGGAGGGGGTCCAGTGTAGAGCAACCAAAATGATTAGGGGGCTGGAGCACATGACTTAGGAGAAGAAGCGGAGAGATTTGGGCTTATTTAGTCTGCAGAAGAGAAAAATGAGAGGGGATTTGATATCAGCCTTCAACTTCCTGAAGGGAGGTTCCAGAGAAGGATGGAGAAAGGCTGTTCACAGTAGTGACGGATGGCAGAACAAGGAGCAATGGTCTCAAGTTACAGTGGGGGAGGTCTAGGTTGGATATTAGGAAAAACTATTTCACTAGGAAGGTGGTGAAGTACTGTAATGGGTTACATAGGGAGGTGGTGTAATCTCCATCTCTACAGATTTTTAGGTCTCGGCTTGACAAAGCCCTGGCTGGGTTGATTTAGTTGGGATTGGTCCTGCTTTGGGCAGAGGGCTGGTCATGATGATCTCCTGAGATCTCTTCCAGCCCTCTGATTCTATGTGGCTCTTTGATTAAAGAAATGTGGCTCCTGAGCCATGCGCCTGGACTGCTCACAGCTGGCTGCTCAGCGCATGCATCCCAGCACCTGCTCATGGCCAGCTGCTCTGTGCACACCCCACCACCTGGAGGGAGAAGTGCATGGCGGCAGCAGCGGCTCCGGAACCCAAGCATTAGGTTGAGGGGGGTGCCTGGCTCTGGGGGAGGGGAGGGAGATGGGGTTAGAGCAAGGAGGCTGGGGGTGCCTGGTTCTTCGGGAGGGGGAGGGCATTGGGTTAGAGCAGGGGGAGTTGCAGCACCTTAAACTCAAAGTCTTCATGGATGCAAATAACAACAATTTACACATCAAATTATTGTATTATATTCAAACAAGACCTGAAAAAATATTATAAAATATACCTAAAACATAATCTATAATAATAAATAATTATGACTTTCCTTTCTTTGGTGGCTCTGAAAGCTATCAGTTTTTGTTTGTGTGGCCCTCAGTAGGCTTTGAGTTTGACATGCCTCTTGTAGACTAATAAAAGAAAGATTTACAGAACTACAAAACAGGTTATAAGCAAGAGCAGTTTGTGGATGTTTTGGTGGTACCCAAAATGACCAGAACATGCACCCCTCATTCATTCAAGACCCCTCCCCCTCACGTGTCTGAGGCTCTGGGGAGATAATTTGCATGCAGGAGAGTGTTGAGGATGAAGGCTGTGGGATGGAGTTTTGGTGGTAGCTTTGGGCTGAGGCAAGAGATTGGGATGCAAGAGGGTGTACAGGCTCTAAGAGGGTATGTCTACACTACCCTCCTAGTTCGAACTACCTAGTTCGTGCCCCGTGTAGCTGCGCTGCACGGGGTTCGAACCAGCGGGGTTTTAAAAGTGGCGGCTCCCTGCTTATGCAAATGAAGCCCAGGAAATTCAAATCCCGGGCTTCATTTGCAAGTGCGGTATGCCTACATTACCCCGCTAGTTCAAACTAGCGGGGTAGTGTAGACATACCCAGAGAAAGTTTGGGTGCAGGGGTTGGGCTCTGGGAGGGAATGTGGGTGTGGGAGGGGGCCCTGGGAAGCATACTGCGGGCTGGGGCAGAGAGTGGGGGTGTAGGAGGGGATGAGGTGTACAGCATCTTGAAGGAAGTTTGGGGACAAGTGAGGGTGGGTACAGGAGACAGCACAGGAATATGGGGTGCTGTGTAGTACTTATCTAGGGCACCTCCCTCTGGCAGCAGCTCCTAGGCAAGCGGGATAGGGATCTCCACATGCGGCTGTCCACAGGCGCAGCACCAACAACTTCCCATTTGCCACAGGAGTGCTCAGGATGGGGGCAGTATGCAGAGATACACTGTCCTGCCTAGGAGCTGCAGGGCATCCCCAGAGGCATCCCCAGGGAACAGGAAGCCACTCTGGCCCCATTGTGCTGCTGTTTTAAATCATCTGGGAGCACAGGCAGTGGGATGCACGAGGCCATTACACAGGGCCAAAAGAGAGACTCGGCCCTGAGCTGTGGTGGAGCAGGGCCCCAGGCCAGGCATATTCCTCGTGCCCTGGATATCACGGCCCCATAGAACTCCCTACCTATGTTTATAAGAAGAAAAGACTTTCACAGAAGTTAATGTTTAACTCAGCATCTTAACAGTACATAAATATTCTGGCTAAAATACTAAGCTGGTACCCTACATGTGGAGCTGTGGGGATTTTTTATAAATATCACATTTTTCAATTAATTTTCACCCCACCACAGTCTTGGTGCTTATCAATCAAGCATTTAAACAAAGTTCATATAATACTCTGGTGTGATAAAGCAGTAGAGGCTAAAACCCAGAACTCAAAATCTACCGCCTCTGACACACAGTGATCTTTGGGAAAGTTCTAATAAAGGTACTATCTTCACCACTGTGACTTACCTCTATAAAGGGTCCAAACTGAAACCACATCTCCAAACAATCCCACATTTGGGGAAAGCCCATCTTTGTCTACAAGTGTCCCATATTATAGCATATATGTACCGTACAAAGCATATATTGACATAGCAGAAGTATATTTTCATTGAACCAGACTAAATGACACAAGAAACAAACTCTCAAGTTACTGCAACATAATTTGCTTCTGCAATAGAGCCACAGTAAACTCTGCCTCTATTCTGAAAGAGTGATAGCACCAAATTCTGGCTTGTGCATTGCCAGAAAATACCTACAGCAGAACACAAGTGGGCTACCTGAATTTTATCTTTTATAAAATATCAAATGATTGCACAAGTCTTTCTTCATTGACTGAGCTAATATGTTCCACATCTTTCTGCACCTGTGCATATTCAGAGCCCTCAATCTACACAACATATTCCAGAAACAAAAAATAAAATTCTCTCCTATGAAGGGTCAGGATTTCACCCTTTATATGTAAATGGGCTGTACCAAGTTAGTTGTGGGGAGGTTACTGACACATCTGAGCAAGGATTTGGAGCTGTTGCAGGTTCATCAAAGAACTCTAGAAAAATTATTTCCATAACTCTTAATTTTAATTAGAAGGGGGAAATTTCAAAATACAAATGATACGTTGCTACTACTTTAAGCTAATTTAAGGAATTAATTAACACCAAACATCATTTCAAGATATTTGTCCATGTTACTCCAGTAGTAATCTAACTTTATCAAGGAGGTCTCATCTGTTGAGATCAGCTATTTTAGGGAAGACGTTACGTATAACTCCCTATACCCAACCAAAAGAACCAATCTTCTCTCCATTTATATAAATTCACAGACCAAAGTCTGATCATACAAAAATATTCTTTCAGTATTTTTTCACTTGCTTTATACAGAACGGACTTCAACAAAAGAACACCAAACTAGTGAGCTACATTTCCCTTAATTTAAGGTAAAATTGTATTCCATTGTCCCAGGTGCAAGAGCTCCCATTTTGGCTAAATCCCATTACTGGTAGCATCAACCTTCTCTGGGTTGCATAATGTAACATTACTTTTATGTGCAAATCAAAGTTACCATGCAAGTTACAGTCTACTTATCGTAGGCCCAAGAGTGGAACATCAAGTCTGTTGCAGGGCAAGTTTGAGGTTAATTGGCAGAGAACTATGTGGGACATATTGTATACATATTGCCTGAAGTTTCCTGGCTCATACTAGAAGTATTAACTCAATACTTTAATAAGCACTAAATCTCTCACAGTTTTAAAATAAAGAAAAAATTGATGAGGTAAGAAACCACAAAAAAGCTAGAAATGCTCCTTTTATCTTCATTTCAATTTCTTTTGAAGTTGCCCTGTGGGGATTACGGAGGGAAAGAATTGGCTTACATTCATGCAGAAATAGGTTTCATGACTTGCAAACTTTAGACTTTAGCATACGGAATATAGAAAAAGCTTGTGGCTGAAATAGGCTTCTTTAGTTAATGGGAGTCAAACTTTGTAGTAACTTTGGGTACGTCTAAACTACATGGCTCCGTTGACGGATCCATGTAGATTAGTGTACTCGAAAAAGGGAAATGAAGTGGCGATTTAAATAATCGCTGCTTCATTTACATCAAAATGGTTGCTGCGCTGTGCCCATCAGCTGTTTGGTGGTACAGCGCAGTAGTCTGGATGCTCCACGGTCGACAAGAGAAGCCCTTGTTGACCACCCCGGTAAACCTCATTCCACAAGGCATAACAGGGCGGTCAACAAGGGCTTCCCTTTTCGACCGTGGAGCGTCCAGACTACTGCGTTGTGCCGCCAAACAGCTGATCAGCACAGCGTGGCAGCCATTTTGATGTAAATGAAGCGGCGATTATTTAAATTGCCGCTTCATTTCCCTATGTCTAGAGACCTCATCTACATGGCTCCGTCAACGGAGCCACGTAGTCTAGACATACCCTTTTAGATAATACCTAACTAAGCTTTCTGCTTTATTGCTTAAAACTTTCACTTATTTGCTATTGTCATGGGGTGGGTGTGCCTGGCCCCCTCGAAGGCAGGACATTAAGCCTTTCAGGCCGCTCAAAGTATGCTCCATCCCGTGAGTGTCTCAGTCCCTAGGATCCCAGAGCCTCTCACTACACCCCTTCATTGATACAATAGTCCAGTCTAGCAGCCAGTCAGTAAAACACCCCTTTTGAAAGGGTAGGCCGACCAGAGTCAGTAATTGTCTACTTCCCTCAGTGCATTGCAGTCTAATGGCCAGAGTCACTTTTCACTCGCTTCCCTCAGGACAGTGAGGCGCCAGAGTCATTAGTAAACCCCCTGTTCACAGGGCACTAGGGCACAGCAGCCAGAGTCAATAATCAGAACTGTAGTGCCCCCTTGGGAGTTAATAAGGGTGGGGTAAGGAAAGCTGGATCCACCGTCTCCGCTGAGTCCCTGCCCAGGACCCTGTTAGTGATGAGCATGTTCCACCACTAGCTCAGCAGGGAATCCACTCAAACCACGTTGAGATATCAGAAATTTAACTCCCCACCCTGGGCTACTTCCTACCAATCTCACAGCAGTCAGCTTCTCCAGTTTCCACCAGGCTAAAGGTTTCTCTGGACTTTCCCTAGTGACTTGTCTCCATGGTCTGGTCTGTCTGTCACTCTTCCTCCAGAGCTCAGGCTGTATCTCCTTCCTCTGTGGTGGTCAGCCCTAACTTAGCTTCTCCACTGGCCTTTATTCTTGTCCTCCAGATGGAGCATGCCCAGCAGGACTGTGGGGGTGGGGCTCTCAGCCAGGTAGCCCTGGTTAACTCTTTCAGACCCAGCATGAGGTTGGTACACCCCATCACAGCTATGTAGATAAAAGGAAGGGAGAATCTGTAAAGCTGAGGGTCTTCTGGCTCCTATCCCATTCCTATATACTTTCTGCCTTTTAGTACACAGGGAGTTTCAGTGTAGCAGGTTTCCAAGTCTCCTCCTAATCCTTTGTTTTGCACAGGTGCTGGTGGAGGGCAACGTATATGGTAGGGATGTGAAAGGTTAACCAGTTAATCGACTAACAGGTAAGCATCACCTGAATGGTTGAGGCTTACTGGTTCCGGTTAACCGGTAGGGGCTGAAGCAGCTCCCCGCCTGTCCAGGCCTAGCCTGCTTCCTCAGCGCAACTTACATACTGACTCCACAGCGAAACCTCCTCCCCAGGGCCAGCAGTCTTGCCAGCTCTGCTCCCAGGAAGCAGCGAAGCCTTCTTCCTGGGAGTGGGGCCAGCAGCCCTTGCCGGCTTCTGGGGAGAAGGCTTTGCTGCGGGCTCTGCAGTATAAAACTTAACTTTAAGCTTTATAGTGCAAAGCCTGCAGTGTGTAACTGCTGGGAATTTTAGCTGTTACATGCTTACTTTTTTAAACAAATTTTTACATCCCTAGTACTTTGTGACAGGGGAGAAGTGGCATAAAAGCCCTGCCAGACTCAGTTATTAGGTCTGGATCCAATGCCTGCTATGGTCAGTGAGAGGATTTTCACTGAAAAATGGGCATTAGATCAGTCCCTTAGAGTCAACTTCCTCCTGACTAAAGTCGAAGAGAGAGATTGGTTGGATATATCTTCCGTTAGCTCCTATGAACGAGAGATTTACCAGGCAATTCTACATATAATGCATTGTCTTCCTATGCACACCTCAGAATGCATTTCAATTTGAACAAAATACAAAGGAGGAAAAATATCTCAGAAATAATTGCCAGCATATATAAGCAGAAATATAGTCTAGAACAGCAAGTGAAATAAATATATTAACCTCATAAATAATCCTCTTTATTCGTGTTATGCTTTATTCGACCAGCACCCAGTGACAAAGGGATTAAATTCAGGTAGTTAGCAAAGGTGTTGGCCAGGGAGCTGGGAGAACCAGTCAAGATAGAAGGATGAAATTTAAATTGGATATAAATTCCTTGCCTGCTTTCTTTATGTAGGAGAAAAACCAGGAGTTGGAAGACACAGAATGATGTAAACCCAGGCAGGACTACCATGTCTCCAATGAATCTGAGGCATGGGAGTGGACTGAACAAAGAGAAAATTGAAAATAAGTAAAGGGAAAAGTGAATCTAGTCGTTCAGGGTAATTTTTCTTTATTTTGTGGTTTGGTTCAAACTTCTCTATTTGAATCTATCCCTCCCCTCCCCATTTACCATCTACCATTGTGCCCAGACACTTTTCTCTGTGTTTTAATTTGTTTTGCTTAGTTGCTCTGTAACATCTAGCAACCAAGTATGTTTCATCAAGTTTTTTTTTTTTGTAAGAAAAAAATCACTTTTTAAAGGTGATGATTTGATACTTGTATCTTGGAAGATCTTTTTGTCTGTGTGTATCTGCATGCCTCAGACAGGGGGTCAGCTAATAGAGACTGCAGCTTGTTTTCCTCTTTTCTTTTTTCAAGCTCTTTTAGGGCAAAAGAGTTTGGGATACCCCTGGGGTGGGTTCAAGTGTTCACCCCTGATTTTTTAGGGATAAAAATTTGATGGTGGCAGCGATTCCCCAAAATCTGTGTATTGTGATTCTGGGAATTAGTTTTTGCAGCCAGTGCCTGTAGAGGCAAAGGGTTTTTTTTTCTTTTGAGCTCTTTAAGGGCCCCCATCTTCTGCACTTGGAGTGCCAGAGTGAGGAATAGCCCTGACAGAGCCAAAGACTGCTATTATGCTTAAGAATGAGCAGGAGTACCAAATGAAACTGTGAAGACAAGATGCATATAAAAATATAAAGAAGAAAGATTGAAAATGTTTTTAAAAGATATTTAGTCTAATTGCTGAATTGACATCAGCTGCCTCAACACAAAAAGCCACCAAATAAATCCATGTGCAGAAAAAGCATCCATAGCCATGATTTTCAAGCTGTGACCATTTAAATGGGGGTCCGGAAAGGCAATACAATAGTGACAGGGGTTTGGCCAAAGCAGGCATTGTCCTTTAAACATGGTTTTTCCCCTTTGTCCTTGGAGCCTGAAAATCTAAATAAAGGGTCTGACCAAAGCAGGTTTTGTATTTTTTAATATATAAATATGCTCTTTCCCTTCATCCTTGCAGCTTTGAAAGAATGGTGTCTTTGGGGTTTTTTTGTTTTTGTTTTTTCTTTCTTGTTCTTACTTTCAGGGTCACATCCTTTGTAATCTCTGTAACCTGCTAATTCAAAAAGTATGTAATGGAAAAAATGCTAATCTAACTAAAAATCCTGTAAACAGTAAACTGGGGTGGGTATAATAATATTCATTACCTGCCTATTAACATTTATTATATAGGAGTTAATATTACTAAATAAGAATTTAGAGGAAGTAGTAATAAACTTGCCATGGGATGAGAGGGGATGTCCTTTCGTGGATTGATAATTGGTTACAAGACAGGAAACAAAGCATAGGAATAAATGGTAAGTTTTCTGAGTGGAGAGTGGTAACTAGTGGGGTCCTCTAAGTGTCTGTCCTGGGACCAATCCTATTCAACTCATTTATAAATGATCTAGAGGAAGGAGTAAACAGTGAGGTGGCAAAATTTGCAAATGATACCAAACTGCTCAAGTTAGTTAAGACCAAAGGAGACTGTGAAGAACTTCAAAAAGATCTCACCAAACTAAGGCTACGTCTACACAGCTTCCCTCTTCTGCTAAAGCCTATGCAAATGAAGCATGGATTAGCATATTGCTGTGCTTCATTTGCATAATTAATTAGGAGCCATTTTTTAACAAGAGGTTTTTGCGCAAAAAGGTGTGGTCTACAGAGCACCTTTTTGCACAAAAAACCCCTCTTGTGCAAAAGCCGTTCTTCCTGAAAAAATGAGGAAGAACGGCTCTTGCGCAAAAACCTCTTGCACAAAAACGGCTCCTGATTAATTATGCAAATGAAGCATGGCAATATGCCAATCCACGCTTCATTTGCATAGAAAAGAGGAGATTAAGGGGGGAATATGATAGAGGCCTATAAAATCATGGCTGGTGTGGAAAAAGTGAATAAAGAAAAGGTATTTACTTATTCCCACAATAAAAGAACTAGGGGTCACCAAATGAAATTAATAGGCAGCAGGCTTAAAACAAACAAAAGGAAGTTTTTCTTACTCAGTGTACAGTCAAACTGTGGAACTCCTTGCCAGAGGATGCAGTGAAGGCTAGAACTTTAACGGGGCTCAAAAAAGAGCTAGATAGATTCATGGAGGTTAGGTCTATCAATGGCTATTAGCCAGGATAGGTAAATAAGAACAGTCGTACTGGGTCAGACCAAAGGTCCATCTAGCCCAGTATCCTGTCTACCGACAGTGGCCAGCACCAGGTGCCCCGGAGAGGGTGGACCGAAGACAATGATTAAGCGATTTGTCTCCTGCCATCCCTCTCCAGCCTCTGACAAACAGAGGCCAAGGACACCATTTTATCCCCTGGCTAATAGCCTTTTATGGACCTAACCTCCATGAAATTATCTAGCTTCTTTTTAAACTATATTATAGTCCTAGCCTTCACAGCCTCCTCTGGCAAGGAGTTCCACAGGTTGACTACACGCTGTGTGAAGAAGAACTTTCTTTTATTACTTTTAAACCTGCTCCCTATTAATTTCATTTGGTGTCCTCTAGTTCTTCTATTTAGGGAACTAATAAATAACTTTTCTTTATCGGCCCTCTCCACACCACTCATGATTTTATATACCTCTATCATATCCCCCCTCAGTCTCCTCTTTTCTAAACTGAAAAGTCCCAGTCACTTTAACCTCTCCTCATATGGGACCCATTCCAAACCCCTAATCATTTTAGTTGCCCTTTTCTGAACCCTTTCCAAGGCCAAAATATCTTTTTTGAGGTGAGGAGACCACATCTGTACACAGTATTCAAGATGTGGGCGTACCATAGTTTTATACAGGGGCAGTAAGATATTCTGGGTCTTATTTTCTATCCCTTTCCTAATAATTCCTAGCATCCTATTTGCCGTTTTGACCACCGCTGCACACTGTGTGGAAGTTTTCAGAGAACTGTCCACAATAACTCCAAGATCTCTTTCCTGATTTGTCGTAGCCAAATTAGCCCCCATCATACTGTACGTATAGCTGGGGTTATTTCTCCCAATGTGGATTACTTTACACTTATCCACATTAAATTTAATTTGCCATTTTGTTGCCCAATCACTCAGTTTGGTGAGATCTTCTTGGAGTCCCTCACAGTCTGTTTCTGTCTTGACTATCCTAAACAGTTTTGTATCATCCGCAAACTTTACTACCTCACTGCTTACCCCTTTCTCCAGATCATTTATGAATAAGTTGAAAAGGATTGGTCCCAGGACTGACCCTTGGGGGACACCACTAGTTACCCCTCTCCAATCTGAAAATTTACCATTTATCCCTACCCTTTGTTTCCTGTCTTTTAACCAGTTCTCAATCCAAGACGTTAGTTCGAATTAACTTTCATAGGCGCTACACTAGCGCTCCGCTAGTTCGAACTTAATTCGAACTAGCGGAGCGCTTAGTTCGAACTAGGTAAACCTCATTGCACGAGGACTAAGCCTAGTTCGAACTTACTAGTTCGAATTAAGGGCTGTGTAGCCCCTTAATTCGAACTAGTGGGAGGCTAGCCCTCCCCGGCTTTCCCTGGTGGCCACTCTGGGCACCACCAGGGAAACTCGTATGCCCCCCTCCCGGTCCCGGAGCCCTTAAAGGGGCACGGGCTGGCTACGGTGCCCGTGCCATGTGCAAGCCTGCCAGCACCCAGCCAGAAGACCCTGTACCTGGCACGGCATGAGCCAGCCACCCGCTGCCACCCAGCCCTCCCCCTCTTCCCGGGACCAGGCTGGAGGCTCCCGGGAGCCTGACTGGGGCCACAAGAGGCGGGCGCCTGCCTGGTCTAGTGCAGACATCGTGGATCTCATCGAGGTTTGGGAGGAAGCCTCCAACGTCCACGACCTCCACACTAGGCACAGGAAAGTGGCCGTCTAGGGCAGGAGAGCTGCCAGCTGGGCCACCCAGGAACAGGCTTGCATGAAAATCAAGGTGGTCGAGTGAGACCCCAACCCTGAGCCCTGATCTTAGAACATAAAAACATAAGAATGGCCGTACTGGGTCAGACCAAAGGTCCATCTATCCCAGTAGCCTGTCTGCCAACAGCGGCCAACACTAGATACCCTGGGGGGGATGGACCGAAGACAATGACCAAGCTATTTGTCTCATGCCATCCATCTCCAACCTTCCACAAACAGAGGCCAGAGACACCATTTCTACCCCCTGGCTAATACCACTCCATGGACCCAACCTTCATGAATTTATCTGACTTCTCTTTAAACTCTGTTCTAGTTCTAGCCTTCACAGCCTCCTGTGGCAAGAAGTTTCACAGGTTGACTATTTGCTTTGTGAAGAACAACTTTCTGTTATTAGTTTGAAGCCTGCTACCCATTCATTTCATTTGGTGTCCTCTAGTCCTTCTATTATGGGAACTAGTGAAGAACTTTTCTTTATGCACCCTCTCCACACCACTCATGCTTTTATAGACCTCGATCAACCCCCCCCCCCCCAGTCTCCTCTTTTCTAAGCTGAAAAGTCCCAGTCTCTTTAGCCTCTCTTCATATGGGACCTGTTCCAAACCCCTGATCATTTTAGTTGCCCTCCCCTCCCCCACCTCCTTTTCCCAGTCTCCGAGTTTTGTTCAATAAAGAGAGTTTCTATTTTTGAACACACGTGTCCTTTATTTTGTACATCTGGAAGGGGGGCTAGGGAGGGGTAAGTGGAAGGAGGTGAGGGAGGAATGGGGTATGAGCCCTCAATGGGGAGCGCTGGGGTGGCTGTGCGGGCTCCTCGGGGTGGAAGCTCTCCTGCAGCCCCCCGATTGACTCCCCTCCCCCCCGGATGGCAGCCTGCGGCAAGTGCAGCCGGGCTGATGGGCGAGTGCTGTGATGTGCTGAGTGTGGGCATTCAGGGCACTCCAAGCCAGGACTGCTTTGCTGTCCCTCATCGAGTTAGACAAGCAAGCAGGGAACCCCCGAGAACTGTCTGTCCGGGGTGGGGGGCTGGGTCCCTTTAAGCACAGCCCTCAGCTAGCCTGAGACAGCAGCTCCACGCTCTAAGTCCTAACCTGATGCCCTGCCAACACTGGTTCCGGCCAGCCTTAACTTCAGTTCAGGGTCCAATCAATGTGAACATGCTAGTTCGAATTAGCAAAACGCTAATTCGAACTAGTTTTTAGGTCTAGATGCACTAGTTCGAATTAGCTTAGTTTGAATTAACTAATTCGAATTAAGTTAGTTCGAATTAGTGCTGTAGTGTAGACATACCCTAACAGATTAGTAAGACAGGATTTCCCTTTACAGAAACCATGTTGACTTTTGTCCAACAAATTATGTTCTTCTACATGCTTCACAATTTTATTCTTTACTATTGTTTCTACTAATTTGCCCGGTACTGAAGTTAGACTTACCGGTCTGTAATTGCCAGGATCGCCTCTAGAGCCCTTTTTAAATATTGGTGTCACATTGGCTACCTTCCAGTCATTAGGTACGGAAGCCAATTTAAAGGATAGGTTACAAACCACAGATAATAGCTCAGCAATTTCCCATTTGAGTTCTTTTAGAACCCTTGGATGAATGCCATCCAGTCCTGGAGATTTGTTAACATTAAGTTTTTCTATTTGTTCCAAAACCTCTCTAATGACACTTCCATCCGGGACAGTTCCTCAGATTCATCACCCACAAAGGATGGTGCAGATTCGGGAATCTCCCCAACGTCCTCAGCCGTGAAGACTGAAGCAAAGAAATCATTTAGTTTTTCTGCAATGGCTTTATCGTCCTTGACTGCTCCTTTTATAGCTCGATCATCTAGGGGACCCACAGGATTTTTAGCAGGCCTCCTGCTTCTAATGTACTTAAAAAACATTTTGTTATTTCTTTTTGAGTTTTTGGCTAGCTGTTCCTCAAAATCTTTTTTTGCTTTTCTTATTACATTTTTACACTTGATTTGACAGTGTTTATGTTCCTTTCTATTTATCTCACTAGGATTGGACTTTCACTTCTTAAAAGATACCTTTTTGTCCCTCACTGCTTCTTTTACATGGTGGTTAAGCCACGGTGACTCTTTTTTAGGTCTCTTGCTATGTTTTTTAATTTGGGGTATACATTTAAGTTGGGCCTCTATTATGGTGTCTTTAAAAAGTTTCCATGCAGCTTTCAGGGATTTGGCTCTAGCCACTGTGCCTTTTAATTTCTGTTTAACTAACCTCCTCATTTTTGTGTAATTCCCCTTTCTGAAATTAAATGCCAGGGTGCTGGACTGCTGCCACCACAGGAATGTTAAATGTTATTATATTATGGTCACTATTCCCAAGCAGTCCAGGTAGGAATGGTATCCCTAGCCTCTGTTCTCTGGAGGTGGGTGACAGGGGAGGGATCACGTGAGGATTACCTGTTGTGATCCCTCCCTCTGGGGCATCTGGTATAGGCCACTGTCAGCAGACAGGATACTGGGTTAGATGGACCTTTAGTGTGACCCAGTATGGCCGTTCTTATGTTTTTATGTAAACATGTAAATTAATATACTAAAATGAATAAAAAAAGAGTAACTAGTGCCAAATCATTGCTCACTCAAAACGTTGTGTTGGGGTCCAAGGTAAAATAAGTACCTGCAATAAAAAGGTCCGTTTACTCCATCAACTCCTGAGTCTCCTGTTTCTTCTCTAACACTTTCTAAGAGTGATGAGTGAGATTTTAAATAGACTTCCAAGATATGTTGCAAATTGCTTAATTATGAAAGTGAAATACTCTAAAAACCTACTTAAAATTAACCTCAAAAGACTGACTCTCTCAGCAAAGAAGTGGGACTTAGCAAGTCTGCTCTGAACATGCAGATACCGCAGCCCAGCATTACCCACAACATGGCAGGAAACAAGAAATGAAAAGAAAAGATTCTGTAAAAAAAGACAAACATGCAGAATAATTAATGCAGGTCAAAGTGAAAACTCTCTGCCATTCAGCCATAGTCCCATGGGAGATTAGCTAAACAACAGGAGCAAGCTCCCGCCCTGTTAAGAAGTGTGAATTATTCTACTGAAACAGCCATGTTCCATGTCAGCCCCTACTGTATAAAGATTTTCCCATCCTTAAACTCCTGTTTGCAGGAATAGTCAGATGATATATCAAACTTATGAGTTAAAGAAAAGAAACCACAGGCATATGACTGTTAAAGACATCCAGGAGATCATTATAAAGACTAAAATCATCAATCAATAAGCATAAATATGAAAAGATATCTTGATCCACTCATCTTTTTTAATATATGAAGGCAAAGCCACTGACAACAATCTCCATTAAGAAAACTTTTACTATGAGCAATACACACTCCAGATAACAAGAAATATTTAATATTAAATATCAAGAGGTCCTTCTTCCACATCCTTAACTAAATGTTTCCAGGGCACTCAGTCACCATGCCAATGAGGACCATGTCTATGACTAGAATAATGGATGGATATTTAGATGGAGAAATAGAGGCACGGATGCAGAAAATATCCAGATAGACTGAAAGATAGATTGAGCAATGGAAGTAGCAGATATACCTGGCAGAATAGCTCCTGTTAGCACAAACCACCAGGTCTCCCTACCCCTTTAAGAGGGACGTTTGACTTCCAAATTCCATTCTACCCCAATCTCCTCCCACAAGAATAACATTTGAAGGAAAACTCCATGAGGTGAACCTCAACTTTTCCTTTTCACCTAATCACTCCCGAAGATTTTCTTTATATTCAGTAACAAGGAAAAATCCCCAAAGACCCATCTGCTCCTAGATAGCAGCTAGCAATTGTAAAATGAAAGACGATTGTGTCAGATACCTGCATGTTTTTGTGTCACTGCAAGCTGCTTTACTCTGTGGGAGATCCAAGAAGTTTCTTGTTACAGCCAAAATCAATATTACTGTATCTGTACATAGCAAATTTCAGCCAAGAAAACAGTAGAAAACCTGAATGCAGTTTTATTTCTCATGCTACACAGTTGATGTCTTGTATTCACTGATACAGGAGCCCAGAGAATTATATGTTGTGGTTGAAACTCTAGAAGGGCTAGGTAACTTTACAAGTAGGCTTGTCGGGTGTCCAGTTTTCAAACAAAACTTCTAGCCGAAAAGGGAGCCTGGCAGCTCCAGTCAGCACTGCTGACTGTGCCATTAAAAGTTTGGTTGGCATGGGGCTGTCAGGTTCATTACCTGGCTCCACACAACTCCCCAGAAGCAGCAATGTATCCCTTGGCTTCTAGGTAGAGGAACTGTCACAAGAGCTCCATGTGCTGCCCTATTCCACAGCTCCCATTGGACAGAAACTGTACCAATGGGAGCTGCAGCGGCAGTGCCTGTGAATGGAGGCATCTGCCTAGGAGCCAAAGTACGTGTCACTGCTTCCAGGGAGGTGTCCAAGGTGAACACCAAACAGAACTCACACCCCTCTTCCCTTCCTGCACCCCAAACCCCAGCCCTGAGCCCCCTCTCCCATCCTAACTCCCTTCCAGAGCCCAAACCCCTTCCTGCACCCCAATCTCCTGCCCCACCTCAGAAACCCCTCCTATACCTCAAATCCCTCATTCTTGGTCCCACCCAACAGCCTGTACCCCATACTTCTGCCCCAGACCGGATCCCCCTCCCGAATCTTGAACCCCTCATTTCTGGACCCACCCAGAATCCAAACTCCCAGCCCAGAGCCCATATCCCCTCCCATACCCCAACTCCCTGCCTCAGCCTGGACCCACCTCCCACACTCCAAATCCCTCGGCCCCAGCCTAGAGCCTCTCCTTACACCACAAACCGCTCATCCCCAGCTCCAGTCCAGAGTCTGTTCCCAACATGCAAAGTGATACTCCTTCCAATAATTGGATCCTCTGCCTCTGCCCAGACCCCCTCCCACATACCAAACCCCTCAGCCACACCCCACCTCCAGCCTGGCCCCTCCTCCTGTACTCCAAACCCCTCAGCCCCATCCCAGAGCCCATACCCCCAGCCGAAGTCCTCATGCCTGCCGTACCTTAACTCTTTTCCCTAGCCCAGTGAAAATGAGTGAGTGAGGATAGTGAAGAGCAAGTGACAGAAGGGAGATGGAGAGAGTGGTGGCCAGAGCTTTGGAGAAGGAGTGGGGCAGAGTGTCTGGTGCAATAGCAAAGTTGGCAACCCCATTTATGAGCCATAACAATGCCATTAGTTTGTCTAGACTTATTACTGCTAGGAGCACTATTATGGAACGCAGGGGAAGGAGCTGTTAAAGGGTTAATGCAGACATGTATATTAGTAGCATTAATTATTGAGCTGTAAACAAATTCTTATGGGGAAGATAGGGAAAAAGAGCCCAAATGCTGGCTACACAGGAGGAGCAAACATCTTCCTTTCTTCTTCTTGCTGTCATCTGAAAGTATAGAAATGTGGGGAGTTTTACTTTGGAGCTGAATTTTCTGTAGACCCAGGAGAAGACATGTGTCTCTTAGCAGCAAGGATCCATTTTAGGTCACTTGAGGAAGCAATTGGGAACCTGGCATGTTCTGCTATTTAGTCAGTAGCATCACCTGTTGTCAGGGATACAGTAATGCACAAAGACAGAACAGTGTTGCTCCCCATTCCAGAATTGAAAACTAACCACAATTAATTGGTTTGTTCTTAATCTGGAGCCTGTGGGAAGGAAGTGGGGGTTTTTTCTTGTTTTTTTCTTTTGGGTGACCGTTGGTCATGACCCCACTTCCTCCTGCCAGAGAAATAAGATGGAAAAGCAAGGGAAAGCATGTGTATGCAGCAAAGAAGAACAAAAAGGGAGAAAGAAATTGCAAGGAGATATGGAAGAGGCTGGCTGGATTAAGTAAAGGGGGATGGTTATGTGGAACCAATGGATTCTACAAAAGTGTCCAGACCCAGGAATACAGTCCAGTTTACTACTTATAGCAAGTTAAATCTCACTTGAAAGGTTTACTTAGGTGTGGTTTTGTCTCTAAAAGTGAAAGGTGATTGTTTAAAACAACTGTTTTTACTATAGAATTAAAAAATCATTTTAAAAATGTATCTGTGTAACCACTAAAAATCGTAGCAGTTACATGCTCTGCAGGCTCTGCAGTATAATGCTTTCTGTATACGCTTTATACTTTAGAGCCCAGGAATGGGGCGACAAACACCGACTCCTGACTGCTAACTCCACTTCCAGGGAGCCGGCTTTGCTGCAGGCTTTGTAGTACAAAAGTTATACTAACTCCTGTTTAAATTGTTACACTTTTACATCCCTAGTTTTTTCCAGAACTCTGTAAGTCAAATTCATGCACTTTTAATGGGGTTTAAATTACAAATGGAACCCTGATTTCTGTCTACTCTTCCTTCCTTCACAGCTTCTATGAGTCTACAACCCATAACTCCCACACTACAACTGTTGTGAGGCAGGGGCCTTAGCACTCCCACTCCATCCTCTCAACAGAAGGGGGGATGAGAGGATCAGCTTCATGGCATATCTCCTAATTCCACCACCGACCCAGTGACTAGGGCAGGGCCATTTGATCCTGCCCGCCCTGCTGCTCCTCCACCCCCAGGCAAATCAAGACCTGAAGGCAGGGGAGTGCACTGAGTCATTCACTGTTCGAAGTAGCTGGTGGCTTTCTCCCTCCCTGACAGGGTGCGCAGTGCTTACAGGGAACCACCAGCCATTTTGAACAGTGAATGACTTTGTGCACTCTCCTACTCTGAGGCCCTGACTGGCCTGGGGCTGAGGGAATGTGCAGAGGCACATGTCACCTACAGGGAACCGCCCCTTCCACCCGAGGCCATGCCCCTCAGGGGAAGAGATGGCCCACAACCATGAATCAAAGCTCATAAAATAGTTTTCCTGAAAAAATGATTGTTCACCCCTGGATTAAGGGCATGAAGGTAGCACCCCATAGTTAGGCTCCATGTTCCTCATAGTAGAACTGCACAAGTTTCAGTGCAAAAAGCACCATGGGCAAGGAAACCAAGTCCAGGACAGCACATGCCAAGTGGACACTGGCGGAGTTCCATGATCTAATGCATGCCCTACACTCCCTGTGGTGCCAACATCCCAGTGCCAAGTATGGGGTCTAAAGCATCGGGTAAGCAGGCTCCTGTGGTCCCTTGAGATGCTATGAATGCTTGAGGGACACCACTGGGACAGTAATGCCTGGTGCCAAGACACAGATCTGGACATGTACAAATGGGTACAGAGACCAGAGCTACTCAGTGCCAGTGAATAGCGGCACTGAGGGGAGAAGAGTCCCGGAGAGGGCGAGTAGCATCTGGTGCAGTGAGAACCATATGAGGAGTCACTTTCTCTATAATACTGCTCTGGCTGCAGAGTGTGTGCGCCTCCAAAGACTCGTACAGACCCATTGAGGCTTCAAGGGGCACTCCTGTCCTGGTGTACTAGTGATCACAAGCATCGTGTGCTTGGCAACCAAGTTGTAACTGGTGGTTTCCCCCTGTGCCTGGGCTCAGCTGGCCCCATTGACAATGGTACCAGCATGGTAAGAATGTTCTGTGCCACTTGGTAGGCCTCTGGCATGGGTAGGGGCTGTATGTGCACTGCGGTCAGTGGCAACTGGGTGGATTGGTGCAATCCACCTGGGCCGGGAAATTGTCTTTGGAATGTTCCGATGAACAGTACCCTTTTTTGGCCTTTTCCTTTTGAGCTGGAGAACCATCTTTGGCAGCCTTCTTAGTCTTCTTAGGCTGGGTGATTGAAGATGCCTGATGCCATGTTGACAGCACTGGATGGGGACTTTGTACCAAGGTCGAAGTACTGAGCACTAAGTCCGAATGCAGATCTTGTGGTGCTAAAGAAGAACCCATGAGCAGCACCCTTAATTAAATGCCCCTCTCTCTTGGGGTACGTCTAAACTACATGGCTCCGTTGACGGAGCCATGTAGATTTGTTGTTTTGGCAAAGTCAAATAAAGCCGCGATTTAAATGATCGCGGCTTCATTTAAATTTACATGGCTGCCGTGCTGAGCCGACAAACAGCTGATTAGCTGTTTGTCCACTCAGCACGCTAGTCTGGACGCTCCCCTGTCGACATCAAAGCCCTTTGTCGGCAGCCCCGGTAAACCTCATCCCACGAGGAATAACGGGGCTGCTGACAAAGGGCTTTGATGTCGGCAGGGGAGCGTCCAGACTAGCGCGCTGAGCGGACAAACAGCTAATCAGCTGTTTGTCGGCTCAGCGCGGCAGCCATGTAAATTTAAATGAAGCCGCAATCATTTAAATCACGACTTCATTTGACTTTGCCTATGTGTCTAATCTACATGCCTCTGAAGACAGAGGCATGTAGTCTAGACACAGCCTTAATGTCCTAGGGCCAAAATAAATGCAAAACTTGCAATTGGAGGAAATGTGGGGTTCACCCAAGCAAGAAAGCCAGTCAGCATGCGGGTTTCTAACTGGGGATATGTCTACACTACCATCCTAGTTTGAACTAGGGTGGTAATGTAGGCAACCGGAGTTGCAAATGAAGCCCGGGATTTGAATTTCCCGGGCTTCATTTGCATCTTGCCGGGCGCCACCATTTTTAAATGTCTGCTAATGCGGACTCCGTGCCGCACGGCTACACGCGGCACAGAGTCCGCACTAGCGGACATTTAAAAATGGCGGTGCCTGGCAAGATGCAAATGAAGCCCAGGAAATTCAAATCCCGGGCTTCATTTGCAACTCCAGTTGCCTACATTACCACCCTAGTTCGAACTATGGTGGTAGTGTAGACATACCCTGGCATAGGCCTACAGCATGCAGCACAGACTTTAATGCTGGGGAAATGGGGCCTAGGGGGACTAGACTCCTTTCTGAAGAGTGGCATTAACTACTCTATTAACACTAAAGGTAACCATTTACAATCAAATAGAGGGAATAACAAACGCTACAGCTAAGGCTGGAGCAGAGTGTTCCAAGCACTGTTACAGGCCTCAAAAAAGAACTGAGGAGGGAAGGGTCTGGGAGTGCCCTATGTAGCACAGTATGTGCGCGCCACTCCAGGGGACATTGAGACCTGAGTCCCTATGGATATTGCTGAAGGAAAATCATCCAGCACCAGTGCATGTGGCAAGCATACACACCTATGTTGAATGGAGATGAGCAAGCACTCAAAGAAGAAACCAAATTAAAAAATATATAACTGTACTAATAATGTTAAACTATTAACTCATAAAATCATATAGTGTATTTTACAAGGAATGAGCTGCTAGGCTGACAACAATCCCATCATCAAAACATCCCTCGCTATCATGCCATCTAGACAGCAGGCTATCTGTAATGCAGATATGCAACAGAATAAATCAGTCCAACACCTACACATCGCTTTCCAAGCTCTAATGTAATTCTCCTAAAACTTAAGGAATCATTGCCACACTGGGATACTGTATACGATGAAATATCTAATTGTCAGGTAACTCCCTGAGTCTGCTGTCTAAAGTACCTGGTAATATTAATATTCTCTATCTTTTCTTAAAGATTTCAGCATTCTGCATCCACAACATTGATGAGATCTAAGAAGCAATTCAGTGCCACAAAAAAATCTCTTCTATCTCCTCTCTGTCAGCATAAATCAGATCTATCCTAGATCATACAAATGAGCAATCCCTATAAAAGAATGGGTTGAGGGTCTGGCACCTTCCTTCTCTGTGTGGGTTCTGGTGTACAGCAACAGCATACACTTAGGGTGTGTCTAGACTACAGGGTTTTGTCGACAAAACTGGACTTTTGTTAACAAAACTATACCTGCGTCTACACTGCTGCTGAGTTCTGTTGACATAACGTCGACAGAACTCAGCAGTTTAGCTGACAGCTGTAAAACTCATTTTACGAGGAATAGCACCTTTTGTCAACGGAATTCTGTTGACAGAAGGCGTTATTGCATCTACACTGTCCTTTGCGTCTACACTGTCATGTCGACAAAGCGGCTTGCTTTGTCAACAGAACTGGATGTAGTCTAGACGCTCTTTGTCAACAGAAGCTTTGTCGACAGTATCTGTCAATAGTAAAGGAAAAGGACACAAGAAGATGGAGATCGGGGAAAATATTATTGATGTTCATATAGTAATGAACAAAATAAATCTAATGTCACATTACAGTTGTATAATAAACTGCCATGTTAACATATTGTGACCAAAGGCTTAAAATGAATGAAGAGCCAGGAGGACAGCAAAATTGCTAGGCCCCTGGGAAATGGGGGGTGGACAGCTCCGTGCTCCCAGAAGGGACAGGGCCTCTGATGGAAGTGGCAAGGCTGGGGCAACCAGGTCCTCAGCTCAGTACTGGCTGGACCCCTTCACCCCTTAGACACCACATGCAGTGTGCCACCCAGGGCTCTATTTAAAGGGCCCAGAGCACCAGCCACCTCTGCTGCCACAGTAGCTGCTGTAGCTACTTGGAGCCCTAAGCCCTTTTAAATCACCAGGCCCCAGGGCAGTTGCCCCCTTGTGACCCCATTGGTGGGCCTGATTAAGGGTTAAATATCTCATTATCAATACAAAAGAAAAATGGTACAATTAACTTATCAGGTAAAAAGCTACTAATCACTGTAAAGTTTTATATACATAAGCTTAGGGTTATAACTCTATTGTGCAGTCAGTAGCAAACCAGTATGTATTTCACTTGGAGCAAAGCCTATTTTTGTTTGACTGGGGAATGCAGACCTCATAGGCTAATAATATTTTTAATTCCAACAAAACCTAATTGTTCTTAAGTCAGGGAAAATGGTGCTGTTGTACAAAGCACAGTTCCTATGTTAGAACTGCTGGTATTGATTAATATTTCATATTTCTACGTAGCACCATTGGAATGCTTGGGTAATGATGGACCAAGTATCTAAAGAGAATTTTTTCAGGTGGATAGCTATAGGATAATGCTTTGTTTGATTTTGTGCCAAGATATGTTTATCTATTATATGCAGCAGTTTTTGCCATAGCATGAAGTGTTGGCTGTTGGGTCACTATTGCCACCAAAGATAATGTGATTATTGATTGACCTTGACCTAAGTATTCTGACAAAGCTAGGTAAACCCCTTTATTTTCTCCAGCCAGTCTTTTCACCAAGTGCAAATCATAGAATCATAGAATACTAAGACTGGAAAGGACATTGAGAGGTCATCGAGTCCAGTTCTCTGCTCTCGTCGCAGGACCCAGTACTGATCATCCATGATAGTCTAACCTGCTCTTAAATATCTCCAGAGACGGAGATTCCACAACCTCCCTAGGCAATTTATTCCAGTGTTTAACCACCCTGACAGTTAGGAACTTGTTCCTAATGTCCAACCTAAACCTCCCCTGCTGCAGTTTAAGCCCATTGCTTCTTGTTCTATCCTCAGAGGCCAGGAAGAACAAGTTTGAACTAGCGGAATAATGTAGGCATACCGCACTTGCAAATGAAGCCCGAGATTTGAATTTCCTGGGCTTCATTTGCATAAGCGGGGAGCCGCCATTTTTAAAACCCCGCTGGTTCGAACCCCGTGCAGCGCGGCTACACGGGACACGAACTAGGTAGTTCGAACTAGGCTTCCTAGTTCGAACTACCGTTACTCCTCGTGAAATGTAACGTGGAGAGCTTCCAGAGGGCGATGGCCACACGCTTCTGGAGGGGGATGGCGGGCCACATGCGAGAGCCGCTCGCAGAGCTCCAGGAAGGTGTCCCTCTTCATCCTGAAATTCTGGGTCCACTGTCGGTCTTCCTAGCGCTCCAGGACGATGCGGTTCCACCAGTCGCTGGTGGTGTCCAGACGCCAGATGCGGCGGGGCACGCCGGTATCCGGGCGCCACCGCGGCTCCTCCATGGCCCCCAGGGCGGCCAGGCGGAGAGGCAGGGGGCTGACGTGCACCAGGTGGTGCCAGGCAGCCTCCAGCCATTGCAGCCAGGCTTGCAGCAGCAAGTCCGCAAAGTGCACCAGAAGGTGCAGGGCGAGCTCTGGCTCCATGTTGCCACCTGCGGCGGCGTCTCCGAAGGGAATCACTGACACAGACGGGAACAGAGACAAACGCTTTGCTGTCCCTCGGCGAGGTAGGCAAGCAAGCAGGAAAAGCTGAGAACCGGCTGTCCAGGGGGGTCCCTTTAAGCACGAGCCTCAGATAGCCTCAGACAGCAGCCACACAAAGCAACTACTGACCTGATGCCCTGCCAGAACCGGTTTCAGCCGCCCTTAAATGCGCCCCTGCGTCCAATCAGTGTGGACGCGCTAGTTCGAATTAGCAAAACGCTAATTCGAACTAGTTTTTAAGTCGAGATGCGCTAGTTCGAATTAGCGCTGTAGTGTAGACATACCCATACAGAATGGGAAGCGACTGTCTAGAAAGGAGTATGGCAGAAAGGGATCTAGGGGTTATAATGAACCACAAGCTAAATATGAGTCAACAGTGTGACACTGTTGCAAAAAAAGCAAACATGATTTTAGGGTGCATTAACAGGTGTGTTGTGAGCAAGACACGAGAAGTCATTCTTCCACTCTACTCTGCTCTGATTAGAACTCAGGGTATGTCTACACTACCCCGCTAGTTCGAACTAGTGGGGTAATGTAGGCATACCGCGCTTGCAAATGAAGCCCGGGATTTGAATTTCCTGGGCTTCATTTGCATAAGCGGGGAGCCGCCATTTTTAAAACCCCGCTGGTTCGAACCCCATGCAACGCAGCTACACGGGGCACGAACTAGGTAGTTCGAACTAGGCTTCCTAGTTCGAACTACCATTACTCCTCGTCTGGACACCAGCAGCGACTGGTGGGACCGCATCGTCCTGGAGCGCTGGGGAGACCAACAGTGGACCCAGAACTTCAGGATGAAGAGGGACACCTTACTGGAGCTCTGCGAGTGGCTCGCCCCTGCTCTGCACAGAAGGGACACTCGCATGAGGCCCGCCATCCCCTCCAGAAGCGTGTGACCATCGCCCTCTGGAAGCTCTCCACGTCGGACAGCTACCGATCCGTCGGGAACCAATTCGGCGTGGGGAGATACACCGTCGGAGCGGTGCTCATGCAGGTACGGCACTTGCCGGCCACTGGGCCGGGGGTGAGGGGGGCTGCAAGGAGGGGATGGGCCTCCCCAGGGAAAACGGGGTGACGGGGGGGGGGAGGAGGCAAAAGTGCCCCGCACCGGAGGGGCCGGTCTCTCCCGGCCGTACTACACGCCGCTCGGGGGGCTTGCTCCTGGAAGTGGGGTGCAGGGCACTGCCAGGGCACGAGCACTCCCAGCCACCCGGGCACCCCACTGATTCGCGCTTTGCTGTGTCTCTCCGCAGGTGGTTAAGGCCATCAACCGGGTGCTGCTCCGCAGGGTGGTCCGCCTCGCCGACCCGGACGCCGTCATCTGGGGGTTTGGTGCCCTTGGCTTCCCCAACTGCGGGGGGGCCATCGACGGGATGCACATCCCCATCCGTGCCCCGGAACACCAGGCCTCCCAGTATGTCAACCGCAAGGGGTACTTCTCCGTGCTCCTACAGGCCATGTGTGACCACCGGGGACAGTTCACAGACATTAATGTGGGCTGGTCTGGCAAGGCACACGACGCACGGGTGTACCGGAACTCCTCCATGTGCCAGAGGCTGCACGCTGGGACCTTTTTCCCCGACCGCCACATCAGGGTCGGGGACGTGGACATGCCCGTGTGCCTGGTGGGGGATGCGGCCTATTCCCTACAGCCCTGGCTCATGAAGCCCTACACGGGGCACCTCAACCCCTCCCGCCAGGCCTTCAATGCGAGGCTGACCAGGGAGCCGCCAGTCTGGTCCCAGGAAGAGGCGGAGGGCATCGGGTGGCTGGCTCATCCTGTGCCAGGTGCAGTGTCTGCTGGCTGGGTGCTGGCAGGCTTGCAACTGGCACAAACTGTGTAGCCAGCCCGTGCCCCTTTAAGGGCTCTGGGGACGGGAGGGGGGCAGACAAGTTTCCCTCGTGTTGGCCAGAGTGGCCACCAGGGCAAGCTGGGAAGGGTTAGCCTCCCACTAGTTCGAATTAAGTGGCTACACAGCCCTTAATTCGAACTAGCTAATTCGAACTAGGCGTTAGTCCTCGTAGAATGAGGTTTACCTAGTTCGAATTAAGCGCTCCGCTAGTTCGAATTAAGTTCGAACTAGCGGAGCTCTAGTGTAGTGCCTATCAAAGTTAATTCGAACTAATGTCTGTTAGTTCGAATTAACTTTGTAGTGTAGACATACCCTATGTGTGAAACTGTTTGTTCCTTCCTAAGTGGAACACTTTGCATTTGTCCTTATTAAACTTCATCCTGTTTACTTAAGACCATTTCTCCAATTTTTCCAGATCATTTTGAATTATGACCCTGTCCACCAAAGTAATTGCATGCCCTCTCCGCTTGGTATCATCTGCAAACTTAATAAGCGTATTCTCTAGGCCGATATCTAAATTGATGATGAAGACATTGAACAGAACCAGTCCCAAAAGAGACCCCTGTGGAACCCCACTTGTTAACCTTTTCAGCAAGATTGTGAACTGTTAATAACTACTCTGAGTATGGTTATCCAGCCAGTTATGCACCCACCTTATAGTAGCCCCATCTAAGTTGTCTTTGCCTAGTTTATTGATAAGAATATCACGCGAGACCGTATCAAATGCCTTACTAAAGTCTAGGTATACCACATCCACCGCTTCTCCCTTATCCACAAGACTTGTTATCCTATCAAAGAAAGCTGTCAGATTGGTTTGACATGATTTATTCTTTACTAATCCATGCTGGCTGTTCCCTATCACCTTGCCACCTTCCAACTGTTTGCAGATGATTTCCTTAATTACTTGTTTCATTATCTTCCCTGGCACAGACGTTAAACTGACTGGTCTGTAGTTTCCTGGGTTGTTCTTATTTCCCTTTTTATAAATGGGCACTATATTTGCCCTTTTCCAGTCTTCTGGAATCTCTCCTGTCTCCCATGATTTTCCAAAGATACCACCTCTATCAAGCTCCTTGAGTATTCTAGGATGCATTTCATCAGGCCCTGGTGACATGAAGGCATCAACTTTTCTAGGTGATTTTTAACTTGTTCTTTTTTATTTTATCTTCTAGACCTATTCCCTTCTCACTAGCATTCACTATGTTAGGCATTCCTTCATCAGACTTCTTAGTGAAGACCGAAACAAAGAAGTCATTAAGCATCTCTACCATTTCCAAGTTGCCTGTTACTGTTTCTCCCTCCTCACTGACCAGTGGGCCTACCCTGTCCTTGGTCTTCCTCTTGCTTCTCATGTATTTATAAAAAGTCTTCTTGTTTCCCTTTATTCCTTTAGCTAGTTTGAGCTCATTTTGTGTCTTTGCCTTTCTAATCTTGCCTCTGAATTCGTGTTGTTTACCTATATTCTTCCTTTGTAATTTGTCCTAGTTTCCATTTTTTATAGGACTCCTTTTTTATTTTTAGATCATGCAAGATCTCGTGGTTAAGCCAAGGCGGTCTTTTGCCATATTTTCTATTTTTCCTACACAGCGGAATAGCTTGCTTTTGGGCCCTTAACAATGTCCCTTTGAAAAACTGCCAACTCTCCTCAGTTGTTTTTCCCCTCAGTCTTGATTCCAATGGGACCTTACCTATCAGCTCTCTGAGCTTACCACAATCCACCTTCCTGAAATCCATTGTCTCTATTTTGCTGTTCTCCCTTCTATCCTTCCTTAGAATTGTGAACTCTATGATTTCATGATCACTTTCACCCAAGCTGCCTTCCACTTCAAATTCTCAACCAATTCCTCCCTATTTGTTAGGATCAAATCTAGAACAGCTTCCGCCCTTCTAGCTTTTTCAATCTTCTGAAATAAAAAATGGAACAAGAGAATTTACAAATATCTGAAGAATCTAAATACCAATGATCAAACAGGTAGGAAAATGTGGAGGAAGTAAAGGGATGATACTAACAGTGATTTGAAATGTGCATCTGAAAATATTATGCTTGTACCTGTTTTTACTTCTTGATTATCTATAAAGAAGGCTTGACATTTTTTATTTAAAAGGATTTGCTTATTTCTATTTTATCTTTAAAATATCAGGAATCCCAAAACTGATCATCCCTTGTTTTTCTTAAAAATAAAGATATGAGTGTGATCTTTATTATGCATTTTTAATTGTAAACAAGTGATTGTGTATGATTTTAAATATATAATCACATCCTCAGAAACTGATTGTGTGGGATTTTCCCTACAGGCTTCCAACTTTTCTACTTTTCCTTTCTAGCAATGGCCTGAACTGAAAGCATCATATTATAAAAGAGATGATAAAAGGATACTGAGGAGCTGTGATGGTCCTTTCATCTACAACCTCTGAAGAGGAGACATGGGGCAAACATTTTATCTTTGCTCCTTCCAGAGTTCTCTCTATTGTGAATGAAGCAATATACTCTACAAGGTACCAATGTTAGGTATTTATAGCATAGGACACAGTAAGCCTGTTCCCATGCTTTTTGCAAGAGTACTGAAATATTGTATAGTTCTGGCTTTAAACTTACAAGAGCCATAGAAACAGCAGTCTTTAACCTGGTGCAGCAGCACCATTCAATTTAGGACACGATTCTACAATCATTACTATCATGACTATCAGATGAGCAAGGATTATTCAGGGTTGCAGGATTGGGCACAATTATTTAGTCCATGTTTGGTTTCCCCGTGTTAGTCTGTTTTAGGGTTTGCATAGGCTAGTGGGTGAAATTCATCACTGTGCAGACAGCAAGTTCTCGATCTCTGTACCACTTAAGCCCCATTTGGAGGACTTAAAGGAGAGTTAAGTGCTTCACAGAACTTATACTGGCTTTTTGCACAAGAATGAATTTCACTCTAGTATGAATAAGCATTTAAAATCAAATAAGCATGATTATACCATACAAACACAAATGAACTAAAGAACAAAAACTTTTAGGTACGTGGAAATGGAATTACTTATGCTTCTGATATCCTCACTCAGGATGAGTCTAGACTACATCCCTCTTTCGACAGAGGGATGTAAATTAGACACTTTGAAATTGCAAATGAAGCCGGGATTTAAATATCCCGTACTTCATTTGCATAATCACATAATGGCGCTCTTTTGAAAAAGCACTATTTTGAAATTGAAACTGCAGTCTAGATGCGGTTCTTTTGAAAATGGGGCACTTTTTCAAAAGATCCTGTAAACCTCATTTTTGAGGTTAAGTGTCGCAAGGAACATATGGCCATAGGTTCAAAGGGCGGTTTTCTTAGTGTTGTTAAAACTAGATGGAGGTCCCATGATTCTCGTGGGGATAAAAAATCAGGGTATAAGGCCTGTAGACCCTTCAGAAAGCGTTTGGTTGTGGGGTGTTCAAATAAAGTGGTTTCATCCACTGGTGCATGGAATGTTGTTATTGCTGCTAAGTGCACTCTAATTGAGGCTAATTAGAGGTGAGACTGTTTTAGATGCAATAAGTATTCCAGAATTACAGGGAGTGGGAAGGTTTGCGGTGATGTATTGCACTCACTGGCCAGTGTGTAAAATGGGCCCATTTGCTGATGTATGTTTTTCTTGTTGCAGGGGCTCTGCTATGCAGGAGGACCTCACAAACTACCTGGAACACTGGAATTCTATGCTAGTGAAACATTGAGGTGTCACATTTTCAGATGGAGCATCGGGAGTTGAGGGTGAGGTGTCTTGATTTGTGGGTGATGGAGGATGTGTGGGACTTGAGGTAGCGTTATTCGACGGCTTTGTATCATCCTGAGTAGTAGGAGAAACCAGGGTTGGTGCGGCCAACATGGGGCTATGAGGATGATCTTTACTTTGTCCCTCTGTATCTTTATAATGACTCTGTTGAGGAGGGTAAATGGGGGGGAATGCATGTAACAGGGATGCATTCCATGTTAGAATCAAAGCATCCCCTAAGGACTGTTTCCTTATGCCCGTTCTGGAGCAATACATCGTGCATTTTCTGTTGGTTCTGGTGGCATACAGATCTATGTAGGGGTAACCCCATCGGTTGAATATTTTCATCAGGATTGTCTGGTCTAGTTCCCATTCGTTTTCCTGGGGAAGGGCTCTGCTTAGGGCATCTGCTGTCATATTGAGTGCCCTGGGCAGATGGCAAGCAGATACGTGGATATCTTGTGCTAATGCCCAGGTCCAGAGGGCTATGGCTTCTTTGCACAGAGGCTGCAATTGTGCTCCACCTTGATGGTTTATATAGAATATGCATGCCATATTGTCCGTGTCAATGCAGACATGTATCCCTTTGACCTGAGGGAGCAATTGTTGACATGCCAGGCAGATAGCGATGAGTTCTAAAATATTGATATGTAGAGCACACTCTGCAGCAGACCATAGGCCTTGAGCTGTTTTTCTTCCATGTGAGCATCCCAGCCCATGAATATCGTGTCCGTGGTGATGACTATTATCGGTTCTGTGGATTGGAAGGGTATGCCTATGCTTGAATATTCTTGTCCACCACTTTAGAGATGCCTTGACTGAGCGTGGAAGTGTCAGTCTTTTGATCATTGAATGAATGTGTGGTTTGTATTGGGTTCGGAGCCAATCCTGAAGATTTCTCATAAAAAGTCATGTGTTGGGCATCACTGGGTTGCAGGAAGCCATATGGTTCAGAAGTTGGAGGTGGCTGTAGGCATGTCCTGGAGAGATCGTGCCAGGTGACTGATGCGAGTGGATCTGTCAGCAGGGAGGGAGGCTTTGGCTGTGACAGAGCTGAGGTGTTTCCCAATAAACTGGATGGATTGAGAGGGCGTGAGGATTGATTTGGATTGGTTCATGAGGAGTCCGAGAGTGTGAAAGCAGGTTAGGACCATGTGAGTGTGATGGTGACACTCCTGTTTGGACCTTGCTTTGACTAGGCAGTCATTCAGGTAGGGGTATATGGTGACCCCTTGTCTTCTGAGATGGGCAGTGAATGCTGCTAACATCTTGGAAAATACTCTCGGAGCTGTAGAGAGTCTAAAGGGCAGGACCGTATACTGAAAATGGTGTGGACCTAAAGTGAAAAGGAGAAAACATCTGTGAGATGGTCTAATGGATATGTGGAAGTACACATCCTGTAAGTCGAGAGAGGAAAACCAGTTGCCCATCTCCAGAGCTGGGATGATTGTGTTTAGGGTAACCATTCTAAATTTCTGTTTCTTTATGTATCTGTTCAGGGATCTGAGATCCAGGATAGGTCTCCATCTGCCAGTCCTCTTTTCTATGAGGAAATAATGGGAATAAAATCCTGTTCTGTGAAATTGTGGTGCAACCAGTTCTATGGCCCCTAATTGTAGCAGGTGGTCTACCTCCTGTTGTAATATGATCTCATGAGCTGGGTCCCTGAAGAGGGACGGGGTAGGAAGGTGGGGAGGGAGAAGGGAGAGAAAGGGGATGGTGTACCCTGATGAGATGGTTTACAGAATCCATTTATTCATTCCCATTGATGTAAGAGTGGGAGAAGACGAAAATGAAAAAGTTTGGAAAGATTCTGGAGTTCTGGGCTGCTGGTCTGGTTTTTGGTCTCTCAACTGTAATTTCAAATGTGCTTATTCGATTGTGGTGAATGGTTGGAGATGTTACTCCGGGACCACCACCTCTGCTTCCTATTTCGACCCCACTGTTGGTAAGAGGGGTATTCTTGTCTGTGATATTGGAAAGGGGGTTGTGGGTACCTCGGTCTATGATATGGTTGGTACCTATATTGTCTCGCTCTTGTTGCAGGTGTTTGGATCCCTATAGATCTTAGAATGGCTATGGAGTCTTTCATGGATTGAAGGACTACATTAGTCTTCATGGAGAAGAGGTTTTCCCCTTGTAGCCAGACAGCTCCCCCCCCCCCCCCCCCCCCCCATCTCATCCATCTTATTTTGCCTCTCTGAGGTTCCTGAAGCATACAGGACAGAGAAGGAACAATAAAAAAATCAGCATAGCCATTAAGCTTTGATCTGCTTTGATGCAAGATCAAGATATGCGAGTGTGCCTGGCTGGCACCCATGTTGATTCGAACACACACAGTCCCTGGAAGAGGAATTTCCCACTGAGAAAAGAATGCCCAGTACTTCCAATTTAGTTATCTCTCTTACAAGTTTAAATTAAGTTCACAACTCCCTTGTAAGAACTGGTCTCACAAAAGACAGACCAGCACCATTTGGCATGACAGATAAGAAAGAGAAATACATGACTCCATGGGTATAAAAATAGGTCTAGCAGCACACTAACTTTGAGTGTCATTCTACCCTCTACCTGCTGGTCGGGTTAGGTGTTTGACCTCCCGAGGTTCTATGGGGACGCCCACCTCGTATTTTCGTCTTTCCTAGGAATTGAGGGACCGGCCCTGGCCTGACACGCTGGAGTCGAGAGGCACAGAAGGGGGTAAAAATTGTACCTGGATGTGGTCCTCTGTCTTAAGTGTACACAGACTTAGAGCTCTTTAAAGGTTAAGCTGTTACTTGGTACTATTATTTCTGTTTTTCCTATCTTTATCTTCTTTGTAACCATTTTTAAGATCTATATTTTGCTAGCAGTTAAGAAATAGAAAAATAGCCATTGCAACCATATGATTTATAAGCTTCCTCAACAAACCTGTAACTGTTTAAGCTTTAACCTGACTCCTTCAGTTGCTGTAACAGAACCAGGCACAATTTAAAAGAACTTCAGCCGGTCTTAAGGGACAGATATAGGGAGAGCTTGGGCGTTTGGATTTGTGTCACTCCCAGGTGGCAGATCCGTTGGGGCACTTCTCAGCCTCCCCCAGGCTGCCCGCTGCGAAGGAATCACAGATTCTAGCAGCTAAAATCTGAAGTGTAATAAGCTCTCCCTGTACACTTATTGGGCACCCGTCAGCCTCCTCCAGGTTGCCTGCTGAAAGGGACCCCGGTCTCAGCAGTTGAAGTCTTGGGTGTATAGCACATACACACTGCCCTGACCGTCGGCTGACACCCTTTCAAGGGGAAAATCTTCTACCGCTGGCTGAAGCTGTCGAGGAAAAGCGGAGGAGTTATACCAAGAGGCTCGCCTCATAGTGACTGCTGTGGCTGTAGTTCTTGTGGCTGTGTCTGCTGCATCAAGAACAGCTTGCATCGCTATATGGCTGTGTCTAGACTACATGCCTCTGTCATCAGAGGCATGTAGATTAGACACATAGGCAAAGGCAAATGAAGCTGCGATTTAAATGATCACGGCTTCATTTAAATTTACATGGCTGCCGCGCTGAGCCGACAAACAGCTGATCAGCTGTTTGTCCACTCAGCACGCTAGTCTGGACGCTTCCCTGCCGACATCAAAGCCCTTTGTCAGCAGCCCCGTGATTCCTCGTGGGATGAGGTTTACCGGGGCTGCCGACAAAGGGCTTTGATGTCGGCAGGGGAGCGTCCAGACTAGCGCGCTGAGCGGACAAACAGCTGATCAGCTGTTTGTCGGCTCAGCGTAGCAGCCATGTAAATGTAAATGAAGCCGCGATCATTTAAATCGCGGCTTCATTTGCCTTTGCCAAAACAACAAATCTACATGGCTCCGTCGACGGAGCCATGTAGTTTAGATGTACCCTATGAGAAATTGTCTATCCCTCAGAGACAATCGCTTTGAAATGTGATTTTTTACTTTCAGGGAGATCTTCAATAAATGTGTTCAAACTCATGTAATTGTTGTAATCGTATTTACAGAGCAGGGCTGAATAATTTGCTACCCTCACCTGGAGAGTGGCTGAGGCATACACCTTTTTGACAAATGAGTCTAATCTTTTATTCTCTTTGTCTGATGGGGTTGAGTGATTTTGCTGCTTATTTCTTTGTTGTGCAGCATTCACCACCAGGGAGTGCGGAGGAGGATGTGTAAAGAGAAATTCAGATCCCCTGGAAGGCACATAATACTTTCGATCTGCCTTTTTGCTCGTGGGACGAATCGAGGCAGGTATCTGCCATAAAGTTTTTGTGGGTTGTAGGATGGCTGGATTAATAGGAAGAGTGATCTTTGCAGATGCACTCATTGTAGGATGTTAGTAAGCTTGTGGGGAGTATCTTGTACTTCCTCTATGGGGATATTTAAATCTTGTGTGACTCTTTTAAATAGGTCTTGGAAGGAAGAGACCTCCTCTGAGGTGTTAGCAGACAGAGGTAGAATTGCTTCCCTCGTGTCTGATAATGATGTTGTTTGGGCCACCGATTCCGCCGTTGACCTTGAGGAATATAGGTTCTCCTTAACACTCCTCTGAACATATCTGTGAGGAGGTTCAGGAAAGAGTGAAGGAGACTTATTGATATGCTTAGTTTTAAATAGTCTCTTTTTGTGCTGTTATGGGGGTTGGTTCCACATTTGCCACTGTGGGGGGTATGCCATGGGCGGGGGCATCCACAAATAGGGAGCCCAGGGAGTCATTTGTGCTCTGAGAAGATCTGGCTGCATGTAACTCTGTGACACCATTAACCCTTCTGAATAAGGGGACAATTAAGGTGAGAAGGCAGCCAATTCCTCTCTCTCTTCTACTGAGAGGGGGGAAGGTGGATCTGATTCATCAGAAAGTAGTGAATGGTGGTATCTGTCTTCACTCAAAATAGGGGAGTGAAGCCATCTGTAAATATTTGTTCTCCCTGTAGGTGATGAGGGAAGTTAGTGGTGCAGGGGGCTGTGCTAGCTGAGAGGAGCCCGCTATTTGTACAGAGCTGAGAGGGAGAGCTGTCGCCCCTAGTAATTGAGAAGGAGGGGCAGTACTGAATGGGTGCTCGATCCCTTCTCTAGGTGCCATCGTGAGAGGCTAAGGTATCAGTGGAGCTGACATAATGGTCAGCGATACTGGGGTATCTGAGACAGGCATGGAGTGACCTGATGCCTCTTTAAGGGCAGCGTTTGAAGTGCTTCTTGGCTTATTATGCTGTTAGCCCGAAGTACCTGGGTGGTCAAACGTACTCGGATGGTTCTTATCTGAGTGGTCTGACTTTTTTACCTTAGAGTCTTCTTTATGGGTTGCTGAGGTAACGAGCTTGTCCTTCTCTTGGAGGGCTTAGGCTTATCATTGTTGGATATATTACTCTGTCCGGAGCCCGGGTCAGAGACATGTCGCTTGCTGTTCTCTGAGAGGAGCATTTTGAGTTTGAGCTCCTTATCTTTTCGCGATCTTGCTTTAACTTTGGCACAGTGGAGGCAATCTCTCTGCATTTGAGGCAGGTGTCATGCCCGTCTGAGGCAGACATCACATCCTTGCGGAGTGAGCATCATTTGAAGCCGGGTGAGCTCATGCCGGAGTATGGCTGTGGCGGCGGTTCAAAACCTGAGCTGCTTTTTTTTTTAAACTAACTAACTCTATAGTAAACCTAACTAACAATAACAGTAACTGTAACTATAATAACCAACTATCTAATTAATTTTCCACAAGTTTGTCCTGAAGAGGGGAGAGCACTGCAGAGTTCCATCCACAGCCAGGGACAGTAGAAAGGAACTGAAGGGAGAGGGGGCCCCATGTTCGCATAGCTACCAGCGGAAGCCTGTACACTCGGTGCACTGCGCATGCGTGGTCCTGATGCACTGCTAGCCAAAACTCCGTCTAGAGGCGCTGAGACGTTCAACACCTACCGTTGAGCACCCCCAGGGATACCTCCTGAAGAAGAATTAAGTGAACGCCATAACCTACTAACAGGCCAGTGTATTATCTTGGGAGATGCTCATCATATGTTTTTACTGTCAGAAAAGCAGTTTCTCCAAAATGTGAGCACTGTGGTATCTGTGGACACACGTTACATTAATAACCTATGACAAGCTGCTACCACTGCAGTGAAGGAACCACTTTTCATTTGTTACAGTGAAACAGATAGTATGCACTTTTATCCCAGTACCATGCAGCAGATAAGTTATGCTAGAGCAAAGAAAGAATTTCAAGCTCCCTCTCTCTTTGGATTTTACACCTCTTACAACAGGGCACTTTCTTTGAAAACTGCTTCCTCTGGCTTTGACATTCACCTTTACTATACCTATGATTTCTGAACTGACTTAAGCCTCGGGGGAAATCAAACTCTTTTCTTGATCATGTATCAGAATTTCCTCAGTGGCCTCTAAGCAGGTTGAACTATAGCTCTATTGTATGCAACATAAGCAATGTGCCATTCAACCTTTATCTTTAGATGTCATTTATTATGTCTACATTGTTAACATATAAGCTTTCTTGTTAGGTCTACATACCTAATCCCATAAAAATAACATTTAAAAATAATATTTTAAAAACAAATCATTGCAGAACATTGTAGGATTTGGCAATATTCTATTTAACAGAACAATTTGTTAAGACTGAATTACTATAGCCTGTAATAAATGTTGAGATTATCGAAAGCATGCTTGTACTGAATTAATATTTTATAGCTTCTAGGTCCTGTGTGGGCTGGTTGTTCTACTGGAATGCTTTAGCACCATGGAAACGCTGGTAGATATTTTCTCTTAATTGCATGAATGGTTGACAGATAACAGTACAGTACCATGGAATTAAACTCTGATTGCTGATGAATTCTGATGAGCCTCTAGACTGTTTCTGTTGTTTCAGTTTTATTTTTAAACATTGCAACATCTGTCCATGTCCATTATAATTTCTAAAAGCTTTAATGACAGTAGGCATTGTTTTTTTATGACATGCAGCATATAATTATCACAACTGTAACTTGCATGGGGATAAGTATCAGAGAGGTAGCTGTGTTAAACTGAATCTGCATAAACAATGAGAAGTCCTATAGCACCTTATAGACTAACAGATTTATTGGAGCATAGGCTTTCATGGGCAAAGACGAAGTGAGTCTATAAGGTGCCACAGGACTTCTTGCATAGGGCTATACTCTTTAAAACTGAACAAACATTAAAAAATGTATTTTTTTTCTGATTAAATGCTTCTTTTTAAAAAATTGTTGTATTTTACACAAGGATCTGTTCACTAAATAATTATGATAACACCTTAGTTCTAGAGTTGTTAATTAGGAAAATGCTTTTTAGATTTCGATTATTCACAACCATTAAAAGGAATACAGGTTGCAAATCTACTCTTAACTAGACATCTTGTCTATTTCACATCGAGAGTGATTCACCATCTTACTGGACTGAGCCCTAAAAATCATTATATGCTATGAATAAATGAGATATTCAGCTATTTTAAAATACCTTATTCACCCTGTATGTTTCATGAATCACCAGACTGCAACTATTTGTAGTGCATGTAATTATATTCAGATAAACACAATAAATGCACACAAGAATCTTAGCTAGAGCCCCACAAATCCATGGATATCTTCAAATGTGGATGTGGATATCCTCAACTCATTTTTGCATATACAGATGTGGATATGAACACAAATTTTGTATGTGGAACCCCACAAATTGCAGATATCTGTTTTATATCCTGGGGCATCCACATCCACATCCGTGGATATGGATATCTATCTATTCATGCCTTGTGTATCAACTGTGCTTACCATGCGGGTGCAACTGGGTTCAGGTACTTGCATTAGCCCTTTGGGGGCCAATGACCAGTGGAATCAATGACCCAAAATAGCCTTCTTAAAACACTGTATTGTTTAATTTTAACAACAGGAACTAAGCATAACATAATTAAAAGGATTTTTAAAAATAAAAATTCTACATGTATGTATAGCTTACTTAGTGTCCTAGGCCAACGTATTTTATCCCAAATCCTTAATCTACAGTGATAGGTCTTACTCTGTCCCCCATCCGTGAAGAGCTATCTATTAATCTACCCAAAGGTCTTTGTTCTTACTTTCCCACACCTTTTGCCTTGCTGCCCAAAACCACTCCAGTAAGCTCAGCAAGTATTAGAGGTGAAACTTTAAAGAGGGCTCTTGCATTGTTCTCCAAGTGTTGATATATGTCTATATATGCAAGAAGGCTCTTGCATTGTCCTCCAAGTGTTGATATAAGTCTATATGACATATATTACATATATGTCTATATGAAGCCAGGGCACTCTTTCCTGCCTACATGCAGTCAGCCTCCGTCAAACTTTTGTTGGCACATTTCACCTGTGATTAAATGAACAGTCAAAGAGTGTACTTTGTAAGTCAGGAATAGAATGGACTGGTAGTGGTAGAGCATCACAAGCAAGTAATTGTTCAGATGGTATTATCCTCATTTTTACAGATGGAGAACTGAGACACACAAAAAATATAAGTGAGATACCTAACACAGGAAACGTGATAGAGTAGTGTCTTCCGAGTCCTATGCCAGTACTCTAACCACTGCCCCAGGAGGGCAGGGGACTGGACTAGATGACCTTTCAAGGTTCCTTCCAGCTCTATGAGATGGTATATTTCCATATATTAAACATCCTTCTTCATTTATAAATACAGCAAAGATAAATGAATTGTCTACCTTGTACATTCCATGAGTACTTCATTCTGTTTTTTAAGATTATGATATGACCCAATACTACAGAACTGCAGAAGACACTGAAGATGGACTACATGAAATTTGTCTTCACAGAAGAAATGGATAAATTAAAATTAGTGAATGCCTCATTTATAAATGAGTATTGGAGAGCTTTACTTTTGTTTTCAAGAACATTATAACTTTATGTTTCTATTCCACACACCCTTCAAAACCAGTAGTGGTAATTTTTTTAAGCAAAATAGCATTTAAGGCACTTAGGGAAATCATTATACCTTCTGGATGTTTTGAAAAATGTTGTCATTTTAATTGTAAGACAACATTTAGCGTTACACAATATACCCATAAGGAAACTGTCTGTGCTGTCAAATATACTTTTCTATATTCTGTAGTGATAAATGAAGTTGGTACATACCACTGAGAAAATATTTAATCTGCCCATAGGAGCTTGTGGAATATATAAATATTTTGTGCAACACTTGTTACACACTTATTATAACTGTACTATGTAGTACAGAATTAGTGGGTGTACACAAATTTGCAGAAGATCATAGTGCTGCTTGATAGTAGATTATGTAAATTGTGATAATTAGTCCCAGTGATATGAACAACAGGCAACGGCACTCTTTAAGCATACTAAACTTACATAACCAAAGTAAGGCATGATGACAATCCCTTATAACTACCATGATAAATAGACTGTTATTGTTACAAGCTGAACATGCAGACTTCACAATATGCTGTAAGGTTTATGACAAGGGGTCTTCAAAGTATTTGAAGGCTTCAATATCTGAGATATAGGTGAGAGGATTATTCTGGGAGGGGTGGGTGAGATTCTGTGGCCTGCACTGTGCAGGGGGTCAGACTAGATGATCATAATGGTCCCTTCTGACCTTAAAGTCTATGAGTCTATTTTAGGGCCAAATTAACCTATCAATGGGGCCAAAGCAAATGTACTTATGGACTCCCTGTCTTCTCATATATAACAGCTAACAGCTGTATCACAAATACACTCGCTACAGTCAGGCTGGCCATGCTCTGAATGTGCCAGAATCAAATGCTCTGATTTGTGGGCTGCTCACTGAGATTGGGGGTTGCAATATCACTCACTCAAATCTGGCCTGGCTTATGATGGAAGAGCAACCCTCAGACAAGCCTGAATGTCATTGTAGCTCTACATGAGGGGTTGCAACATCATTCACTCACATTTGGCTGGCCAACTCCCATCGTGATAAAGAGGCAGCCAGGACAAAATGAGTGTATCATACAGTTACTTAATGGGTCCTGAACTTTCTCCACATTTAGACCCCAAACACAAGCCTAGTTTGTCAATACATTAATCCATCCTGGACAAGGAGACTAAGTTAAGGGCACTTTGTGAACTTGTATTGTCCTCATTTTAATTTACATCTCACTCCCAACATTGTTTTGCTGTAATCTATAGTATTATATTTAGGCATGGAACAAGTTGAGGTTTTTAGTCTGGTTTGTATCCAAAAGGAAAGAGGATGGGTTAGGTGGGAAAAAAATCACAAGAATATATGGTTCTACAGGAGGCCCTCGTGATTCATGGAATCGCTATTCACAGCCTGGGAGGCGTGGTGGAGGCCAGGAGCTGCAAGGTACTCACTCTGTCTCCTGGCCCCTGGAGTGAGTTCCCCGTGGCTGCTGGAACCCACTGGGAATTTACCACAGCTGCCAGGTGCAGAGGTGAGACTTAGCCTAGTCTTAATCTGGATCTAAATACCACTTCATTGGCCCAAGGCTAATATTTTATTGTACATTTTCTTTGGGCATTGTAAATGTATTAAATCCCCAAACCAGCAAGTAATTTCTAGTGCCATTTCCACAGAGTTCCTGATTATTAGTATTATTTATTATTCTTATTTTGTTTACTTATTGCTAGTGTACATTGTGCTCTTCGTAGGCAATGAACCTGACAGCCCTGCAGACTGGCATCATCTCAGTAGCTACAAAAATGTACAGTCTGAGTAGTGGTTGTGCAGGTTTCCCCACACTGTGCCATACCATGGCTTTACAGACTTCCCTACACTGCACTATTCCTGCCCTAGATTGACCAGTACCAACACTGAAAACCTCTGTGCTCATTTAAACATTTGGGCTCTGCTGAGACTTTCAAAAGATGTCATTTACTGACAGTGGGATTTCTTAAGGAAATGTATACCACTGGGACTTAATAGTACAAATGTGACTAGTTAACTAGTTAAACGGTAACCATCGCCCTTAATGGGTGCTGCTTCCCAGTTACAGTTAACTGGTGGAGCCTGAAGCAGTTTAACTGGCTAATTAAATGGAATTTTACATCCCTACTTAAAAGCCATTATAGGGTTACACTCTTGATTAGTGATGCAGCCTGAGTCAAAACTTTGGCTTCTAAGAAAATGAAACCAATATAATACTCTGGGGGTGTGTCTAGACTACACCTCTCTGTTGACAGAGAGATGTAGATTAGGCACATCGAAATTGCTAATGAAGCAGGGATTTAAATATCCCATGCCTCGTTAGCATAAACATGGCAGCTGCTTATTTTTTAAACGGAGTTTTATCGAAAAAAAGGGCAGTCTAGATGTGGATCTGTTGAAAATAAAGCCTTTTTCGATGGATCCTGTAAACCTCATTTTTTGAGGAATACAGGATCTGTCAAAAAAGGCTTTATTTTCTACAGATCTGCGTCTAGACTGCTGGTTTTTTGGTCAATACTCTGTTTTGAAAAAAAAAGTGGCAGCCATGTTTATGCTAATGAGGTGTGGAATATTTAAATCCCTGCTTCATTAGCAATTTCGATGTGCTTGATTTGCATCCCTCTGTCAACAGAGGGATGCAGTCCAGACGTAGCCTGGAATATTGGATCTTCTAATTCTGTACTGAGACGCAGCTCTGGATTTTGCAGATTTTCCCTCTCCTTATAATTGGACAAAACAAAGCTTAGATCTAACTATCAGCAACACTGGGGATGTTCAAAATTGAGGCCTATATTTTAAAGTTTGAGCCCATCTCTGCTACAAACCTGAGCTGGTGTTAAACCAAGGGCCAAGAGTTAAAGATCTCTATCATATATCCTGTGCAAGTAATACACCACCAAGTCATTAACAAATATCCCCTTTTTTCCTAACTATTGATTCCAGAGGGCCTACTTACTTTATGGTGTCTCACACAAACTTTCTGGTAGGAATCATTTCTACATGTGTATCAAACAAAAGGATGGCCCTGCTCCATGGGATCTTTGCCACTGACTTAAATAGGAATAGGTTCAAAGCCAAGGAATGTGGAGAGGATGAATAAAGAAAAGTTATTCATTAGTTCCCATAATATAAGGACTAGAGGACACCAAATGAAATGAATGGGTAGCAGGTTTAAAACTAATAAGTGAAAGTTCTTCACACAGCGCATAGTCAACCTGTGGAACTCCTTGCCAGAGGAGGCTGTGAAGGCTAGAACTATAACAGAGTTTAAAGAGAAGCTAGCTAAATTCATGGAGGTTAGGTCCATAAAAAGCTATTAGCCAGGGGGTAGGAATGGTGTCCCTGGCCTCTGTTTGTCAGAGGCTGGAGACGGATGGCACGAGACAAATCGCTTGATCATTGTCTTCGGTCCACCCTCTCTGGGGCACCTGGTGCTGGCCACTGTCGGCAGACAGGCTACTGGGCTAGATGGACCTTTGATCTGACCCAGTATGGCCATTCTTATGTTCAAGGCCAAGGAACTCAACATTCTATGACCCCAATCTTGACTGGGCAATACCAGGATACAAATAATATTAATAATCTAATTTTATCTAACTACAAAAATAAAAACTGTCATAAAGTTGTTACTGAATCCCAAGGCTTCTACTTTGCAATGCTACTCTACACAGCTTAAGGCTATGGACGTGAAAGGTTAACTGGTAGGAACTGGAGCAGCTCCCTGCCTGCCATGGGCAGGGGGCTGCTCCATCCCTGCGGGGCCCAACATAGACAGGGACTGCTCCAGGCTTCCAGAGAAGCCCTATCTGTGGTGGGCCTCAGGAAGCCACAGGCAGAAGCTGCTCCAGCCCGGCCACAATGAGGGGGGAAGGAGAGTCTCTTCAGTCCAGCTTAAATGGTTAACCAGTTAAACTTCACATTTAACTAGTTAACCAGTTACTTTGGATTTTACATCCCCACTTGAGGCTGGATTCTCTGAAATATATTCATAAAAAGGTATTTGTATAATTCACATGCTCATCTACTGCAATTGCATTCACATATAATATAGCCCCAACTGTTCAAGCATCAGTTCAAGTGTGAAACTTTATGCAGAGTTGTGTGTAAATAGAATTATGGTGTGTGTTGGTTTTCATACTGGCTGACCCTAGCATCAACCACACCCCTTTTTTATTATGGCTCCTACATACAATCTTGTGCAAACAAAAAAAAAAGACTGTCTTTATAATTAAAATTTCTAAATTTGCTAAAGTAGGATCTCAACTTGAATATTGCAGTGACAATTTTTGAACCTCATTTATTTCTTTTCTACAGCTTTTAAAAAAGGTAACAGGCTTAAACACAGTAAAATTACCTGTAAAAATACCTATTTAACATGGAGGGAAGAATCTATTTTCTGGTATGTCTGCACAGCAAAGTTATTTCAGAATAATATCAAAATAATGGGCAGCTTATTCTGGATTCTGTAAACCTCATTCTACAAGGAATAACATCTCTTCCAAAATAGCTATTTCTGAATAGCAGTAGTGTGGACGCTCCACTGCTGCTATTTTGAAATAACTCCTTGCCCAGAACATTCAAATTAATTACTCCCCAGTGCTTTCCTGGGCTCTAAATCGAGGTACCACATGCATATTAGAGGAGCCTGCCTTGGACTAATTTTGAGGCTTCCCTGTACTGTAAATGTGCTATTTCAGAGTATTTCTTCTGGAATAGCTTGTTCTGAAGTAAATGTGCAGTGTAGTCGTAGCCATATGAAATATCTGGTTCTAATACAAAAGAAACGTCTAATTAGGAAAACAAAACAAATAGTTAAAACAGCTGCAGTAATGTGTCCTGTGTGTATAGAATTATGGGTAACTACATACACTGGAAATGAGTGGGATTTTCCAGTGGCAAAAATCTCCCAAGAGTAAATTAGTGTGATATTTTCTCATAAATATACATAAGGCAAAGAAAAAGCCATTTTACAGTAGCCTCAGAGGAAACTGGACAGCCTAAAACTGGAATTTCTAAAGGGAAGAGTTCAAAGCATTACATGGGATTTGACTTGCACTGAAAAACTTCCATATATCCATGAGAAATACTCTTAACCATAGAACTTGTTCCATATACAAACTAAGCTGAAAATATATGTAACTGGCACTTAAAAGCATGAGTCATCCAGATTGCTCTTTAACTATATGAATGTGGGTAGGGTGGCATATTTCCATCAGCATCATCAACGCTCATTTGATTTGATTTTCAACACGTTACTTTGCCACATTTGGCATTTCTGATTCTGTAATTGCACTTATATTCTAAAATTAGAGTTGCTGTAAGATATTTTTAAGAAAAAATAAATAAATTATGCCAAAAATGATATTAGATTAATTATAGCAGAGATGATACCACCACTTATTATTAAGTTTGTCTGACCCTTCCCGTTATAAGATCCTTCCCATACAGCTGCTTTTAATTTTATCAAATTTCAGCAATTTAGGCTGAAATTTTCCATGCTGGGTCAGACTGATTTTTTTCTGGAAAATTTCAGTAAAAATGGACAAACATTTCTGAGATTGAGAAAAGTACATTGTTTTGACCATGCTAGAAAGTCTGATGATCTTTTCTTTGAGAGACTCTACCATTCACCTACTCTGGAACAAGGAATTGAAACTTGGCAGAGAATGGCATTGATGTCAGGGACATGCCCTTTGTAGTTCTTAGAAAAAATCTTCTGAAATTTGGCTAAGTGATAAGCCTTTGAAAAATCATTCACACATATTCAGCAGAGACTTGCCAGGGCTTTGCAGATTAAATCTCCAAAGATTCCAACCACACTGAGCATGTTTCATCCGATGAAGCAGGACTTTTTTTGCAACTGCAGCTCTGAGCTACTGCAGGAGACATTGGGGCTGGGCAGCAGAACTGAGAATGAGGAGCCTGTTTCCCTGGATAATGCCTATGCAGTGAGGAGGAGGAAATTGCCTAGATCTGAAGACAAAAGCCAGAGTTAGGTCAAGTGCAGGGAAAGTATATCAGGGCGAGAACAGAGCTTGTGGGATGACGATACTTAAGTAAGATTGGAAGCATTATGGGAGAGAGGAAGACCAGGACTGAGAACTGTGAGGAGGAGACTGGGATCAACTGGGCAAGGTCTCTACAACCGGGAGCTTGTGTGGAAGAATGGGCAATCTAGCAGATGCAGAGGATTTATAGACTCATAGATTTTAAAGTTATGGAACTATTTAGTTATCTAGTATCACCTCAGGAGAGACAGACTGGCTAGGCAAAGAGACTGGGGATAGTGCTATAGGAAGGAAGGATTAGATTTGACAAGGAGACCCAGTAAACTTTAAAGAGACTGGGACTGGGAGCCTTTGCCAATGGAAAATGTGAATGGGGCACAATTAAAGACTGGGGAGAAGAGAAAGAGATTGGGAAAGAAGTGGGAGAGGGAACTGAGACTGACTGGTCAAGAGACTCAACTGGGCATGTGGAGGACAAGTTAGCAAAGATGGGGCAAAATGGATCAAACTTAGGAGGAACCAGAAGGCGAATCTATACTCACTAGTGAACACTCTCTTCTAAAATGGGGAATGGAATCCAAGAGTTTTGAGTCTCACTATTTCTCTGCTGTCAGCAAATATCTGTGACATCACCAACATGATGGCCAATCCCACTCTAGAGTTGGCCCACATAGATAACAACCTACTACTGCTTTCAGTTACTCTCGTAGATGAAGTAAAAGAGAATGATACTTCCCAACCAGAATTCCCTGAAAGATGTGTGCTTGGGTGGACACCCAGGTTTCAAATGCCACCCTGCTGATTAGCTGGCCAGTCAGCAGCATGTGTTTCTGCTGGTGGTGCACATCTGCACATGCCTGAGTGTACATAACAAAATTGATTCTGCACATAGATAGAAAAAATTAGGGGGAACATTGTTCCCAACCTAACTAAGAGGGTTGGAGAGCTCAATTAATCGATGTTTACAAAATGCTTTGAAATACTCAGTTGGACTATCCCATATGGATATGAACTATGATTGTTATATATTTTCTTTCCAAAGTATGCTAAAGTTTGTTCCGTGTACACAGAATTCAACAAAATTAATTGAACTAAACATTATTAATTTTATTATAGACTGAATGATGTTTATGTCACATGATTTTAGCAAAAACTAAAGTAAATTTTATCAAGATCAGAGCTATGCCATTATGTAGTAAGATTGCACATAAGTAAAATAGGAGGTTTGAGTTGTGGAAAAGCAATGACTTGACCTTTTGCTGAAATTTAAGGAGAATTGTTTTAAACTTTATCATGCCAACTACTCATTACATGGTATAAACCCTGCCTTCATTTCACGTGGCCAAATTGTCCTCTTCATCTGTTCTCTAGGACTACATATACACTGACGCATTCTTGCACAAGTACTGTTTTGCGCAAGAGTTCTTGTGGAAAAAGTATTGCGCAAGAGAGCGTCTACATTGGTCAAGGCGCATTGTCAGAGCCATGCGCTTCTCCACAAGAGAGCATCCACACTAGTGGGATGCTCTTGTGCAAAAGCTGCAGCCCGGAACTATTTGGCAGAGGGCAAAAGGGCACCAGGACTTTCTGGGGGCGGGGGCTGGAGCTCCTGGGAGACACGTGCTTAAAGGGATCTCCCTGGACAGCCATTTCTCTCCTGCTCCGTGCTGTGGGACCTCTTGCAGGGACTGACAGCCATAGCAGTTTAGTTGTGGTTGCCCTCAGCCTCTTTGGACACCACAGCTTCTGCTGTAGTGCCTTTGGGGACTATGGCCTTATTATTGTTGTGCCATGGAGCTGAGGGTGGCCCTGTGCCTGCTCTGGCCCCACACAGCCATTTTGGAGTGCCTGCAGCTGCTGCTCCATGCTGCTGTGCTACTCCTTCAGGACCTTGAGAAGGAGTTCAAGCTGGACTCCCTCTTCATGGATGCGATGGCGTCCCTGGGGCACCTCCCCCCGACCATAGAGAGGCATTTGTGGAGACTGGACACTAGTACTGACTGGTGGGACCAGCTGGTCCTGGAGCAATGGGACAACCAGCAGTGGCACCAGAACTTCTGGATGCAAAAGCAGACATTCCTGGAGCTGTGTGCCTGGCTTGCCCCTGCGCTCCAGAGATGTACCACTCAGCTGCGGGCCCTCATCTGGGTCAATAAGAGGGTCTCCATCGCCCTCTGGAAGTTGGCCACCCAGTACAGCTACCACTTGGTGACACACCAGTTTGGGGTGGGCAGGTCCACTGTCGGTGCTGTTGTGATACAGGTAACTCCCTGCCCAGGGGAAGGGAAGACTCATGGCTGGGAGGGTGGGGAGAGTGGGGGAAGCCCCATCACCCAGGGGTTTGGGCCATCCCTTCCTCACACAGGCAAACTGCGGGGGAGCCCTGGACGCAACCCACATCCCCGTCCATGCCCCGGTGCATAGAATCATAGAATACTAGGACTGGAAGGGACCTCAAGAGATCATCAAGTCCAGTCCCCTGCCCTCATGGCAGGACCAAATACTGTCTAGACCATCTCTGATAGACATTTATCTAACCTACACTTAAATATCTCCAGAGATGGGGATTCCACAACCTACCTGGGCAATTTATTCCAGTGTTTGACTACCCTGACAGTTAGGAACTTTTTCCTAATGGCCAACCTAAACCTCCCTTGCTGTAGTTTAAACCTCCCTTGCTGTAGTTTAAGACTGAAACAAAGAACTCATTAAGCATCTCTGCCATTTCCAAATTTCCTGTTACCGTTTCTCCCTCCTCACTGACCAGTGGGCCTACCTTGTCCTTGGTCTTCCTCTTGCTTCTCATGTATTTATAAAAAGTCTTCTTGTTTCCCTTTATTCCTGTAGCTAGTTTGAGCTTATTTTGTGCCTTTGCCTTTCTAATATTGCCTCTGAATTTGTGTTGTTTACCTATATTCTTCCTTTGTAATTTGTCCTACTTTCCATTTTTTATAGGACTCCTTTTTTATTTTTAGATCATGCAAGATCATTCCTTCATTCCTGTGTGTTTGCCTATATTCATCTGTAGTCCCCTTAGTAAAAGGGCCCCTGTTTTATTCTGGAAAAACCCTGTGTGCTACAATCCAGACTACAATTCCCATGAGCCCTTGGGAAAAAACAGGAAGGAAGGACTTGTGTGAGAGAGGACTGCTCTCTCTATGTGCTTGAAGAAAGAGGCCTAGCAGACTGGGACTCTGCCTTGGAGTTTGGAACCCAAGGGGGAGCCAGGCTGCTGTCAAGGACCCAGTGGAGGGGCTGTTGGATGCAGCTATTAGATGCCTGTTGGAACTGGGAGTTAGCAGGCTGCTTCCTATAGGCATAGCATGAGGCAGTAAGTTTTGGGCCTTGTTGGAAAAGTGCTGTCTGGCACAGAGCTGCTGTTTAGCCTGGACCAAATCTTAACTACAGCTGCAACATCAGCGCGCCAACGCAAGTGTCTGGGACTGAGTCTAGGGGTGTGCACACTCTGGGGTGGGGGTCACTGTTGTCTAGCTATATAAGCTTCCATTATGGTTATGTGTTTTGTTAATGCTATTCATTGCTAATCTGTTAATCCCTGTTAAGTTAAGTAAAGATTGTTTATTTTAAAGTGTTCCATTAGATGTATATGATTTGTAATTGTTCTGGAATTAGATCCAGATTTATGTTGGAATGAGTATATTCCTGGAGGCTCTCAAGGCACCAGTGTGTGTACAAGGCCAGCCAGATGGAGGCACCGCCATTTTACATTCATTGTCAGCAAGGGACTGCAGCAAGGGGGTGGATAGGGCTTTTCCCCAACTAAACCCCATCACCACTGGGGTGCTCAGGATCTCTTTTGGGTTAAAACACCAGGCACCCAGGTACACCTGTGAGTGTGACCTGCTCCCCAGTAACCCGGGGAGGAAAAAGGGGGTTACACATCCTTTGTAATTTGTCCTACTTTCCATTTTTTATAGGACTTCTTTTTTATTTTTAGGTCATGCAAGATCTCATGGTTAAGCCAAGGCGGTCTTTTGCCATATTTTCTCTCTTTCCTACGCAGTGGAATAGTTTGCTTTTGGGCCCTTAACAATGTCCCTTTGAAAAACTGCCAACTCTCCTCAGTTGTTTTTCCCCTCTGTCTTGATTCCCATGGGACCTTACCTATCAACTCTCGGAGCTTACCAAAATCCTCCTTTCTGAAATCCATTGTCTCTATTTTGCTGTTCTCCCTTCTACCCTTCCTTAGAATTGTGAACTCTATGATTTCATGATCACTTTCATCCAAGCTGCCTTCCACTTTCAAATTCTCAACCAGTTCCTCCCTATTTGTTAGGATCAAATCTAGAACAGCTTCCCCCCGGTAGCTTTTCCAACCTTCTGAAATAAAAAGTTGTCTCCAATGCAGTCCAATAACTTATTGGATAGTCTATGCCCCGCTGTATTATTTTCCCAATATATATCTGGATAGTTGAAGTCCCCCATCACCACCAAATCTTCGGCTCTAGCATGGTCAGAGCATCCCCTGTCCATGGCAGGCCCAGCCTGGGCACACCAGAGGCAGGGGCTCTCCAGCCCATGGCAGGCCCAGAACAGGTGTTCTGCAGACTCCAACCCAGCAGAGCAGGCCCAACCCATATGACTCCATTTAACCAGTTAACTAATTATATGGGATTTTACATCCCTATTATGAATCACTGTCCCTGAACAAGATAACAAGTAATCCTGTAGCACTTTAAGGCACATCTACACAGCAGGGCTTAAGACAAAATAAGCTACGCAATTTGAGCTACATCAATTGGGTAGCTTAAGTTGCAATAGCTTATTTCGGCTCTTGGCATTGACTACATAGCAGGAAGTCTGAGGAAGAACACTCTTCCTCCAACTTCCTTTACTCCTTGTACAGCGGACTGCTGTGTAGACGTTCCCTAAAGAATAAGTGATGTTATTCCGAAATAACATAGTCTGCCTCTGCACTACTAGCAGTTATTTCAACATAATGTTGAAATAATGTCGAGCTGACGGACTTATTGCTCCGATTCCTGTGACCCTCGTGTCAAGGGGTGCACTCCCCTTGGGCCGACTCCCACAGTCCAAATCCCCCACGGGTATGCTTATCAGTGTCTGTTCAGCCCAATAGCCAGAGTCTGAATCCTAGATCCTCCGGAATGGGGGCTAGTATGGCTCAGCACCTAAGTCCTAGTGCTCCCCCCCATCAGGGTCACTTTGACCCTGAGGTCCAGTCTTAGCAGCACTCCCCTCTATCGGGGTAAATAAGGCCCTGAGGCCTAGTCCACAGGCTTCAGGAAACTACCTCTGCCTAGGAGCACTGCAGAGGGAGGCATAGGGGGACCCAGGGCCCTCTCACTCCACCGAGTCCTAGCTTAGGGCTCTATTGGAAACGGCTCAGTCCACTGCTTGCTCAGCGGGGATTTCCTCCCTGCCTGCAGCACGCTGAGCAGTCGAGGTTGCAATTCCCTACCCTGGGCTACTTCCGACCACCGGTCGCCAGACCTCCAGATTGTCTCCAGGGTCATGGCTGTGGCTGCAGTGGTGGTGGTTGCTGCTGGGGCTGTAGCAGCTGCCGCGTCAGGTCAGGCTGTGTCTGCTCCTCTGGCTCTGGAGCTCATTCAGCAGGTCCTTTCCCTTCTGTGGTCAGCTGTGAGTGAGCTGCCGCAGGGCCTTTTATACTCAAGTTCACCTGTGAGCATGCCTAGCAAGGCCGTGGAGGAGGGGCACTTTCAGCCAGCTGGAAAAGTGTAAGGGAAAAGTAAGGGAAGTTGGAGGAAGAGTGCACTTCCTCGGACTTCCTGCTGTGTAGGCAGTGCCGAAAGCTGAAATGAGCTATTTCTACTTAAACTGCGCAATTGGCATAGCTGAAGTTGTGTAGCTTATTTCGACTTTAGCCCTGCTGTATAGATACTAACAAATATATTAGCCTCATTTAGCATGGACACTCTAATTGGCAATATTTTTCTCCATTTTTTCCCCTTCTCTTTCCTTTCCCAACCTCTCTCTTTCTCTGCTATTTATTAGTACCCTGGACTCCTTAACACCATTCATCTAAAGAAGTGGGTTGTGCCCACAAAAGCTCATGATACCATCTACATTTTTGTTAGTCTAAGGTGCCACAGAACTATTCTCTGTTTTTTAAGTTTTTTTCAGTGATAGACTAACACGGCTACTCCATGAAACTTTTCAACATGCAAGGCACTGAAATCTACATCCCCCCAGACTACAGAAAAAAATTATGCCACATACTCTCAAAAGCAACTGAGAAACCACCTGATCAGCATACTATGCAACAAACAGAAAAAAAAGCAAGGAAGAGCTCTCAACACTAGAGACTCTCATAAAAAAAACAAGCTTCCACATACACTTCCTCTTGGCTGGACTTTACTAAAATTCAACACGCCACCTATAATGCTCACTGCACCTCCCTATAGAGGAAAAAGGACAATAAACTATACAAACTCCTACATGCCTCAGGATATTTCAATTCCGGGACCCTCAACTCACATTATCAACCTATCCAACTATACTTTTAGGTTGGCAGAAGAATCCGTCCTATCTCAAGGACTCTCTTTCTGCCCTCCCACCCCCACAAATATGATTAAGTTCTGTGGAGATCTAGAAGCCTATTGTCACTGCCTCTGTCTAAAGCAATATTTCCAACACACCAATGAACAACACACTGACCCTCCAGTTCCACCATGGCAACCCCACAAAAGGAAGGCCTCTATGTGGACCCCTCCTGACAGTCGTAATGAGAGACTTGACTTCTATGTGGATTGCTTTCGCAAATGTGCACAAGCTGACACTGTCAACAAACAACATATGACATGTAACCTCAGCCATGCAGAACGCAATGCTATATATAGCCTCAAAAACAATTCTAACTTAATAATCAAAGACTGACAAAGGAGGTGCTGTAGTCATCATGAACAGAACAGACTATGAACAGGAGGCTGTCAGACAACTCACTAACACCAGATTCTACAGGCTTCTATCCTCTGATCCCACTAAAGAATATCAAAAAAATCTAAACCGCATGCTCATAAAACTTCCTGCTACAACTCAGGACCAAATCTACACCCCCTCCCCCCCACCCCAAATCCTCACCAGGCGTTTTCTATCTGCTATCCAAGGTCCACAAACCTGGAAATCCCAGACAACCTATCATCTCAAGCACTGGCACATTTACAGCAGGACTATCTGGTTATATTGACTCTTTCCTCAGACACTATGATACCAGCACTCCTAGCTATCTTTGAGACACCACTGACTTCCTGAAGAAACTACAGAACACCAGTAATCTTCCTGAAAACACCATCCTGGCCACCTTGGATGTAGAAGCTCTTTACACCAACATTCTACATGATGATGGATTACTGGCCATCTGGAACACTATCCCTGATGATGCCACTGCACACCCGGTTACAGAGCTCTGTGGCTCTGACCTCAACCATAGCTATTTCCAATTTGGGAACAATTTATATCTTCAAGTCAGCGGAACAGCTATGGGCACCCGCATGGCCCCACATATGCCAACATCTTTATGGCTGACCTCAAACAACGCTTCGTCAGCTCTTGCCCCCTAGAACCCCTACTCTACTAATGCTACATTGATGACATTTTCATCATATGGACCCACAGGAAGAAGACTCTTGAAGAATTCCACAAGGATTTCAACAACTTCCACCCCACCATCAACCTCAGCCTGGACCAGTCCACACATGAGAGCCACTTCCTTGATACTGCAGTACAATTACATGATGGCCACATTTCCTCCACCTTATACCGGAAACCTACTGTAAGGGCTGTTCCCCACTCTGGCAATCTGTGTGCAGAAAGTGAGGGCCCCCAAGAGAGCTTAAAAACCTTTGCTTCTACAGGCACTGGTTACAAAAAATCTTCCCCCCAGAATCACAATACACAGATTTTGGGGGATTGCTGCCAACTTCAAGTGATTTTTATCCCTAAAAAATCAGAGGTAAACACTTGAACTCACTACACAGGTATCCCAAGTTCTTTTGCCCTAAAAAAAGCTTGAAAAAAGAAGAGGGGAAAACAAGTTGCAGTCTCTAGTAGCTGACCTTTCAGTCTGAGGCAGGCAGATACACAGACAGACAGACCTTCCAGGACATAAGAATCAAATCATCACGTTAAAAAAGTGATTTTTTTTTTATTACAAACCAAAAGATAAACTTGATAAAGCATACTTGGTTGCTAGATGTTACAGAGCAACTAAGGAAAAGAAATTAAAACCCAGAGAAAATCTCTGGGAAAAATGCTTAGATGGTAAATGGAGAGGGGAGGCATCGATTCACACAGAGAAGTTCAAACAAAACCACAAAATAAAGAATAAATATCCTGAGCACAACGAGATTAACTTATCCCTATTACTTACAATTTTCTCTTTGTTCAGTACACTCCCATGCCCCAAATTCCTTGGAGGCATGGTAGTCCTGCCTGGGTTTAAATAATTCTGTGTCTCTCAACTCCTGATTTAACTTTCCCACACAAAAAAAGCAGTCAAGGAATCTTATACCATTCAAATTTCATCCCTCTATCTCAATAGGTTCTCCTGAGCCTTTGGCCAACACCTTTGCTAGCTACCTGAGTTTAACACCTTAGTCACCAGGTGCTGGTCAGCACTTCTCCTGTCCATTATACATACCAACCATTACACTTACCTATATGCCTCTAGCTTCCCAGACACCTTTCCCAATCAATTGTTTACAGCCAGGCCCTAAGATACAACCGGATTTGCTCCAATCCCATAGATAGAGACAAACACCTACAGGATCAATATAAAGCATTCTTAAAACTTAAATATCCACCCAGAGAAGTAAAAAAAACCAGATTGACAGAGCCAGACAAGTACCAAGGCAACAGCTTCTTCAAGATAGGCCTAACAAAGAAAACAACACAATACCACTGGTCAACACCTACAGTCCCCAACTTAAACTCCTCTAGCACATTATTAGCAATCTACAACCTAGCCTGGAAAATGACCCCTCACTCACAGGCCTTGGGAGACAGGGCCCCCTAACAGACAGCTAACAGACAGCCCCCTAACATCAAACAAATTCTTTCCAGCAACCACCTCCATCAAACTCATCCAGGAACCCACCCCTGCAATACAACTCTGGTGCCAACTCTGTCCATACATCTATACAAGAGACATCATCACAGGACCTAACCACATAAGCCACCACATCAGAGGCTCCTATAACTGTACATCCACCAAAGTGATCTATGTCATCAAGTGCCAGCAATGCCCCTCTGCCATGTAGATTGGCCAAACTGGACAGTCTCTACAACAAAGGATTAATGGATACAAATCAGATATTTCAAATCAGAAACCTGTTGGGGAACATTTCAATTTGCCTGGAAACTCACTAATGGATCTAAAATTGCCTATATTATTTCAAAGCAATTTCAAAAGCCAGTTTAAAAGAGAAATTGCAGAACTTGGTTTCATTTACAAGTTTGACCCCTTGAATAGAGGTTTAAACAAAGACCTGTCCTGGATGAACCACTGCTTTCCACATCCTAATGACATTAAAAAGTCAAGCACCAGGTACTTAGAATACTTAGAGAACACTTAGCCTCATTTAGCATAGACACTCTAATTGACAATATTTTTTCTCCATTTTTCCCTTCTCTTTCTCTGCTATTTATTGGTACCGTGGACCCCTTAACACCATTCATCTGGAGAAGTGGGTTGTGCCCACAAAAGCTCATGATACCATCTACATTTTTTGTTAGTCTCTAAGGTATTGCATAAGCTGAAACTTATACAAATAGTATCACATTACATATAACATAATGCCTGCCAACTGCCTTTATAAGAACAAGGAGTTCAATTATGCACAATAATGTTAAATGACTCAAAAACAAAAATCTGAATTGAATATATTGCTTTTCAGACAGAGTCATCTTTGTCTTCTGAAAAAGAACAATACTGTCAGAACCCAGTAAAATTTCCAGAAATTCAAGAATCTGGGATTACTGGAAAAATGGTGGATGATGGGGATACTATCCTTCCTGATATACTGCAGATCTGCTTTCTAATGAAGAGATAGCCTTGTTATAGCTAGTTACAAAAATAACATGAAAATTGCACTGACATTTGTTAAACAAATGTGTTATCATTGGGCTGCATTGAATAATTTTTCTGCTCCAACTAAAATAAAATGCCAATTTCAAACCTAAAAGGAGAAGCAACACCACCATCATGTGGCAGAAAACAATCAAATCACAAGAAGCTCCGTAGAAAGTTGAGATTTAAACCTACAAAAGCACGGATACTCAGTTTAGCTTCCCTCATCCTTCTTCCTCTACTTCTCTCTATTTTTGTTACACTCTCTGGGCTGCATCTTATCTTGAAATAGGTGCACATTAAAGTTAGGCCATCAGATCCGCTAATTCAGACTCCTGAATCCAGGTGGAGTCCTATTAGCTTGAAGTCTCTTGGCTTCGTATGATCACAGAAACCCATTCCATGCTAGTGAATCCCACTGTGGTGAGTGCTGGGCCACTGTGAATTCTTTGGGGGCAAAGATTACTTTTTTGCTCTATTTCTGTAAATGGGACCTCCAGACAGGACTGAAATGCAAGCTAATAAATTAAAATTTCCATGGAGGAGGGAATGGGATTCTATCAGCTCTGCTCTGCCTACATAGCAATCTTTAGTGCAAGGAGCATTCTGAGGGTATGTCTAGACTACATGGCTCCATCAACGGACCCATGTAAACTAGTTTACCCGGCATAGTCAATGAAGCGGGGATTTAAATAATCCCCACTTCATTAAAATAAAAATGGCCACCACGCTGTGCCGACAATCAGCTGATCCGGCACAGCACAGCAGTCTAGACGTGACGCGGTCGACAAGGGAAGCCTTTGTCAACCGCTCCGGTTAACCTCATTTCACGTATGCAGTGGGTAAAAAAGATGGCCGTGTTGTCTCAGCATTAGATCATGAGGGAGGTCTTGTGGACCCTCAACCACACCCTCAAATCTGTTGTTTTGTGGCTTGATTAATAGATGGGTGGCCCTTGTTAAAGCACCTTCTCTGTGTCTGCTGCCTTGATCTGTGGTATCTTCATAGGGTCTCTGTGGTAATTGATTATATTGCCCATATCTGTTGCGGTTATAGGGGGGTGTATCATTTTTGCCTGTAGGGTTGGGTGTACATGCCCAAAGTGTGGGGCATAGTTTTTGAATTTTTACTATTGTGTAGAACTTCTTCCGTCTTAGCTGAGAACAACTTCAATTTCTCAAATGGCAAGTCTTCTACTTTGGACTGAAGTTCAGAGGGAACTCCAGAGGCCTGTAGCCAGGATGTCCTGTGTATTACCCCCACTGTAGCTATCACCTTAGCTGCAGTATTGGCGACATCCAACACTGCTTGTAGAGTGGTGCGAGCAATTGTATGACTCATGAACTATTGTTTTGAGGATAGGTCTTTTCAACTCAGGTAGGTGTTGCATAAGATCTCCCAATTTGGAATAGTTATCAAAATCATGGTTTGCCAAAATAAGAGAGTAATTTGAAATTCGATTGCAGCATGAAAGAAGAGTAGATTTTTCTGATGAAGAGATCTAACTTCTTATGATCTTTGTCTTGGTTACCAGACCTATACTGCGGCAATTTAGATCTCTGCTGGGCTGATTCCACTACCAAGGAGTTCGCTTGGGGATGTATGAACAGAAATTACATGTCTTTTGGGGGGACAAAGTATTTTCTGTCCATCCTTTTGCTGATAGGTTGAATAGATGCAGGTGTTTTCCATAGTTCGTCTAGTGTTGCCATAATTGCCTCATCTATAGGTAAGGGAATCTTCCTGTGTAATGTAGGGAGTACATTTTTTAATAAGCGGTGCTGTTCTTCCTACACTTCTTGGAGGGAGACTTGCTGGTTTGCCGCCACTCTTTGAAATAACTCTTGGAATTGCTCAAGATTGTCTGTGGGGCAAGTGTCATACAGTATGACCGCATCATCTGTTTGTGATGGAGAGTTATCTGATTGGAGTACACTGAGTGTGTGAGTGTCTTTGTCTTTGTCAGGAACCTGACCCTCCTCCTCATGTGAGTCTTCTGTAGGAGGCAGGGATCGTGTTGGGGGCAAGCTTCTTCTTGCTGGTGTAGAGTGAGCTGAGGACCGGTGTCTATATGGGTCCCAGTGCTCCCAAGGTGCTCACTGTGGGGGATAAAGAGGGGTAGGTAAGCCCAGTATGGATGCCAAGGGCTTTGATGTGGTCCAGCCCTATAATGGTATGAGCATGACCTCATCAGCAATGTATGCCATGAGGAGAATACAGTCATCTGATCATCATCAGGTAAAGGACCATGGTGAGACAACATCAGAGATTTTAATATGTGAGGAGAGCCCCTGACTGAAGACCTTGCAGGTGACAGACCTGTAGAAGGAGGGCATGGGTACTGATGCCTGCTCTGCTTTTCACATTTGATTGCAGCATATCAAGTGCTGTCCGGCTCAGTTCCCAGTCTGTGAGTACTGTTGGCGCCGGTGTAGAAGGACTGTTGGAGCCAGTGCCACTTTGAGTGAGCCACTTTTCCGTGTGGCTCTGCAGCTTTTCACGGCACCAGTTTCTCATGTGGTGCCGCATGTGTGGAGCACTCTCAGGCTTCTGCTGGCACCAAGGAAGCATACACCGGTCCAGGTGCTAGACCTGAAACTCTCCCAGGCGCTTTGGTAACAAGGGTTTCCATGGTGCCCTGTGTCTCTCCCCTGCTAGTTCTTGGGGAGGAGGAAGGGGGAAGAGAGTGTGAAGAGGAGACTCTCTTTTTTGAAGTTTTCCTGGGGAGCAATGAAGCAGGTATTTTGGAAGCAAGTCTCTGCAGTTGGGAAGCATTCTGTACCTCAGCCGACTGTAAAGCTTTATCAAATAGGATCATCCTGAGGCAGAGCTCTCTATCTTTTCTGGCTCTTGCCCTAAGGGAAGAACAATGGTCGCATTTTTGTGGTGTGGGGGTTTCCCCCAAACACTGTATACATAACAAATGGCCATCCGATACAGACATGGGCTCCCAGAACTTCACATTTTTTAAAGCCTGAGGAGCCTAATATGTTTGGTTGTTTCAGGTGCTATTTCGTTATTTCCTTTCCTTTCTTTTTGTCTTTATTTTTTCTTCTTTTTGTCTTTCTTCTTTCATCCCCCCCTCCCCCCCAAGATGGGGGAAAAGGTGGGAGAAGCCCAGTTCACAGAGGCACTACGCGGGAAGCCACATTCAAATCCCCTAAAGGGGAAAAAAATCTTTTTTTTATTTTGTAAATGAATGAGGGAGACTATATAAAAAACAGTCAAAACTATCTAATAATAACTTGTGGAACAGTACAGGAGGTAACAGGCTAACGGAGATTTTGGAACTCTGTCCGCTGATAAGGGCGGTTAAAGAGGAACTGAAAGAGGAACTGAAAGGGAAGGGATGCACCTCCTGTGCATGCGCAGCCCAATGGGGGAAAATGCTTTTCAAGGCTCCGATCTGCGGCTTTGGGTGACCTATCACCGACAGTGGAGCACCCACCGGCACAACACTCGAATAACTAAATTTATAATTTCTGTAGACTGGAACAGATTTTTCTTTAATGTTGCATTAGACTTCCACTAGCACCAATGGGAATCAGGCATATACATGTAAAAGATAATACCCTCTTTAGTAGTCTGCTCTTCTTAAAACATATATGTGTTCTTACCCTTTGATGTTCTTAGCAATTGAATTTCTAATTGTTGCAGTATGAAGCATTTTTACATAGACTTTGTATGAATGGTTAAAACCAAATATTGTTGCTTTGTGCAACAAAATGTTTGGAATAAATCAGTTGAGTAATACAGTAGAGGGTGTGTATAATCAAGCTCGATTTGAGAATGGCTGCTTCACATTTATAGAATAATAGACCTGATGAACTAATTGGTAAGAAAACTGGGTCCAGCTATATTGCAGTTCACAAATGAAAAATGACAAATTGTGAGCTATTGCATAAGGGGACTAAATTTTTCAGAACTTAGCTAAAAAAAACAGTGTAAATTTTTTAAAATAAAGAAGTAGCTTTGTGGATCACAGTGACAGGAAATAGCTACTGTTTGTACTCAAACTGTTATTTAAGAGTTCATAACCAAATCAGAAAAATAAATTGCCTTTCGTACAAGTGGTTAATTCAACAGAGTTTAAGAGAAGATGCATGAACAAAATAGACAGGTGGAGGCAAAAGTCTCATGGATTCTACAGCAACTCCATCATAGCCCTTCAGTGTGTCAGATTACACCTCATTTAATTATCAGAACATACTTTCATTGGCTACTCCCAGTCAGAAAGAACCATAGTTAACATCTTCTTGAAAAAGCACTTACCATTTTTACACATAAACATTTTAATGGATATAATGTACATCACTGAAAATCATGAGTCTTCCAAAAGCCTATAGGGGAATCCTTACTAAAAGTATGTAAATATATACTCAATGTATAATGTATTATTTTTAAATTATTAAAACAATAGGCAGTTAAAACAATCATATGCTGAAAAATTGAAGCACCACTTCAGGTCACTTTAGATTCAAATTTAAGATGAGCAAAATCAATGTTTTATAAAACATCAGATCAATAGAAATAATTCCATGAGTTTAAAAATTAATTCAAAGGAAAAGCTTTTTGTTTAAAGTCACAGTTTCTAGTGTAGAATAGTGATAGAAATGTAGCCGTGTTAGTCTGGGGTAGCTGAAGCAAAATGCAGGACAATGTAGCACTTTAAAGACTAACAAGATGGTTTATTAGATGATGAGCTTTCGTGGGCCAGACCCACTTCCTCAGATCAAATAGTGGAAGAAAATAGTCACAACCATATATACCAAAGGATACAATTAAAAAATGAACACTTATGAAAAGGACTGTGAGGGGGGTCACTCACCACCGTAGCGGGGGTCCCTCATCTGTCCCCGGAATCAGTCCATCCCGCCCGCACAGGCCTCCGCTCACGTGGCGTTTCCCCTCTGGAATCTTCTAGTCGCGTTGCTCTCTTCGCCACACTGCCCTCCGGCAGTGCCCAAGTCACTCGCTCTGAGCCCCCCCTTCCGGGGGATTGGTGTCTCTCCAGCCGGCCTGTCCGCAGGCCTAGCAGGCTGGCCAGTTGGCCGTCCGAGCGCCCTGGCCCAGTCTAACTCTCTAGCCCTGCCCTAGCTCCAGAGAGCGTCCTGTTCCCTCGGCAGCCAGGCTCACAGCCTTGCCGCAGGCCTAGCAGGCTGGCCGATTGGCTGTCCAAGCGTCCTGGCCCAGCCTGTCTCTCTAGCCCTGCCCTAGCTCCAGAGAGCGTCCTGCTCCCTCAGCAGCCAGGCTCACACTCTTGCCGCAGGCCTAGCAGGCTGGCCGATTGGCTGTCCAAGCGTCCTGGCCCAGCCTGTCTCTCTAGCCCTGCCCTAGCTCCAGAGAGCGTCCTGCTCCCTCAGCAGCCAGGCTCACACTGCCTGGGCTGAAGCAGCCCCGCCCTTTTATAGCCCCCAGCTGGGCCTTAATTGGCCAATGCCGCCCAGCTGGGCTGAACTCCCCGGGCCTGCTCCAGGCTGGGGTTTGGCTCTTAAGGGGCCAGTACAGGGCAGCTGCCCTGTTACACGGACAAATCACATTTCAGAACAGGAGGGGAATGCAGGGGGGGAGGAAAGAAGGAAGGTAAGTGTCTGTGAATTGATGATATTAGAGGTGGGGAGAGTGGGATGTCTGTGAGCTAATGGTATTAGAGGTGATAATTGGGGAAGCTATCTTGGTAATGGGTAAGATAGTTTGAGCATTTGTTCATTCCTTCTCGGAATGACAGTTCAGAGGATTCCCTTTCAAGTGCAGATGTAAAAGGTCTTTGTAGCAGAATGCAGGTGGTTAAGTCATTGAGAGAGTGTCCTTTCTGGTTAAAATGGCAAGAAACTGTTTTTTCTTTGTGATCTTGTCTGATATCTGTTTTGTGGGCATTAATCCTTTGGCGAAGTGTCTGAGATGTTTGTCCAATGTACATAGCAGACGGACACTTTCAGCACATGATAGCATAAATTATATTTCTGGATGTGCAGGAATATGTGTTCTTGATCTTATAACTCACTTGGTTAGGTCCAATAATGGTATCAGTAGAATGAATATGTGGACAAAGCTGGCAACAGGGTTTGTTGCAAGGGAAGGTACCAGGGTTGGTATTAGTGTGGTACATTGTCCTGCATTTTGCTTCAGTTTCTAGTGTAGTGTGTGCAATCCAAGTTCACCAGCATAGTGCTACTGTATGAAAATCAGAGAATGACACTGCATATAAACAAAACAGGAAGTGAATAGTACGTTTGTTGGCAATATGTATCCTTTTTCCTCTAACAGTTGTCTGGTTCAATGCTCACTGAAAATCAATGAAGTGTCCTCATAAATGCCAATGGACACTGAAATGGGCCTTTCTTAAACTTGTGTTCCATCCTGGAATGTATAGTAGAGGACAATGCATGCTCTGTGAGATCCAATATTCACCATCCATCCACGTTCTCTCCCTCTAAACAATTCAAGAAAAAAATAGCCATTTTAAAGTACCTAATTTTCTTGTGTGAACATTCCAACAGTTATTCACAAATACAAGGTTCTGCACAGATTATCAGGAGACGTTTTGTTCAGCTTTACCGACCAGATTCAGTTTGAGTAAAAATTCCCGTTCTGTTGGTCACGTTGTTTGATGCATTAGCATTTTTTTTTCAGTTTGTTAGGTATTTTCAAGGAACTGGTAAAAGGCATACAGAGATACACATGAGAAATAGCAGATGAAGGCACTTACTTTTTCTTAAAACATACAATTAACACTCTACTTTCTGATAAATGCTGAGACTGATTTGACACAATTTTTAGTGAAAAATAAATACCCCAAACAGCTTCTCTAAGTGTAGTGGGAAAAGGCTACCAAGATCATCTCTGGGTATATTTTAAGTCATACCTTTGTTTTTCTGTTAACAATCTGTGGTCATTGCATAATAATTCTCTGCAGAACACAGATAGTTTTAAACTATCCACCCACACTTTGAAAGGGATTATTTAACTAACATGTTGTAAAACACATAAAAAGGTACAGCAACCCACACTGTAAAGTTGATGGTATGAAATGGACTCATTTAGGCAATTTAATGGCCTAAAAGGAGCCAATTTTAAACATTACAGTAATTGCATCAGAGAATCCCTGCTTTTAGGGTATATATTTTCTGCTGTCTTCCTCCTTCTTAGATGTGTTTATCTGTTCCTTTTTTTATTCTTCTTGTTCAGGGATTGTAAAACACAGAACCAGCTCTCTCTGAAACACATTATGCACAAATAATGGACTTTTTAAAAGCCTCTACCCATCTCACTCCCAAATCTTACTATGAAAACTAATTCTCTACTGTTAAATCACCTCCTTTAGGTAGATGGATATGTCAATCAGTGGGAAGAAAATACAATATTTTCCTAGATATTTCTATGCTAATAGCTCCAACTGTTTCACATCCACTGAGGAAGCTCTAGGAAAGATACCAATAATTTCAGATCTAGTGTAGACAGGGTTCAGCCTTTTTAATCACTATATATATATTAGAGTTCTTTGAAGGGGTTAACAAACATGTGGACAAGGGGGAATCCAGTAGATATAGTATACTTAGATATCCAGAAAGCCTTTGACAAGGTCCCACACCAAAAGCTCTTGTGTAAATTAGGTTGTCATGAGATAAGAGGGAAGATGCTTTCATGGATTGAGAACTGGTTAAAAGACAGGAAACAAAGGGTAGGAATAAATTTTCAGAATGGAGAGGTGTAACTAGTGGTGTTCCCCAATGGTCAGTCCTAGGACCAATCCTATTCAATTTATTCATAAACGATCTAGACAAAGGGGTGAGCAGTGAGGTGGCAAAGTTTGTGGACAATACTAAACTGTTCAAGATAGTCAAGACCAAAGCAGACTGTGAAGAACTTCAAAAAGATCTCACCAAAATGAGTGACTGGGCAACAAAATGGCAAATGAAATTTAATGTGGAAAAAATAACCCCAGCTATACATACAATATGATGGGGGCTAATTTAGCTACAACTAATCAGGAAAGAGATCTTGGAGTTATCATGGATAGTTCTCTGAAAACATCCACGCAGTGTACAGTGACAGTCAAAAAAGCAAATAGGATGCTAGGAATTATTTAAAAAAGGATAGAAAATAAGACAAAGAATATCTTACTGCCCCTATATAAAACTATGGTACGCCCACATCTTGAATACTGCATACAAATGTGGTCTCCTAACCTAAAAAAAGATATTTTGGCATCAGAAAAGAGCAACTAAAATGATTAGGGGTTTGGAACAGGTCCCATATGAGGAGAGTCTAAAGAGACTGGGACTTTTCAGTTTAGAATAGAGGAGACGGAGGGGAGATATGATAGAGGTATATAAAATCATGAGTGGTGTGGAGAAGGTGAATAAAGAGAAGTTATTTACTTGTTCCCATAAGATAAGAACTACAGGACACCAAATGAAATTAACGGGTAGCAGGTTTAAAACTAATAAAAGAAATTTGTTCTTCACACAGCGCACAGTCAACCTGTGGAACTCCTTGCCGGAGGAGGCTGTGAAGGCCAGGACTATAACAGGTTTTAAAAAAGAGCTAGATAAATTCATGGAGGTTAGGTACATAAAAGGCTATTAGCCGGGGGTAAGGAATGGTGCCCCTGGCCTCTGTTTGTCAAAGGCTGGAGAAGGATGGCAGGAGACAAATTGCTTGATCATTGTCTTCGGTCCACCCCCTCTGGGGCACCTGGCACTGGTCACTGTCGGCAGACAGGATACTGGGCTAGATGGACCTTTGTTCTGACCCAGTATGGCCATTCTTATATTCTTATGTTATGTTCTTAAGATTTATCTGGCATTGCTCAGTTCTTAACTCAATTTTTGTTTTTTTGGAAAATAAAATGAAAAATGTATACACTTCATTTAAATCATTGTTCTGTGGTGGGGCTGGAGATAAGGGGTTCAATATGCAGGCTGCCAAAGGAAAAGAGTACTACCAGTTTGGGCACAGGTGAGAAGCACATCTCCATGGATGATAGAGCACAGATGAGGGAGGGGTAAATGTCCCTCAGCTGAATCAGGATCATGTTAGGTTTTGGTGGGGGCCACAGAAGAAACATCTGTCCCCCAGCAGTGGCAGTTCTGGTTTGGATGCCATGGCTGGCGGGAAGCACCCCCTCTCATGTCCCTAGCACCGAGCTGCCATTGCAGGGGCAGAAGCACCACCTCCCATATCCCCAGCGCCCAGGTCACATGGCAAGCCAGCCCAAATTTGGTTTGCTGCAGCAGTTCTGTGCAGGAGCCTGCAGGCAGAGGTAGCACTCTGCGTACCCACCCTGAGCTCCTGCCCACCCTGAGCCCTCTTTCACCCTTTGCTATTTTATGTCAGTTTTGAGGACTATACTTGATTTGTTGATTCTGTTTCTTTTCTGTTTGATTTTATGAGAAGCAATCTGCTGCAACTCCAGCAGACGCAACCAGAGGAGGGATGCATGTCCCCTGGGTAGGCAGATCCAGATTCTTCTGCCCCCTTTGCTTCCCAACCAGTTTCCCCTTGCTCCCTGATCATGGGGAACAGCCAGCAATATTCCTGTATGAATCGGAGGGAGGGAAAACTTCAGTCCCCCCTCCCTCACCTTCCCTAAAGGGCACCTGGGGGTGGGAAGCTCAGGGCTGGGGGGAAACCCCAACAAGCTCCTTTCACCTGCCTGGTGATTTTGTCTCTTTTCTGTGTGGTTTTCTGAGAAGCAATCCCATTCCAGGCACATCCCATTTTCCTGGCACAACCAAACTTTGCTTTAAGTTATGGTAAGAGGAAGCTGTATACTGAATTTGGTGGCCCTAGATGAGAAGCAGTCTCGTTCCATGAGGAGTAATGGTAGTTCGAATTAGAGATCCTAATTCAAACTACCTACTCCGTGCCACGTGTAGCCACGGGCAGGGAATTCGGACTAAGGGACATTTAAAAATGGCGGCGCCCAGGAACATGCAAATGAAGCCTGGGATATTTAAATCCCGGGCTTCATTTGCAACTTCGAATGCTTACATTAGCCTCCCTAGTTCGAACTAGGGGGCTAGTGTAGACATACCCTAATAGAATTTTTTATTAATGTGCTTGCAAAAAGTAGTAAAAGAACAGTTTTAAATTTGTAAGACTTCATCTTCAAACATTATTCATTTTATTGCATAATTATCATACATAGTAAATTTTAATCAGAAACTCGTAAAGCTTCCATTACTCTTTCCAAAACTAATTTGAATTATTTTGTGATTTGTAACAGTAAAAATTTTCTTTGCACTAAAATGACAGCTCAATAGGTGATTCGATTTTAATTTTGTTAGCAAATATTTTTATGAACTTTAATCATAACAGTCATTATTTTTTCTGATGAAAAACAAAAATAATTATTTAAACCTTTCACCCAGCATATTCCAGTGTAAAAATAGCATTTAGCTATTTAAGGGGCAGGACTGTTTATGCAAAATTTGGTATCTGTATGTAATCGTGAAGTATGACTTTATTTTGCACAAAACAAATCCACAAACAAACTCTTCAAAATAGATAGTAGATATATAATGATCGAGGGCTAGATTTTTAAGGTATTTAAGTGTCTCTAGATGTAGATAAGCACCCAGTGCAATTTTTAGAAGCACCTAAGATAGTTGAGTGCCTAACTCCTGCTGAAAACTATGCAAATCAGTGGGACTTAAGGCTCTGAAGTCATTTTTGAAAATGGGATGTAGCCATCTGAGTCACATGGATGTATGAAATGATATATAAATACTCTTAAAAATCTGGCCTTCAGCATTTAACCTGTTTAGGCACTTTTAAAATTTCACTAGAAGTTCATCTGCGTCTTTAGATGCCTAAATATCTTTGAAAATCTGGCCCCTAAACCAAATACATTCAACTACACTTTACAGATTTATTCACCATTGAAATGCAGGGAATTCTGTGGGAATTATTTAAGAGCACACACACCACAACAATGTAAGATAGGATGTAAAGAAAATCTTATCCACTTAAATCTACAGAGAGATTCTAGGTAAGTGGAATGTACTTACTGGCATTAGAATTTGCCTAGGAAACCAGGGATCACAACCCCTCTGTTATAGTCTCAGGTACTTGCAAGATCAGGACTTCCTATTTTGTTTTACCTGAAAGATTCAAGTTATCAGAAGTTACAAATTCTCAGAACATAGTATTAAGAACAAATGATTGCACTACAATTTCCAAGTGTTTTAAAAATGATCACAAGTACCAGGATACTTTTCAGTAAAGTTTATTTAACACTGACTATTTAATTAAGGCTTATCTCAATTGATGGGAGGAAAAGCACATCAGTTAATTGCTATATCATGATGCCCTATATAAAAAAATCGTTGGCAGCTTAATAAATAATATATCCACAGTAAAATATCTCTCTCTTATGACCGGTTCAAATTATTTTGAGCTATAAAGCATCTGTATCCATTAAATGCTTGGACACACATCTTATGTGTATATTCCATTAAGATGTTGTTTACAGCTGTACACTTCAGTGACTGTATAAATATTACTGTCACACAATTGCAGATATTGCAGTAGAAACAGACATCATACATGATTTGTCATTTTTTATTGAACAAATCTGAGTCCTATGAAAAATAAAATTTGGTATTAAAATTCTGGCCCTTTTCCAAATAGGGTGTAATACACTAGTTATTAATTATAGATTAAATATTTCCACAAGCCTTGAAAGTATATCTGAAGCTAATTTTAATAGGCTATGCTCCAAACGATCCTTTTCTAACAATTCAAAGATTACTACATTTTAACTGTACACATACATCTGATGTTAAATTAACATGTCCTTGCAAGGAGAGTGATCTGCAGACATCAACCAGCCTATACGACAAAATATTAATTTACTGCTCACTGGCACAGTTACTCTCATTTTGCTAGGTACAATCTCTTCTTCTCCAAAGCTATTTTATATCTCATCTTAAAGTTCTTCTCTTAATTAACTGTGAGTTATTGATTTGCCAGTAATTGTAGACACTTTTTGAATTTTCTGGTTGATATTCAGCTAAAAACTGAAATGCTGACATTCCTCCAATGCCAAAGAATCTACAGCTCTCGGTTTTGAACTGCAATAAAGCTGCCATCATCTTAAATTAGCAATGGGCAACGAAGGCTAGCCCTCCATCTCAGTGGGCTGCAGGATTCTCTTAACCAAGACTGTCGCCTGGATTGGTTAGTTTTGCTAAATGTGCTTGTGTTCCTAGAATTTGTGGGATGCACCAACTGAACCATAGCAACACTTTGATTGGATGCAGAGGGAGCATGCTGCTCTCAGCAACAATGTTGTGTGCAATTAGCACACACCTCACTGCATGTGCTCCTGCTTTAATTGTGTGTCACTTTAGTAATATGGGTAGGAAAAAAACTTCATGGAGAGAAACTAGCAGAATTTGGCAACCCTGCATGTGAGCAACAGTAACAAAATGTCTCACAAACAGGAGGACTGACAGACTTCCCAAGCCTCTGGGCAAGATGGGGGTGGGGAATGGCTCTGTGCTCCCAGAAGGGATGGAGCCTCAGGAAGAAGAAGAAGGGATGGGACAGACAGCCCTCAGCTCTGCCTAGTGCACACCTAGAACAGTGGACACCTAGAACAGCCCTGAGGGCCACCTAGAATGTGCCATGTTGCACTCCAGCAGCAATTTAAAGGGCCTGGGTCTCTGGCTGCCACCACTGACACAGCATCTGTGGCAGCCCAAAGCCCCAGGCCTAAGGATGGTAAAATGTGGTTACCAGGCTAATCATATAGTGGACAGAATTTGTATCGACTATATGATTAGTTAATAGGACTGCTCTGCAGAGCCGCAGCGGGGATAGCTCCAGGAGCAAGCCTCAGATTCCCGTAGGAACACATGTGGAGAGAAGCTGCTTTGAAGCAGTCTCCCCTATCCACCTCCTGCTGGCTCCTGAGGGGGAGCAAGCAGCGCCCTGGAGATGTTTAAAAGCCAGCTCTCCCCAGCATCAGCTCCTGTTCCCCAGAGAGGCTGCAAAGGAGGGGGTGCCACAGGGAGCACGGGGACAACGGGGACTCAATCAGTCCCCTGCATGCGTTGATTCCCATTGCAGCTGCTTCAGCCTTTGAAATGTACAAGAGCCCTATTTACATTTCAGGCTGAAGTGGCTGCAGTGGGAACAGGAGGGAGTGGGGGACTACTTAAGTCCCCTACTTGCCCCATGCTCCCTGATGCACTTCTGCTTTTGAAATGTACAAGAGCCCCACATAACTCTTGTACATTTCAAAGGCTGAAGCAGCCACAGTGGGAATCAGCATGAGCAAAGGACTGTTTCAGTCCCCACTCACACCGTTTTCCCACTGCACCCCTGCCCTCCCCCATGGAGACAGTGCTGGGGGGAACTAGCTTTTAAGCACTGGCTCCTGCTCCCTCCTCTTGCTGCCTCTCTCTGAAAGGCTACGTCTAAACTGCACCCCTCTGTTGGCAGAGGGATGTAAATTAGATGTATCAAAAGTGCAATTGAGGTCAGGATTTAAATATCCTGTGCTTCATTTGCATAATGGCGGTTGCCGTTTTTTTTTTTTTTTTTTTTTTTGAAACGGGGCTTTTCGAAAAAAATGGCAATTTGGACAGGGTATTTTCAACAGAAATGCCCTGTTTCAAAAATGAGGAGTACGGGATCTTTTGAAACAGGGCATTTCTGTCGAAAATGCCCAGTCTAAACTGCCGGGTTTTTTCGAAAAGCCCCATTTTGAAAAAAAAGTGGCGGCCATTATGCAAATGAAGCATGGGATATTTAAATCCTGGCTTCATTTGCACTTTCGATGCATCTGTGGCGGGGTAGCCCCGCCCCTCCCGGAAACCGCCGGGACGCCGCAACCACGGGGGAAGGACTCACCCCCCGTAGGGGAGCGGATCCCCGCCCGTCGTCCCCGAACAGGGGGGCCGGCACACCGGCCGGGTAACGAGCCGGGACCGGCAGGCAGTGCAGGGACGGGGGCGCCGGCACACCGGTCGGGTAACGAGCCGGGGCCGGCAGGCAGGGCAGGGACGGGGGCGCCGGCACACCGGCCGGGTGACGAGCCGGGGCCGGCCGGCAGCACAGAGAGGGGGCGGGGCCGAGCAGACGTGGCAGAGACGTCACAGGGAGAACGGCCCTGGGAGGGGCCGGAGGCTGACGAGGGGGGTGACGTGATCTGCCTGCGACCGGCGGGCAGCTCAAAAGGCCGCCGGGGACCAGCCATAGGGGGGAACGCGGAGGAGACGCAGCCCCCCCGCGAGCTGGCGAGTGGTCAGCACCTTTGGAGGCCCTGGGCAGACCCAGGAGGAGGGCCCAGGTGAGCCTATGGGACCTGGGGGGGGGAAGAAGCAGCCCAGGGCGGGGACGCGGACCCTGAGGGCAGGGGAGTTTAGGGGTCTCGACCCCCCCTGCTAGGTGGGGAAGCATTTTCCCCGACCTTAGGGCCCTGGGCTGGGGTCCGGAGAGAGGGCGGGCCCGGACCCCCTTCCCCCAACCGCCTAACCAAACCAATCGAAACCGGTCGCGTCAAGGCGTTGATAACCGGAAAACCGAGGGGGGCGGACGTAAGCCCCTCCGCACAAGGGGGGATCCCCTACAGCATCTAATTTACATCCCTCTGCTAACAGAGAGGTGTAGTTTAGACATAGCCATAGAGGCAGCAAGTGGGGTGAGGGGAGCAACTAGTCGCTTACATCCCTATCCGGGCCCTTCTGAATTGCCAGGTCCAGAGGCAGTTGCCTCCTTCCCTCTCCCTTCCCCCCTAGTTAGTGGGCCTCCTCACAGGCCACACATAAAACCTCCATGGGCCACATACCTCCACTATCTTAGATTCAGAACAAAGATGGTGACACTGTGAATAAGATATAGTCACAGACTAATTTGTAAGGAATGAGGTGCCAGGACTCAAACCATTTTTTTAAATTCATAATTGATGCATCAAGCCTGAAGTACCAGAGCTACGAACTGCCAATCCTAGTGGTGCTGTGGCATTGGGAATGTTATGGCAACAGGTGCCTAGAAGATTCGTAGCTCGGTCCTACCATCCAGAATCCATTATCTGATACGTTAGCTTTCCACTCTTCAGGCAAGTAAAGACTTAACCCAAAATAAGGTGAAAACAAGCTATATTTAACTGAGAGAACTATATATAAATTAGGGAAAACCGAGGAGAAAATATAAATATAGTAAAATATCCAAAATGCCTCAGTGGTTTAACCATGCAGGAATGAAGCCTGGCTCCCAACTACCCCTGGCATCACTATGAGTATTCTAAATCCTTTTATACTTGCAGGTCCTGAAAGTAGAGGCAAGCAGAAGCTGGACATCACCTGATATGTTCTGGAACCAGTCATGGGCCAATCGATGGGCTCTGGACCCTTTGCTGTCACCAATGTAGTTACAACAGGAGGAACACAGAACCAGTGAATATGGAACAGGTGTCGTAACTTGGTTACGGTCTTCTTCAGATAAACTTTGTTGGTGTTGATGGTCCTTGACACCCGCACATAGTGACTGTTCCCCTGACTGCCTCTAGGATGGACAGCAAGATGCTGGGCACAGCACTCTCATATAATCTCAGTGGTGCAAAAGATCTGAGGCTCCAGGTCCTCACAGAACCTTTTCCCCCTTTCCCGCCTTTCAGGGAAAAAAGTGCCAATATCCAAAGTATAATCCGAACTACCTAGTCCGTGCCGCGGGGCACGGAGTCCACATTAGCGGACATTTAAAAATGGCGGCGCCCGGCAATATGCAAATGAAACCCGGGAAACTCAAATCCCGGGCTTCATTTGCAACTTCGGTTGCCTACATTACCACCCTAGTTCGAACTAGGGTGGTAGTGTAGACATACCCTAAAACAGGGGGTGAAACAAAAGGCTGGAGCTTGTCTCTTCTAAGCAGCAGGCTATGCAAATTGATGTGGCTGCTTCCTGCCCAAACTACACCCGCCGAGACAATCCGCAACCCTCTGGTTCTGGGCAGTCACCAACTAGTGCACGGAAAACTTCCCTCTCCAGCACCAGGGACAATGAGACTTTGGATCCTCCATTTGGTTTTTATTCTAGCAGCTTTAGAAGGTATTAGCAGCTGTTAAATGCATTCCAAGGAAATGAGAGATATTTTATCATTGCTCTCAGTACTATTCCTAACTGTGTCCCGTCAGAGGAGCTGATGGAGTCCAGGGAGGATGTGAAAAAGCCCGGAGACTCTCTGTGCCTCTCCTGCAAAGCCTCCAGCATCACCTTCAACAGCTACTACATGCATTGGATCTGTGAGACTCCTGTGAAGCGGTTCAATTGGCTGGCTGAGATAAGCCCCAGTACATCTGCCCAGGGGTATTCCCTGGCTGTTCAAGAGCGATTCACCATCCCCAGGGACAATCCCAACAGTCTGCTGTAGCTGCAAATGACTGGCCTGACGTCCGAGGACACTGTCCACTGTTACTGTGTAAGAAACACTGTTGTATTTATTTGCAGCACAATAATAAATGTGGTCTGCAGTGGTCAGTGCATTCAGCATGAGATAATACTCATTTCTGGAAGTGTCCCTGGATATAAGCAATTGCTTTTGGAATGATGGGGAAAGGTCTAAATTACCAGCTCTGTTAATGTGTCCCATCCATTCCTGCTGGCTCTGTTGTGTCCAATGGACACGTTCCCAGTCATAAGCATCAGTGACAGGGAAACTAGCCAGAGTGCAGGTCACCTAGCATGACTCTGAGGAGTTCAGAACCTGCTGTCCTGGTAGCCACCATGGCTGGGTCAGTTGCACCTGAGAAAGGCACCTGGAGAGAAAAGAAAAAGAGAATTCAGAGCACAGGCAACAGACATAAAGAAGGAAGAATCCATTCATCCATCCATCCATCTCTCTCTCTCTGTCTCTCTCACTTACTCACACATGGTTAGACAAATCACTACACCCGCTTCCTCCCAATACAATTCCACAACTCAGAGGGCCACAGCAGGAGGAGGAGGGAAATCACCAAAGTTTTCCTTATTCTCTCATGCGAAGTTAGAATAGGAACGAAGCTGCCCTGACAAGATGCGGATGGACCAAAACCTCTGGGGGTTTCTGTATAAATAAGACCCCAGGTGGCTGATTTGCATGAATTGTTCATGCTTCAGTGGCAGGTATAAAAACAACCCAGTAGCTATTTTGTTGCTGCATCCTCCCACCCCCTTCTGTTCTTTATGGGAAGCATCTGTGCAGCTCAGGACATGCCAGTCAAAGGGAGCCAGAGCAGCCAATGATTAGAGAAGAGAGGTCTCCTCTGTTTTCACTGTGGAAAGCAAGCATGGTCTGGTGGGTCAGTCATCTTACCTCAAGAAAATTCTTTGCTTTAGCAAACAATCTTTCTGGGATTCAGTACTGTCATTCTCTGGACTTTACATTTTTCCAAGGCCCACTTGGATCAACCTTGCCCATTGTAATCCCCTGGATGCCAGTTAGATGCTGCTGCACATTCATTCTAGCATACACATGGCAAGTAGGAAAATGGTGACATTGGTTGCTAAAATGTATGCAGAAGTGATCTTGTCTCTCTCCTAAACTGCCACACTAATTTCCCTGAATATGTTCATCTTCAAATAACCTTAATTCCTTGACTTAAAAAAAAGGAAATCTGGGAAGTAGATTGTGAACAATTTAATGGTATATATGTTTTAATAGGGTGTTCCATGCATAAATGACATTCAGTAAAATCCCTCTTTGTGTCTGTTATTACTCTAGTCATTTCCAATACAGAAAAAAATTGTAGGAAATGATAAAATGAAAAAATTGAATGTGGGTCTCTGTCAAGGAGTCTATATTTTATAATTAATTACATAGCAATTGAAAAGAACTTCTAACAAAACACTTTTTTAATATATTCATTACATTAGGACATGGCTAGTGAAAATTTTGCAGTACAGGTTGGACCTCCCTTGTCTGGTACCCTCAGGACCTGCCCCATCCCAAATGAGGGAATTTTCTGGATCAGGGAAGGTCCCCTGCCACCAGCCTCCCAGGACACTCCTCCTCCCTGCGACTGGCTCCGCTCAGATCCCACTGCCACTGGGCTCCAGCCTGCAGGGCTTGGGCTTGTGCTCTGGTCTGTTTTGGGTTCCCGGGGATGGAGCTTCCCAGGCGCCATGGCCCCGCTTTGCCCCTGCCCAACCAGGAATCCCCAGAAATGGGGCTTGCTAGCTGCCCTGCTTCTGCTGTGCTCTGCTAGAGATCCCTGGGGAAAGGGCTTGCTGTTGCCCTATTTCTGCCGCGTTCTGCCAGGGATCCCTGGGGATCGTGCTTGCCGGCAACCCTGCTTTTGCCACTGGCTGTGCTGCTACTTTCCCACCCAGCCAGGGTTCCCCAGAATGGGGCTTGCCGGTCCCTTTTCTGTACCAAGTAACTGGGGCTCCCTGGGGACAGGGCTCCAACCTGGTTCGCACTCCTGGGTGCCAGGGCTCTCTGATCCAGCAACATCCATGGTCTTCACGGCTCACGGATGTTGTCAGACGAGAGAATCCCAGATTTCGGAGGTTCAAGCTGTATTAATTTTATTTATTTGATGTCATATTACAGTAAACTTCCGATAATCCGGAATCTTTAGGACCCAGGGGGTGCCGGATTATCAGATATGCCGGACTATCAGAAGGGGGGGCTATGAGGGGTCTGGAGTGGGGTGGGAGGGGATGCCACCCCAGACCCCTCATAGCCCCCCCTTACGATAGTCAGGCTCTGCCCCAGGAGTCCCTGATTCAGCCGCTGCTGGTCAGTTTCAGCAGCAGCTGAATCGGGGATGCCTGCAATAGAGCAGCTGGGGTGCTGCCGGGTTGGTCCCGCAGCGCCGTCCTTTGGCGCTGCGGGACCAACCCGGCAGCACTCCAGCTGCTCTGCCCCAGGTGTCCCCAAGAGCAGCTGGGGTGCTGCCGGGTTGGTCCTGCAGCCCCGAGGGGCAGCGCTACCAGACCAACCCAGCAGCACCCCAGCTGCTCTGCTCCCGGCTTCCCCGATTCAGCTGCTGGTCAGTTTCAGCAGCAGCTGAATGGGGGAAGCCTGTCCAGCTGCCCCAGCACTTCTGGGTTCCTGATGGTGCCAGACCATCAGGAGTCCCGGAGCATTGGATGCCGGACTAATGGAGTTTTACTGTATTTAAAGTCATTCACCTTGTTATTTATCCCTTCTTTTAGTATTCTTTCTTCCATTACATTTTAAAAAATATATAAGACATTTCTTAGTAACTGGTGAGTGCCACGGTGGCACACATCCGAAGAATCGCACATGATCTCAATGTTGGTGCAAAGGACAAAACTCACTCCACTCATGGATGGAAAATCTTAGAGGGAACACCGTTTACAACCTTCATCCCCAACCCCCAGCCAAGCTGCAGAAGCCCTGTCCCAGGGGGGTTCTGCAGTCCTGCCCTCACCATGCCCCGAGGGGGGGGTGGCCTCATAAGGGGTGGTTCCTGGGATGCTTGTGGGGGGGAATGAAGGGGAAGTGTGGACCTCCCAAGAGCTCAGTTACCCCCTTTGATTCTGTTTTGTGTCTGTTTATCTCCTTCTGCAGGTGATGAGGGCCATAAATTCCATCCTGCTGCACAGGGTCATCCACCTGGGAGACCTGGAACCCATCGTTGCTGGATTTGCTGTCCTGGGCTTACCCAACTGTGGGAGAGCCATAGATGGAACCCACATCCCCATCTGGTCCCCAGTACATTAACTGCAAAGGATATTTTTGGATGGTCCTGCAGGCCCTGGTCAACCACTGTGGAGAGTTTTCAAACCTTTTTGTTGGGTGGTCAGGGAGGGTGTACGACGCCCGCATTTTCTGTAACTCCAGCCTCTACCACAAGCTGGAGACTGGCACACTCTTCCCCCAGCATGACTTCAGGATCAGGGATGTGGAAATGCCACTGTGCATTGTGGGAGACATGGCCTACCCCCTCATGCTGTGGCTCATGAAGCTATACACCAGCCACCTGGACTCCAGCAGGGACAATTTCAATGCCCGCCTGGGCAGGGCCCGCATCCAGGCTGAATGTGCCTTTGACCACTTGAAATCAAGGTTCAGGTGCCTCCTGACCCACCTGGATGTGGGGGAGCACAACATCCCCCAGGTGGCGTTGGCCTGTTATGTTCCCCACCACATCATGGAAAGCAAGGGGGAGGCCTTCCTACTGGGATGGAGGGCAGAGGCCAGCTAGGAGGGATGGGCCTGCCAGAAACTGCACACAGCTGCCATCCATCAGGCCCATTTCGTGGGGGTGCACATCTGGGAGGCCTTGAGGGAGAATTTCTCTGAAGGACCCCAGTAACTCTCCCCAGGGTCTCTACACTAGGGCTACGTCTAGACTGGCATGATTTTCCGCAAATGCTTTTAACGGAAAAGTTTTCCGTTAAAAGCATTTGCGGAAAAGAGCGTCTAGATTGGCACAGACACTTTTCCACAAAAGCACTTTTTGCGGAAAAGCGTCCATGGCCAATCTAGACGCGCTTTTGCGCAAAAAAGCCACAATCGCCATTTTTGCAATCGGGGCTTTTTTGCGCAAAACCAATCTGAGCTGTCTACACTTGTGGTGGCCCCTCGTGGCCATGGCGATATATGTCCGCATTCCTGTGTCTGGAGCGAAAATCCTGGAGGGTCTCCTCCTTGCCCCATACTTCCAGGAGATCCAGGATCTCCACCCCAGACCAGGACAGCGCCCATCTTTTCCTGCCCCTAGCATGCTCCTGGGAGCCCTCTGCATGATCCCTGGGATGGGTGGGGATTCTTGGGGGGCTTGAGGCTGGGACATAGGTGGACAGAAGTGTGGCAATGGCAGCCATGTGGTGAGGTGCAGTTCCCAGGGCTGGCTTCCTGCCACAAGCCTTGTCCCAGGTAGCTGCAGCTTTAAGAGCTGCCAGGAGACAGGAACTAAAGAGCTGTGATGAGTGTGGACGGAATGGCCAGCAGGGCACCTGTGTTATTTCCTGGAGGCCTCTTTATTTGAAAAAGAAGCCTCTTCCACATCCACACATGCTTTTTTCTGAAAGAGCCTTATTCCTCATAGAATGAAGTTTACCACCATAAGAAAAAAGAGGAAATTGCTCATGTTGGTGCAATAACAAAAGTTCTTCGAGATGTGTCCCCCGTGGGTGCTCCACTATAGGTGTCGGGCTAGTCTTGGTGCTGCAGATTAGAGTTTTGAGCAGAAATAGTCAGCTGGATCACACATGTATGGTAGGCATCTTGTGGAGTTCGTGCCATTTTGCACATGTCCACAGTCTGTCTCCTTCCAGTTCCTCTAGTCTGCCTGAGTGTCTGAAAAAAAACAGAAATGAAGAAAACGAGACTCCGGAGTGGGGAGGAGAGCAGGTAGTGGAGCACTCAGAGGAACACACATTTCGACCAACCACTGTTACTGCACCAACTTGAATAACTGTCTCTTCTTCTTCGAGTGATGTCCCCATGGGTGTTCCACGGTAGATGACTGTGTATCAGTACTCAAGAATGCCTGGACGGCAGGTTCCGGAGTCATGGTTTATTTGATGTTGAAAATGCTGCTGAGGCTAATGAGGAGTCTGCAGCCAAACAGTCCACGATTGCGTTGTGCTTCATGACCATATGCATGACAGATGTCTCAGAGGGGAACTTCTTGCAGGAAGGCTGTGGATGTAGCTACAGCTCTTGTGGAATGAGCCTTTGGTTGGGGTGGAAGTGGCTTCTTGCGTATGGAATAGCCAGTGGTGATGCACAAAACTATGAGCTTAGAGATGTGTTGAAATGACAGTGTTTCTCTCTTGGAGTGATCAGCAAGGGAAACCAGTAAGCATTCCATCTTGCAGAAAGCCCAAATTCTATCAATGTAAAAGGCAAGTACTCTGTGTAAATCGAGGGAGTGGAGGATTGCTTCTTGGGGCGAGGTATCAGGCTTGGGATAAAAGAAAAGATGGACAATTGGCTCATTAATGTGGAACTCAGAGCGCTCTTTGGGAATGAAGGCTGGGTGGGGCTGTAGAATAATGTTGTACTTGTTGAAGGTGGTGTATGGTGGTACCACCATCAAGGCCACAAGTTCGCTGACTCTGTGCGCAGATATGAAGGCAAACAGAAAACCAACCTTCAGCGTCATCATTGGGAGTAGTGAAGTGGCCAAAGGTTCAAAGGGTGGTCGAGAAAGGGTGTCCAGTACTAGGTCCAAGTTCCAAGATGGAGGTGGGGGTCTGTGAGGCAGATTAAGTTTAGTCAGCTGGAAATATCGCCTCATCCGGAGATGACGAGGAGCAGTCTACTGGAGAAGTTTCCGGTTTGAGGTCTTCAACATCAGACAACTGTCCCTCTTCTGGTCTTGTTGGATCGTTGGACTGTTAGATGGAAAAGGTGAGTCTAGGTGCTGTGATTGATGAGGTAAGTATTTTTCACTCAATGGTTGATGATGTACGATCACACCAGACAATGTACGATCACACTGGGGACGATCATCATATAGTCTACAGTAGCAGTCATAATAGCGCTCAGAACGCAACGGAGAGGAGTGGCGTGACGAACGTGCACTACCATGCTGGATATAATAGACGCGGCATGGGAAGCGTCTACCAGGCTCGTATCTTGAGGATCAACCGGGTGAGCGGGACCATGAACGGGACCGACATGTTTCTAGATACACTGTGTCCCTATAATTACACTGTCCATACGTGACCCATGTAGGAGAAACACTATAGTCATGATAGCGACCGTACCTTTGCAGTGAAAAATCTGAAGACAGGGATCTGTCTCTATAATGAGTCTTTGATAATGCCTTCCTATGTAGGGCGGTATCTTCTGCCCTAAAATCCACAGAAGAACCAGGCACTGAATAGCAGTGGAGCGGTGCCGGGGAAAGCAGCTGTTGCTGCGTTGATGCTGGTGCCGGCAGAGTGTCCTGTGCCGGAGTCAGCAGAGGTGCCGGAGCTGAGGCATCAAGACCTTCTGCCTCGGAGCCGGGTGCCAGAAGAGACAGTGCCGTGGAGGACGGTGCCGCCATAAGCGGGGCCGGTGAGGCAGGCGCTGTTACCCCAGAGTCTCAGTAACAAGCAGAATCTTTTGAATTAATTTAGAATTTAGGATAAGGGATCTGATTGATGATGTTAAATGCTCTGGTTACCAAAAGGGAGGCCCTTGACACCATATCTGATCACTGGTGATTTCTCCCCCCCGAAAAAACACGCTTGGAGTCCAGATTAGAGTTCACTAATATATTGTAGAATTTAATTTGACAAGTGCATGAACAAGAACAAAAAACAACAACCAACAAATCCAACTCCCACCCCAAAACAGAAGAGAAGGAAGACAGAAAGACCCTAATACAGGTAAGATGTTTGTACGTTACAACAGTCTCTGTGTTGCCAATGGTGGTACTGCTGCTTGCGACCTTCTACCTTTGGGCTTAGGTTAGCACTTAGGGAGGAACCGCAAGTGATCCCTCGCAGTTCTGGGATGATTCTCGTTGGGCCTTTGCCACAACGGACTGTTTCAGGGATGGTGATGATGTGATGGTCCGAGGCAGGTAGAGATCAAACACCTCTGCTTGGTGTATCCCAGATCACCAGTGCTGAGCCTTCACCACAGCATGGTGTGGGAACCCACCGCAGTTGTGAATGATCCCTATGCCTTTTCCCTCTGTGGCGTTGTGCTGCCTTTACAGACACAGACCAGAACACTGACCACTCACACCTGGGTGCAGTGCTTTTTTCCTTTTAGAACCTTTGGCATGTAAACTGTAAACTTGTGTAGGGTGGTGTGCATAATTCTGGGCTGGGTGCAAAGGATCTTGTGTGCCTAGTGCAATTTTGGTACTGAGTGCAGACACTCAAGATGGGAAAAGTTTAACTGACTTTCCAGAAACTCCATTAAACAGTCTGATTACACCTCCTCTGGATTCTTTGCCTTGCTCGTGGCTGATCGAAACCACGTTGTTGCTGTCTCCCATACGAATAGTCGTGGTGTCTCTGGTAAGGCATGTACTGTTTGTGCCGTTATGGAGGCGTGTACATACCGAGGGTATAGAGAGTGGTGCATGAATCCTTGCTCAAATGAAGGACCTCATCCATCTTTTCAGCAAAGAGCTTCTGTTTATTAAATGGGAGATCCTCAACTTTGCTCTGCAGTTCCCTTGGAATTCCAGCCATTTTTAGCCATGAATCTCTTCACATCACTATTACAGTAACCATTGAATGGGCAGCTGTTTCTGCTATGTCTAACACAATCTGGAGACCTATCCTAGTGGAAGCGTAGCCTTCTTGGACAATGGACTTCAAGATTTGAGTCCGGTAAATGCTCCATGAGTGTTGTGACCTTTCTACAACTGTCGAAGTTGTGGTTCAACAGGAGTGCAGCGTAGTTGGCCACCAGCAGGAGGTCCCGTTATACCCGGTTTTCCCTCCAGCCCACCAGCAAGAGCCAGGGCTAAGCCTCGCCAAGCCCAGTTTTCCTCTCAGCCCACCAGGAGGGGCCAGGCCCAGCTGTTCCCCCCAGCCCGCTGGGAGGAGCCAGACCAAGCCGCACTGGGTTTGGTTATCCCCCCAGCCCGCCAGGAGGGACTGTGCCTAGCTTTCCCTCAGCCCACTGGGAAGGGCCAGAGCCGAGCCAAGCCCGGTTTTCCTGTTGGCCTGCCAGGAGGAGCCGGGCCCAAGCCACACCAGGGCCTGTTTTCCCCCAGCCGCTGGGAAGGGAAGTGGGAGGAGAGCCCAGCTGTAAGAGCCCCACTCCTTCACGTGGGCCCTAGGAAGGACCAGGCTGGGGGTGAATGAGGCTTGATCCTGGGGACATCGAGTGACATGACATCACTCTGTCATTCTGCTGGAAAAACTTTTTTTTATAGAGAGAGAGATAAATTAGGAAAATTAAAACCAATACAAGGAAATATCTTTCATATGATGTGCAATCAAACTCATTGCCAGAGGAAATTGTTGAGGCCAATAATAAATCAAAATTGGGTGCCTGGTTAATTATATGGATAATAAAACTCAGAGTTATTGCAAATGGTAAAAGTACTGTAAGTCACATTAAATCTTATGCTTCCAGTTTAATCCAATCTCTAAACCAGTGGTACACAAACTTTTCCAGTCAGACCTCCCCTTTACCATTAAGACAGTGGTTCTCAAATAGTGGGTCAGGACTCCAAAATGGATTGCAACACCATTTCAATGCTGTTGCCATGGCTGGAGTTAGAATTGCTGGGAACTGTGGATGAAACACAAGCCCCACTGCCCAAGGCCAAAGCTAAAGCCCTGAAAATATTTGAAGATTAAATGTAATGTGCTACTTCTAATGGGTTCAAATAACTTGCACCCTTGTGGCATTCGGTGCTAGTTTATGACTGAAACTAGATTGCTCAGATTCTTAACTCAAAATACATTTTGTTTTTCTTCATTTAAAGCACTGTTCTGGGGTGGGGCTGGGGATGACAGGTTGAATATTTAGGCTGCCCCAAGCAGAGAGGACAACCCCAGCCCTCCCTTAACCACAACAGCTTGGGGCTCAGTGAGAAGCATCTGTCTGTCCACGGCCACTGCAGCTCCAGCAGGCACAGCTAGAGAAGGGGTGCATACAGAGGCATAACGAAGAGGAATGCAGGGGACAGTTGTCCCCGGACGCCATGCTAGGGGGGCACCGGGCTGGGGTGGGAGCGAAGTGCACTCTGCTCTGGCCCATGTGACGCTTTTGAACAGAGACCTGGGAGCAGGCTATGTGCTCCCGGCTCTACACACTGAGAGCAGGGGCAGCAGGAGCGGCCACTTTAAAGGTTAGATTTCCTTACCCAGCCATCCCTTCCTCCAGTGCCTGGCTCTGTGGGGGAGAGGGGGAGGTTTGATGGGGGGGTGTTCCCAGAGCTAGGGGGGCCTGGTTCAGGGGGAGGAGTAAGTGTATTGGGATGGGAGGCTCGGGGGGGGGGCTGACTCTGGAAAAGGGGTGAGTGCATTAGGATGGGAGGTGTTGAGGTGCCTGGCTCTGGGGAAGGGGTGAGTGCATTGGGATGGAGGTCGGGGGGGGAGCTGGCTCAGGGGAAGGGGTGAGTGCATTGGGATGGGGGGCACTGGGGAGAGCCTGGGTCACATGGAGGGGTGAGTGCATTGGGATGGGAGGTTAGGGGGGCTGGCTCTGGGGGACAGGGAGTGCATTGGGATGGGGGAACGCTGGGGAGGGACTGGCTCTGGGGAAGAGGTGGGTGCATTGGGGTTACTTATAATTTTTTTTAAATAAAAGATATTCTATAACAAAAGGAAAAACTTAGAAAACAATAGTCTGATAACATTTTAAAGACTAACAAACATATAGGTCAGGCATGTCAAACTTTGAAATCCACTAAGGGCCACACAAATGAAAACTGATACCAAAGAAAATGTACTTTTATCAGAAAGTTATAATTATTTATTATTATAGATTATGTTTTGGGTATATTTTATAATATTTTTTCAGGTCTTGTTTTAACATAACAATTTTACACATCAAATTATTGTATCTGTTCATAAAATAATTTTAATTTCAATATAAATGTAAGGAACTTTTAATTTGTTTATATGATACATAACTTTTGTTGAAATAAAAACAAATATAGATCATGGTCAATCAAATAGAAAAGGCTTCTGTGAAAAATTCAGATACTTTGTAAGTTTGAGATTTTGCATAAACATATAATTAATTAAAATATCATCAATTCACAGACACTTACCTTCCTTCCTCCCCCCCCTCCCCGCATTCCCCTCCTGTTCTGCAATGTGATTTGTCCTTTTCATATTTGTTCATTTTTTTTAATTGTATCCTTTGGTATATATGGTTGTGACTACTTTCTTCCACTATTTGATCTGAGGAAGTGGGTCTGGCCCACGAAAGCTCATCATCTAATAAACCATCTTGTTAGTCTTTAAAGTGCTACATTGTCCTGCATTTTGCTTCATAAAACAGGTTTTCCATTCCTCGGATCATCGTAGTGACCCTTCTTTGTACCTGTTCCAGTTTGAATTCATGCTTCTTAAACATGGGAGACCAGAACTGCACACAGTATTCCAAATGAGGTCTCACCAATGCCTTGTATAACGGCACTAACACCTCCTTATCCCTACTGGAAATACCTCGCCTAATGCATCCCAAGACCATATTAGCCTTTTTCACAGCCATGTCACAATGGTGGCTCATAGTCGTTCTGTGATCAACCAGGACTCCAAGGTCATTCTCCTCTTCTGTTACTTCCAACTGATGTGTCCCCAGCTTGTAACTAAAATTCTTGTTATTACAGTAATCCCTAAATGTATAACCTTACACTTCTCACTATTAAATTTCATCCTATTGCTATTACTCCAATTTACAAGATCTTCCAGATCTTCCTGTATGATTTCCCGATCTTTTTCTGAATTGGCAATACCTCCCAACTTTGTGTCATCCACAAACTTTATTTGTACACTCCCACTTTTAGTGCCGAGATCAGTAACAAAAGATTAAATAATAATGGTCCCAGAACTGATCCCTGGGAAACTCCACTAGTAACCTCTTTCTAGCCTGACAGTTCACCTTTCAGTATGACTCGCTGTAGTCTCCCCTTTAATCAGTTCCTTATCCACCTCAATTTCCAGATTGATCCCCATCTTTTCCAATTTAACCAATATTTCCCCATGTGGTACTGTATCAAATGCCTTACTGAAATCAAGGTAGATTAGATCCACTGCATTTCTTTTATCTAAAAAGTCTGTTACTTTCTCAAAGAAGGAGATCAGGTTGGTTTGACACGATCTACCTTTTGTAAAACCATGTTGTAATTTGTCCCAGTTGCCATTAACCTCAATGTCACATTTCTAAAATATAGTAGAAAAGAAAATTGCCCATACTTCATTCAGTCGTGGAAGCTTAAGAGTCTCCCTCCCTGACAAGCCACAGTGCACATTTTATAAGCATTGTTTGTGTTCAACCAGGACTTTCACAAGACTGTGTTGTGTGCCATAAGCAGAAAAATAGCTTCCTGAGATTCTTCCCCCTTGTGTCATCGGCAATGAGGTATGTTTTCTAGCTTTTCCTCTGCGACCCTGCGGGGAAGCACTGTGGGGAAAAAAAACCCAGCGACCGCTGTAATTCCCTGAATCCAGAAGTTAGGACTTCAAACACCTGCCTCCCCCCATTGGCAATACAAATCACAAGAGCGGGCAACACTGCCAGGGTACTTTCCAGAGCTGCCCCAGGACGTGCTGGCGGTTGCCCGGACCCCTTCATGCAGCGCAGCACCAAAGCCGCTGCCCGACCGAGGCTCGCAGCCAACCTCCCTACCCACCCACCGCGCCGGGGAGGGGGGAGGGAGATGCTGTGGGGCACAGAGGGCGCCGGACATGGTGGGGCAAACACCGCACCTCGGCCACCCACCAACCCGGGAAAGGGTTGCAGGCGACTTCCTTTTAAATCACCTCGGCTCACCCGCTGTCACGTGGCCGCCTAGCTCCTCCAATCAGCGGCCCGAGAGCGCTCGTGGCGTCAATTCAAACAGTTGGAGACGGTTAGTGTCAGCTGCCGGGTGATTTTCTTGGGCCCGTGTGTGGGGCTGCGATGAGCAGCATGGAGAGCCGGATGGTGACACCGGGGCCCTACCGCGCCACCAAGCTGGTGAGGGGCTGCGGGTCAGCACACAGGCGGGGACTCTGCCGGGCGCGGTTCAGAGTTTGCGTGGGGGACTGGAGCCCCTACGGAGCTAGGGGGTGGGGGAAAGCAGCAAAGAGCGATGGAAGCGGGTCCCGAGGCCGGGCTGGCAGAGGCTGACTAGTAGAGGGATGGGAGGGGCCCAGGGCTCTGGCTGGCAGAGGGAAGGAAGGGGACCCGGGGTCTAAATGCGCTCGATTTTTTTGCTTTGGTTTTTTTCCATCTCCACCCCTCCCCTCCTGCAGTGGAATGAAGTTACTAAATACTTTCGAGCAGGAATGCCATTGAAGAAGCACAGGCAACACTTCAGAAAACACGGGAATTGTTTCAGTGCCATGGAAGCTGTGGACTGGCTTCACGAAATGCTACAGAATAACAGCAATTTTGGTCCAGAAGTTACTAGGCAGCAAACGGTTCAATTACTAAGGAAGTTTCTCAAGAATCATGTAATTGAGGATATAAAAGGAAGATGGGGATCAGAAAATCTAGATGACAACAACAACCTATTCAGGTGCTGTACAGGTGTCCACAGCTTGACAGTTTGGGAAAACTAACCAAGAGTTCTCTGTCACCGTGTCATTGGTAACTTTCTGTGGGGAAAATCATTTTCAGTAAAAAGCTCTACTGACTGATCAGAAAGTCTGCTTTTCTGCTAACTATTCATTAATAATGCTGTAAAGCGCAACAGACTTGGCTGCCGTGCAAAGATGGTTAGCATACAAAATTTGAATTCCAACCCTGTGCTATCTGTCTCCATTCCACACCATTGCCTTTTACAGTATATAGAAGCTATAGTCCGAGCCGAATCTACTCTAAGGACTTAGCAGAAGGAAATTCAACTTTAATTGACCTCTTGTATGTGAAAGTTGAGTGTTCTTGACCGATGAATTTGAGAGAAAGGAATGATAGTTCAAAGCTAATTAGGAATTTTGCCTAACTTAAATTATGTTGTAGATGTGTTCTGTATTTTCTTTTTATCTTAATTAAGCCTCTAAAGAGTCTTATGGAGTCATCGCTGGGCATTAATTTTTTTTGATGAAACTAAGTTTTTATTTTTGCAATATGTTCTAAATGCATTTACATTTTTCTTATTAATTATAGATTCCCTTCAACCTCTCCAGTTAAAACTTTACCAACGAGATCTCTATTGAAAGAGAACACAGAAAATGTTCCAAAAGAGAAAGAAAGTCTCTTTAAATTACCACATTTCTCCAGGAAGACTCCTAAAAAACATGAATTACTTGATACTCTGGTAATAATTTGACTTCTTATCAATCAAATGTTTTCAGGATAAGGAAAACAAAAATAATCACTAGTGGCTGCATCATCTGCTTCTGTAGACTCTTCATCTGAAAAAATAAGCTAGCAACTTCCTCTGGAGTACTCCTCAGTGAAGTGCAACATTAAACCTCTTTGCTATATGTGGCTGCTTAACGCTTGGGGTGCAACCTAAGGATCTTAAGAAACTTGAACCTTAGAAGTTCAAAATACTGTTTGTATGAAAATAATCTTACCTTTACATTTTTATGTGGACTTGCTGAAATGTGACAAATTGAAAACAGTGAAATTTAAGTGTTTGAGGATTTGTACTGTATGCAATAGATTTCAGTTTGTACAGTAGTTCAGTCTATATACAAGCTCTTATTGTCTCCACAACTTTAGATTAACAATATACTGGAATTGACTTATATTTTGTTCTCATTTAGTCATGTAATAACAGAACTAAAAATGCTTCCCCCTCAATGTTTCATATCTATAAATATTATTTTTTGTCAGATTAAGATTCCTTGTAAAGCCTTAAACTTTATACATTTTAGGAACACCTTAGAATATACTTTTTTCGGTAGTTCTGGCTTTCTGAATTTAGACCCAAGTCCTAACCTTACAAGCACTTATACTTGCCTTTCAATATTTACGTCCTTAATCTCCTACTTCATTCTGCATTTCATAATCTTTTATTTTAAATTTGCAAACTTAAGGAGGTATGACTTTTTTTTTCCCCTATGGTGGATAGCAAGTATTAGCTTTTAATGGAAACGAGCTTTATCCTTCTATTTTAAAATAGGGAAAGATTCATTAAATAGTAAAACCTTAAACTTTTTTTAAAAACACCCCAAATGAATTCATTCTTTAATTTGTAATAAAGCCTTCTTGATAAGTCTGGAGGGAGATAGGTATTTGTTTTTAAATTACATTTTATTGGAATTTTGAGTTTGGCTTTTGAGATACTTCAGAGAATCAGCAAAATATATCATGCATGATTGTTTATTTGTAGGAGAATACAGAAAACACAAAAAGTGAAATAATGGATGAGGACAAAGAAAACGTACACATGAGGAAAATAAGTCAAGAGGATATAGAAGAAATTTGGCGAAACATCATTTTGATACAGTAAGTCAATAACAAATTGGAAATGGTTGGTTTGTGTATGTATGTTTTTTCCTCCCAGTATATATGGATTAGGCTATTTTAGCTACAACATACTGTCGGAGTGGAAGGTACATCCATGAATATATGCTGTGTTAATAATCAATGAGGTAAACAAGAATTTGTAAGATTTCCACAGATGGGTGCTTTGTTTGTTTGCTTTGTGATACAAAAAGAGTGGTTCTGCTAAGTAATGCAAGATACCCATGCATTTTTCTAATATATTTAGGAAAACTGCTGATATAAATATTATAGGGAGTGAGAACTGCATATTGAGTGGCTGTTTTTCTCTTGTTCATTTCCTTCATGGTGCTTATTTGGCATGCTTCCTCAAACATTGAATTTATTGCCTGCTTCTTGTTGTTGGCTCTTTCTATCAGGTCGGACATCCCTTTTATCATCTATGACATAAAAACATACCTTTGACAATTGGAAGCATTGATCTTGGACGAAGAACTTAGAGTTTAATAAAATGTTGATATTTTGCTTCTTGAAGAGGTCTGAAAGTAATTAGCTTGTGTTCACATGCTTTCAAGACTTCTGAAAAAACATTTGTTCTCTTCCACCCCACAGCTTGCAAACCATTTTAGGTCTACCATCTTTGGAAGAAGTCTTGCATTCAGGCCAAATAATTCCTCGATATGTCATATACAACATGACTAACACAAGTAAACATGGTGTTGTTGTTCTGCAAAACAAATCAGGTTTGGTTTTATTTTTGACATTTGCTTCAAGGACCAGTATTAAGTTTTTATCAAATGGGGATTACAGTAATTAACTATAGTAATACAGTACTTAAAACAGATTTGCGTAGGTTGATAACTTCTATAGTCTCTCTCTCTCTCTCTCTCTCTCTCTCTATATATATATATATATATATATATATATATATATATATAAAAAAAGAGGGGCAAGTGACTATATGTATCCATTTAAAATCATTCTATGTATTCTTTTAAAACTAGTTAAATTCTATATATGAGCTTCCTGTATTTAAAGTTTAATATCAGATGGCTAGTGTATAAAGGATAAAATGGTAGTTGCTGAACACTTTTTTTTTTTTTTTTTTTTTTTTTTTTTTTTCAGAAGACCTCCCTCATTGGGTATTGTCAGCTATGAAGTGCCTTGCATACTGTAAGTTGTACAAAATAGCCTTTAAAATTTCAGATATGAGGAAGTTCATCTTGGGGAGCAGAAATTCCAAAGTGTTTGCTTATGTGTAAGAAGTACTGTGCTCTTTTACACTAGATGCAAATTCAACTATATCTAACAACTTCATGTATTCGAAAGCAATAATAGTAGGCTGGATAAAACAATTCTGTACAAAGGTGACTTCTAAAGATAATGAAGTGACGTGGTATACTTTAAAGAAGAAAGAGATCCTATGGACCGATATGTTGCTCCTAATCATTGAGTAGATCTCCTAGTGCCAGTTTGCACTCTATGGATCCATGCATGAATCTCTTTCTACCTTTGCACATGTACTCCATTAAAGATAATGGCTAGGACAAAGTTGCAGCACAGTCCTCTCAAATCTAATATTTTGTACATAAAGAGGAAGCAAAACATAGAGGCACATGTTCCTGTATTGTAGAATCAGTATAGCAAAATTAAGTAAATTCTCTTGAGAAATGAATGGGTGTCACTTCTTTCTATGCAGTACATTGTTTATTTCAGTCTTTTGGCTTCGAACAGGCCTGAAACAGGCTTTTTAAAAATAATGTAAAAATTAGCAAAGTTTATAAACTGAAAAATACTTTACACTTATGCAGTGGGCTAACAGAAATGACATCACTTGGGCTTCTGGGATGTCAAGCTTTCACTTCAAATAACCAAAACACACACACACACACATACACACACTTTATAAATGCTGTTAAATGAATATATCTGAGTCTTGACTATGTTGAAAGTCTTATATTCTGCTGAATTCTTCATCAATTGTACAGCATGTCTCAGATGTAACTTTTTGTTTGTTTTTTTGGAGAGACTTCAAAGATCCAGGGAAAACATGAGTTTGACCATATCAAGTTTCCTGCAGATCAGGAAGAAGCAGTTTGGGGCATGTCATGACATTTCTAAATGACATGTCATGTCTCCCAACTCAGTTTTCACCATTTCATATACACTTGATCTACATTGGTGCCTGTGTCATTGTGTGGCTTTATTGCTGCTCCCCCTCCCCCCAACCTCCAGCAATGCTCAAAAAGCTATGGTGGTGCCATTGATTATATATAGAAAATAACTAGGGATGTTAAAGTAACTATGTGCACAGTTAACTGAAGGGTCTGGGCTCATCCATTAACATACACGGTTACACGCAGGCTCCTGATGCGCAGAGGCTCCCAGACAAGTTTTCCCCCCCCCCCCCATCCCCTTGTTGCTGTATCTGATACAGAGGAAGCAGAGCTGGCTTAAAAGCCAGCTCCCAGCATGCACTGACTCCTGGGGAGCCATCTGCCTCTCACCTCTATCCTGCTGCCTCTGATACAGAGGCAGCAGCCTGGGTGAGTAATAGTCAGGAGCCGGTATGCACAGAGACCTGGCTTTTACACAACAGCTCGAGTGTAATTGATAAAAATTTCAGCAGTTACATGATTACTTAAACACATTTTAACATCTTTATCTATAACTGTTTGGTAGCAACTGCAGGAAGGGCCCATATGGAGTTACTAGAACTTGATGTTGAGTTTGCAGTAGGTGATTCATAGAAAGTGACATTCCCACCTGTCCTGTGCACAGCCCCTAAAAAGTCATAGTCAGTCTGTGGTGAGGGGGAAAAAAAGTGGGGACAGAGCAAAGGATGCTGCTTTGTTTCATCCTAGCCCATCTTTAAGAGGGTGTATGGTAGAGACCCATCTGCAGGGGAACACTGGTTCAGTTTATTCTCTCCTTGTCCTTATTCATGCCCATAAATTGTTTAATTACATGGTTCATTACCCACTTTTGAAAATGCTGTATTGAATGAAGAGCAAACCTGAAATGAGCAGATGTAATTATCCCCTGGGGGATACTGGTGAATTAAATTTGCTGTTATTTCACCAGTTATGTGAAAGTAAGCTTTCAGTAGTGATATGTGCTTTAAAAAAAAAAAAAAGCCTGCCTGAAGTTAAAACAAAAATACTAAACTTTAGCAGCTGTACTAGTGAATTGAGCCCTAAACTTCTTTATGATAAATCTTAGTTTATTTTGAGATATTCAAAATAGATATACGTTCTTGTAACTTTGTTTTATTGCTTATCTGTATGAAATCTGTTTGCTTTTGCATATTTGTGGGTTGATTGTAGTCACTAACAGAAAAACTAAGATTAATTGTTTCTTTTGACTTTTAGGGATGGGGATGGGTGAGAAGCAGAAAGGGTTGAAATAGTCAAATAAAGGACTTCCTCTAAATTATTAATATTGAAGTATCTATCTTCTATAGTTGATCACAGCTTCTTGATCTGTTACTATATAAGCAATTTTTTCTTTTATTACTGTGTTTTTACAAGTCATGCAAGGCTGAAATACTGGTCCAATGTTTTTACAATAAATAGCTGACATGAAACTCCTTGAGAAATATTAGGCCATACCTTACTTCTGCAACATTAGCAGAAAGTATTTTTAACATGTAATTATGGAGAATAGAACTACCATGATCCTTCTGTCCTTACCTTTTTAGGGCCTAGAAGTAATGACATGAGCCAGCCAACTTATGTTGGTTTTGAACGGGATGTATTCAGAACAGTCGCTGATTATTTTCTCAGTCTACCTGAACCATTGCTTACTTTTGAATACTATGAACTGTTTGTGAATATTCTTGGTATGTATAAAACACATTTTTAAGTGTTAAGTACAAATTTGGGTCTAATGGGTTACATAAATATAATTTGTGAGAGGAACTTGGGACCCCTCCAATTTGTATGGTAGTATGAATTTGTGGGAGGCCACTAGAGCAGTAGTATTTGAGTCAAAATAATACTACATTCCTGTAACAATAAATCTATATAAATTATCTAGTCTGACATTTTCAAAGTATAAAAACCACAGTTTCAATTAGTGTAAACTAATCCTAGTCTTCTTTTTCCTAAAAGCTACATGTGACATTTCATTGTCCTTAGACTTGCATGTATGAGCTGCTTTGTTGCATGTACTTTTAATGCTTAATTTTTAGCCACAACTAACAATGTGAACTATATTAATGTCTTATATTCGTTGACTGTTCGTTTTACTTGGCTACTTCAGTGCATTCTTACCTTGTTTTCTTTCACATTACTTGTATCTTAACTTTTATTTCATTTTCTGATAGTTGTGTGTGGCTACATCACAATTCCAAATAGACCCAGTGGAATACACTGTACCCAAGATCAGGTGTGTGACCCACAGCCTTCAAAAACTCTGCACTTGAACTCTTTCAAGTCAACTGAATGTCTTCTTCTAAGTTTACTTCGAAAAAAGACTGAAAAACAAGAGGAAGAATCTGATTATTCTGGAAATATTTCCCAAAATGAACATACTCTTCAAAAAGGATGTACTAAAAAATTACAGCACTATAACTTGGCATATAAACGAGCCAGTGATGATGACTTTACAAGAAGAACCTGTCAAAATCTGTTAGGTTTAAAGAATGAACAGGTCCAGCCTCTCAAACATAGGGCAAGATGCTATTCTTTGGGAAAAATTGCAGCTACTACTTCAAATGTTTGTAGTGTAATGGGATCAAATTCCCTCTGTCAATCTGACATTGACTTATCAGGCACAAATAAAGAAAACACATTTATACGCTTTGGGTACAAAGCAGAATCACTGTTGGATCTTGGATCAGATAGCACTGGGCAGAAACAACCATATGATTTCAAGAGAGTGTCTGCATCATGTGTTCTGGATCAAGAACTCTGCAGGTCTCATAGTTTACTTGGAAGCAATAACTCCAGAAGTTGTGGTGGCATGAATATACCAGTTGCTGAAATCACAGTAAAACCATATCAAATAGTTCATCTTGGACCAAGGAAATCAAGTACTACCGGTGTGCTTACTACAGTAAAAAATGAGCCTAGGGATTCTAATATCACAGTCAATAAAAGACTCTGCAAAAGTACAGTAGAACTTGCAGAAAATTCTTTTACTCCAGCTTCCTTTATGTTGACTGGCATGCGAAGTAAGACTGCTTTCCAAAGCATGTGGTATTGGCTTACTGTATGTTGACTGTCTCAGCTTTCCTACTTTCTTTGGTCCTGTTGTTGGGTTTTTAAATAAACCAAACCATGAAGTACAAATTTTGCTAACGAATACAGGTTGAACCACTATAGTCCAGCACCCTCAGGACCTGATCAATGCTGAATCAGAGAACTTGCTGAACTATAGGAGATCAATATTGTCTAGCAGCCTTACCAACACTTCCACTGTTTACAAAGCTCTCAAAAGACAGGGGTAAATTAGGGCTAAATAACAGCACAAACTCTGAGAGATGGGACTGGGGACTGTAAACAAATTTTATGAGACTGCGGGAAACTTGGCTGCACACATAAGTGGACATCCAGCTACTAAAATCATGCTGGACCATGCATGTTGCCAGATCAGAGAGTGCTGGACTAGAGAGGTTTAACCTGTAGTCTAATGCCTATGAAGTAACTTAACTAATTATATTAAATACAAACTTTCTTATCTTTCTATCACCATTTGGGGAAGAGAAGATGTCTGAGCAATTTGTATTTTGCTCTTTGTATATACTGAGATGCAAAAATAGCTTCAATTATGTTCTTCTCCTGGTCTTGACTTGCATCAATAATACATATTAGAAAAAAATAAAGTGGGGATGAAGACAACACAAAAATGTTGAAATAACTTTGATCCCTTTCTACGTTAGAACAAACGGTTCTATAAAGTGGCTGCTGTCTTAAAAGAATAATATGAAATTGATTATATCTTTAAATAGCTGTCTTTTATATTATTTTAAAACTCCTTCTGTCTTTATAATTATTAACTTCTAGATCTTCTCCAGCCTCATTTAGAAAGGGTTGCTATTGAAGCACTACAGATATGTTGTTTATTGCTTCCTCCGCCAAATCGTAGAAAGCTTCAACTCTTAATGCGTATGATCTCTCGAATCAGCCAAAGTGTTGATATGCCTCGACTTCATGATGCAGTGGGCACAAGATCTCTGGTAAGACACAAGAGCATTGATAGCTTAATCTATTCAATAGCACAAAAATAATGCTTAAATCTGAGAAAAAACAAGAATATTCAATGTTAAAGGAGGAATTTAATTTTTATCTTGCTACATCTAGTATGTAACACAGATATGTCAGCCGTGGAATACTTGTGAAAATCTTTATTGAAGTGAGCTCTCATTTAACTCTATCTGAACATTATCTAAATAGGTTTAAAGATTCAATATCCTTTTTGCTTCACTGATTTCCCATTCCTTCTTCACCTCCCTGTCACTAATTAAATTGATATTGTAAATTAAATTCTTATGGAACCTTAATTGCCTCTGTTTTACCTGATATGAGCACAAAACTTATTTGAAACTCAAAACTATAAGCTTTAATTAATCATAAAAACTAGAATTATATCCTGCTCTCATATGAGAATCACATTGTTTCAAATGGGGGGGAAATGGCAGATTGCTTCTTTGCTCATTAATATATATTGATCGTTCAAGAAAGTGAGGTACTGTGATGCAAATCGGTAGCAGGAAATGCAACACAGCGCTGCAGGGAGAGGGAGAAGAATTCAGATACCATTGCTGTACATACTGACAACCTGTTAAAAACTTCTAGATGATACAGACTTTTTCTCGATGCGTGTTATGCTGTGCAGAAGAAGTGGACCTTGATGAGTTAATTGCCACAAGATTAGTTTCATTTCTAATGGATCACCAGCAGGAGATTTTTCAAGTTCCAACTTACCTACAGGTTGCAGTGCAAGATCACATAGATTCTCTGAAGACAGTTCAGGTGGGTCCTGTGACAAAGTTGAAATCTCTTCGCTAATTGTTTTTTTTTAATTGTAGAGTATTAAGCAGTTACTGTCAGTTTAAAATACAAAACTATATTCCATTCCTTCTTTTTTAAAGTACACATTTTCTTGCAATTAGTTTCACAATTAGAGATAAGCTTTTTACTTTTTCTTTTTTTTCTCTCTCTTTTTTTAGGGGGGAGGGGGAGGGCACAATTTCACTTTTAAAACATATATTTAATTGTTACCATTCTTTTTCAGTTCCAATATCCAGGGGAAGACATTAGTGCCATTTTGCCATCTTATTCATATTGTACGCGGATATCTCCTCAGGAGTTTGATGAACAAAGAATTTCTAACTCTCAAGCTGCAGTTGCAGAACTGTTGGAGAACATTATCAGGGACAAAAAGTTCTCTCTGAAAGACAAAAAGAAAAAGCTAAAACAGGTAAAGGAAACTGACTATTGTTTCTTCTCTGGGGTGGGCTTCAGTTTAGGGGTTTTCTTAGAGCACTTAGTTGTAGTGTGCAAAATGGTTTAAAAAATTCATAGATGTGTAGAGAATTACTTATCTAATTACTAGATCCTAGCACATCAACATACTATTTCAAAATGGTATTTTCTGTGTGGAGACAGGAAGGAATTCCCAGTGCATCCCGAGCCTTGCTAGTCTCATAGCAAAAAGAACTGGGTAGAACATAAGAACGGTCAGACTATAAAGGTTCATAGTCCAGAATCCTGTCTTCCAACAGTGGCCAATGCCAGATGCCCCAGAGGGAGTGAATAGAAACAGATAATCATCAAATGATCCCACTCCTGTTACCCATTTCCAGCCTCTGACAAACAGAGACTAGGGACACCGTTCCTGCCCATCCTGGCTAATAAGTATTGATGGACCTAACCTCCATGACTTTATCTAGTTCTTTTTTGGACCCTGTTAAAATTCTGGTCTTAACAACATCCTCTAGCAAGGAGTTCCACAGGTTGACTAAGCACTGTGGGAAGAAATACTTTCTTTTGTTTGATTTTAAATCTGCCTCAGGTGTAGGTAATAATTTTGAATGGATATTCACTCCGAGATTTTGGAAAGTGGTCAAGGGCTGCATTTCTATGGAGGGGGTGTGCGGTCTGGGATGAAGGTTGGGTGCAGAAGGGAGCTTGGGATAGGAGAATGGAGTATAGGAGGGGGTGTGGGGTCTGAGAGGGGGCTGTGACCTAGAACAGAGGTTTGGGGTGCACAGTCCAGGGGAAAGGAGTATGAGTGCAGGAAAGAATTTTGGCCTGGAAGAGGGGCTCTAGGAGTGAATGCAGGTTCTGGGAGAGAGTTGTGACCTGGGAAAAGAGGTACAGGGGGTTTGGGTCATGGCCTGAGGTGGTTAGTCAGAAGGGAGAGGGAGAGTGGAGTGCCAGAGGCAGGCTCTGGCTCGGAGGCACTTACCTAGGCGGATCTCAGCCAGCAGCCTGGAACAAACCTGAGGCAGACAGTCTGCTGCAGGCTGCTTGATACTCCATGTGGCTCTGCCCTGCCCGGAAGCTGGCACTGGAATCTTGCACAGGAGGCCATGAGGTTGGAGTGCCAGGCAGGCAGTGGCCCAAGCGCATGGCCTGAGTCAGGAGGCAGTTAGCTTCGGGGACTAGGACCAGGAAGTGAAAGCAGGGCCAAAAGCAGCTGCCACCATCAACCCCTGGCCCAAGACAGGCAACCATGATTAGCATCAGGGCCCCGGTCCAGCAATTAGAAGCGGGGCCAAAGGAGGCTGCTGCTGCCACTTCCTGGCCTTTCTGCAGGGGAGTTGGGGACAGTGGGGATCTCAGGGTGCCCTCTGAGGAGGGGCCGTGGGGGAACTCCAAGCCATGGCTGCTGCTTCCCTTCTGAGTCTGTGAAAGCTGTGGGGGCAATGCAGGGTGACCAGAGGCAAGCGATGGTGGTGGCTTCCCCACTGGAGCAGTGCAGAAAGCCTCTGGTGCCTGGAAGCAGCGCACAGCATGAAAAGTGTCGTTTCTCTTCCCCCCCCCCCGTGCCTTACGCACTCCCTTCCCTCTGTGCCTTGCTCCTGCCCCTCTTCCTGTCCAGACATCCTGTCCCCTCCCCTGCTTCTGCCTCCTTTCTCCTGGCCAGATACCCTGCCCAACTGGGGCCCAGCCCCCATCTGGTCACAGCATCCTGGCCCTGATCCTGGGACAGGCCCTACGGTCCAGCCCACATCTGGCCGCAGGAAGGGCTGGTGGCAGCCCCCCTCCTGCTGCACCATGGGTAGCGGGGAGGATGCCACGAGCCGGCTGTGGCGATCCTGGCCAGGCCCCTTGTCCAACCACTACTGCCTGGGTACAACAGCCCAGCCCCTGGCAGGTAAGGTAATCGGGCTCCAAGGCCCTCACTCATACTCTATTTCCCTCCTCCAGCACCCTTCCCTTTCTGCTTCAACCCCCAGCCCTGAGCCCCTTATATACCCCTACTATGACTCCAGCACTCCCACTTCCCATTTGCTCCCCCAGCAGCAACAGCAGAATTCCCATTAAAGTCTGAGTACAATGTTTCATTTATACTATTAATCATATCAATAATATTAAGTTGTATATTTTCAGTCATTCAAATAGGCATTGCTGTACGGCTCTTTGTTGCCCACTTGTTCTGAATTTTGATGTAGTTTGGCTCTTGGGTTTGAAAAGGTTGCTGACCCTTGCACTATTTGCACCAGGTTTCTTGTTTCATTTTTGCCACTGGTTCTTAACTAGGGAACACTCTGATATAAAATGGGTAAACAAAAAGCACAAAGATAAACAGTGGGTGTGGTTATAATTTTAAGAACTGATCATTCATAAAGGGAAACCTTCTGATAAGTAACTAGGGCTTTCTAACATACTGAGAGTTCTGGACAAATTACATAATGCTTCAGGTTATCAGATATTTCTAAATTCTACTAATCTGCTGCCTAATAGCCAATCTAAAAGCTCAAAAACTTTGGCAGGACTTAATGCTGGACCATTTTTTTTTCCTCTTCTGGAAAATGTTTGGCAAATATCTCTGATCACTGAATAGTGTACTTGTCACAGAATTTACTAAGCATGTCTTGTGACTCAAACCCAGCTTCACAATAGCAGCTTTTTAAATCTTCAAGTTCCCTCTCCTTATCCCCCAGCCTCCTCAAGAAGAATGATTTTGTAAAACTTGACTGTTTCTTAAACTTGGTCACCAAACTGAAAGGCTAGCTCTCCATTTATTAAATTAATTTAAACTAGCTGTATGAAATAAATTGTAGAGCACTGGTAGTTTTAAACCTTTTTACTGTCCCCCTACTTTCTGTGGAGATAGGAGGGAATTCTTCATGCATCTCTTGCCTTTCAGCTTTGCAAGGTTCATGCTACAACCTCTGCAGAGCAGGGCGTGTAAAGAGTGTTCTAGCTATACATTTGCGTCCAGTGAGAATGGAGGGGGGGAAGCTCTCCCCTTTTATCTCACTACATTTGCTCTAAACTAGCCCTATATGCATTTGTATTTTTGGACAGATTTTGCTTTGGTGTTGTGATACTGAAATTCACACATAGCTCAAGCTGAGGCCTAGGCCTTGCAGAAAGCCAGCCTGATAGGAGTACAGCTCTCATCTGCACAACTACAGCACACTGTAACTACTAAATAAAAATACTGTGCTGGAATAGTTGGTGAATGTTATTTCTTCATTATACCTGAAGGCAACCAGAAAAGTGCTTATTTCTTCTCAGACATTTTCTGGCACATTGCAGTAGAGATGTAATAATATAACTGTTTGAACAGTTAACCAGTAAGCCTGGGCTTATCGTTTACCATTAATGGTTACATGCAGGCTTCTGGCCCCACTCCCAGGGAGCTGGCTGCCACCTTATGCTGCAGGTTCTGTATCAAAAAGATAGAACTCATGAGCAAGGTTTAGGCATGCCATCCTGGTAGGTATTTATAACACCTTTTGGCTTTATCTACTCTTGTAAGCCTCAGCAGTGCTTTAACACAGGTGTTTGGTCATAGCAGCAACTCTGGGAGAGAGCTCTTAAGTAATCCACCTCCAGAAGGGGAACAGCTAATAGTGCCTATTTACACTGACACTTTCTATTGCTGTACTTGATGCACTCTAAGGGTATGTCTACACTACAAAGTTAATTCGAACTAACAGACGTTAGTTCAAACTGACTTTCATAGGCGCTACACTAGCGCTCCGTTAGTTCGAATTTAATTCGAAATAACGGAGCGCTTAGTTCGAACTAGGTAATCCTCATTCCACGAGGATTAAGCCTAGTTCGACCTAGCTAGTTCGAATTAAGGGGTGGAAACTCTACTGCCCCCCTCCCGGACCCGGACCCCTTAAAGGGGCACAGGCTGGCTATGGTGCCCGTGCCAGGTGCAAGCCTGCCAGCACCCAGCCAGCAGACCCTGCACCTGGCACGGATCGAGCCACCCACCCGATGCCCTCCCCCTCTTCCCGGGACCAGGCTGGCGGCTCCCGGGAGCTTGCCTGGGACCGCAAGAGGCAGGCACCCGCCTGGGTTAGTGCGGACATCGTGGACCTCGTCCACGATCTCCGCACTAGGCACAGGAAAGTGGCCGGCTTGGGCAGGAGAGCTGCCAGCCTAGCCACCCAGGAGCAGGTGTGCAAGAGAATCAAGGGGGTCCACTGAGACCCCCGACCCTGAGCCCTGAGCTTACAATGGCCGTCCAGGGTCAGACCAAAGGTCCATCTAGCCCAGTAGCCTGTCTGCCGACAGCGGCCAACCCTAGGGACCCTGGAGGGGATGGACCGAAGACAGTGACCAAGCCATTTGTCTCGTGCCATCCCTCTCCAGCCTTCCACAAACCTTGGGCAGGGACACCACTCCTACCCCCTGGCTAATAGCACTCCATGGACCCAACCTCCATGACTTCATCTCACTTCCCTTTAAACTCTGTTCCAGTTCTAGCCTTCACAGCCTCCTGCAGCAAGGAGTTCCACAGGTTGACTCTTTGCTTTGTGAAGAACAACTTTCTGTTACTAGTTTGAAGCCTGCTACCCATTCCTTTCCTTTGGTGTTCTCTAGTCCTTCTTTATGGGAACTAATGAAGAACTTTTCTGTATGCACCGTCTCCACCCAACTCCTGCTTTTAGAGACCTCTATCCTGTCCCCCCTCCGTCTCCTCTTTTCTAAGCTGAAAAGTCCCAGTCTCTTTAGCCTCTCTTCATATGGGACCTGTTCCCAACCCCTGATCATTTTAGTTGCCCTCCCCTCTCCCAACCTCTCTCTTCCCCTCTCCCACCTCCTTTTCACAGTCTCCCCCAGTTTTGTTCAATAAAGACAGATTCCATTTTGGAAGACACGTTATCTTTATTTTGTACATCAAGAAGAGGGGCTAGGGAAGGGTAAGTGGAAGGAGGTGAGGGAGGAATGGGGCACGAGCCCCCGATGGGGAGGACTGGGCTGGCTCTGCGAGCTTCTGGGGGTGGAAGCTTTCCTGCAGCCCCCCAATTGCCCCCTCTCCCCAGATGGCAGCCTGCGGCAAGTACAGCCGGTCTGATGGCCGAGTGCTGTGATGTACCCAGTGTGGGCACTCCAAGCCAGGACTGCTTTGCAAGCGGGGCACCCCTGAGAACTGTCTGTCCGGGGTGGGAGTCAGGACCCTTTAAGCACAGCCCTCGGCTAGCCTGAAACAGCATCTCCACGCTCTAAGTCCTCCTCTGATGCCCTGCTGGCACTGTTTCCGGCCATCCTTAACCCCGGTTCAGGGTCCACTTAATGTGGACGCACTAGTTCGAATTAGCAAAACGCTAATTCGAACTAGTTTTTAGTTCTAGATGCGTTAGTTCGAATTAGCTTAGTTTGAATTAACTAATTCGAACTAAGTTAGTTCGAATTAGCACTGTAGTGTAGACATACCCTCAGAGAGGAGGTGGATTTTTTTCACACGTTTTGAGCAAGAAAGTTACAGTGCAGTAAAATGACATTGTAGCGAAACCTTTTCTCTTTCCCAGCAGCTATTAAAGGCAGAAAGAGAAGGGAAAGAGGATGCTTAGGACTAAAAAAGTTAAGCCATGCTATGTTATGAGAGAGGAAAACATTCGGTGAAGCCCCCTGAAGGGAAGTAATGTCTGACCAAAAACAAAATAGGGAGCATTTTTAAACAATACATTAAATAGAAATGGGATGTTTTATAGTTGAATGTAGTACAAAATAGTTAATTTTCCTGTAGGGCAGGCGCCATGGGTTTGGTAGAGGTATCGTTGCAAAGATTTTTGTGTTTTTTGTTTTTCATCCTGTCTAGCAAGCTTACTCCCCAGTAAGCTTACTCCCCAAGCTTACTCCCTTAATCAAGTTGTGATATTTTTCAAGCCCTCTATATCTCCTTTTAAGTAGTCTGTTGTAATTACCCTTATATTTTTTTTTTTTAGTTTCAGAGGGAATATCCACTGATCTACAAGAACAGATTTCCAACTACAGAAAGTGAAGCAATACTATTTGAAAACAAACCGACAATTAAGCAACCGATGCTTAGCCTGAAAAAAGCAAAGTTTCGTAGCCTAAGATACTAATTCAACTATATTTCTTGAATCTGTTCATTTGACAGGTATATGCATAATCTTGTGAAGGACATTTACTATGAAAATCTGCTATTTAATTTTTGAAGGAAGGGAGATGTGCACGTGCACACTTTATTCTGGGAGGTGCCAAAGTAAATTTGTTTTGGAGATCATCTTTTCACTTATAAAATTTTGAAATTAGATAAATATTTAATGTTTACATGCTACCTAACATATGCAATCAAATATTGAGTTATATGTGTTGAATCTCAGAAGTAAAAAGAAATGTGAAAAGAAACATGAAGTTATTAGTAACCAAAAAAAGTCTGTGTGCAAGTGTCTGGGAAGCTAATATATTTTTCTTACTTTTTTTTGTTAAAATCTGTTTTGGAAATGATGCCTTTAAATTGTATTCTGGTTTTAAATCATCTGTGTGTTCTATATAAATGCTTTGTTTGGCCACTCAATATAGTGTGTATTTGCAACAAAATATTACCGTTTTGGACTGAGGTAACATCTGGGCCTAACAGACATCAATAGAGCTAAGAATTCACCCTATGTTAGGGGTAATCTATTTATCCAACTACAAACTCATGTATATTATACATATTGCACTCATTTGTAAATCATTTGTCAATTTTTTTATATATTTATACATGTTAAAACTACTATACTTGGTTTTATATATATTTCTAATTTTTGATGGAAAGCTCATCTCAAATACTGACCTGAAACACTGCTCAAAAACATACTAGTAGGTAAGAGGGGAAGGATGATATATACCTATAATGGACCAAACTGACACATAGGCATTGTGTATTAGGCTTCAATGTTTAGTTTAAACTGTGCTGGTTTTTACACAACTTTTGGGAAATGCCTGTATTGTTTTTCTCTTAAACATATGGCCCTAATTAAGATAATGAGAATTTTCCTGTTGACTTAATGGCCAGGATTTCATCTCTTATCTTCAGCATGATTTTAAATCTCTGTGCAATAAATTTCAAATCTTGAAAGTAGGGCAAGGGGGGAGGCTTCAGCTATTTGCATATACTGTGCTAAAATGTGTGTGCTATTTTTGTTGTTGCCTGGATTTTTGTTGTTGCCTGGATTTTTGTAGGTGGGTTTGGAATTTGCCATTTAAATTCAAGAAAACGTGCATATACAGAAAGAGGGAATTCATTCTATGAATCAATTTTATGGGTCACTTATTTGGCCAATATTTAAACATTTTTTGTATTTTGTTAAATTTATAAGTTAGATGTAATTGGCCACTGCTTGTTATGCTGGTTATTTAATGTTGTTAAATCACAGTTTATTATCTAAGCCAAAAGCCTTGCCATATTGTTAAACTCTTGTACACTGTACACTCATATTAAGCCATACCAAAACTAAACTTTGAATGTAGAGAACATGTGTTTTGCGTGTGTGGTTTTTAAATTCCTTTTTGTAGTTGAGGAACATTTGATATTGGCTAGCTACCTCTCATGCTTCTTGGGTCCAGGAATGGCAAACAGTGCCAGGACTCCCACACCATGAGACGAGCACTCCTCACCAACAACGTGGGGCATGGTATCAAGTCCAACTAGCTCAGCTTTGAATGCTGCCTCCTGGAGGAGAAACTTCAGTTTAGCTTGCCAGCCTTTCATATGGGGCTTTTAAAGTCTCTGAAAAGTTGGCAGCAGAACCTGATGTGAGCCTCAGCCAAACACTTCACTCTAGGGGTGCGTCTAGGCTACATGGCTCTGTCGACGGAGCCCTGTAAAATAGTTTACTCAGCATAGTCAAAGAAGCGGAATTTAAATAATCCCCACTTCATTAAAATAAAAATGGCCACAGCATTGTGCTGACGATCAGCTGATCCAGCACAGTGTGGCAGTCTAGATGTGGCATGGTCGACAAGGGAAGCCTTTTTCGACTGCACCAGTTAAACCTCATTGGGAATCAGTTCGGAGTGGAGAAATCTACATCGGGGGTTGTGATGCATGTATCCAAATCAGCGAATACCATTCTACTCTGGAAAGTTGTGTGTCTGGGAAAAGTGGATACCATAGGGAACCCTATCGTGGCAAAGCCATCCGCTAATGGTGGTTCCCAGCCTACTCCTTGCTCCTGTAGCTCAGGAAGCCATGCACAGGCAGCCTGGACTGCAGTAAGGAGCAGTTCAGCTTCAGGCTGAGTAAGTGCAGAATGGTGGTTGAATGTGCATTTGAGTGTTTAAAGGGAAGATGTAGGAGTCTGCTGACTGGGGTTAGAGATCAGCAAATGCAACATTCCTTTTGTGGTGGTAGCCTATTGTGTGTTCCATAATCTTTGTGAGAGCAAGGGGGGGAAGTTATCTGGCAGGGTGGGGGACTGAGGCAGAGTGCCCAGCCAGAGATTTTGAGCAGTCAAACATCAGGGTGAGAGGCCTTGCATTTACTGTTTGCCTGTAAGCCCCCCAACCCACCCCTGCAGTACAAGTAATAAAGAGACTATTGTTAAGAGATAATGTGTTTTTATTTAGGAAAGACAACAGGGAAAGAAAAGAAATCCACGGTGAGAACCTAAAAGGGGAGGTGCTCAGAAATGTCAGGACAGTCTTTTGCCTTCCAAAGCTGTTAATGTTGAAACTGAAGTTGCCCTTGAGTTCCTCCCTCCTATGTGTTCTGGGAGCCCTGAGAGTGCAGGCTATGGAACTGAGGGAGGAGGGAAAGTTATTTTGCATGAAGTGGAGGAGATCCTGGGAGAGGACATTCGTCTCCAGGCTAGCTGCCAGGAGCTCCATCCCTGCCATCAGGGAGACACAGATAGTCTCCTGTTGCCTCACTTCCAGTTCCTTGCAGTTTCCTCTCCTGCCTCTCAGCCCACATCTCCTCCAGGAAGTATTCATCTACTCCCTTTGCTTCTTACATATATATATTCTCTTGACCATTTTCACCTGTGGACCTGTGCAAGATGGACAGCTGCTGTAGCAGGTGCAATACGCAGTGAGCTGCCTGCTGTTTCCACTAATGAAAAGTTACAAGGGCACACATTACAGGAATTACATTGTGTTAAACCTAATGCTAATCTGTTAACATACAGCGAAGGTCTGCATAAAGATAATGCAGATGTGTTCTGAGCCTTGGTCTTTTATTCCAGTGTAGACCTACCTAGAGCAATAGGATTAAAGGTTCAAAATGGAGACTGGGGGAAAGGGAGCAGTCAGGTGAGAAGACTGGGAGAATCACAGGCACAGATGGGAAGAGAAAATGAAAGGTATGTAAGCATGGGAGGCTGCTAGCCTAGAAGGGGGAAGGCTTTGCTGTAGGCATTTTGGGGGCAGAGTGTTGCTGTCCCCAGTGCCCATCCTACCTGTGGCTCCTGGGGGCCGGGGAGGCAGGAGCCTTGCAGCCTCCTCTCCCTCAGTGCACGAGGGGCTGGGCAAGCTGGAGCCTCACTGTCTCCTCCCTCCCTGGTGTTCTGGGGGCTGGAAAGACTGGAACTGCGCAGCTTCCTCCCTCCCCAGTGTTTCAGGGGCAAGGGAGGCAGGAGCCGTGTGGCCTCCTCCCTGCCTGGTTCTCTTGGGGCTGGACAGGTTAGGAGGCACATGTGCACACCCTTCCTATGGTTGGGGAGCACGTTTGGCACCCAACCCCACCTCCATCCCTCCCCATAGTGGGGGGGGCCTTAGGTGAGGGGCTGGGGTTGGAGGCCTGCCTCTCCCAGCCCCTGCTGCACTGACCGCCCGTGTATATAAGGCAAAATTATGTATGGTTTTAAAGAAACAGACAAGTAGTTTGAATTGCCTGTGGTAAGAGATGGATGGCCTCGCAAAAGAACTGCCACAAAACCAGATATATCCAAACTAAAATGAAAGCATATTAGGCACCCTACAATCCTCTTTTTCCTGGAGCCTTTTTATGTAATCCTAGAAGATTTACATGGCATTGCTTGGGTTATTACATCCATTTTTGTTGTTTTAATTAAATTAAAATGTACATGCTTCATTTAAATCATTGCCCCGGGGTAGGGCTGGGGATGAAGGATGCAGTATGCAGGTTGCCCTGGGAGAGAGGATTACCACAGCCCTCTGTCCAGTGCAGCTTGGGACCAGGTGAGAAGCACCTCTCCATGGCTGCTGCAGCTCCAGTGGGCACAGCCAGAGGGAGGAGTGCATGTCCCCTAGGTAGAGCAGGTCCAACGTCATCTACCCCCTGCACTCCACAGCCAGAGGGAGGAATGCAGCAAACTGCACACTTTCTCCTCGCTCCCTGATAAAGGGGAATAGCCAGCAATGATTCAGTATGAATCAGGGGAGGGAGCTTCAGCCATTCACCCTGCCCTTCCTAAAGGGCACCGGGGGGTTGGAAGGTTCAGGGCTAAGGCAGTACCCAATTCAGGGGATAGGCATGCCTACAGCCAGCCCCTTGTACCTGCCTAGGGGTTTTGTCTTTTCTGTATGGTTTTATGAGAAGCAATCCTATTCAGGCATATCACAATTTCCTGGCATAACCAAACTCTTACCCTGCTTTAAATTATAAAAGGAAGCTGCATACTGAATTTGGTGGTCCTAGCTCTTACCATTTATGAGTTCTTGAACAGACAGACAAACTCTCTCAAATATGTAGTAGATTTCTTGGGGAGATCTCCCAATAACTTTGCACGAGAATTTTCATCCAGGGAAAATATTATTTTGCTGGTATAACTCACAGAGTTTGCTTGAGGACATTTCTATTTCTATCATTTAGTCTGTTTTAAAGCATGAAATAGCTCTTTTCTAAAGCAGTGAGACTGCACCTATGTTCTTTCCTCAAAATTATTTATTTCTTGGAAATTGAGAACTACAATTTCCTTTTACATTCTGCAACTCAGAGACATTCCTGCTTCTTGTCCAGGTGACTGACTGGCATTTCCTGAGTAATAGTTAGTAATTGCTAACAGATACTGATACAAATATTTGTCAACTTAGAAAAATGTAACAGCAAAATAAAGAACTATTTACACTTTTAAAAAGTTAAGTAATGCAATTCAGTCATGTGTCCGATAATCCTTATCGCTTTCCCTTGAGCCATCTGGAATTGTGGTGTTTTTCCTAAAAAGATTAAGGTCTTGATTCTAAGTCCTGCTGTGCTCCCCTTCATATAAGTGGTATTTCTGTGCCCGTAATAACAGAATCTCACACTTAAGTGTGTTATTTTAAAAAACACACCCTGCAGATATGGCTCTGAGTAAGGAAATCTGCACAAGGAACCTTCTCACTGATGTCCCATCTTTATTCCATCAAGGAGATGGGGTTTCCTCCTATGGCGGGCCTGTCAGCAGTACTACAGGATCTCAGAAGTCAAAGCCATATGCAAACAGGCTGTGTTACTCATCCTTGCTTCCCTGTCACCTTGGCTCCAAGCTCTTTCTCAGGCTATGTCTAGACTGCAGGCTTCTTTCAGAACAAGCTTTTCCGGAAGAGATCTTCCAAAAAAAAATTCCTTCGAAGGAGCGTGTCCCCAGTGCGAACGCGCAACGAAAAAGCGATGCGCTTTTTCAACAGATAGTGTCCACGTAGCAATTGTGACCAATAGTGTCCAGCTATTTCGCATGCAAGCTGTGATTACTATGGGTGGAATGACCACCAAGGCATCTGTGCTTTTTCCTCTTTCCTCTTCTTGCAAAAGAACTCCCTCTTCCCCATCCACACGTGCCTTTTTCTGAAAGAACTCTTTCAGAAAAAGGCTTCTTCCTCATAGAAAGAGGTTTACCAATGTCGGAAAAACCTCTCAGTTCTTTCGATTTTTTTTCAAAAGAATGCAATTGCAGTGTGGACATAATTGAAGTAAAAAAACCGCCATTTTTCCAAAAAAAACCCTGTAGTGTAGACATACCCTCAATCAGGTCTGCTTCCATGAAAGAGAGAGACAAATTTTATTAAGTGAATGTTTGAAAGAGAGTTTGAATCACAAGTTTAACAGTTATGGAGTGAATCCAGAATCCAGGGACAAGTTTGGTTTGCGGGGGCGGGTGAGTACATAATGAGCAAGATCAGTAACATGCTGCCCAAGTCTAGTGCGCTTATTTCATGCCCTTTTGCCGTGTTATATCTTGTACCCAGTGGGAGTGTCCCACATATATAGTGGACCAGCATCGCCCTGAATGTGTCCTGTATGTGGGTTGAGAAATACATATGCAAATTCTGGTGGATGATGTGGGGGGGGGGGGGGTGTTACAGCAGGTGGATTTTGAGATACAAACAGAACATAAAGAGCATGTCCCACATTGCCCCGGATTCAGGTGAGTGGTTGTTTTTAGTAACAGAGTCTATATTTAGTTGTGAGGGCACCTTGCCTTGAGAATTTAGGGTAAGTGCACACCCCACAGTGTGGCCTATCCCTATGTCCCCAGTTATATTGGGGGGTAATAAATACGTTATCACTCGGGGGACGAAACCTGCGCTTTCCCCAGCTCTGACCCTCATCAGGATTTCTGTGGTGCCTTCTGTTGTGGGGCCCATGACCATTAGGGGAGTGAAGCGAGAGGTGCCTCTGGCTGTGTCCCACTTCCATGGGTGGCTTAAGGAGTCCTAGAGTCTTTTAGTGGAGAAAGGCCAATGCTTTCCCAGGTCTTCTGCATCCCTTGGCATCCTCTTCGTCTGTGTCCTCATCCTCTTTTCTTCTTGAGATGCATCTGTTTGGGGGAAACATAGCTTTCTGGGGGGAAGGTGAAAGGAGTGCCCCTGGATGCACCCTGGCTATATCCCCCTCAGTGGACGATAACTCAGTCCATATAGGGGGGAAGGGAAACCCCCCCAAAAACCTCCCTATGTCTCTTGTGACATTTAGGCTTTTGTTGGGGGGAAGCCAGTGCTTGCCTGAGTCTTCTTCATCCTCTTTTCTTCTTGAGCTGCACCTATTGGGGGGAACGTAGCCTTCCGGGGGGGAAGGTGAGGGGGATGCCCCTAGATTTGCCCTGGCTATGCTCCCCTTCGTGGGCAGTAATAACTCAGTCAGGGGAAAACCCAAGAAACCCCTCCCATAGTCTCTTGCATCATTAGTCTTTTGTTGGGGGAAGCCAATGCTTTCCCAGGTCTTCTGCATCCCTCGTCAGCCTCTGTGTGTCACACTGTGGATCCAGTGGTTACTCACCTTTGCCTCCCTGTCAACATGGCTCCAACCTTAATCAGGTCTGCCTCCATGAAAGAGCTGTAATACAGACTCATTTTATCCAGGGGTTCTTTGCAGGACAGGGAGTCTTATGGTCTTGCTCTCTTCCCTGCCACTCCCCATCTCCCAACTCAGTATGAATCTGCTGGGACTCATGGTGAAGCATCAGCAAAATCTGGAGAGGTGAATATGGGGGGAAAGTACTGCAGAGGCAGCTAAGCCTCTCCTTCATATGAAAAGGGAAAATCCATGCAAAGAGGGTCTTTAAACATAGGAATCTAGGAGGGAATAAGCTTGTTTTGGAGCTCTGCTCTAACATCATTTACTCAGTTTTCCAGTTAAAGCCACTAGTTTTGCCTCTGCTTGTGGAACTTACAAAAGGCACCAACTGTGAGGCTGCACAAACAGTTCTTTGGGAGAGAAACATGCTCACTAGCCGCAGTATGAGCTTGTATCTCCTTTTTTGGCGCAGCAGATTATTTTCTAATAGCGAGTATTTGTCTTGGAACATTAATGTGTGCTTTCCTGCTATACTATGGGGTTTAGGGTGGAGTGTAGTTTTGTGATGGGGGAGAGGAATTCAGGATAAACTAATTGGAAGTGTAAATTGACTGATATTGGTAATGTAATTAATGCCGCTTTTGCTGTAGCAATTCTGTTTTGCATTAGTTTTGTCTACACTTGACCATTTAAACCAGTATTTCTCAACCAGGGGTACGAGTACCCTTAGGGATACTTAAGAGAAGTCTGGGGGGGAGGGAATTAAAACAACTGTAATTTCGAGAAAACTGAATTTTTGTTTATAGCACTTTATTATTTTTGTACTTTTTTACACCCAAAAATTTCATTGCCCGCCAGACTTTGATTAAGCTGTTTAAAAACAAGTGTGTTGCAATGGTGGTGGGGGGAAGAGGGGAATGGTGTGTCTGAAAACTGTAAGTACTGGGGGTACTTTAATTATTTTTTTAAAGAGGTACTTTATAAAAAAAAAAGGTTGAGAAACACTGATTTAAACCACAGCTGTAGAACTTACAAAAGGCATGGTACGAGTTCTCTCCCAGCACACTATGAAACAATCTTCACGAAAGGTATAACTAACGGTGCTGGGAACACAGTTCCTAGCGCTGCTGTAGCTTGGTTCACACTGGTGTTTTATAGCGCTGTAACTTGCTGCACTTGGGGAGGGGGTGTTTTTTCACACCCCTGAGCCAGAAAGTTACAAGCACTTTAAAGTGCCAGATTACAACTGAGTATGATATATGTCACCTATACACAGTATGGAGGCGATAGCCTTTATAACAGTTTGCAAACACCAGTATCTGCCTAACCTTACTCACTGTAAGACTTGCATATTATTCTTTCTGTGTTAATACTTTACTTACTTTCTTGTTCCAGATAAACAACTTATTAGGAGAGAGGCTAACATTTCTTAGGATTTAGCTTTCAGAAGACTGCCCCAATTATACAGCGTTCCTGATCCATGTTATTTAATCTATAGTCCAAAGTCTTGACATAAACTAAAGTAACAGCTAGTTAAATAACAAATCTGACTAACAATATGACAGTTGATGCCTTAAAATGAGTGACACACTATAAAAATGCTCTTTCTTTGTTTCATTTTAAACTGAACCCCTATGGATTAGTTAGTTTTCTTTCTGACTCACTTTAATAAGACTGTTTCAAACTGGGCAGTATTCCTTTTAAGCACAATGCTGCAAAGTTAAAATTAGCCACGAGGACCAATTAATCAGTTGAGTTCATGCCATTTCCTATCGCCTATCAGAGTTGTGTACTAGTAATAGAGTTCTCTGTTCTTAAAGTGTATTTCTGATCTGTGAAAAATGACTCTGTGAAACATAGGGTTCCATGTTTGTCTCTCCATGATCTAAGGTCAAATTTCATTTCACACATGAAAAGATGGTATTAAGCACCCAGCACTGCCAGCTCAATCTGTTTTTCTTCACACATCACAAACAGTAAAGATTCTGCACTGAGGATTTAGTAAACACTTTTCATTGTAGTATTGGGAGCTGGGGAGTAAGCGTGAAGTTTTTGGGCCATGGCTGGACTATTTTTTGAGCAGGCCAGACCTGAGGGGCACTTCAATCCCATGTATCAAGCTGCAATGCCACTCGCTCAATCCAAATTTCATCCAGTTTCAGAAGGTGCAGGGGCTTATAGGTCAGACTAATGAAATAGTAGAGGTGCCTGAGAGGAGAAAGAAGGAAACAAATCTATGGGCCTCTTACTTTAAATGGAATTCTACAGCCCCTGATTATTATGATGATCTATGAGCAAGATAGAAACAAGCTCTCTCTCTCTCTCTCTCTCTCTCTCTCTCTGAATAAGTCATCTCTATATGTTGCAGTGGGGTTTGGACCAAAAGCTAGGAGCTAGTTCTTGAGCTTTCATCTCATCCCTGTCACACACACATGGTCTACACACAAACTTGCATTGGTTTAACTAAAAGTGTGTTTTTAAACTGATGTGGTTAAACTGGTGTAAGTTTGTGTATAACTCTTATTTTGGTCTGAGTGATTTATTACAGTTGAATCCATTACTTCACAGTGTCGGTCTCTATGTTTTGTAAGGTGAAAACATTGTAACTTGTCAGGAGTATTGAGGACAAATTAATTAATTAGTAGTCCTGTGGCACCGTAGAGACTAACAAAAATATATAGTATCACGAGCTTTCATGAACAAAACCCACCTCATCAGATGATGAGAAAAACATACTTCATCAGATGATGATGAAGGGGATTTTGCTCACCAAAGCTCATGACACTATTTATATTTTTGTTAGTCTCTAAGGTGCCACAGAACTACTGGTTGTTTTTTAAAGTTACACAGTAACACAGCTACCCCTCTGAGATTGATTAATTAGTAACTACATTGCTTTGAAAAGGAATTATGTTTTTAATTGAAACAAAGATGCTTGAAATACATAGTGCAGAGGGAAAACTGCATGGGGTCAGGTAGAATTTGTCTTTGTGATTCATTCTATCTTCTAGTGTCCTATTTAACCAGAAATAACTATCCTGCACACAAGAATCCCAGTCTCTTATCTGCTACTGGTTATTCTGGCACGTCTGTGTGGTCTAGCTCCCATTTAGAATACCACATGGCTTGTTGGCTGTCAAAAGTACCTGTAAATAAATTCCAGAAATTTCCTGAATTGTTTGCATAGAGCAGACTGAGCTGTCATTACATGGACTTTATTAATAGTCCCATTAACCTCAATGGGATAAAGTGCTAGTCACCTTGCATCGTTGTAAAACTAGACAATAATTGAATGTTCCATCCTGTTTATGGAAACATAGTGCCAGTGTGACAGAACAGTCTCTAGAGAGTGTTTTCCAGAAGAAAGATATCTGCTGTAGTGTTGGCCTGTTCAGGAGTTTGGTCAGTTTATGATCAGCACCATCTAACAGGAAATACATGTGCAGGCAGCCAATAGACGATATATGAATGAACTAAGTTTGCTATGGCGCAGTTTTCAGTCTGGAGTATTGAAGAAGTGGTGTATTCTGCAATTGCATTCTGTGGATAAGAGTACATATAATTTTTAATCTAACTCTTAAGTTGTTTAGCTAGGTATTGCACTATTAAATCAGGCTAAATGCTGAGTGGAAGTGAAGAGATTCTTCTATTTTCAGTTGCTGAGCAAGAGACAGCTGTTCTTTAGCTGCTACAGCTTTTGCAATGCACCTCTCTACCTGCCAAAAAAGCGAGGGGCCAGCTTCAAGAATAAAACTCATGGCTTTCAAGTAGTAGCAAAGAGTGTGAGGCCAGTGTCTTTTTTTCACATCTACACTGCAACGCTATTTCGGGTATTTCCGCTATCTCTGTAAACCTCATTCTACGAAAAGTAAGGTGCATTTTAGAATGGCACTTTATTTCAAAATGTGGTGCTGTGTTGACAGTGCCAAATGACAAAATAAGCTATTTCAAAACAGTATCAAAATAAGAGACACAAATTTGTATCTTATTTTGAGTTACGGTGCTGTGTAGACACACACAGGCTGTGTCTAGACTGGCAAGTTTTTCCACAAAATCATCTACTATTGCGGAAAAACTTGCCAGATGTTTACACTGGCCGCTTGAATTTCCGCAAAAGCACTGACAATCTCATGTAAGATTGTCAGTGCTGTTGCAGAAATACTATGCTGCTCCCGTTCGGGCAAAAGTCTTTTTCCGAAAAGCTTTTGCGCAAAATGGCCAGTGTAGACAGCAGAGATTTGTTTTCTGCAAAAAAGCCCTGATCGCGAAAATGGAGATCAGGGCTTTTTTGCAGAAAAGAGCGTCTAGATTGGCCACAGACACTTTTCCGCAAAAAGTGCTTTTGCGGAAAAGCATCCTACCAATCTAGACGCGCTTTTCCGAAAATGCTTTTAACGGAAAACTTTTCCGTTAAAAGCATTTCCGGAAAATCATGCCAGTGTAGATGTAGCCCCATAGTGTTAATTTCTACTTCCAGATACACAAGCCATAACATTGCAAGGCAGAATCCCTTTTACTGACCTTGCTCGTTGCGCTTTTTTGTAACAGGAGTATATTTGTTGTTAAAATGCTCCTGCAGATAAAAATTAACCCTTAATTAAAGTCATCTTAATTACAGGGCTGCTCTCAACCACAAGTAAGAAAAAGTGATTGTTTGGGGTCTCATGCTTTTAAAGACCCTCTTCAGACTTAGCTCAAGGCTCCATTGCTCTTCATCCAGCAGCGAGATCCAAGGAACTGCAAAATTTGAGCATCTAAGAAAGAACTCAACTCTTTACCTGGTCCCTCTGCAGCAGTGGGACCAAAAGGGAGCCAACTTAACGTTAGATTCCTATCCTTGCACCACTACTGTCAGCTTGATGCTTATCTCTGATTTAGGACACTAGCTTTAGTAAGGATGATGTAATTGTGAGAATAAAACTGTATCACCTTCTGCATTTGGCTTCCTGCAAGAGGGAGAAATATTCTCATTAATCCAACTCTCTGCTGCAACCTTATTTTCATACTGCAATAGGAACCATGGCAGAGAGGTTGTTAGTGTGATTTTTCGCTCCTTGTTCTCTCAGAGGTCACTGTGCCACATTCAGACTTCATGTTAAGCAATGACAAATCATGAGAATCCTAGCAAACATCTTGTCATCGTTCATATGATGCCCATTAAAAATGATATGCTTAGGGCCAGATTGTCACTTGATGTAAACTGATGTCACTACATATAAGTCAATGGAGATGTGCTGATTTACACTAGCTGAGGATTAGGCCTTATCATTTTTTTAATTGAAAATACTAAGTTGGCACTTTCAATGAACCAGAAACCTCCTGAATCTCAGCTCCGGTTCAACCGAGAGGTAAGAGGTGTTTGCAATAAATAGCTCCTTCTATGTTAGACTGGGCTTATACAAGAATCCCAGAGGCATGGATGTCTGCATGCTATTAAGGGCCTACATTAGTCAGGCTTAAACATTTGCAGCTTACAAGTCTTTGGCACCTTAAAAGCTAGAAAAAATTGTCTAATACATAGATACAGTTATTTCAATATTACGATCCATGGATTTTTGTTAAACACTGACAGTGTGCTTGGTGCTGTAAAAGGAACAGACTGTCCCTGCCCCACAGTACCTGAACTACCTTATTCTTACTATAGGGAATATAACATGGGCTGAAGTCAAATGATTTCTTTAAGATATTATGTATTGCAGCGTAGCAAGTTTTTAAGGCCAGTCACAGACGTAGGAAAACAGACCTCATGTGGGAGGGAGGGAGCTGATGATAGTGTATGGGTGGAGTGGTATACTGGAGCCAGGAAGACAAATCATCCATTGCACAAGGTGAGAGCTCGGGATGGAATTAGTAACAGGTAGATGTGGCAAACGATCAGTGCTAAATCAGAATGTGATGGAAATGGGAAGTGGATCAGTAGCAAAGTGCAAACTCATTAGGAATAGCTACATAAGATTATTATCTAAATGTGGATATTGCACTCTTTATTCATAGATATTAAATGGATTCATAAAGAAAAGTAAATAACATTATCTGCCTTTTACAGGCAGGGTCACAGATGCACAGAAATGAAGGGATTCGACCAACGTCACACAGCACAGTGGCAAAGCTGAGAAGAGAATTCATGGTCTCCCGATACTTGGTTTAGTACCTGATACACAGGACCAGAAAGATTCCCTAGGGTGGGAAGGAAGAGAGAATGCTTTTTTTCCTGAGGTTTACCCTGGGACACCTGACAACTGTTACTCCTCAGATCCAGCAGCGTCATGCACAGGGTAGAGTTGGTGGTGAAGGGCAGAGCACGTTACAGGCTGTGTGACTCAAATGCACTCTTTTTCCCTTCTTCTTTCTCTGTAATCCATTTCTGCTTGGGAAGGAATTAGGTCTCTGGAAAACATTCAAAGACTTTGTTGTGTGAACCGCAATACAAATAATAAATAGAGGGTCAGGAGGATTCAGTGGTGAAAGCAACTTCTGTTCCCTGGTACCAAGCCGATTGGTTGGGCTGTTTTTGTGAAGCTGTTAGTCCCTTCAATGAGACTTACCACTCCTATAAATACCCAGAACACAGCTCTGACTTCCACATTCTGCAGTTGGCTCTGGAAAGCTCAAATCCTTGATCGGGGAGAAAATGTCCAGCCAGTGAGTATCCCTACAGGCTTTTCTCTGGACTAAAGACTTGGTGCTTATTATTAACATAGTAATTGTATTATAATAGCACCTCGGGGCTCTGCCCAAGAATGGGGCTCCTTTTGTGCTAGGCACTGTACAGGGTTGCAGACCATCCCTGCCCTGAAGAGCTTACTCTCTAAATAGAGGACACAGATGGGGGGAGGGGAGACGAGGGAGATAAAGCACATGAGCAGAGAGAGCAATGTAATGTAAATATCAAGTTAATACCACGATTGTTTGTTTTAAACTTACTTGGTGGAGTTTTGCTGGGAGCAAATTAGCTAACCAGACAGACCAAGGAAGAGAGAAGGTATTAAGGGAAGTGGAGCATGGAGGGAGGCTGAAGAATAGAAGAGACCATGGAAAAGAGGACACAAACAGCCACTCAGCACATTTTATGGTGAAATCCATTGAGTGCTGATGATGCTACCAATTTCTGAAAGGGCCTGCTACAGCTGCGTATCTCTAGTCTGCTCCTACTAGATGGCTCCTCCCAGGAAATTTTCTTCACATGACTGAAGTAGGGAGGGAATATGAAGCCTGATAGCAGCTCTTCCCGGGAGTATTAGTGGGGAGAGAGTTGCATTGTCTGGCTCTCTGCTTCCTCCTCTATGCTACAGCTGGGTCTGCTGGATTTACTAGATATCTGAAGCTATCTACCCGAATGATTGCACATAGCATCTTATTGCAGCTTTCTAACACAGCACTCTGCTCTCTAAGGAGCAATGTGATAGTTGTCATCATCAGGGCCTACACCATGGAATGAGGGGTACCTCCAGGGCTGAAAGCATAAGTCTCTACAACATGTGCTCAAGAGTCACACTCTGTAGCCGTTGGCTGTAAGACTTACATCCTTTGTGGGTCAGGCATAAATGGGGAATATTATAGTAGCTGTTGGTTGCACCAGAGTTGGAGAGGAATTTCAGTCTGTTTGGAGATGCAATATAGTCTAATTCCACTGGGATGGGTGTGCAAATTGGTCAGGGGGGTACAGATTCAGGGGTCAGGAGGATGACCTGTACCTCTGGATGAGAGGGCAGGGCGGTATGGAGTATAGTATAGTATATATTTAATGTTCCTTTGATATTGTAGTCTGTACTTGGCAAGACTCAGAGGAGACTCAAGCATATACTTCATCACACACACAAGTTGGCAACAACTGTTAACCTGAGGCCTGGGAAATGGAACTTGTGACTCTTGACTCTAAAATCACAGCCCACTTCCCAGTTCTTAGAGTTTCTCCACCCATTGGCAATAGTACGTAGTGATGTTAAAAAGCATTTTGGGTTTGTTTGGCTTTTTTTTTAGTTTGTTTTGGCATTTTTGTAAACATGTAACCACTGAAATTTTCAGCAGTTATACCTGGAGGGTGGCAGCTCCATGGGAGCTGGTGCACATGAGAAGCCAGCTTAAAAGTTGTGTCTCTACGCACATTGGCTCCCATCTGTTCCCTTTCCCCTCCCTGCACTGCTGCCGGTATATCAGAGGTGGCAACATGTGAGGGAGGGGCAGGTGGCTCATCAGGAGCCAGTGCTCATAGCAAGCTTGCTTAAAAGCTGGTTCTTCGGGAGCAATGGCTCCTGCCAGCTCCCCACCGCCCCCGCACTGCTGCCTCTGATACAGAGACAGCAGTACAGGACGGGGGCTTGTGCATAACTGTGTAAACATACACTATCACAACCTTAGTATTAGGGCTTTTGCTGTTGCAGGGCAACCACCAGGGAGGCTGAGGCAGTCACAAACGTTAGTTCAGATCTGATGCCCAAGAGTGAAAGAACATGAGGACTCTCAAGTTCATTCTTCAATGTCTGTATTATTTTTAATCAGCTAATACAGCTCATCAGGCTTCCCCTCACTTCCATTTAAACCTTTATTCTTCTGAGGGCCATTGCTTCTCCCCAAGCTGATTGTGCCACTTTGTCAAGAATTTCTGACTCACACCATCTAGAAACAAAGCCCTGTAACTCTGGCGTATCTATGCTCTCTTAAAATCTTTCAGAATAGAACACCCAGCGGGTGGATACAAGAAGCTTTTTGAGACTGTGGAGGAATTGTCTTCACCGGTGACTGCTCATGTCACAGGTTTGTGCATTTCTATTGCTTTCCTTTCACACTGTCAACAGTCTCCCCCAGGTCACTGTATGCTGCTTGCCTGATCCCAGGGTGCTGCCCTGTGAGATAAATGGGTTAAACTTGTCACAAGGACAGGAAGTACATAGGCTTCCACATTTCAGGGTAATGGAAAGTGATACAGCAGGATAACCAAGTTCCTTTTTATAACCTGTGTTGTGATCCCACCAGATCTCTTCATCAGGTTGAACAGTTACCAGGACAGACCTGTAGGAATATCTAATTGCTGAAGAAATGGTACCAACAATTCTATACATCTCACTCTTCTTACTCTGGATGAATACTGAAATAATACATGGTGCAATTAGGAAACACTATACAGCTGGAGGTACCATCTTTTGGAGACATAAAACCAGACCTCTTGTGGTTCTTAAAGATCCCATGGCATTTTTGTAAGAACAGGGATAGTAATTCTGCTGAGGTCAAACTCTAACTCTAAGGGCAGTTTTCCTCCTAAAACTGGCATTCTGCCTGCAAATTCCTCTGGCATCTTGACATGTGTGCAGTATTTTTCTTCGTCTTTTGTCCAGAACCATTGTGTGGTACAATCTTAGGTAGTTGCTATGTTTCATCTCAGGGGAAGCTGTATTTCAGTGCTGGATGAAGCAATCCCCATATAAAGTTGTGCATCAGACCAGTTAAGTTTGTATGGTGACTTGGGATCCTATAATGAAAGACCATTATAGTTCTAATTGAGAATTCAAATCCAAAGCTCACTATTCTACAAATTCATGTTTAAATCTTGAAGAGGAGGTGAAAAGCAATTGGAATTCAATAGCGGTTAAAAAACTTCTAGATTAAAAAACCTGCTCCTTTGCATAACAACAATTTGCTGATTTTTTTAGTTCCATACTTGAATTTATTCAAGATACTAAGTCTGTAAAACAAGAAATAAAACTGAGCTCAGAGCTTGTGAAAATCCAGTTTGTGAAGAGTATAAGAAACACAGGGGCTACGTCTAGACTGGCCGCTAATTCCGGAAAAGTCATGCAAAGCAGGTAAGTCAGAATAGGGAAATCCGCGGGGGATTTAAATATCCCCCGCGGGATTTAAATAAACATGTCCGCCGCTTTTTTTCCGGCTTGGGGAAAAGCCGGAAAAAAGCGTCTAGACTGGCGCAATCCTCCAGAATAAAGCCCTTTTCCGGAGGATCTTTTATTCCTACTTGAAAGGATCGCGCCAGTCTAGACGCTTTTTTCCGGCTTTTCCCCAAGCCGGAAAAAAAGCGGCGGACATGTTTATTTAAATCCCGCGGGGGATATTTAAATCCCCCGCGGATTTCCCTATTCTGACTTACCTGCTTTGCATGACTTTTCCGGAATTAGGGGCCAGTCTAGACGTAGCCAGGGAGAACATAGACTGAAAGAGGATTGGTGCATTTGGAATACTTATTCCTTTCACTGATCCTTAAGAAAAGTCTGTTATTAGCACTCACAAAATTCCCTCTTGATTATCTTTCCTATAGGCAGGATTCCCATATGGCTTAGAGGCAGTCTTCTTAGATGTGGGCCTGGCTTATTTGAAGTTGGTTCTGAACCATTTTATCATTTGTTTGATGGCCAAGCACTCCTTCATAAATTTGACTTTAAGGAGGGTCATGTCACGTACCATCGGAGGTAAGTGCAAAACATCAAAGCAAATATAAGGAGATAAAATAGAAAAATGATAGAGCCATATTTACCTGATGATAAAATGTGTAATGCTGGGATTATTATAATTTGCAATAATGATAACAGATTTATGATTAGCACCAGCATAACACTTTCCATGTAAAGATTACAGAATATTTGCATTATGCAACTGTGTCATTTTACAGATGACAGAATGAGTACAGAAGAAGATTAAGCAACTTTCTTAAAGTTTCACAATGAATCAGTGACAGTGCTAGGACTCAAAATTCTCCATTGGAGGTTTTACTCACTAGACAACTCTGCCATTTTTTAGTTAAATAAAGTCCTTTATGAAAAATGTTTCAGTGTCCTACAGTAATGACCAAAACCCTACCGTTAAGCTTCTTCTTAATGAAAAGTTTTGGATCATTATTATAGAATACTGTTCTTGTTTTTAACCAGGGATTCCTTGTTTGGACACAACATTTACTGCTACTTTATATTCAACAGTGTATATTAGTGCCTGCTTCAGTGTGACAGGATCAGTATGTGTTTGATATTGAAGGTCCAGAGACTTGTTTGGCATCTAAATTGATTAATCCAGGATACAAGATGACTTGGGTTGGTAAAAAAACGTTCTGTAGCCAATTAAAATAAAAAAGGTTTCATGTGTCTGTTTTCCTTGAAGTTTGTGTATGTGAGAGAAAACCAAAAAATAAACTTTGGGGGGAGAAGGGGGTTAGTCAGGCAAAATCTGCTCCCCCCCCCCCCCAAAAAAAGCACTTAAAATATTTGGTTGTCATTTAAAAGGTCAATTCGGGTGTTTCTCAGGGTTTTTTTTATGAAAAGTTGAGATTTTCCAAGTGGGAAAACATATGTCCAGTTCTGAATAGGACATCTGAGCTTACAAGGAAGATATAAGAGATGCCATTCTGGAAAAACAGAAAGAAAAGTCTGAGATAATACTGCAGGCAGATAAATGCCCCACTGAAGTCAAAATTCAAGGGGGTTCTAGCTTTGGCTGCACATTAGCTTCCCAGGTGTTCCCACGTCTAAACACTTAAGCTATGTCTACACTGCACTGTTCTTCCGAAAAAGAAGTGAAAAAAGCTAAGCAAATTGTGGTTCACAATTTGCATAGCTTTTTCTGGAAGAGGCTTTTCCAACATTTGGCCCATCTACACTGGGCCAAATGTCGAGGAAAAAAACCCCTTTTTCAAAACATCTCTTCTTCCTCATAAAACTAGGTTTACAGGGATGCTGAAAAAGCGCATCTGCTCTTCCGAACAAAATTTCAGAAAAGCAGATGAATTCCCTGGACGTGGCAGAGTTTTTCCGGGATATCTCTAGTACCCTGGAAAAAGTCTCCAGTGTAGTAGACATAGCCTTGGAGGGAGAAAGAGAGAGAGAAGCAGGTTTTTGAGTTGTTTATATATATATTTCTGGTTTGTGACATGAACCTCTTGATAGCAGAAATACGTTTATGAAACTCATCTCTTTAAACTTCATATCAAGTTTCATTTAAATATTTGAGAGCTTAATTGTTTTATTATATAAGACTAGCCACTTTTGTCATCATGTACATTATATCTTTTCTATTTCTTGGTCTTCTCAAGATTCATTCGGACTGATGCTTATGTAAGAGCAATGACTGAGAAAAGAATCGTGATAACTGAATTTGGCACCTATGCTTACCCTGATCCATGCAAGAACATATTTTCCAGGTGAATGAGAAAGCTACATGTTGTAGGAGAGTGACATGTTTGCAGTGAAATGGTATGAAAGCTCCACTACTAGAATATAATTTATCATTTGTTGATTTCATTTGCCCAGGTTTTTTTCATACTTCAGAGGTGTGGAGGTCACTGATAATGCCCTGGTTAATGTGTACCCAGTGGGTGAAGATTACTATGCCTGCACTGAGACCAACTTTATCACCAAGATTAACCCAGAGACCTTGGAGACAATCAAACAAGTAGGTATTTTGTGTGTGTTTGTGTCAACATTGTTCATAGAGCAAAAAAAAGTACTTCTATTATCTTTTTGGAGATGGTAAACTGAGGCACACAGAAACTAAAGCTAGGATTTTTTCAAAGGCTGCTCAGACTTGAGTCCTCAAAATCCAATGAAATTCACTGGGTATTGGGCGGCATCCTCCCTTTGGTGATTTGTTCACACAGGAAATCTGTGGCAGTTGTCCCAGTTCAGTGCCTTTATCCCAAGGCCATCCTTCCTGTAGGATCTCGTTTGAATAGCACAGCAATACAATAAAGGTACAGGCTAGTGAGCATTTCTTAGTAGGAGCCAGTGACTGCAATGCAATCATGTATTAACAGTGTCCAAGCGGTCTGCTGACAGGGCAAAATGTTGTTCACAGGAAACACAATTGTGCGGTTAGTCACTGGCATCACCTGATGGAGCCATTGTGTTTTTTGGCTTGCTGTCTGTTTTGCCAGGATTCTGTTTTTTGGGGTTTTTTAATGGCTGTCGAAAGGACACTATTTCTGTGCAGCCTATTGCAAATCAGTGCATGTGCTGATGCAGGCTTTGCAGACTCCCTGAAAAGTAGCACTAGAGTTAAGGTGAAGGGAGATGCTCTAACCTTAGACATTAGGATCAGATACTCTTATATCCCTTTATACCAATGAGCCTGGAAGTATCGGCACATCTCCATCTACATTCTCTTCTGGCACACTCTCCCACTCCAAGTTTAGGGGACCTTTAAGTAACTCAGAAGGGGGTTATAGCAGGGTACAAATCACATTCCTACTTCAAGGTTGAAGAATTTAATCTAGCGTGTGTGTGTGTGTGTGTGTGTGTTTTTAATCAGAGATAGAGGTTTCAGGGAGGATTCTAACTCCCCAAGTGGAGGGATGCAGAACTGTCTAGCATGAATGCCATCTTCAATAGCTTGCTTGTCCATGAGATTTCAGTAGTTTATTTTTAAACTCTTCCCTTTCGACCCACGATTCTCTATACAGAACTCCACTTGACTTAAATGGGAGTTGTGTGTATGCTGTTGCTACTATTTCTCTAAATATTTGCTAATTTGCAGATCATTTACCAGTAGAACTACGAAATGATAACTTCCCTTACCTAAAACAATAGCACATTTCTAAGACAAATATTTCATTCAATTCATAATGATAAGTAAACCGCTTTTCCAGATAAAGCTTATGATTCTCCCTGTCACTTCTCTCTCATTTCAGGTGGACCTTTGTAAATATGTTTCAATCAACGGTGTAACTGCTCACCCCCACATTGAAAATGATGGCACCGTTTATAACATCGGCAACTGCTTTGGGAAAAATTTTGCAATTGCCTACAATATTGTACGGATCCCACCACTGCAAGCAGGTTAGTTTACCTATTTCTTAAACGCAATGGGTGTGTCTAGACTGGCAAGATTTTGCGCAAAAGTGGCTGCTTTTGTGAAAAAACTTGCCAGCTGTCTACACTGGCTGCTTGAATTTGCACAAGAACACTGACTTTGTAATGTACAAAATCAGTTCTTGCACAAATACTTTCCCACTCCCGCTCGGGAAAAAGCACTCTTGCGCAAGAATACTTGCTCAAGAGGGCCAGTGTAGACAGAGAAGCATTGTTTTGCGCAAAAAAGCCCTGATGGCTAAAATGGCGATCGGGGCTTTCTTGCGCAAAATCGCATCTAGACTGGCCATGGATGCTTTTACGCAAAAGCAAATCTTTTGCGCAAAGGCACTTGCCAATCTAGACGCGCTTTTACAGAAAAACTTTTGTACTTTGCATCACTTTTCAGATGACTTTTTTTCTTTTCTGATCCTTATCTAAAGTTTTTTTATAATAAACTTTTTACAAATGTTCTTTAAAACGACATCACATGATATTTTCAGAGAATAATACTTCTTGTGCTAAAGGCCAAAAACCTTCTTAGTAACATTTTGTAGCGTGGTCTCATTGAGCCATTCCTGGGGCTGCTTCCATAATTTAAATACTATTTTTATTTCAGACAAGAAAGATCCAATGAATAAGTCCGAGGTGGTTGTGCAATTTCCTTGCAGTGATAGATTTAAACCCTCCTATGTGCACAGGTAAGTTGCAAGCTATTACTGTAAACAGCACAGTGAAATATATAAACGCAGTTCTGTATGCAGAGAAGTGAGATGTTCTTGCCATGAAACCTGTATTTCATAGCTTTGAGCCACATTTGAAAATAGCTCTTTCTAGCAGAGAACCCTCTGCAAATAACACATGTAATGTAGATAGATATAGTTTGCACAACATTTGCTTTTTTAACATGATTTATTCATAAGAATGGCCAGACTGGGTCAGACCAAAGGTCCATCTAGCCCAGTATCCTGTCTTCCAATAGTGGCCAATGCCAAATGCCCCACAGGGAGGGAGTGTCTAGACTACAGGGTTTTTTTCGGAAAAAAAATGGCCTTTTTTTAAAAAAACTTCCTGTGTCTAGACTGCTGCCGCATTCTTTCGAAAGTAAATTGAAAGAATGCAGTTTTTTCAATTGCAGAAAACTTCATTTTATGAGGAATAACACCTTTTTTTGAAAGTGCTCTTTTGAAAAAAAGGCATTATTGAACGCAAACCATGCTTTTTCGAAAGAGAGCATCCAGACTGCCTGGGTGGTGTTTTTCGAAAAAGCGGCTCGCTTTTTCGAAAGTACTGGTTGTAGTCTAGACGCTGTCTTTCAAAAGTGGCTTGTAGTCTACACATACCCTGAGTGAACAGAACAGGTAATCAAGTGATCCCTCTCCTGTCATCCATTTCCAGCCTCTGATAAAGGACACCATTCCTACCCATTCTGGCTAAGTATTGATGGACCTAACCTCCATAAATGTATCTAATTCTTTTTTGAACCCTGCTCATTCAAATGCTCTTGCTGTTGTATACATGGGAAGCAGAACAACTAAGCATGCAGTAAATGACAGCTAACATTAAGGATTTGCAGAAATCAGGAGGATTATGTTTCAGTAACATTAATCAGACTTTTAAATGCAGCAGCCATTATTTGTCAAGCTACCATTCTGTGTATAAAGCAATACTGTTGTCAGACATCACCACAGGCAAACTTACAGGTTCCAACTCTATTTCTGAACAGCTTTGGGCTGACTCCAAACTATATAGTGTTTGTGGAAACACCAGTGAAAATTAACCTGCTCAAATTCCTTTCTTCTTGGAGTCTGTGGGGTGCCAACTATATGGATTGCTTTGAGTCTAATGAAACCATGGGGGTAAGTGAAATTGCATTACACTGTTACATAATGGCCTTCTAAATGTAAGGTTTGTCATGGTAAATATACCTTCACTATTTCTCCTGTGAAAAGTAACATGCTTCCTTGTTTTCCAGGTCTGGCTTCATGTAGCAGATAAAAAAAAAGGAAAGTACCTCAATATCAAATACAGGACCTCAGCCTTTAACCTCTTCCATCACATTAACACTTACGAAGACAATGGATTTCTTATTGTGGATCTCTGCACCTGGAAGGGGTAGGTAAGAGCACTGAAGTGGGTGCTCAGAGTGCTATTTCTGAATATAATCTAGAGATGTGCTGAGAGAAGTCATGCGCTGACTAGGGGATGGAATGGGTAACCTACTGGGCCTTTCCCATATCAACTTGCTATGATTCTGGGTCTGACTATGACTGATATTACTGAGATTTGTGTCACTGTCTTCGATTATTTCTGATTCTGACTTTGTACAGGTTTGAGTTTGTTTACAATTATCTGTACTTAGCCAATTTGCGGTCCAACTGGGAAGAAGTGAAGAAACATGCAGAAAAAGCTCCTCAGCCTGAAGCTCGCAGATATGTTCTTCCCTTAAACATTGATAAGGTAACAGTTTGATTAGGCTATGTACATCTGGAAATTTGAACTACATTTAATTCCTTGAAATGCTACAGCCTGCATGGGTCCTGCACATCTGCTCTCAATCAAAAACATTTTTTAAAGAAGACCCCCTTAAAAATCTAAATTTCTGAATCATGGAAATAGAAAACTACCCCTAACTTTCTACCGGTGTCAGTCCCAATGAAAGCTCCCATGTGTTGTTTTCCACATCTTACAGAAGTGTTAAGTGAAAGTGCTGTTCTTCCATGACAGGATATCTTCCAGGAGGTATATATTGACTGGAACTGGGTGAATAATTTTGTCTTGTTAGCTAGAGTATTTGCAGAGAGCAGATACAGCCAGAGTGCATTTCTGGATAAAATCCTTTCCTAGCTCCTAGTCTGATGTTGAGATTCTGACAAATTACCAGCCTCAACACAAGGTTTGTGGCCTCTGAATTTATAAACCAAGCAGCTTGCCCGTTGGACGTTTGTTTTTAAGCCACTATATTCAGAGCAGCTGCAGAACTAATTTTCCTGGCTGAGTGCTGAGGCCCTTTGTGCATCTGCTCCTCCTTTGCCTCCCTGCCCCCACCTCATATAGGTTTTGTAAGGCAGGGGTCCTTACATTTCACCATTATTGTTCTAGATGATTCTGAACTAATCATTGCTCTCAATCCTGACTGCGTTAAGAACAAATGAGGGTGACACTTCCAGACAAGTAAATTGGCTTCAGAGCAGTGAATTTCAGTGACACTATAGATCAGATATACCCCATATAATTTAATTAAAACATGCATACACACGTCAGCATTTAATTATCTCAGTGTAACTTTAGGAGAGGTTCTCAAGAAGAATTAATCCCCTATGTTCCATTGTCTTTCAGTGAGCATTGGGTACCAACTTCTCTTTGTGCCTTAAGAAAACTATCCCCTACAGATCAGGCATTGGCCTGATTCTGATCTCATACCCGTGTAACTCCATTGATTCCTGATTCACACTCAAGTAACAAAGTCTGGCCCCAGGTTTCTCTCTTTTTAGATTTTGCTCATGATCCGATATAGTGAAGCATAGTCTCACAAATTTTACATTAGATAACGGGAAACCCACTGGGTGTGTCTAGACTACAGGTTTTTTTCGGGGGGGAAAAAACGTGGCCTTTTTTCAAAAAAACTTCCCCTGCGTCTAGACTGCTGCCGCGTTCTTTCGAAAGTAAATCAAAAGAACGCAGCAGTGTTTTCGACCATGGAAAACCTCGTTTTACGAGGAATAACGTCTTTTTGTAATGGTCTCTATGTAATGCTCTTTTGAAGTACTCTTTATGTAATGCAAACTGTGCTTTTTCGAAAGAGAGCATCCAGACTTCCTGGGTGGGCTCTATCGAAAAAGCGGCTTGCTTTTTCGAAAGTATTGGTTGTAGTCTAGACGTTCTTTTTCTAAAGAGGCTTTTTCGAAAGTATCTTCGAAAAAGCCTCTTTCGAAAGAGGCTTGCAGTCTAGACATAGCCACTGTGAATTTGCAAGTTGTGAAAATGAGCTGATAAATTCCAATTGACAAGTCCAAGGATACTACTACATTGTAGAGTGTACTATGCTTATTTGTTTTTGAAACTAAGCTATAGTTGCTATTATGTCCTGAGATTTCACAGTATGTTAGGAAACATAGAGCTGTATGTTTTGTAAAACAAAGTCTTCTAGAGATGAGTTTTCATCAAAGCACCTTGCTGTTAAGTGTTTACTGAGAAACAGGAAGACAATCATTTTGCTGGTTAATTATAAATTTTGCTGCTTAGCATGATTCTGCTGTATATCTCTAACTTGCAAGGTACAAAGAAAATAAACAAAGCTTGGAATTTCACTTGTTCCTTTGTTTCTCAAAAGCTGTTGCTTCTCTTTGTTGAAGGCTGACACTGGTAAGAATTTGGTCACCTTGCCCTACACAACAGCAACTGCAACTCTGCACAGTGATGAAACGATCTGGCTGGAACCAGAGATTCTTTTTTCTGGGGCTCGCCAAGGTAAGATGTTAATTCTGAACCTCAGACAGAGGCAACAATAGCAGCTTACTCAATCTGAAACCCACTAATCTTAGCAAATGTATTTTCATTTTCTAGCGTTTGAGTTTCCACAAATCAATTATAAGAAATATGCTGGGAAACCCTATACATATGCATATGGCCTTGGATTGAATCACTTTGTTCCAGACAGGGTAACTATTGATATTCTAATGAGCAAATGTTTGACGTAAGGCATGTTACTAGGCAAAATTAACAATATGCCATACTGAGAACTTTTTTCTTTGTTCTTCAGCTTTGTAAGATGAATGTTAAAACAAAAGAGACTTGGGTGTGGCAGGAACCAGACTCATACCCATCAGAACCTATCTTTGTTTCACATCCAGATGCCCTGGAAGAGGATGATGGTATCTTACATGACTTTTACTTTAACTTAATTAGATTCTTTTATAAGTTTGTGTCCACTGATCTAGTGACCCAGCACTATTTTGAACGCCAAGTCCTTTAGGTTAACAGTCAGTAGATTGCTACCTGGTGCCTCTTTAATTTGGCAAAGTGCCATAACAATACTGAGGCACTTGGAGCACAGTTCTCATTACTGTGAAGCAGAACTGTCTAAACAATTGGGCAGATTTTCTGAAAATGTAACTGTGGCCAAGACTGGGGAAGCAAGAGTTCCAGGGTATTATGAATGTGTTCCTGCTCTTGAACATTTCTATCAAGAATTACATTTGAAGTTATTCAAACAGCAGAGCTGAATGAAAGTATAAATGTAAAAACAAATGTCATGTTAGTTTTAATGGCAGAGGGATTTGAGGGAGAGAAGTGCATGAAGTGGTTGTGTCGGTGTAGGATGCAAAGCACCAGCTTACACAAAGCATAATGCAAGACACAATACAGACTGTGAGGTAAAGAGCTAACCTAAAAAACACTGGGTGAAATCCTGACCCGACTAAAGTCAACAGCAAAACCTCCAATGATTTAAATGGAATTAAAATTTCATCCACTAGGTGCTCAATTCACAAAAGCACGCATATGCTTAACTACTATTCATTTCAGTAGTATGTAAGCACACGCTCACATGCTTTCCTGAATTGGATGAACATCAGCTCTAGTTCAGGACTTACATTTTTATGGTCTTTGTCCCAAGAGTTGTGATTACCTTTTTTTTTATGTTGCGGCATCTGTCTCAGCCCTCAGTCACTGGTTGTTTTTAGTACCTAGTGAATTCATTTTTCATGCATCAGTATTTTTTTTTAATTTACACTTAGGTGCTTGTTTCTCATTTTTCAGTACTGCTGTGGCACTCTGCCAGCATGCAGTCTTAATGTATCACTGCCTGTGTTTAAGGACACTAACAGCAGTTGCTCCCACTTGCATGGAGGCAGAATGAAAATGGGTGAAGAGGGCTAGTTAGACTCAATGGAGTAATAGGCAGAAGGGAGCAGGGCCTTCTCTGACACTCTACCCTACTACTAGCTGGGTAAAAAAAATCTGCAGAGGTAATGGAGTTCTGTCCATCTGTCCAACCAGCAAATGAAAATCCTATAAGATATGATCAGAAAAGTAGAAATTATCATGCGAATCATTTCCTCTACTTCTAATGTGATCTGTGGGACAATGGAGAATCTTGAAATATCATTTTGGGATCACTTTTTAGAATAAAGCCCTACCTTTAAAATATTTGATACAGCTAGACTAGAGCTGCCATGCTATAATGAACCAGAAAAGAGCTGGTTTACTGGGAAAGTGAGTAAAAATCCAGAATGATTTCTCAAGAGGAAAAGCCTTTTTCCTTTTAATAAGTTTTACAGCCTCTATGCTCTTAGTAATAGCTCTGCTTTGCCAGCATTCTGAAAGTAACTTGATAGTTTTTGCCACTTGTAGGTTAGTGAGTGTCCAAGTCAGAGTCTAGTGAAGTAACTTGAGTGCTATGTGCTCTTTGTTTATATAAATCATGTTTATTTCTGCTTGTCAGGAGTCGTGTTGAGTGTGATTGTTAACCCTGGCACAGGGCAGAAGCCTGCCTACCTACTTATACTGAATGCAAAGGATATGAGTGAAGTTGCCAGGGCTGAAGTGGAGATTAATATTCCTGTTACCTTCCATGGAATGTTCAAAAGATCGTGACCATTCTTTTCAGTACACTTATCATAAATTGCTTTTTTGGCTTTGAAAAGGTATATTTCTAACTGCAAAAACTCATATATTCTAATGTTCCTTTGTTGTCAATGATTTGTAAAACTCATTAAGACTGAGAATTTCATTTTTCCTGAATGTTTGTGCTTTTGTTTGTGGACAAAAATCGGTCTAAATAAAAGATACAACCTAGTCCATCTCATTTCTCACATTTCTTAGTAACTTAAGTGTTGACTCATCTGACTTTTCAGACTCGCAATGGTTGATCAGACTTTAAAATGAGCAGCATTGGGCATTTTAAAACTTAAAAAGAATGGTTCTTTACAGAATTAAACTTTGGGGCAGTGAGTGATATACTTGAACCAGTATTACATGAAATATTGTAGATTCAAAAAACATCAGTGAAATATGCTCAAGAGTGTCTTCTAATGACTGCTTTATGAGGAGGCTATTTTCTCTGCTATAAAAATGTATTGATTTGACTAAATTCCAGTTCAATGTATTCACCTTCTAAAATCCAATGGTTTTCAGAGGGGCCATCATAAATCCATCCAGTTTGACTGCTGTTCTTCCTGTGGCTGTTTATGAGAACCAGGATTCATTTGAGGCAGCAAGTTCAAGGCTTGACATAATTAGCATTTTCTCCATTGATAACACTCTCCAAAGAAATCTTGCAAGATGTAGCCAACAGAGTAACCGTTCACATCACACCAGCACCCTTCAGTGAAGGAGCAAGCACTGTATCAGCCAGAAGTACTCAGTATGAAAGAAACCTCCCCACTTCTCTCTCCTGTTCTCTTAATTTTGAGAGCAAAACCTGCCCAATGCCTCAGGTAGTATGAGGTTTGCATAAGTGAATCAAGATGAAAATCCAAACAATGTAAAGGAAGCTTGAATTTAAATATTGGCCACTTGCTTTCCATCTGATAGTACCCTTATGACTCTCAAAAGACCTGCTCCCACAAAGCAGTTTCCAAATTAATATAATTAATATAGCTCTGTGTCTGAAGTTTATGCAAATATCCAGAAAGCTATTTGAAAAATAAAGCTGTTACAGTTCGTAAGTGAACTTCTAGCAGCCAGCTTCTGGATAAACAGGATTATTTGGCATTGAATTCAGGGAATTCTGTCCCAGAGCTGACAAGCCAGTCATATTAAATAACTAGACTACTCTTCATTATGTTAAAATTTAAACAAAAAATTATCTTGTAATATTAAAGCTGCAATATTATCTTAGACCCTGAACTGAGTAATATTGTCTGAAGCTTTGTTATCCAAGAACTTAAGTTACTGTAATTTCTTATCACTATCAAAACTTTTATGTGAGATGTATTTAGCTTCTGCTTTCTTAGCACATGCAAAAGATGAAAAGTTTTGTCCTTGCTGTCTTCTACTCCAACATACAGTACTTATTTCTGTTGGAGAACGATCCCAGGTTGATTCAGCCGAAAATTGAATTTTTCAATTTATTTGTGGGATAGGTACCCAATTCTCAGGATGCCATAGGGGAGAGAGCATGTGAAGTTAAGTTGCTCCATATTGCCCAGCTAAGATACCCCACATCCCATGAAGAAAAATTGCATCTTGAGGTTTTAAATACCCTGCAAAATAGATTCTTGACCTTTACTGAATGGAAATAAAGTTCCATTTCCAGGACTTGTTTCTATGAGGTCTCTTTCAACACTGATTAATTTCACATAGGTCAAACAGCCTTCAGATTGTAACAACTTGAAGTCAGAAACGTGTGTTGGGGAAGATCTATTAACAGTACTTAAGTCAGTCATATCATATAATGTTTTTGCTGTCAGATATCTTAACACACTTTACAAAGGAGTACAGTGAACCCTCGTTTATCGCGGTAGATAGGTTCCAAACCCGACCGCGATAGTTGAAAATCCGCGAAGTAGGGACATGTATATTTAACATGTATACAGCGAGCCCTCGCTACTTCGCGGTTCGACTATTGCGGATTCACGTATATACATAATGTAATGAAAAAAGTCCGCGAAGTCGTGAATCCGCGATGGTCGAACCGCGAAGTAGCGAGGGCTCACTGTACATCATTATCATGACTACACAGATGAGGAAACTGAGGTACTGAGAAGTGAAATGACTTGTTATGTAGGCAGGAAAGCTGGAATCAGAACCCAGAGCGCCTGTCTCCTAGGTCACTGGGAATTTATAAAACTCTAAAAAGACAAAAGGTGAGTCTAACCAATTGAACACCTAGCACTGGCTAAATGTTACTTCAATCACATGGAGAGATATATCTTAAGTCAATTGAAAGACCCTGTTATATTTAGTGGGCACTGGATCAGATCCATAGTCATGCAGATTTATAGTCTGTGGTTAAAGACAATTCCATAAAATAGTTCACAAGCAAGAAAAAGCATAGTTCAGATGTAGATACATCTCCGTATTAGTCATAAATCTCTGTATTAATCATTTTCATATCAGTGTGGATCATCTTCATATAATCTCTGTATTACGTTTTTAACTTTACCAAGTCCTTTTATATAGCTTTGTATTAAGTCCTTTTACATAGAAACTTTGTACCTTCTCACATAGAACAGGAGTGGGCAAAAGGGCCTCCACGGGCCCGCCAAGCAAGCTGTCTGGCCTGCAGAGGCTCTGCTGCTCCCCAGTCCAATCAGGGCCTGGGAGCAGGGGGAGCACGCAAAGTCTCCTTCTGCCCTGCGATGGGTGCAGCGCATCTAAGCACCGCATGCTTCTTGCAGGATGGGTACTGTTACAGTAATCTTTTAACAGATGGAGAAGTGTCATGTAGACTAGTTACTCCAGATGGATACTTTGTAACCATACCCTGGTCTCATCCGCTAGGGATGGTATCTCAGGTGCGACTCTCACTCCGTATCTAATCACCGGAGAGTATATAATTTCTCAGGGATGTTAGGCGTGTATAAAATGAAAACTAAAGACCGAATTTTCAGTGAAAACCACAAGACTATATTATTTAACAAATTTAACCAACAGTGCCTTGAAGGAACAAATGAGGGGGCAGTCCCCTTTTTACATTAAATGGACCAGGAGGGGAAGTCCCTCCAGGCCCATATACCTACGCAGAGTCTACGGCGACGGAGACGATTGATGAGTTGCTAGCGACCTACAACCCTCGGGCTAATTGAAAGCCTTTAGGGAGGACAGCTAGGCGTCCCTCGTCGGCTGGTCTCGACGCTAGGCGACCTACAATCCGTTGGCTAATTAAAGCCCCAGGAGAGGAACAGCCCAGGAGATCCCCCGAAGCACGGATGGAGGACGAAGACGGTTGGTTCACCTTCCGTGAAGCCCTCTGGTCCTCGCTGCCTCTTCTCTGCGCTTCGGTGCAGCCGGATCAGGCGATTGATGACTCTGTTCTATCTACTCTAACCCTATCCTAAAAATAAAACCTTAACCTAATCGCGACGAGCCCGACGAACAAGCACGATGACGGCCGACATGTGAAGACCGACGCAACCTGCCGTACAAACTCGAGGACGATAGCTAATCTATCTAAAATACTAAGCTAACTAACCTAACTAATCTATTTGAGGAGGTCTGGCCTTCCGCCAGCCTGACTCAAGAAAATACTATATTATATAAAATAGAGATAGCATAGCCTTCTGCTAGCTTCTCTAGAAGAATATCTTTACAGGACCTCTTTCATACACCTAGGACAAGGATGACTCACTCTCTCTCTAACCTAGCCTAGAACCTATCCCGACGGAACCGACGAACCCGACGTAGACCCGACGCAACAGCAACTGCTGCGCGGCAGAGACTTAAAAAGTCTGGGTTCATGCATATTCATTAGGTTCCGTGGTACGATCTGATTGGCTTAGAAAAGATGCTTAACAGCATATTTTAAAATCATTGACTGACATAAGATGCTTATGAATATTTATAGATTATTCAAATTTCAACCCGTATACTAGCTTGAATTTTTAAATCCTAACAGCTAGATATACAGGTAGCTTTAATACGTGACAAGATCTTAACTTAAAATAGATGTCAGTAGAATTCTCAACTTAAAATGGAGTTCTGGACTCCATTTTGAAATAGGACATGTTTACATATATGGATTGGTTTCACATAGATGTTACATTTATAAACATAATGAGTGGATGTATATGCATTCAGATATTTCAGTCCTGTATCATTTACATGCACTGTTCAAGATGATGCATTAGAGGCTCATATTGGATGTTACATCTGCATTCATTGGGTTACAATACTTAGCAGCTGGATTGTTACATATTTGTTACAAAACTGGAGTTGTTACATTCTTTTGCTAGTCTACTTTACATTTCCCTTCCTTGATGGACAGCTGAGGAGAAACAGAAGATGTTCATCACATTTTACTCAGCAGAAATAAATGCAAAAATAAGTACAGATCTCTGGTATGGACAACAGATGTATATAGTGAGTACCAGTATATATATAATCACCAACGTCATAATGATATATATAATGCCCAAAGGGTAAGTTAACAGAGACGCCATACTGATTTTTGAAATGTCACCAAAGATGTTACCAAATAGTGTTTGCCACCACGTGGTTTTGGACTGCATTCGTTTGCCAATGTTAACAATTTTATTGGCAGCGTGTTGAACCACTACATGTACCTTTTGGCTGACATTAGGTATGTTGTTAATAATATCTTTCAAATTTGAGTGGATCATCATTGATTTTACCGCTTCTAAACTTGGACCCAAAGAGACTGGGGCCACCGTCTTAATAATGCCATATTTAGCCGTAATCTCTTGGTAAGAGGTCTCTGTCATTTTCAGATTAATATCACACCCCTTGATTTCAAATACCTTACACAGGCAGAGATTTGTTCTTTGAGGCATTTTTACAGTATAGAATCTGTTGACGGTGAATTCGCGGCATAGGCTGCGAATACAAAAACATGATTGATCCACTTGAATTACTACTGAGATATTATTCTCTAGTGGTACCGGGCGAAGTTCGTAAGTGCACTCTCCCTCATACGAATTTAGACACAAGTTACCCTGATCCCATAAACCGGTTGTGCAGGTATAGCCCATTTTCAGATGTTCAAAACAGGCTTGCATATTAACTGCAGCAAATGTTCCCTCACAGGTTTCGTATGCCCATGCTCAGTCCAATGTTGGCATGAGTACCGAGCCGTTAACAAACATACCCAGAGTGGCTATTGGGAATATGACTTCTTTATGGGCATCTATAACCGTTAACATCATCAGATGTAAGGTATTCAACACAGGATCAAATTGAGAATGTAACATGGTCCACAAATCCGGATTCTCCTGTTCAAATGGAGAGAACATGTTCTTGACCAATGTGGCAATTTCAAGGGGAAGACGGCCTGTGAGTGCTTCCCGTATTATATTTCGCACTAGTTCTAACAGCATGCTTTGAATTTGAACACAAGCCAAGGCCAATGCAGTTTCATTCTGGATATCCTGCATGGCTTGGATCAATTTTAAATGATCCTCTTCCTGGGATTTTATCCACATTGGGAGCAATTCTGCTACATCAAGTTGAACTTTATCTAATCCCCGGATTGATTCCTCTATTGGGTGGACCATGTCTTGTGTCCCTAAGGCAACTTTGGTGATATTTTTGGCCAATCTTGCGTTATCTATGGCAGATACCACGCCTAGGCCAGTACCAAGACCGCCCAGCACTTTACCTGCCAGATCACGCCTGCCTCGAATCCGAGATGTTTTGGAAGAGGCAATCTGTAACAACCACCTTTCCCATCCATCCATCAGGGGTTTTACAAATTTTTGACAGGATGGTTTTATGCTCACAGTAGTAATCTGCAAAGGTACATGTATCCATTTTATTTGATATTTTGGCTCAATCAACACCTGCCTGGCAATGTTAGTTTTTACCACATATGGGCCCATTTCATACTCCTGGGGAGGTTCTGCTACCAGTATCTTTACATAATATTGTACGCCAAAAATGCTGGATATCACCCAGGTACCAGATTTGGTGATATTTTCCACGAAATGTCCCACACAGACAAACATTGAAGGTTGTGGGTTTTCCTCACAACTAGGTGATTGCACGTATTGGGGTCGTAACTTAGGCCTTGAATTTTCTCTACAACTTAAAAATATGTTCGTGACTGCTCCAGTAGGGAATGTCACCATTGCTGGGAAATTATTCGTGACATTCTGGTTGTGATATACTTTTATGACCCATGTCACTTGATTTTGCTCTTTTCTAATTATTGGGGTATACAGCACGTCCATGTATATACATGGAGGCCCTAACCAACCAGATAATATTTTTGTGCAACCAATTAAACACCTTGTTGTGCTGTTGTTGACATAGATTTTCACTCGTAAAAGCCCACCTACATTTTCCACTTACAGTGTAAACACTGGCGTCTAACCAACCCGGAAAATTGATTTCAAGTCATTTGGTGGTATCGTAGTGCTTAACGAAAAATGCAACTACGTTTCCCACCCTCTCATCATGGATCTCCAGATGACAGTGCTTGTTATCCTGGATGACCCTGAGAGTAATACGCTGGGGAGCATATACCGGGATTATTGGTACTTTGTTTTGCCATCTTTCATCATTTGGTTGAACTTTAAAGGTCTCAACGTATTTGGTACTAAAGATGGGATTTATAGATGTCGCTTCTGTCCATACATAATGATCTGTTGGAGACTCATCACTCGCAGTGGTTCTAATAATATTCCAATATTTTAATGGAATATCCCCTGCGCGACATCTCCATACCTCATCTTGCCCTATTACTAGTTTTGCAAAATAAGATACTCCATCACTTAATGTAACTGTCCAAACACTGGCTACAATAAGTACTATATACCCAATATATTGATGTATAACTTTCATTCTACTTATATTTATAAGCAGTATTTAGTAAGGCCTTCTTGATGACTTTCCTAAGTAAAGACAAAACATAATAAGGTATTAGTTATGATCTTCATTCTTGATATTTAACTTCTTCCTACCCCTCCTGACTATCTAACTGCTATTGTGTCCTAATTTCCTTTCCATTCCTTAAGTTGACTTGAATGGAACCATTTAGCAATCTTCCGGTTCTTTTTGGTGTGTATTTCAATTTGGTACACTGTCGGGCCAGCTTTATTAATGATATAACAAGGCCCCATCCATCTTGGAGATAAGGGATGACTTTTCTCACTGAAGTGTCGGTATAGGACTTTATCGCCGACACTCCATTCGTGGAACTTTAGTTCTTCAGACAATCTTTTATCCATCTTCTGAATATTTCCTTTTAAGGTAACCGCCACTGATTGTTGAATTTGACTCAACGTTTCCAGTAGTTGCTTCAGGTACTCAGAGGTCTTTATCCGAGGATGGAAGCCTTCGGGTGGCACCCCTCCTTCGACCCACCATAATTCCAGTGTTCTCATCAATCGGCCGAAGAGGACTTCGTAGGGCGTGTAGCTATGTGCTCCTACGGTTGACCTTATAGCCATCAGGATCAATGGGAGATGTACATCCCACTGCTTGCCTGAAGTTTCCACAACTTTTCTCAAAGCTGTTTTCAGGACACGATTTGAACACTCCACTAGTCCAGACGACTGTGGGTGTCCTGCAATATGAAAATGCTGTCTAACACCAAGCGCTACACAAAGCTGTTTGATGATTTCTGCTGTAAAATGTGACCCTTGGTCACTGTCAATAACTGATGGTAATCCATATCTTGAGAAGATCTCATTTAATAACACACGAGCTGTTGTCTTGGATGTGCAGTTTCTAGTGGGGATAGCCTCTATCCATTTGGTGAATGGATCAATGATCACCAAACAGTACTCGTTTCCCTTGCCAGTCCTTGGTAGCAGTCCGATGAAGTCGATTTGGATACGCTTCCAAGGCCCATCAATGGATTGATGCTTTAAAGGGATACGATTGTTCATTGCTTTTGGATTATTTTGAGCACACCTTAAACAATTATTGATGTATTTTTCGGTGTCTGCAGTGCTACCAAGCCACTGTCTTGATACGGGAGAGGGTCTTTTCTAGGCCAAAATGACCTTGCGCGTGTGCTAGTTCGATCAAGTCTGTTCTCAGTGCAGTTGGCATTACCAGAAGAGGAATCCCAGTATCTTGGCCATTCAAAACTTCTTGAGCCATTATGGGTCCTTTTTCATGTCTCTTGATATTATAGTTCTTATATTGTCCCTGACTTAATAGCGTACTGATCTCCTTATCAGAATTTTGCACCTTGACAATGTCCACAGTATCTCTTAATGGTGGAGCAACATTGACAGCATCGATTTTCTCATGCTGTGGTGGTAAATTCCAAGTCAATTTCTTGTCCAAAATGGCAGCTTGCTTAGCTAATTGATCCACGTGATTATTAAGCAAAGATATCTCTTTTTGATCTTTCCTGTGTGCACGTACTTTAAAGAGATAGGTTTTTCCTTTTCTTGCCTCAGCTAACTTCCAGCCATAGTTTAACAATTGAGCGTACTTCACTGGTCGTCTGTCATTAGTGCACGTCTTGCTGTTTCCAGACGACCATCCAATCTATAAAAGATCGGAGTATCCAATCGGAATCAGTACAAATAGCTAAGTTCTCTGTGGTATCAGCATTCTCCAATGCCAGGATCACTGCAATGATCTCTGCAGCTTGTGCTGATGGTAAACGTACAGGGTTTTGAATCTTTCTTCCTGTAGATGCATGGAGCGCTGCAGCACCAGTAACTATACTGCCTTCATGGCGGTAACAACTGCCATCTACTACCCAGCTGTTATGAGTAGCTTCGTTCTTGACATCCTCATATTTGGACAGTAAATTGAAAGGTGATTTAATTGTTGCTTCTACTTGAATTGGAATTGGACATTCATGATCTTGTTCGGGACTTATTGGTGTTGCAAGGACTGATGGAACCAATGATGTGGTCTTCATTGGCTCGATCTTGATGTCATGATTCAACAAGGCTAGTGTCCACTTCGCTAACCTTGGATGGCTAACTCTTCCATTATTAGCCTGGCCAGATATTATGTAGCTTACTGGGGTATGACTGGTTCGTAAGACTACGGGTGCCTTTCCAATTAGGTATTCCCAGTGGATTAGCGCCCATGTCAGAGCCAATACCTCTTTCTCACAAGCGGTGTACTGTCTTTCTACACCAGATGGGTTTTCGACCGATAGGCCACCGGTTTTAAAGAAGTGCCCTGGTGTTGTAAAAGAACCGCTCCTAGTGCTTCTTTTCCTGTTCTTAAGGTAAGATGGTACTCTTTTTCAGGGTTGGGATACGCCAAAGCTGGTGCTTTCATTAAGGCAGTCCGTAGATATTGGAAGGCTCGTTGTTCTTGGCCCCACTCCCACTCTTGTCTCTTATTTAATAATTTGTAGAGTGGTTGGGCATTAAAACCGAATTCCTCAATAAAATCTTGTGAGAATCCGATCAGGCCTAGGAACGTACGGAGGCTGTGTACATCCGTGGGAGCAGGTAACTTTGAGATCAGCTCCACTCTGGATTGATCTGGTCTTCTACCATCTTGACCAAGATGTACACCCAGATAGTCTACCTCCTGTCTAATGAGCTGTGCCTTCTCTGGATTAATTAAAAGTCCAGCATGTTTCAGAGCTCCTAAAACTTCTTTTAGCACCTTTAGATGTATCTTTTTGTCTTCGGTTGCAATAAGGATATCGTCGACATATGACATTACATGTCTCGCACATGGGAGATCTTTCAAGATTTTACATATGATGCGATGGCAAATTGTAGGCGAATTATGGAAGCCTTGGGGGAGCCTAGTGAATGTATACTGCTAGTCTCTGAATGTAAACGCAAACTTATGCCAAGCAGAGGTGGCAATTGGTATTGAAAAGAATGCGTTGCTGATGTCCAATACCGAGAACCATCTGGCACCTTCGGCAATTTGGGCCATGATTTCAGGGAATTTGGCCACAACAGGAGCCATCCTCGGGGTTACTTTATTTACACCCCGGTAGTCCACTGTAAGTCTCCATGTTTTTCCATCAGCTTTTATTACAGGCCAAATCGGGGAGTTACATGGACTCTGTGTATTTATTAAGACTCCTTGAGAAACCAGGTTAGTAATGGTTTCTTCGATGCCTTTCTCTGCTTCTACGGGGTACCTGTACTGTTTCATTGGTCTCGGATCCGGACCAGGAACATCTACTACTTCTAAGGTCTTCCCACAACTTTGCTTGTGTCTCGCAAACACTGCTAGATGATCTTTAATGGCTTCTTGAATGTCATCATCCCAGGTTGGTATTTTCAGGTCCTCACTCGCTTTGATGGCTCCTAAGCAATGTACACTGGAGATGACTATAGCAGCATCTGAATGATGTTTTTCTGCCCTAAGAACTCGTCTATTAGGTAGATCAATAATTATTCCAAGTTCTCTCATTGCATCTATTCCCATTATGCCGACACCGTCTAGGTTTTGCAAACCGATAGGCATCTTGGCTTCTATTGTCCCAATTCTACATGTTATATCTGAAGCAAAAGGAATTGTTGATGTCTTTCCATTATAAGATTGCAAGGTTTTGGAGAAAGCATAGTTAGATTTCTTTGTCATAGGTGATGTTTTTGTGCATATGATGCTAGTGCATGCCCCTGTATCCACCAACATTTTCTGCTTGGTTGCCCCAAATTGGCCTCTCAGTTCAACTAGAACAGTAGGTCTTCCAAACTGGTCATATTCTATTCTAGTAAGTTCTTGCAGGGGCTGAGGCCAATCTAGGCTTCTTCAGTAGGTGGCGCTGCTGCTAGTGGGTGGCACCTGAACGTTCTGAAGGTGCTCTCAACCATGTTCAATTCTGGTCAACTCACTAAATATCTGGTCTATGTCCATTCCTTGAATCTTCGGCCAAGGTAAGTATCTGGACAGTCTATTAGCGAGGACTTGTCTGGTAGCTGCCAATTCTTCCCTCTTTCCTCTGAAGAGCTTTGTGGGTTGAAAGGGTATTCTTGAAGGTTCTGCTTGTTGAATGTTTTGTCTTGATTGGAATTGACGAGATTGAGTCACACCTTTAGCCCTATTCTGTGTTGGGGGAGGAGGAGGAGGTCGTCTTCTCCCTTTTACTGGAGGCTTTGCTTCTTTGACTTCAGCAATCCTTTTTGGTGGGACCACTGTCTTTATTAACCCGGCTTGCCTTTGCCACTCAAATGTCTCTCTTATTCGGTTCTTCATTAGTTCTAGTGGAATTCTCTCCACATCCATGTTGCTTAAGGTGGCTTTAATGGAAGGAAGTAGTCCTAAAAACAGTGACTTCCTGAACTCAGGGGTATCGTGTACTATATTTCCATCGATTCCTGTACTCAATCCTGCTAATCTTTGAAGAAATTCTTTTCTGATGAAATAGAGTTCAGGTCTCTCTCCTTCCTTTTGTTTTTCAGAATAGAATCTACCCCTGATGTCATCATGTGGGTAGAAAACATTGTATAAAGCCTTGTACATTTGATTGAAGTCTGGATTAATTGAGTTGGCAAGGTCTGCTGGAAAAGCAATCAGGTCTTCGGGGAGTAGACATTCTCGAAGGACAACCAACATGTCATCACTGGTGAGGTTTGTTCTTGCTAGTTTAGCCATCCAGTCTATGGCATTCATTTTTCTGCAAGGTCCTAGATTTTGCCCTACGGCTCTGGCCTGCTCTGGTGACAGAACACTCCTCTCGTATTTCACTACTGGGTTTGAATTATTAGGGTGGAACACCTCGGTTGTAATGATGGGCTCCATCATTCCTTCCACTAATTCATTAGTTAGAATAGTATTGTTATATATATATCTTTCTCTACCCCTTCATTTATGGCAGAGAAAAAACCCCTTGCAAGACCTAATTTTTGCTCTAATTCTTTTATTTTATGCTGACATCCAGAGTGATCTACATTGACAGGTGTATTTTGTCTCTTCTCACTCAAGAGGTGCCTAACAGTAGCCTTTGAATCATTAAACATTGCTACTTTCTCAGTTAGATCCCTCTCTAGCTGTTGGCATCTCTTGAGGACATCATCTGCTTGATGAGATAACATATCTCTTTGAGAGCGCAACGTATCATTCTTGCTCTCTCTCAAAGTTAAATCACTCTTTAATTTTTGTATTGTCACATCCTGTGCCAATTTGATCTCTGTGTCCTTTAGCTGTTTAGCAATGGCTTTTACTTCTGCATCCAAAGATCTGGTTACTATAACCAGTCCTTGTATAAGAGCTCTTTTGTGTTTTATACTAGGCTTAGGTTTAGCTGTTACATAATTTTCATACATAACTTTAAAGTTATCTAAACAGTTTTCTCCCTTTAAATCATTCACATCCCAAAAATTAACATCTTTAATGAATACATTAATATCTTGTTCCAAAATAATTTTATTAATCTGCACAGCCGGCTTGCTTCCATCTAGCCCGAAGATCCTCGGTATCTTCTTAGCTGCCATGCTAAAACTTATAAGGACCTTACTTTATCCTTACAAGTTTTGGGAAAAACCTGGTAAAATTCTGGGTTACTTAGGAACAGCAGGCTGATCAGGCCTCTGTCCTGCAGAAATTTACCATAAACTAATATTAAACTGGCTGGGCAAGCTCCTTGCAAAGGTGCTGCGCAGCAAAAGCGGTGGTTGCCAAGCAACACCGAACGTTCTAAGCCAACTACAAAATGGCGGAACTATGAACGTTCTAAATCCCAAGATGGCGGAACGCCTCAAAATGGCAACACACCGAACGTTCCAAAGCCAACCTAAAATGGCGGAGCGTTCTATACCTAGAATGGCTTCGCCAATAACAAAATGGCGGACAGCCAAAATGGCGGTATGCCAATTACAAAATGGTGGACACGCCCGGACGTTCTAAGGAGGCCTCTCAAAATGGCGGACCTTGAATGGCAACCTTGCCACGAACGTTCTATGACCCAGAGGAAAAACCTCTAAAGGGGTTTAAAACCTGAGGCTGCTTGCTCTGCTGCAGACAACAGCAAGCACCTTACGGAACCAAAGAAAAAAATTTCTTTGATCAGAAACACCTGGACAAGGGTTACTCTTGTCTCCAAGGTGTTCTTCTCTTAGGTCAATGGACCTTAAGAGGAATAAATCTTAACGGATTTTCTTTAATTACAGTACTTATTAAATTAACTACACTACACTAGAGGGGTATTTGGTGATAAGGGGACCGTTTTAAAAAGGAAAGGAGATTTTGGGCCCCGGGAGCTTTAGGAATCCCCAAACTATGAGTGGCCAATTCACAGCTAGGTTCAATCCTTCCCCTCCTGGATACCCTCTATCTATCTAAGCCCTTAAATAAAACAACCCCCGAACCACACTCAAGTGTTCCTTCAAGGTATTTTATACTAGAATAAAAGCCTGAGAAAAATACACTCTAGAGGGTCCTGCCGCGGTCGCCAAATTCTGTTACAGTAATCTTTTAACAGATGGAGAAGTGTCATGTAGACTAGCTACTCCAGATGGATACTTTGTAACCGAACCCTGGTCTCATCCGCTAGGGATGGTATCTCAGGTGCGACTCTCACTCCGTATCTAATCACCGGAGAGTATATAATTTCTCAGGGATGTTAGGCGTGTATAAAATGAAAACTTAAAACTGAATTTTCAGTGAAAACCACAAGACTATATTATTTAACAAATTTAACCAACAGTGCCTTGAAGGAACAAATGAGGGGGCAGTCCCCTTTTTACATTAAATGGACCAGGAGGGGAAGTCCCTCCAGGCCCATATACCTACACAGAGTCTACGGTGACAGAGACGAATGATGAGTAGCTAGCGACCTACAACCCTTGGGGTAATTGAAAGCCTTTAGGGAGGACAGTTAGGCGTCCCTCGTCAGCTGGTCTCGACGCTAGGCGACCTACAATCTGTTGGCTAATTAAAGCCCCAGGAGAAGAACAGCTCAGGAGATCCCTCGAAGCACGGATGGAGGACGAAGACGGTTGGTTCACCTTCCGTGAAGCCCTCTGGTCCTCGCTGCCTCTTCTCTGCGCTTCGGTGCAGCCGGATCAGGCGATTGATGACTCTGTTCTATCTACTCTAACCCTATCCTAAAAATAAAACCTTAACCTAATCGCGACGAGCCCGACGAACAAGCACGATGACGGCCGACATGCGAAGACCGACGCAACCTGCCGTACAAACTCGAGGACGATAGCTAATCTATCTAAAATACTAAGCTAACTAACCTAACTAATCTATTTGAGGAGGTCTGGCCTTCCGCCAGCCTGACTCAAGAAAATACTATATTATATAAAATAGAGATAGCATAGCCTTCTGCTAGCTTCTCTAGAAGAATATCTTTACAGGACCTTTTTCATACACCTAGGACAAGGATGACTCACTCTCTCTCTAACCTAGCCTAGAACCTATCCCGACGGAACCGACGAACCCGACGTAGACCCGACGCAACAGCAACTGCTGCGCGGCAGAGACTTAAAAAGTCTGGGTTCATGCATATTCATTAGGTTCCGTGGTACGATCTGATTGGCTTAGAAAAGATGCTTAACAGCATGTTTTAAAATCATTGGCTGACATAAGATGCTTATGAATATTTATAGATTATTCAAATTTCAACCCGTATACTAGCTTGAATTTTTAAATCCTAACAGCTAGATATACAGGTAGCTTTAATACGTGACAAGATCTTAACTTAAAATAGATGTCAGTAGAATTCTCAACTTAAAATGGAGTTCTGGACTCCATTTTGAAATAGGACATGTTTACATATATGGATTGGTTTCACATAGATGTTACATTTATAAACATAATGAGTGGATGTATATGCATTCAGATATTTCAGTTCTGTATCATTTACATGCACTGTTCAAGATGATGCATTAGAGGCTCATATTGGATGTTACATCTGCATTCATTGGGTTACAATACTTAGCAGTTGGATTGTTACATATTTGTTACAAAACTGGAGTTGTTACATTCTTTTGCTATTCTGCTTTACAGTACAGGGTGGGAGGAGACTTTGCACACTTCCCCACCCTCAGGCCAATCCGGGCTTGGGGGTGGGTGGAGCATGTAAAGTCTCCTCCTGCCCTGCAAAGGGCTCAGCACTTAAAAGTCAACCATCAGCTGCTGCTCAGCTGACAACTGATTCAAAGCACTACACTCCCTTGCAGGGTGGGGGTAGGGAGCGAGAGACTTCACGTGCTCCCCCTCCCCAGGCCCTGATTGACCTGGGGTCAGCCGGGGGAGCACGTGAAGTCTCCTCCCACTGCCAGGGGCACAGGTACCTATAGGGAATGGCCAGCTGTTCAGAACAGCTGGTGGTTGTCTCTAGGAGGAGAAAGACTTTGTGCACTCCTCCACCCCCACACCAATCAGGGTCTGTGGGTGGAGAAGCACAGAAATGTCCTGATCCTGCCCCTTCCAGGGCTGCTCAGGGACACTTCAAAAATTTCTGAAATGGCCCCCAGTCAATAATTAGTGCCCACCCATGATACAGAACACAGAAACTTTGTATTAAGTCTATTGTATTAAGTCGTGGTAGAATAGTCCCTAAAAATGAGTAAGATAAAGAGAATGTCCCTGTTGAATGAATGAGGTGTTAATGGATAAAGCGAGAAAAACAAGCACCTCAAGCCAGTTGCAATGGTTGGAGAGGGGATGAAAGAGGAAGTTACTCACCTTGTGCAGTAATGGCGGTTCTTCACTATGTGTGTCCCTGTGGGTGCTCCACTGTTGGTGTCGGGTTGTCCCAGCACCACAGATCGGAGTTTTCTTGAGCAGTAGACAGACAAAACGTGCATGTGCGGCATGTGCTTTGTGCTGTTCACGCTCTTTTGATCTCTTGCGTGGTCTGGCTCCTGCCAGTTCCTTGAGCCCGCCCCAGTATCTGAAAGATATTAAGGAAAAAGAATCCAAGACAGGGAGGAGGGCGAGTAGTGGAGCACCCACGAGTGGACACATCTCGAAGAACCGTCGTTTCTGCACAAAGTGGCTGTGTCTACATTGGCACGATCTTGCGCAACAACAGGCACTTTTGCACCAAAACTTGCTGCCTGTCTACGCTGGCCGTGAGTTCTTGCGCAAGAACACTGATGTTCTAATGTATGAAATCAGTGCTTCTTGCGCAAGAACTCCAATGCTCCCGCTCAGGAATAAGCCCTCTTGTGCAACTGTTCTTGCGCAAGAGGCCAGTGTAGACAGTGTAGACAAGCAACATGAATTTCTTGCGCAAGAAAGCCCTATGGTTGAAATGGCCATCAGAGCTTTCTTGCGCGAGAGCGTCTACACTGGCATGGATGCTCTTGCACAAAAGCACATCACTGGCGCAAAGGCACATGCCAGTGTAGACGCTCTCTTCTGGAAGAGTTTTTGCACAAGAAATCTTCCGCAAAAGAGTTTTTGCACAAAATCATGACAGTGTAGAAGTACCCAATGAGTAACTTCCTCTTCTTCTTCAAGTGATGTCCCCATGGGAGCCCCTCTGTAGGTGAATGTGTAGCAGTACCCAGTCTAAGTGGTAGGTGGGCCTCGGATTTTATGGATTGACAGTGGTCAATAGGACCGTGGAAGCCACAATAGTATCTTTTGCTTGAGACAGCAAGATCGCCTAGTGTTTCATAAAAGTGCCATTGGTGGACCATGTAGCCATTCTGTGGATGTCCTTGAGGGTAACCCCATGAAGAAAAGCTGTGGACTTCACTACCACTCTTGTCGAATGTGATCTGGGTGGTTGAAATAGTAGTTTATTCCTTAAGTTATAGAATTACATAATGCAGGAGACTGAGTTTGGACAGGTATTGTGATAACACACATCCTTTCTTGCGTTCCACTGTAGAAATGAACAAGCAATCCGACTCGCGGAAAGATCTGGTCCGTTCTATACAGAATGCAAGAGCTCTGCGTACATCCAGTGAGTGATATATTGCCTTCTTTGTATTTGAGTGTGGCTTAAGGTAGATGAAGCGAGTACAATTGGTTGGTTTAAGTGAAAGTCAGAGCAAACCTTAGGCAGGATGTGGGAATAACACTATGTTGTCTCTATTAAAAATAGTGTATGTTGGAACAGCCATTAATGCTGCTAACTCACCACCTCTGCAAGCAGAAGTGATTGCCAGCAGAAAGAGCACCTTTAGCATTATCATAGGCAGTGTACAAGTAGAAGTTTGAAAGGTGCCCAGGTAAGAGTATTCAAAACCATTTCTAGGTTCCCTGATGGCAGTGGCAGCCTGCGTGGTGGGCATAGGTTGGAGAGGCCCTTCATAAATCTCCTTGAGATAGGATGAGCAAAGACTGACCACCCATCAATTGGATTGTGCAAAGCAGTGATCGCTGATAGATGCACCCTCAAAGAGGAGAGGGATAACCCAGCATCCTTGAGGGATAGTGTGTAGTCCAACACAGTATGCAGTGGTGCTGTGTTAGAGTCTAAATGCTTGTCAGAGCACCAAGAGAGGAATCTATGCCACTTGTGGAGATAAGTGGTTCAGGTAGATTGTTTCCTGCTGTGTAGAACTACTTGCTTTACTTGGTCAGAGCACTGTAGTTCTACATGGTGGATCTAATTATGAATCATGCTGTTAGGCGGAGATGTGGCTGCGGGTAAAGTAAGGATCCTCTGTTCTGAGTTAGAAGATCATGTAGAGTGGGAAGGTGGTAGGGAGGCCGAGAAGACATCAGATACACACAAGGAAACCATATCTGTTGTGCCCAAAACAGTGCTATGAGAATAACTGTCACTCTGTCTCTGGCAATTTTCTCTAACACCTTGGGAATGAGTGGGATGGGGGAAACGCGTATAAAAAGGGACCCTTCCAATTGAGAAGAAAGGCATCTCCCAGGGACCTCGGGAGCAGTAACGGCGACACTTGTTTATGTAGGAGGTAAATAAGTCGATCTCTGGTGTGTCCCATCGTTGGAAAATCGAACGGAGGACCCAAGGGTGTAGTTCCCATTCGTGTTCTGGAGCAAAGTGTCTGCTGAGCTTGTCTGCTATGATATTGTTCATTCCTGGCAAGTATGAAGCTACAAGGGTAATTTTGTTCTGTATGCCCCAGTTCCACAATCAGACCGGCTCTGCATAAAGCATGAGAACAGGCACCTCCATGGCGATTTATGTAATACATTGTTGGTATGTTGTCAGTCAGTATTCTGACATTTTTGCCTCGAATGTGCATAGCAAAATGCTTTCATGCATTGAACACAGCTCCGAGTTCCAATAAATTGATATGAAGCATAGTCTCTTGTGTGGTCCATCGTCCTTGTACTGACATGGCACTCCCGTGGGCTCCCCATCCGATTAGGAACGCATCGGTAGTTATCTGAATGGATGGCTAATCTCAATGAAATGGTATGTCAGCTAGAAGATTGCAGGGATTTGTCCACCATGTAAGAGTTTAAGACATGAAGAGGGGAGACCAGTTTGTGTACTTGTATGTTGTGATGGGCATATACTGACGTAAGCCAGTGGTGAAGATATAAAAAATGTAAATGGACATGATCGACCATGTAGGTTGTTGCGGCCATGTGACCCATCAGCTGGAGACAAGTACGGAAATTGTGGGACTGAGAGAAACAGTAGTAACCAGCTCCTGGACTATGTGAAATCTTTGCATAGGAAGATATGCTCTTGTGGATATGGAATCTAGCTTGGCACCTATGAATTCTAGCATTTGTGTAGGAGATGTGGCTGCGGGTAAAGTAAGGATCCCCTGTTCTGAGTTAGAAGATCATGTAGAGTGGGAAGGTGGTAGGGAGGCCGAGAAGACATCAGATACACACAAGGAAACCATATCTGTTGTGCCCAAAACAGTGCTATGAGAATAACTGTCACTCTGTCTCTGGCAATTTTCTCTAATACCTTGGGAATGAGTGGGATGGGGGAAACACGTATAAAAAGGGACTTCTGTGTATTGAGTATAAGACCTAAAAGGTTGAACGTTTGCATTGTTGTTGCCTCCATTCGATGTGTGTCCCTTTCTGATGGGCCTTTTAACAGACAATCGTCGAGATAAGGAAATATAATCACGGCTTGCCTGTGAAGGCAGGCCGCTACAATGGCTAACATCTTTGAAAACACTCTCGGTACCGATGAGAAGCCAAACAGAAGTACTCGGTATTGTCAATTGTCTGTTCCTATAATGAAATGTAGGAACGGTCTGTGCATGGATGAATAGTTATGTGAAAATAGGCATCTTGCAAGTCAAGGGCTGCAAACCAGTCTTCCTTCTCTATCGTTGGGATTACTGAAGTGAGGATAACCATTTTGAATCGTTGCTTTCGAAAGTACCAATTTAACTTGCGGAGATCCAAAATGGGCCACCATCTGCCCGTCTTTTTGGGGGTGAGAAAGTAAATGGAATGGAATCCCTTGCCTCTGAAGTCCTCTGGTACTACTTCCACTGCTACTAGTCTAAGCAGATATTGTACCTCCTATGTTAGCAAGTCTTCATGAGAGGGGTCCCTGAAGAGGGACGGGGAGGGTGGGAAAGTTGGGGGTAGGGAAGTAAAGGGGATGGTGTACCCTGATTTTACTATCTCAAGGACCCAGTGATCCGATGCGATGGCTGCCCAGCAATGACAAAAAGGTCTCAGGCAGTGATGGGAGACCAAAGCAGCGTGTGATGTTTCATGTGAAATGGGGAGGTTTTGCAGATCCTCGACCAACAGGTCAAACCTGCTGCTTACTCTCCTGGTTGCTGGTATTGCTAGCGCCCTGTGGGCGCTTCCTTTGTGGTCGTTGTCTGCTCTTTGATTGTACAAATGATTATTCTTGGTATCTAGAGTAGGAGAACTCCTGCTGGTTTTGATATGGAATGTATCGTTTACAACGGAACGGAGAAGTATACATCCCAAGTGTGTGCAAATTTGTTCTAGAGTCTTTGCTGGAATGCAGCACGTCATCCATCTTTTCAGCAAATAACTTTTGCTTGTTAAAGGGGAGATCTTCCACCTTTGATTGAAGCTCATGAGGGACCCTTGCAGATTGTAACCAGGAGGCTCTCCTCGTAAGAACTGATGTCTCAGTAGCTCTGGCTGCCGTGTCAGCTATACCCAGTGCTATTTGAAGTGATGTTCTGGTAGGTATTCTAGGAGGGAGGTCAACTTTGTGTAGTTGTCAAAGTTGTGGTTGAAGAGTAGTGCTGAGTAATCTGCGATCCGCAAGAGTAGGGTGACTAAAGAATAAAGATTTTTCCCAAAGAGGTCCATGTGTTTATTATCTTTATCTCTGGTATTCTTATATTGTGGTAATTTGACTCTGTGTTGGGCAGTGTCAATAACTAACAAGTTTGGTTGAAGGCGGGAGAATAAGAAATTGGCTCCCTTTGGAGGGATAAAATATAATTTGTCCACTTTTGTTGATTGTGGTTGTCGAAGCTGGGGTCTGCCATATCTCATTGGCAGCCTCCATGATGTCATCACCCATGGGGATCGCCACCTTTCCCCACCTGTGATGGCTGAAGGTTTTTAAGGAGCCTATCTTGTTTTTCAGACACCTCCGTTAATGTGATGTCCTGAGATGCAGCCACCCTTTTGAAAAGTTCCTGGAATTGCTTCAAGTCATCAGGAGGGGACTGGTCACCAGGTATGACTGCTTCGTTGGGGGATGACGACGACTGATCGGTGGGTGATACATCTGGTGGGTGTTCTTCAGCCTCAAAGAGATGACCTTCCTTCGGCTCTGAATGATGGTCCATAGAGGGAAGATTAGGTGATGACCTCGCCACCTCCTGACTATACGAAAGTTGTAGGGAAACTGAGGGAGCACGGGAGGCTGGGCGACTGTGGCAACAAGGATAGCCATATTTGGAATGATGATAGCAGTGACTAAATGAATTATGCCGAGAGTGATATTTGTAGTATATTGGACTGTGCCATCTGTGGTAAAATCAGACTGGTGAAAGCTGTTGAGATGACATCCCACTTCTGTAGTGTACCTGATGATGTGGTGGTAGGTGCAGGGAGCGAGGTGAGCGTGGTGATCCCTTTGAGGAAGGAGAAGAATGAGGCAGGTATCTTGAATCAGGAGGGTGATAAGCAGTACCTAGATGCATGTTACCTTGCTTGTTCACATGGAGAGTGGCCCCTGCCATCCGTTGCTATTTATGGAGAATATGGCGAAGGTGGTGCGGAAGATGGTGCCGGTTCTGGGCTTGCTGACCTGACAGAGGCAGATTTATAAGGTGCTTTCTTCGGTACCCGAAGGCTGGATAGGACATGTGGTGCCGAAGATGCTGGTGCTGAACTGATAGGTGCCGCAATGGTCTGTGCCAAAGTTGTCAGCATGTGTGTGACCGGTGCCAAAGTCGTCGGCATGTGTGTGGCCGGTGCCGAGGTAGTCAGTGCCGATGTCGTTGATACATTTGTTGACTGCTCCAATGCCGATGGTGCCAGTGTTGTTGGCACTGTTGCAGCCGGGGCCATCGCTGGCGGTGCCAAATGGCAAACTGTTATGACTATTGACGGCACCGTTACAGATTTTCGCCATGATTTTGGCTCCGACAGTGACTTATGCTTAGGTGCCACTGCTCCTTACATGGCAGGCTTATCATCGACACTGACTCATGCTGATGGCAAAGACTGAGCTGGCGAAGCTCTCTTTCGAGATGGGGCTGCCTTTGGCGAAACAGCCTTTCTCTTCTCCGCTCTAGGAGAATGTGGAGTGGAGATAGTACAAGAATACTCCAGAGGCTGGAGCACTTTGTCAAATAAAAACATTTTTAGCCTCATCTCCCTGTCCTTACGTGCCCTAACTGTCAGCTTGGCACAGTGAACTCACTTTTGAGGAACACAGGCCTCACTGAGGCATTTAATACATTCCGCATGAGCGTCCAAAGCTGGCATGGCGTCACGACGTGTGACGTACTTCTTAAAGCCAGGAGAGCCCGGCATGGCTAGTTACAAAACATACCAACTAACAAAGTCATCTTCTCTGTTTTTTTCTTCTCTCTGTAACTCTAACTAAAAAGACAAAACAATTAAGTATTATATTCCTGAACGGATTTCTCTGAGGAGAAGAGGCTCGCTCTGTCTGCGACCACGGGCGGCAAAGAAGGAACTGGTGGGAGCCAGACTGCACAAGAGATCAAAAGAGTGTGAATGGTATGAAGTGCAAGCCATACAGGCGTGGTCCAGCTGGCTACTGCTCAAGAAAACTCCGATTTGAAGCGCCGGGATGACCCGACACCTACAGTGGAGCACCCACAGGGACACCACTTGAAGAAGCAGCCTGATCTAAGAACAATGAGACCTGTTAAGTGGGCTCACTGAAAGAAAATTGGATATATGGACAGCCTTGGGAGTCAGCAGCACCCTCTTTGAAGGTGAATGTGGTAGCACTGAGACAACATCCAGAAGAAGGCGCCATAGGCAACAAACTGCATATGCATATGATGACTCACAGATTTTGCATATGCATAAGATAATAGATTTGCATGAGAGGGGAACTACTATAAATCAAAGGTATCTTGCAGGAGGACCCCGAGTTTTATCTTGTCAACATGGGAACATCGATCCAGATTGGCAGAAGCCTGGCTCCATCCCTCCCACTTCTTTATCACTTGGCCAGTGCTGTTAGGGGAAGCAACTACTGATAACAAGACAGAGTATGCTTGTGTGTATGTAAGTGCATGAGTGTGCTATATCAAATGCATATAAGTGTTGAATGCTATATGTATTACCCATAAATGTGGTGTTTTGCCTTTTCCCCCTGAAAAAATCCCATGCAGTACTTAGCACAACACAAGCCCTATTCACACTGATGAATGCTGAAAGAAATTTGACAGTATAGTGACTGACTTTAAAACAAGTATCCCAGAGAAAAACCTGTATTTTTAGTATTAGCTTCCACTCAATGCTTATTACTTTTCATTGTTTTCCTATTGTGGACTGAGAAATGAGAGCTCACTCTTACATTCCATATCCAAAATGTGTATATTAATAACCCAAGAATCATTTTTTGCACAAAGAGGAGTTTTCTTCATTACACAGATCAAGTGGCAAGATCCAAAAGTTCATTAATTGTATTTTCCTTTGTCTTTACATACAATATAATTTTCAAATTTGCTAGTGCAACAAGGATCAAAATATTCCTAATCCAAATGGGCCTGAAATGTGAGCTCTTTGTATACTGACAGTTTATAGAATTATTTCAAGTTATACTAAAGGTAACAAAATGCTAGCAAATCACTTCATTTAAAAACATTGTATTGTCATTCTTAAAAACCCAATTATTTGCAAATGGCAGTTTGATTACAGTCGGATAATGGGATACTGTTGCAGAGATTTGATCTGATACTTCTGCTGTTTCATAATTGTTAAGCACTGTGCAATCACCTGATGAAAAAATGGGATACGCAATTAATTCTTTAGAAATTTCAAACATTGGGAATTACATTATTATTTAAAAATCAGATAATGCTTTTAATTTTTATTGTATAAAAACTGAGGCTTAAAAATGAATTGTCAAAAATAAACATTATATACACACACAAGCAGAAAAGTAGAATACTATTGTACAGGGAGGCTACGTCTACACTGGCCCCGATCCTCCGGAAAAAAAGCCCTTTTCCGGAGGATCTTATTCCTACTTTGAAGTAGGAATAAGATCCTCCGGAAAAGGGCTTTTTTTCCGGAGGATCGGGGCCAGTGTAGACGCTCTTTTCCGGCTTTTCTAAAAGCCGGAAAAAAGCGGCGGACATTTTTATTTAAATGCCGCAGGGGATATTTAAATCCCCCACGCATTTCCCTATTGCGACTCGTGAAATTAACATGCCCCTTCCGGAAAAGGGGCCAGTATAGACGTAGCCGGAGAGAGAAGAGGTAGAAATGACCACAGGATACCAAGGGTACGTCTACACAGCAACATATTTCAAAATAACTAGCGTTATTTCAAAATAACTTAGTTCACATGTATACAGCAAGTAGTTATTATGAAATAATGTCAAAATACTGTCAAGCTGGAGGATTTCTTACTCTGACTTCCTGTAACCCTCATTATACAAGAAGTAAGGAAAGTTGGAGGAAAAGTGCTCTATATCAAAATTAGTGCTGTGTAGACACTCCCAATTTTGAAGTAAGTTATGCAACTTGAGATAAGCCCTGCTGTGTTGACGCACCCAAGAGACAGTGGAGCAAACAGATGTCACTCTACTCTCGGCAACTCTGAGGAAACAAGATTAATTGAAATGACAATAGTATGCATTTTTATTCTCCTGTATTCCACCCCCCACCTTGTTGCCTCTCATACAGATCTGAATAAACAGATACACAGCAGATAAGAATGGGAAGACCATTCCAAGAGTAAGGGGCAAAGTAAAAGGCATGAAGTATAGAAGAAAGAAAAATGCACCACAAGGAAAGAGGACCGGGAAGAACTTAGGACTTGGAAGATTTTTTTCTACAAATGTGGAGAAGTAGATGAGGCCTAGAAGACATGGGGTCTCAATGAAACTTCAAGGAGACTGAAGGCAATTAAGGAATTCAGGGAGAAGGTTCCATTATCAAAGCCACCAGAATGGAAAAGGACAGCAAGAGGACCATTTTGGATAGACTGGCCAGGAGAGAAAAGGTGAGGAGAAACTGAATGATTTATGTGGCCATGTGCATTTAATGTAAAGAAAAAACCTACTTTTCTAGAATTCTGTGGCAGTATTATGCCATCATCCCAGAGTCGAGCAGAAGAGTAAAATGCACTGCTTTCTTGGTCCAGCCTAGATAAGAGAATATTTCAGAAGCTTTAAAATTTTAGAATATGAAATTATTTGGAAAAGTCAAAGCAGAGAAACAAAAGCACGTAACAGAGGCTAACACACAAATTCTACTCTGTGATGCATACGTGAAGTTAATATAGAAGTCAGAGAGTGCCCAGTGCAAATTTAAGGACAGAGTTTGACCCTTAAGATGGTCTGTATTTCAGCCATCCCAGAGAGACAATAGTTCTACCTGAAAAGAAAATATGCAAGGCTTCTACTTAATATAAAATTGTTTTATAACAAACATTGCTATTTGATAGATTTTCCTCGATACAGGCAGTCCCCGGGTTACATGGATCCGACTTACATCAGATCCCTACTTACAAACGGGGTGAGGAAACCCCGCACTAGCTGCTTCCCCCCAGCAGACCAGGGAGACACTAAGCTAGCACCCCCGCCCCCAGCAGACTTGGGAGACACGGAGTGGCTTTTCTCAGCAGACACCTCAGCTTGAGAATAAAGGACTGAGGGAAGTGAGGCGTGGGAGAATAAAACTGAGCTCTGGAGAAATGTTTCCCTAGAGTTTCCCCTACAATATGTACCAGTTCCGACTTACATACAAATTCAACTTAAGAACAAACCTACAGTCCCTATCTTGTACGTAACCTGGGGACTGCCTGTATATGAATCAATGCACTAGGGATGTAAAAGTTTAACCAGTTAGCTGATAAGCTGATGCTTATTGGTTCCGATAATGGTTCAACTTCTGCAGGCTGCTTGTAGGGGCCAGAGGCACCGGCAGCTTGTGAAGCTGGCAGCCTGGCAGACCCCAGGAGCCAGTGAAGCCTGAAACCCGTAGGGCTGCAGACTGGCAGGGCCAGGAGCCTGTGAGTCTGGCAGCCTGTGAAATTTTAATTGGTTACACAGTTAATATTTTTAGAAGCTGTTTACATCCCTGCAATGTACTGGCTTTTTTGGGGAAAGGGGCACGGTGTTAAATCTACTTTATAGTTGGTGAGATATCTGGTAAGTGTTTTGGTCTGGAAGATAACAAAACTTAAGTGAAATTAATTTAATCATAACCATAAATTGAGGTTATTTTTAATACTTACTTTTCTTTTAAAAACTTTAACTCTGAGTCATCTCCTATGCAATCGTCATCCCCAGCCTGTGGGAATGTGGAGATATGTCTTGAATCCACAAGGGCAACTCTTGCATTAGGCCACAGGAACAGGAAGTTTGGATCAAATGACCTCCCACACTTTTAAAAAGTGAAAGCGAGACACATCAGTTTTAAGGACCTTAACAGCTAGGAAGAGCCATTCACTAAAAAGAGCCATGCAAGCAGGTCCCTGAAGAACAAAATTTAAATTTTAAGGTGTTTATATTCTGTTTTGACACATGATCTTTCAAGTCTTAACAGGGATCATTTAAAACACTTCAACATATTAAACTCAATCACATTCCTTGAAATAATGTGACTTTAAAGCAGTGCTTCTCAAAGTAGTCTGCGGACCCACTCTCAGAAAGCAGCTAACTGGACACTCCTGTTTGTTTATTTACCAGCTCTGCAGCCACAGTGCTTCGCAGCTTCCATTGGCTCCAATTTGCTGTTTGCAACCACAGGGAGCTGCAGGAAGTAGCATGGACCTGGCTTCTGCCACCCGCATCTCCCTTTGGCTTCAAGCGGAAAACCGGAGCCAATGAAAGTCACGCGGCTCCATGGCTGTGAAGCCAGTAAATAAACAAACAGAAGCAGCTACTTAGCAGCACTCTCATTGTGGGTCCGCAGACCCACTTTAAGAAACACTGCTTTAAAGGTATGAATCAAAATGACAAGTTTTAGCATGTTCTATTTGCTTACTTTTTCTGTTGCATTTTAAATTTTCTACCAGTAGAGAGTGGGAGGTGCAGAGCAGGGGGATGTGCAGGAAACAAGGCGGGGGTGGGGCACTTAGACCAAGTGGTGGTGGTGGTGATGGTGGTGGGGCTTCTCGGGGCCGGCTGTGGCAGCAAGGGTGGTGCTGTTCCAATTGCATCTCTACCAAGGGATAGGGTTGTACTGCCAAGCCCCCTCAGCTGGCGGTTCCTGAGGGGTGGGGATGACCTGGCCAGCCCCTCTGGCCAGCCAGTCTACCCAAGTCCTCTCGGTGACTGTGGGGAGGGGATAAGGAAGGGAGGTTAGGCTTGGGTTGTCCAGCCCCTACTCAGCTGGGGGTGGGAGGGGGGGAGGAGAAACCAGGCTGCTTTTCCCAGACTCTACATGTGGGAGGGGGTCCAGGTCCATGGTTCCCACTTTCTCCCCTGGTGTCTTCTCTGGGGTGGGCCAAGGAAAGCCAGACCACTGTTTCTGGCCCTGAGCGTCTTATGGAAGGGCTGCCTGGCCTGGAGGTGGTCCAGGGCGGACGGTTGTTGACATGGTTAGGCACTGCAGCCAAAGGGGGCAAGGTTTGGGACAGGGAGGCTTCTTACTTGGTCCAATGACCAGCAACATGGTCCCCCACTGATCACTTAGCTGTATCACTGTCCTCCAACCAGCCCCCTCCCCTTTCCATGTTATGGAAAACAATCCCATTCCATGCACTTCCCATTTTCCTGGCACAACCAAACCCTGATCTTCCTTTAAGTTAGAATAAGAGGAAGCTGCATACCAAATTTGGTGGTCCTAGCTCTTACCATTTTGGAGAAGTTCTTGAACAGACTCATGGACAGACAGCTGTACATTTATCATATATGGATAATTTCTGGGCTAAATATCTGAAGGGGAATATTAACTGAGTTTGTCAAGTCTAACTGGAACAAATGCACGCATCCACATTATAAATGTTCAAAGTCATGGCATATGTAACTGAGACCTGGCCTGAGATGATGTTGAAGGTCACTGGCTTCAATCAGAGTTCATGTCATTCAGTCTTACAGGTTTGTAAATTGTCTGTACTTCAGAAATGTCTGTGTGTGTAAAAGATCAATGTGTAACTCTGTTTATACACTTTACCTTTAAGCATGTGAGTAGTCCCCACTGCATATGCTACTAGCACTATAAATGAGAAGTAAGAAGAAACTAAGAGAGATCACTGAGATCAATCAGCTCCAGCTAAGGAACAAGGGCAGCATTTAATCTTTAGTGTGAGCAGTTTCAGAACTGATGCCCAGCTTTCACAGAGAGGGACCCAACTACTTAGTTTGTGAGGAAGCTCCTATTTTAAAAATAATGGCAGACTGATCGAAATGGAAATCTGTGAAAAATCAAATATTACTCAACATATTTACCATACCATAGCATAACTTTCATTCCCATAACTGCCACCAATTACAAGGGTTATCTTGGGCACAGCAGCACAAGCAATTGCAGCCATCATGGAGGCCTGTGCCTTTAATCTGTTGGTGTGATTCTCTGCCTGAAATTAAAATACAGATAAAGTCATTGTAGTTCTTTTTTTTTTTTCTAAATTCCCTTCACCCCACCCAAACTTACAAAGAAATTCTGAATATTTTATATCTAAGTGGTTAATGTTTTCAGAACAAATAACTGTAGAACAGTGAAATACAAATGTGAGTTTTATAGTGTACGCCATAATACTATAAATCAAAGAAATAATTATTGCCTGTGCAGATAGTGGAGCACTGCTATGCTACATAAGTTATGGATCCTGGAGCGATTTTGGCTCTGTCTGGACTAGCTCAGATGCACTGCAGTTGTACCAGGCTTGATCTCAAATACTAGGAGCATACAGAATAGGGTGTAAATGTGCATAGAGAGAGGAGTTCTTTGCTCACAGAACCTAGTGCTAAGCCTACCCTGATGTTCTCTGTAGCCTTCAGCAAGTAACTTTTAACTCTCACCTCAGTTTCTCCACCTGTAAAACAGAGATAATATTGAGCTACCTCCCTGATTATGCTGTTATGAAAACTAATTAATATTTTTAGATGAAAAGCACTGAGTACTAGGTTTAACTACTAGCACTGAAGGCTGGACATGCTATCACCTCTAGTTATGCACAGTATTGTTAGAGCAAGAGAATATAGATAAGTGTAGCACCAAGGGAAAATAGTGACCCTCTCGAATGTGCTTACACTCTTGTGCTTAGTACCTCTCAGGTATGAGTGTTTCTGTAATATCAGCCCTGTTCTTGCCAATTTCTGTGAGCAGAGCCTGCCTCTTGCTCACAACTTAACTTTGCTTTCTATTAACAAAGTCTTGACCATTGCTGTCTAGGCCTCAGGCCAAATACCTGGCCTGTGATACATGGGCTTATGTTTCAGACCCTCACTTTACTAAGGGACAAGTACTAGAATTACCTTCTCATTCTTGAATTACAGTGCCATACCTGTGAGAGACTTGTTGGCTCTGCTGCATGTGGAGCAGTATTCTGCAGAAACAGGATGGGAATGCTTCGCTGACTACACAGCTGTACAAAGTGGCTGCCCTTTAGAGAAGCATCATGCGTCAGCTCACCATTGTTAGCCACTATCCCAACTAGGTGTCTAACAAAACACATACAGAAACACTTTCATTTTTATAACCTGAGATTGGTAAAAATGTTGTTTGTAGTGAACAAAAATAATATCCATATGTATTAGTATTAGTCCAATAGGAGCATCTTCAAGGGAAAGTCAAAATAATAAAAAAATTGCACTAATACAAAGTATGCACTGAATATATCCAATAACTTAACATGATCTGTTTTAGCACATACTAACCATTTAAGCAACTGACCACAAATAGTCTTGCATAAAGGAAAGGCTGCTGTTAATGCTATAACTGAAAACACTGGTCACTTTGGAAACACTTGAAAATAGATTGAAAATTCTTTTACTTATATTGTTTAGTTAACAATTACTTGCTTCATAAAATGTCCTAAATGCTAGTCCAAAAATGCTGCTTAATGGGGTTAAGACTTTGAAGTTCTACACGGTAAGAAAGAAAGGGTGGGCTGGACCAGTGTGAATGGCAAAGTTTCAATGTCTACTGCCAGAAAAAAAGATCAGACTGATTATTATTTCTTTCTAGTTTATTCATGAGCAAATCCTATTCACATTCCAAAGGATAAACTGCAGCTAAAAGAAAAACAAATACATTTTACAATGCGTTCTGTACCTTCCATGGTTCTAATGGACATTCTGTACTATGCCGCACACTCAGTAGCTGCAAGTCTAAGTTTAAACTATGTTTCTAGCTTATTTTGCAGATTATGCTTATCAATGCTGTTATTTGTTTAAAGCAGGGAATCTGAATAAGAAATTCAACAGGACACACAAGGCCAGTAACTACTAATAACTCTAAAGATGGCTACTTATTAATGATCTCAGCTTGACAACCTCTCAACCCACTCATGGCAGCAAGCAAAATACACTTGCCCAATATACTCAGCTGTTTAATTTGTCTTTTCAGTATAATGGAATGTGTGCCTCAAATATTCATCTAGTCCCAGAGGAGAATCAATTAACCTGACTGTTAAGCAGAGTGGCATGCTTTATTAATTCTAGCAAAAAGATTTATCATCTAGCACTGTTTAGAGATAAATTTAACCTTTATTAAGGAGAAAGGAACTATCACACTAGAGGTTACTTCTGACACACAAAATGGGCCTAAATATTTATTTCGATCTTTTAAAGATCTTGAGTGAATTAATTCTAGTAAAATGTCCCAGAATAACTGCCACAGAAGATAATTTCTTATCCACTGAACTGGCACAGTACAGGAATTGGCAATACAAGCTCACTCGCACTGCCTCACCCATATACCTCAGTCTGGCTCTAAGGGAAGCATTTTGAGAGGCTCAGTCTCCAAGTCTTTTTACTATTTAGTGAATCTGCTGATACTGCCAACCTAGAAGTACCAACTACAATGTGAACACCTGTCCACATAGGTACTGGCCTGAATCACTGACTCATTTCACATAGGCACAGCTGTCAGCTTGTAATAGCTCTCAGCCTCTACTGACATTGACAGGTCTGAATTCAGAACCTAGAGATGAAACCTGAGGCTAAGTAGAACTACCCTATCATCAGTCACTTGAACAATCTAGAACTCTAACTTAAGGTGTTTTTTTTAACTGGACATGTTACAAGACCTAATAATAATACAAAAGCTTCGTAACCAAAAGAGAGTTTGATTTTTTTATGATAAACTTTTGCAAACTTACCCTTCCATATGGGCAAATCCCGTTACTAATGTTGTTCCATATTCAGCTTTGAATTCCTGGAACCTGCTTCCATCTATCAGACGGCTCAAAATCTATAAAGAAATTACTTATTTTCAATAAAATTTAAATCAAGATGTGATGTCTTTCTAAACCTATACTTTCTCCAACCAGAAATTACAGCCTGTGCTATTCAGAAGCTCAGAGTAGATCGTAACAGTCCTTCAAGATTTAAAAACCCATTATATCTAAATTATGCAACGAGCAGGAAAACAAACTTTAAACTTGGCCTCTAAACAGTCTGGGTATGTCTACACTACCACCCTAGTTCCAACTAGGGTGGTTAATGTAGGCAATCGAAGTTGCAAACGAAGCCCGGGATTTAAATATCCCGGGCTTCATTTGCATCTTGCCGGGCGCTGCCATTTTTAAAGCCCCAGTAGTTCCAACTCTGTGCCCGTGGCTACACGTGGCACGGAGTAGGTAGTTCGAATTAGACTTTCTAATTCGAACTACCGTTACTCCTAGGGTGGAACGAGAAGTAATGGTAGTTCAAATTAGAAAGCCTAATTCGAACTACCTACTCCGTGCCGCGTGTAGCCGCGGGCACGGAGTCGGAACTACCGGGGCTTTAAAAATGGCGGCGCCCGGCAAGATGCAAATGAAGCCCGGGATATTTAAATCCCGGGCTTCGTTTGCAACTTCAATTGCCTACATTAACCATCCTAGTTCGAACTAGGGTGGTAGTGTAGACATACCCTCTGAGTGAATACCCATTCAATGTGAACAAAAATGCACCTTTGGGCAAGTAAAATAAGGCTATTTTGAGTGCAATCACCTGGCTTGTGCACACAAGTTACTGCACTAAAACCATGAGCTCACAATTTTTTCAGATGTATTCTAAGACCATTTAAAAAATTAAGAAGAGGCCTCTGAATTGTTAGAATTTACTTCTGGCAAAAGATGCTGGATTAATATCCCTGGAGTCCAAAATCCTGTGTATACCCATAGCCCACATATAACAGGAGGAATGATAGTCCAAGTTTCCTCACTATTGTGTCTATTCTGGAAGAACCAGTGGGTAGGAAGAAGTCAGACTCCTTAATTCACTCATTCTTCAGCTTTGCTGAGACCACCGGCAAGGATGCAAGTTAGTTCCAACTGTAGGAGTGGTTTCTGTGATGTGCAGCTTTGTCTACTGAGAAATGGACAACATGCACCAAAACCATTTTACATAGATTTGCAGTTCCTTAAATTAGCCACAGAGATGCAAAGCACACCAACCCTGAAGCACTCCAAGTTCCTACAAGCTTTGGCATGTGAGAATAGTAGTACAGGCAGTCCCCGATTTACGTGGATCCGACTTACGTCGGATCCCTAGATACAAACGGGGTGAGGCAACTCCCGCACATGCGCAGCAGCATTCCCGGGGCTCGCTCACCTGGGTCCTAGGATCCTCCTCCTCCTCGGGCCGGCTCCGACTGGGGTCCCGCAGAGCTGCCGGGCAGAGGAAAAGTGCCTCCCCACGCCCGCTGCCCCCCCCACCCCCCTGCCAGCAACAGGCTGCCCCCTCCCCTGAGCAACAGGCTGCCGAACAGACAAAAGCAGCCTCTCTGCCCCTCCTCCCCTCTATACATGCCGGGCTCCCGGAGCGCAGCAGCGTCCCCGGGGCTCGCTCACCTGGGTCCTAGAATCCACCTCCTCCTCCTCTTCGGCCGGCTCCAACTGGCCTCTGCCTGCAGCAGCTGACCACAGGGACAGGGATCCCGCAGAGCTGCTGGGCAGAGGAAAAGTGCCTCCCCACGCCCGCTGCCCCCCCCCCCGCGGCCTCACATCCTGCACGCCTCCCCCCTCCCCTCCCCCCCCCCCCCCCCCCCCGCCAGCAACAGGCTGCCCCCTCCCCTGAGCAACAGGCTGCCGAACAGCAGACAAAAGCAGCCTCTCCGCCCCTCCTCCCCCTATACATGCTGGGCTCCCTGGGCAAACAAAGACTCCACCAAAACAAACAAAGTGCTGGCCTCATTGTGTTAGCAAAAAAAGGACCCTCCTCCTAGAACCCTGGGTGGTGTGTGGAAATAAAGCTATTAGCTCAAAGCATGGTGCAGAGCTGTTTGGTATTTGATGAGTTACTCCTTTAGTCCTGAGTTTGTCACAGGGACAGAAATAGATGTGAAATCTTCTGAACAGGGGAACAGACAGCAAAACAAACATTAGAGGAGAGTTAACCTTTCCCTATGCTATCCAAAACTAAAAAAAATGTTTGGCTAGAGTTTCCCCTACAATATGTACCAGTTCCGACTTACATACAAATTCAACTTAAGAACAAACCTACAGTCCCTATCTTGTACGTAACCCGGGGACTGCCTGTACTTCCAGGATCATTTGGTGCAGTTACCCTCCTCTCTACAAAGTGTTTAACTTTTTTTTTTCTTTTAAACATAACCATAAGGAACCTTTGCCATTACATTTTGAAATATATTCAATACAGAAAGAGGAGCTGAAGTAGTAGTCAAGTCCTTGGAAACAGTAAAAGCAACACTGAATACTTCATGTGATTTAAGATTCTCAAGTGAATCCTCCAAAGAAAGCAAGTATGTTTTCTTTTAATCTGCAGAGAGAGAATTAAGCAGACACTTAAAATCTGTGAACTATGGCAGCACTTGTCTTTCTTACCAGTTTTAGAGGTAGAGTATATCTATAACCTTGTGGTGCAAGCCCCAGGAGCTCTTCGGCACCGTACAGAGGCTCATCATACTCCAAAGTTTCCTCTTGTGGAAGTTCATAATTTAGCGTCAAGATAATATTTCTAACACATTCATACGCTGCCTCTTCTGAAGATGCAAAATGGTCGATGCAACCACTGACTCTGAAGGACCACATTAGAGAAATACACAATAAAAATGAAAGTTCAGAACAAACTACATTATTGCTATGAAATACTTTAATAAGTATCTGGCCCTCTCAGAGCCTCACATCTTTTAAAATGCATTTATCTTCACAACCCCCCTGCAAGATGGGGAACTGAGTCACATTAACTAACCGAAGTGCATAAGAATACAAAGTAAGTCTGTGGCAGACCAACGAAGTGGTTTCCCTAGTCCCAGATTAGTACCCTAGCCACTGAACCATCCTCTTCTCCGCTGATGTAAATAAAACAATAGCTTTCTTCCTCCTGTGATACTGTGTGATGGTAAGTTCCAGTTATGGGCCTGATCCTGGATTCCCTTTTGAATGCCTAATTAAGTCAACCATGTAAGGTCTGAGGAGCAAGCCCTGAATGGAGATAGTGTTTAAGCACAAATAATAAAATAAGAAATTAAAATAATTATAACAATACTTAGCTCTTATACATTTACATTACTGTAAGTTTGCTGGATGCTTTTTAAAAATGGATGCATCTCCAGCACTATGGCACTCCTACATATGCACAAAACAGCTCTTTAAAGTCACTCACATATAACTTCTAATGTGTCTTCAAGGCATGCTTCCTATCTTTAAGATCAGGACTGGGAAGGATGCGGCGTGCAAGCAGAATCCGGCTCACCTAACACTTTGATCCAGCCTGCAGACTGCATCTGGCCATTATTTATATCCTGCTGCCTTGGCACCAAGTTTCCAGGCTCATGGTCACAGTGTTACCCCAGCAAGGGCCAGAGCCGTAAGCTTTTTAAATAGCTGCAGCAATCCCGGACAGCTGCCAGGCAATGCTGTAGTGACAGGGCTGGGAGCCAGGAGCCCTTTGCTGTGTTTTTACTTCAAAGCCTCTGGCCCCAGACAACTCTGGGGGGGAAGCTAGTCCCTAGCTTCTGGGAGGTGGAGCTGGCACGTGACCATGTACCAAAATTCATTCAGTGCCCCCCGGGGAAAATTATTGCCCATCTATGTTTAAGATCATATGGTGTCCTGTCACTGCAGACATCAGGCATACCTTTTGTTAGTAAATACATTATTTGAATCCCATTTTTCTTAAACTGTGTACCTACTTAGAGTGCAGAGTGGCTCCTCCTAGATCCTCAGGAGAGATATCTTCTCCTGTGGCAGCTTTAACCAAAGGGGGTCCAGCAAGAAACATAGTACCAATTTTGTCTACAATCACGGTTTCCTCTGCCATGGTAGGAACGTAGGCACCCCCAGCTGTACAAGAACCACACACCACTGCCACCTAAGGGGGAAACAAGATATCTGAGAAAGGACTATACTATTTTAATTTCAATAGTAAGCTGTTTTTATGCACTTTTGAGATTTATAATCTTCATGCATCTAATTAAAAAGCCTTCAAAACTTTTTAAACTAGTCTTTTATTTTAAAATGGTATTCATTAGCTGGCTACTAAATTATAATGTAAGGAAAGACCATTAAAAGAGACCATTCTGGTGCTATTAGCTCATCAGCAAAACAAAAGCTTTTTCTCAAGTAACTTCAGGGAGCTGTAGCCTGGTCTATGGCCCTTTATTATTGAAAATTTGTATCTATTTTTTTTAAATACTGATAATCTAAATTAGACAAAATAAATATCAAATTCTTCTAAGCTTACAAGCATTAACTAATAATTGATGCAAAGTAAAATACATTCCATAACTCTTTGAAACTATACTGAAACTTAGATGGTCTCTTCTTTTTTCTTGCCTCTTCCCTATTTGGATGGCCTCTTTTCTTTGGTATTAGTTATAAAAGCAAATGGATGGTACAAAATCATAATGCGGCTCTTCAATTTAACTCTAAAATATTAACATTTTTACTTGATAAACAAAATCAGCAAAAGAGTAATATTTTACTAAGAGAGCTCTTCATGAGACACAAGCCTCCCTGCCCTGATCCCCTTCCCAGCCACCAGGTTCCACTGTCTTGTCCCTGAGCTCTGCTGCCCCAATGGCCCTGTCTGCCCTGCTGCCAGCACCGCTCCCTGCCATGGGCAACCTCTGCGGCTGTGGCTCTTTGATCTTGCATGATCATGGATGTTACTGGATCTGAGAGTCCCGAACCAGAGAGGTTCAACCTGTATGTTCTTTGGACCTGGAGATACAAATCCACTGTCAATCACAACCTTCCAAAGTAGATAACTGACTGTCATACTGTTCACTTGGGGTGTCAAATTATGTCTTTTCTGCAGGGACATTAAGGAGTAAATGATGTTTTCCCTAAGATAAGGAATTTGCTCTGATATCTTTGGCCAAAATTTCCCTTTGTCTTTCCAAAAGATAACAGTATTTCAGTGTTGCTACACAGAGTTTGTAAAATGCTTTTGGGATCCTTCAGACTGAAATGTGATATTTACAATATATGAATTCCTAGTTGATTTTTCTCCTCAATATTACACAAAACTAGAAGTTAGTATTTTTCCATATCTGAGTATTGGTTCTAGAAGCTGTATTACTAGAACAAAATGTTTTCCATAAATCTATTAACCACATATATTATCTTTATACAGATTCAACACAACATTGTACCTGAGGGATTTTCATAGCAGACATTATTGCCTCATTGTAGAATATTCTGCCACCATGGGACTGATCAGGAAAGAGCTCTGCCTGACAATGCAGAGAAAAGACAAACACAAAAGCAAATAAGTTGTACAGTATAACTGATTCATAGAGAACCACTGTTACTAATCATAACTTTCAGGCACTGTTTTATTCTCTATTGCATGTACTGCCCACCTGAAGCTCAATTCAACAAAAATAACCATGGCCTTCTTTACTGCACAAGGCAGAGAGAAGTCACAGATCTTGCCTCTGTGAAAGGGCAATCTATTCCTATTCAAGGTCAGATGGAGCACAGAAGCCATTTCTCATTAGATACATGAGCACTGACTGAAAACCAGGGAACAGGAGAGAGCTCATATTCATTCTACATTTCTGAAATGAATTCAACACCGTTTCTTTTTTGTCCTTTGTTTTCAATGCAATTTCTAGATTCAGAATTAAACTAGATGCTGTTTTAATCATACAGAACTCCTGCTGACTCAATAACGGGCTCAGTTATAGTTACTGTCTACAAAGCTGTGCTTTCTGTTTGAGATGGCGCAGCTTTAGCTTTTCAGCAGAAGCCACGTGTACCAAGAATACTCACATTCTTTGCAGAAACTTGAATTCCGTGTGGTGAAGTGACCTCTGCTAACCCCTTTTCCCATATTACAGAAAGGAGAAAGTCTCCATTTTATTTTTAAGGGGTTTATCTGTCATACATTTTCTCTGTATTATTACAAACTTTACACTAAAATATTTGTATTTGCAATATTTATTCAAACTAAAAATACAAACTCAAAAAACTGAAGATCAAGGGGGCCTTCTCTTGAGATCACAGTGTTTGCTGAGTACACAATTTGAGCTCATCTAGACTACACTGAAGTTCTGAAAGAGGATATATAAATTCCGTGGGAAATTGCATCTCTTCTTCCAATCTCACTTTCGAAAGCAGAGCTTTCAAAAGTGAAAGTAGTCGGGACGTGGTTTTTTTGGCAACCCTCCCCCCCTTTTTTCAAAAAGCCACATAAACCTCATTTTTTGAGTAAGAGAAACTTTTCAAAAAAGGGGGGGGTTGCCGAAAAAAACCCTGTATTCCGACTATTTTCACTTTTGAAAGCTCTGCTTTCAAAATTAGATTGGAAGAAGATATGCAAATTCCCGCAGATATGCAAATTCGGAACTTCAGCATAACCTAGACGAGCCCTTTGTTCCCATGTAGAGACTCAGGTTTCTAAATGCTCATAACCTCCATGATAGGACAAAATGCAATACAGGAAGCCCCCAACTTGCGACTGCCCGAGTTCCAACCCGCCACACAAACAACCATTTTTGTAAATGAGGAAGGGGCCAGAAACCCCTAACTTGAGTCCTCAGCCTGCATTTTTGATGGTGCACGGCGCCTATCATAAATAAGGGTTTGAGTTACAATGCCCCGACTTGCGACGCTTCACCCGGAACCAATCGTGTCGCAAGTTGGGGGCCTCCCGTATTCTCAAATTGCAGCAAGGGAGGTTTAGGTTGGAGATTAGGAAAAACTTGCTAAACTGTCAAGATGGTTAAACACTGAATAAATTGTCTAGGAAGGTTGTGGAATCTCCATCATTGGAAATTTTTAAGAGCAGGTTAGGCAAACATCTGCCAGGGATGGTCTAGGTGGGCACTTCATCCTGCAGTGAGTGCAGCGGACTGGACTTACTAACGTCCCAAGGTTTCTTCCAGTTCTAGTATTCTAAGATAAAGTTGGCTTCCCTTACATGTAAGATCAGTCAGAATTACTATCATTGTCTTGGACGTTAGAAACATCTCTACTCTGATTTGTTTGCAGAGTTCAATTAGAGTATAACTTGGAAAAAAATTGAAGTCAGACAGCCAAAAAACTCAGAACAAGATTCACTTCTAAAAATTAATCTGATGCAAATAAAAAAGCTATTTTCATACAATGTGCCCTTTCCAACATTACCTGTAGCGGTAGGAATGCTCCCCCGCTGTCAACTAGATACACAGATAAAAGTCTGTTTTGAATTGCTATATGTTGAGCTCTTAGCTGTTTCTTCACTGAAATGGGATAAATGGTCCCGCCTTTAACTGTTGCATCATTTGCCATAAAGACACACCAGACTCCACAGATCTTTCCAATTCCTGAAACAGAGACCACAAATATTCATTAAGGGCTCTGTAATAACCCAAATGTAGACATTTTGAAATAGTTCCATATGCTAAACAAGGAAGCCAAAGTGCAAGTTATTTTTTACAATAGTAGCAGCATCTCAATAAGGCTTTCTATAACATGTACCCCTATGCCAATGAAGCTACAGATACTGTTTGCAGCAGATATATACTATTCTGTAGCCTTACAATGTAGTCTTATTTTGAAAAATGAGAGTGAAGGCTTATGGCATTGTACAGATGAAAACAAGAGCAGAATGTGACCTGAAACAGCTTTGCTACTGACATTACAAGAGGAAAGAACTTTGCTCTCCAAATGAGTTTGTAGGATATGCAATTAGGAGGAAAAATGCATAAAAACCGAGTAAATTCGAAAGAGAACAGTGAGACAATAAATATGGAACAGTATTAAACCATTTTCCAGCCGCTTTTCATCACAGGACTACACTTTCAAATGCAACAAGACCAGGGTACGTCTACACTACAGCGCTAGTTCGAACTAACTTAGTTCGAATTAGTTAATTCGAACTAAGCTAGTTCGAACTAACGCGTCTAGAACTAAAAACTAGTTCGAACTAGCGTTTTGCTAGTTCGAACTAGCAAGTCCACATTGAGTGGACTCTGAACAGGGCTTAAGGATGGCCGGAAGCAGTGCCGGCAGGGCATAAAAGGAGGACTTAGAGCATGGAGATGCTGTCTCAGGCTAGCCGAGGGCTGCGCTTAAAGGGTCCCGACCCCCACCCCGGACACACAGTTCTAAGGGGTGCCCCGCTTGCAAAGAAGTTCTGGCTTGGAGTGCCCTGAGTGCCCACACTGGGCACATCACACCACTCAGCCATCAGCCCGGCTGCACTTGCCGCAGGCTGCCATCTGGGGAGAGGGAGTAATTGGGGGGCTGCAGGAGAGCTTCCACCCCCAGAAGCCCGCAGAGCCAGCCCAGTCCTCCCCATCGGGGGCTCGTACCCCATTCCTCCCTCACCTCCTTCCACTTACCCTTCCTTAGCCCCCCTTCTTATTGATGTACAAAATAAAGATAACGTTTCTTCCAACATTGACTCTGTCTTTATTGAAAAAAAACTGGGGGAGACTAGGAAAAGGAGGTGGGAGAAGGGAAGAGAAAGGCTGGGAGAGGGGAGGGCAACTAACATGATCAGGGGTTGGGAACAGGTCCCAGATGAAGAGAGGCTACAGAGACTGGGACTGTTCAGCTTAGAAAAGAGGAGACGGAGGGGGGACAGGATCGAGGTCTCTAAAAGCAGGGGTTGGGTGGAGAGGGTGCATTCAGAAAAGTTCTTCCTGAGTTCCCATAAAGAAGGACTAGAGGACACCAAAGGAAAGGAATGGGTAGCAGGCTTGAAACTAGTAAGAGAAAGTTGTTGTTCTTCACAAAGCAAATAGTTAACCTGTGGAACTCCTTGCTGCAGGAGGCTGTGAAGGCTACAACTAGAACAGAGTTTAAAGGGAAGTGAGATCAAGTCATGGAGGTTGGGTCCATGGAGTCCTATTAGCCAGAGGGTAGGAGTGGTGTCCCTGCCCAAAGTTTGTGGAAGGCTGGAGAGGGATGGCACGAGACAAATGGCTTGGTCATTGTCTTCGGTCCATCCCCTCCAGGGTCCCTAGGGTTGGCCGCTGTTAGCAGACAGGCTACTGGGCTAGATGGACCTTTGGTCTGACCCAGTACGGCCATTGTAAGCTCAGGGCTCAGTGTCGGGGGTCTCAGTGGACCCCCTTGATTTTCATGCACACCTGGCCCTGGGTGGCCAGGCTGGCAGCTCTCCTGCCCTAGACGGCCACTTTCCTGTGCCTAGTGCGGAGATCGTGGACGAGGTCCACGATGTCCGCACTAGCCCAGGAAGGTGCCCGCCTCTTGCGGTCCAGGGCAAGCTCCCGGGAGCCGCCAGCCTGGTCCCGGGAAGAAGGGGTGGGCTGGGGGGCATCGGGTGGGTGGCTCTGTGCCGTGCCAGGTGCAGGGTCTGCTAGCTGGGTGCTGGCAGGCTTGCACCTGGCACGGGCACCGTAGCCAGCCCGTGCCCCTTTAAGGGGTCCGGGGCCGGGAGGGGGGCATAGAGTTTCCCTGGTGTTGGCCAGAGTGGCCACCAGGGAAACCTGGGGAGGGCTAGCCTCCCACTAGTTCGAACTAAAGGGCTACACAGCCCTTAGTTCGAACTAGCTAGTTCGAACTAGGCGTTAGTCCTCGTAAAATGAGGTTTACCTAGTTCAAACTAAGCGCTCCGCTAGTTCGATTCAAATTCGAACTAGCGGAGCGCTAGTGTAGCACCTATTAAAGTTAGTTCGAACTAACGTCCGTTAGTTCGAACTAACTTTGTAGTGTAGACATACCCCAAATGATTTACTAGCAGGCAATCATTTAACCCTGAACTGATGATCCCCAAGCATTCTTCTAATTTTATTTCCTTTTCATTTAAAAAAGTGTGCTTACCATCCTTCCAAAAGGAGATCCTATAAGTGCTTACAAAAAAACTTTGCGACTGAAAAGGGCCCACATAATATCCTAAGTACCACTAAAATACTTGTCACGGGATGACTGGATCCTTTAAGAGGGAGTGTCATGTTATTGGAGTTTAAGGGAAGCAGCCAGGTCACTGCTGCGCCCATGGGGGAGTGTTTGCCCCAAAAGTGGGTACAAAGGAGGCCATGTGAGATGTCGAACAAAAGCTTACTTTCTACTGATTCTGTATATGCTCTTCATATATCTGTATAATGTCTGTGTGTGGAGTTATGAATATGTACTCTGTATGGAGGCTGGAAGTTTCTCTGTATGTGGTTGAGCAATGGGCTCAGCCTATGGACATGCTAATTAGCAAGGCTCCGGGGACAATACGTCTCTTAAGTACCAGAGACCCACCTGGGAAGGAATCTAGGTGCCTGGTCAGAGACCATGTGACTCTCTCCAGCTTGAAAGAAGCTGCGGGGAGGGGAGGGGAAGGAGGTATAAATAGGACATGTGGCCAACTCCATCTTGGTCTTCAGATCTGTTCCTGACCCCAGATGCGGCCTCGCAGGGAATCACAAGCTGTGAAGAACTGTGGACCCATCCTGACATAGGATGTATACCAAAGACTTCTAAGCCAGCAGTTATAACATCTCTGCTGCGAGCCTCCATCGAGAATTGGGAGATTCGATGCATGTAATGTATGATACTTTTACAACCTTACTCTCGCACTTTTCTTTCTGGTAGTAATAAACCTTTAGATTTTAGATTCTAAAGGACTGGCTCAGCGTGGTCTTGTGGGTAAGGTCCAGAGGGTAAATTGACCTGGGATCTGTGGCTGGTTTCTTGGACCTGACAGAACTTGTTCGAGGAAGGTGAGATTGGGCTCTAAAACTCCTCACCTGTGTATGAGGCCCGGGGCCATCTGCAGCATGGATATTGCTGGGGTATTGGAGGGGTTTTGCTCATGAGGCTTCAGGCAGGCAGCTGAAGCGCTCTGTGGGACTGGTTTGTGGCCTATTTGGGAAGGTCTCCATTCTGGGGGGCTGTAAGGAGCCCCGAATTTGAGCAATTCGCCCTGAGCAGACGCCCTCAGCTGTGCCCAGATCCAGCACGGTCCGTCACAGGGAGCAGTCTCCAATACACCTTTGATTGCTTAGCTGACATACAACTAGACTTCAGAGCAGACACCTGCACCTTAGGGGGAAGATAGAAAGGACAGGTAAGAATTGCTTGAGAACAGATGGCAGGAACAAGCTAAGGAAAAGCTGCTGAACATCTGAAAGACAGCAGTAACTATTTGCTGCTGGTGATGTGTACTGAGGAGAACTCACTAGAGCTGGGGAATCCTGTAAAAATATAGAAAAGCTCATGCACCCCTACAAATGAGGGTAAGAACGGGCTGAGTTGGTATGAAAATCAAATGAAGCAATTCTTGGCACACACAGCTGAGTGGCCTGGAAAGTGGAGACCGGGTATGGGACAGAAGGAATGAGACATAAAGGCTAATGATTCTCAGGGAGTGGGCTGCAAAGAGTGGCTTTGAATGGGATAGCGCTTGCTATCTTTCTCCACTGTGTTCTTATATTGCGGGAGTTTGGATCTGTGTTGGGCAGCATCAACAATTAATGAGTTCGGTCATGGATGGGAAAAACAAAAAGTCGGCTTCCTTTGGAGGAACAAAGTACTTCTTGTCAGCCCGTTTCTTTGTTGGTGGTACCGAACCTGGAGTCTGCCAGATCTCATCAGCAGCCTCCATAATAGCCTTGTGTAAGGGGACTGCAATCTTTGCCCACTGTGAGGGCTGAAGGTTTTTGAGAAGCCGGCGTTGTTTCTCCAGTACTTCGGTTAATTGAATATCTTGGTTTACAGCTACTCTCTTAAAGAGATCCTGAAATTGTATCAGGTCATCTGAAGAAGATTGGTCACCAGGTAACTGCCTCATTGGGAGATGATGAGGACTGATCTTTTGGTGAGGCATCTGGTGGGTGCTCCTCAACATCAGATAGTTGACCCTCCTCTGGTTCTGACATGTGAGCTGTATCAGGAGCGGTGGGAGGTGTAACTGCTATGTGCCATCTATGTGATGGTTGGGGAGAAACTGTAGGAGCACGAGAAGCTGGGTGACTGTACCAACAGGGATGACCATAATCTGAGTGTTGATAGTGATGTCGAGCCGAGGTATGATGAGGATAGTTATGGTAGTATGTTGGGCTATGCTGCCTGTAATCTGACCACACAAGGGAAGCATATCTAGATGAGTGTCCACTCCTGTAATGAGTGTGATAATGCACCAGGAGGTTTGGAGAACATGGGGAATTTGGTGCATCTCTTGAAGAAGGAGGCAGCGAACGAAAGGTATATCTTCTATGGGGGAAGGTGAGAAATTATATCTGGACCTACGGTGCCTGCTTTGGTCCCATAGGGTATGACCGCTGGCATCCCCTCTTAAGCAGGGTGAATGCGGAGAAGATGGTGCAGAGGACAGTGCTGGAGAGAAAGTTAAAGGGCCGGACTCATCTGTCTCGCAGAGTCAGATTTTTGGTTTGCTTTCTTCGGTGCTGATGGGCTGGACAGCATATATGGTGCCGAGATAGGCTTGTGAAGTGCTTTTGTCCATAAGGATGCCTGAGGTGACAGTGCCAACGTTGGAGAAGCCGACCGGCATTGGCGGTGCTGAGATGGATGACGCCGTGGTCATCAGTGCCGTGATGGCAGGTGCAGTTGCTGGCAGTGCTGACCGGTGGGCTGGGTGCGACTGTTGATGGCACCGATGTATATTTTTCCCAGGATTTTAGTTCTGAGACTGACTTATGCCTGGCTGCCATAGTACCTGATGTCCCAGGTTTGCCACCCATACTTACACAGGCCGAGAGGGCTTGTGGTAGGAAAAGGGCTGATGAGGCTCTTTTTCAAGCCGGAGCTGGCTGTGGAGAAACGGCTTTTCTTTTCTCAGCCTGGGTGATTGCAGAGTGGAGACTGGCTGTGCTAGTTCACGGGTTGCAATGCGTTGTCAAAAAGGAACATTTTTTGGCTTATTTCTCTATCCCTACATGCCCTACTAATCAGTTTAGCACAGTGAACACATTTCTGAGGCACGTACACCTCGCCGAGGCACTTAATGCAGTCGGCATGACCGTCCAATGCTGGCATTGCGTCAGGGCACATGGCGCACTTCTTAAAGCTGGGCGAAGAAGGAACTGGTGGGAGCCGGACCGTGCGTGCAATCAAAAGGGCACAGATGGCTCGAGGCGCAAGCCGCACATGCGTGGTCTGGCTGACAACTGCTCATGAAAACTCCGATCTGCAGCACCAGGATGACCTGACACTAACAGTGGAGCACCCACGGGGACATCACTCAAAGAAGAACCATCCATTCCCTTTTTTTCCTGGGCCTCATACAAGCATGGCACTGAACTGGACCCTCAACATCAGTCAATCTTTATGGTTGCTAAAGGGAACTACAGAACAATGAATGTATTCAGATTTAGAGCTCAAAATCCACATCAATTATATTCAGAGTTTTTAACAAACAAAACCATAATCACTTATTATGCACGCAATGATTTTTTTCCCTATTACACCAACTACAAATCTTACCAGTGAGGCATCCAGCAGCAGGGACATCACCATATGGCAAATCAAAACCCGCAAAAGGAGACAGCTCAAGAAAAGATTCATCATCCAGGAGCATTCTTAGGCGTTCACGAACAAGCAACTTCTTGTTCCTTTGGGTATGACGCAAGATTGCATTCTCTCCACCACCTTTACTGACCTTGTAGAGCAACTCTGAATATCTGATTTCAAAAACAAAGCTTAATTAATAAAAAAACAGCTTGTTACCAAATAATACTTTTAATAAGTTAATACAGTACTTAAATTAACTGCCCAGTTGACACACCGATGTTTGACAATAAGGTTAAATTATCACTTTGGAGTTATGTTTCTGAAAGGAAGTTAATTTCAGTTAATATAGTTTAGGTCACAGTAACCAAAACAAACAAGTGAGACAAGAAAAATACAGATATTTTATAGGAATGAGACATTTCATTTTGATTTTTCACAAGTTAGATTTTCTATAGCCTAATAAGACAGTTCAGAAAACAATCAAAATAAGTTCTGTTTATGGCTTTGCATAGTCATGCCGGAATTCATTAGATCTATAGGCTTTTCCTTTGTATTGTCCATATATATCCAACGTTAAATGTTTTAAACCATCTAAGTGATCAAATTACCATCTGTATTTGCAGCTCACTCCATGGAGCACTAAGAAGTGACTAAGCAGTTACTGATTATCACAATTAAGGTATCTAATTCTGAGATGTTGAGCATTTGATCAGAATTTTCACTGCAAATATTGATCTTCGCAGTTTACCAGTTTTAATTCAATTTTAGCAAGCCTTACTTTTAGGGTTCAGAAAAAGACAACAAATGGTCTGGTAGCACTTTATAGACTAATGAAACATGTCGATGGTATCATGAGTTTTTGTGGACACAGCCCACTTCTTCAGATAACCTGAGTTATGAGTTGGGGATAAAACTTGAAATAAATAAGAGAGGGGAAAAGGAAGGGGGAAAGAAAGAAAAAAGGAGGGGGGTGGGAGACAGAGCATCATTAAGTATTTGGAGAATGGGTACTTAAACCTAAGCAGATCAAAATCAAAGTCAATAGATAAGATTCCTAAAACAGGAAGGATACCACTCAGGGAGCTATTGGCACCTTCAGTGGTTATTAAGTAGGTAGAGTCCCCACCAGACCATATCACGATTGAGTCCATTAGCATGTGAATTGAATTTGTGGATGAACTGGGATTCCAGGCTTTCTCTGTGTATTTGGCTTGTAGAGCTGGTTTGTGACAAGACAGCTACTTGCAGGTCTATCAGACTGTGATTAGGCAAGCTGAAATGCTCACCAACAGGCTTCTGTATATTCTCTTGACATATATCCAATTTGTGTCCACTGATTCTTTCCTGCAGAGACAGTCCAGTTTGTCCAATATATATAGCAGTGGGCACTGCTGTCATTTGATGGCATAGATCAAATTACTGGATGTACAGTCAAATGACCCTTTGATTTTGCGGCTTATGTTGTTTGCTCCAGTGATGAATTTGTCAGTGTAGCTATGTGGGCAGAGTTGGCATCTTTTTTGGTTGCAGGGCAGGGTTCCTGGAGGTTTATCATGTGGTTGTGTGGCATGGTTATCAGAAAGAATGCATTTCAGGTGAGGGGGTTGTCTGTAAGCATGAACAGATTTTTCTTCTAAGGCCTCTGAGAGTGAGGGATCATTTTTCAGGATGGGTTGTAGATTGTGTATAATGCATTGGAGGGGTCTGCGTTGTGGACTGTAGGTAACAAGGAGTTCTGTTATTTTCTCTTTTGGGTCTGTCTTGAAGTAGCTCATGTCTGGGTATTTTTTTGGCTCTGTCAATTTGTTTTTTCGCTTCCCCAGGTGGGTATTTCAGTTTTAGAAATGCTCTGTAAAGATCCTGTAGGTGACTGTCTCTGTGGGGTCGGATCAAATCCAGTGGTATCGTGGGCTTGGCTGTATACAATCGACTGAAAAATGTGTCTGGGATGCAAGCTAGAAGCATGAAGGTACGCTATTCTAGAAAAAGAAACTATTTACTGGCTTCTTCCCTGGTTCTTCTCAAGTGCTGAAAACAGTTTATCCATTAGTACAGGCACGACAAAACTAATCTTTAACTTCATTGCACAAAGAACGTTTTAAAGCTGGTGAACGTTGCATTATATTTTCACAAAACTAAAAAGGACTAGTTATTTTTATTACCTGAGCAGCACAGTGCAAATAAGAAACAGAGTAAATGGTAAACAGTAAATTTCCTTTTTAAAAATCACCTGATCAAAAGTAAAGTACAATTTTGTTTTAAAATATATATATATATATATATTTCAACTGCAAATGTAACTCTTAACCAAAAGTACTATTTGACAAAAAAAAAAATCCATGAACAATTATGTACATTATTCACTATTTCTACCTTGGCTTCCTGCAAGGAAACTAAGTTTAAATGCCTCATGAGAAAAAGCAAAGAATTGTAAGTTACTATTTTTAAATACCACCACAAGGGGGCATAATATTTTTCCATGGCTTGGTTATGTAGCATGCTTCAGAGGTGTTGCCATATGATCTTTAAAGACAAATATATAAAAGAAAGAAATATATGAAAAGAAAATAATTTTCCTCCTTTTAATACTGAATCATGATTAATGGAGATAACTGTCATCTATTTCACTAGAGTTTTGAAAAAGTATGAGTCCCTACCATCTTTGCATTAGAAATTAAACACTGGGTAAATTTTGATGTTCTTAAAATTATTTGTTAATATATGCAAATTAACAACATAGTTTTAGTTTTAAATTGAGATCCCTAACACTGGAAACTTCAACTGATATTCAGGCACCTACATAAATAGGTTGACATTCTGAGCTGAACAAATATCTTGCTAATAGGCCATGTCCAGGTAAGCACCAGCAAAGGAATCATTTCAAATTTTCAAGTGGCAAAAACCTGCTAAAAATCTTAATTTCCAGATTTCTTAAATTAACTGACTGAATTTAAAGGCACCTGAAACTATCTATAGGCTATTGCATGTATAGTCTAGTTTATATACATAATACTGCAAAAAGATTACAATAATGGCTAATTACCTTTGAATACAAGCCTCGCTATTCCTTAAGTTTTTTTCAAACACATGTTCACATACAGAAGGGATACTTCCATCTAAAATTGGGAAGGTTTTTATATACTGTCCATATCTTGCTTTGTTATAATGGGGAAACATACATTTAAATGTGGGGACAGTCTTTTTTATAAGATTGCAGAAATTATTTTGTAGTGTCCACATTGTCTATCCCTGCAGAAGTCTTTATAATTTCTTATGAATAAAGAAGTTAAGGTTTGGATCCTTGAAGACATGAAGCTAGGAGAGTCTCCACAGTGAGCATAAAGTGATATTGTTCCGATGTGACCCTAGGAATTAAAAGAGAAACAGCTTTTTATTTCCAGAATGAAAATCCAGACCCTTCATTTGAAAGGATGAAAACTAATGGGCACTCATTTTTATGTGACAACTGTCAAATGCTAAGCCTTAAAAATCTAAATTCAAGTTATTCTTTCATTTATTTAATATTGTTTATCAGTGAATTAAATACTCACTAAATAGTAGAGACTAATTTTAGAGTTACAGAGCATCTCCAGTATAAAAGACTAGATTGGAGCTGTACTTATTGGGCATATTTGAAAATTGGGCTCCAAAAACTATGCTAATGATCAATGGCAGAGTTAGCACACCTCCCCCCAGGTGACTGAAAAGGTTCACCCTCATTTACAGAGCAGTATTCAGTTATTAAAAAGTGGGCAGGTCAAGTGTAAGAGCTACATTATTTATACACCAGGGACCAAGGTTTCCTCTACGTTTTTCCATCCTTGGGCAGAATAAATTTTGCACTGAGGAATGTGAAGATGTGCACCACCAATAGAAACACATGCTGGCTACTGTGAGCAGCTATGGGCACTCTGCTAATCAGCTGAATCTCTGCTGGACAGTTGCTCAAGTGCTCAGCTTACAGGGGACCATTGTATGCTAGCTTGCCTGACTACAGGAGGCACCTGCTTCTCTGGCTGTCTCATATGTACTTTATTGCCTATTCTGACCCTTCCTGAGGGAGCACAGGATAGTGCCCCTTTGAATCATAGTATTGGAAGAGACCTCAGGAGGTCATGTGTCTAAGCTCTTGCTAAAGGCAGGACCACTCCCAATTTAAATCATTCCAAGCCAGGACATTATTACCTCTGAGGATGGAGATTCCACTAGCTCCCTTGGGATCTCATTCTAGTACTTCACCACCCTCCTAGTGAAATAGTTTTTCCTAATATCCAACCTAGACCTCCCCCACTGCAACTTGAGACCATTGCGCCTCAGTTTTGTTATCCCTCACCATTGAGAACAGCCTCTCTCCAGCCTCTTTAGAACTCCCTTTCAGGTTGAAGGCTGCTATCAAATCTGCCCTCACTCTTCTCTTCCATAGACTAAGCCCAAACCCCACAACCTATCCGAGATATGACAGGGGCTAGACAGACCACTGATCTGATTACAGCCATTCATTTAGGGCTCCCCTGGTTCTTCTTCATTGAGCTGGGCTCTTCACAACCCTGCTGTGAAAGAGAGCAGTGGCCCAACCCACTGTACAGCGGGGAGCTGCCCTCCTCATACAGGAAGTCTGGGCAAAGCAGGGAATTGAACCAGCCGTGACAACCCTCCCCCCCTTACTTCCTCCCCCACCCACAGCTGCTCTGGCGGGTGCCTAGCACCCCGGGAATCGGCCGCGGGAGAAGCCGGGCCTGCCCACCCGGGCCAGGCGTAAGCACGTTTGGGCATGATGGGCCTTGCCCACGCCGGCTCCGCGTCCCCTGCCTCTGCTGTCCCCCAACAGCGCAGGGCCTGCCCGGGGCGGGAATGGCGCTGAGACGGGACGGATGGGGAACGGACCAGGGGGAGCCTGCAGAACCCTGCGTCCAGCGGCGCAGCGAGCTCGGTGCCAGGCTCTAAGAATCGGGAGGATCCGGCCAAGCGGAGCCAAGACGCAACTCTCACCCGCCCCCGCCGCGGGATTGAGCCCAGGCAGGCCCCGCTTCGCCCCGCGACCTTCAACCTCTAACCCGCCCCGCCCCCCCGCAACGCTTCGTTCCGAGCGAAAGTCCCGTGCGGGTCCCGCTCCTGTGCGGCCGTTTAACGGCGTTCAGAAGCCTCGCGCGCGGCCCCTCCCCTCCGCCTTCGGGAGCTCGCTCCCGGGCCCCCACCTCAGCAGCCGCTGGACGCGTCCCTGTCCCGCGGGCCCCAGAGAGCGACTCCGCCTCCGGCCTCTCCCCAGCTCCGGGACCTGCCCCTGTGTCTGCCCGCGCTGTCCTGCGTGGGGGAGGGGGACAGCTGTGGAGCCTAGGCCCTGTGCTCCTCAACTAGTGCCTGGCTGCGGGGCCTGTGCCCGAGCGGAACCCGGCCGGGACGCCGTCCATAGAGTCCCAGACAGCGGGGGCCACGCCCGGTCCCCCCCCCCAACTTCATCTCCTCCTGCTCGCCAACCCGCAAAGCGCACAGATGTCACCGCCTCTGCCAAATGTGCAGAGCAGGCATCAGAGGAAGCCGCCCCGCCTTCACTTTTGCTTGTTGCCTGTCTTTGCCCGGCCTGGTCTGCAGAGGTCTAGGGATGAGCTATTCAAATGCCTTTTCTTGCTTCTGCCTTCCTCTCCACCTGCTTTTCTTCCTTATCTGTTCTCCTCTCAAGAGCTTTTCTCATCTTGTGTCTGTTTTCATTTGTCCTTTATTCCCCCTCAAATCCTGGTTGTCTTATTTCTCACTGTGCCATCTCCATCAATTCCTTCTTCCCTCCTGTTCCTCTTTAATTCTGACTCCCTGCTTTCTTCTGCTGTTTCCATTTCACCCTTTGCAGATGCAAGTGCAGATTAGCCAAGCTGCATTTATATCAAGGTTAACTCATTGTTTTGTAGTCAACCCAAGGCAGTTTTTAATGTATCCTACTCAGAAGCATAGCAAGGGTGTTCTGCACCCTGGGGGCAAAGGCAAAATTTGCATCACCACCTTCTCCCCCCCCCCCCCCAGCTGCCGTTGCTATGCAGCAGGACCCCAAAACTGAGCCTGACCCTGGGGGGTTGGAACTTGTACTGTGTTTTCCCCCACCCCCTCCAGTTTGGGGCCAGGGCCAGCGGAGATAGAGAGGGTCAGACTGGGTGTGGAGAGGCAGGGAGGAGGCTCCAGTCAGCAGCAAGCAGGTGAGCCAAGGGATGACGGCGTGGAGGGGAACTAAATTGGTGCCCCCCTAGTGTGGCACCCAGAGGCAACTGCTCCCCCCCCCCCGTTACACTGCTGATCCTGTTCTTATGTGAAGGATTTTCCTATGCTTCAGTGACACACTTCTCATCCATGCTTCTGTGATATCCCCCACTATTCACATCATCACAGTTTAAGTATTCTGTCTGTGAATCTAGAATGGGGGGTCTGCAACCTATGGCTCTTGAGCCAAATATGGATTAGTATGAAACCAAACATGTCTCTCTTGCATTCCCAAAACACATGCAACTTTGTAAATTAAAATGAAAAATTAATTCAGCATTTTAAAAATGTGTAATTACTCGTGTAAATAGAAATAAATAAATTTACTCATGTAAATATAAATAAATAAATAGAAATAGAAAGGAACATAAACACTGTCAAATCAAGTGTAAAAATGTAATAAGAAAAGCAAAAAAAGATTTTGAGGAACAACTAGCCAAAAACTCAAAAAGAAATAACAAAATGTTTTTTAAGTACATTAGAAGCAGGAAACCTGCTAAAAAACCTGTGGGTCCCCTAGATGATCGAGCTATAAAAGGAGCAATCAAGGACGATAAAGCCATTGCGGAGAAACTAAATGATTTCTTTGCTTCAGTCTTCACGGCTGAGGACGTTGGGGAGATTCCCAAATCTGCACCGTCCTTGGTGGGTGATGAATCTGAGGAACTGTCCCGAATTGAAGTGTCATTAGAGGAGGTTTTGGAACAAATAGAAAAACTTAAATGTTAACAAATCTCCGGGACCGGATGGCATTCATCCAAGGGTTCTAAAAACTCAAATGGGAAATTGCTGAGCTATTATCTGTGGTTTGTAACCTATCCTTTAAATCGGCTTCCGTACCTAGTGACTGGAAGGTAGCCAACGTGACACCAATATTTAAAAAGGGCTCTAGAGGCGATCCTGGCAATTACAGACCGGTAAGCCTAACTTCAGTACCGGGCAAATTAGTCGAAACAATAGTAAAGAATAAAATTGTGAAGCATGTAGAAGAACATAATTTGTTGGACAAAAGTCAACATGGTTTCTGTAAAAGGAAATCCTGTCTTACTAATCTATTAGAGTTCTTTGAAGGGGTTAACAAACATGCGGACACGGGGGATACAGTAGATATGGTATACTTAGATTTTTCAGAAAGCCTTTGACAAGGTCCCTCACCAAAGGCTCTTGTGTAAATTACATGGCCATGGGATAAGAGGGAAGGTTCTTTCTTGGATTGAGAACTGGTTAAAAGACAGGAAACAAAGGGTAGGAATAAATGGTACATTTTCAGATTGGAGAGGGGTAACTAGTGATGTCCCCCAAGGGTCAGTCCTGGGACCAATCCTTTTCAACTTATTCATAAATGATCTGGAGAAAGGTAAGCAGTGAGGTAGTAAAGTTTGCAGATGATACCAAACTATTTAGGATAGTCAAGACAGAAGCAAACTGTGAGGGTCTCCAAGAAGATCTCACCAAACTGAGTGAGTGGGCAACAAAATGGCAAATGAAATTTAATGCGGATAAGTGTAAAGTAATGCACATTGGGAAAAATAACCCCAACTATACGTACAGTATGATGGGGGCTAATTTGGCTACCACAAATCAGGAAAGAGATCTTGGAGTTATTGTGGACAGTTCTCTGAAAACTTCCACACTGTGCAGTGGCGGTCAAAAAGGCAAATAGGATGCTAGGAATTATTAAGAAAGGGATAGAAAATAAGACCCAGAATATCTTACTGCCCCTGTATAAAACTATGGTACGCCCGCGTCTTGAATACTGTGTACAAATGTAGTCTCCTCACCTCAAAAAAGATATTTTGGCCTTGGAAAGGGTTCAGAAAAGGGCAACTAAAATGATTAGGGGTTTGGAACGGGTCCCATATGAGGAGAGGTTAAAGTGACTGGGACTTTTCAGTTTAGAAAAGAGGAGACTGAGGGGGGATATGATAGAGGTATATAAAATCATGAGTGGTGTGGAGAGGGCCGATAAAGAAAAGTTATTTATTAGTTCCCTAAATAGAAGAACTAGAGGACACCAAATGATATTAATGGGTAGCAGATTTAAAACTAATAAAAGAAAGTTCTTCTTCACACAGCGTGTAGTCAACCTGTGGAACTCCTTGCCAGAGGAGGCTGTGAAGGCTAGGACTATAATAGAGTTTAAAGAGAAGCTAGATAATTTCATGGAGGTTAGGTCCATAAAAGGAGGTTAAGTCCCCCTATTAGCCAGGGGATAAAATGGTGCCTTGGCCTCTGTTTGTCAGAGGCTGGAGAGGGATGGCAGGAGACAAATTGCTTGATCACTGTCTTCGGTCCACCCTCTCTGGGTCACCTGGTGCTGGCCACTGTCAGCAGACAGGATACTGAGCTAGATGGACCTTTGGTCTGACCCAGTACGGCTGTTCTTATGTTCTTATGTAGCTTGAATGCGTGCATGAACCTGAATTTGTCCAGTTATGGTGGAAACTTCAAAGAAATGTACAAAAAGATACAGCAGCAGAACTCCCATTAAAGTCTATGAATATGATGTTTAATTTATGCTATTATTAATCCTTATGTCAATTATTAATAATATTAAGTTGTGTATCTTTAGTCATGCAAATGGGCATTCTTATACTGGCTCTTTGTCGACCACTTGTCCTGAATTTTGATGTAGTTTGGCTCTTAAGACTGCCAGCCTCTCATCTAGAGTCTGTCTTGCTTTTTCTTCTCCTCATCTGCTATGCCTTTCTTTTCTCCAATCCCTGCTTATTCTTTCCCTCAACCTTTCTCCCTTCATTAGCTCTGTTGCTGTTCTATTTCTTCTTGCCCTTTCTTGTTTGTATTTAAGCATGTTGCTTTGTTAGATACAATAGGATTATTCAGAAAGCACTGGTTATGTTAAGTGTTGATTTGCCTTAGGAGGAAGAAGCAGATATTCATCACAAAAAAATGTAAAAAACTAAAGCACTCACATTAATGCCCAGATACTTTTACATATGGGCTGCTTCTAGACTGGCATGATTTTCCGCAAATGCTTTTAACGGAAAAGTTTTTCCGTTAAAAGCATTTGCGGAAAAGAGCATCTAGATTGGCAGAGACGCTTTTCCACAAAAGCACTTTTTGCAGAAAAGCGTCCGTGCCAATCTAGACGCGGTTTTGCGCAAGAAAGCCCTGATCGCCATTTTCGCCATTGGGGCTTTTTTGCGCAAAACAGTTTTCAGCTGTCTACACTGGCCCTTTTGCGCAAAAGCATTTCCAGAAAAGGGCTTTTGCCCGAACGGGAACGTCAAAACATTTGCGCAAGAAGCACTGATTTCGGACAGTAGAACGTCAGTGCTTTTGCGCAAATTCAAGCGGCCAGTGTAGACAGCTGGTAAGTTTTTCCACAAAAGCAATTGCTTTTGCAGAAAAACTTGCCAGTCTAGATTCAGCCATGCTGTATATGAGTAGTTTTCAACCTATGCTCCACAGATGCCTGGGAGTACACAAACTATGTCTAAGATTTCCAAAGACAGCACCTCCATTCAAAATTGCTTAAGGGTTTGTAAATGAAAAAAAGGTCGAAAACCGCTGCTGTATATCATGTCCTTGATTTTAAAGTTTAGACTTTATTATGGAACATTACAGCCTATGCACTGGAGCCTCTAGTTATTTTCTGGGGAGATTGTAGGCTACATATTTTAATTACTTAACAATTTTAAGTTTGATGGAGACTAATGAATGGGCTACAGAATGTTTAGTTTCCGACTGTTCCTTTCATATTTGGATTTTACACAGGCTGCAGATAACAGAACTGGAATCCGTAGATTACATTTTTTAAATACTTTTAACAGCAAGGATATTTCTAAATCATTTGATGTTCTAACTATGCAGGCAAGATGTCTAAACATTTTCTAATTAAAATTGTAATTAAAATATTAAAATGGATTTGAATTTTTACTTCTACCCAGAACACTATTTCTGGGCTGCTTTAATGAGTTTGCTATTGTTTGGTCATGACATAACACACTTCTAGAAATTATAGCTTGTTGCCTTTCAGCGACATCATTAAAATGCATTCCTGCCAGATAGATCTTCAGACATACATATTAATAAGACTTCTTAAGGATAATTTAGCAATGACTAATATATCACTGAACATAACTTTCCTAAAATAGGCAGAGGAAATAGTTTGAGAATAAAAGAATTTGTATATAATATTAAAAGTTAGAAATAACAATCATTTTTGAAGATTGGTTGTTCTAAATTATTACCCCTATGGACTCTATTTTACATGAGAAAGGCATGTAATAGTCTGTGCTATTGTTTTTAATTATTTAACAGAAGAAATGCTTGTGGAATTTTTTTAAACCACACTGGTGGCAATGTGAAGGATCTAGCTACAATCTTATCTAAATATATGAGATTATATCTCCCTCTACTGGCTGGTCCACATAGAATATAAAATCCTTCTACTGCCAGCGAATAGCTCAAAAGATAAAAACCTATGTCTAGGGATGTATGCAGGTAGTCGATTACCCGATAATTACCTTGACTACTTGCTCTGCCCCACCCCCTTTTCTGCCTTGGTATCAGAGGCAGCAAGGGGGGGGCAGTAGGAGCTGGTGCTGGGGGAGCTGGCTTAAAAGCAGCAGCTGGTGGTTGACTCTGGGATTACGTCTACACTGGCCCCTTCTCCGGAAGAGGCATGCTAGTTTACAACTTTGGAATAGGGAAATCCGCGGGGGATTTAAATATCCCCCGCGGGATTTAAATAAACATGGCCGCCGCTTTTTTTCCGGCTTGGGGAAAAGCCGGAAAAGAACGTCTAGACTGGCGCGATCCTCCGGAATAAAGCCCTTTTCCGGAGGATCTCTTATTCCTACTTCAAAGGACCTAAGGAGGGGGATTTTATTCTTATTCAAAGTAGGAATAAGAGATCCTCCGGAAAAGGGCTTTATTCCGGAGGATCGTGCCAGTCTAGACGCTCTTTTCCGGCATTTTCCCAAGCCGGAAAAAAAGCGGCGGCCATGTTTATTTAAATCCCGTGGGGGATATTTAAATCCCCCGCGGATTTCCCTATTCCAAAGTTGTAAATTAGCATGCCTCTTCCGGAGAAGGGGCCAGTGTAGACGTAGCCCCCGCGTGAGACTCTTGCAGGATGTGAGGAGACTTCGTGTGCTCCCTCCACCCCCAGGCCAGTCAGGACTTGGGATGAAGGGAGTGAATGAAGTCTCCTCCCGTCCTGCAAGGAGCGTGCACGCTTCTTCGCCCGCATACTTCTTGCAGAGCAGGAGGAGACTTTCCATGCTTCCCCCCTTTCCTCAGGCCCTGATTGGCCTGGGGTAGGGGAGCGCGAAGTCTCTCACTCCCTGTCCTCTGGCATGTGATGCTTAGTCAATTGCCAGAGTTGACTCTGCTGCGTGTTTCCCCGTCCTTAGGGCCTGATTGGCCTGGGGACGGAGGATCAGCAGAACCTCCATGGGCTGGACCAACCTTTTTGGCGGGCCGGATCAGGCCTCTGGAAGCCCTTTTGCTCACCCATGCTATAGACTTAAGTTCTATAGTACTTTAGTTGGTCCTGATATATTTGTGCATTTGCCTGTACTGATTACTATATCATAATTCACATGCAAAACTCACTTTTCATCCTTCAGTAACTAAGCCTTAGACTTCCTTTCTGAAAGACATGCTATTCCTATCAGTAAAATTCCAACATTGCATTTAAGTGCACTGGTATTGTTCTGTTTGAGGTTGGAGATTGTTGAGATTTAGTTTTGTGTTGTTATACTTTTTAGTATTGCTTTGTGTGAGGGCCTGCCTTATTTTGTAAAAATATATTTTGACCACTAGATGGGGTCAATGATGAAAATACAGTCCATTAATACTGATTACTTTTCTACGTGCCTAAGTTGTTGTTGGACTGGCATTACCCTGCTGAAAACTGAACACTGGCTTCAAGCCAAAGGATAAATAACTATATGTAAAAGATAATGCTACAGAGGCAAAGAGGAAGTGTTTAAGGGAATGTTTGTATGTTCTTGATAAAATTTGGTTATTAATTTACTGTTCCAAAAGGCAACCAGGTGTGAATGGCAACTATTTTAATTAAAAGCAAGTAGATTCTCATTGATTTATGATATTCCTTCAGTTGAAGTCTAGACTTTCTGTCTTTATTGTTGAATTAGCATAGAACATCCTTGCCTTAATGAATACTGAATGGAAGAAAAATATGTAGGAAAGGTGCAAAGTTTTTATTTGTTACCCTAGACCATTTATTTTTAAAATTTCTGTCTTTACTTTGAGTATTAAGAACAAATGGACCGTACTACGTAATTATGTGCAATTAACTGTGTCAGCACTGAGGAAGAAGTTTATACAGTTGCTCACTTTAACATGGATTTGAAATTTGCTTAGAGTTTAAAATGCTCCCAACATTACCATTTAATGAACAGTCAGACTGGTGAGTGGAATTTTTTCTCCATTTTATTTAGAAACTTTCTCATGTGCTTTGGATGCTAGGAGAAACCAGAACACACAGTTGGAATGCCATAACAAAGGAAGGAAAAGCCCCACTCTTAGTTTTGCTGCTTCTTATTTATATTTTGTTGTTAATACTCCCAAAGCCTTTCGTTTACATTCTGACAATAATGGCCTGGAAATTGTTTGTCTATATTAAAGTGGGGTTTTGTTTGTTTACCTAAAAGAGCTAAAAGGTTGATCCAAAACCACAGCATTTTGGGGGGCTTCTGTAATTTGAAATCAGGCTCAACCAATTCCAGACAAAAGTGACAAAAAATATTTGCTTTTGACCACCTAAATCCTGGAAATTCTGAGAAAGGAAGCTAAACTGCCTGAAGGTTTAAGATGTGCCAGGGAGCTGCATGAAGTGACTGCAATTGTTAAGAGATGCTAGAAATATTATTGTTGTAGATTTCAAACGATATGAGAGAACATAGGGAATTCACTGAATTGGCCTGAAGATATGAGAGTAGTTATGGGAAAAATTAAAAACCAGATCCTTAGCTGGTATAATTTGGTATAGTGTGATATTGAAGTCAATTAAGCTGTAGTGGTATATATCGTCAGAATTTGGTACCATATCACGCGTCTTAGCCCAGACTGGCTCTAGATTTTGTGGAGCCCTTTGTGAAATAAGTTGTGGGATATTAGGCCACATAAACAAACATACATATACACAGTCCTCTATGATCTGCATGGGCCATGAATTATTTATTTGTATTCATATTTTTTTACTGAATCTATCCTAGGCTCTAGGGCAGGGTTGCAAAACCTAAAGCTCACGGGCTGGATACAGACCATTGCTTAATTTCATCTGGCTCGCATCAAGTCTTGGCACACCCCTGCTTGGCTGGAGCCACATGTGCTGGCTTGGTCTACAGCAGGTGGGAAGCCCTGAGCCTTACTGCCTCTCCACCCTTCTACCTCCCAGGACTGGAGCTAAGAGTGCTGTGGGCAGGAAACCCTGAGCTTACACGTCCACCCACTTTGCCGTGGGCGGGAGCCATGAGCACCAGCTCACATAAGAATGGCCATGCTGGGCTAGACCAAAGGTGCATCTAACCCAGTATCCTGCCTGCCAACAGTGGCTGTGCCAAATGCCCCAGATGGAGTGAACACAACAGGTAGTCATCATGTGATCCCTCTCCTGTCATCCATTTCCAGACAAACAGAGGCTAGGAACATCATTCCTACTCATCCTGGTTAATAGCCATTAATGGACTTAACCTCCATGAATTTATCTAGCTCTTTTTTGAAGTCTCTTAAAGTCCTAGTCTTCACAACATCCTCTGGCAAGAAGTTCCACAGGTTGACTATGCGCTCTGTAAAGAAAAATTTCCTTTAGTTTGTTTTAAACCTGCTACCTATTAATTTCATTTGATAACCCCTAGTTCTTGTATTATGGGAACAAGTAAATAACTTTTCTTTCTTCTTCAAGTGATGTCCCCATGGGTGCTCCACTCTGGGTGCTGGTGTATCCTTGTGCTGGCAACTGGCAATTTTTCTGGCAGTACCCTGCTGCGCCACACGTGTGCTGTAGCACCTCCTCATGCCATTGGTGTTTGTTGGGCACGCGTGTGGTGCGGCTTCCGTTCTTTCTCTACTGTCCTTAGCAGCAGACGGCGCTCCCCTCAACTCGCCCCTTCCACATCTGAAACCACAAAAATATTTGATAAATCTCCTCAGTTCTTCTTCACTTTCAAGTTTGTGAACCTGTTCCTCAAAAAAAAAAAAAGGCCCGTTTGAAAAAAAAGAAGAAAAAACCATAGTTTTTTTACTGGGTTTGTCAACATGCCTTGTTCCCCAGGTTTTAAGCACTTGTGCAGAGAGGCCATGCTTGCTTCCAATGGTCATTTGTCATGCACAGAGTGCCTCGGTGAGGCACACATGATGCAGAAATGCTCGCGTTGTTTCAACCTGACTGTGAGAACTCGCCAAAACCACACCAACAGGCTAAAGACCTATCTTTATAAGAAGTCTCTCCAACCTGTGCAAGATGACTCACCACCCTGCTCCAAAAATGCAGCCAAACCAAGAGGTATGGACAGGGGTCATCCCTCTACCTCATCCGACAAGGCAAAGGCAAAAACCCAGGTTTCCCCGGTGAGATCACTGCCTCCAGAACCAAACTCATCTAGGGTGAGCATGGGTGACAAGCATGGCATTACCTAAGCACTCAGCGCTGCCCAAGAGAGCTCATTCTGAGTCTAAACAGAAATCATTGGCACCGTTGGCCCCACCTTCCACTTCGCCAACTAAACACCTCAAGTTAGTTCATAAGACAATGTGGGAGATGGCACCAGATACAGCACCAAAGAGATCCCATTCTGAGATGTCTCCACCCCATACACCGATTCCGACGCCACCCTCAGAACCATCTGTAGCACTCCCTGACTTGGCACCATCGTACAACTGCCCATGCTACCACATATCCTCACTTCCCTACTCTGGTGGACACAACCTCACAATATACTGCAAGGCATGTCCTTTCAACAGCCCATGCCCACAGTTACCATAATGACAGATTCATCTCTCATGGGGTAGGGGACCCACCTTGGGGCCCAGTCAGTGCAAGGCAAATGGTCCTACAATGAATAAACACTTTATATTAACTTGCTAGAGCACAGAGCTGTCTGTTATGCATGCTGCTATTTCCTACCATATATAGTGCACAGGATGATCAACATCATGATGGACAACACCATTTGCATGTATTACATCAATCGGCAAGTGGGAGCCTGGTCCAACTCCCTGGGCATAGAAACAGTGAAACCCTGGAATTGGTGCATTACATACCACGGCACCCCCATATCCTCAGACCTGCCAGGTATACTCAACGTGGCAATGGACAGCCTCAGCCGCAATTTCTTCCATCACAACGAGTGGGAACTAGACTCTTGAGCCTAAGAGAGGTATTCCACAAAAGGGGACAACCAGACATAGACCTGTTTGCAACCAGAACCAATTGGAAGTCCCATCTATACTATTTGAAAGCAGTACTTGGCAAAGACACTGTAAGAGATGCCTTTCTTCTAAAATGGGGCGCACCTCTTCTATACACGTTCCCACCACTCCCACTGATCCACAGAGTAATAACAAAGATCAGACTAGATCACGCACGAGTAATATTCATCACACGAGCATGGTCGAGACAAACATGGTTCCCATACTTGTATAGATTATTGGCAGCAGATCCCTACACCTTTCTCTGACAATGTGACCTCCTCACACAACCTCATAGCAAAACTCTCCATCCAGATCAAGAGAGATTTCATCTGAAGGCATAGCTCCTTCATGGATCCAGGATGCTGAAATTACCTGTTCAAAAAGAATGCAACAAATACTCATCAATAGTAGGAGGGAATCCCCCAGGAAAATGTACCTGTTCAAGTGGAGGAGGTTCTCTGAATGGGTGAAGCAGACTCACCAGAGACACCACCCGACGTCATTCCCAACCCCTTGATTCTAGACTACCTCTTAGTAGGCACCATTCATCTATGGCAGAAGCCCCTAGCTCTACCATCCTGCAGAAGGACAAAACCCCAAGCTCACTCCCCAAGTCGCTTAGGTGAGAAGGGGTGGGGGATGTGGAGGGCTCCCTAAGCAGCACTTGAACTGTAAAGGAGCCTCATGAAGCTCACGGAACTGCAGTTTGATCACTGCTGATATATTTCACTTTTCCAGCATACAAACCACTGGGAGGAAACCTTCAGCACATACTTCTCCATCTATAGATGGAACAATTAACAAAGCTTTTTTTCTTATAACAGCCCACTTAGTTATTGATAGTCCTCTTGGACTGGGTTCATAAGTCCAGAGCAAACATTTTTCAAGTTATAAAGTGAAACTTACATATTTCCTTACATCATGGATTACAAACATCACAAGTGAGATTAATGCATGCAGCAAGCATTTCATAGAGTTTAAACATGAATACATTCTTATACCTACTCTTTTGAACAAAACTAACATACATGTGGGCTGATTTGCATTCCAGCTCTGAATTTGTCAGTTCTTAGCTGATGCCTATGGCCTTGCCCAGATCTGTCCCTTGGTTTAACAGCATCATGGTGTTATTGAAAAGTGAGCCACTAGATGTGGGAGAGAATAAAATCTATTCCTTTATGCTTAAACAGTTTGCCATAACTAAGGGAGCAGGTGCAGAAGAGACCAGAATGTTTATCCTCGGCTAGCTAGACCTAGATCAAGAACAGGATTTCAGCAACTGACAGTGTCTGGAATCTTGTAGTTCATCTTTCCTGATGTGTTGTTGACATGATGTCTTAGAAGGCTTAGAAGGATCTGCCGACAAAGGGTTCTGGGGTCGGCAGATCCCCGTCTAGACTGCCGCGCTGTGCCGACAAACAGCTGATCGGCACAGGGTGGCGGCCATTTTTATTTAAATGAAGCAGCGATTATTTAAATCGCCGCTTCATTTCCCTTTGTCATCTTGCCTCATCTACATGGCTCTGTCAACTGAGCCATGTAGTCTAGACACATCTTAGTTGAAATAGAGAACTGAAAAAAGGGCATTCCTAAAAAGTGCTGTGTGACTCATCATGTAGCCAGAGTCTTTTCTGTCAGGAGCCCTGCCTTCCCCCTGGTATATTGTGAGCTACCAGAGCTTTGTTCAGAATTTGTCTACTGGATCTTGTATCTATCTGCTCCTATCACAAACGTCTTACAAAAAGCATGGATAATGAATGTGGGTATGGGGAGGGGAAAGTAATAATGTAAACATGGTGACTTCTGACTCAAAATATTAACTACCTCTGTGTACCTATTGTCACTTCTGCTCACTGAAAAAGAGTGTGTTTTGTAGTTTTTATTCCAGTGAGCCCTGCAGAGCTATGGGAAAGAGTTAGATTCTATTATGGTTCATGCATTGTCAATGGAATTGTTAACTAGGTTCTTTCGCAGAGCCAAATTTGGCACTGTCTACATAGCAGGAAGTCAAGGAAGAACATTCTTCCTTGGACTTCCCTTACTCCTTGTAAAATGAGAGTTACAGGAGTTGGAGTGAGAAGTCCTCCAGCTTGCAATTATTTCAAAATAATGGCTTGCAATGTAGACACGCTTTTTGTTATTCCGGAATAACGTCAGTTATTCCAAAATAACACTGTTGTGTCTTCAAACCCTCAGAGTATAGAATTCTGACGCCCCTGAGAGATGTAGCTGTAGTGAAGTAAATTCTGGACCTAGTGTAGACCTGGCCTGAGGGGGAATAAGTGCGGAGCACCATAATGCCGTTTTTACATAGTGGGTGCGTCTAGACTGGCAAGATTTTGTGCAAAAGCAGAAAAGCAGTTGCTTTTGCGCAAAAACTTGCCAGCTGTCTACACTGGCCGCTTGAATTTGCGCAAGAGCACCGACGTTCTAATGTAAGAATTCAGTGCTTCTTGCGCAAATACTTTGACGCTCCCTCTCTGGGATAAGCCCTCTTGCGCAAGAATACTTGTGCAAGAGGGCCAGTGTAGACGGGTACCTTAATTTTTTGCGCAAGAAAGCACGATGGCTAAAATGGCCATCGGAACTTTCTTGTGCAAAAGTGCATCTGTACTGGGCACGGATGCTTTTGCGCAAAAGCACTTTTTACACAAAAGCATCCGTGCCAATCTAGACGCTCTTTTGCGGAAATACTTTTAACGGAAAAACTTTTCTGTTAAAAGTATTTCCGCGAAATCATTCCAGTCTAGATGCAGCCAGTCAGTTTTCAGACTTGAATTGCATCTGAAAGGATGTTTCACAATTTTGTCACACAGAAGGTGCTCAAATAGCTGTGTCACTTTTTGTTCTAAGGGCCTGAGCCCAATGCCTGTTGAAATCATGACAAGTCTTTTAATAGATGTCATTGGGTGCTAGGTTGAACTCTAAATACATATTTTTCCAATAGTGTTTTATCCAAGGTGAAATGCTGATTTATTCTCTTCTTCTGTCAGTGTTTACTGATGAGTTGTGATTCTATAGTCTCAGACCATGTGGGAATGATTAGAGTCAAATGAACACAACATTGTGAAGTCATTTCCAGCTTGTAATCAGCAACAATGGATGTGGTTAGGCTATTTAAATAAACATATGGAGGAGAGGATGAATCATTAAGTAAATAAATACTTGATGCTTAGGAACTGCCATTTTATGTAATGCTGTTGGGCAGATGTGACAGATACATTTCTTTTACTAAGGGCTTCTCTACACTTAAAATACTAGAGAGGCACAGCTGAGTTGCTGTTGCTGTGCCATTTTAGCACTGAAGAATGGACACTACCTATGCCAATTAGCTGGCTTATCTTTTGTAAATACTTTGTGATGCTAGCTACAAAATTGCCATGCACCTGCCTGTCCTCTCTTTCAGGTGACACTGTAAATAAGAAGTGGGCAGCATTATATCCCGCAAATGTAAACATTCTTTTTTTATTTGCCTTAGCAATAGGCAGAATAAGAAGTAGGACCGAGAGGACTTGCAGGCTCTAAAGCAGGCCTGTTTCTCTCTTGCACCCCAATCCCTTACTCCAAGCTCCTCTCTGCACCTAACCTCCATCCCAGACCCTGCATCTCTTCCATTATTATCAACCACTTTCCAAAATCTTGGAGTGGTCCCCCCATAAAAAATTATTGCCCACCCCTGCTCTAAAGCTTTACATTGTTTTGGTTTTTTCAGTGCAAGTATGTAGCAAAATCTACATTTCCAAATTGCACTTTCATGATCAATTTCACAACAGTACTTGTATGAGGTAAACTGAAAAATGCTATTTCTTATATAATTTTTACAGTGCAAATATACAATTTGCAATTGTATATAAATGTAAGGAGTAGCAAAGCTTGTCTGATGAAAACCATTTAATGCAATCTTGGATCTCTGTATATAGCCTGGTAAAGCAGAAGTGTATTTGAGCCCTGGCATGTTTAGTTTTGACTTAGAGTGCAACATGGTTATTATGTGTCTATATTTAACCACAGTGTTTTTTGCATTGCTGTGGTTCTTCTTTCATATTGCTCACACACAACAGCGGAATACATAAAACAGGCTCATTACTAAAAGAAATTTAGTTTTGCAGCAAGGAAGCTGCTACCACCAGAACTGCCTGGCAGTTTTATAAAGTGGGATGCTCCTCTACCTTTGAATGCAGAGTTATCCAATAAAGGCATACACTGTGGTCCTCTGCAATTTCCCCTCTTTCACTTTCTCAGCTTCTAATCGCTCCCTTTTTGCTTCCCCCAACACAATGGAACTCTTTGGTCCTCTGCCAAAAAACATCCAGCTGGCTACCAGCTTGATGCTGCCAATCACTCCTCTGTGCCATTGATCTTCAGTGTTCATTGGAGATCTCTAAGAGATAGGTTAGTTTCTGGAAATGATAAAGGGGACCTTATCTGGGATCACACTTGTGCTAATAGATGGTGTTTATGAACAGATATGTCAGTGACCTACCCCTTCAGTGATTGAGAATAATCGGTCTCCCCTACAAGAAGTAGGAAGCCATCTTACACAATATCCCTTTGGTTGGGGGAGGAGGCAAGAGGATCCCAGCCTGAAAATCGTTTTTGTGGCATTAAAGTAGCATGAAAGGTATTTTAGACCTCATTCCAGGGTGTTTCCTGGTAGACCCCTGAATATCCTGCACCCGGTACTTATGTTTTTTCCCCCCTCGCTCCTTGATCAATTTGACACTAGTATTTCAGTGCTCTGCAAACAGGAAGGTGTTGGCCTCTGATTCCCAAGGATCCAAACTAACATAAATTGCAAAGAAATAAAAACATGACTCTAATGGAGTTTTCTTGTTCTCATTTCAGGACAAGAGCATCTTTGACCTTATGGCATCTAACTTCAAATCCATTCGTCTATTTGAGCTTTGGTCAGGGAATTATGTGGGTCCTCTCATTCCTTCTTCATTAAAACATGCCTCCCCAAATGTGCTGAAGGATGCGTCTGAGTTACTTATGTCTGTAGCACATTTTGCTGTGCTAATATCTTCCTCAGAAACAAATGACAAATATAGGTGAGAATGTAATGTAGGCATGAGTTTCTGTATATGACTTTGCTAGTGCTTGTAATCTTAATGGTTCACAGTCCACATAATGATTCCATATGTAAAATGTAAATGTGCATAAGGTTCCTTTTAACTAAGGTAGACCCTGGAATATCAAAATACTCAGTTGCTGCTTTTCAAACAATGATTTGAGGACCATATGTGACAGAGAAATTCTGCATAGGCTTCAAATAAGGACTAGGATGAATCTTCCAAAAATGGCAAAGAGGATGGCTGACTGTTGTCACCTGATCAAAATGGCATGTTAATATGTTAGTATCAGTCCAGCTCCCAGGAGTCAGGTCTCTGTGTTACTAAAATAATTCCCATTGCCACAGCTGCTACTAAATGTCACCTTTATGAAATTGGCCAACTCTCAGGTCTAAGGGTGACTAACCAAGAGATCAATGGAGAATCTAACCTTTAGAAGTAGTCCCCTCAGGTCCGATTCAAGTCACATAGTTGGAACAATCTAAATACATTAATGCTGCCAGTGCACTGATTGCATGTATTAGTTTTATAAATGACAAGTGCAGATCAGAATAAACAGTAATCTGAATTCAGCTCAGGTGGAGGTGAATTTTAAGGCTACCCCAGGGTCAAATTCATCCCAGAAAAAGATAGAGAAGCCTAAGAGTTATTGTAACATATGTCCAGCTCCTTATAGACCAAAGAATCTTTTCCAGTGACTGAGCATCACTGTGACACTGTGGCCCTACCCTGTTTTCCTAGGAAATATCTCCTGCACAAATAGTCAGATGGGGGAGAAGGAAAAGTGTATTAGTCATTAAAGCTGTTCTACAATACTTGGAGATTCCCCAGATCTTCCACCAGCTAGTTAAGACATCATTTTAGCTGCTTTTTAGGGGGTCCGAATGCTGCAAAGCAGTTGTAGCAAGACTGAGCAGCTTGTTAAGTGTTTAGTTTTATTTTGAAAATCATGTCCAAAACATAGCACCTGTGCATGTGTAATTTGGTTTTCTTGGCATTTTCTCCATAGACATGAGTTAATTAATCTCTTCCTAGATTCATAATCTGGGAAAAATCCTACCTAGAATTCCTCAGCACACCATTTCTTAGCATATTCAGAAATCTGCTTTCCAAAGCTACTGTCTATTATATAGACCACAGCATAATTATCTGCCTCCTTGTCAATCATCTGTCACTTAATGACAGTTTGAAGTGGCAGTGCTAGTCCCTGTTCATGGGCATGGACAAAATTGCAGAATTAGGGCATCCATGCAGATTTTGCTGTATCTTACAAACTTAATATTCTTTCCTACTTTTTAAAAAGTTTTTCCGTGAGTCTGAAAGCAGCCAAACATTGCCAGAAGAGTGTAATTTGTGGCATTCACCACAATGGGCCATATATTTTTGCAGCATAATTCTCAAACAGGGATCCTTCACATCCATGGAAATGGAGGTAAAATATTTAGTTTGATTTGCTGAAGAGAACTTGAATTTTGTGCCATTTTGAAATCCCTGAGAATTTTTATGTGGCAGAACAAAAGCAGGAAACTTGATCAGAAACCCAGCTCACTACTGCTGCCTTCCTAAAATCCCAGATGTGATCACTTGACCCAGAGTCTTCTGTTTGAACCCTGACTATACTTGATTGGATCCCTGACTCCCTTCACTCTCCAAAGAGCACTTTCCACCTAAGGGTATGTCTACACTACAGCACTAATTCGAACTAACTTAATTTGAATTAGTTAATTCAAACTAAGCTAATTCGAACTAGTGCATCTAGACCTAAAAACTAGTTCGAATTAGCATTTTGCTAATTTGAACTAGCATGTCCACATTGAGTGGACCCTGAACCAAAGTTAAGGCTGGCCAGAAGCAGTGCCAGCAGGGCATCAGGTTAGGACTTAGAGCATGGAGCTGCTGTCTCAGGCTAGCCGAGGGCTGTGCTTAAAGGGACCCGACCCCCACCCCAGACAGACAGTTCTCAGGGTTCCCCGCTTGCTTGTCTACCTCGATGAGGGACAGCAAAGCAGTCCTGGCTTGGAGTGCCCTGAGTGCCCACACTCGGCACATCACAGCACTCGGCCATCAGCCTGGCTGCACTTGCCGCAGGCTGCCATCCAGGGGGGTCAATCGGGGGGCTGCAGGAGAGTTTCCACCCCGAGGAGCCCGCAGAGCTACCCCAGTCCTCCTCATCAGGGGCTCATACCCCATTCCTCCCTCACATCCTTCCACTTACCCGTCCCTAGCCCCCCTTCCTGATGTACAAAATAAAGGACCCGTGTGGTCAAAAATAGAAACTCTATTTAACAAAACTTGGGGAGACTGGGAAAAGGAGGTGGGAGAGGGGAAGAGAGAGGGTGGGAGAGGAGAGGGGGAAACCTAGGAGGAGGGAGCTGGAAGGGGGAAGCCAGGGGAAGAAGGAGGAGGGGAAGTATCAAACTATGGTACGCCATATCTTCAGTCCTGTGTACAGATGTGATCTCCTCACCCCAGAAAAGATAGTTTGGCCTTGGAAAGGGTTCAGAAAAGGGCAACTAAAATGATCAGGGGTTTGGAACAGGTCCCATATGAAGAGAGGCTAAAGAGACTGGGAATTTTCAGCTTACAAAAGAGGAGACTGAGGGGGGATATGATAGAGGTCTATAAAAGCATGAGTGGTGTGGAGAGGGTGCATAAAGAAAAGTTCTTCATTAGTTCCTATAATAGAAGGACTAGAGGACACCAGATGAAATGAATGGGTAGCAGGCTTCAAACTAATAACAGAAAGTTCTTCTTCACAAAGCAAATAGTCAACCTGTGGAACTCCTTGCCGCAGGAGGCTGTGAAGGCTAGAACTATAACAGAGTTTAAAGAGAAGTTAGATAAAATCATGGAGATTAAGTCCATGGAGTGCTATTAGCCAGGGGGTAGAAATGGTGTCCCTGGCCTCTGTTTGTGGAAGGCTGGAGAGGGATGGCACGAGACAAATGGCTTGGTCATTGTCTTTGGTCCATTCCCTCCAGGGTACCTAGTGTGGGCCGCTGTTGGCAGACAGGCTACTGGGCTAGATGGACCTTTGGTCTGACCCAGTATGGCCGTTCTTATGTTCTAAGCTCAGGGCTCAGGGTCGGGGGTCTCACTGGACCACCTTGATTTTCATGCAAACCTGCTCCTGGGTGGCCAGGCTGGCAGCTATCCTGCCCTAGATGGCCACTTTCCTGTGCCTAGTGCGGAGGTCGTGGATGTTGGACGCCTCCCCCCAAACCTGGATGAGGTCCAAGATCTCCGCACTAGACCAGGCGGGCGCCCGCCTCTTGCAGCCCCGGGCAGTCTCCTGGGAGCCGCCAGCCTGATCCCGGGAAGAGGCGGAGGGCTGGGTGGCAGCGGGTGGCTGGCTCATGCCGTGCCAGGTGCAGGGTCTGCTGGCTGGGTGCTGGCAGGCTTGCACCTGGCACGGGCACCGTAGCCAGACCGTGCCCCTTTACGGGCTCCGGGGCCGGGAGGGGGGCAGACAAGTTTCCCTGGTTGTGCCCAGAGTGGCCACCAGGGCAAGCTGGGAAGGGCTAGCCTCCCACTAGTTCGAATTAAGTGGCTACACAGCCCTTAATTCGAATTACTTAATTCAAACTAGGCATTAGTCCTCGTAGAATGAGGTTTACCTAGTTTGAATTAAGCGCTCCGCTAGTTCGAATTAAGTTCGAACTAGCAGTTTGCATGTGTAGTGCCTATTAAAGTTAATTCGAACTAACGGCTGTTAGTTCGAATTAACTTTGTAGTGTAGACATACCCTAAGAATCCTCCTCTTTTTAATGAAATAATGTATGCAAATATATATGATAGTAATTAAATAAAGGTTTCTGGTCCTTAGACCTATAAAGTTTGCTTTGCATAACCAGATGTGTAAAGATGACTCAGGTAGCTAACTGATAACCACCCTTGCCTATGGGAATCCTCCAATGGTATATAGATGATATAGTTGAGCCTTGGTTAAATCATTTAACCTAGCTGCTGCAGTCTCCTCGTGTAAAACTGGGGTGTTATAGATCTAACTCATGTAACTTAAGAATTATTTGAGATTAATAAACTTTGAGATCTTTGAGTGATAGATACAGGGCACAGGAACGGTAGGCTGAGTCTTTGGTGCCTGATGTAGAAGACCAAAGTCAGCAGGCTGCAGTAGTTTGATGGAGGGCAGGTATAGGAGCAGTTGTGTGAGCAGGGTCCTGTTCCCTGAATAGGCTGCCAGAGACTGCTGCCCATCAATTAAGACAGGCAAGCACCTGGGACTCATCAAGAGCCAGCCTGCAGCCAGCTAGGGCCTGCTGGTCCTTTATAAACAGTTTCCTCTCAGGCATAAAGGAGAAGAAAAGGGACAGACTGTAGCGGAGGAGGAAGCACAGAGTGAGGCAAGCTATAAGGTGGCAAGAAGGAGAGGTTTTCTCCAAGATGCCAGGGTGAAGGTACTGTGGGAGTGGTTGGGGAAGAAGCCCAGAGAGAGACTGCTATTCTGTGGGGACAAGGGAGAGAGCCACACTAGTGGTTGCTACTTAGTGTCCTGGTCTGGAACCCAGAGTAAATGGGCAGGACCGGGTTCCCACCAACCCTTCCCATGCCCAGCGGGCTGCCACCAAGGAAAAGGAGACTTTTTGGACCACAAAGGAGTTTTCTCTCCAAGCTAGTGACTGACCTATGATGAAAATGGCTCATTAAGAGGGGAATTCCCTTGGCAGTGGGAGGGTTATTGCAACCCTCTGAAGCATCTTAAAAATCTGCCAGGAAGCACAGGACCCAGGGGGGTCCCCACCAGAGCTCTACCACAATTGGTCTCAGGTGTGGGATTCAGTCACAGCATGGTGGTTAACAAAAACAAAAAAATTGCATTGGGGAGTTGGTTTTGGATTCTCCTTTTCTCTTTCCTTTGGGTGTTTGCAGTTAATACAGAATAGTTTGTGAACACACTGAAGAGAAGGTATGGTAGTCACTCCACTATGCCTGTTATTCACCCTCTCGTTGGCTGGGGATTTGGAGTGCATCACAATGGAGGATTTGGTGAAGGCTTTAGTACAGGCCACAGGAGCCCACTCTGGTACAGGGGCTCGCTATGCAGGAGACCACCCAGCTGCAACAGGAGACAAACCAGCTACTCATGGACCAGGAAGCCTCAGATCCAGCCGTCCTCCGAGAGGTGATGGACCAGCTAACGGCACTCACCATCCATCCACTCTTGGTTGAGGGAACAAGAGCCCAAAGGGCCAAAGTTGCCTCCCTAAGAAGTTGCCGGGGGGATGACGTAGAGGCCCGTCTCCTGGCCTTCAAGCAAACTGCTCAGTGCGAGGCCTGGCTCAGTGTGAGGAACTGCAGGTTGGTATACTTGCCCCATTGCTGTGTGAGTAAGCCCAGAGGGCCTACTACAATTTACCAGCTGAGGACGCAACCAACTACCCCTGGCTTAATGAAGAGATCCTGGCCAGTGTGGGGATTACTACAGCGATCTCGGGCCAGAGGTACCACATGTGGAAGTACCAAGAGGGCAACCCCCCAAGGGCCCAACTGTTCAAGCTGATCTACCTCATTCAGTAAGGCTACAATCTAAAGTACATAGCCGAGAGGAGATCCTCAAGACCCTGATCATAGATCATTTTATGCGGAAGTTGCCCCGGACCTTCAGGCATGAGTAGACCAAAATGACCCGACCTCCTACAAGGAGGCAATCGTGTTAGTAGAGTGGGGGCTATCAGCAAAGGAGCTCACCAACCTCCCCTCTCCCCCCGGCAGTGAGGTAGAAGGATTTCAGGAAGGCTAATCCCTTGTACCCCCCCCCCCCCCTCCGGGCCAAAGGGGTAAATACTGGTGCTACGGATGCAGGGAACTGAGCCGCATAGTGGCCCAGTGCCCCAACCTTGAGGAATTAATGCATTGTAGTCTTGGGGACTGGAGCAACACATGCTCCCTGCTCAGCCTGGTGGGGGTTGTAGTGATCCCTCACAACTACACCAGGCCAGTGAGGGTAGATGGGATGGGGACCATGGCACTCATAGTCTCCAGGAGTGCAGTCATCTGATCTCCAGAAATCTAGTGAAACCCAGCCACCTAACAACAGGGGTATGTACTGGAGTCACCTACATCCATGGAACTGTTAATTATTACCCCAGTGCAATGGTGAAGGTGAAGATTCATGGGACTAGTAATAGGTGCAAGTTGGGGTAGTGCCCCCATCTCCTGTAGCCAGTGCTTATTAAGAGGAACTTTCTGGGAGGGACTTTCTGGGGTTCAGTGGCTTGATCCCCCTAAGGGGCAGGAACCAGGGGAGTCCCCTGAACCGAGGGGAACCAACACCGAAAGGTGCTCTCCCTTGGTGTTTGTAGAAATGGCCCAAGAACTGTTCCTCACCCCTGGGAGGGGTAAGAAAACGAGGAAGCAAAGAAGGGCAGCCACGGAGCACCCAAATTTTGCTGCAGGCCCAGACAGATGCCTGTGTAGACCAGGGCTGGGTAATAATTTTTAGGGGGGGTGTCAGTGCTGTTCCCCACTCTGGTACTCCAAGTGCAGAAGGTGGGAGCCCACAAAGACTTTAACTATACTTTGCCACTACAGGCACTGGTTACAAAAACTTCCTCCAGAATCACAAATACACAGATTGCAGGGTGGGGGGAGATAGCTGCCACCATCAAGTGATTCTTTTTATCCCTAAAACAGGGAGTGATCACTTGAATTTTCCCCTAGGGGTACCCCAAGTTCTTCTGCCATGAGAGAGCTTGAAAAAAGAAAAACAAGCTTCAGTCTCTGGTAGCTGACTCTCAGTCAGCATGCAGACACACACAGCATGCAGCATGCAGACAGACTTCCTGTACCTTCCAGGACACAAGAATCTAATCATCACCTTAAAAAGTGATTTTTATTACAAAACAAAAGATATAATTGATAAAGAATACTTGATTGCTAGATGTTACAGAGCAACTAAGGAAAACAAATTAAAACACAGAGGAAAATCTCTGGAAACAATGCTTAGATGGTAAATGGGGAGGGGAGGCATAGATTCACACAGAGAAGTTCAAACCAAACCACAAAATAAAGAAAATACCCTGATCACGGCTAGATTCGCTTTTCCCCTCTACTTACTCTCAATCTTTTGTTGGTTCAGTCCACTTCCATGCCCAGGATTCCTTGGAGGCATGGTAGTCCTGCCTGGATTTAAATCATTCTTCGTGTCTCAACTCCAGGTTTAACTCTCCCACACAAAAGAAGCAGGCAAGGAATCTTATACAATTCAAATTTTATCCTTCTATCTCGATTGGTTCGGCTGGTCCCCCCTGCCAACACCCTTGCTAGCTACCTGAGTTTAACCCCTTATCACTGGGTCCTGGTCAGTACTCCTATCCATAATGGGGGACCACTCCAAGAATTTGGAAAGTGGTTGAGGAATGCACTCTTCCATGATATTAATGCAGGAGGAGCGGGGTATGGGATGGAGGTTAGGTGCAGAAGGGAGCTTGGGGTAAGAGAGAGTTTGGGTGAAGGAGACATTTGTGGCCTGGGGCACTGGACTGAGGTACAGGGGGTTGGATTGTGACCTAGGACATAGAATTGGGGTACAGGAGGGGTGCTGGGGGTTGGGTTATGAGTTAGGGCAGGAGGGGACTGGGGCAGGGGATTGGGGTGCCAGATCTGGAAGACGTATGGGTGTAGGAGGGGGACAGAGGATTTGGGTATGTGGCCTGGGGGGGTAGGAGTGAAGAGAAGAGAGTTAGGGAAGGGAGGGGCTCAGGTGGCAGATGCAGGCTCTGGCCAGGAGACTTACCAGCCAGCAACCCATACCTGAATCCCCGCACCAGCATCCGCACCCCTTGTGCTTTACGCTGCATGTTATTGAAACCAGCTGGAAGCTGGCCAATGGGACTGTGCTGGGGGCAGGAGCAGCTCCTAAAGCTTTTCCCTTTCTCCCCAGGATCAGTTTTTAAAGTGAAACTGCTACACAGCTGCATTTCTGAGTGGCATGTGGCTGGGGCTCCCCGCAGCATCTGTGGGCTGAATCCAGCCCACAGGCCGTATTTTGGCCAAGCCTGGTGTAGACCAGTGCCCACAGGTTATGCTAGCGGAGGGCTCAGAGACTCAGGAGGGAGAAGACTCTGAGATGCCAGTAGTGGGAGACCTCGAGCCACTGGGGAACCTGGCGTGAGCACTGACCCCGATGTTGCAGAGTCAGCCCAAAGAAGTGGGGAGACCCTGTGGGGTTCAAGTTAACCTGCTCCGGGAGGGCAACCTTTCAGCAAGACCAGGTGGAGAACCCCAGATACACAAATGCCAGACAAGAAGTAGTTGAAATAGACAGGTTAGCAGGAAAGCTCCAGGAACCAGACCCCTACTTTATACAAAAGAAGGACCTCCTGTATCACATTGTATGCATGCAGGGGCAGGAGATACACCAGCTCTTGGCACTGCAAAGACACCAACAGGCCATTTTGGACCTTGCCCATAGTCACCTGTTCAGAGGGCATTTGGGGGTAGAGAAGACCCAAGCGTAAATCCTGTGTCTGTTCTTTTGGCCAGGGATACATGAGGCTGCCTAGCAGTACAGTGCCTCCTGTCCACAGTGTTAATTACATAACCCTCACCCCCACCTGAGGGCTCCCCTCATGCTGCTACTGATCACCATAGACTTAGTGAAGCACTAGAGAGGATGACCTGAGGCCACCAATATGTACTTGTCCTCGACTATGCCACCAGATGTAGCCAAAATGTGGTATTTTGATACTGGTTATAAGAATATAAGTACTACTATGGGGGTATCTCCCCTGCTCACTATGCCTGCCAACCCCCCCTCTTTCTGGGGGTAGACAGCCCTGGCTCTCCCCCCAGCCACCTGGGAGGACCTAGCCCCCCAGGCCAAGGCCCCAACTTTCTCCCCCACAGCTACTGGGAGCTGCAGGGACAAAGCCATGACAGCCCCAGTTCTCCCCCCTTTCCCCTGGCTGTGCCAACCCCGGCTCTCCTCCATGCTCCCTCGGGCACTGAGGAGAGCTAAGGCCGCACCAGGCCTGGCTTACTTCCCCCCAGCTGTTGGCGGGGAGGGAGGCCTTGCCAGGCCCCGAGCCACCAGGGAACAGGGAGGAAGGAAGCCACGATGCAACTGCCCCAGCTCCCCAGCACTGGGGAGGGGGGAAGGGAGGAGGCAGGCGGGATGCAGAGTGGTGTGATGACATCCCACAGGAAAAGTGTTTTGCCCCCAACTGAAACACTTCACTTTCCTGGTGCTCCAGTCCAGAGAGGGTGGTGAGGAGAGGACTGAGGTTCAAGGGCTCAAGCCAAATTAACTCTTCTGGGGTTCCAGGGTTAGTGGATTTTGTGGGCCTCCTTAGGCTCTGGGGTGGGGCCAAAAATGAGGGGTTCAGTGTGTGGGACAGGGTTGCTAGTGAGTAGAATAGGGATGGGAGTGCACAATCTGGCCAGGAGGTAGGGGGCAGGAGCAGTCTAGGGGCAAGGTGTCTGGCTGGGGTAAAGGAGGCAGGAGCGGGTTGGGGGTGGGGTCTTGTCAGGGAATTGACTGAGGGGCTGGGGGTACAGGGTCTGGGCATGAGGGGGTGGGAGTCATTTATTTGTCTTCGGGCCTCCTGCTGCTGCCAATAGGTGGAATCTGGCCAATGGGAGTGCAGGGAAAGGCTCCAGACAGTGCACTCGAAGGCTGCTGTTCCCCCAGCCAAGGAGGGGAGCGCTTCTTCCCCACACAGTGTGGCTCAGGGTTTTCTCTCCACCCCCACTCCCACCCTGAAGTGGGCAGCCAGCGCTAGTGCTCCCATTGTGCTGTGGAGGAGGGAGGATGAGGAGCTGCAGCACCAGGCAAAGGGGGCCCAGGCCATTGAGGTCAATGCTGTCGGGCACCTCCTCACCCGCCTTGCAGAAGCACCACTTGCAGCTGCCGCCCCACGCATGGCTGGGTGGGCGGAAGGGAGGGAGGCAATCTGGGGGTTGGACTTGGGTCTCACTGGAGCAGTAGTGGGACTGGTTAGAAAAGGAAATGTTTGACAGGCTTTACCTGGTCATCACTCCCCCCCCTCCCCCATGCCTGCAACCAGGGGTGTCAATCTGAGTCCATCTCCCAGACTTCAGCTTCCTTTCTCCCTCTGAAAACCGCAAGGGCGAGTCCACACAGATGGAAGAGCGTTTACACGCTGTCTGGTGAAGCAAGCACCCAGTACTGCCCCAGGCAAGAGCATATGGAGCAAGAGATAGGGACCGGCAACAAATACCTCTGGTGCAGTTACCGCCAACACGACTTGCAGGTGAAACATGGTACCAATAGTCACATGACATCAGTAAAAAGAAAAATCACACCCCCTCCAGACGCAGCAGCCCGGGGAGCTCCCACCTGGCCCAGGGTACACGTGATCCCAGGTAAGAAACCAGCTGCTATGGGATGCACCACTGGAGAGTGATGCTTTCCCTTGGCACTAAGGCTTTCTCCAGCTCCAGCGCATGGAGCTGGCAGTGGCAGGGCTGAGGTGGGAAGCTCAGATCATGGCAGCGATGCCTTCCCGGCTGTGTGCGGTGTTTAGGGATCGTGGCTGCAGGAACTTTCCCCTTGCCTTGAAGCAAGGCCGAGTATCACGGGCTGGGGGAGGAGTCTCCCCACTCCATCACCTGAGCCTCTCCTGCATCTGGCCCCCTCTGGGGTTGGAGATGCACTGGGGGTGCTCTGGGCTGGGGGGGAGGAGGGGCTGTGGCTGCCTCCCACTGGCAGCCAGTGGCCAGGCCCAGCTCTCTCCCCCCTGACTGGCTCTCTCCCCCCCAGATCCCACACACATGGCTTGCAGCTCCCCGGAGCACATGGGAGGGGGAAGGCCATGCGGCTGAGGGCAGAGTGAGGGGCTGTGGGACACAGAGTGATGCATGATATCACTCTGTCATCCCACAGGAAAAGTTTTTTTATGTATATAGAGATGTATAATTTGATGGCACCACATGCTTCTGTAATCACTTTCAGCAACTGAACAAAATAACCCAGTTCGATGCGTACCCCATTCTGTGCATATACGAACTAGTAGACCACCTTGGCAGTGCCCCACACTTGACCACTCTGGACCTGGCGAAGGACTATTGACAGACCCCCTAGCTGAAGACACCAAGGAGAAGATGGCGTTCTCCATCCCAGAGGGCCTATTTCAATATACAGTCCTGCCATTTGGCCTCCATGGGGCCCCAGTGATGTTCTAGTGCCTCATGGAGCTTCCCACCCAGCCATGCGTGGGGCTGCCGCTGCCCACATGTTAGGCATGCGACTGCCTACCTAGATGACATAATCATTCATACCCCAGACTGGGAGATCCACATCAAGAGGGTAAAGAGAGTCCTATAAACCTTTAGGCAAGCCGGCTTCACTGTGAACCCTGCCAAGTGCACCATGGGTTTTATGGAAGCCAAGTAACTTGGGTACATGGTGGAAAAAGAACAGGCACAAGCATTCCTAGGATTCATGAGATATTACAGACGATTCCTTCCCCACTTTGCTACACGAGACAGCCCACTAACAGACTTGGTAAAAGCTTGGAACCCTCCCCATGAGCTGCCACCAGGGAAAAGGGGGCTTTTTGGACTGCAGAGGGAAGGTCACAGTGAGCCTCTGAGGCATCTTAAAAATCCGCCAGGAAGCACAGGACCCAAGGGGGCCCCACCAGAGCTCTGCCCCATTGCCTACAGAGTTCTGAGAAGTCTGCAATGATTCTATATAGTTTTGTTCACACAATCCATTAGGAGTAGAAAATCACAATCTTTAAACAGAAAGTGCCTGCATATTAAAATCATTTTCATTTCTACTGACAAAGCCTCCCAAGGTAAATGTTTACAACTAAATGGAAACATAATGGAAAATTAATATACAGGTCACCAAGGTCCTTTTAACTGATGATATTTTTTGAAAGTTCTTGTAACAAATTTTACTGTCAGTTTAGACTGGAATAAGTAGCTTCACACTTGAATTGAATGTGTACTTGCAGTGTTGTGGCCATATTGATATTAGGGACAAAGTGGGTGATCTCTCTCTATATTACTATATATAAAACAACTTTTCCTGCAGGATGACAGAGTGACGTCACCCTACCCCCTAGCCTGAGCAGAGTCCCCAGAAAGTGAACCAGTGGCCATGGCTCAGGGTCCCCCAGGCCCATCCTTAGAGGTGCCCTGGACTCCCTGCTGGTCCTGACTCTCCTGCAGGGGGGCAGGAAGCAGTTGTAACAGCTTCTCACTGTGCTCCAGGGCCCTGACGCTGTGGGACCCAGCAGGGAACCTCCACCTGCCTCGGGCCAGGCGCTTGGGCCCCCACCTGCCTGGCATCCAGCCTTGTACCCTCCTCCTCCCCGCCGCAAGATTACAGTGCCAACGGCAGCTTCCTGCATGGGAGGAGAAAGCCTGGGGCTGGCTGCGGCCGGGAGGTGGGGTGGTGTGAGAGTCCGGTGGCCAGGGAGAGAGCCGGGCCTAGCGGGACCTGGACCTGGCTCCTTTCCTCAGTGGCTGGAGGGGGCCCAAGAGCTTGGGAAACAAGGGCCAGGGCAGCCTTTGGGGTGTGGGGAGAGCCAGACCTGCCCTGAGCCATTCCTGGCTTCCGGAGAGAGAGAGACAGGCCTGCCTCAGCCTGGCTCAACCTCTGCTCCGGCAACTGGAGGGAGAGCCAGGCCAGATATGGCCTCGACTTGGCCCAACCCAACCCTCTTTCCCCCTACCCCCTGGGTGGCCAGGGGAAGGGAGCTAGGCCTGCCTCTGCCCAACCTCCAGCAGCTAGCGGGGGGAGCTGGGGCTGGCCTGGCTTTGGGGAGGGGGCAGCTAGGGGAGAGAGCCGGGGCAGGCCAGAGCTTCCACGTCTCAGTCTCATCCTCCCCCGAACTGGGTGGGAGAGCCAGGGCTGCCTACCCCCAGATAGAGGGGCTTGGTGAGCATAGCAAACAGGGAGCACAGCCCTTTAGTTTTCTTTTATTGTACCAACATCTATCTGTTGGTGAAAAAGACAGGCTTTTGCAAAGAGCTCTTCTTCAAGTCTAGGCACTGGCGTACAGCTGGTTAACTCTTAAAGCTTTATCTGTTAATATGTGTAACACAATATTGGTGCAATATAAATTACAAATAAAAAGCTCTATGCAACTGGAGATACTGAGAAACTAATTTTATATCACACAGGCAAAAAATAAAATGCACAGGAGCTAAAAAAAACCCCACAGAATGCATTTTAAAAGATTTGAGGGAGATTGATTCTGAACAGATCCACCCTCTGTGGGTTATTTTTGATGTAAAGGTTTGCTGAATACTTGGATCATCTTCCTCTGATATAATGGTGGTGTAATGTAAGAAACTTTTATTCAAGGATTGCAAGCACCAGCTCTGCAGGGGACCTGTTCAATTGAATTGGAATGTGAAAAGTAGGAATCAAGGGACTGTTCAAAACAGCCGTTGAAACAGTGAAGGATAAAGCTCTCTCTTGAAGACACCAGGTAAGACATATGATAGATGTGTCAATTCGAAATCTCTTTTAACAAAGGTCACTTTTGGTTCCTATGAAGTTCTCACACATTTCTGTGTGTAAAGGAGTTCTCAGATATCACCCAATTTATCTGCTAAGGATAAGCTTCTTTCTTCAGTGTCTGACCTTCAGGACCATGATTTAATCACTCAAGACGTTAAGAGCAACTAGCACCAAGGGATCCAAACACCTTCTGGCTTTCAGGTGCCACCACAAGACAAATAATAATAAGAATGCAAACATTTATGCTGTAAGTTACTTGGAACTCAATGAGACGGTATCCTGGACTACTGATCAAGTGGCATTAAAGAGAAAGAAGGAAATTATCTTCATCATATAAGTTTTGTCCTTGTAATATCCAGAAATTAATTCAATCTTTTTAGAAATAGTAATAATTAAGGAGAGATAATTAATACCAAGAATTAGGCTGGGTGTGGTATATTGGTACGAGCATGGGAATGTAAGCTAGGAACTTGTGGATTCCAGTTCTGGCTCTGACACTGACCTACACTGAGGCTTGGATAAATCATTTAACCAGTAAACCTGGGGTGCTATAGTTTTAGCTCATGCATCTCAAGAATTATTTGAGATTAATTAACTTTGATATCTTTGGATGACAAGCACCACAGAAGTGCAAGGAATTATAATTAAGGTATGTATAAGCACAATTAATTTCTTTACATACCCAAACAACTTTTCCAATTTTAGTATTTATTGTTTTCAAAATATTCCTCAGCTGTCCTATTCTCCTATTCATTTGTATTGTTCTTTTTAAATTGCTTTTTCTTCTGTGACTGTCACTCTCTTGGTCTCAGACTACAAGAATTACATAATTTACATCTTCATTGTGTATAATGCTGAAACTCTCTCCTAATTCACACTCGGAATTTTTATACTAGAACCATGATTGCACTATAATACATCAAATATCAAGGAAGACAAATTATTTTTCTGAGCTGTAACTTATACTAAAGTACAGAATTAGTGACACTGTTGCTATGACCTAAACTTAATATATATTGTAGAGTTTGTGTATCTGTCTACCTGTCCATGAGTCCAACCATCTGTGAATCTATTTGTTCAAGAACTCCTCCTGAACTATAAGAGCTAGGACCACCAAATTCGGTATGCAGCTTCCTCTGATCCTAACTTGAAGCAAGGTCAGGGTTTGGTTGTTCCAGGAAAATGGGATGTGTTTAGAATTTGATTGTTTTCCATAACATGGAAAGGGAGGGGTCTGATAGGAAGGATAGTTATGCTCCACAATGACCATAGGGGGCAGTGAGCAGAGGAGACAGTTATATTGCACGGTGACCATGGAGGGGTCAGCATACCAGGAAGAGAGTGACCAGCTGGAGCTGGGGCTTTCCATATTGCTGGCCACTGGCCCAGGTAAATGGCTCCCCTATTCCCATTCCCCTTTCCCCTGTCCCTTGGCCACAGGGCAGGAGGGGGAGGGGGTGCCCTGTCCCCAAGCATTCCCTGACCTCCCAAAGCCACTGGCTGGCTGTGGGGACCGGGCAGCATAGACCTAGACCCTCTCCCCTCCCATAGGAGGAGCCACTGGGCAGCCCAGCCCCAACCCATCCCATTCCCCCCACAAGGAGCTGCCAGGGGGCCTGGGCAGCCTTGTTCCACCTATGCCGCTGCAAGGAGCTGCCCCACACCTCTCATCTCCCTGCCGTGATCCTGCCCCAGCCCCCTGCAAGGAGTTCCATACATACCTGCCAGCTCTTTTCCCGGACTCCTGCACCCCTCACCTCCACAGCCCCCTGTTCTGTGGGACCCAAGTAATGCTGGGTAAATCTTATAGTATCCATATATTTAAAAAAAACCCACAAAACACTGAGCTCAATTGTGAACTGCTTATTCAGACTGCTGAGCAGCTTCTTACACAACAAATGCCACTGACATCAATGGGATTACTCATGTATGTAACAACTCACCAGTGTGAATAAAAGGTTCAAATCTGGCCCATTTGCAGAAAAGGACCAAGACAAAGAGGCAAGCTGCCAGTAGGTCTGAGCAAATAAACCACAGTGAATGATACATCATCCAGTTATTTTAGTCTCTCTTTCTGTTTGCAGTGTATCTATGAGCAGATTGTGATTTTTCCAATTGAATGTATTGTTAGAAATTTATTCAGCACATTTTTTTTCTCTCTAAGATTTGATCACAGACAGTTTTCTGTTAAGTTTTTGTATTCCATATGCAAAATGCCAGCTGTGCTGCATAGTTGTGATTGGCCACATAAATCATAGTCTAGTTTGTGTTCTGCTGTTGGGTGAGCACACAAACTCTTCCGACACAAGTGCTTCTGTCCATGAATTTAAAGTTCAGTTTCTGTGAATATTTTATTGTGACTTTGATATTGGCTTTCTCCCAATATCTATTCCAGTAAAACTCGGTTGCTTGAATGTTCTTAGAAAATGTTCATAAATAGGGCATGAACATGGCATAAGTAAAGGCATTTCAAAATCAGAGTGAAAATTCTCAAAAAACATCTTTCAATATTCATCTCTCTCTAGCTAAGAGATTTCTGGCTTTGATGTTTTCTCCCATAAATTTCAGATAGGGGATTAGCTTCTGAAGCCATCTGCTGGTCTTCCACCCCCTTGTTTCTGGGAAAGCAAATTAGAGCAGCTTCAGGATCCCAGAACAAGACCTTTGTGGAGGAACTGGCCTGGAGGAATTCAGTGGTAGATGCTAAGATTTGTCAGCATCTACAGCCAGCTCTGTTAATCTATCTTTATTAAGAGCATGTGCAATCTTACTTTTTTTGGAGGATTGTAGGAATATGGGTAATCTTATTTTATATTCAATTTTTCTGTAAAAGCAGGGCTTGAATAAAGTATTAGAACTGTAAACAATGCAAATGTAATAAAAGAGATGCAGCATGAAATGTGTTTGCCTGTATCTTGCAGTTGGTTTGTGCTTTATGTTGTGTTCAGGCTTATACTCATTCATGCAGTCCCTAAATATTTTCTTTGTTCTGTTACTAAGTTCTCTTTTGGGCTCAGTTCTAGGAATATTAGAACTTGTTCTTGGTTTCCAAACCAGAACAGGGTTCCTCAAGGATTTCTCTCTTGCTTATTTTATTATTGTGTATATTTAAAATGACATTTAAGATGTGTTGTCACTTGACAACTACTTAAGTAATATTTTGCCACTGAAAGAGAGACATTTAATCATTCTTGGCTCAATTCTAAATTCCCCATTATTATTTTCTTACCATTTTTGTTCAGAGGTGAAGTGGAAACAGTGATGGCACAAAATCTTGGTATCTTCTAAAGGTTTGCGACAACCCAGAATGTCACATCCACAACCAAGAGGACAATTTTAGTTCTTCTGCTAGAATAATATAGACTCCTCCCACTTGGATTAAACAGATAATTTCAAATCTATGGCTAGAGAAATTCTAACTTTTCAGTAGAGGGCAGTGGTGATACCCTGTCCAGTATTTTACATGTTTCTGCTTAACTTGTTATTTCTTTCCAAATTCATTATGTTTAAACATTTTCAGGTGGCAACCATGTGGTCTTTGTAGTGTTCTTTGGCCCTTAAAACATGTTTTTTTCTTAAACTAAGATTGTGTTGCCTAAGCCATGTTTAAACTCCATTTGGCTCTTTCAACTTCAAACATAGCTTTAAACTTGGTTATAAATAATAAATGGGGCAGTGGATTTCTGCCTCCACATACCCAATTACTGCGGTTTTCAGAGGCAAGGACAGTGAATGGTGAGATTGCAGAGGTAAGGGTTCTGCATACCCTGTTCATTGCATCACAGTCAGTACTGCAGGCTAAGGTTATTTGCTCTCTATATCACTTCTCTTCAGGGGTTCAAAGAAATCAGCAGATCTCCCCATAAGAGCTAGGAATACCTAGCACAATGCATTCACGCACAGCAGGAAAGCTAGGGATTAATCAGAGGGGGAATGTTGTGAATTCCAGAGAGTTCTTTCTTTCTGTTGCACAGCTGGTGGCAGGGCATATTGCTACATGAAAGAAGCCCTGTCAGTATCAATCTTCATTACTAGTGCTGCTACATTCCAGAGAATGAATTGGCCTCATTTGATAACTTCAGTGCTGCTATTCCCCTCTGTTGGATTATACTCACAAAGAATCCAAATTCAAACACACTGAATTAGCAAATTATCAGTCAGGTTCTGGGAATTACCACATCCCAAACTCAGAAATATATCAGTTCCATATGAATCACAGCTTCATGGAAAGTAAAAATGATACAGAAAATTAGAGCATAAAGACAGCCCATCTTCGTGCCATTGCTGGGTTGTTTAAATTTTAAATTTACATCTTCCAAATGATGGGACTGCCAGCACTTCCCTTGGGACGCTTTTCCATAAGTGCGTCTTTCTATATTTTAAAATCAGACTTTTATTTAGACAATAAGATATAAGACAAAGCCATTAGGTGTGGCTTTTTAATATAATATATAGAGGCAACTTGGGAAATCAAGTAGTTTCCACAGGCTCATTTCTTAAAAATAGAGCAAGAGTCCAGTGCAGAGCCGGCCCAAGGTACAGGCCAATTGAGCTAACACTTGGGGTGCCCCATTGTAGGGGGCGCCGCGTGGGGCTTCTGGGCCGGGCAGGGGCGGCACTGTGCATGCTCTGCGCGCCCAGGGTGGCACCACGCATGTGCAGGCACCTGGGGGCAGGTCCACACATGCGCCGCGTGCCTGGAGGTGTGGGGACGCCGTGCACCTAGGGCTCGGGGTGCACGAATGGCTTGGGCCAGCCCTGGTCCAGTGGCACCTTAAGGACTAACAATTTTATTATGTTTATAAGCTTTTGTGAGTTGCAACTCAAGGTGCCATAGAACTCCTTGTTGTTTTTGCTGAAACAGACTAACATGACTGCCTTTGAAAATGGTAGGGGTTAATTTTTGCAATTCTTGTTGGAAAGCTCTGAAATAATCTAGGTCTTCCATTTTTCCTCACAGATTTTTTGCTATCTGTAGTGAGCCAGTTCTGCTGTCTGCATATATTGTGTGGTAATCATGTTTAGGAGCCCCTGGCACTACCTCATTGTGCCAGGTACTGCATGTATAATTTTCCACATAATGCTCAACAACTACACCAACAAAAAATAATGCTTATCATTATCGCTGCTGTTTCAGAAATATTGTTAGCAATGGAAATTAGACTGCGAGAAGCAATACCGCAGCAGACTCTCTTAATACCAATCATAGGCTCATGTTGGCACTATAACATAACTTCACTGAAGCTAATTTCTTCCAGGTTTTTCTGTCCTTTAGGACAAAAAGTTCAAGGACTAACCATTGCCTATCAATGACAGTGTAAAGGATACCCACAAATATAGTTGCTGTTGATTTATTTTTCACTGATGAAAAGCAGGTTAGCTTTCATGATAAAAAAGAATGAAGGCGTTTGTAAGGTTATCTCTTGATATGTATTGAAACCTTTTTTATAATTTTTTAAGCCCATACATAATTTTTCTTTTAAATATCAGTGAATTACAACTGTATTAAACATATATATCTAGATAATTTAGACTCAGATATTTACCTAGACTAGACAATCTAGATATATAAATATTTAACATGCCTATAAGTCTACGGCAAGTAAAGGCCAAATTCTGTAGCAGGGATATGTTAGTTGTATTTCAGATTTTTAAAACTGCTACACACTTTGCTGCTGATAATTATATAGCTAAGGCTTTGTCTACACGATGCAGCTTTTTAGCACATTACTAAAAAAAGGCACATTATTCATCAAGGAAGAGCAGGGGGCAGATCTTCCATGAGAATGTCAGGTAAAAAGAGGTCTGAGGCTATGTCTAGACTGCAGGCTTCTTTCAGAAGATTTTCTGGAAGTGATCTTCCAAAAAAACTTCTTCTGAAAGAGAGTGTCCATACTGTGAAAGCACATTGAAAAAGCAATCTGCTTTTTTGAAAGATAGCGTCCACACTGAATGGAGGTTATCTCTCATGTAAGCTATGATTATTACTATGGATGGAGTGGCCACCGGGGCACCTGTGCTTTTTCCTCTTTCCTCTTCTTTTGAAAGAACTCCCTCTTCCCTGTCCACACACGCCTTTTTCTGAAAAAGCACTTTTGGAAAAAGGCTTCTTCCTCGTAGAAAGAGGTTTACCAAAGTTGGAAAAACACCTCAGTTCTTTCGATTTTTTTCGAAAGCACGTGATTGCAGTGTGGACGTAAGTTAAATTTTTTTGGAAAAATGGCATTTTTCCAAAAAAACTCTGCAGTGTAGACATACCCTAAATTACCTCCTCACTCTTGTTTGAAGGAGAATCCATGGCGCAATATGGGTACCACTGGATCTCTTGCAAAATGCAGGACAATGTAGCACTTTAAAGACTAAGAAGATGGTTTATTAGATGATGAGCTTTCGTGGGCCAGACCCACTTCCTCAGATCAAATAGTGGAAGAAAATAGTCACAACCATATATACCAAAGGATACAATTAAAAAAATGAACACATATGAAAAGGACAAATTAATTGTATCCTTTGGTATATATGGTTGTGACTATTTTCTTCCACTATTTGATCTGAGGAAGTGGGTCTGGCCCACGAAAGCTCATCATCTAATAAACCATCTTCTTAGTCTTTAAAGTGCTACATTGTCCTGCATTTTGCTTCAGCTACCCCAGACTAACACGGCTACATTTCTATCACTGGATCTCTTGAGAGAGCAAGGTAGTAGGGCCTCAAAAATGGAAATCAGCTTACTCTGGTACTGAGACCAAGGCATCATGGATTACCTTAACACGAAGTGGTTCAGTGCTAGTCATTATGGTAAGAACCTCATAAATACCACTGTCTTCAGTGCTGATCACTTTCACTAAAGACAGCTCCTTGGAAGAAGCATAATTGATGGGTTTTTTGGCAGAGCTGTATGCAGTCTTTTTCTAAGTAGATTCCAAGCACCAACTGCTTTCACATCCAGTCACTGTTTGTGAGTCACCTTGTGTGCAATACATATAGATAAGCACTTGATGAAGGGTAAGTTGCTTATATTGCAGTAACTAGATTTCTGTAAGTTGTGTTATCTATATGTTTTCCATAATCTGATCTCCTTCCTTGCTGTTAGAGTGTTTTAACATCTGGATTCTGCAATGGCAAAGGAACTGATTTGTAGTTGGACCCGCACTGCACTTTCTACCCTTGGTAGAAACACCAAGATGCGTAGGGCACATGCACGACCCTAACAGTCACTGTTGGCCAAAGATTCCAATCTCAGGTGCACAAAGCACATGCTCACAAAGTGTACGTCTACACTACAGAGGAAGAACGAAGCTGCCACTATTGATCTTCCAGGGTTCGAATTAGCACTTTAGGGTATCGAATTAATTCGAATAAGACCAATTTGAAGTGAGAGGGGCACTCCAGTCGATGGCGGTAAGCCTGCTTTCATGAGAAGTAAGGGAAGTTGAAGGAAGAATGTTCTTCCTTCAACTTCCGGCAGTATAGAAAGTGCCAAAAGCTGAGTTAAACTACTTCGATTTCAGCTACACAATTAACATAGCTGAAATTGTGTATCTCAATTTGACTTTGTCCTGTAGTGTAGACATACCATAAGTGTATGGAAACATGTCTTGAAGAACTCCATTTACGGTAAGATAAGTAACTTTTCTCTTTAAAGTAATGACTACCAACCACAAACTTGTACAGGAACCCCTTTTTTCCTGCCATTTGTATTTTGCCCATTTGTATGTCACAAAATTAATCTTGGTTTAATTTGCTTTCTTTTCCTTTCAAAGATTATCTTTGCATTCCTGAAAGCCTTCGATAAGGTCAAGACCGGGACTAGGTAGATACAAGATCTGCCAATGTATTTCCATTTTCTTTTGTAAAACAGAATTGTTCTTCCATTATTGGGGTTTTTCAGAGTAGTTGTCTTACAGTACAGGTGATGTGTATAGCAGAACTGTGATATAAATGCCCACTATGACTTGATTTACACCATTTAATAGAGATGCATAGATCAAACTTTTAGAGGTGACTCGCTGAATCATTTAACTTACAGTGGCATTGGGGTGGGCAATTATTTTTGATGGGGGGCCACTCCAAGAATTTAGAATGTGCTTGAGGGACGGATTCTTCCATGATATTAATGGAGAAAATGAGGGTATGGGATGGAGGTTAGGTGCAGAAGGGAGCTTGGGGGAAGAGAGGAAGTTTGGTTGAAGGAGACAGTTGTTACCTGGGGCACTGGACTGAAGAGCAGGGGGTTGGATTGTGACCTAGGGCAGGGAATTGCGTGTACAGGAGTAAGTAAGCTACTCACCTTATTTCTTTCCAGGAACCATTGAGCTGGGGTAATAATTTGCTGCTGATCCAGGCCAGCAGTAAATGACTAACCCCCAAGAGCCAAAAGGACACAGGAGAAGAATTGTGATTCAGAAACATATCTCTGAGTCACACAATCTCCTGAGATCACTCCTTGCGTGGGGCATCTTATGTACCAGCTCTCAGCTGTATCTAAAACACAATCTAGTTTTTTATCATTGTGGAAAAATGAAGCTTAACCACCACCTACTATACCTGGAGTTAGTACAGTTTTTTTAGGAATAAAAGAAAAAAATATTGTTTTCCAAATTATTTACCATTGCCATTACTTCAAAGCTCAGCTGAACAGTTGGCCGTAACAATTGTTCACCACTTGGTTTGTTCCTATGTGGCTACAAGGGCTTGATAGGCCAAGAGTCCAGCATCAAAACAAATTTAATTCACTCATCTACCATTGCCACTGGTCATGCTTTTATAGATACATTTTCTCACAGTCTCAGAGGGGTAGCTGTGTTAGTTTATAACTTTAAAAACGAGAAGCCCTGTGGTTTCTAAACTACACCCCTTTGTCGGCAGAGGTATGTAAATTAGACATTTTGAAAGTGCAAATGCAGCAGGGATTTAAATATCCCACACTTCATTTGCATAATGGCAGCCACTGCTTTTTTTTTTAAAATGGGGCTTTTCGAAAAAACCCGGCAGTTTAGATGGGGCATTTTCAATAGAAATGCCCTGTCTAAACTGCAGGGTTTTTTTGTTTTTTTTTCGAAAAGCCCCGTTTCGAAAATAAAGCGGCGGCTGCCATTATGCAAATGAAGCATGGGATATTTAAATTGCCACTGCGTTTGCACTTTCAAAATGTCTAATTTACATCCCTCTGCCAACATACTTGCACAAGAAGGCCAGTGTAGACAGGCACCTTAATTTTTTGCTCAAGAAAGCCCGATGGCTAAAATGGCCATCGGAGCTTTCTTGCGCAAAAGCGCGTCTATACTGGGCACGGATGCTTTTGTGCAAAAGTATCCGTGCCAATCTAGACACTCTTTTGCAGAAATACTTTTAATGGAAAAACTTTTCCCTTAAATGTATTTCCGCAAAATCATTCTAGTCCAGACGCAGCCAAGTGTTAGAGAAAAGAAACTGCCCCCCCAGTAAAAAAGTTTGGCCAGGCCGCTCTTGCTATAGTGGGCTGCAGTACTCCTTGGGACAAACTGGCCGCACCCTTCCTGCATACCATTGCCTTTAGAAAAAGGGAAGGTGTGAAAAAGGGAAAATAGCCTCAGACTCTCCCACCCATCACCTTGGCCTGAGAACTGTGGGGTTTACCTGGTCTCATGAAACCTGCACAGTTTCGGCCCAACCCCTGGGACACAGACCCCCCCACTTGGTGACCATTGGGCCATATATGGTAACATGCAAGCACGGGAAAGAGATATGCAGATTTGGGGATAAATACCCATCGCACAGTTCGCTCTAGGAAGTCTTTGCAATACACGTACCACCGTGCGTGTGCCTTCTCGTATACTTCAAAGCGCTGCCGGCCTGATCAACCGACCAGCCACCTCCCCCGACTCTCGGGCGTAACCAAGGCCTTCGCAACCGAACCGATATCTGTGAAATGTTCCGTGTGCTGTGTAAGTCGGTATGTATGATTTGATTTTTTCCTGTTGTATAAGCTTAGTGTTATAGTTGTTTTGGGTAGTACATAGAGTTTGTAGTTATCACTGTTATTTAATTAGTGTAGCTGGATATTTTTAGACTAGAGACTATTCCCCTTGCCATTCCCATCCTTATATCTCTGACACGTTTAACTAGAAATCGTAGAATAAATATAATAAATACTGTAAATTCATTATTAACACGGTCTATTAAAAATCTTAGAATAAATACTATAAATTCATCACTGTCATAAATAAATATTTTTTATTTGATAAAACGGTCCACCTGGTTCTATCCTTCCCCCCTTGGGTATGTATCATCGGACCTGTGATTTTCACGACACCAAGGAGCATTAGTATAGGAGAGAGACTGAATTAGCAACAACCCAAATTCCTCCTTTCTTTATAGGCAATGATTTTCTTTGTATCCCTCAAAACACGTGGGACATTATTGTCCACTGCCCAGTATCTTTTAAGTGTAAAATGGTACCAGCTCAGAATGATAGTGTTTTACACCCATTTTGCACTGTTATAAACATCTATACAAGGTGCAGGATAATGGAGACTCAGCCCTTCATAACTGACAATAGTTCACACATCTCATCATCTTTCAAAACCAGACCAGAAATGTAAAACCTGCTGCTTGAATTGTTTGTGGGTAACTCGTTTTTTTAATGTTCCCGGTGGTGATAAAAGTAACTAACTATTGGCAAAATGCTCCTTGAGCCATAAGCTAAAATGCTGTCTTCTAGTTTGTGCTAAGCAATGTTTCTTCTCTTGCCCAAAACACATGAATATTTCAGCAACTGTCTCTTTAAGTACCCATTTCCAATACTGAATGCATAGCCATTACTCCTTTGTTCACTAGAATGACCCTCCTTTAACATGTCTAATTCACGTTTGGATAGATTCCTTACTTCCTTACTTCCGAGATCTGAAGTTTATAGACAAATACTATGAAAAATAAAGGACAAGATGTTCAGAATACAAAGTTACACATACAAATGACAGGTAGGTATTACACTACCTGATGAATATTTGCATATCAGCAGACAGTGTTCACTTTTTAAATCCTAGTTTATAATGAGGATTTTAAAGGTTTTAAGATCATGCCTATGGCTCAATTCTCTGACTAAAACTCAGGAGCAGCTTCTGAAAAGTGGTAAAGAATATCCAAGCTAAAAAAAATTACCATAATGAGGCTATTTCAAAAGCTAAACTGGTATTTTAAAATCTGAGTTCAGTGTTCTCTCTGTAATAATTATGTACATTTTTATAATACCTTTTAATTGAAGGTTACAAACAACTTATTAATGAAACCTAACAACTCTTGCTTGTGAGTTAAGAAAATATTGTCCCCATTTTAAGGATGGGTAAATTGTGGAACATAGAGGTCAAGTGACTTGGCAAACATTACCCATTGAGAAATCTAAGGCAAACTCCTGTTTCAAGGACTATTGCTAAAAGTTCACCATATATCTCAGGACAATAATTTCAGGGATCTACTGTTGTACAAAAAAAATCTATTTTTAAAAAAATGATTATTCCTGAGGACAGTGTTCATTACTATGACAGAATCAGATGCATGGCCTGAGAATTTGTCATTGTTTTTAAGATAGTATTGGGGAAGGGATGACCTTCTCTTCCCTCTTTTCCTTTGTCCTTGATCTCCCTCTTTTTAACTAAGGAGGACTGGATGCTGTACAGTAGTTATACATTTTAAGCCTGTCAAAATGTATTCTTCCTCATCTCTACAAGTATCAAATGTATACATATTTCTAGGGACCCAAAAGACTCCTCTGGTCTTGCAATTGGATCCACATAGGCAGCCCATACTACCAAGGTGACTCTGCATGGGTACAGGGGGCTGCTTGCATAGATCTGAATCCAGCCAGAGCCCTCAGTCATTAGTTCCAATTCAGCACCGGTTTGTACACTGAAAACTGTTACTGTTGGTCACCTATTTGATGGTATCCATTCCTGCCAGACAAGTATCCTCATCACAATTATTTACAGTGTAGAGAATGGCCAAAAACTGAATGAGATTTATCAGTAATCTTTAGGTTGCTGGAACAGAGTAGATACATACCTCCAGCCAATGCTGGGCATCAGTGGAATATGTTCTATAGAGCTTTCATGTGCATTAAAGCTAATTTTGCTGTGTTAGAAAAATGGCTGCATCAGGGAGATCCAAGCAAACTTCCTCACAGCTCATACAAGAAAGCACGTACAATACGACACATATGAAATGTATTAAAATCCATGTTAGAGCTGAAGGAAGTCATGTACCTGTAATAGACTGCTCTTACTGAACAAAATAAAAGCTCCTTGGAAGGCTTAGGAAATATAAATTGAGTTAAAAAATTTATGGTGGTTACCATGAATTTTAGAGGTTGTCATCATCATCCAACACACATGGTCTACTGAGGACTGTTGCACCAGCCAGAGCGACCAAGTCACACCAGGTATCATGTAATGGCATTCCTACTGCCCAGATTTAACATAAATCCACAAATCTCTGGGATGGCCCCATAGACAGTGACAGGACAAATAAGAGTATGGATCCATTGGTGTGATAGTGGAGATTTTAAGAGCATGGTGTGTTGTGGTGTTTTTGTCCCACCTTGGGGACATGATCAAAGAGTGAGCAACACTGCTTTTGAATATAATGAGCAATTGAAGGAAGGTCAGATCTCTGCAAGATGATATTTCTCATAACATTGAACCAGTTTTAAAGAAAAGATAAATATATTTTAAATGTCTGTCTTGGAGTTCGAGCAGAGGACTATATGCTTGGCAACTTGCCATTTAGCTGATGTATGTTTCACTTAACTACTTTATCTTCAATAAAATGAGGATAGTAACAATCAATTTTATGAAGTATGATGCGCTTTTTAGACAAGTTGTGTGAAGTATTTATTATTATTGAATTAAATGAAACCAGCATAAAGTCAGCAAAACAAGACAGATGGTCAATCAGAGTTAGTGCACTTTGTAGAAGGAGTTTGACTGCATAGGCACATAGTTGGGGCTCAAAGGGGAAACATTTACTACCTTTTTTCTTTCTATGTTCTTCCTATGTATTGCACAGTGTTTTATTTTAAAAGGAAAACAGAGCTTTTGAGTTCCCTGTCAAATAAATCGCTAGGATTAGAATACTAGGTACTCAGTGCAGCCCTTTTTTGTTTCATCTCTGCCAAACATGAAAATATAGTCATTACTGGCAAGAGGACGGTATGTCTAAAGAGAAATGTCCAAAGTACAGCTCATAATTATTACATCATCATAGGCTTGGCAGTAGCCCACTTTGGTTACTCCAACAGAGGTATCTCTTTTTAGGTATCTCTTTTTTATTCTTTCTATTCTAAGAATAAAAAAGCCTGTGGTTTGGGGTTTTTTTCAGATGATATTTTCAGAGCAATCTTAGAGAAGTTATATACATTTTCAATTAAAATGAATGGAAGCTGTGTCTAAATGCCCTTAAGTTGCTTTGACAATCTCAACCTTCTTCTTTTAAGCAATATCAAGGGTTATTGCCCCCCCAGTAATCTGTTAATCTCCCAGGGTCTCAAAACCTTAACATTCTATTGACTGATATATTTGTACATACAATCCTGGGTGCTCCCCAGTTACCATAAGCAGAATGGCCAAGCTGTATAACTTTACCTTGTAAAGCTTCAGAGGAGTATGAAGTGCCAAAACTGAAGCATACTTGTTGTTCGTTTTATCATCTAATGCTACAATACTATTCATGCTGGAACTCCTTGATGAAATCTATCTCTTTTGGCAAGCTGCCTCAGTCGTCTCACTTAACTAATGTACGTCATCGGCCTTTTCTGAAATTAGATTAAAGCTGCATCTTTGATGCAATAACTCTGAAGCATGCACCAGAATTCCGAGTGCATTTTCACTCACCTCTGGTGGGCTTTGAAAAACTATAGTTTGGTATAATTGTAGTGGCATCTACAAATTGAACTTTCAGTGCTACTCTGAAAAGGGGTTAGAACCATGGGAACAAATGTAATCTTGGTGTCCCAAAACAGCATCCTGTATATTATTTTAATACTAACATTACCCACAGCTACTAATAAAGACAATTTCCCTAGTTTGTTTTTGAAGGGGGAGTGCCGTGGTGGTGGGAGACCCATAAGGTTGTTAGCTGTGATGGATGTGTTAATTAGTTGCATGGAAGGAATGAAGCAGTGCTAAATTGAAGATTGATATTCATGTTGTGGGAGAAGATTGGACAAAAGTGCTTGGTTATTGGTGGTGGGTTTTGGTTCAAATGGACTTTGTGATCTGCCCGGGTGGTTCTGCATAGTCAGTAGGAGTTCTCTCCTCTTTATTATTTGTATTTCCTCACTTTCCCTATGTTGAGTTGCCCTTCTCCTATAGGTTAGTATATTAATGCTTGCAACTTATCACATATGTCCATTCATTGCCATGGCACTTGTCCAGTTCGATATTCTTTTCAAAACTTTCTAATATCTGGTGTTAGTTCATGTTTCTGTGATTGGCCAATGTCATTACAGACAAAATTGCATCTTACACTCTATTTCCATTTCCTCAAAACTTAGGGGATACCTTTGGACTGTTTATCTGTGCCAGAGTTCAGAGGCTCCATGCCTTATACTTACAGGTTATGAAGCCTATAGTCAGCCTTACTGAATATAATAAAGGCAAAATATAATGAAGGCAAAGCAGTGGTTATAATAAAGGCAAGTTACATGCATACCCTGCTGCAGCAACCCTGGCCCTTGATGACCATTTTATAGTGTCAAAGAAAGTTAAACAACGCTGAAACATGCTGGGGATATGGAGTATCCAGACAGCAGGGTTTCTAAGGGCTTGGGGCCCTGGATCTTGTGGTGAGAGAGAAGGCGGAAAGATAAAGAAAATAATATTAAATAAAGTACAAGGTCATTTCTTGCAGGGAATCACAGGAACCTATATTCTCACTGTGAAAGAACAGCATGTTTTCATCAGATTATGACCTCCATTTTGTTGTACAAGTATCTAAATTTGCCTGAGGGCAGCCTATTGTAATGCATTCCAGAGGACTGTCCTACCTGGGAAAGGTGTTTGACACTTCTTTGAAGGACTGTCATGCAGAATGTCATTCTTCTGGGAACAGCAAGAAGTTTTACAGTTGGGAATCCATACAAACAAATATAAAAGGATTTGTTTATAAAGCAAGAATTTTCCCAACTTCTGTGCACTAGGGATAGCAAGAACCACCCATTTCCTGTACTATGAGATAACTTCCCATGATATCAGTATTCAAGTATCAGCAACAAAAGTATGCTGAAGCTAATTACAACAGTATTTGGTACCATCCCTAACAATAGATTTAAACACCTGAACCTGTATATCACTTTTCACCCTTAGCACATATTTAATGCTGCAGTATGGAAACATAACTTATTGACTGGAGAGAGTAACTGTGTTTTTCTTAGTATCCACCATGTGTGAGGAGTATTCCAAATATAAAAGAACTCACATGAAAGCGCTAAAAAAATAGTGGATACACTATATGGCTGGAACATTCAAAAGAGCTTACAGCAGTCAGGTGGCTAATTTGTATAGAATTTCTGGAAATGGATACGTAACTCTCATAGTTTTCTTTGAACCACTCCCTCCCCCAGTTCAAGACTAATTCCAGACACAGTGACAGTCTCAGATAAGTGTTTAGAAGTAAACATTTGGTTATAGTTAGAGCTTTGTTTGGTCAACCTTTTGTATGCTCAGATTTTATATTATTTATACTCAAGACCAAGCCTGCCATTGGGAATGGGGAAAAGGGGGCAACTGCCCTGGGACCCGGTGCTGTAGGAGGCACTGAAGGACTGCTGGGGGGAGGCTGGAAACTCCACTTCCCCACCCCACATGTTCCTCTGCACTGCACTACTCTTTGTTGACAAAAGTGGGCATTTACCCCTTTGCTCTTGCCAAGAGTTGGGATAGCCAGAACAGGGTTTAAAAAAGAGACTGCCCCAACCAAAATGGCACGTATGGTCACCCTAACCAAAAAACTGCCATTGTTTTTTGTGTCTGCCATCAGTTTTTTAACTCTTCAGATCTATCTATTGCTAAGCTGTTTCTGGGTGATGTCTTCATTTGATCTCCATGTGTTTGTGTGAAAATAATGTGCCCCCCAGTACAAAGACTGCACAGGTCCTAGAGTTCAACACAATGCTCTCCGTTGTCAGCCTGTCCTGAGATGCCATGTCTGCTCATAATGCTTTCATAACCAGTATTATCCTCACCAACCTGAGCACTTACATCTCCCACAAGGAAACAATGTCACATTTATTGATCTTCCAAGGATGCCATCTTTCATAGAAATAGTCTGTTCATTGCTATTGTCTGTTGGTGGATACAAGACTGAACAACTGTGAGCTGTGGTGTTCATCACAAAGCAAGCAGTCAATATTCCTGACTATAGGTTCTCATTCCTTCAGAGCTTTAGCAGATTCCTTGCAAAATAACAAAGCTCGGACTTCCCAGAATTTATTATCCTATCTTCCAGAATATAAAACCTTCACACCCTTTGACAATAATTTGCCTTATCCATTCTACATCATTTCAATCAACCCAAGTATACTTAGGCCAAAGATTTTCATTTCTCATATATCTTGTGTCATTCTAGCTGTGCTTCAAAGCGATCTAACATTCCAACAACCAATTCTTGTCTTAATCTTAGCTGTGAAACTGTTTTGTTTCAGATGAAGAACTTCTTTGTGGCTTTGATTCTCCATCATCATAGCATCAGCTGGAATTGCTGTTACACCAGTACTATGTCCAGCAGATCATGGTTCTCCATAGTTGATGACTGTATTTGCAAATCTGTGACAGACATGGCTTGTTTCCATAACACAAAGCATTTTTTGCATGGACAGGTTGTTAACCTGGCACTCACCAAGACACTACAGAAGGCAATCCAATGCTAAGTGAATCTGAAGTTCCTTACTAAATTATTGGCTGATTTCCAGAATCACCCTTCTATTTTTTTCCATGTACCCTTGCTACCATAATGCTGTCTGAATAATCTGCATCAATACCATCTTGCCTAGTTCCAAGTTAATTATGAGCAATTTGCCAGTGCTGCGTCCTTAATGAGTGAATATGTTGGTTAGAAAACAGATTACTTTATTAAAGAAAACAGTACAAAGATGAGATTTAGCCATGATCCTGCAACTACATCTGAATGGGAGGACACATTCTTACATGAGGATGGAATATTTCTGTTAAGGAAAATAAAAGTATATGAAAAAATACCTCCGGTTAGACCAGCCAAAACAATAGTTCCTCCTACCTTGATTTTTACACCTATTTGTGAACATTCGTGGGCACAGCTCACTTTTTCAGATGAATGGAGTAAAGGGGGTTGTGCCCATGAAAGCTCATGATACTATCTACATTTTTGTTAGATTCTAAGGTGCTGCAGGACTATTGTTTTTAAAGATTTTTCAGTTATAGACTAACATGGCTACGCCTCTGAAACTTTGGGTCAAGAATTAATTAACCTAAACTGGCCACGCTCTATGTAGTTTACTGCAATCATTCCCCACAAGTCAGTCCTTCTGGACCCTTTTTTAGTCTGTTTCATTGTCTTTCTCAGAATTCTTTCTGACTTCTTGTGTTTCTGGTTTTGAGGTGTTTATTATGTGTATCATTGAATGACCAAAGGTCTCACTGTTCACACTCAGGCCTGGTCTACGCTACATGGGAAGGTCGATGTAAGATACACAACTCTAGCTACGTAAATTACATAGCTATAGTCGACATATCTTACATTGTGTTTTCGTGTCATCCACATGACGGCAGGTCAACAGGAGCAAACCAGTGTTCCTTTTGTTTTTTTCTGTCCATGTGTAGAATAACTATTGTTACATTCACTGAGGCATGTGCAGATGTGCACCACCAGTAGAAACTCATGCTACCAGCTGCTGCCCCTGTGGGTGCTCTGCTAATCAGCTAGGAGGCATAGGAATTTCTCCTGGGTGGCCACCCAAGCACTGAGCTTAGAGGGAATGGTGGACGAAGTGGTCTTTTCAGCTTCCCTTACTCCTCATGAGGAGTGGTAGTACTGACACGGATGGGGGTGCCTTTTGAGTTTGAGCTAGCAGGACTACACTATACACATTAATTCAAACCCAGGAAGATCGACCGTAGCAGCGTCAATCTTCTGTGCAGTGTGGATGTGCCCTCACATAGATATGATCCTTGTTCCAAAGAAAAGTGAATACAGGTGTTTGGGTTTTTTCCTGCCATATTGCGGTGCAAACACTTACCTAATTTTCCTATCATCTCTATTGTTCTCTTGTGCTATTGCTGCTTCCCAGCTATCTCCATTTCATGTATTTTCAGGATATTATTCTTATGGGTTGTTTGCATGTTTGCTCAGCTGGCTCCCATTGTGATATGTCTTGCCCGTATTCCTAGCTTTTCTGTTCCTTTTGTATTGTTTATGCTGTTATAGATGTTTTCAACACCTCCCAAACTAGTTTAATATGTGAATGGTAATGTTCTGTTTATTAATCTCAGAAATATCAAGATGTTAAAAAATCAGCGTTAAGCAGTGGTCCCAGTAGTACTCCATAAATAACTGTAAAGCAGAAATGCTGAAAACTACTGATGAGGGCAGGGGTGAAGAGAGTGAATTAATTCTAGATTGTGATGTGGCAACATGTGAGCAAACAAACTGTCACAGACCAGCTAGTAATAAGCCCTTTCTGTGGCACTGGTGAGACTGCAGCTAGACTGCTTCATTCAGTTCTGGGCACCTCCAAACTTTGTAATTTGGAGGCAATTCAAAGGACAGCAACAAAAATAATTAAGTGGCTGGAGGAATTGAACTAAGCCAAGGGAAAGTACTTTGGTTGAAGTAGCACTAATTGGAGTAAGAGACATGCATAGACTTGTAGCATGTGGAGTATCTCAACACCAAAGAGGGAGAGCCTTTATTGAATGGGGGTATTATTGGGAAGAAACTGAGTATCATGCAAAACGTCCTGCTATCTTCATCTTGCCCAGCAACTGTTTTGACTACTTTTGGACATTAAAGAACTTGTTTTGTGTACGTGTATGATCTTTGGTGCCCTGGCTAAATTTCAGCTTAATTCACATTATGACTCATCTAAAGTCTTCCTGCTGTATCAGATGGATCTAAAAGTCATTTGTGGTGTCAACGTTTGCTCTTAAAGGAAGTCTGCATTTCGCCCCAGGTGACTGTTTCAGCCATATATATTAAGTCCTTTACTTGCATTTCAGTGATGTGTTAAAAGCCCTGATCCACTGGGGCATCCTTTATTTACACTACATTGTGTTTTGAAACCCGCTTTGAAAGGTCCCAAGAGAGAACATAACATTATTAAAATAATGAATAATGCTTAGCACTGAAAGCACTTTTGTGTTTGTAATGCAAGATGAAAAAAGCCTGCGAGGCTAGTACACACCTCACCCTTAAATCTGCGCTGGGCAAGGACCTGGAGAACACGCTCCAAAGGACAATCCTTGTGTGGACTAACCCTTCCATCTCCAACTCCGATGTGTGTGTTACTGAAAACAAATACAACCAGCAACCCCTGAACGGGCAGCTCTGGCTCTTCGCACAGCTGAAGCGGCAAGCCGCTGCTGTATGAGACTGACACCAATATCTGCTGCTGCCGAATGGATCAGGCAGGGAGGGAAGGGGGAAGAGGAGGAGGTAGGTATCATGTGATTCGCTTTCCTGCTTCTTTAAAGCAGCCACATGCAGCCGAGCACCGGCCACAATCACAGCTCTGAGCAGAGGGGGAGCCAGATCCGGGCTTGCCTGGACAATCAGTGCTGAGTGGAGTCTGCCTCCTTCCCATCCTTGCAGCACTTTCAGAGCCTTAAGTTTTGCAGAGAGAGAGAGAAGGGGGACGGAAATCTGCAAAAATGGCTGGGGCAATTATAGAAAACATGAGCACCAAAAAGCTGTGCATTGTAGGAGGGATCTTGCTGATTTTCCAAGTCATCGCCTTTCTAGTGGGAGGTCTGATTGGTAAGTGTTAAAGGTGCAAACTTTCTCCTTCGCTTTGTCGTCTTGTTTAGCTACTTGTTACTGTATCACTGACTTGCTTCTATGATCTAATTAGTCCTGCTATTGTAGTTAAGAAAACACAGCTCCACGGGTCTCTTTGTGCACATTTCACTCTAGTGGCTACAAGAAAAGAAGGGGCAGAGAAAAGTTTTTTTTTTTTTTTTTTTTTTTTTTTTTTTTTTGGCCTACTTTCAGTGTCTGCTTAAAGAACGAGGAAGGGGGAGAAAATCTTAAGCATGGCGACTGATCGTGCATGGAAGTGTTGGGTTACAAAGTTTTGTTTTGTCCTCCTCCCCCCTTTACCTTCTGCCCATTTCTCTCTGTGAATCGACTGCAGGAGGAAATCTAATCTCCTCCAATAAAAAAAAAAATCAATGGGAGCTGCTCCAGCAGAGGAAAGGAACGTTTTTATTGTCTCTGATTTGCGGTGTTTTGTATTTGGATCAATGTCTACTTTATTCTTCAGCGATCTCTTCTTTTAGGCTGTATTTCAGACCGGGGAGGCGGGGGGAAGAGTTTGGAGGGAGGCGTTCCTAACATAATAGGGGAGTTGGAATGAGAGCTGGAACGAGACTTTTGGGTGGGCATGAATAATTCTGCTCCTGGCTTTGTGTTTTTAATGGTTTTCCCTCACCCATTCCCTTCGTCTCGCCCAGAAAGTGGGGAGAACCTCCTCTCTGATGCTTGAGACTGTTGTGGCTTATGGAAAGTTCTTCGGTTTATTGCTTATGGGCTTTTGAAACACTCCTTTCCCCAAATGTGTAATATTGTGATCACTGCCTTCACTTTACCTCCTCGATAATACCCTGCGGATCAGAGATGCTATCTTCGACAGTGCCTCCTCATTTTCAAATACTAGACTCGGGGAAGCTGCTGTGATAGGAACCCACCAGAAGTCCCATTAACTGATCTTGCACCCTTTGTTAGTGAAGCGTTGTAGCTGCAGCTTCCCAGAGCCTAGCCACTTTGCAACCAACATTTGCTTTCTGGTGGGAGCCAGCTGGTCCACGCTTTTCAGCAGCACCAAGCTTTCTCCCTGTGCAAACTCTCCTGGGTAAAACTTCAGAGCCACGGATTTGTTCTTATTTATTTTGCCTCGAGTGGGATAAGTGTATTGTTCTATTACAAAATCTTCATGGAAGAGCTAACATAACTTGTAATCTTCTCCCCAACTACTATATTTTATTCCCTGCCTATTGCCTACCTTATCTTGCCTATGATGCCTGATTTATTTTTTTTGGTGGGGGGGGGAAGGGGGAGGCAAGAGAGGAGAGGGAGGAGACCTGAGGGAGATCCAAGAGCTAGGGCAGTCCTGAAGATATGAATTACAAAGAAAGCAGTTTTGTTAGTGGCTTTACTGCCTCAAGTGTCAGTTCCTTGTACATCCCCTAGCATCCAGATACATATTATCTCTGGATGGTGGTGACAGCATCTGCTGATCAGACTTTGCCCCAAACAAGGTGAACCACTAAATCCCCTAAAATTCTTTCCACTTTGTCCCTTTCCATGAGGTGAAAATTATCCCACTAACTAGACAAGTATTTGTTCACAACAGATCTCTATGTAGGGCTATTCAGGACTCAGATAATCTTAAGTACCATCATTCTCACATCAAACAGACACAATTTGCTGATGGGTGATTGCTGTTGGATTTGTGACCAGCCATAATTAAAACCTAAAGTAAAAGATGGGATCATTTTAAGGGTGGCTATTACCCTACCCTGACTTTTACCACACCTTCTGAGTTGCTTTTATAGCCCATGAACCATGTACATCCCTATGAGCTGATCCATGTGTCCTGCTATGTAATAACGGCTTACGTTTCTAGGACAGTTGCATTTGAGAATTCTCAAGTGTCTTACGAACTTTACTTGCAGCTCTCCAAAAGGATTTTCTACAGCTTATGCAGAAGTGAGGCATAGAAGCTAATGGATTTGGACAAGGTCAATCACACAGGAAGTCCTGGAAAGGTGTGGGTATTACTTCAACGCTGTGTGCTTGAATCACAAAAGGGTAGCTTAGGGAAAGGGCTAAAGATCCACACTCACCTTTCAAATGCTCTGCCTTGGCTTAAGCACAAGTCACTGGGTTAAATGCCTCCACCATTAGGTGAAATTCTATGGCCCGCATCATGCAAGAAAGTCAGACTTGATGCTCCTAATGTTCTTGGATTTATTTATTTATTTTGGGTCTTAAAATATGTGAATATATGAATCCAATAGCATTCTTTTTTCAAGTTTATTCTAGTCGATTTGCTCAACTTTTATTAGAAAATATGATGACTGTACAGCAGCATTCCTCATTTGAGTTGTAAAGCAGGTTTGAGAAACAGAAGAGTGCTTTAAAGCTGAAATTACTTAGAATAGTGAAAAGTGAACTTGTTAGAATCCATGTACCATGATACTTGCAAGTCGTGGACACAGTTATTTCTTTGGAAAAAAAAATCCTGCTGAGATGAGATGGAGAAGAGGTGGTATTCAAAGATGGCAAACAAATCCTGCACAGTAGCCTTCTCATAAATGAGGATGCAGTGTACCAGGGACTGCTCTAAAAACAAAGCAACACCAATTCAAACTACCTCAGTGCAACAATATCTTCTGTGTATGGGTAAAAAACCCTAAGTATTTGTTAGTGAACTTTATAAAGGAAGCTACAAACATAATTGAAGTTGGACCACCTAAAACAATTTCTTATCTTTGTGGTGTTCTTTGGATATATACAAAGAGTTAAAAGGGTTCTCCTTCCTATTCTTCCAGTTCGGTCATTGACTGGGTAGCTTATGTTGATGAACTCAGTTTCTAATAGACTGTCAACAATTGCAAGTATGAGCAAATATTGTGTGTACTATTTTTTTTCTTTTAAGTATATTTGTATGTGTAAACAGGGCGTGGCCCTACAGATCTGGTATGTTGCTAATGTACTCATGATGCAAATTTATGATGGGCCACCTGAATTAAAATGTTACTTTAGTGTTCAGCAAAAATCTTCTCAGCTTTTCTTCCCCTCTCAGGCCACACTACTTTTCTTAGCAACAAATATGCTAATGAGACTCATTTGCATGTCACAATCTCATTTGCATATGTTCTGCCGATCCATTCTCGCACTGGGGTTTTTGCACAAAAACAAGCTATGTGGGCATTTTTGTGCAAAAACCCCTTTTTCTGCCCCCAAAAAGGAGGTATACCCATCTTGCAGAAAAAGAGGTTATACCTCCTTTTTTGGGGCAGAAAAAGGGGGATTTGCACAAAAACCACAGTACAAAAACGGATCGCCAGAAGATATGCAAATGAGATTGACTCATGCAAATGAGTCCCTTATTAGCATATTTTTTTGCCAAGAAAACTCATAGTGTAGATGTAGCCTCAGTGGCCCAATGTCTCTCAAGTTATGGTCTCTGGAGTGTCAGTGATTCACACAATCCTTCCACTTGGTTCAGAGAATGGAAATTCTCCCAGTGGAGTTTGGGCAAAAAATGGGTCCACAGCAGGATCTTTCTTACAAAATAGCTTGAGACTTAAAAAGAGGATCCACTGCCATAGATTAGTCAAACTACTCATGGCTGTGACAGGACTGGTAAATTCACACTGCAGAACCTTGGTCTTTCACATGAAATTACTGCAGTACTGGCAGGGATGGTAGCTGTAGATGCACCTGAAATGGTGACTTTGGTGTGCTTTGATTAAGCCTAGCATAGGAAAAAACTTTTATTTTTAGTCTGTCCGGGCCTCAGTATTCATAGTCCATTTTGGTCAATTTCACAGTTCTAGAATTTTAAAAATCATAAGGGTAATGACTTCAGCTACTTTAAATTTGAAATTTCACAGTGGTGTAAGTATATCTGTCCTGACTGAAAAGGGAGGGGTATGTGTGTGTTGGGGGGCAGGGGAGACTGCATACTTATTGTAGGGGGAATTGTAGAACTGCTACCCTTTGGCACTGCTGCTGGCATCCTTGCTGCCTTCAGAGTGGGGCAGTGACTGGTAGCAGCTGTTGGCCAGGAGCCCAGTTCTGAAGGCTGCCACCAACAACAGCCAAGAAATAAGGATGATGTGGCATGGTATTGCCACCCTTTCTTTTTCCTGCCAGCAGCAGCACAGCTGCTTTCAGAGCTGGGTGCTTGGCCACCAGCTGCAGGTCTCCGGTTGCCCAGCTCTGAAGTTGGTTTAGCAACTACAATGAAGTTGTATGTTCTGAGACTGTGTGGATCTTCTCAGTCTAGTTTTGGACACTAAATGGTATTGATACCTAAAATGTAAAAGGCATTCTGTTTAGGAAGCAGGTCTTGTATGGGTACTCACATGGAATCATATGTATGACTGAAGTAAGGAGTAACATCTCTATCAAGGCTTAATTCTTGCTGAAGTCAATGGGACCTTCTCCGGATCAGGGAAGAATAAATAGCCTGGAGAAGGGAGATTTTTAATTCTGTCATACCTATGGTATGAAATGTTGACTCCTGGCAATTTGAATCATTTGAAAACTGTACAAGCTGGTCTTCAGACTGGCAACATCTCCCATGGAGTTCTGCTAAGCTTTGTGCTAACAGTTGATTGATTTAGGTGTAGCTCTTTCTTCTAGTTATTGTGCACATAATTATAACTGATTGAAGAGCATGAAGACACCCTCCTGTAAATACGAAGACAGCTGTTTTACACGGTAGAAGTGCAGGTCAGGTGTGTAGTATGGCCAGTCAGTGTTAACAAACGGATATTTTGTGAAGACAATCAGCCACTAAGGTCAACAACGATGACCGAGTCTGAGGCTATGTCTAGACTATGGGGTTATTCTGGGATCCCAGAGGGATCCTGGAAAAACTCCGTCGTGTCCAGGGAACGCATCTACTCTTCTGCCAAAAAAAAAGAGCAGGCGTGCTCTTTCAGAAGCCCTGTCTTCTGAAGGGCACCTGTGAAAGAGGGTTTTTTTTCTGAAATTTGGTCCAATGTAGACAGGCCAAATTTCAGAAAAACCTCTTCCGAAAAAACTATTGGAAAAAGATACGCAAATTGCGGAGCACAATTTGTCTACTGTTTTCCAATAAAGCCCCATAGTGTAGACGTAGCCTGAGAAACTACTGTATGGAGGCTAGATTCCATAGTGTAGGAAGCTCTCCTAGTCTTTGGCCCCTTCCAGCCTTATTCTGACCAGCTTGTCCTACCTCCTGCATGGCGCAGGCGGCAAAACCTCACTCACCCGTTCCTGTAATGGACTCCTAACCTCTGGCTGAGTTATTGAAATCTTCAGACCACGATTTAAAAATTTCAAGTTAGAGAATCCATAATTTACACTAGTTTAAACCGGCAAGTGACCTGTGTCCCATGATGCAGAGGAAGGTCCTCCTCCCGGGTCTCTAACCCCTGCCTGCTGACACTGAGCTTACGCTGTCTGTTGGCACAGGTGCTGTTCACCGTTTGGGAGGGATGTGAGCAAGGTGATGGGGGCTAAACTGGCTGTAGGCAGTTCCAGGGTCTATATAAGCTACCACTTCCTCTTCCCATCTTTGCTCTGGTTTCTGCACAAGTGTAAGTCTGATCATATGTATTCTAGAAGGCGTTGAGCATTTTGAATGTTGTTGCTTCACAGAAGCTTTGCCCACCTCCCTTCGCCTTTTCAGATAGTCTGTGTCTACATTGGCATCCCTTTTCCGGAAAGGGGTGCCAATGAGACACTTCGGAATTGCAAATCCGCGGGGGATTTAAATATCCCCTGCGGCATTTGCATTTACATGGCTGCCGCTTTTCTCCGGCTCGGGGTTATGCCGGAGAAAAGCGCCAGTCTAGACGCGATTTTCTGGAAAATAAAGCCTTTTCCGGAAGATCCCTTATTCCTACTTTCAAGTAGGAATCCCCCGCGGATTTGCAATTCCGAAGTGTCTCATTAGCATCCCTTTTCCGGAAAGGGGTGCCAATGTAGACACAGCCATAAGGTGTTGTATCACCACTTTGTTGGTTACCTTCCCTTCCCATCCCAGCAGGTCGAGCAGACACTGGGTCTTTGAATAGTTACTAAAATTGGTCTCCTGAGAGTACTGTGTGCTCTACTGAACAGCCAATGCAGGATTGAAGAGTTTTGAAAAAATAACACAAACAACCAGTTTCCAAGCTCAAGCAATCTTCACCATAGTCAATTGGGAGAATTATTGACTGTCTCATGTGCACCTGGAGTGGAGGGGAAATTATATATGCAGTAAACTTCTTTTAACAACAACAAAAAATTACAATTTTTTCTGTTTTATGGAATCTGAGTGAATATTTTACAGGAAGTTGTATTTGTATGAGGTCTTAGATAACAAGGTGCTACAAAATATTTTATAAAGGTGCCTATCTTTTATGTACAGATAGAACATAGTTGCATCCCTAGAGAGTTCCGTTTGCATGGCAAGTGCAGTGGCAGCATATTATGCAGGCAGGCTCTAGAGCAGTGGTCCCTAACCATTGGAGGTTGCCGGGCGCCAGGGGGCGGGGCCCCCCAATGGCTGTGTGCCTGGGGGCGGGGCCGGCTCTGGCACCATGCATGCACCATGTGTCCAGGGCCAGGCCAGCCCCAAGCACTTGGCACACCGTTTTGGGGACCACTGCTCTAGAGCATATCTGTACATTGCCATATGATTGTGATAATTTGTGTTGATATGTAATAGGGATGTGAATGACTAGACGATTGTCCGATAAGCAAATGCTGATTGGATAGTCGAGTCGCCTAGTCACGTCTCCCCCTTGTTGCCTCTTAGAGGCAGCAAAGACAGGACAGGCAGGGAGAGAATGGGATACTTCAAAGTGGCAGTGCCACTTGCAGCCTGGGGCCAGCTGGGTGTCCCCAGGCTGCACACGGTATTTCAAAGCAGCGGCAATGCTACATGGAGCCCGGGAGCAATTGGGATTCCCCTGGTGACCCTGGGCTCTGTGCAGCGCTGCTGCATGGAGCTTGATTTGATTAGTCAATTACTTGAAATTTAACATCCCTAATATGTAATTTTTAACTCAGTACTCCTGCTTCATTGAGTCTGGATTGCTCTATTTTAAATATTTGTGTGAGGGAAATCTTCCTATTGGCCTGGCTCCTACGGTGACCATATTTTCTGCCATAACAAGCAGTGTATGTTACCCTGAGCCCCTTTAGCTATGTCCACCTGCATCCCTGGGGTAGTACTTCCAAGGTGGAGATGGGCACATGGCTGGAAGTAAAGGGTGCAGCTCAGAACAGAGAAAATATCATTTAATTGGTCACTTGTCTCACCTGGCAGGACTTCAAGTTCAAGAATTTTCACATTAGCTCCAGTACTTTCATGAAAATATCTTACTAAGATGATAGGAACAAACTTTTGATCTTTGTAGTTTGATGAATCAACCATAACAGTGAGACGTGAAGTTTTGCCTAATACCTGTTCCTTTTGAGTTTCTGGAACAAGCATGTTTTTCACAATTGGTTCACTTCTTGTTTGTGCTGCTGAAAATTTAGGTTCAAACAATGTAGAAATTAGCATAGTGGTACAATCTAAAGATCTGAAACTGTTACAGTATGATATGCAATTACTATTTCCTTTGCCACAAGCTCCATTTTAATAATAATCTTTTATAATAAAATTCTTCATTGAAGCACTGGAAGCTACAGAGCAGACAGCTAACTGATGTTTCTCTGGTTGAATATGTGCAGTGATATCAACTTCCCGCCATGAGCAACATTTATCTCACTACTACATTGGGTGCAAAATGTTGTATGGATTGTCATGTTTCTTTCAAAAAGGACATTCCTTTTGCAAAGCCTCAGTAAAAGCACACATTCTCTTCCTGCTCTTTGCATTAATTTTGACACTAAAATCAAATTTTACAATTACATTAGTGGGCTATGCCCCCTGCTCACTAAGTTCACTAGCCCCTCCGCCCTCCCACTGCTACACTTGCCATTTCCCCCCCCCCCCCCCTCCCCAATCCCCTGCCAAAACCCACCCTTCTCTTATGTTGTCCCCAGCTGAAACACTTCACTCCTCTGGTGCTCCAGCCCCATGGTGGGGGGGAGGACCGAGGTTCAAGGCATCAGGCCAGATTAACTTGTCTGGGGTTTCAGAGTTAGTGGATTTTGTGAGTCCCCCTAGTCTCTGGGGTGGGTCCAAAAATTAGGGGTTCAGTGTGCGGAACAGGGCTGCCAGCGAGTGGGATAGGGATAGTGGTGCAGAATCTGGGTGGAAAGTAGGGTACAGGAGCAAGCTGGGGGTAGGTGTCTGGCTAGGAGGGAGGGGGCAGGGGCAAAACTTGAGTTCAAAATATGTCTGTCTTGTTTTAAAAACAGGAGGTTAATGAGTGGGAGTAATGCTGTGGCTTGAAAGCTGGCCTATAACCTCTGATTTTGCAGGTGACTATTTTTATACAACAGAAATTGGGGCTTTCATTCCAGTATGCAAGAGAGAGTCTCCTGTGAAAACACCAGCTATCTAACTGCTTGCTTTCACTTAGTTGAGGAACAGCAAATTCTGAAAAGTCCGTGTGCTCCCGTCAAAACAGTTACTTGCAGACTTAACCAGTTAGATAATGTCATTGATATAAATCAGTGGTTCCCAAACTTTTTGGTATCATGCCCCCTTTTTGATTTTTGAGAAACTCTCATGCCCCCCCCCCCCTCCAATAGCAGCAAAACTTGGGGTGGGATTGACCGGGGGATTGACCGGGGGATTGACCGGGCTGGGTCACCTCGTCCCCCCCCCCCGTCCTCCCCAGAATTTCTTCACGGGCACGTCCCCCAGTTTGGGAACCCATGATATAAATAGTTGAGCAGTAATCAACAATTCCAGTTCATTAGCTAAGTGTCTCCTCCTTCTGTTACTTACTGGTGAGTTTCTAAGATTTCCTTTTCTTTTTACTCTGAACGTATTACATTTTTAGGACTAAACTGTTACTCCCTGGAGAACACTGTGCTTGTTTGTGTGGGTATGTGGCCAGACCCCAAAGTAAAATGGTTCTGAATTTCAGTACAAAACATTTTTATATTCCTAACTTTCTTCCGTTGTTGGACAGTCCAAAACGATGGACAAGTTGTGATGAATTGGCCCATGGTGTACTGTGGACACAAATACTGATAGACTCTTTTGTGTATTGAAAGATTCCTTCAGACTGCAATCTTGGCAGGGATTTTGGGAGCTGATGAGAAAACCGAAACGAAAGGTCTTGTCTATTTAGTTTAGGCCTACTCAATTATTCTTTTAAGAACTGTTACTGTAGTTGAATGGGCAAACATGCCAGAAATTGACAGTTCCCAGACACAAACTTCTGTGTTTGGGGGCAGGGATCGAGGAGTAGGCAGTAAGTTCTACAAGATAATATTTCATATCCTCTCCTAACTGTATCTTGAAAGATACAGTTAACCTGAAAGGGCTAGGTGACACATTCTGTGCTTCATAGCTTATGTAAAGTCAAAACAACTTGCATCGTTTCTCCTGGTTTAGTTGTCTGGTTTTAAGTGTAACAAACTCTAGTGAAGACAAAGCCAATAGACAGTTTTTAGAAGTTTGGCAGTAATGCTGTTTGTCTGCACTTTTGTGGAAAATACTTCTATCCCCTGCAAGTATGGTTTGTGTTGTGGACAGGAACAAAATCCTGCCAAAAATGAGTCTTTTACACTGTCACTTGCTCTGGCAAAACTTTTCTTTCAGAATATGTGTTTTTTTTTTTTTTTTTTTTTCTTTAGCACTAGTGAACAATAAAACGTTGCCATTCAGTTAGCAGTGTAGACAAAGTGGTAGTGATCTGCCTTTTTAAGTCTCTCTGTCTCTCTGTCTCTCTGTCTCTCTGTCTCTCTGTCTCTCTGTCTCTCTCTCTCTCTCTCTCTCTCTCTCTCACCGGATGTCTTTCCCTGACAAACAGCACTTGTCTTCTTGCAAGTCTCTCCTGTTAACCCAGGAATGCCTCTGAAGAGCGAAAGGCCTCCATGCATGCATTCCACTGTTGCCTGAACCAATGATAAGGAATGAGTAAAATACTCATGCTACTATGTGCAGGTCTGGGAGTACAGGCAGTACCCGGGTTACGTGGATCCGACTTGCATCTGATCCCTACTTACAAACGGGGTGAGGCAACCCCGCACTAGCTGCTTCCCCCCAGCAGACCAGGGAGATGCGGAGCGGCTTTTCTCAGCAGACACCTCAGCTTGAGAATAAAGGACTGAGGGAAGTGAGGTGTGGGAGAATAAAACTGAGCTCTGGAGAAATGTTTGGCTAGAGTTTCTCCTACAATATGTACCAGTTCCGACTTACATACAAATTCAACTTAAGAACAAACCTACAGACCCTATCTTGTACGTAACCCGCGGACTGCCTGTATCTGAAACCAGGTCTACACTACCCCTGGAAGGTCAGCTTAAGGTATGCAACTCCAGCTATATTAAATAGCTGGAGTCGATGTACCTTTAGGCAAGCTTGGTGCCATTTCCACAGTGGGAGACTGACAGGGAAAAACACTCCCATCAACTTCCATTACTCCTTGCAATAGCAAAGTGTACCGTAGGAATGTAATAGTGTAGTCGATTAACTGATGAGCAAAAGCTTATTGGTTAATGCTATAGTCTACACGCATTTTCGGTAAATTTTTTTAGCAGGCTGGCCAACAGCCCAGTTCAGTCCTGGCTCACGTCACGTCTGGAAACTCAGACCCTCCTTCCCCAGACGGGGGCTGCTGCCACAATGCATTGCTGCCCCTTTATCACAGGCAGGAGCACAGGGCAACAGGCAGCTGGTCCACAAGGGGAGCTGGCTTTTAAACTGGCTCCCCTTACAGACCAGATCCCGCCTGGCACCCCGCGTTGCTGCCTCTGATACAATGGCTGCTGGCTCTGCCCCCCGAGACGATAGAATAGTCGACTAACCAATAAGAATTCACGAGGATACTCGACTATTCAACTAACCAATATTTAACATCCCTAGTGTACTGGTGCCGACTGGAGTGTCCTCAGCATTCAATTTAGTAAGTCCTTACTAGACCTGCTAAATCAACCCCTGAAAGATGGACTGCCAGAGCACTGATCCTCCAGTAAGTGGAGAAGTGGCCTAAGCTATGCAGAGTTAATGTCTATATCCTTGTATTGGACCTTTCGAGGTATCCTGTAACATATGAGTGACTTTTCTAGAAATACAAATTGCCACTGAGAATCCTAGGAAACATTTATTGTCAAAACATCAATACTTATACTATAGCATGAGAAATATGGGTCACTGCTACTGTTACAGATCTCCATTTCCAGGGATGTAGATGTAGAAGGAAACACTTTGATTTGATCTGAAAACTGGCAAATGAGTGCTTGGCTGAAGATTCAGCTTGCTTTGTAGTACAGGAAACTTCTGATAATCCGGCACCTTTAGGACCCAGGGAGTGCCGGATTATCAGATATGCCGGACTATCGGAAGGGGAGGCTATGAGGGGCCTGGGGTGGGGTGGCGGGGATGCCATCCCAGACCCCTCATAGCCCCCCCTTCCGATAGTCCGGCTCTGCCCCCAGACGTCCCTGATTCAGCCGCTGCTGGTCAGTTTCAGCAGCGGCTGAATCTGGGATGTCTGCAGCAGAGCAGCTGGAGTGTTGCCGGGTTGGTCCGGTAGCGCCGACCCTTGGCGCTGCGAGACCAACCCGGCAGCCCCCCAGCTGCTCTGCCCCAGGTGTCCCCAAGTCAGCCGCTGCTGAAGCTGATCAGGGGCTGACTCCAGGAAACCCGAGGCAGAGCAGCTCTACCTCGGGCTTCCTGAAGTCAGCCGCTGGTCAGTTTTAGCAGCGGCTGAATCATGGAAGCCGGGGGCAGAGCAGCTCCAATGGTTCCGCTGCGTAGGAAAGATAGAAAGTATGGCAAGAGACCACCTTCGCTTAACAAGATCTTACATCCGTGGTCACCAACCCGTCGATCGCGATCAATGGGTCAATCGGGAAGCCCTGATCAGTCGATCGCAAGGCGTTTTGGACCCTCTCCCCACCCCAAGAAGCCCCACTACCTACCTCCAGCAACAAGGGAGGTAGTGCTAGCTTCCTCCAGGGTGGACCGAAGTCCAGCAGCTGCGTGCCACTTCCAGGGTTTGAGGAGGGGCACAGGCTGCTCCCTCTCCCCCAAACAGCCGGCGTCGTACCACAAAGCAGGTCTGTGGCACGCCGGGGACTCTCTGCACAGGATGAGGGGGAGGTAGGAGTCCCCAGAGGAGGCGCATGCTGGGGCTTCCCTCCTCCGCATTGGTGGGGGGGGGGGGTTAGGTCCTGAGAAGAGGCGCGCAACCAGACTTCCCTTCTCTAGGGGGAAGGAGTCCCCAGAGGAGGCACATGCTGGGGACTCCCTGTCCCCTGCAGCAGAACCCACTGGCACCTTGTCCCCTGACCCTTGTCCCCACTGTCACACTGTCCCCTGCCCCCCACTGGCACAGTGTCCTCTGCCTCAGCACCCACTAGCACTCTTCCCCAGTACCATGTCCTCTGCTCCCACCACCACAGTTGGGATGACATTAGTGAGGTTGGGGGAGAGGGGTTGGAGGAGTTATTTTTTGGCATCTCACTTGTGTGGCCCCAACTGACTTTTCTGTGGGTCAGTGACCCCTGACTCAAAACAGGTCTCTCACCCTTCTCATAAATAAAGACAATGCTGAAACTTGTGTTTCACATAGTATTTTATTTAAAAATGAAGCCTGGCCAACAAACCTCCAATTGGGGCCAAGCCCCCATCAGGCTGCAGCATCATAACACACCTGCACTCCCCTTTCCCCCAGACCTACATCTGAGCCTATCATACACTGGAACCCCCTATCTTGAGCCTCTCACATCCCCAAACTCCTGCAGCTCCACATCCTCAGTCTCCTGCCACAACGCTCCTGCACCATCACACACCTGTAAATCTGCACCATCACACACTGCCCATCTTACTCCCAACCTCACTGCCCAGAGCCCCTCACATACTCCAACCTAAACTCCTGCACCCTCACATCCACAAGAATGTGGCTTGCTCAGCACCCCAACCCCATCCTGGAGCCCTCTCCCCGAGCCAGCATCCCCTTCTCCACCTCCTCCTGCATCCAAATTCCCTCCAAGACCTTGCACTTCTCACCCCTTCCCACACCCAAATCCCTCATTCCCACCCCAAAGCCCACACATCCTGTCTCAACCCAGTGAGGGTACGGCTAGACTGCAGGAGTTTTTCCGGGATTCCAGAGGTATCCCAGAAAAACTCTTTTGTGTCCAGGGATGAGTTTGTTCTTCCACTTTTTTTTAGTGGAACAGCAAACATGATCTTTCTGTACCCTCTGTATTCCTTATTCCTCATGGAACAAGGGGGCTTCTGAAAGAACGGGTTTTTCTGACATTTGGCCCAGTCTAGACAGAATGGGGGGGGGGGGGGGGGAAGGGCCGTGTAGCCATACCCTGAGAGTGTATAAGGGCTGGGGATAGCAATTGATGGAGAGGAGGAGAACAGAGGGCGGGACTTCAAGGAGGGGGTTGGGTTTTGGGGGAAGGATGGGGTGGTAGATCTTGGCTTGTTCTGACATTTTAAAAGTGATCTTGGACATAAAAAGGTTGGAGACCACTGGCTTACATGATCTAAATAGCAAAAAGGAGTCATGTAAAAAGTAGAAACTAGGTCAAATTACAAAAGGATGAATATAAGCAAACACCACAAGAATGCAGGGGCAACATTAGAAAGGCAGAGGCACAAAATAAGCTCAATCTAGCTAGAGACAAAGGATAACAAGAAAACATCTGTGAATATTAGAAGCAAGAGGAAGACCAAGGACAGGGTAGGCCCATTGTTCAGTGAAGAGGGAGAAACAATAACAGAAAACTTGGAAATGGCAGAGGTGCTTAATGACTTATTTGTTTCAGTTTTTGCCTCTCTCCTCTGCCCTCTGGTGCCTGTCCCTCCCCCCCCCCACCCCCATGTATCTGCCCTTCTGCTTCACCCCCAGAATCCCTTGGCACCTGCACCTTCCCGTACCCCTGTACCTTCCTGGTGCCTCCCGCTTATCATTAGCAATTGCGATACGTCTAATTTACATCCCTTTTACAAAAAAGGGATGTAGTCTAGACGTAGCCTCTGACATGGAGAGCAGTTTGCGGGGTCTGGAGCTGGGGCTGCAGTGTTATTTTTATTACCAAGGTCTGGCCTCAGAAGTCCCCGCAGGCCCAGCCCCAGCTGCTGCACATGGCCCATTCTGGTTAGGTTACCCTGTCTAGAACATGCCTTGTGTGGCTGCTGCTTAACTCTAGCTGGAGCCAGGGCCACATGCAGGGACCTGGACCACAGTACTAAAAATAACACTGTGGGTGGCCTCTGCTCCAGTCCCAGCACCTGCTGAGCCTGAGTGCAGTTTGCCTCATAGCACCCCAGTTGGGCTCCACGTGGCTCCTGCCGCGGCTCCAAGGCAGCCCAGAGGAGGAGGAGGTGGTGCTGCTGGACCAGGACCCTGCACAGTAGAGGTGGTTCCGTGGTGAGGGGGAGAGGGAGGGGCTGGATGTCACTGGAAGCCGGCCTGGCTGCTTGCTGGCAAAGCTCCAGTGGAGCTGCCTACGTGCCCTGCTGGAGGAAGGAAGAGGAGGTTGCTATGCTGCATGGGGAGCAATGGTATTTCTGCAGCACCATTTCTTGGTTGCTTCTTCCTGCAAGCCAGTGTCCCCATCAAGTAATGAAATATCTGTCAGGGCTTTCCAGGACATTTTACTACTTGATGGGGCACCAGGACAGAGTATTTAAATTCAGGGCTGTCCTGGAAAAATCAGGACGTGTGGCCAGTGTACTGTTGGAAGAGGAGGAGAGGAGTTTCCTAGGCCCTACCACAATGTAAAAATAAGCAATGCCTTTCATACACATACAGGACATGGGGGGGGGGGGGGGTGGTCTCTTTTATACAGTAACTTTTGAATTATAGAAACTTTCCAGATAAGGTCTACTGTTTGGTAATTGAAAGGGAATTTTCACATAGTTTTGGGAAATGTTAACTGAATGAAAAAATTGCCCCCCTCTCCCACGGTTGTAGATGGCTTGTGAGCTTTAGACCCCCTGATTTTACACACACTCTGTCTCCTGCCTCCACCTCCCCACCCCCAGCTCCAGAAGTCTGGTCAATATAATAGGCATGTTTATGCCAATACCTTGGCTTTTTGAAGTGAGGTAAAAATGGTAAGTTTGATACTGCTGCAAATAACTGAAAAAACCACCAACAAATTTTTCAGAATACGAAAAGCTAGCGTGGTCCTGATAAATTAGCTTGTTTATTCCAATCCTGCTGCGGGTTAGTGTAATGATGCGGAAGTCTATTGTACATGCTCATTGGGTAGTGGTGGCTCTGCACAGAAGGGGGTAATTGAGTAGAAAAGCAGAATGTTGTTGGTGCTTGGGAGAATACCATGTGAGGTCACTAGGCTTCCAGCTTTAATCAGGATAGATACAATGCAATTGAGATTTTCTAAAGAGCTTGTTGATCGTGTGAGATCAAGGGTTAATAGTTAATTTGAAATGCAGTAGGTGCTTCAGAAAAGGTGAGGCTATTTATGATTATATATCCAGTGTCTCAACTCACAATCTGGGGCCATCAACAGCTGGAGCATTTTCTCAATGCAGTATGGGAGTCCTGGCAGCCAGGGGCATGCATGTCCATCCTGGCCCCCAAATCCAGTCCCTTCCCGCCACAGCCTTGCCCTCCCCCCCCCCCCTCCCATTGCACCCTATCCCCGCAAGGGTCACAGCCTCGGGGCTTACCCTTCATTCCACTTCCCCATAGCTCCCACTACTGTGGGGAGTGCAGGTGGGTTCCTGAACCCTGCTGCTGTCCCATGCTAGCCCCCATGGTAATCCTCGAGACTGCATCCCTTGGAAAGGAGTGCAAAGGGGGAAGGTAAAACCCTTCCCCTCCCCCCATTATGTCAAGGCTCCTGGGGCTGGGTGTTCTGGTTGTAAATGGCCTTGGGCCTGTGAGTTTTAGACCCCCTGATTTTATACCCTCACACGCTCTCTCTTGGTCTCTCGCTCTGACTCTCTCTCTGTCATTTCCCCCCTCCCTCTGCCCCTTGGTAGGATGGGAATAGACGTGACTGTTAAATTTTGGATTGAAATTAGGGGTGGTAAATTTAGATTAATTGGCTAATTGACTAGTCGACACAATTTGCATCGACTATTCGATTAGTCGATAAGGGCACCTCCGCGTTTTGAAGAGTCTCAAGCAGTCCCTGCTGACCCTGTGCTCCCCACAGCATTTCAAAATGGCAGCGCCACATGGAGCCTGGGATCAGCTGGAGACTGAGAGTCCTCAGCTGGGGACTCTGAGTCCTCATCTGACCCTGGGCTCCATGGGGCACTGCTGCTTTGAAATGCCACAGGAGCCTGACATCAGGCTTCACACGGTGTTCCAACCCCTCCTCTTTTTCCCCTTCCCATTGCTTCATCAGTGATTTAGATGATGGCATAGAGAGAACGCTTCGCAGATGACGCCAAGCTGGGAGGGGTTGCAACTGCTTTAGAGGATAGGGTCATAATTCAAAATGATCTGGACAAACTGTAGAACTGGTCTGAGGTAAATAGGATAAAGTTTAATAAGGACAAATGCAAATTGCTCCACTTAGGAAGGAAAAATTATTTTCACACATACAGAATGGGAAGCGACTGTCTAGGAAGGAGTATGGCTGAAAGGGATCTAGGGGTCATAGTGGACTGCAAGCTAAATATGAATCAGTGCGACACTGTTGCAAAAAAAGCAAACATGATTCTGAGATGCATTAACAGGAGTGTTGTGAGCAAGACATGAGAAGTCATTCTTCCGCTCTATTCTGCACTGAGTAGGCCTCAACTGGAGTATTGTGTCCAGTTCTGGGTACCACATTTCAAGAAAGATGCAAAGAAATTGGAGAGGGTCCAGAGAAGAGAAACAAGAATGATTAAAGGTCTAGAAAACATGAGCTATGAATGAAGACTGAAAGAACTGGGCTTGTTTACTTTGGAAAGGAGAAGACGGAGGGGATATGATAGCGGTTTTCGAGTCTCTAAAAGGGTGTTAAAAGAAAGAGGGAGAACAATTGTTCTCCTTGCCCTCTGATAATAGGAAAAGAAGTAATGGGCTTAAATTGCAGTAAGGGAGGTTTAGGAAAACTTCCTGTCAGGGTGATTAAACACTGGAGTAAATTGCCTAGGGAGGTTGTGGAATCTCTATCTCTGGAGATATTTAAGAGCAGGTTAGATAGACGACATCAGGCATGGTCTAGACCGTGCTTCGTCCTGCTATGAGGGCAGCAGACTGTACTCGATGACGTCTCAAGGTCTCTTCTAGTTCTAGTGTTCTATGATTTTATATCATGTCTGTAAACCACATAGTTCCTGTGAGTAAAACCAAAGTGGGTTTATTTGAGAGAGTAAAGATTTGAACAAGAAACGAGAGAGTAGTGGAAAAGCAAGTGATTGCGATACAATCCAAAATAAAACATTCTGAACCTGGGTCCATGCTTATCAATAATTCCCTTTCCTATCTATTAGATATCCTTACTCCAGAAGTTGGCAACCTTTCAGAAGTGGCGTGCCAAGATGTAACTTACTCATGGATCTGTGCGCCGAGGGGGTGGGGGCAAGGGCAGGTGCGGGCTGGGTATGGTAACCATATTTTCTGAACTAGCTCCCCCCTTGCATTCCTTTCCAAGGGATGCAGTCTTGAGGATTACCATGGGGGCTAGCATGGGACAGCAGCTAGAACAGTTTAAATTATTTAAAAGATTAAGCATTTAAAATGTCTCATGTTAGTTGATCAAACTTCATTTTAAATGAAGTAAAATAGTATGTCCAACACACAAGGTTTCAATGTTTTCTTTATGGCAGTTGTGGGGAACCTTTTTGGGGTCGGGTGTCACTGACAAAGAAAAATCAGTTGGGGACCACACAAGCGAGATGCAAAAAATCTCCTCCCCAAACCCCCAACCCTCACTGATATGGCCTCCAACTGAGACACCTGACTCCTCTGGTGCTTGGGCCTTATGAATGTTAGTGTTCCCACATAGCTAAACTTTATCCAGACTGTTATGCAGTTGAGGTGAAAGCTATTTGCAAAGAACAGTGGAACCCTTTGCCAAGGGATCTTTTACCTCCTCACAAAGGAGGACACATTTTTGCATAAACTTTGTAAGTAAGGAGACTTGATGATGACTGTTAGTTACTGTCAATGTACCGCAAATATTGCATGTACACTCAAGCTTGGGAGATACAGCCTCACTGCCATGACATTAAAAAACGAGTGGTCCTGTAACACCTTAGACTAACAAAATATATAGTCTTGTGAGCTTTCATGGGCACAATCCATTTCTGTCATCTGAAGAAGTGGGTTGTGCCCACGAAAGCTCATGAGACTATCTATTTTTTGTTAGTCTCTAATGTGCGACAGGATCACTTTGTTTTACTTTTTTTTAAGTTACAAACTAACACCGCTACCCCCTGAGACTTTTGTCCAAGAGGTGATTGCTAGGAGTTGCTATCTCGACTTGCCTACAGAAAGGATCCAGTTCAGGTCAACCAGCATTAGTGACAGTGGGGACTCTAATGTGGCTGGCTTTCTGGTGCCAGCAGCTGTTTTCAGTACCATGTTAATTAGATGGCTTAGAACAAGTGTGTTCAGCACAATGTCTGCTTTCATGTGACGATGCCTGGTAGCCTTTCCCATTTGGGCTTCCAGTGTATCTAGCCCTGGAGGTGAGCAAGTGCTGATGTTAAAGCAGTGGACCCCAAATTGTGGGGCATGCCCCTCTGGGGGTTATGGAGGAAAGTTGGGGGGGGCTAGATCAGTCCATAAGGGGACCTCTGTGGTACTCATACCCTGGTTGAGAACTACTGGCCTACATTAAAGAATTGATTAAAACAGTGTTTCCCAAATGGTGTTCTGAAGAACCCCGGGGTTCCGCGAAGTAAAAATAAGGGTTCTGTGAGAATTCCATTATGATAACATTTTATGATTTAAAAAAAATAATTAATATTTGTTGTTGTTGTTTTTTTTAAAATATGTGCAATTAAACTAAATGTTAATCTCAGGACCTTGTTGAGCATTTGGTTATTATTACCCTTACTTATTTGTGGTCTACTTTTTCAGCTCCATATATTAGACTGTTGTTAGGAGTTCCACAAAATTCTTTTGAGTTTAAAAGGGTTCCATGGCCAAATAAAATTGGGAAACACTGGATTAAAAGATCCCTGGTCTGTGACACACTTACTGATTAAAAGCCCTTGTTCTTGGTTACCTCTAGTAAATGATCTAAACAGTAATTACTGCATTTGTTTTTCATTACAACAGCAATTGTAGAACTCCGGCTAAGAATACCCCACCATGCTCAGAAATGTCACTTTAATTACCTTCGCACTGAAATATACTAAGGCACATGTACAACTGCACCAAATACAAGCACATAAACTGGTTACAAACAGCATTTTTGGCACCAATATTTAACTGAAATCTCTTGATGCTAGCAGTGTTTTGTATAGCACTTTGTACTACTGTGAGGTGACTTGGCTGCAGTTTCACAAAGCGTATTTTTTCCACTTGGTTCAACACTTTTTCCAATTAATGGAATCGGAGCCAAACAAATAATGTAAGCCAAGTGGCAAAGCTTGTTTGGTGTACAATTCCTGAGAAGAAATATATAGGGATTGTCTTTTCTTTTTCAAAGATATAACTTTGTCATGGGAGATACGAGTTTTCAGGACAAATGTCTAAAATCATAATCAGTCAGCAATGGAATTGGAAATCTATTTAGTCATAAGTTGAATCAAAGCAAGAAACATTAAAAGTAGAAATCAGGATCCCCCTTAATTCAGAAATGTCCACTTTAAATCAGGCACAAAGACCTCAGTACTCTGTTTTTTAAAAAAAAAAAAAGAGAGAGCGCGCGCACTGCAGGAGAGCTTGTGTGAAACATCTGGTGTGTTGTTTGAATTCTATTTTTTTTTTTAAAACAACAAGTGCTGTTTTTTGTTAGTCAGTGAGATTACTGTCTTGTCCTGGGGCTAAAGGAATTTGACACTTCATTGCTAAGGTGTGTCTTTAATGGAGCGGGGGGACGACAAAACCAAAAAGGCATAAATCTGTTACATAATCCTGGACACATAGTTGCCTCTTATACACATTAATTTATTTCTTTTTAACCATAGAATTATCAGTACATTTGTTTTTGTTGGGACAGTGTTAACTTAAGCTTTGCGTCTCTTGGCTTCCTGTGGGAGGAGGGAGTTCTGGAAGCAGTGAATAGAAGGAATGGAGTTCAGGGAGAAGGGCAAAATGTATCTGAGTAGAAGAGGAGCCACTGCCTGGCTGGTGCTGGAATGGCAGAAAGGGGCTTCAGGGACACAAGATAGTCGGCTTTGTGTTTTTTATAGTGGAGGGCAAAGACAAAGAAAGGGATCTTTGTAACACAAAGATGACAAAGTTTGTATGTTCTGATTTTGTAGGCAACTGCCTTGTAATAAACTTCCCAAACCAAACACTTATTCAGGTCTGTAACTAGATATTTTAGCACCCATGGAAAGCACACATTTGCTCCCCTGCAAGGCTTTCACGGCCCTAGAATTTTTCCACCTGTGACTTTGTGCCCTATGTGGCTGCCCCACTTACAGGGGCTGTACAAGGTTTCCCGTCTCCTGCAGCCCCGTACTGGCACAGACAGACTCTACCAGCCAGTAGAATATCGGGAGTTGATTGCTTCTCCAGGATACGGCACAGCACAGATGTAATCTGATTACAGGGCAGGCCTAGGATGTCTCAGCCCCCCTTGAGATGGGGGAGCCTGGGCCCCTAAATCCCAGCCCGTTGCCTAGGCTGCTTCCTCCATGATACCAGCCAGAAACCTCACTCCCTCACTTCCAGCCCTGCCCCCAGCCAGGGCTCCACTCCCCTTCTTCCCATTGTTCCACTCCCTCAGAGATAACTCGTCAGACAGGTTTGAAGCCCCCTTGCATAATGACTCATCCCCTGCCCTGCTGGGCCATGCTGCAGCCAGCAGCCAGTGGAGGTAACTCACAACCCACTGCCCAGCATTGCAACCATCAAGGTACCCCCCACTGTCACACCATTTCACCAGCATTAATGTTGGGTAGTCAGGAAAGATACATGATGCATCTTTAGGAACTCCAGTCTCTTCAGAAAGCTGCAAGATGGAACTTTCTTCTCAGACCAGAAAATTACCATCTGAGGCATTGAACAGTGATCTGTGGAGACCCAGCCTACCCCTTGCTCCCATGGCTCATGAAGTCATACACAGGCAGCTTGGAGCGGTTCAAATACCGGCTGACAAGTGCAGAATGCTGGTAGAATGTGCTTTTGGATGTTTAAAAGGAACATTTTGCAGTGAAAGCATCAGAGGGGTAGCCGTGTTAGTCTGAATCTGCAAAAGCGATGAGGAGCCCTGTGGCACCTTGTAGACTAACAGATTTATTGGAGCATAAGCTTTTGTGGGCAAAGACCCACTTTGTCAAACATGCATCTGATAAAGTGGGTCTTTACTCACGAAAGCTTATGCTCCAATAAATCTGTTAGTCTACAAGGTGCCACAGGACTCCTTGTCGCTTTTTCTCAAGGAAAGCAACATTCCCCTTGTTGTGGCAGCCTGCTGCGTGCTCCATAATAACTATGAAAGCAAAAGAGAAAACGTATGCTAGCCTGAGGGGAAGTGGGGAGTGAGGTACAACACCTACCCTCTAATTATGAGCATCCAGACAGCAGGAAAATAAGGTGAGCATATTGAAGGTCGCTGAAAATCAGAAGGTCTTTGGGAAAATAGTTTTTTGTGAATGGCCAGAAGGAGATATCACCAGACAGAGATATGACAGTCATGTATGTTGCTCTTAGTGAGGTGCCCCACAAGCCTCAAGATGTCCTCCAGTGTCTTGAGTTTGCGTTCCCTGCATGCTCTCCTTTCCTTATCCTCCATTCGCATCTCCTACAGCATCATTCTTCATCGTGCAATTAAATGCACTATGTCCATGCAGGAAGATTGCATTTGATCATTGAGCATGTATATTTTCTCCTTTTGGATTTGTGCTAGTTGAACAGGTGGAGGAGCTGCGGGGAGTGGGCAACAGGATCTTCTGTATGCTCAATGCTGGAACTCATTTGTGACCCTGTGCATTCATGGTGAACTGAGCTGCCTGCTATGAGCTGTGCTCCAAACAGGAAGTGAAATTCAAACTTTCCAAGGTCTCTTCCTGTCAACTCTGCTGCTCTCCAGGTGCAAAGTGCTGGCCCAAGCAGTAACATTAGGGTACTTTGGGGTACCTCCCAGAGGCTGAAAACATCGACTTTTACAGCACTGTGTCTGCACATACTGTAAAGATGTCCATGCAAGGTTGAATTTACTCCCCATGAAAAGCAAGTGTACCAAAATCAACTTTCACAGCCCTTAAAGTTGGAGGAACGGGCTTGGTGGTGTGGATTCATTATTTAGAAAATCAATCTAATACAGCTAAGTAGTGTAGATCCAGCCTTGGAATTTAGAATTATTCCAGTTCCACTTAGCTCCAGGGTTTGTGAGTTGTCTTATGTATGTGTGTAGCTTTTAAATTATTTATATCCCAGGTGACACTAGAAACATGGCAGAACTACTTTCAGATGAGAAATATTTGCTCATAACAGATACTATGTTGGAAATACAGGTTTTGTTTTAAAAAATGGAAAAGTTTTTAAAAACCTCAAACACCACCACATCCTTTGATTCCTATATCCAAATGGAGGATTTGGTTGAAGCTAAGGCTGTAATAGTATAGTCGATAAGCAAAAGCTTGTAAGTTAATGCTATTGACCATAAGCATTTCCCTCCAGTCCCAAATTTTTTAGCAGGTTGGCCAGTAGTCCGGCTCAGTCCTGGCTTGAAATGGATCCAGGACCTACCCCTGCTACTGCTCTGCATTTCAAGTGTATTAGGAACCAGGTGGGCAGGCAGCCCTGCTCGGTTCTGGCTCACACCGGGTTTGGGAGCTCAGACCCACCCTAGACAGGAGCTGCTGCCACCCCATGCTGCTGCCTCTTTATTAGAGGCAGCAGCACATGGCGACAGGCAGCCAGTCTGAGGAAGGAGCTGGTTTTTTAAACTGGCTCCCCTTGTGGATCAGCTCCTGCCTGGCACCCTGTACTGCTGCCTCATGATACAGAGGCAGCAGTGCGGAGTGGCAGGGGGATCCTCAGGAGTGAGGCCAGAGCACACTAGCTGCTGGCCACACCCCGGGAACTATAAGGTTCAATAAGGTTACTTGACTATTCAATTAACTGATATTTAACATCCCTAGTTGAGGAGTCATCTGTTTTATTTACCATTAAGACAAATGGGCTGAGTCTTCTCACGTTGATGTAAATCAGGAGTCTACTAAAATCAGTGAAGGTACACTTGTGCAAAACCAGTTTGAGGGGAGAAATAGGACCTCAGATGCTTGCTTTCACAGTCGTCTCTCTAACCTACTATAGCAGGCAGCAGTCTAGATACTCAGTCATCCCACTGGGGATAAAACACCAACACTATTTCAAGATAACTAGCGCCATTCTGAAATAACTTAGTCTGTGTCTACACAGCAGGCAGTTATTTTGAAATAGTGTCAAAATATTGACAACTTGGATGACTTCTTACTCCATACAATTACAGGAGTAAGGTTACAGGAGTCCAGGGGTAAGGGAAGCCGGAAGAAGAGTGCTCTGTTTCAAAATAGGAAGCGTCTAACCCAGCACTTCTTTCAAAATAAGCTATTTTGAAATAAGATTTGCAATTGACTTAGCTCAATTTGCATAACTTATTTTGAGTTAAGCCCTGCAGTGTAGCTGCACCCTTTGTGTCATGGAGTAGAACTTGCTGCCAGACAGCTTCAGAATTCATACTTTTCTTAAATTTCTCTTTACTTCCCCTCATGCTGCTCCTATTTTGAGGGCTCGGACACAGAATAGCATAATCTAGAAGCATTCAAAGAGAGCTTCTAAAACTACTATGAATCCCAAGCATCCTGGTGAGGTTCTGACTGACCAAAATAAAATAGCTGTCTCCATCCAAAATATTTCTCCTCAACCATTACCAATCAACTGGAAGAGCACAGAACTTTAGAGAACATTATTGCACCGTGGCCCATCCTAGCCAGATCAGTTGTGCAAACTGGTCTGGGAGTCCGCAGGGTGGAGGCTATCCTTTCCTGTGCTCCAAATCCACCTCTGCCCTCTTCGCGCCCCCCCCCATGACCTCCCATTCCTGAGAGATGCAGCCTTAGCAATTACCAGGGATGGGGGCTGGTGTGTGGCAACAGTGGTCAGGCCCCCCCTGCACTCCATGTGGCAGTGGGAGCTGAGGGGAAGCGGACTGCACTGGGAGACAGGGTACCATGGGGCAGTGGTAGGAAGGGGCAGGACTTGAGGGAGAGTCATTCCCTGCCCTGGGGGTCACCAGCCTGAATCACAGAAGTGCTCCAGTCAGGGGTGGCCTGGAGGCTATGAGTTTGAGACCTCTGTAGTCACTGTTACCTAAATTTTCCTCTGTACAAATTTTAGACCACACAGTGGCTGAAAAGCTGTTGTCCTGTGTACAGTAGTGTTCTTCACCATTATGACTACTAAGCTGATAGTAATGGTGGGAAATTTTTCATGGAAAAGCAGCATGATGTATCAAGGCCATTGGGAATTCAATGATAATCCAACATAATTGGGTTTCTTTGCTTTGCCCAAAAACCTTATCTATGCTAGTAACCGAAGAGAATCTGAATGTAACCCATCTAAATCTTGTGTAGAAAGAAAATAGCTCTGCCTGTATAACATGGTTAGTTCTCATCTAAACCAGAGTTCTTTAATAAAGTTGTTTATCGTGTCCCCTCTGTAGGGATGTAGTTGACTGCATGATAAGCTTAGGCTTACTGGGTAGTTGAGTCACTACTTGATTACTCCCATTCTCCCCCTCCTTTCCCCCAGCTGCCTCTGTATCAGAGGCAGCAAGCGGCAGGGGAAGCAGGAGCCAGTGCTGGCGGAGGCAGCTTAAAAGCCAGTTCCCCCAGCACCGTCTCCACAGTGCATGGAGGAAAGGGGGGAGGACAAGGGAGGCAGAGCCACAGTGGGGAACCTTGCGGAGGTGGGATTCAGGAGTCCCGACTCAGCTGGGTCCCAGCCCGCTGCGGCTCTATTTAAATGCAGTTAGAGCCCCCACTGTAGTTCAGCCTTTTTAATGTAGCCTGGCAGCTCTTACTACATTTAAAAAGCAGAGCTGCAGTGGTCTGGGACCCAGCGCAAGCTGGAACTGCTGAGTCATGGACCTACCCAGTCTGTGCCTCTGTAGCTTGACTAATTATGTACTCGGTACAAATTGTATCAAGTAAACAATTAGTCAGTTACCCGCTTTTTAACATCCTTAGCTATAAGCAGTTCAGAGAACTATGTAATGTAATTGGGTCAAAGTGTGTGTGTGCACGCGCATAGGTATATCAGATCAGTTATGCAGTTTAGTGTGAAAGTGGGGGGACAATGAATGCAGCAGCACAGTGCTAGAAACTTAAGTTCATTCTACTGTCCAACATGTTTTTAAGAATCTCTTGATGCTGGATCATGATGTATACTTTCACTTTGGCAGCGTGCTTTGGTTCAGTTGATCAGAGCAGGTCATTATCTTAACTGCATGATGAGATTAATGACCATCTTTTTTTTTTTTTTTTTTTTTTTTTTTTTTTTTCCTTCAGAGGGGTATGAGTGCATGCTTTACACACATTCAAGCAGGTCCCTGTGTAAAGTAAATGATCTTTACCAATAATATTCAGCTGAAAGTATCTGGAGTTGAATCAACTCATTCCCCTTCCACCAGCTAATCTTATTTTGATCCCTCTACAAGTCACACTCTAACTGCCTGGCTGCTCACCTAATAAATGATGTACTTTTTACTCTGCTGCAAGATTAAGCAGAAACTGGACCCTGAAGGATAAATCTTTGTTTGAAATATAAACCCTTGGGTAATTATTAGTATGGTAATTGACCATGGGGATTTTAAATTTTGAGAAACTTCTCCTAATAGAAGTCTTTAAAAGAAGCAATATTTTTACTGGCAATATGCTACTCTTCATATCAACTGAACTTGAAGAGGCAGTATCTATGCATTCTTTGCTCCATTCAACTTATCTGCCTCTGTATCTCTTCATAAAGATGAGAGGATATGTTTTTTACATCCCTCCACCCCCACATTCTTGGGCATAAACAAAATAAGGAAATACAAACTAGATGGATTTTACAAAGTGGGTGCGTAAGTGGTTAGATAATTGTTCTCTGAGAGTAACAATTATTTACACTGGGCTTAATAAAAACTTTTATTTATTATCAAATATAAAAAGTGAAAACAGACAGATTATAGTAAGTTACAAAGCCAAAATAAACAAACTAAACCTAATACACTGCAGACCTAATGTGGTGCTGCCACCTTGGGTTGGGCAGGGAGTTCATGCCTTCGTAACTCTCTGGGAAGAGAACTCCTTCTTCCACACCCACGTCCTCCAAGTGATGTGGTTGGGAGGAGCAGAGCAGGATGGGACCGGGTTGCTTAATTTCCTGCTGTCAAGTGCAGGGGTGGGTCAGGCTCTCGGCTAGTCCTCTGGGCCCTGCAGATCCTGTGATCATTGCTTCAAACTGTCTTGTCATATGGATGGGAAGGCTCTGCTCCTCAGATAAGTACCTAGACGTACAAGGGACATAACATTGACTGAACCCAGAAATTAGATATTAGACATCAATACGATCAGGTTTTTTGTCTCTGATGATTACAAGAAAAGAAACTAGGTTCTGAAAATCTGTAATTGCCTCTTTCTGTTAAAGCAGTTGGAAATGCATGGGTTGTACATTAATATCTGTAAATTCTTCTCCTATGCCATATACTAACTGATCTTGTAAGGTCGGTGCACAGTTTATAGAATGCCTTTTCAGTTCACATTTTCTTAAGTCCTTCTGAAGGGCCATAACTTGGACAGGTCATTGTTGTCCAAGTGGTAGATGTGCTATGTTCTGCCACTCACTTCTAGTTTGCCTTCTTTAAAAGTAGACCTCATGGTGACAGCAGATACTCCACCATGTGATGCAAAGTGTCACTGGCATATATAGTCAGTAGAACAAGGCTAACACTTTCTCACTTAAGCTATGTCTATACAGCTTCCCTCTTTCGGCAAAAGCCTATGCAAATGAAGCGTGGGTTAGCATATTGGTGCGCATCATTTGCATAATTAATTAGCCATTTTTGTGCAAACCCCCCTTCTTGCACAAGAGCCATTCTTCCTCATTTTTTCAGGAAGAATGGCTCTTGCGCAAGAGGGGGATTTTGCGCAAAAAGGCGCTGTGTAGATGGTGCCTCTTTGCACAAAAACCTCTTGCACAAAATGGCTCCTGATTATGCAAATGAAGCATAGCAATATGCTAATCTACGCTTCATTTGCATAGGCTTTTGTGGAAGAAGGAAGCCGTGTAGATGTAGCCTCTGAGATGTCTTCACTTTTTCGTTTCTTGCATATGTTGAAAGACTCCCAAAACAATTTTTCAAGGGCTACTCTGAAGTATCTGGTCTCCTGTACTTCTGTGTGTGGTTCAGAGGATAATCTGGTTTAATAATCTGTTAATTGTGTAACATGTTAATGTGGCTTGTTTCATTTTCAGCTCCAAGTCCCACTACGGCTGTGCCCTACGTGTCAGTAAAATGCATAGATGTACGGAAAAACCACCACAAAACTAAATGGTTAATACCCTGGGGGCCCAACCAGTGTGAGAAGATCCGAGATCTTGATGAGGCAATGAGCAGACAAATAGAAGCCAACGACATTGTGTTTGCTGTTCATATCCCCCTCCCCACCAAGGAGATGAGCCCCTGGTTCCAGTTTATACTTGTTATCCTGCAACTGGACATTGCGTTCAAGAAAAATAACGAGATAAGTAAGTCACTCACTGTATCCCCCAAATGTTTAATCAAAGCAAGAAAATATTGATCATAGAGTGTTTGTTAAATGTCTCTTAAAATAGTGGGTTGCTGTAAATTAAATGTATGTTCATTGTCCGTATAGACAAAGTTGCGCTACATGGGAACCTACTAAAAGTGCAAATGCATAAAAGGTTCCTTTTTGAAACCATCCTCTTAAGGATAATGTTAATGTTTTGAGTTTGTGTCAATTTATGAATTATTTACTATGTGAAAAATTACTTAATCATGGAAAAAATCAAAATATCCTCCCTAACCATACAAAAGGGAGTGGCTTTTCCAGAGCCAGCTTTGCCAGATCCTACCACATAACAAACTGTTTTGTGCCTTTGTACTGCTCCCACTGAAGTCCAATGGCAACAGTCCATTGACATAGTGAAACTACCATTTGAAAAAAAGTCAGTAGTTGGGATCCATGACCTCCTCTGCAAGGGAGAAAGTTTTTGTTTGTTTTTAAATTCCAGAAACTTTGCTAGAGTAGTGATGCTAACAAGAAGGCTCTATTTTTAATATGACATACAGCATTTTACTAGATGGACTATTAAGCAGCCTATTAAGCAGCTAGTGCTGGAATGGTCAGTGGCAAGAATAGACATTTATGAAAATTTCTGAGAGAGCTAGCGAGGCCTCTTCTCATTGAAAGAAATTGTGGGGCGGGGACAGTTCCAACAGGTTAAAGCAGTGGTCTCCAACCTTTTTACACCCAAGATCACTTTTTAAGTCTCAGAACAGGCAAAGATCTACTGCCCCGCCCCTTCCTTGAAGCCCCGCCTACATTACATGAGGAAATCTAATGTAAACGTACTGCGCAGATGCACAGTTCAGAGAGGGCTCAAGAGCTACTCTTAGAGCCCCTGAGATCTACCGGTAGCTCACGATCTACTGGTTGGTGACCACGGGGTTAAAGGAAGGAAAGCTAGCAGAAGAATTGTCGTCTTTCTCTCCTTCCCAGCAAAGAATGCTGACATGTAATTCTGATCTGGTCTGAGACTATAAATGGCTTTTTCTTTACTCTGTCCCTTCCAAATCTCAGTTTTGAGGGCACAAAAATGGAGTGGACTCTTTCATAAGATCGAAGGGTCACCTTGAGATCATTCCTGTTTTAGTCCTCCTGTTGTTGATTGAACCTTTCGTCTCCTTGCTGTTACTTGATGTAGTAGTTTTACACTTGATACCATAGGCTGAACACACCTGCAAGCTGCATTCAGAAAGACTGAGTAAAATGCATGGTTAATCTCCATTATCACAGTTTGGAAGTCATTCCCCTAAGATTCATGTCCCAAGTTATTATGTAGTGTTTTAAAATATTAATCAGCAGTACTTTTAACCAAGCTAAAATTGAATGCAGTCTCTCTACAAGTCTTCTAGCGATTTTATGTATATCCCTTACATTTATAAATTGGAAATCTGAATAGATATTGTCAGAAAACTAGAGAAAGATAAAGGGGGATGTTAGTCTGTACTTGGACAGTGACTCTGTAGCTTTCTCATGCTTAATTGAATTGGGTTTCAGTTGGCATTTCAAAAGCCAGGACCTCTGATCACTAGTGGTCTGGAAGCTGTTTGAGCTGAACAAAAGTGTATTTGCAATAATTCCCTGTTCTTGAATTTTCTGAGTCGGATTATTTTGAGGAATCTGATACTGGGGTTCTAGGAGGGGGTATGTATATAATATTTCCTTGGGTGGAGGGGAGGGGTGGTTCAAGTGACAAGGTTGCAGTGACTCATGTTTTTGTTTTTGATGTAAGCTTTTCCTGTGACCAGTTTAACTTCTAAATTTTGCCATTTGAGCCACAGGGCAAGGATAATGGGAGACTGTCATAGTTCTACCACAGTTTAATTAGTATTGCTCTGCGTGCTCACTGTGCATCACTGACTGTTTAGAATACCAAGTCAGGCATGCCTGTCCAGCAACTTAAGAACATAACTTGGTCATTGACTGAACAAGGGCTTTCCTGTGGTAGAATGAAATGCTAATCATGGCACTGTGGCCCCAAGTAAAATTCTGTAAGATGGTTTATTTTTCTCAAAGCAGCACCAGCTGGGTAGCCCTAAAACCGTGGTCCCCAACATGGCGCCCGCGGGGGCATTCGTGTGCACCCGCCACGTGCTCGGGGCTGGCCTGGCCCCGGGCGCGCGGCGCCGGCCCCGGCCCCGGGCGCTTGGAGGGGGGGGCGCCGGCCCCGGGCGCTTGGGGGGGGGGGGGCGCGGCTATGGGGGGCCCCGCCCCTGCCCCCTGGCGCCTGGCGGGCGAACGGCCACACCCCCTTGCGCCTGGCCACCTCCACAGGTTGGGGACCACTGCCCTAAAATGTACCTACAGGAATGCTGAATGGAAGACAGGAGATATTCCAGAAGATTGGAAAAGGGAAATTATGGTGCCCATCTATAAAAAGGGAAATAAAAACAACCCAGGAAACTACAGACCTGTTAGTTTAATTTCTATGCCAGGAAAGATAATGATAGAAATGTAGCCGTGTTAGTCTGGGGTAGCTGAAGCAAAGTGCAGGACAATGTAGCACTTTAAAGACTAACAAGATGGTTTATTAGATGATGAGCTTTCGTGGGCCAGACCCACTTCCTCAGATCAAATAGTGGAAGAAAATAGTCACAACCATATATACCAAAGGATACAATTTAAAAAAATGAACAAATATGAAAAGGACAAATCACATTTCAGAACAGGAGGGGGATGCGGGGGGGAGGAAGGAAGGTAAGTGTCTGTGAATTGATGATATTAGAGGTGGGGAGAGTGGGATGTCTGTGAGCTAATGGTATTAGCTTCCCCAATTATCACCTCTATCTTGGTAATGGGTAAGATAGTTTGAGTGTTTGTTCATTCCTTCCCGGAGAGTGTCGAATTTTAACATGAATGACAGTTCAGAGGATTCCCTTTCAAGTGCAGATGTAAAAGGTCTTTGTAGCAGAATGCAGGTGGTTAAGTCATTGAGAGAGTGTCCTTTCTGGTTAAAATGGCAAGAAACTGGTTTTTCTTTGTGATCTTGTCTACCTGTTTTGTGGGCATTAATCCTTTGGCGAAGTGTCTGAGATGTTTGTCCAATGTACATAACTGGCTGGATAACTGTTCCCAGAGAGTAGTTATTAATGGTTCACAATCCTGCTGGAAAGGAGTAACAAGTGGGGTTCCGCAGAGGTCTGTTTTGGAACTGGTTCTGTTCAGTATCTTCATCAACTATTTAGATATCGGCATACAGAATATGCTTATTAAGTGTGCAGATGATACCAAGCGTTGAGAGGTTGCAACTGCTTTGGAGGATAGGGTCATAATTCAAAATGATCTGGACAAATTGGAGAAATGGTCTAAGGTAATCAGGGCAAATGCAAAGTGCTCCACTGAGGAAGGAACAATCAGTTTCACACATACCAAATGGGAAGCGACTGTCTAGGAAGGAGTACGGCAGAAAGGGATCTAGGGGTTATAGTGGACCACAAGCTAAATATGAATCAACAGCGTGACACTGTTGCAAAAAAAGCCAACATGATTCTAGGATGCATGAACAGCTGTGTTGTGAGCAAGACACGAGAAGTCATTCTTCTGCTCTACTCTTCGCTGATTAGGCCTCAGTTGGAGTATTGTATTGTGTCCAGTTCTGGGCGCCACATTTCAAGAAAGATGTGGAGAAAATGGAGAAGGTCCAGAGAAGAGAAACAAGAATGATTAAAGGTCTAGATTACATGACCTATGAAGGAAGACTGAAAGAATTGGAAAAGAGAAGATTGAGTTTTCATGTATCTAAAAGGATGTTACAAGGAGGAGGGAGAAAACTTATTCTTCCTGGCCTCTGAGGATAGAACAAGAAGCAATGGGTTTAAAATGCAGCAAGGGAGGTTTAGGTTGGACATTAGGAAAAAGTTCCTAACTGTCAGGGTGGTTGTGGAATCTCCATCTCTGAAGATATTTAAGAGGAGGTTAGATAAATGTCTATCGGGGATGGTCTAGAGCAGTGGTCCCCAACGTGGTGCCCGCGGGTGCCATGGTGCCTGCCGGGGCATTTGTGTGCGCCCGCCGACAACGTGGGCCGGCCCCGGTGCGCTGGAGGCGCCGGCCCCAGGCGCGCGACACGCACCGGTGCCTGGTGCGTGGCGCTCGGGCAGCCCCAGCCCTGGGGCACATGCGGGCACGCAGCGCTGGTGCCGGCCCCAGGTGTGCGGCTCAGGCGGTGGCGCTGGCCCCAGGCCCACAGCACAAAGCACTCGGGCGGCCCCGGCCCTGGTGAACGTGCCGGCGCCAGGTGCAAGGGCATCCTTGCCCCTGGTGTGCCCCAGCACGTGCGGCCCCGCCCCTCGGGCGCCCGGTGAGTGAGTGGCCCTGCCCCCAGGTGCCCAGGAGCCTGTAAAGGTTGGGGACCACTGGTCTAGAGTAGTACTGGGTCCTGCCATGAGGGCAGAGGACTGGACTCGACCTATCCAGGTCCCTTCCAGTCCTAGTATTCTATGATTCTGTGATTGTATACACCCTTCAGAAGAAAGGAAGGCTGCCTTCACCGACATCTTTAGAAACACATTTAGGCTTTTTATAAGTATCCGGATACTTAAGAGCAAACTGCTTTTTCTATGTCTGGGTATGTCTACACTACCCTGCTAGTTCGAACTAGCAGGGTAATGTAGGCATACCGCAATTGCAAATGAAGCCCGGGATTTGAATTTCCCGGGCTTCATTTGCATAAGCCAGGCGCCGCCATTTTTAAATCCCGGCTGGTTCGAACCCCGTGCCGCGCGGCTACACGCGGCACGAACTAGGTAGTTCGAACTAGGCTTCCTAGTTCGAACTACCATTACTCCTCATTCCACGAGGAGTAACGGTAGTTCGAACTAGGAAGCCTAGTTCAAACTACCTAATTTGTGCCCCGTGTAGCCGCGCTGCACGGGGTTCGAACGAGCGGGGATTTAAAAATGGCGGCGCCCCGCTTATGCAAATGAAGCCCGGGAAATTCAAATCCCGGGCTTCATTTGCAATTGCGGTATGCCTACATTACCCTGCTAGTTCGAACTAGCGGGGTAGTGTAGACGTACCCTCTGTCAGTCCATGTGGAAAGCTGCCTTGGCTTGGCTTTTTCTCTGAGGTAGGCTAATTTCTGGGTCTAAACAAACTATCTCTGTTTAATGCAATGTTTATTCAAATACTAGAAACAACAGATGCTCTTGCTCAGTTTGACTGTTCTGAAAAAGATGCGGAGCAGGGAGAAATCTGCCAAAAGTCTGAATTGCTGAAGTGGTTAAAAAGGTCTTTGTTGGGCTATTGAAATGTGCCACGCATATTTCATTTAATCGGTCAAGCAGGTAACCGCTGCAAATAGAATTCCAGTCTTAGTGCAAGAAGTCTCATTCACATAAGCTATATGAAACAAATGCTCTGTGTGAATAACATTGGCCAGTTTCCATCAATAACACAGCTGTTGAAAGAGCTTAGTTACCAGGGCAATGGATGGCGCTCTGAGGGAATGTTTGTATGCAGTAATCTGACATTTAGCTGGCTGGCAGCAACCTTGAAAGTGAAGTAGAATTAGGGAGGGAGCAGTGGTGATAATCTGGTTTCTGACCAAGAAATCCCTTGTTTAGAGACAGCACAAAAGGTTTCTTTTGAAACCTGAAGTGTTACTATATTATTATGCAATTAGATCTCATTCCTGTCATTGAGTTAAAGGAATGCAGGAAACTTTTTGGGAATGGGTAAATTGCCATTTAGCTCATCAATGCTCATTCTACCATACAATACCTGGTTTCAAACCAACTGTTTCTTGAACTGACCCACACTACACATCTCCTCTTAGCCCAGCAAGTCATGCATACACCAATACTTTCTAAACTTTCATGCATTCTGGCCTTTAATCCTTCCGCAATAACTGCCTTTAGCAGGTAACATTCCAGATTGTATACACTTCCCATAATGATTGAGATCTTCTTTCACTTACTTAATAGGTTTCCATTAGATTCTGTCAGTTTGTTGTTCTCATAAGGGAAGCCCTTCAATTTAAGTCCCAATCCTCAATATTCTCTAATCTTCTTTAAGAAATAACAGTCTGCACATCTTGCCACCACACTGGTAACAGCTGCCTCTCTTCTATGAAGCATTCAATGTTCTGTATAACTCGACAGTACTTTTTAACCTGCTGTACCTCCATAGACCCAGGACCTTCCTGATTATCATGCTTTACCTGTTGTACATAATCAGCGTACAATGGTCCAGTCATCTAGATCTGTAATAACTAACATGAGCACCTCTCAGATTATTTTATATTTAACTTCTTTCATGTAGAGAACTGATTTATTTCTATTCACACTTAGTGAACTTGGACTCAGGTTTTATTCCGTGCATGGACTTGCTATAAACTTGGCCCAGTCACTTGACATTGCTCCCTCAGGCTAGGTCTACACGATATTGTTTTATCGGAAAAAGCTACACAAAATGTGCTCTTTTTTTTTTTTTTTTTTTTTTTTCCAATTCTTGCATAGTTTTTTCCAATTCTTTTGTCGGAAGAGTCTTTTCTGACATTTGGCCTGTCTAGACGGGGCCAATTGTCAGAAAAGCCCCCTCTTTTGGAAGCCCCCTTATTCCTCCTAGAAGGAGGCGTATAGGGGCTTCTGAAAGCACGTTTGCCCTTCCACTTTTTTTGGTGGAAGTGCAAACGTGTTCCCTGGACATGGTGAGGTTTTTTCTGGCATACTTCTGGTATGCCGGGAAAACCCCTCAGTCTAGCCATAGCCTCAGTTTCACCATATGTAAAATGAGGACAATATTTGACAGCAATATATGAAGTGGGTCTGGCCCACGAAAGCTCATCACCTAATAAACCATCTTGTTAGTCTTTAAAGTGCTACATAGTCCTGTCTTTTGTTTCAGCTACACCAGACTAACACGGCTGCTTCTCTATCACTATTCTTAAAGAACAGGAGATGTGGCAGCATTTTATTACACTGTAAATCAATGGTGTGACTTTGCCTATTACATTTCAAACTGTCTTGCAAAGGACTTAATTCTTTCAATCTAATTTTTAAAAAGAGGTGGAAGGAGACTCACTTAAGTGAATTTTAAAAATTATAATTTATGTGATTGACTCAGTTTCCTCAGCATGGAGTAAAAAAAATTCCTTTCGGGGGGAAGGGAAGGGAATGGTGATGGTATTCCTGCCATAGCCAGTCTACCCCTGTGTGTTCCTACTCAGATTTATGAGCTAGCTTTTGTCTCTCGGTTAGTTGGTTTGTACATCCATCCCTTTGCTGTCTGCTAATGCAAAAACTGAAAAATGTTTGTAGTTACAAATGTCTTTCCTGTTTGCTCTATTAGTATGCGGCTGGCACAGTCCCGTCATTCTGTGAAATTACTTCTCTATTTTTAGACTGTGACTGAAGATATCTACACTAATAACAGTTTAAAGGGAATTAGGTGAAAACTCTTAGCTGCTGAATCTCTATCCTCAAAAATCCCAAAGGTATATTGAGATGTGACATGGGAATTGTGAGGAGAACTATATCTTCGAGATGAGTGTCCCTATTGGTGCTTCACAGCATGTCTGTGCATCCCATTGTTGCAGACTGGATACTTCATAGCAGTGCCTGGGGGGGGCTGCACATGCACAGTGAGCAGGGCACGTGGCATCATGCAGTGCAACTATACATACGCAGCCCCGTTCCCTGAGTTCCTTCTTACCGCCCCTGACTTAAGACTGAGCTCGGCCGTGCTCTTCACTCAGCATTCTGTCTTGTAGATAAGCAGTTCATTTTCACTTGTTTTTCTGTCCTTACCCTTCGTCTTCTCCAAATTCATTCCCCCCCCCCCAAAAAAACCCCCCACAAAACCAAAAAAATTTATCTCAAAGTTGTTTTTCCCTAGTTGCTATTGTTTGCCTCCCTTTTTGGCAACAATACCTGGATCAATAAGATTCAAATGGCTCTGCCAGTAATCATGTGACGCTCATCTCTGACTGACACTAAGGGTGTGTCTAGACTACATGCCAACGTCGACGGAGGCATGTAGATTAGACAGATCGGCAGAGGGAAATGAAGCCATGATTTAAATAATCGCGGCTTCATTTAAATTTAAATGGCTGCCCCGCTCTGCCGCTCAGCTGTTTGTCGGCAGATTGGGGCAGTCTGGACGTGCCGCGGTCGACAAAGAAGCCTTTGTCGATTGGCGCAGGTATGCCTCGTGAAACCAGGCTTACCTGCACCAATCGACAAAGGCTTCTTTGTCGACCGCGGCGCGTCCAGACTGCCCCGATCTGCCGACAAACAGCTGATCGGCAGAGCGGGGCAGCCATTTAAATTTAAACGAAGCCGCGATTATTTAAATCGCGGCTTCATTTCCCTCTGCCAATCTGTCTAATCTACATGCCTCCATCGACGGAGGCATGTAGTCTAGACACACCCTAAAAGTGCATCAGATGTCTAAGCAAAAATCACATACAGCAGGACTGCCATCATTGTGCCAAGCTTAAGGCGTGTACGTGCAGGGACTGAGATCTCCATATTAAGATGTTTATGCTTGAAAAAGCACAGCATCCATCCTCAGACCCAGGCACTCAATGGTACAATATACCTAAACCTGACAAAGGGGGAAAAATCCCCTAGGAAACGCACCTCCTCTCTACGTCACAAATCTCCATCGCCTGAGCAGCACCTGAGCAAGAAATCGGCACTGAGAGTTGAGGCTACACCACGTCTTAGTACATAAGGCGTGCCAGGCCTCTTGCACCTATTGTGGCATCTTTTAAACAGAGCACGCACAAAGCTCAGGGCCCAGCTTGGCACCGAGTAACCAGACAGCAGAATCATTGGTGCTGATACAACACCGTAGACTAGGATGGCAACGGACACTGGTACCATCCCTACAGCCAACAGTGCCACAACCATCTCGGTACTGCAGCATACATCGGTGTCGACCACTCCTCAAGCAATTTGGCACCATCCACCCTGGCACCGATGTATCTCCATCAGAAGGATCTCGCTATTTCTTCTGCTTTTAACTTCCCGTTCCTCAGCACCGATACATCACCGACCTCAGCAGCACCAAGGCATGTCTTTTCTCCCACAGGCCTATCCAGTGATGAAGAGGGGAGAGGCGAAGTAGCTTTTTTTCCACCCCAGCTGTCGCCTGGCACCAAAGTATCTGTCCTGTCCACTCATCCCAGTTTCAGACATTCGCTGGGTACCAGCATCCACCCCCCGCTTGAGGACCACACCCCTCACTGCCACTGCTGAGAGGCAATACTGGAGCCAATGGGCATACAATTATAGGAGAAAGCACACCAAAAAAGGGGGTCAATCAACCTGCACCCTCTCCACCACCACAGTGTCCATCACCCCACAGGTTTCAGGAGGGGGCATCAGATCTGCAATCTCTCGAATCAGGCCCAGGCACATCAACCTCTCTCCTCAAGTCTCCATCTGAGCCCATGGCAACTTGCTTGCTTCTCCGTCTATCAATGAAAACTGCATTCTTAGTGGCAATTACATCAGCCAGGTGTGTGGGAGAGATACCTTGATGGCAGGTCCGCCATCTGTCTTTTTTCAAAGATAGTCAGACTATGTACCCATCTGAAGTTCCTTCCCAAAATATGCTTCATCATTCCATGTAAATCAGACCATTCTCTTACATGTATGTTTTCCCAAGCCTCATGCCAATGCTTTCAAGGCAAAAATAAATACCCTTGATGTCCAAAGGGCACTCTTCTTTTACATCCACAGAGCAAGGCTTTTTAGATCATCACCCAGGGTAAATCTACATTAGCCACCCTAGTTCGAACTAGGGAGGCTAATGTAGTCATTTGAACTTGCAAATGAAGCCCAGGATTTAAATATTCCGGGCTTTATTTGCATGTTCCCGGGCGCCGCCATTTTTAAATGCCCCATAGGAGGAGTAACAGTAGTTCGAATTAGGAACTTTAATTCGAACTACCTAGTCTGTGCCGCGAGTAGCCGCAGGCAGGTAGTTCAAACTACGGGGCATTTAAAAATGGCGTTGCCCAGGAACATGCAAATAAAGCCCAGGATATTTAAATCCCGGGCTTCTTTTGGAAGTTCGAATGATTACATTAGCCACCCTAGTTCGAACTAGGGTGGCAATGTAGACATACCCCCAGGCTGTTTATATCTATAGCAGAATGCAATGAAGGACAATGGATATCCTCTCAAAGATCATCACACTGTTGACTATAGAGTGTTAGTTAAAGGTCTCTTAAAAGAGTAGATTGCTGTAAATTAAATGTATGTTAATTGTCTGTATAGACAAAGTTGTACTACGTGGGGTACCGACCAACAGCACAATCACCTAAGGCCACTACCTCGATACGGACCCATTCCACCAGAGCCATGGACATATCTGTGGTTTATCCCCACAAGATTCCCCTCACGGACATATGCACTGTGGTCATGTGGGCTTCTGACCAAACATTTGCCAAACACTATGCATTTTCTCATGGACCTCTGTCCTCAACTAAGGTTTCCAAGGCTTTGCTAGCTACAGCTAGCTCACCTGTCATCGGAAATCCCTACCTCCTTACAACATATTGCTTTGCGGCCACCTGCTGTGGAGCGCCCACAGGGATGTGTCTCAAAGAAGAGGAACTGACGTTCTTCGAGATGAGCTCCACTACCATCCCTTTCTTCTTCTCTACTTTGGAGACCTGGATCAGGCTGAGCTTCCAGGTAGAAAAGGAAGTGAGAGGAGGGGGGGCTATGCACCTCACTTGAACCCTCCCCGGCACTGCTGTGAAGAATGCGGCGCTGGGACACACCAACACCTGCTGTGGAACACGCACAGGGACACTCATCTCGAAGGACGTCAGTCACTGCTAAAGGTGAGTCGCCTCCTTAGCTCTTACTTTAGGGGTCTTGTTGTGGTGGCCTGAGTTATCTTATGAATGTCCATAAAACTGTCATGGAGAAGTCTGACTGGGAGAACCCTTAGAAGTAAGTGGGTACCGGAGACAACCATCCTTGGCACATTCCCTACTGTGTATAAATATGTGTATTTCCTCTTCTAGAGAGTGTTTCTGAATGAGATTATTATTCACCACCTCTTTGGTACTGACCACTGAGGTGTGCTATATGAGGGTATGAAATCTGGAATTGATTCTCTAGGCATGGCTCCATTATCTATACAGCAGTGGTTCTCAAGCTACAGTTAGTGTTCCATGGCTGCCTTCCAGGTGGTTCGTATCTGAAGCTTAGCCCCCCACCCCTTCTACCTTCTCTCCTTACAGCACAAGGACCCTGTACTAGCGCTCCAGCCTTGCGCCTCCACCCCTGCCCATGAGATTGGAGTGCCAGTGCTGGCTTCCCTCAGGGGGTGGGAGGGAGGGAGCCTCAAGCCTCCCTACCCACATCCAGCTCACGGGGAAGAAGCGGAGCCAGAAGCAGCTCTGTGCGCTGCCACTCCCCTTTTCCCATCCCTGGCTGGGGAAACAGCAGCGAATGGATGTGCAGCCTAGAGGCTTTCCCTGCTGTTCCTGTTGGCCAGAGTTGCGGCCAATGGGATCGGTGGGAGGCTGTGTCTGGGACATGATGCCTGGGAATGGCATCGGGCAGGAAAGCAAGTAAGTGCCTCCCTGTCACCCCTTCATGCCCTGACCCTGCACCCCAGACTACTTCTATACCCTCCCTCCTGGTCAGACACCCTTCCTCCAGCCTGTTCCTGCATCCGACCTTCCACCCAGACTTGCAGCCTCACCCCCTCCTGTACCTCACCTTCCACACAGATCCTGAACCCCCAGCCTTATCCCACTCACTTGCTGCCCTGTCCCACACACTGACCCCTCATTTCTGTTCCCGGGGGGGGGGGGGGGGTCCACAAAATCCACTAACCCTAAAATTTTGGAGGGTTTTTTGTTTGGTTTGGTTTGGTTTGGTTTGGTTTGGTTTGGTTTGTTTGCTTCCTACTTGTGTGGACCTCAATTGATTTTTTTTTTTTTTTTTTTCCCCCCTGTGAAATCAGTAGCACCTGACCCAAAAAATGTTCCCTACCCCTGCCATAAATAAAGGCAATGTTGAAACCTTTTGTGTTGGACGTAAACTAATATTGTACTTAGTTTGATTAAACTTAATTTAAAATAACGTGACAGTTAATGTGCTTAGTCTGTTTAATATTTCCTTTCCTTTCCTTTCCTTTCCTTTCCTTTCCTTTCCTTTCCTTTCCTTTCCTTTCCTTTCCTTTCCTTTCCTTTCCTTTCCTTTCCTTTCCTTTCCTTTCCTTTCCTTTCCTTTCCTTTCCTTTCCTTTCCTTTCCTTTCTTATTGCTTAAACTAAACCATTCTCCCTAGCTGCAGCACTAGCAAAATGGCTTTGGCATAATTATGTAATTAATGGCAAGTTTCCATTAGCAACTGGTGGTCTGTGGAAAGGTTTGCATTGAGCCAGGTGGGCCACGGGCCAAAATGTTTGAGGACCACTGCTATACAGCATCCTCCTTATACTTACAATGGAATGTCATCATCACTTTTTCTTTGCCAAAGTGTCCTGGGCATCTATGGAAGGTTTGCTTTAGACTGAACATGCAATGGGAGACATAGCCGGGAAACCCTCACAACTATAATAGGCTTAGTCTGAATCCTAACTATATGCTGTAGCCAAGTGTTTCTTGAAGTGGTCTGTGGGCCTGCCTAGGGAAAGCCTAGTCAGACTTGACCCCAAAAGCCAGCTCCTTGTCTGGAAATGGCAAACTGCAGCTGATGGGACCCATGAGGCTGTGTGGCTATAGAGCCTTTAGGTCAGTGGTCCCCAACCTTTAGAGGCTCCCGGGCGCCCGGGGGGCGGGGCCACTCACGCACCGGGTGCCCAGGGGTGGGGCTGCGTGTCCTGGGGCACGCCAGGGGCGGGGATGCCCTTGCACCCGGTGTCAGCATGTGCCCCGGGGCTGGGGCCGCCCGAGCACCTTGTGCTGTGGGCCCGCCCGAGCACCTTGTGCTGTGGGCCCGGAGCTGGCGCCGCCGCCCGAGCTGCGCGCCTGGGGCCGTCACTGGCGCCGCGCGCCCGCATGTACTCCAGGGCTGGGGCCGCCCCAGCGCCGCGCACCAGGCGCCGGTGCGTGTCACATGTCTGGGGCTGGCGCCTCCAGTGCGCCGTGCACCGGTGGCGGGGCCAGCCCAGGTTGTCGGCGGGCGCACACAAATGCCCCGGCGGGCGCTATGGCACCTGCGGGCACCGCGTTGGGGACCACTGCTTTAGGTAAACAAAGCAGTGTGGGCCTGCTAGCGGCTTTCCCAAAGAGGGCCCCTGTCCCACTTTGAGAAACACTGCTGTAGCCTATTATAAGTGTCTGACCAATCTCCTGTTTTGACACTAAAGGAGGTGGCAGATGCCACGTCTGTGTATAGCCCAACGCACTTCAGGTTTTTGGAGCCATAGTAGGGTTGCCAGGTGTCCAGTATTCACCCGGACAGTCTGGTATTTTCAGCTCCTGTCTGGGGAAAAAAAATTCAGAGAAGAACAGACACCTAAAATATCCGATATTTTCTGATTTCTCTCACTCACCCTCCCCAGCCAGGAGGCGAAAATGCCAGGCACCTGGCAACCCTACAAACACTCAGCACCCGGCCTTCTCCTGAGCCGTCCCTCCTGGCTCCCAATACCCCCAGCCCCCATGCTTACCTGGCTGTGCAAGGCTGCTGGCACAAAATGGCTGCCGACCAAGGGTCTTAGTGCTCAACCGCTTGCCTGTTCCTGCACTCACTGTTAAAGGGGACATGCTGTTTTATTTTCTCCCTTTCTCTCTCTTTTTTTTTCCCTCAACAACTGTGGTCTCCTCCTTTTTTTTTTTTTTTTTTTTTTTTTTTTTTTTTAAATTCCTTCAACAGAATTTTTCCCCGGTGTCTTTTTTGGGGGGGAAGGGGGGGGGGGGGTTCGGTATTTTTGTTTCAACCATTTGGCAACTCTATATGCAACACATGGAGGAACTGAATAACTAATTCCCTGAACATTGTTGTTTGGCATGCTGACTATATGAATAGGTACTCGGCAGCACCTGACCTGTCTCCCTTCCACCCCTACTTTTTCTCCCTATATAAGAAAATCTCTCCTTATACCTAAACTATGGAGAAATCTCTCCTTATACCTAAACTATGGAGAAAATAGTACCCCCCTCTGCACTCCAGTCTGCCTTTTTCTGCCCACACGTGACTCTTTCTTTTTATAGGAAGGATGTATGGCTGCCTCTCCAAAGCCTTGAAGGCATTGCCTATTGTATATAACCTGGTTCTGATTATATTTTTTGATGAGGAGATCCTTACTCTCACCCCCAAAAGTACCTGGAGTTATCTTAAATGGGCTGTATCCCCATCCTGCAACTGTCTGAGCCCAAAGAGCATTCTATATGGATCTGCAGTAGGGATCTCCAAAAGAAGATAAAAGATCAATATAAAGATGAGCCCTTCATGGTATATGAGGGAGTCAGTTGGGTGAGACTCTTTGTTTAGGGGCCTTTGTATTTCTTGTAACTTTGCTTATGAAACCCTTACTCTCTATTTGAATCCCTCTTCAATACCCAATTTTCTGCCATCCTACATTCCTTACGGGTAGCTAACTTTATACCAACTAGCCCAAGAAGCACAACTTTGACTACTTTATTTGTATGTTGTATTTTTTCCCCATGCTCCTTTTTCAGTTTTTCCCTAACTTAAAACATGAGCTTCTCAGGACAAATATTGTGCCTTGCTTCTGTTTGGAAAGCAGACTGTGTATTGGGCGCTACAAGAATTGAATAATAAGTTGATGGTGAGTCTGTCTTTCTTCATTCCTCCAATGACTTTTCTTGTGACTCTTGACACTTGTGGCTGGCATCCAGTTCAAAAAACACTCCCTTGTCTTGCAGCCAAATATAATGGGGTGATCACTTTTGCTCCTATTTCTACAGTATGTTAAGTGTATACTGTATGTCAACTATACATCTGTTTTTTTTTCTTTTTAAATCCGCAAGAGCATCAGCAGTGTTTATCCAGCTGAACAAAAAAGTGAAATAACAGTTAACTATCTGAGGGTATGTCTACACTACTACCCTAGTTTGAACTAGGGTGGTAATGTAGGCAACCGGAGTTGCAAATGAAGCCCGGGATTTGAATTTCGTGGGCTTCATTTGCATATTGCCGGGCGCTGCCATTTTTAAATGTCCGCTAGTGCGGACTCCGTACCGCGCGGCTACACGCGGCACGGACTAGATAGTTCGGACTAGGCTTCCTATTCTGACGAGGAGTAACGGTAGTTCGGAATAGGAAGCGGACATTTAAAAATGGCAGCGCCCGGCAATAGGCAAATGAAGCCCAGGAAATTCAAATCCCGGGCTTCATTTGCAACTCCGGTTGCCTACATTACCACCCTAGTTCGAACTAGGGTCGTAGTGTAGACATACCCTAAGGGAGTAAGAATAACCAATACAAGTAGGATTTACAAATCTTTTGTGGTTAAAGTAGTTAACAGATTTTTTTTTTCTCCAAAAAGACAGAGCTGATTTAAGTATAAAGGTGTCCTTAATACAGCCAGATGGGGTTTACACTGTATTCAAGAACCTCTTCATTTTAATTTGAAGGAACACTTTGGCCAAGTTGCATCTCTGATGGGTGAGGCAATCCCATAATATATCTTAATAAAACTCTGAAAACTTGAAAATAAAATTATTCTGGGTTTTGACTTTCTCCCCCCCCCCCCCCCCCTTTCTCTTGGCTTGGACAAAAATACATTAATTTTGCATTCTGGTTTTCACCCCCAGTAATAGTGCAGCAATGTCTTAGATTGCAAAAATGAAGTGTTGAGTTTTGTTCCAGTTGGAACAGTGTTTTTTTTTTTTTTTTTTTTTTTTTTTAAAGTCCTAAATATTCTTTTTTTTTTTTTTTTTTTAAGGGTTTGTAAAATGGGGGAGGGGAGGTTGGGTAGGCTTTTGGGTCCAGGTTTGACTGGGCTATTTATCCGTTATTTGCTAGTGAGCTAAAACAGTAGACCTGAACTTTATGTATTCGTATTTCAAGGAATCCTAACCAATGCAAAAATGGCTCTAGAGTATCAGAACTCGTGATCCATCTGGAAGACACAGAACACACATAAGACAAATGGCTCAGAAAAACCATGTTGCCGACCACATGAAAGCTTGAGCACCACCTCCAAGCATGCTATAAATAGCAAGGCTAAACCACAAACCCATCCACACCCCTTCCCAGCATTCTCTATGAGTGTACAGTTACATAATCCCAACAAAAATATAACTTGAAAAGAAGACATGCGTAGGCCAAGCCAGGGCTTCAAGAATCTGTTGTTCTATCGTCGATTTGAAATATCATCCCTTGTAAACTGTAAAGGAGCACAATATCCAGGGTTGGGCCCAGAGATTCAAAAGCCTATGTTGGGTGCAGAGTTCTTTGTCCGACTGCTTCCCTGTGAACTGTATTTGGGATGTGATTAGATGGATTTTGTTAGTGCAAAAGGGATCTCCTAATATCTCTTCATGGTTTGTATATAAATGGCCTTTCCAAACCACTTCAGACTCAATGGAAGGCATATATGGTGAGATTCCTGATCTGGTGCTGGCAACCATGCCACCTTCCACCTCTCAGGAATTTCAAAGCAGATGCAGTTTATGGTAACCTGTACTTTGAACAACCACTGCTCCACCCTGTCCATCGTTTTGTGCATCTGCTTCTAAAGTCTGAGGCAGACATTTAGAAATGGTGAAAATGGGCATGAAAGGAATAAAATTGGGAGAAAAACAGAAGGAAAAATGACCACACAAGGGATTTTTTTAACATGCTCGATCTCTCTAAAAATAAGCTCCTCCGTGCACCTAAGGTGAGGGAGGGCCAGTTTGAGTGATAATTCTGCTTTCATTTATAGCTATAATTAAATACAAACTCAATTGCAGTCATGGTGAAGTGGGTGACCAAAGGATCATGAGACGACAGAGCCTTGATATAGGGTTTTGGATGATGCGCATGTATCCTGGAACTTGTAGCCTTATGCAACAGGACACTAGGTAGCAAGCACAGAAAAGACTATCCAACATGGATGACAATAAAGCTCTGTCACTTTGACTTAGTTGACTCCTAATGGAGAGTAGATAAACATCCTACAGAGGGTAAATGGGATTGAGTTGGTCCAGAGAGATTTCATTCACCATGTGTAAAATCAGAGCTTGTCCTCATATATGTTCTGAAATGTTTACTTCTTTGTTACATACTGTTCCTTTCATAACAAGTTTTACTCTTGCAGAAGAGAATGCAGAAATTACGCTTGATGTGTCCTTGGCCTATCGAGATGACCTGTTCAGTGAATGGAAAGAAATGGCACATGCAGTGGAGACCCGAAAGCTAAAATGTACTTTTGCTTCTCCAAAAGTAGGTATTGCTGGCTTCTGTGCACTCGTTAGAATTGTGTCCAGTTTCAGCTTTCAGCATTACCAGATTTCTGTTGGGTGTATCGTAAGCGGGGAGAGAGGAATTCTGTCAACAAAACCTCACTTTTAAACTCCAAGGCAAAAGTGTACATGTGTTCTCTCTAAAGAAATGAATTTGGGATCCTAAATAATCATTAGAGGGGTAGCCGTGTTAGTCTGAATCTGCAAAAGCGACGAGGAGTCCTTTTGGAGGAGACTAAGGTGCCACAGGACTCCTCGTCCCTTAAATAATCATTAATTTTGAAAGTCTACATATTTTTTAAAAGCATTAGAGGTCTACTTTTAATAAATAATTAAAAAAAAATCACTACATATTCAGGAAGGAAAAAGTGTCATGAACAAAAGTTTTTAAAATATCCCTACTACAATAAAGTGTCCAGGAGTTGAGCCACTCACCACTTCTAGGTTAATGATTGTGATTTGGTGGTTTGTTGAGTGAAAGTTGTAGTAGGGGTGGATGGAATGATAAGGACAGGTAACTTTTTTGTTTTGCTTTGTAATTCTGGTATTTGAGGAAAGATAACTGACTCCAGTTCTTGTGCTCCTGGTGAGAAATCTGAAATGGCATCTCCTGCAGCATATTGCATATAAGGTGATTGTGTTTGTATTAATGCAAGAGTCCTGTAGGGGACCAGGACCCCACTGTGATGGGTGCTGTATAAACACAGGGGAAAAAAAGATTATATCTGCCTCAGAGTTGACAAGCAGGTAAGAGAAGAAACCATTGGCAGGTGTACAGGGAACCCCAGGAAATAATGAGCTGGTGTTAGTCTGCATGCTGAGCCATGGTGTCAGCTTCCCAGCTAATTGTCCATTGCCAAGTTGGGTAGTGTTGCTGGAGTGGGGAGAGGATATATAATTAGGGTTGTTGGCAAATGAGAGCTTTAAGAAAGGATTTTAAGATCAATGAAGTGGACTCTAGAGATTCAGCACATCTAGAACTTGGAGTTAAAAGCTGCTTTTCTATATGAAGAAGGATATTTTCCCCTCTTTTGTCTAATTTGTGAGATCAGGCTTTATAAATATTGCACAAACAGTCCATGTACTATGTGAAAGGCTTTTGTGGGAGCGGGGGAGACCTGTGCTACTTAGTGCAAGAGATGGGCAAAATCACTGCGTATGTTGGAACCTGGCCTCTGAAGCTACTAGACGCTAACATATCCTCTCGTCAGGATCATTCCCTGACCTGATGATAGGATACATGATAGTGTCTCTTAGTGTCAGTGGCTAAGTACTAACTAATTTTTTGTTGTGCTGTCGCAAACTGAACAAATATTCAAGGGTGGCACTTTATCACAGTCAATGCTGCAAGTGTAGCTAAGATGAGAAAACATTTTAGAAGCGAACGAAGGCAACCTGAAACTTTGACATCCTATTGTGAGGTGTCTTTTCAGTCAAAAGCTTATGTACATCTCTAGGAATAAAGAAAAATGCTGAAATTACAAGATACTTCTATACCAACCACTTTGCCTCTGCTTCAGTGAATAGAGCAGGAAGATTCAAACTAAATCTTCTTCAAATGCATGATGTAAGGAATTCAATGGGGAGCTGTTCTGAGTTGTGGTGTTACTTGTTGGCTGTGGGTGTTCTCTCTGCATGCTGTGCAGGCTCTGGCTAGATAGCCCCCACAGCAGACTTCAGTTGAATTATCCAAGAAGACCGCAGACTCTGTTCAGTGCTGAAGGTGCTCAGCCAGGTGCATTGCTGACAAAGCATGTTATGGGAGGCATGGATCATATTCACGTTGCACTCCGCGTCAGTGTCCAGCTCAGGCCAGGGAAGCTAATGATTCAGCCAGCAGGCCAAATTCAGTGATGAATGAGGTACATTGTACATATGCTAAGAAGTGCCCTATATGGGCTGCAGTATGTATATGTGTGCCTGTGATGGTGGACCAGCTCAGTGAGTGGTAAAACTTTCTGCTCTTCCCTTGGTCAGGCAAAGGGTTAAGGAGAGACATCCTGACATTTCTAGACTGAGACAATGAAAGTATCTTACATATTCCCTTACGTGTTCCGTGACCTGTTTGTTACCTCCCCTTTTAACTTTCCCCTTGTGCTTCAGACAAAACATCCCTGCTTTGTCACTTCTGTCAAACCATATTGTCATGCACTAGGTTGGGGTGTTCTTGTCCTGCCTAGCCTGCGAAAATGTAATCTACATATTCAGTATTGGATTTTAGCAGTGCTGGTACTGAGTTTACATACTGGACACTAACTTGAAGGCAAGCATCTGCTTTTGACGGGGCCTGACTTTTTTTGCTCATGGCATAACTTTCACTGGATTTGATTCAGGCCTTGTATCAGGCTGTGTTCTCCAAACACTCCTCCAGCTACAAGCAGTTTTGTTAAGAACTGACCCATTCTGGTGACAGTTTGTGAAGAAAATCATGACAAAACAGAACTCTCATGGTTGAAGTAGGCAACATTGAACTAAAAGGAAAATTCAGGAGGTGGCTTTCAGTGTACTCAGTTTATTCCCATAGCCTTGCACAAACTGCAGAAAGAGACAGTGCCACTGTATTGCTCAGACTGAGGAAATTCTGAAAGAATTTCAAGACATTGAAGAAAGAGATGCCCAACAACAAAGCTACACTGTAGGCTGTAAAAAGTGGACAGATCAAGTGGTTATTCCACGTCATTTTCTTGCCGATATTTTCAACCCAAAGTACTAGACTAGATGCTGGACATGGGCATCTAAACACCCATCAGTCATGCCAACAATAATACACTGCACAGCTGGAGGTGAACCCTGCAAGCAGCAGGTGCTCATCTTTTAAAAATAGCCACACCAGTTAACTGATTTAAATTCCTAGCTAAGCACCTGAAGTAAGAACTTGTTGAAGTTCTGAACCAGCTTTTAATAGCACCAGCCTCTTGCAAGCACAGAGGTGTTTTTTTTTTTTTGTTTTTTTTAACGTATTTTGTGCAAGGTTGAAAAATCAACTGAGATTTGAAACAGGAACACTTGTCTGTCTCTTTCAGTGTATGAATTAAAAACAAAGAGAGGGAAATCAGAAATGAGGAAAAAGTTTCTTAGGCTGTTCTTCAAAAATGGAAAATTAAATGACCTCTCGAGGTCCCTTCCAGTTCTAGGATTCTATGATCTAAGACCCAATAAACAGGCACTGCAGAAACTATTATAACAGAAGGGTGGTTCTGTTGAAGTAAATCCACCTCTCTCTGAGACAAAAACTAGATTCTCTGAAATTCTTCCATCTATTAAGTGCTGTCTACACTGGGGTTTAAATCAGCTTACTATATGTCAGGTGTGAAATTTTTACTACCAGTGTATCTGGGTAGACCTAACTTCTTCATGTAGTGCAGCTCTCAGGTAAGTGGGAAGTCAAGCTCCAGTCAATTTCACTTAAGTATATTTGAAAAATTTCCCAGGCTGACCTGAAATATAATTTTTCACTTACTGCAGTTAATCCCTCTGTTTTTTAAAATAAATCACATAGTTGCAAATGTGACACATTTTATGATGAGATTATTCAAAACCATGTAAGGTTATTTTGTGTTAATGCAGCTCTGTTCTAATGAAACTCTGCCATCCTTATCCATCTCAACACATATGATCAGCAAAACTTTAATTGTCTAGTAACATTCTGAAAATATTAAGCTATATGGTTATTTGAACAAATACATATAAGCTATCATTCTAGATAGCAAAAAAGTACCAATCTAATGTAAAAGCTCTCTCTAATTGTAAACAAACATGTTTTAATAGTTATATCAACCAATGAAAATGTACCTTTCTTCAGCTAATTTTCTCAAGTACAAATGGAGAAGTTGATTAAAATGAACTATTTAATAATGACCCAGTGAAAAGCATCAATTTTTTTTAAAAATCCATTTATCCTGAAATATTAAGCAGCAATTGATCTACTAATAGGATTTTGCTGGCAATTTGACAAACAATGCTGGCTAATGATTTCAGATCTGTTATCCCTGCTTAGCATTTGATATTAGATGCTGCATGACTGCTTACATTTTTTTGTCTAAAATGTTTAATGTAATCTGTATCAATTACAGGCTCTAGGTCTAAATAAAATTTCTATTAAATGCAAAATAATTACTATATTCACTACCTGTAAGTCCTTCTGTGTGAAAATTGAACATGTAAAATGAAAATCATGCTTTTTATCTTTTACACAACAAAATAACTTTTTTGAAATTAACATGCCTTGGTATACTTGATTGGATTGTACTGATCTGTGCTGTGAAACAATCTGAATAATTTAACAGTGCTGATAATTGCAGCATTAGTCAGTAGTAAGTGGCTAGTTTAATGTGCACCACAAAGCTCTACTGGAACTGGGACTACTGTGCCATGTGTCAGGCTATGTTCTGTTAGGGTATGTCTACACTACCACCCTAGTTCGAACTAGGGTGGTAATGTAGGCATACCGCACTTGCAAATGAAGCCTGGGATTTGAATTTCCCGGGCTTCATTTGCATAAGCCGGCCGGCGCCATTTTTAAATGCCGGCTTGTTCGAACCCCGTGCCGCGCGGCTACACGCAGCACGGGCTAGATAGTTCGAACTAGCAAGCCATTCCGAACTATCTAGCCCGTGCCGCATGTAGCCGCGCGGCACGGGGTTCGAACAAGCCGGCATTTAAAAATGGCGCCGGCCGGCTTATGCAAATGAAGCCCGGGAAATTCAAATCCCGGGCTTCATTTGCAAGTGCGGTATGCCTACATTACCCCGCTAGTTCGAACTAGCGGGGTAGTGTACACATACCCTTACCTAAGAATCTCTCAATTCTGTGAGGAAAGGCCAGACCAACAGTGTTTGTAACCTACCCTGAATTCCACACGAAGGCCTGCCTGAGTAACCATAGAATCATGACACACGTTATTTTTTTACATAGCCACGGATTAAAACCAGCAATCATGATTAGTATTCAGACAAATTGTTCAGGAAGTAAAGGGTTCAAATATGCTCTCACTAGTTTATTTTTTCACAGAAAACTAGTTGATACACAGTGAACTGCTTCTCCCTGTGAAATTGGAGACTATACCCTGAGGTGGATTTGGCTTTCTCTTTATATTTATCATACTTCCTGGTTTCCTAAAAGCGGACAAGTTGAAATGTGGTGAAACAAGAAGTCTGTGCTATACATCTCCAAATTAGAACCCAGGAAGGACTAGTTACTGCTTTAGAACTATTGATTGTATCACTTTTGAAGTCCATATAAAAGTGAACAAAGCTAACCCCTTTGCATTTTCCTTCTCGCTACTGTGCCACTAGACCAAAGAGCATGAAGGGCGACACTACGACTGTGATGTGCTCCCTTTCATGGAAATTGGAACTGTGGCGCATAAATTCTACCTCATCAACATTCGACTCCCTGTGAATGAAAGAAAACTAATTAATGTGGGAATTGGCGAAATAAGGGATGTTCGCCTGGTGGTAAGTGTGCCTGTCTCATTGCTATCTTTACTCTGGTCTCCCTCTTCACTAGAGTAGGATTGTGTTTTAATGTAGACTCACTGCTGTGTCAACAGTGAAAAGATTAATAGAATCCAACCTTTATTGAGCTCATGATTTGCTATCAGTCATAAGTTTACCACAGGAAAAAATCCTGTTTCTTGGTTCTGCACAAAAGCACAATTGCTTGATTCCAGGATTAGTCGATTAATTTTTTTTGTCAAGATCCAGATTTCAGAGAAAATAATTCATGATGGTAATCAGTAAATTAAAAGATTTTAAGGTCCTTTCAAAAGCATCTGGTGGTCTGAATTTGGCCCATCAGCTGCTTTTTGACTAATCCTGCTCTATTGACTATTAAGAGTTTTAGGGCTCATCTAGACTACACGGAAGATTCGAAAGAGGATATGCAAATTCCATGTGAAAGTAATCAAGATGCATTTTTCGCGCCCCCCCTTTTTTCGCCCCCCCCCCTCAAAAAATGAGGTTTACGCGGCTTTTTTAAAAGGGGGAGGAGGGTTGCTGAAAGCATCTTAATTACTCCTCCCACGGAATTTACATATCCTCTTTTGAATTTTCTGCGTAGTCTAGATGAGCCCTTAGTGAATATTTTCTTTACAGTCAGTAAACGTGTACAACTTCCACCACCAATGCAGACACTCTTTTCTTACTGGATCTCTACTTTGACTATTCTCTAGTTTTATCATCCCTCTCCCACCAGACTAACTTTTCCTTTGTGGGATAATTCATTGCTGTTCTGCTCTGCTGGTAATTGCTTCTTTGACTGATTCCAGAAGCAGGCAATTTTATTAAGCCTCACTAACATTTTTCTATTATATGCAGTCTGGTTTTGGAGCAGAGTTTAACTTACTGGAAAAATATGCCTCCAATTACATGATCACTTGAGGCAAAGAGCTAAAATAATGGATGAGGGGAAATAGGAAAAATGGAATAATAGCACTTGAAGAGAAAACTCTCTTAATCATGTCAACTTTGATTTCAACAAATGTGTTTTTAAATGTTGTCTCTGCCTCATTTCAGTCTTAAATAATGTTGTCCATCAAAGCGTAGAGAACCTAAATGGTCCCCCCTCTCCCACCACTTAATGTCGTAGAGCTTGTCTGTCTTTCTTACTGTTTTGGCTTTCGATCTGAGCTGTTTCTGGTGCTAGGGATATTAAATTTTGACTAATCAGCTAATCGAATAGTTGATGGATTTTTTTCCATTGACTATTCCATTAGTCGATAAAGGGAGAGGTGGGCACTCACGATCATGACTGCGCCTCTGCCTTTTAAATGTACAGGCCTCTTGCTGTATTTTATAAGGATGAGGCACAACAGTTGGATCTGGCACGAGTGGGACTGCTTGAGTTCCTGCTTGTGTCCTTTCCCCTGCTACGCCTCTGCCACCTCTGTCTCCCTCCCCCCATCCCACCTCACCCCATTCCCTATGGAGATGGTCCTGGGGGGAACTGGCTTTTAAACTGGCTCCCCTCAGCACTGGCTCCTACTCCCCTCTTCCCCAAGTGGGGAGTAAGTGACTAGTCAAATAGTGACGCAACTACCCGATAAGCCTAGGGCTAGGCTTAGAGAGTAGTCAACTAGTTGCTTACATCCGTATGTGGTGCAACAATCAATTTGCCTGGAGGCTCTTTCTGTAATTAGCAAGGTAATCATCATGTATATCCTCATCCCTCCCCATTTAATATTAAGCTGACCAATTTTCATGTTTGAATAATTTTTTTTAAATGAGTGGAAACTTTTATTAATTAAATTGTATGCAAAAATATTAAACGTATTAAACACCAGTACTAAAAGAATCTGTTTTCTATAAATGTCTGGGTATTTGGAAATTGAAATGTTGCAATATTTACCCAAGTTATCCGGAATCTTAAACATTCTACTTGGACTGAATGGTCAGAGGACTCATGAAACAGCTGTTTCCAGCTTTTTCCATTTTGACACTGTTCAGCTGTGCATGTCACAAGCAATAATCTTTGATGTTAAGTGACTATAGTTTAGACTATTGCAACTTCTACCAGGCTCTGATTAGGGACATAAAAAATATATAAAAATATTAAACATGTAACCAATCAAAATTTAGTTAGTTTCACAATTAACTGCAAGCTGCTGGCTCCCAGCCCCACAGGGCTGCGGGCAGGGGACTGCTCTGGCCGGGCTGGGTGCCAGTTACCAGTAAGCCTTGCTTCCTCATTACCCGTTTGCATCCCTGCCTGTGACTATAACAGGAGAATGAAAATCTGATCTTGTCTATAAGTAAGGAAAGAAATATTGTACAGCTCCCATGTTTAAACTTATGTTCTCAGGGTATCCATCAAAACGGTGGTTTTACAAAGGTGTGGTTTGCAATGAAAACCTTCCTGACACCCAGCATCTTCATTATAATGGTTTGGTATTGGAGACGGATCACCATGATGACACGTGCTCCTGTCCTGCTGGAAAAGTGAGTAGAGGAGTAACTCACTGTGATCCAGACAACACACAAGATTTAAGTCCAAATGTATGCCTTGGGCAAGGCCCCAGTACACTGGCCAGGTGCTAGTTTGCCAGCCCCTACCCTGTGGATTGATGTGGGATTTTTTTCCTCTTGCTTCCCACTCTTGGCCAAGCCAGTGTAGCAGCAGAGCTGCTCTACTGCAGCTCAATGCAGAACAAAGTCTGCATTCCGGATACATTCCTCCTATTTATGTGACTTGCCCCTTCCCGCACAGCAATCCGGGATCCACAGAACTTGCCTCTCAAAACCTTTTGGTGGAGCACAGGAAGCCTCTGTAGGTCTGTGTAGCAGACCTATTTATCTCTACCCTGTGTGTCAGCTCTGCAGGTTCTGATCCGGGTCTCCTAGTGTGGCAGAAATACACTAGACTTCTGCATCAGGGCCCTATGTGCTTTTGGATGCATGTGTAGAATTAGCTCCGTAAGAATTTGACTGCCCAACCAATACTCTGAAAATAGCATCTGTTGTAATTCCTTAGCAGGGTCTTTGGATACATTTCTTGCCAAGTCACCCTTCAGTAATGGTGACTCTGGAGAGGCAAGATAGTAGTACTGCTGTGTGGGTGGATCAATGGGAACATGTCTTGGCAAAAGGGGGGCAATGTCCCTCACTTCTCCATGAATCACAAAGGCATTTTGTAGTCCTCACCAGTAACCTCTACTTCTTCTTGAAACTTCTTTGGCACAGTCCTCTTGGTCCTTCCTTTGAAATGAAAAACAATTTTGTTTTCTCCAGGGTCATCTTTGCTCTTGGTATCTCCATGACATTCATAAACATCCCAGTAGAATGGTTTTCTATTGGATTTGATTGGACTTGGATGTTGCTCTTTGGAGATATTCGACAAGGAATCTTCTATGCCATGCTTCTGTCATTTTGGATCATCTTTTGTGGAGAGCATATGATGGTAGGTGTGATGATGGAAACAAGAGCCTCTTTACTCTTAGAAGTGTCTTAAATTGTTAGTAGCATTTGGATAGAAATGCCAGGGAGAACCTGTTACAAACCAGACACTGGTGTTAGTATCTCCTGGTTTAAAGACCCTCCTCCCAGGAGCAATTCCAGCATCAGTAGCTTGCCTTAGACAAGCTTCCCTGGTGTATACTGGATATTTGCAAAGCAACTATTTGGATTGTTGTGCACAGTTCCACTGGACTCCATTCCTTGGAAATAGCATGGTGCTGCAGTGCCCAGACTGGCAGAACACATTGCTACAGTCTATGGGCTTTGTGGCGCTCTAGTGCACATCAGAGCTTGTGTGGGCCCTGCTGGTGTGCACTTAGTTCCCTAGTGCCCAGGGAACTCTATGGCATAGACAAGCCCTATATTTAAATAGAACTCATCTAATTTCCTCTGTATGGACAAGCTGCTTGCTAATCTCCCTGAAATAGAAACCATTAACTCTTCTTCAGGAGTCTCCTCTCTGCATTCCCACTACCTGCCCATCTTCCCCTCTATTCAGAATTGTGTATGACCATAGGGAATGTGTGATTTGGGAGAAGGAACACAGGCAGCTGGGTGAAGGGGAGGTCAAGAGGGACTGCATTTCCATACATAGGATAGGACAATAATGCCACCCTTGTACAAGCTCTTTTGTGTATCCCTGTGATGGGGAGAACCAGCTTTGCACTGACCAAATGGTGTTTAGCCAGGTTACCCTGGCTCAAGGGGTGCTGCCCCCACAGTCCTGCCGGGTATGCTCAGACAGTAGCCCAGGTATAAAAGCCTGGGGAGAGGCTGTCTGGGTTGGCTGCTGGAGGAGAAGGACCTCAGGTTGGATGCCTTGGGTAGATGAGTACTAGAATGGTTAGGCCGCGCCAGGGTCATATCCACCATGGACCTAACCAAAGGCTACTGGCAGATCCCCTTGACACCAGCCTTGAAGGAGAAGATGGCGTTCTCGACCCCCTTTGGGCTGTTCCAGTTCACCACAATGCATTTCGGTTCGTACAGGGCAGCAGCTATCTTCCAGCGGCTTATGAATAAAGTGCTAGGCCCACACAATGCCTATGCAGCTGCCTACATCGATGACATCGTGGTCTACAGCCACAGTTGGGCCAAGCACTGCTAGCTCCTGACCCGCGTTTTGCAAGCCTTAGCAGAGGCAGGCCTTACGGTCAACCCAGCCAAATGCCACTGGGGCCAGCAAGAGGTGAGCTACCTGGATTATATCATTGAGAGGACAGCTCCGGCCTCTGGTGGACAAGGTACAAGCGCTACAAGACTACCCTACTCCCACCACAAAGAAGCAAGTGCAGAAATTCTTAGGGCTAGTGGGATACTACCGACGTTTTAGCCCAAACTTCGCTACAATAGTGGTCCCACTTACGGACCTCACAAAGAACCCCCGATCTTGCCACGTCGAATGGTCCCCGGACTGTGAAATTGCCTTCCAGAGCTTGCAGGAGCGACTGACCCAAGAACCAGTGCTTATCCAGCCAGACTTCGACAGCCTGTGTATTTTACAAACTGACTCTTCCAGGGTGAGGTTGGGAGCCATTTTATCACAGGACAAGGAAGGTGAGGAACACCCCATTTTATACCTTGTCCGAAAGCTGTTCCCGCGAGAGACACGATACTCCACGATAGAGAAGGAGGCTCTCGCTGTGAAACGAGCAGTAGAGGCACTCAGGTATTACCTTTTAGGGAGCTGATTCTCGCTGGTCACAGACCGTGCGCCGCTGAAGTGGCTCCACTCCATGAAGGACTCCAATGCACGAGTCATGCGATGGTACTTATCTCTCCAATCTTATGTTTTCCAGGTAGTGCACTGCCCAAGGAAGACCCAAGCCAATGAGGACTTTTTTAAGGGTCAGAGAGGATGGTGCAGCAACGCCACCCCCACCATCCCTCTTAAGGGGGAGGGTGTGTAACGTGGTGTACCAGCCCCACACTGAACTAACAGGGGTTAGACAGGGTACCCTGGCTGAAGGAGCCCTGCCCCTGAAACCCTACTGGGCATGCTCAGATTGTAGCCCAGATATAAAAGCCTGGGGAGAAGCTCACTCTGGGTTGGCTGCTGGAGGAGTAGGACCTCAGGTTGGAGCTCCTGACCAGCAACAGTCAGCCACCCGAGGGGAAAAGAGCGGTGGCTCCAACGCTGGTTGGGACATAACCACTGCAGACCACCAGGGAAGTCAGGCCCCTAGGAGTCAGGAGTCAGAAGACCTAGCTACCACATGGGAAGTTGGTCCATTGGATCATGTAGGAAGTGGTCCAGGGAGGGTGCAGGAGAGATCTCTCCCATCCAGAGATCCTCAGCGTGTTTCAGTTGGATTCCCTGCCAAGGGAGTGGTGGACCGTTCTTCCACTCACAGAGCCCTGGCCCGGGACCCGGTGGAGTAAGGTGGGCCCGGGTCCCCCTACTGGGGCATAGCCCCCACCCCTGTGACTTGGCTCATTGGGCTGTCCAGCCCTGCCTTAGAGAGCCAGCGAGCAATTTTGTTTTACCACCTCTGGCAATTAGGCCATCCAGCCCTGAGGGGAGGGGCCAAATTACAGGTGGTTTACCAGTTGCACGGGGCGTGCCATAGGCTCAGATAGTCCAAGAACACGGGACCCTAAACACACACCCCTCTCCTGGGTGGGGGGGAAGGAAGGACCACCCCATGACAATCCCCAATTTACTTGGCTTCCCAAGGAAGTTATGTAGCTCAAAACCTGGGAGGCCATATCCCACCAGTGGAAATGCACAGAGGTGACTCCAAACAGCAACTAGTAAGCAACCTCTTTCTTGATTTAGGAATATCTTTTGCTGTCATCTCACTAGTTTCATAGTTCAGGCACTCTTTTTTTTTTTTTTTTTTTTTTTTTTCCCCCTTCCCCACAAATTAACTTTATCCTTTTCCATGGCTTGATTCACTAGGATCAAAATGAACGAAATCGTCTCTCTGGGTACTGGAAACAGGTTGGGCCCATAGCGGTTGGTGCCTTCTGCCTTTTCATCTTTGACATGTGTGAGAGGTAACACACACTTTTTTTCCTCTTCATCTCTATAGTGCTATTGTGATTGTGCTCTGATGTGAGGTGGTGTCCTTGTCTTATGCCGCAGTTATTTGGATACAATCGATCTTTATACTGAGTCCATGTTAGTCTGCCTTTTTCTAATAGCTTTGAGACAAGGTTTGAAAAGTTGGTATGAAATTGTAGCCAATCGTTTGGGTCTTATACCAACACTGGCATTTTATCAACCCTTTTATCTGTGCCCTTTCGGTAAGGGAATGAATGGCAAGACCCTGTTCCTCAGATTAGGCAGTAAAGTCATTAGTCCCCCTGTAAAACTGTTTCCTCCAAGCACTCTGCTCAATTTTAGACACCTGAGTAGCAATTTCCCCAATTTCAGTTTTCCCGTTGAGATCCAATTGCATTATTTAAAAGTAAACTTCTTACTGGAAAATGACTGAAAAGTGTGTCTGAGAGAGGAAAAATAAAAGGTAGCATTTTGCATGCCTACATATACGTTCTGTAGCAATATTAGCTCTCACGGGGCAAAGATTTTTGACTGGCAGTTCAAAGACTAAATTATTGAGCATTCTCAGAAAACTGCTTTGGAATGGTAAGTGACATTCAGGATGAAAATACAGTAGATATAGTCTTCCTGTCTTTTTTCTTTTTTTTTTAAAATGAGGCTTTTTACCCTATTCTGCACTCATTGTAGGCTAAAATATAATTCCTTATTTTATCTCTTCATTGATATGTGTATCAAGACCTAAAAGTTAAGAGGTTGGATTATGATGGAGTGGAAAGTTTTCATCCCAGTTTCCTGTGTTAATATTTATGAGGAAGATTTTTTTTTTTTTTTTAATGCATATCCCTACCCATTTGCAATAAATGCTTTTTGAAGCAGTGTGGAGCCATTAATTCTGCATCATGGAAGAGGGGGAGGGGGCTTTAGTACTGTGTAAGTGACAAAAATCCCCTCTCAGCTAGTAAGCTTGATACATTTTTTAAAATGCCATGGTTTTGCATAGCTTGACACAAGCTATTTTGGACAAACAAGGTACAGTCTGTCCCAATTATGACCACAATTGTGCAAGCATGTGTATCACCATTTTCTTACAAAGAGACAAGAAGGCTTTTCCTTTGGCTTTCATAGTATTATGAAGTTAAACCATTAGACTGTTTTTTTGTAAGATTACATATCCACTGGAATGTAAACTGAAGTCTTTCCCCACCTTCAAATACATTCCCAAATTGCAACATGGTATTTTAGAAAAATGAGTAATGTGGTGTTAGAGGTGTAAGAATGTATTTTACAGGATCTTTGACATTTTTTTTTACATGAATTCTGATTGCCCTAAGTTCTCTCCTATTTTTAGAGGGGTACAACTGAAAAACCCATTCTACAGTATTTGGACCACAGATGTTGGCACGGAGCTGGCTGTATCCTTCTATCTGTTATTGTGCAATAATACTTATTTTGGTTTTGGGGGGGTTTTGAATGAGAAATACATTTTAGTAACTAAACATTTCACTTTCTCAAAGTACTTATTGAATCTGATGGAAAAACCTGCTCACTCTGATATGATTGGACTGGGACATTTTGTTTCTGATTTTAAAATATTGGAGGATCCAGACTACCGTTTGAATAACCTATCAAACATTAGGTTTGATCAAATATTAACGCAGCATGTAGATTTTGCTGCAAGGATGAATTCTGAGATTAGTATTGAGATAAGGGAAGTGAATAGGAAAAATTAGCATCTGCCTCAGCTGCAGAAAGTCGAGGAAATGGCACATCTGGAGTTAGGGTGGGGGTGATGAGCAAATCCTGTCTAATTTGTACCCCCTATCTTGTTCCCTCTACTGGTCTGAACTATAACCATTTTTTCTCTGGGGCAGTTCATATTCATTGCTGACACTTTGGAAGTGAGGTTCTACTGCATTTCTACAAATTGGTTTTTAAATTTGTCTGCTCACACTGGAAGTGTTTTCAGCTGCATTTAATTTTTATTACTAGGCTAAGATAAGGTAATGTGATTAGTTTCACTTCCCCAGCATCCCAGTCCTCTTGCAGGAGTCGTCAAAGATTGCATGTTGGCTGGTGATTACTTCTCATCATCTCTGCTAAACCCTGTCTCTCCATGCTAGCAGACAGAAGTGACAATTCCAGCTTAGCCCTTTTAACACGGTGTTAACGAGGGATAAAATATTTTAAACTCCTGCAGGCTAAGTGCTTGGGAACAAAAGAGTGTGTGCTCCGGGACTGAGCTGTGGAAGGGACAGAGAAGTGTACACATTTGCTCACAGGGAAGTTTTAGAGTGCAGCTTCTATTTCATACACACTAGATAGAAACCTGAATTAGGATCATTGTAACAGAATTTTACAAAAGTAAACAAATTATCTGGATAATATTTTTTTTTTCAATGTCCTGCTTTGTCAAGGAGCTGTTCCCTTTAACTTTACTGCTCAGATGGCATTTATCATAGTTGCAGGAATCTGCCTTTGCCTCTACTTCCTGTTTTTGTGTTTCATGGTGTTTCAAGTTTTCAGAAACATTAGTGGGAAACAATCCAGCCTCCCAGCAATGAGCAAGGCTCGCAGACTTCATTATGAGGTTAGAAAACCTTTGTTGGATTAAATGTGTGCATGCGATCATTGCTTTAGTATTCCAAAAAGATTGCTGCTGATCTACCAACAAAATGTATCCACTCTCATTAGCTTCCTCCCCACTCATAATTTAGAAAACTTTATCTTTTACTAGTTTTCTCATGCTGCAAAAACTCTCCTAACTGCTTTTTTGTGAGCTGATCTCATCTTTTTTTCCTTCTGATGTTTAGCCCCCACCTAATAGCTTCCATCTTCAAAGTACTTTACAAACACTAACTCTCTCTCATTTCACATGTGCTTGTAGGCATTTACTCCCAATCTACTCTTGGTTTCTTTTCCGAGCAGTGTGGCTTAGCGAATAGAGCACTGGGCTGGGTCTGGCGAGACTGTGGGCCATTCAGTTCACCTCTCTGTGCATTAGTTTTCCCATTTATAAAACCGGGATAATGATACGGACCTCCTTGGCGAAGCAATCTGGGATCTACTGATAGAAAGCACTTCTTATTATTATTACTATTATTATTACAGATAAGGGAAATGATGCAGGGTGATCATGTGACTTGCCAAAACCATTCAAGGGAGTCTGCATTGGAACAGCCTCAAAACCAGAATTTCTGGCTTGCCATCCTCTCCTGAGAGCACATTTGCCTCTGGTTGGAGCTGTACTCATCCTGCTTAATTGCTGTTGCAGAGCAGAAAGAGGAACCCACATAGAGTTTGTCAAGTCATGAATGTGTTCCCCCCACCCCCTCTTTGTGATTAAGGTTTAAGGGACTATAAAGCTTTAGTAGAAAATGTTCTAATGAGTCCAATTCTGTGTCTACACAGATCATTTGTGACTCATTTACTGGAACAAGTAATGTACCTTTTAAAAAAGACTGCATTTTGCAGACACTTCCTCTAAGTCATAGCTCTTCTTTAGGCCTTTTTCCTTGAGAGGAAGCACAGCACAGGGCTTGTGAATTTTTGTATTGCAGTAGAGCCTAGGACACTGTGCAAACACCTAACAGAAAGATAGTCCTTGCCCTGAGGACTTCAGCAGTCATGTTGCCCTCAGCCCCCCTGCTGCACAATGGCAGCTGTGCACAAACTTGTAAAATGTCCTCACGCACTCCTCTCCAAGATGCCTGAGTCAGTGTGATTCAAAACTAACATAACTAAAATATCCATCTTCATTAAGTTAAAAACAGATGTTTTAAAAAAAGCAAATGAAGTCTGTGATAAGCACCCCGAACCGTGTACATTTTGTCCTTAATCTATAGTTCAACCTATATGCAATCTTCTTAAATTTCCCTACCAAATTTTCTTGGGCTATGGAAATTGCATCCCTTTTAGGTAAACCCAAATTCTAGAAACAGAAAATATTTGTAAAATAGATCAGTCTTGATCAGTGTTCCCTGGAAGTGGTGCACTCTGTCACTGCTCAGGAGATTAGTAGAGCATCTACAGCTAGATTTTGTTTCTACTGGTAGTGCACATGCTGCTTTGCATAAAATCAAGAGTCTCCTTCACATTAGCTCTTAGTAAATCAGCTTAATTTCAGAGGAGCAAATGTAATGGAAAGCCTTAGCAGTCAAGACATCTACACTCCACTCATTGTAACTGAGAGAAATTCAGACGTGGGGGAACAGGATATTGGCTGTCACCAGGGTAGGATGAAGGAGCCAGTGCGTGATGTTGATTGTGGGTGTTGTGGTTTTGAGCTCTTTCCCCTCACCCACTCCCATCTTTTCTTGGAAGCTAAAAATTGAAATGGGATTTTTGTCTGCTCTGTTACGATGCCTGGTGTCATCATCTCTTTCTCTCTCTGTCAAAATAGGGGCTGATTTTTAGGTTCAAGTTCTTGATGCTCATCACTCTAGCTTGTGCGGCAATGACTATTATCTTCTTCATTGTCAGTCAGGTGAGTGTGCTGAAACTAAAGTTGGTAGATAGAGTGCAGTACCCAGATTCCTGGGGAGCCAACATATTGGTTATATCCTAGTTCAGAGGACACAGAATTCATTGTAGGCAGAGTTGGTTGCATTTGTTTGTTGTTAAGGCTGCCTGATTATTTCCCATTATAAGACCCAGTTTTCAGTTGCTTATTGTTTATAACTTTGGCAAACTTAATTGCTGGGCTCAAATTTTTCATGCAGGCTGTATGCCCCATCATGGCATTTCCTCCCCTAAACTTTACCCAAATTATTTGCAAGATGAAGCTGAGGGGAAGGGATATTTTGTTGCCCATGTTAAAGAAATTCTGGTGACCTTTTCCCTTTGAAAATCTATCTGTGTGAGAATATAATTACAGGCTGTATCGTAATGTTTGTTCACAAGGCAATCAAATTGAGATTGCACAGGCAATCTTAATACTAAGAATATCAAACTGGGTCAGACCAAAGGTCTGTCTAGCTCTGTGTCCTGTCTTCTGACAGTGGCCAATACCAGATGCCCCAGAGGGAATGAACAGAACAATTAATCACCAAGGGTTTGTCTACACTACAGCACTAATTCGAACTAACTTAGTTCGAATTAGTTAATTCGAACTAAGCTAATTCGAACCGCATCTCGACTTAAAAACTTGTTCGAATAAGCATTTTGCTCATTCGAACTAGCGTGTCCACACTGATTGGACGCAGGGGCGCATTTAAGGGCGGCTGAAACTGGTTCTGGCAGGGCATCAGGTCAGTAGTTGCTTTGTGTGGCTGCTATCTGAGGCTCGTGCTTAAAGGGACCCCCCTTGGACAGCCAGTTCTCAGCTTTTCCGCTTGCTTGCCTACCTCACCGAGGGACAGCAAAGCGTTTTTCTCTGCGCCCGTCTGTGTCGGTGCTTCCCTTTGGGGACACCGCCGCAGGTGGCAACATGGAGCCAGAGCTCGCCCTGCACTTTCTGGTGCAGTTTATGGACTTGCTGCTGCAAGCCTGCCAGCAATGGCTCGAGGCTGCCTGGCACCACCTGGTGCACGTCAGCCCCCTGCCTCTCCACCTGGCCACCCTGGGGGTCATGGCGCAGTTGCGGTGGCACCCGGGCGCCAGCGTGCCCCGCCGCATCTGGCGTCTGGACACCAGCAGCGACTGGTGGGACCACATCGTCCTGGAGCGCTGGGGAGCAGCGACTGGTGGGTCCCAACAGTGGACCCAGAACTTCAGGATAAAGAGGGACACCGTCCTGGAGCTCTGCGAGTGGCTCGCCCCTGATCTGCGCAGAAGGGACACTCGCTTGAGGCCCACCACCCCCGTCCAGAAGCGTGTGGCCATCGCCCTCTGGAAGCTCTTCACGCCGGACAGCTACCGATCCATCGGGAACCAGTTCGGCGTGGGGAGATCCACCGTCGGAGCAGTGCTCATGCAGGTACGGCACTCGCCGGCCACTGGGCCGGGGGCGAGGGGGGCTGCAAGGAGGGGATGGGCCGCCCCAGGGAAAACGGGTGACGGGGGCGGGGGGAGGAGGCAAAAGTGCCCCGCACCGGAGGGGACGGTCTTTCCCAGCCATACTACACACTGCCCGGGGGGGTTGCTCCCGGGAGTGGGGCGTGGGGCACTGCCAGGGCACGAGCACTCCCAGCCACCCGGGCGCCCCACTGATTCGTGCTTTGCTGTGTCTCTCCGCAGGTGGTCAAGGCCATCAACCGGGTGCTGCTCCACAGGGTGGTCCGCCTCGCTGACCCGGACGCCGTCATCCGGGGGTTCGGTGCCCTCGGCTTCCCCAACTGCGGGGGGGGCCATCGACGGGACGCACATCCCCATCCCTGCCCCGGAACACCAGGCCTCCCAGTACGTGAACCGCAAGGGGTATTTCTGCGTCCTCCTGCAGGCCATGTGTGACCACCGGGGACAGTTCACGGACATTAATGTGGGCTGGTCCAGCAAGGCACATGATGCTAGGGTGTACCGGAACTCCTCCGTGTGCCAGAGGCTGCATGCTGGGACCTTCTTCCCAGACCACCACATTAGGGTCGGGGACGTGGACATGCCCATCTGCCTGGTGGGGGATGCAGCCTATCCCCTACAGCCCTGGCTCATGAAGCCCTACACGGGGCACCTCAACCCCTCCCGCCAGGCCTTCAATGCGAGGCTGACCAGGGCCCGCATCATCATTGAGGGGGCCTTTGGGTAACTGAAAGCCCGATTTAGGTGCCTCCTCACCCGCCTCGACCTCGCCGAGCCCAACATCCCTCCCGTGGTGGCAGCATGTTGTGTGCTGCACAATTTGTGCGAGAGGAAGGGGGAGGCTTTCCTGCCAGCCTGGATGGCTGAGGCTGACCGCATGGCTGGCCAGTATGCTCAGCCCCGCACCGCCGCTGTCCAGGAAGCCCAGCAGGGGGCCGTCTGGATCTGGGAAGCCCTGCGGGAGAGCTTCCAGGTGGAGGAGGAGGACTAAACTCTCCCTGCATGTCCCACTGGGGCCTTCTTCCACCCTTTCCCCTTTCCCCTCCCTAACCTCCCTTCCTAATGTCAAATAAAGACACCTGTTTTGGAAGAAAAACCTCTTTATTTTACATAACTGGGGTGGGTGGAGGGAGGAGTGAGGAGGGGAGGGGGGAAACCTGGGAGGAGGGAGCTAGAAGGGGGTGGAAGGGAAGGGAAAGCTCAGGCTTGGGGGTCCGGCTGGCTCTCCTGTCTCGCAACACTGCGGGTGCGGGGGCCTCTGGGGGGGAGCGGAAGTGGAGGGTGTGGTAGGAGGGACGGGGGGTGTGGAGGAAGTGGCAGAGGGAGCAGGGGCAGCAGAGGGAGCAGGGGTGGGAGGAGGAGCAAGAGCTGGGGCAGCCGCAGGAGCAGGAGGCAGCAGGAACCAGTCCACCAGTGTCTGGAGGTGGCCTCTGAGGCCACGGCCCTGCTCCTCCAGTGCATCCACACTCCGCTGGTGCAGCCGAAGGTCCTCCCGGACCCAGTGCTCCTGGTTGCGGAGCAGCTGCTCCATGAACCGGAGGTGCCGCCGCTGGTAGTCCTCCTCATTCCTGGCACGCCTGCTCGCCCGGGCGCGGGTGGCTGTTGCAGGTGGGGTGGTGCGCCCTGCAGTCCCAGGTGCTGCGGCTGTGGTGAAACAAGAGCAGCGGTCAGTTCTCCCTGGGGACAAGGTGGGTGAAACTCAGCCCCCCTCTGCAAGGCCAAGGCCCCTGCATGACACCTAGCTGCTGCTCCATGGTGGGCAAGGCCCAGGCACACGGTCCCTGGGCTCCCTCTTCCCCCCCACCCACCCGTACACATAAGGGGAGCATGATGGTACTCACATGTGGAGGCCTCCCCGGCCTCGGACGACACAGGTGATGTTGTCTGTGGTGTTTCTCGGGGGTCCTGGGTCCTGGGCAGGCTCCTGGCTCACGGCGTCCTCCGGCTCCTCCTCGGTGTCCAGGACGGGTCCCTCTGCCCCGGGGTCGATGACCACCCGGGGGGCATGGACGGCATGAGCCCCCAGGATGCGGTCCAGGGCGTGAAAGTGGGGGCAGGCCTCCAGGTCGGCCCCTGGCAGGCAGGCCCGGGAGTAGGACTGCCGCAGGTCCTTTATTTTACAGCGGACCTGCTCCCGGGTCCGCTGGTGGCCTCTGGCGGCCAGGCTGTCAGCCATGCGGCCGTAGACAGCTGTGTTCCTGTGGCTAGTGCGGAGATCGTGGACATTGGAGGCTTCCCCCCAAACCTCGATGAAGTCCACGATCTCTGCACTAGACCAAGTGGGCGCCCGCCTCTTGCGGCCCCGGGCAGGCTCCTGGGAGCCGCCAGGCTAGTCCCGGGAAGAGGGGGAGGGCTGGGCGGCATCGGGTGGCTGGCTCATGGCGTGCCAGGTGCAGGGTCTGCTGGCTGGGTGCTGGAGGCTTTCAACTGGCACAAACTGTGTAGCTAGCTCGTGGCCCTTTAAGGGCTCCGGGGCCGGGAGGGGGGCAATAGAGTTTGCCTGGTGTTGGCCAGAGTGGCCACCAGGGCAAGCTGGGAAGGGTTAGCCTCCCACTAGTTCGAATTAAGTGGCTACACAGCCCTTAATTCAAACTAGCTAATTCGAACTAGGCGTTAGTCCTCGTAGAATGAGGTTTACCTAGTTCGAATTAAGTTTGAACTAGCGGAGCGCTAGTGTAGCGCCTATCAAAGTTAATTTGAACTAACATCTGTTAGTTCGAATTAACTTTGTAGTGTAGACATACCCCAAGTGATGCACCCTCTCTTTCATTCCCAGCTTCTGGAAAACAGAGACAAGGATCACTATCCCTGCCTATTCTTGCTAATAGCCAATGATTGACCTATCTTCCATGATTTATCTAGTTCTTTATTTAGGGTTGTTGGTTTTTTTTTGTTTTTGTTTTTTAATTCTGGTAAGATGAGTCCTATTTAAAACTACTATTCAGTTGAAGCAATTGGCTTGAAGTTCTACCCAAATTTGGCAATTCGTTTTGTCTGGCTACTCTTGTGAAGTTTGGTATTTTTGTTTGTTTAAAGACTATGTTCTGCCACTGATCCTTTTTTTGGGTGGGGGAAGCAGAACTTGTTGTTTGTGGAATTTTGCTTCCAAGCCGATGGTGTGCTATGGCCCCAAATGACTTGCTAATTTGGCTTTTAAAATGGAAGACCTTTTATTTTGTTTTCAAAAGGTTAATATTAAATTACAGACTGTTTCTTAATTCTCCATAGAGTCTTGTGTCTGATTCTTCATATCAGGATCTAATACTATGAGCTCTAGGTCTCTGCCATAAGACTGAAGCAGTGAGATGTGCTGGATGCCATTAGTTCTTTGCATTATTCATGCTGCTTTCTTCTATAAAAGGTTTATTTATAGGCCTTCTAAAGTGTTCAGACTTAGCTAGTTTCCCAGGTACTGCTTGAAATACTTAGCCTCACTAAAATCTTGTATGACTGGAATGGTCTAACTTGAATCTTGTGCATGTGCCAATCCTTATAAATTGGTAGCAGGGGAAAATACTTTTTTGTATAGGCTTTACTTCCATGTGTTGTTTGGACACGAATTGTCCGTGAATTTTCTTCTGTCTTAATTTCAGATTTCTCTGTAGCGGCTTTTAGAAACGTATTTGCTTTCCAGATTCTTGCTCGTCATATGAGAATTCTCCTTTCTTATCTGTCCCTATTGAATCTCTGCTTTCTTATGGACAGGTGACTGAAGGCCACTGGAAATGGGGGGACTTCGAAGTACAAGTGAACAGTGCCTTCTTCACAGGCATCTATGGGATGTGGAACCTCTATGTCTTTGCTCTTATGTTCCTATATGCTCCATCACACAAGAATTATGGTGAAGATCAGTCCAATGGTAAACTTGGTTTTTGATGTGGCTTTAAATTAATTGCATATAAATACGAGGTTGAAAGGGCTTGGGGACAGCATTGCATAGCTGGGGAGGAAGAATGAGGAAAAGATAGAAGACTGAGGAACGGAACTAAATGCAGGTTGAACCTCTCTAGTCTGGCACCCTTGACCTCATCGGTGCCAAACAAGAGAATTTACCAGACCATGGGAGGTCAATATTGCCTAGCAGCATTGCCAACACTTCCACTGCTTGCTGGCTTCTGAAAAGACATTAAGGGGTAAACTAGTGCTAAATAACTGAACTGAACACAGAGAGCCAGGGCTGATGCCTATAAACAAATTTTATGGGTCTGTGGGAAATTTGGCCACACCCATGATAAGTGGACATTTGGCTAACTAAAATCATGCCAGACCCTGGATGTTGCCAGACCAGACTGTTCCAGGTTAGAGAGGTTTCGTTTGTAGTTTGTTTCCTGAATTTAGGGTTGGTTTCCCTTTTCATGTGCTTTAGTAGCACAGTGGCGCTCCAGTATTAGCTCCTATAATTGCGTGTCTGGACTGAAAACTAGGCGAGGCAACATTCTCCTCTTCAAATCAATCTGAATTCAAGGAATCCTGGAAATACTTCTTAGTCCTCAGTTTTGGAAAAACTTATCACTTCCAAAACGTTAGGGGAATTTTAACCTGAAGGTCACGCTCTAGTTCCCACTCCTTGTTGTAGTATCAGGCTAAAACCTGACTTTCTATTTCAGGTGACCTGGGCGTAAGTAGCGGGGAGGCACTTCAGCTGACCACCACAATCACCCACGTGGATGGGCCAACTGAGGTTTACAAGCTGTCTCGCAAGGAGGCTCAGGAGTAACTCCTGGAACACCTCGCTTGGGACAAATGCAGTGAAGTACAGTACACAGAATGAGACAACGTGCTCCCTGGGGAGACGTCCGATGTAGCTCACTCTACAAATGCCCAGTATTTATAGTGTGTGTTCACTAAGGAGTGACTCTAAAATAGAACCTTTGTAAACTCTCTTTAATATGATGTAGTTCTGTTTGGGGGAGGGCAGGTGCTATGTATGCTATATCGTACACAGACATGCAGAAAGAACACTAAAGGTACAAAGTGAAACGTTCAAGAGTTAAAAGCCAGGATTTATGTTGCCTGCAGAACTTTAGTTTGGCTCCTTGTGTGTATGCAGGGTGATAGTCTTTAATTACTGGGGGTTTACACTCGTTCAATGCACAAAATGGACAGTGCTCAATTAAGCGCAGATTTTCACTATTTGGTTTTGTGTGTAATTTCCTAAAGCCAGTGAAAATACAATATTGTATTATGCATCTAACCATGTTGACATCCTTCACTTCCCATTTGGGTCTTTGGTAGGTTTCAGGCCTTTAGACCCAAAGCACAGATCTCTGCAAATTAGGTTAACAGAGCAACTGGTAACAGTAGTGGAGGAAGGGAATAGACTAGGATATGTGTGTTCTGGGCGAGCAGAACAGAGGGGAGGGACTATGACTGGATGGAAGGAGATTAATAAGATGAGCTAGAGCTGTGGTGAGCAAGACAAAGACAGTTCAAATCATAGAGGGTTTTTGCTGTGAATCTAAGGATTCCAAATCTGCCGATGATTCATGCACAGTCATTTTTCAGTTTGCTTTTTTTAAAGCCTAGGAAATCACGAACAGTAAACTCCATTACACTAGTGTGAGGGTTGCAAAGTGAAGCACTCTGAAATTAGGAAACGCCAGTATTAAGCTTGCCTGTGGAATTTTAATATGACCACCTTGTTCATATACATCATGACCCAGATTTTAATTGCATGATCTCACATTATTTCCTGCCCCCAAAGACACTTTATGCCTTATCCAGGGAAACAGGCTGGACTTGTTGCAGGAATAAATCAGGGATGTGTAGTGAAGGACACTGCTGTCTATAGCATCCATATCACTAAATGTGTGTGTGCTTCAGTTTCTAGCTGCACACCTGGGCTATGTCTACACTGGCGGCTTCTTGCGCAAGAACATCTTGAACAAGGGTTCTTGTGCAAGAAGTCTTGCGCAAGAAAAAGTCCACACTGCCATGTGTGAGCTGTGCTTTTTGCGCAAGAGCGCCCATGGCAGTGTGGATGCTCTCTTGCGCAAGAAAGCTCTGATGGCCATTTTAGCCAGAGGGTTTTCTTGAGCAAGAAATCCCTGCCGAGCATCCACACTGCCCTCTTGGCAAGAGCTCCTGCGCAAGAGGGCTTTCACCTGTTAAAAAAGAGCGTAGTTCTCAAGCAAGAAACCCTCTCTTACCATGCCGTCCTGTAAATTTCCTTGTGCAAGAGGAAAGGAAGGAAGGTACAGTGTGGACCCTCTGCGGGTTTCCCGTGCAAGAATGGCCATACTTGTGCAAGAAGCCATGAGTGTAGACATAACCCTGGAGGTATTGGGGATCAAACTTGCAGAATTGCGAAGTGCTCCAGTTTAAGTCAAGTGGCACTGTGCTGCAAACATAAAGTGCTGTGAAAATTACCAGCACTCTTAAAAACAAGGCCTTAGCCTTCTCAAGTGAGGCCCCAGAAATTTAATGGGGACACTGAAAATTTTGGCCCTAATTTCTGTAAATGAATTAATTCTGCCTCTATTCAAGGGTGCATATGAAGATCAATATATTTGTGTGTGAAGCACTGTGAGAGCACGAGGAGGAAATAAATAATTTTCTTTCTAATGCACAGTTTTTGGATGGATTTGTCAAAGTCTGGATTCATAATGAGGAGAATAGAGATACTGAATAAATATGTGCTCATATAATGAGGCAGGGGTCCTCTGGAGACAAATACAGGCAAGCATATAATTAAAGACTGTAACATAAAACATGCTCAAGGGGCAGAGTAATTGTGGCATTTCACGACTTTTGAGAGTTTGACTCTGCAACCTTAATATTACTTTAACATTAGGTTTTTATGCAATACCTATGTACTTTGAATAAATTCATCCCCCATTTTCTTTTATAACGTAGTGTAACATTGCATGTTGTAAAGATTAATTTTTATTATTCATTTCAGCTTTAAAACCAAATCTTGTGTGTTAAACACTAACAAGTCTGTTATGGTGTAGATGTCTTTTTTTATATCTGAAACTATTAAGTACCACTTGCATACCAGAAACTGTTTTTGGATCGTATTAACTTTTTTTGGTGTTTTTTGTGTTTTGTGTTTTGTTTTTATGTTCTCTTTTTACAAAATGCTGTAAGCAGTCTGGGAAAGTGTAGATTTGTTAATTTAAATAAAATATACATTATTGTGGTTTGGGGTTTGTCCTGGTTCATTGACTGAAGAAATTGTAGCTCCCCCTTTTTTTTTTTTTTTATTGTTTGTCTGCAGAACTACAGTGGACAGACCAGTAGCAGAACTATGCCTTACTAATCTCTATTTTGGCCTTAACAAAACAAATAAATGAAACCAAAAAATACCATATTGGTTTTTTTTTATTATTATTATCATTATCTTTTGGAAGCTGGAATTCTTTTGTATAACTCTTATGGGACAAGATGACTAATGTAAACAACTTGTCACTTGAAATGTGATGAGATGCTGGAAAACAGTACCTCGGTGCCTGAACTCCTTCTCTCCAATTCCTCACTTTGTTAATTAAGTGCTTCTAAAGTGATTCAGGTCTTGCTTTCACAGGGCCAGATCCCATGCCTTCTCAAGTCAATGGGAACTGAAGTGGGGCTGGTCTCAATATCACAGGTATTTGACATTGGACCCAGCGGCTGACTAGAACCCCCGTTCTGTTGTCTTGCACTTCAAACCAACTTTCCTAGCTAGTTTGGCCTGTACATCTACTACCAAGAAGTGTACTGTAAAGGAAAAGGTAATGTATTAATTACAGTAATTTGAACTGACAAACTTATGGGAGATCGTTACCTGATGTTTGAGCTATAAAGTATTATTTTGCATGATATTATATTGTTCATGAGAACTAGGAAACTGTCAGGAATCATTAGTTACCTTGGTCAGAAAGAGTATGTCTACACATCAAAGTTATTTTGGGATAGCTACCCCGTGTCTTCAAGTCACCTGTTAATGTTTTGAAATATTTTTTGAAATAACGGGCGTGCTTTTTTGGCATCCTGGTAACCTTCATTCCACTAGGGTTTAGGGATGTCTCATAATAGCACTTCATTTTGAAATAAACTCGAAATAAGCTATGCAATTTGCGTAGCACAAATTGCATATCTTGTTTAGAGTGCAGTATAGACATAGCCAAAGTGTTTAAAGTTAAAACCAAAACCCACGTCTCCAATTAGGCTTTCTTGCTATAGTGCCCTCCCTTCCATACTAATGTCCCCAATCATTCCCATGCCTACTCCTTGGCAGCAGGAAATGAAGCATGAGGTGCTTTGGCAGTTGTACTTGCAGGAGGCACTTGGCTGTTCCAATGATTGTGTTGGAAAATGCCTTTTCCCCTCCCAGCACAGAGAGGCACTGTGCTCATGATATGATTTCAGTCTCACATATGCAAGGTGAATTAATTTAAATCAACAAAAATCATTGATTTTAAATCAAGTTACCAAAAAAGCTAGGATTGATTGATTACTCTTGGAGTAAGTCCCATTGAACTCACTGGCACTTCTGCTTTTGAGAAAACAGGTATAGAATGTTGAAGTAAAATAGGGAATAGACTTATAACATCATCATTATGGTTTGTGACCATGATGCCTGAAATAAGGGGGCATGTGTTATGCAATATAAAATAAGAAAATGACACTCAGTGGCAACTGAAAACCCTAGATTTCTCTTACTGCAGCTTTCTGTACTGTATACTTGGGTAATAGATTCTAAACCTAGTTAACTAATGAAACAAGCCATAGGGATTAGATTAAACTTTCTTCCTAGCAACATCCAACACAGCAAACATTTTGGGAATTTTCTTGTCAAATCACATTTATACAGTACTAAAAGGCAGAGGGAGAGTCTTGAATAATAATACATTGCAAAGTGAATTATTTAAATTACTAATTAGTTGACCCACTCAGCCATATTCATGTCTTCATCCACATGATTTTCTCCCAATAAGCAGTTTCCCCTTATGTTTCATTATTGAAACTAGGCCCTGAATCTTCTTGCACTGCTTACACTTGGCATGTTTTCTTTCCTCTTTTACCCGGAGAATGAATTTCTTCAAAACATTCCCAGCTAGGGTCTCTGTTACGACTAGAAGCCTTGACATTTTTCGCTGTGGCAAAACGAGCTGTGCGTGTGCTGAATAATGTCTTCCCTTTTTCTTTCTGGTACACTCCATTGTTCCTTTCTTTGCTGCTTCGGATTCGTCTACACTGCACCTGTAGCTTGAAATAAGCTACGCAATTTGAGCTACATAAATTGCGCAGCTTATTTTGCATGTATTTCAAAATAGAACACTCTTCCAAAATGTCCCTTAATCCTCGTGGAACGACATTTAAAGGGGACGTCGGAATATTTTTAAATAACGGGCGTGCTGTCAAGACGTGGAATTTCGGGATACTGGAAGTATCCCAAAATAGTGCTGCTGTCTAGATGTACCCCTTCTGTCCTTTCCTACATATTGTGTCTCTGTCTTAAGACAATGTCTTGCTAACTCCTTTGCTTAGCTTGGCCAAGGTCCACCACCACATAAGCACAGAATAAAACAATCCTATCCAGCCTGTGTATCTCTGCACATGTGACTTTACTCTGCTGCGAGACAGAAATTGAAAGCCCAGAACTTGCAAAAAGGAAGAGCTGGTAGTTAGGCTGGACAGACTGGAACCATTAATTCATATTTATGAGACTGTAAGTGTAGGTGTAGCATGTTTGTGATGAGATTTACTTGTAACTGTTTTTAAATGAGAAATTTTGTATTGATTTTAAAAAATTAAAAAAAAGTTGGTTTTATTGATTTTTATCCACTCTGCACCTATACTGTTCTGAATCCTTCCTATGCCATCAAACTTCACAGAACATGAACAAGAGCACTGCCCTGTGACCACTTCTTCAAAAGGCAAACAAATCTGCAGAGCTTTCTAAGAGTACACCTCCACTTGCACTTGATCAGCAAAACTTTTGTTGTTCATGGGTGCCTTGGGGAAAAAAAGCCCAACCCATGAACAACGTTTTGCCATAGTAAGTGAAAGTGTGAACATTGCTTTGTCAGAAGGAGCACTCTCCTGCCAACAAAGCAAGAAAAACCCCTCATAGTGGGTGGAAGTATTGTCAGCAATAGTGCTGACAAACAACATTCACATAAGCTGACGTTTTTAGTGGCAAAGCTGTGTCAACACAGCCTTGCCACTAAAAGCAGTGTAGTGTAGACAAAGCAAAAGCACATGCTACCAACTTTATTCAGCAAGATAACATAGCTTTAACACCAGCCTAATTAACAGGCAATATAGTGTATGTCTACACTGCAGTATTTTTCTGGAATAATGGCCATTATTCACTGCAACAGTGTTATTTCAACAAAAAGTCAAAAGAACAGACGGCTTTTTCCAATGGTGGTAAACCTCATTCGATCAGGAATAAAGCTTTTTTGGGAAAAGGTAGGTGTGGATGTGGAAAAAGGAGTTCTGTCAAAAAAGAGGCCTCCAGGACATAACACAAGTGCCCTGCTGGCCTCTCTGTCCACACTCCTCAGAACTCTATAGTTCCTCTCTCCCGGTAGCTCTTAAAGTGGCAGACACCTGGGACAAGGCTTTTGTGAAGAAGCTGGCCCTGGGAGCTTCCAGATGCCACACATCTGAGCACTATGTCCCAGCCTGAAGCCGCCTCACCCCCAAGAGCCCACTGGCCCTCACAGGGAGCATGCCCAGGGCTCCCAGGAGCCTGCCAGGGGCCACAAGAGATGTGCACCATCCTGGTCTGGGGCAGAGATTCTGGCCCTCTTCTAGGAGGAGACCCTCCAGGCTCTCCACTCTAGATGGCGCAATGCTGATATACATGGCCGGCTGGCCGAGACCCTGGCCTCGAGGGGCTACCAGCACAGTCTGGAGCAAGTGAGGACAAAGGTCAAAGAGCTCCAGCAGGGCTGGGCCAGGGCACGCAGCCACCACATGCCACTCCCAGCCCCAGTTCTGAGCCTCTCCTACCTGTCAGTCCCCGTAATACACGAGGTTCGAAGGGATGCTGGAAAGGATGAGACCACAACTGGGGGCTTTAAAAAGCACAAACTGATTTTATTTTGATGGCGCCAGACAATCATCAACAAAAATTAAACAGATTGCCAGACAACACAAAACAATTCCCCGAGGCTTTTTTAAATCACAGTAATTCCCAATAACTGCCCAGGGGTTAGGAACAGTTGAATTAACACTGGTATTGTCCATAGGGCTGATTATTTACACAACTTTATACAAGGAAACAGTAAAAAACCTAAACCATAACTATTTATAAACTAACTTAGTAACTTTTTAACCACTGTCACTTGATAAGCAATAAGGACAACTAAGAAATCAATTAGGATAGGGATGATGGCGGGGGGGGGGGGGGGCGGAGGTTATACCAGTTCTGGAGACAGCAGGAACACAAGTACCGGTCACATGCTCATAAACTGTCTCCACTCGGGTCGACCAACTCGGAGTACGCTCAGTAAGACTCAAGAGCGGGGGGTGCAAGGCGTCTGGGTGATCAGGCCAGGAGTTCACTCAATGCGAATCCCTAGTGAGAGAGGGGCTGCCTGCCTGTTTTATTGCCTGTGAACTTATCACCCCATAGGTTGGTTTTTGCTGCAGTGGGTGGAGTAGCAGGCCTGAGCACAAGTCAGCCCATTGGCTGATCTTTCACTGCAATGGGTGGAGCGAGCAGGGGAAGATTATTAATTTACATGCCCTTATATGGAAAACACTCCACCTCACAGACAGAGCCCCCTATACCAGCCTCAGAGGTATTACAGGCTATGGCTCCCTGCGACGGGCAGCCATTTCTGATGTTCTGTCTCGGACACTACCCAGGTTTTCAGCCCCACCCTTCCTTCCCCAGTTACTTTTACTGAGGAAAAAACATACACAATTGTTTTTAAAACACAAAACTGGTCTTTTTATTGAGACTACTGGAAAGGGGGGAAGGGAGGGGTTTTTCTGGGGAAGGTATAGAGGGGCAAGTCACAGGCCTCGGGGGGGAGGCCCTGGGGAGAGTTAGTAGGGTCTGTCAGAGAAACTCTCCCTCAGAGCCTCCCGGATGTGCACCCCCACCTGATAGGTTGTATGTGGCTGCTCAAAGGCCCGTCCTTCCTGGCCGGCCTCTGCCTCCCATCCTAGTAGGAAGGCCTCTTCCTTGCTCTGCACAATGTTGTGAAGAACACAACAGGCTGACACCACCTGGGGGATGTTGTGCTCTCCCACCTTGAGGCGGGTCAGGAAGCACCTGAACCTCATCTTTAAGCAGCCGAAGGTACATTCCGCCTGGATGCAGGCCCTGCCCAGGCAGGCATTGAAACGGTCCCTGCGTGGGTGCAGGTGGCTGGTGTACGGCTTCATCAACCATGGCATGAGGGGGTAGGCCGCGTCCCCCCATGATACATAGTGGTATTTCCTCATCCCTGACCCTTAAGTCTCTTTGGGGGAAGAATGTGCCATTCTCCAGCTTCTGGTAGAGTCTGGAGTTGCTGAACAAATGCGTGTTGTGCACCCTCCCAAACCACCCAACGAAAATGTCTGTGAACTGTCTGTGGTGGTTGACCAGGAACTGCAGGACCATCGAAAAGTATCCCTTCCTGTTAATGTACTGGGCAGTTTGATGTTCTGGGGCCCAGATGGGGATGTGGGTTCCATCTATGCCTTCCACCCCATAATTAGGGAAGCCCAGGGCAGCAAATCCAGCAACAATAGGGTCTAGATCTCCCAGGCAGATAACCCTGTGCAGCAAGATGGAGTTTATGGCCCTCACTACCTGCAGAAGGAGACAAAAGACACAAAACAGAATCAAAGGGGGTGCCTGAGCCCTTGGTAGGTACCCAAACACCCCTATGAAGCCTGCCCCCTTGCAGGGCTGTATGAGGGAGGGACTGCAGAACCCCCCAGGGTGGGGCTTCCCCCAGCCCCCCTCCCTTTACCTAGGGTGTCCCTTTCCAGTCCTCTCCCCGCCTCCAGGCACTGCAGCCTGAGAGTGTCTTACCTCCATGAGGAGGGCCCTGACGATGGACTTTCCCACGCCAAACTGGTTGCCCACAGATTGGTAACTGTCTGTCTGGCATGGAGAGCTAGACGGCAATGGCGACCTGCTTCTTTAGGGGGATGGCAGGTCGCATCTGGGTGTCCTGTTGATGGAGGGCAGGGGCGAGCTATGCACACAGCTCCATGAAGGTCTCCTTCCTCATGCTGAAGTTATGGAGCCACTGCTGGTCGTCACACTGCTCCATCACCAGCCAGTCCTACCAGTCGGAACTGGTGTCCAGCCTCCGAAACCATCTCTCCACTGTCAGATGCGGTTTCAGGGGCTTTACTCCTGAACCCAGGAAGTGGGTCTCAATGATGAGCTCGGAGTCGAACTCATGTAGGACCATGAAGGCAGCCTGCTGCAGAAACTGCAGCATGGCTGTGTGGGGCCATCGCGTGCCCAGAGGTAGCTCCGGCTCCATGGCAGGGCGTATGCTGTGGCATCCAAAGGCAGAGCAACCAAAGCAACCACTGCAAATGCTCTGCTATCCCTCAGAGAGGTAGGTAAGCAAGCCGAAGAAGCTGAGAAATGGCTTATCCAGGGAGGTCCCTTTAAGCACGTGTCTCAGATAGCCTTAGGCAACAGCACCCAGAAGCAACTGCTGACCTAATGCCCTGCCTGAAGTGGATCCGGGTGGCCTTAAATGTGAGATTGCGTCCAATCCGCATGGATGCTCTCTTTCGAAATAGCACATCGCTATTTCATTGCGCTTTCTCTGTATGGGCGCGTCCTTTAGAAATAAGCTTTTCTGGAAGATGTCTTCCGGAAAAGCTTATTTTGAAAGAAGCTTGCAGTCTAGACATAGCTGAAATGACTAGCACCAAGGTACAAACTGATGCGCTTTCTTAGTTTTCTTCAGGGAATGGTATCAAGACTGATTTATGCTGGCAGTTTAGGTCTGCATAGTCATGTCTATCGGGAGTGTGAAAAAATGTACATGCCTGAGACTAGGTAAGCCAACCTAACTCCAGTGTAGACAGTGCTGGGCAGACAGAAGATTTCTTCTATCAGCCTCATTATTGCTCGCTGGGAGGTGGATTAACTACTCCTCCCATTGCTATAGAAAGGGTCTCTTCTGAAGTGTAGCAAAGGCACATCTGCAGCACTGTGATTGTGCCATGGTAGCCTTCGACATGAGCCAATAGTTTGTTCAATCCTGGTAAGATGGCAGGAGGCACAAACTGTGATGTGAGACGTGCTTCTGGAAGCACTTGGAAAGGAGTCTTGTTTGCACTTATGCCTTGAGTGGTAGTTGTCATGTTTCCAAGCAGGCTTTGAACATTTCACTTGACTGTCTAGAGCCTGTGGACTTTGAGTTTTGTCACAATTTTAGGTGCAGTTCACCACAACTGTAATGTGACTTAATTTACAAAACTAGCTATACATGCACCACTGCAATGAGTTGCAAGCATCTGAGGTACCCTATATTGGGACTGCATTCATTATAGGAACCCAACCCGGCATTTCTTGTGTTCCCACCTACTCTTTCTTTTCAGTGGGACTCTTGGGCACTCAAGAAAGGCTGGGCAAGGCCCAGCTCTCACTCTGAACCCCTTCCTGTGATGGAACATGAAATTACAGTGGTGCTGTTTGGTAACCGTACCTCCTTTAATGAAACAGTGTAAATTGGTGCTCATCACACAGCTGAGAATCACTCTTCACTCTATAATCTGCCAGCAATGGGGGGATGTTTTCCTGACTAGAAAATATTACTGTTCTGTTTATGGTGCAATTAAAGGAGTCATGTGACTTGATTTTTGCATTGATTAAATAGTGAACTTGGGGACAATGGATGAGGGAGAATATTTTTAATGGCTTGATGCCTCTAAGATAAAAAAATTTGCATATGAAAAATAAACTGGGAGCAGATATTTAACAGGAGTGACAGATATGGAAAGAGTTGGGACAAGACATTATCCAGCCAGAAAGACTAAGGAGAGCATGTTACATGACAATGTGGCTTAGTGGGAGATAATGCTAACAGTGGAACAAAGTTTTAAATGTTTGGCTTATCACAGCCCAGGCCATGTATTTACCAGATGTTTGCAATTAACATTTTAAAAACCAGGACCAACTAAAAAATCTTACAGCTCTTTGTGAAGCTGTTTTAAACCTCTGTATCAGAAACTGATGGGGTTTGCATTTGCTTTCATTCTTTGAAAATAAGGGTACAAGCATTCATTCAGATAGGTTATTGACGCCGCAGAGTTGAATGTGTTCCAGAAAAACAAGTGTGGTTAGAGATTAGGGATGTGAAAAGTTAGTTGGTGGGGGCTCCCCACTTGCAGTGGGTAGGGGGCTGCTCTAGCCCCCTGGGGCACACTGCAGACAGGGGCTTCTCCAGTCTGGCTGGAGCACCCCCTGTCCACTGTGGGGGCTTGAGCATGCCGCAGGTAGGGGCTGCTCCAGCCATCTGGAACAACCTCTGTCTGCTGTGGGCCCCATGTAGGGTGCAGAGGCTGTGGGGAAGGTGCTCCAGCCCCCCTTTAATCAGTTTAACTGGTTAAATGTAATGTTTACTAACTGAATGGGATTTACATCTCTCTTAGAGATAGTATCAACTTAAATGTAGTCATCTCTCTGTACCCTACTGGTGAGCACACTCATGTGGGACGGAAGAGAACCAAGGAGCCTGGATTTCCACCGTCCCAGGAGATAGCTTTGTCCAGAAGGCTATTCTGGTCACTGGCTCATGTGCTCATCATTTTCACAAAACCTTTGGGAAGCTCATGGATTCTTCCTGGGGCACAACAGGGAGTGTTTTTGAAATCTCACTGCTCTAATATAGGAGAACTCCTAGATAGGTCCATTTCACCATGTAAGCAAGCCTTGAAAGGCTAAATTCAGCACAGATCTACATGTCCTCTACAGGTCCCCGACCTCCTGTTCTTAGTTGTCCGCTGGATGGCTTGCACAGGCTTTCAGGTTCTATGTCACTTTAAAATGGTCTGAAGAATATGTTGCAGGGGATCGGACTAGCCCTTCCATCCCCAACTGCTATGGCCAGATGTACACTAAGAGCATGCTTCCTAGATAACTATCCCAGGATATTGGGACTTAAAGTGTTGAAGAGGCTCTAGTCTATGCCCTGGTCTATGCTAGGGAGTTATTTCAAAATACCCCCCATCCATTTTGATATAGCAAGTGGAGTGTCCACACTACCAAGCCCCTTATTTCAAAATAACACACTGTTTATTTAGAAATGTGTACTTCTGCTCATGGGTGGTCGGTGCAGCTGGGGCTGGAGGAGGCAGGCTCCTACCCTCCTCCTACAGCTCCGTCCCCCACCATGGGGAGGGAAATAGCCAGGAGAGGGTGTGCAAATGCCCTCACCCCAGGAGTACCAGGGAGGGAAGAGACCACAGGGCTCCAGCCTCCATGGCCCCTGTAGCATAGAAAGGGTGGGCTGAGGTGGGGGGGTGCAGCAACACTCCCCCCCCCAGAATGCCTACAGCAGGTGTTCTGGGGGTGGAGTGTGGGCAGGGCTATGCCTGGCCATTTGGAAAGTCAAAGCCTTCCCCTGCCTAGGCCACCGGACACCCATGCTCCTGCTCTCCTTGGGGAATGATGCTTATTTCAAAACAGAGTTATTTTGAAATAGCTGTAGTATGGATGATCCTCAGAGTCATTCAAACTAATTACTCTCCAGTGCTTCCTGGGGCTCTGCAAGGCAAGGTAGCACATCGACAACAATGGAGCCTGCCTCGGACTAATTTTGAGGCTCTCTCCTAGTGAGGGACACGCTATTTTGATTTTGTTATTTCAGGAGTTATTTCGAATGCAGTTATTTTTTAAATAATTCCCTAGCATAGACCTAACCTATGAGATTGCCACACACAGCAGCTGCATGAAGTAGAAGACCAGGTGAGGGGAGATTTGTTTTCCTGCTCCTTTTAAAACACCAGCCAAAAATCACAACCCTGGGAAGAAGGGAGGCAGATGGCATCTTGCCGCAGCAGCCAGTGCTAAGCCTGGTCCTTCACAGCACCTTGTGAGCCCTCATATTTGCTGGGGGCCAAGAATGGCTGGGCAGTTCCACAAAACATGAACACAAAAAGCTGTGCGTTGTAGGAGGGATCCTGCTAATTTCCCAAATCCTCGCCTTTCTAGTGAGAGGTTTAAGATGGTAAGTGTTTAAAGATACAAACGTTCTCCTTCCCTCTGTCCTGTTTAATTGTGTGTTGCTGAATTTCTTCTATAAAAATGCATCATCCCCAGGCCTGTTTGGAAACTCCAGAGGCTGCCAGGAAAGGAGGGACAGAAGCGGAAAGGGTGGTACTGCCTAGTTTCACTGTCTAGCTAATGGGAAAGGAAAAATTGCACAAGGAAACATGAACATTAAAAATCTAACTTCTCTCTGAGCAGTTACATGAAATAACCCACTCTTCAGTTATGTAACAAAAACAACTGCTGGGAACTGCTCCAGCGGAAGAATCTTATTTATCTGTAATTGTGCAATCTGTGCTGTGGTGGTGGGGTTTATTTCTTTCAAGTCTCTCCCAGATTTCATTTCAGGAACACACTGCAGAGACAAAACTCAGTACAAGTTACAGTTAAAAAAGAGATTTGCTTCCTGAGCTGGATTCTAGACAGAGTGGAGGAGAATGGAAGAGATTGAGCACATAAAAATTATTCTGCACCTGGATGGAAAAAAATCTGCAATGGATGGAAAAGATTAGAGGAAACATTAATTGGGGAAGGGCCTCCGCAAAAGGCTAGCACTGCCTCTGCTTGTCATGCTCTGTAGCATGAGCCTTGTCTATTGCTCGGCATACCTGGAAAGGTGGAAAGAGGCCGTTGAAAGCTTCAATTTCACCCATGTAAGCTGTAAAGCACAGGCTCTTTTGCAGCAACTTGGAGGAGCCCAGCCAGTAATGCGACAACGGGGAAAGGTGATTGTAAATGCTGTCACCTCTCGTCATTTTCTTTCTAACAGCAAGATGCTGACCGATAAGATTACGTGCCAGGAGGTCCAGCAGGAATTCCACGAGAACCTTCCACAATGCCCAGAAAAATCCCACTCTCTCCTCCTCGTATGCTGTCGGAAACCGAAAGCCGGAGTGCCGCAGGGGTCGCTGGCATTCCTCCAGCATTTCCCAAGAACCTAGGAAGACAGACATAGAAAAAGCTGGCAGCACTTTTTAATGCCATCCATAAAACTGGAGCAGTACCAATGAGCTGGCAACAGTCAACTGTGGTTAGTCTGTGGAAGCTGGGAAATCCTCAAAAGGCTGTAGCCAGCCAGCTATCATCCCTTCTCTCTCCTTTCAACCACCAGCAAGCTCATGGAATGGGCGCTGCTCCACCATCTGTCTGACATAATTGAAGACCTTCTCCCAGTGGAGCCGGCAGGATTTTGTCTGAGTAACTGCTGTGCCCGTGTTGCTCCACTTACTGGCCATATTAAGGCAGGATTCCAATGCAAGCTGAAGACAGGGATTGCTGCTGTTAGTCATTGCTCAGCACATGACATTGTCTGGAGACAGGGCCTCCTCCTCAAGAACTCCCATCATCTACTGCTGGTGAACGATCTGCCTCTGGGCAGCAATAATGGGGGACTGCCTCTTTAATCATCTTAATGGCCGGATCAGTAGACCTAGAATTCTTAACTCAAGCATCCCTTGGGCTCTGTCCTGACTCTCGTACTCTTTAAATCTATGCACTGTGGATACACCAGCAGCAGAGTCAAGGAAGTTCATGTAAGATGACATTCCCCTAATTGTTCAGCATACAAACCTCCTTGCCATCAGCTGCAACCTAAACTGAGATCTTAGCACGATGGCTGATTATTTCCAATGGTGGGAACCTAGGCCTAATCCCAAAAACCTCTTGGTAACAACCACTTTTTTTGGTCATGTGGAAAGCAAATACCAATCTTGATGTAAGTTGTGTGGTGAGAACATCCACCAGGAGCTAATCCAAAATATATTGGCATTCCACTGGGCTGGAGTTTGACCTTTCAACAGCACCCCCAATAAAGTCAGGGCTTGTGTCCTGCTTCTCAGAAAATTGGCACATCATGGAGCTCCAGTCTATGAATCTTACAAACTGCAACAATTGCCTTGGTGTGTTCTGCAGATGACTGCTGTGTGCTATTGTGGTCTCACAGCAGTCACACTCAACTCCTTGACACTCAACACAATAACACTATGCACATTGTGTCAGGGATATTCAAATCGGCACCAGCTGACTGGCTCCCAGTAATGTTGCACACCCAGCCTCCACATATTAGAAGAGCTGCTCAGACTTCTCTCTTTCTTAACCTAGTCAATGCAGATGTGAGGGTCCCACTCACCGAAAACAAGAGTAGAATGCCACAACCCTCTGTGGATCTGTATCAGCACCACTACACCCAACTTCAGTGGTGAGGCTCATTGGAAAGTGCCTATAGACCCAACTCACATGCATTTTGACCACTCAAAACAAATGGCTCGTTGTTGATCTTCTTGAGGAACCACCAGGTTTTGATTTATGTTGGAAAGACTGAATTTTATCAGGACATCTCATGGGAGATGTGCGCAATCCCTCTTTAAAAGGAAAACGAGGCAAACACTTTGTTGCGACATTCATCATGTTTGAATGTCCCCTTCATTCTTTTGCTGGGAGACTGAAGGACATTCCCGCAACAGTGAGCTGGTGAATGTGCTGACTATAAGACTTGAGTATAAATTTGTAGTCATTGCTACCTATCCAAAGCATATGAAAGAAAACCAAGAGAGGGCAGGGATTAAAAGCTTTCCTCAAGATTGGCGCTGAGGCACACTGCCAGGTCGGTGTGGTGAAGTTTACTTTGCTACTGCCTGGCTTGTAGCTGTCCTGTTATTAAATAGCGTATTTTATTAGACCTCTTTGCTTTAAATCATAAATATAAATAGCTTTTTGCCAGGCCCTGCAAAGGAAATAGTACAGACACATTCTGCTGTATTGATTTCAGGTAGGGAAGTGTGAAATACGGTACAGTTTCCACACTTAAACTTGTCTTCCCTCAGGGTATCCATCAGAATAAATATTTTACAAAGGTGTGGTTTGCCATGAAAATCTCCTTCACATGGTTTGGTACTGGAGACAGATCACATGCTCCTGTCCTGCTGGGAAAGTGAGTACTGAGTGATGATTCAGTGAACACAACAGATATCAGTCTAAATGCTGCTCCCCAGTCAAAACCTATATAACTGCAGGGGAAGCAAGATTTACCCCATAGGGATTTTACTACCTTCCCAGTCCTCTACATAAAGTAAGCATTGTATTTGCATTTAGACTCCTACTTCTAGGTACAGAAAGTTGTGGGTTTTTTTTTTTTTTAACAGTTATACCATACTGTCAGTCACCGAATGACCCCTTAGTGCCACCATGAAAGTGGGGGTCGTGTACAAGGATGTACTTTGGCAGCGAAGTGCAAATGTCTTTCCTTCTCCCAAAATTCTAAACTCTACCTCTTCAGGACTCTTCTGAAACCCATTGGTCTACAGACCCAACTCACTCCCAGCCCTGTGTCTTAGTCACTACATTAATTGGCCTTGTTGACAAGACTCTTGGTAACTCATTGATTTTTCTCATGTGATAGAGGTAAGATGACAAGCTTTAGTAAAGTCTATATTCGAATACAGGATTATATTAAAAACTAACGTTAAGGCTTGATTTTGGAAAGCCTGGTTTGTGATAGGTGAAACTATGGGGACAAGTTACTTCTTCAACAAGGAAAATCTAAGAACTGGGTGACAGTGGAGTTTGTGATTGGTGCAGAAATGTGAAGATATTGCTCACATCTGCTACTGTATGTCCACATCAGACACCTCAAATGTGATCTGTAAGTCTGTTAAACCTTCTCTGTTAGTAAGGTGTGTTTGTGTTAAGGAGATTCCACATACAGCCTGTGTTCCAGGCTGTAACTCTCACATGTTCCTGAAGGATTAAGCTAAAATTAGAGAACCCATGAGGATGGACCTCTGGGGCCTATAGCAGCTAGACTGCAAGGTTCTGCTGACAAGAAGGGGCACCTGGTGGGGAATCTCAATCTTCTGATTGGCTAGAGTTGGTGTCTGGACACTGCTTAGCCCCAATGGGCTTAGAAGCATGTGGGATCAGATCCCACACTTGGATCCAAACACACCAGCCTGAGTTTAACCAGGCCTGTATAGTCCTGCATGTTGTACAGAATTTTAGAATCTGCCTTTGTACCATATATCCTTTCAGTGTAATTATTTTTTTTTTCTAGTAACAATAATTCATAAAAAAACAAACTCCTCTGTTCTGTGCAATTTCTCCATGTTGTTGTAATGAACTCCATGCCTGGCTCCTATTGCCTCTTCATCTTTGACACTTGTGAGAGGTAAATGATACGTTGTCTTTCAACTGGCCTCTGTAATCATGCTCGGATTTAAAAAACTCTGCTCTTTTGAAAATGAATATTATTTGAAAACATGGACAAATAAACCCTACTTCCCAATTCCTGTTCCTCTGCCTACTCCCCGCCCCCAAAAATAACATTACTTCATTTTTTTCCATACTGCAAATAATAATGCTTAAGAACTTGCATTTTGCTGTATTTTGTACTGATGTGATCTATGACTATCGTGGATTCTCTTCTGTTTTCAGGGGGCAAGGGTACAACTGAAAAATCCATTCTTTAGAATCTCAGCAACAGATGTTGGGGTATGGAGCTGGCTGTATTTGATCTGTTAGTACCACGTGTTTCTTGTAGCAGAAACTGGAAATGGTTAAAAAACAATTGATTTTTTTTCTTAGATAACTGGAGAAAAGCGCCTTATCTTTGATTGAATAGGGCTAATTGTTGGTTTCTAATTAATCTAATATTGTGTCCAGAGTGTCCTTTGAATGCATATGTTTATGGTTCTTTACGGTGACGTGTCTATCAAATATTGCAGTATGTAGGTTTTGCTGCAAGGATGAGTTCTGAAACTGATATTTATATAAAGGAAATACAAAAATTAGCACCTGCCTCCAGCTGAAGAAAGTCTGGAAAATGGCTCATCTGGAGTTAAGGGTTGGGTATTAAAGAGATTCTAGAGCAAATCCTGTTCTCTGAAGCCTGTATAAGTTACACCTGTTATGCTGTTCCTTCTCTTTATTTGATCGGTAAGTTGTTTGGGCTTTATCCCCTCTGGGACAGTTCATTTCATTGCTGCTTGGGTGTGTGGGTTTACTGCATTTATAGGATTTGCTGTTTAAAGTTGCCTGGTCATGCTGGAAGTGCTTTCAGCTGCCTTAATTTATATTACCAGGTGGAGATGAGGTAATGTGATTAGTTCCACTTCTCCACCATCCCAGTCTTACAGGAGTTGCCTAAGATTGGTTGGTTGGTGATTGCTTCTTAGCTAAGCCCCATCTTTTCATGCTAGTAGAGCAGAAGTGACAATTCTAGCTTAGCTTTTTTAGCCTGCAGAAGTTCAATATTTTATCCCTCATTAACAGCATATCAAGTGCTTAGGAGGAACAACAAAGCATCAGCTCTGGACTGAGCTGGGGAAGGGACTGTGAAGCACACACCCTCAGTCAGATGGATCAGCAGCCTGAAGCTTTTATTCAATACACACAAGAAGCTTGAATCAGGAAGGCTGAAAGTGGTCTAATTACTGGATGATTGTTTCTTTAAAAACCACTCTATCAAGTAGTCATTTCCTTTAACTGGTAGGCTCAGCTAATGGCATTCATTACAATAGCAGGCATCTGTCCCTGCCTCTGTCTTTTGTTTCTGTGCTTCCTGGTGTTTAAAGGACTTTCCATGGAAGTTCTGAAACACTTTAGTCTCCCACCTATGGAGAAAACTTGCAAGATTCAGTATCAGAGTGGGAAACCCTTGCCAAATAATCACCATCCACTACCTATAGATTGGGTGACGGAGGGTAGTTTGGTTCTGATATCTTTTACTAGGGAGACTGGACCAAAGTCTAAATTGGTGTAAATCAACATAGCTCCACTGACTTGATTGCACATCTCTTCAATTGGTCTCTGCTGAAGGGAGAAAGGGACTCTCTCTTTAGATCACTAAGCAAGCTCAAAATGTCCATTGTGCTATTAATAATGATGGAATTTTTTTGAAAATATGTAAGTCTCCTAGTAGATATATCACAAATGGAATCTTGGCTTTAGGCGACTGTCTCATTAGGAATAAATTATTTAGTACAATAAAATATGTATTATATGCAGCACATTTGATAATTAGACCTACAAATGTACCCTAATTGTGACCACAGCTGTGAAAAAAAGACAGGACTATGCAGCACTTTAAAGACTAACAGCAGGGGCGGATATAGGGCAGGGCGAACGGGGCAGCCGCCCTGGGCCCCGCGCTTCAGAAAGCCCCGCGCATGCGCCGTGGTGCCACCGCGCATGCGCATGGCGTCACTACGCATGCGCCGTGGCAAAGGGGGGGGGCCCCGTGGAATTATGCTGTCCAGGGCCTGGCAAAACGGTCATCTGCCCCTGACTAACAGGATGGTTTATTAGGTGATGAGCTTTCGTGGGCCAGACCCACTTCCTCAAATCAAATTGTGGAAGAAAATTGGCATGACCATATATACCAAAGAGATACAATCAAAAAAAGTGAAAGTAAAAAAGTAAGAGTTTATAAAACATCACAATAATTTATAACAAATGTTGATGGGAAAAGATTAAAAAATGAGCCAAAACACCTGTATTAATCCAAACAAAAAGGCCTACTGATTTAATTGAAAGATTGTGAGACACGCACACTTGTTATGCAAAATTAGTGTAAGACTGGAAATCAGTTAAACAAATTGGTATCCAAAATTAGACCTTGGTGGACAAAATGTGAGGGCATAGGCTACTCTGTGTTGCTCCTTTATTTGGGTCCTATAAAGAAAGACTTTGGGATTAAAAATTGGCTACCAGAGTGAACTTTACCAATATGGCTGCCACCTTCAAGGTCTCCTGGGATGCCAGGATTTCATCATTCTGATCCTGACCAAACCTGACTAGAGAGAGGGACCCACTAGCTGTAGCAAAATCAAGACCACCACCTGGAATCTGAAATTTTGTCTCACCTTGTGTTCTTTACATTCCCGACCCTATTTCTGCTCCTTCCTCTCTTTCTTCCTCTCTTTTTCCTTCTGTCTAATAAGAGTCTGGTTTATCCAGCTAAGACTGTGTTTTGCAACACTGTTGTAAGCCTGTGATACAAAAAAGCAGCTTAAATCAATGCCCTGATGTTCAGGGCACATCTACCCAGTAGCGTTATTTCTAAATAACAAAGTGAGCATGTACACAGCAAACGGGTGTGTTATTCCAGTTTCGGTAACCCTCATTCTACGAGGAATAACACTTATTCCAAAATAGTGATAGTGATTTTGGAATAGGGCGTGTGTAGACAGGGCAGCTGGAGTTATTTTGAAATAAGAGGCATCCAGGAAATCCCATAGGTGTTCTGCTGGCCACTCTGTCCACACTCATCCAAACTCTATAGCTTCCCTTCCCCTGTAGCCCTTAAAGCTGCAGCCTCAGGTGAAACAGTATGTGGCACACAGCAGGCCCTGGCTTCACTGAGCCACATAGCAGCTATCAGACCAGCACTTTCTGCCTCCATGAGCAGCCCTGTTGCTTCCATTGAGCCCTCCATGACTGCAAGGGAGCTGGCAGTTAGTTCCCAGGACCCTGCCCGGGGAACGAAGAGGTGTGTACCTTCCTGGTCTGGTGTGGTGATCCTGGACATCATTGAGTCTGGGGAGAGGAGACAAACCTTCAGGATCTCTGCACCAGATGCAGGAATGTGGATGTCTGTGGCTGGATGGCCGATAGCCTGTGCACCAAGAGCCACATGCAGACCCAGGAATAGGTGCACATGAGAGTTAAAGAACTCAGGCAGGCCTATGCCAAAGCCAGAGAGCAGCACTCCTGCTCTGGTACAGCACCACAGGCCTGCCCAAATTATGTACAGCTCTACCACATCCTAGGGGGCAGGCCAGTCCCTCACCCATCCCTCCTTGTGGACTCAGGTCTGGAGATGCCCGTCATCACCATCCTGAGGGGCAGAGCCAGTGAGGAGGAGGAGAAGCTGGACGAAGTCAGCACTAGCTCCATGCCTGCCAGCCAGGACATTGTGCTCACCCTGAAGGTGGTACCGCCCTCCCCGGATGTCTCCTGGGCATTGTTCGAAGATGGGGAAGGCCCTCAGATCCAGTCCAACCAATTGGAACTGGTATCCAGTCTCCAGAAGTGATGGTGCATGATGTGCAGGGGAGGGCGGGCGGGGTCGAGCTGCATGAGCGGCACTTGGAGAGCAGAGAGAAACTGCCCCACAATGAGCTGGAGGTCCTGTTCCTAGAGGGCCTGGAAGCAGGGGCAGATGACTGTTTTGTGGGGCCCCGGGCAGCGTAACTCCACGGGGCCCCCCCTTTGCCACGGCGCATGCGCAGGGCTTTTTTAAGCGCAGGGCCCGGGGCGGCCACCCCATTTGCCCTGCCCTATATCTTCCCCTGCCTGGAAGGCTGCCCACAGAAACTGCAGCAGGAGGTGCACTAACATGTATAAGGCCTCTCAACAGCTAGGAGGCAGATCCGGCTCCATGGCTGGAGAGCTGAGGTGTCCACAAAGGCAACCACAGCAGGCAAAGGAAAGGCTTTGCTGTCCCTCAATGAGGTAGGCAAAAGAGAAAAACCTGAGATGGCTATACAGGGGGTCTCTTTAAGCATGAGCTTCAGATGGCATCAGGACAGTACTCCTGAGGCTCTGCCTGAAATGTTTCTGGATAGCCTTAAATGCGATTCAGCATCCAATGAGTATGGATGCTCTCTTTTGAAATAGCTCAGCACTATTAAGATGGGCAATGCTGCATAGACGCACTAGCTTATTCCGAAATAAGCGTGCAGTGTAGACGTGCCATTAGTGCTGGTATAGTCTTGGAGCAGCTGGTAAGACCATGTGCCATGCCAATGTTTTTCCAGCAACGAAGTTGCCAGTGAGTCTGTTATACTTAAACAAAGCACACGAGATCTTTTATAGGGGAAAAGGCAGTACGCCGCATTTATTGAGCATACAACAGTTGCATATGCTTTTTCAATCACTCCCACACTCACACACACATCGTGCATACACAGTCCTGCCAGACTATATCATGGTTACCAGTCCAGAATCTGTATCAATCTAGTGGCCAACTACATCGAACACAGAGGGGGAGCAGGGCCTTTGTCGGTCAATCGATCCGATGATCCTCTGGAGCTGATGGCAAGACGAACCCAAAGTCCCATAGCAAGGCACACTGCTTTTATAATCCTCTCCTCTATGGATTTCACTGTGTCAGTCTGTGACCGGTTACTGTTATCTTGTGGATGTTAATCATTCCCAAAACATCTCGAAAGGCTCATCCTGTCCTGGATTGTTAATCAGTTGTTTTTAGGGATGCCTTCACCTTTAGAGCCGTCAATCTGCCAATCTGATCAATTCTTGACCGTGGGTATGCACTGATGGATTTTCTGACGCCGATATGTTTCTTCACAGTCTGTCTTTTACAGTTTGTCTTCACCCACATTGCCCCCTTCTCTCTTGACCATCTGGCTATAATGATGACCTTCACACGTTATCTCATTCACACAAACAGTCTTTCACAAAATCCTTCAAAAGTAAACAGTACTGCTTTATATTAAGCAAAATCAAAATCAAAACAATTCACATCGAAGGCCCGGGCCTTCAATATTTCTAATCTCATTAACATAGACACAGTATGAGATCCTGTCTCTTTACTTACTAAACTTTGATATATATCTTACTAAAGAGCTTAATTTAAATGTAATAATATGTTACCTTACATCGCTACATTATTAAACCTAAATACAAATATAAAAAGGATACAACTTTCAATCCTAACAAGTCCATCTGAGAAAAAATAGTTGCACTTTCTCTTTCTGCTGTGCCTTTCCCCTTTTTTGTATATTTCTGGTTTTGTCTTTTAGGAAATGGGGATTGAGTTTAACAGCTTATTTTCCCCTTCTTTTCTGTATCCTTAATAAAAGATTTAGAAAGCATAGTGGTGTATTTCTCATGGTGCTAAAGGAGCTGAGGTATCTGTATACGAAACCATTGACTTGGTTTAAAACTGTTTCATGTTGCACAGTAACTGGGTTATGTTAACACTTTTGACACTTTGGACCCTATGTTCCATCTAAATTATTACAGTAGCTTCCCAGTTTGGTAGAATAGTCTTACTTAATCACATAGGCTGTGTCTAGACTACATGCCTCTGTTGGCAGAGGCATGTAGATTAGACACATGGGCAAAGTCAAATGAAGCCGCAATTTAAATGATCGCGGCTTCATTTAAATTTACACGGCTGCCGCGCTGAGCCGACAAACAGCTGATCAGCTGTTTGTCCACTCAGCACGCTAGTCCGGACGCTCCCCTGCCGACATCAAAGCCCTTTGTCGGCAGCCCCGTTATTCCTCGTGGGATGAGGTTTAAATCGCCGCTTCATTTGACTTTGCCAAACAAACAAATCTACATGGCTCCGTCGACGGAGCAATGTAGTTTAGACGTACCCATAGGGTCTGACTGATGCTTGTACTCATGTGACAGGAACCTCCCACCTTCAGTGATTTGCATCTTTCAGTGGGAGTCATTGCAATCTGGTAATTATTCAAAACACAATGTACCACTCTGACCTGCACTAGCCCTGAAGGGACAGAAGCTTGACCATAAGCCAATTACCATAGCAAGGGCCACAGTAAATGTTAGAGAACTCTGCTTCTTGCCATTCTTTGGTATGAGGAAGATATGGTGGAAAGTCTTCATCCAAAAGAGGGCCATAGCCCTGGGAAGTGGCCAGCCACAGCCAAGGACCTGGGGCACCTGCGGAAAAGCTACTGGGGAAAGGCAGAGGTGTTTGAGGAGAAACATCTCGCCTCCTTCGATCCGATCAAACAGTTTGCTGTGTGGTTTGAAGAGGCCATGCAGTGCCCCTCACTCAGCGAAGCCAATGCTACGTGCCTGGCCACCTGCACCAGGGATGGGAGGCCCTCAGCCCACATGCTGCTTCTGAAGGGGGTTAGCCAGGATGGCTTTTGATTCTTCGCTAACCATGAGAGGCACATAGGAAAGGAGCTGGACTCCAATCCTTTTGCCATGACCGTCTTCTACTGAGAACCCTTTACCCGCCAGGTGCATATCAAGGGCTCTGTGGTGAGGCTCCTGGAGGAGAAATCGGAGCCCTACTTCCGCTCCTGGCCCCGGAGCAGCCAGATCGGAGCAGTTTGAGTTGCCAGAGCACCATGATTCCCGACCGGGGGTATTTAAGGAAGAAGAACGCAGAGCTGAAAGAGCTGAACCGGGAGGGAACTGTGCCCAGGCCCGCATACTGGTCTGAACCAATAGTTACATCCTTCTTCCTCTCCACCTACCTGTTCAAGGAGCCTTGGTTCTCACCGATCAATGCTGTGGGACAAAGAACACCTTGTGTGTCTGCAGAATTCTTCCTCTTGTTTGTTTTGGTAACAAATGTAGGAGAGTGGAGGCTGCTGGAGAATTCCACACCATGGGGTATCCAGGGGTTGTGTGTTTGGGGAGTGGCTAATTATTGGGGTAGGGAGTGTCTGAATGGAAGCTGGTAGGACAATATGGCCTTTCTAACAACTGGAAGGTCATTACTTGCTTTCCTTCCAGCTGCAGGCTCGACCACTTCCTGCTAATAAACAAATATATTGGGCTAGGTCTAGACTACACTCTTTTATGGGAAAAAACTACTCAAATAGCTTTTTCTGATTGCTTTTCCGGAACAGGCTTTTCCACTATTTGGCCCCATCTAGACGGGACCAAATGGTGGAAAAGCCTCCTCTTTTGGTGGAGCCCTTATTCCTCGTAGAACGAGGTATACAGGGCTCCCTGAAAGAGTGTGTTTGCTCTTTTGCCAAAAAAAAAAAAAGCAGAAGAGCAAACGCGTTCCCTGGATGTGGTGGAGTTTTTCTGAGATACCCACCAGTCTAGACGTACCCTTGAAGTGTCCAATAAAAAAGGGGGGGCAAATATTGGGTAGGTCTAATTCCCCATTTAAAAATACACCATGACTTGAGCTAAACTTTTCAAAAGCAGCTTAGTGATTTAGGTGTCTAAGTCTGGATTTTACGCCACTTAGGCACAGTTACACATTTCACTCTAAAGTGCTTCCTTTGTCTCTGACCATGTAAGTCAGAATTCTGTCCAGCGTCACTGTGTAAGCAGGGTGAGAGTGTAACTGGCTAAGCAGGGAAGATTGGGGCTGGCAAATTTGCTGCTGTTTTAATGAAACCTTTTGATTATATTGAAGTGCTGCCTCCGGCACATTCAGTTACTAAATCAGCCTTGCTCCATGCTGTATCATTTCACAAGAGGAAATGTAATGGAAAGCAGTGCTAATCTCAGACATTTAAGCCACTCCTCTCTGCATCTGGGAGGAATTCAGATATGTAAGAGAATGAAGACCAGTGTCTGTTGCTCTTACAGGACAGGTATGTGTGTGTTTAACACTGTCAGTGCTGTCTATATACTTGGAGGGCGAATATTCAAGTTCTTGAAGGTTCTCACTTTGATTTCTGCAGCGAAGTCTATTTTCTTCTTTTTTGTCTAGCTGGTGAACGTGCTGAAAGGTAATCCCGCAGGAAAGCATTCCTGAGCTGTGTTGATGTAGTTACCACCAAGGCGAATTTGAACCTGGGACTTCAAGAGCGGATTATAGGAGCCTCTACCCTCTGAGCTAAAAGCCAGTTGGCTCCCACCCCATGCTGTAGAGGTCTCTTGATCTTAACTGTTGCAGTGGTCTAGGTGCCACTTGCAGTACTCAGTAACCACACTAGGGCTAAGTCTACACTTGTGTCTTCTTGCGCGAGTAATATGCAAATGAGGCTAAGCATGGAATATCGCCGAGCCTCATTTGCATACCTAATGAGCCACCATTTTTTTCAGAAGAGGCTCTTGCACAAGAAGGAGCGTCTACACTGCCCCTTCTTGTGCAAGAAAAACCCTCTTACGCAACGCCGTTCTTTCTGTCAAGTAATAGGTGTAACGGCATTGCGCAAGAGGGTTTTTCTTGCGCAAGAAGGGGCAGTGTAGATGCTCCTTCTTGCGCAAGAGCCTCTTCTGAAAAAAATGGTGGCTCATTAGGTATGCAAATGAGGCTCGGCGATATTCCACGCTTAGCCTCATTTGCATATTACTCGCTCAAGAAGCCGCGGGTGTAGACATAGCCTAGGTGTGTGGGTTACATTGACACCTCAGGTTCATTCTAGTTCAGTCTGGAGTGAGGAAAGCCACAGGAAAAAAAGGCCATTCAATGCCATAGATCTTTATCAGTGGCTAAAACACTACAGCTACTTAAAGGGTTATCCTGGTATAACATGGCGGATACTCTCCCCACACACACACACCACCTCCTGCACACTTGGCACCTCTTGCTGGTGGTTTGGAATATAGTTCTTCTCCAGTTCTTGCACTTCTTCCCCCACCACAGTTGGTATCCTACTTTCTGTTGCTCATTTCCCTCCTGGGCCTGGCAGTCCTTAGCCTAATCACTTTCCTCAATGGCCCACTGCAGTGTCCAGTATAGTGCCTTGCTCCAGGGGAAAACTGCAATCTCATTTGGCCACTGTCATCACAAGCTAGGGGGAGTGGTGACTTCAGGTCCAGATCTAAGGACCTGATCCAAGTGGCAGCCACCTACTGCTGCCCTCCTATTCTCCCCTAGTGCCTTCTTCCCTGAGCCACTTCCCTGTAGCTCCAGCACCTTCTAGGCCCTTCTGCATAAGGGTCTCCATCTGGTGATTATCAGTCTACTGCTACCCCAGCTTCTATTGCCCTGCCCAACACTGCTTATCTAGGTGCTCCTGAGCACCCAGTCCATCTCCTTCCTGCTCCAGAGAGAAAGAAGCCACAGCTCTGCTGAGCAGCTGCTTTTTATACCTTCTTCCTCGGAAGCCTCAGCAAACCTCCTCCTTACTGGTTTCTAACCAGCCTTGTGTTACTTGGAGGGCTCTGAGCAGGGGTAACACTGACTGGCAAAGTCGGACATGGGATCTCTGGAGTTTACAATATGAACCTCTGCTGCATGAGCTAAAAGCCAGCTGGAAGTTTGCTAAGGCTGTAGAGTAGACTCATTATTCTTTCTTTAAGTCGTCTCAGTGCCACCAGATAGGACAATACACCACTCCCAGAAGATGTGTAGGTTACACAAGCTCCCCTTGGCTTACTTTAACCCTCTTCCTTCTGACTGGGCGGCCACAACACTACACCCAGCCTCTTCTGCTTGGACTAATCCCTGTTTCTGTGCTGAAAAATACCCTTAAATTCATACCTTCTAGTGTTGCACTTGGAGGGATTTTTGTTCCAGAAACTACAAGGCAGCACATTGGGTGAGTAAGTAAAAAGGAGGACACCCTTTCAGGAAGAAACGATTGATTCTTGCTTACCTGGAAGCCCTCTAGCTCTGGTTTTGTAAGTACAAATGCCTTCTTACAAGATACAGTGGCAATATATGACAATGGGTTTCTATTTCTTAATAGAGTTAGCAGGAATTTTCCTGAGTGATTCCATCAGGCATTCTGTCCAACATTGTGTATTTTATTGCCATTCCGTTCTCCTGACTCTTAGGCTGTGTCTAGACTGCATCCCTTTTCTGTAAAAGGGATGCAAATTAGACACATCGCAATTGCAAATGAAGCGGGGATTTAAATCTCCCCTGCTTCATTTGCATGAACATGGCTGCTGCTTTTTTCCAGCTCGGGTCTTTGCCGGAAAAAAGTGCCAGTCTAGACGGGGATCTTTTGGAAAATAAAGCCTTTTCCGAAAGATCCCCGTCTAGACTGGCGCTTTTTTCCGGCAAAGCTCCGAGCCGGAAAAAAGCAGCAGCCATGTTTATGCAAATGAAGCGGGGGGGGGGGATTTAAATCCCCGCTTCATTTGCAATTGGGATGTGTCTAATGTGCATCCCTTTTACGGAAAAGGGATGCAGTCTAGACACAGCCTATGTGTGTGGGGGGGTCATTGGTGGTAAAACAAACATCTGGTCTTGGGCTTTTTATTCGAACCTCACTTCCTTCCTTCCCCTCCCCTTCTCTGGAGCGGTCTCGATTATTTCTAGGTGCTCATTCAACATATTTGAGACTCTTCCTTACCTGCCTGGCCTTTACTGAATCTCTTGTTTTTTCAGGTGCCTGAAGGATGCTGGAAATGGGGGGATGTCACAGAGTACATGAATGGTGCCTTCTTCACATCTATGGGATATGGAACCTTTTTTTTTCCCCCCCCTAAAGCCAAGGGTAGTTTGTACTTCAAAAATGTAGGGTTTTTAAAATTCAATGGCTGAAGCTAGTTACACACTGCCCTCTACTTCCATTCTCCTGACTCCCTCCACCCCCCCCCCCCCATCTTTCCTCAATGTAGCTTGCCTAATTCACCCATTTGTGGCAAAAACTACCAGTCTTGTGGCATCTTAATTTGTGGCAGTTATTTGCTGCCATCTTCTGGAATATGGAGGTAAGTTTTCTCCCGTAACAGTTTATTGTGTAAAAAAACAACAAATCGTCTGGTAGCACTTTATAGACTAACAAAGCATGTAGATGGGATCATGAGCTTTTGTGGACACAGCCCACTTCTTCAGATGACTGGAGTTATGAGTTTGGGATATGAAAACTCAAAATAAATAGGAGAGGGGAAGGGAAGGGAGGAGAGAAAGAAAAGGGGAAGGGAGTGGGAGACAGAGCATCATTAAGTATCTGGAGAATGGGTACTTAAACCTAAGCAGATAAAAATCAAAGTCAAAAGAGATCCTGGGCAGCTCTGGTCAGCACCACTGGCTAGGAGGTTATGTCCAGTGGTGCAGGGCAGCCAGGCTCCTGACCTGGCTCCATGAAGGAACAGTCACATGTCTCTTCAGCTCCTAGGTGGAGGAGTCACCAGAGAGCCTCTATATGCAGAGCTGCCTGGTCGTGCTTCCACGTAGGAGCCTGAGAGTGTGTCTAGACTACAGGTTTTTTTTGAAAAAACTTCATCTGCATCTAGACTGCAGCCGCATTCTTTTGAAAGTAAATCGAAAGAACGCAGCAGGTTTTTTGATCGCGGTAAACCTCATTTTATGAGGAATACCGTCTTTTTTCTAAAGTACTCTTTCGAAAAAAGGCGCTATAGAATGCAAACTGTGCTTTTTTGAAAGAGAGCATCTAGACTCTTTTGGAAAAAATGGCTTGCTTTTTCAAAAAATCTGCTTGTAGTCTAGACATTCTCTTTCAAAAGAGGCTTTTTCGAAAGATTCTTGTAGTCTAGATGTACCCATAGGGATACACAGACATACCAGCTGCTTCTGGGGAGCTGCCTGGGGTAAGAATTGCCCCCACCCCTTCCTACATTCCCAACCCCCTGCCCCAGCTCTACCCCCCTCCCTACTCAACCTGAGTCCCCTTCTCTTGAGCCCTCCCATGAACCCAGACTCTCTCCTAGAGCCTGCACCCCCTCCCACACTTCAATCCCCTACCCCAGATCAGAACCCCTCCTGCACTCTGGATCCCTCAGCCCCACTCCACAGCATGGACCCTCAGCCAGAGCCCTCAACTTCCACCTGCATCCCGATCTCTTGCCCTATCTAGGAGCCCCCACCAGCACTATGAACCCCTCATTTCTGGCCCCAGCCCAGAGCCTGTATCCCCTACCCCATCTTGGATCCCCTTCCTATACCTCCATCCCTCTATCCCTTACCTCATCTCAGAGTCTGCACCCTTAGACAAGGGTGTTCAGTTTTGTTTGTTTAGAATGTTAGCAAGCCTAGAACTTCTCCATAGAGAACATAAGAACGGCCAAACTGGGTCAGACCAAAGGTCCATTTAGTGTAGTATTCTATATACCAATAGTGGCTAATGCCAGATGTCCCAGAGGGAGTGAACACAACAGGTAATCATCATGCGATCCCTCTCCTGTCATCCATTTCCAGACAAAGAGAGGCTAGGAGTCACCATTCCTACCCATCCTAGCTAATAGCCACGGATGGACCTAACCTGCATGAATTTATCTAGCCCCTTTTTTAGCTCTGTTCAAGTCCTAGTCTTCACAACATCCTTTGGCAAGGAGTTCCATAGGTTGACACTACCCTGCATTAAGAAAAACTTCCTTTTGTTTGTTTTAAACATGCTACCTATTAATTTCATTTGGTGACTGCTAGTTCTTCACTTTTTCCACATCAGTCATAATTTTATAAACCTCTGTCATATCCCCCCTTAGTCTCCTCTTTTCTAAACTGAAAAGTCCAAGTCTTTTTCATCTCTTTTCATATGGGACCTGTTTCAAACCCCTAATCATTTTTGTTGTCCTTTTCTGAACCTTTTCCAATGCCAATATATCTTTTTTGAGATGAAGCAACCACATATATACTCAATATTCAAGATGTGGGCGTACCATGGTTTTATATAGAGGCAATAAGATATTCTCTGTCTTATCGCTATCCCTTTTTTAATGATTCCTAACATTCAGTTTGCTTTGACTACTGCCGTACACTGAGTGGATGTTTACAGAGAACTATCCACAATGACTCAAAGATCTCTTTCCTGAGTAATTGCAACTAAATTAGTCCCCATCATATTGTATGTATAGTTGGGATTATTTTTTTCAATGTGCCTTACTTTACCTTTACCAAAATTAAATTTCATTTGCCATTTTGTTGCCCAATCACTTAGTTTGGTGAGATCATTTCAAAGTGCTTCACAGTCTGCTTTGGTCTTAACTATTTTGAGCAGTTCAGTATCATCAGCAAATGTTGCCACCTCACTGTTTACCCCTTTCTCTAGGGCTATGTCTACACTATGGGGGTTTTCCGGGAACGCATCTGCTCTTCTGCTTTTTTTTGCGGAAGAGCAGATGCGCTCTTTTGGAAGCCCTGTCTTCCTCCTCCCACGAGGAAGAAGGGCTCTTCTGAAAGAGGAGGCTTTTCTGAAATTTGACCCAGTGTAAATGGGCCAAATTTCGGAAAAGCCTCTTCCGAAAAAAACTATCAGAAAAAGGTACACAAATTGTAGAGCACAATTTGCATACCTTTTCCCAATAGATCACTGTAGTGTAAACATAGCCTGGATCATTTATAAATAAATTGAATAGGATTGGTCCCAGGGAAGACCATTAGTGGACACGACTAGTTACTTACTTCTCTCCATTCTGAAAACTTACCATTTCCTACCTTTGTTTCCTGTCTTAACCAGCTATCTATCCACAAAAGTACCTTTCCTCTTATCCCATGACAATTTACTATATTTAATAGCCTTTAGTGAGGGACCTTCTTTCTGGAAATCTAAGTACACTATATTCACTGGATCTTCCTTGTCCACATGCTTTTATTGACCCCCGCAAAGAACTCTAGTAGGGCATGATTTCCCTTTTCAGAAACCATATTGACTTTCCACCAACAAATTATGTTCATCTATGGCTATGTCTACACTGCAGGCTTCTTGAACAAGAACTTTTTGCAGAAGTGATCTTCCGCAAAAAGTTCTTGCGCAAGAGCGCGTCCACACTGCCATGTGCTTTTGCACAAGAGATGTGCTTTTGAGCAAGAGAGCGTCCACACTGCCATGGATGCTCTTGCTCAAGAAAGCTCTGATGGCCATTCGCAGAGGCCATCCGATAAGGGTTCCTTGTACAAGAAACCCCTGGTGTCCATCCACACACGCCTTTTTGCGCAAGAGCTCTTATGCAAAAAGACTTATTCCTTGTAGAAATACTATTGCACAAAAAGCCTTTCTTCTGATGATCTACTGTACTTTTTCTTGCACAAAAACACGCTTGTAGTATGGATGCTCCGTGAGGTTTTTTGCACAAAACCAGCCATTTTTGCACAAAAACTCTGCAGTGTAGATATAGCCTATGTATCTGACAGTTTTAGAGCCCCAAACATGATGACCAAGTTGACATACAGACTAGTGCATAAGGACACAAGCATGAGAACTAGGCCAGTCTGGCACCTGGTTTCTCATAGAAGGGAAATATGCTGCTGCTTAATGTGAATTATTGTTATTCAGCACAGGGTAAAAGCATGGGGAAGAAATAGTTAATCAGTACCATGGAATGACATGCTCATTGCCTTCCATTTTTCCATAGTGAAATATGCTATTTTTTGGCACAGTAATTATTGCATGTGCAGTACCCCCGCAAGCTTCCCCTGCTCTCTTCCTGCCAGTGTGCCTCCCCCTGAGCTGAAAGGATCTTCTTGTAGGATGAGGGGAGTTTATTCGTTAGCTCAGACACTAGCACAAGTGCTAATTAGTGACAATCACAATGAGATTTGCTGAGGCAACTAACTCCCTTCACTTAGGATTACAAATAGCAGTTACCATCTACTGGCTTCCAGTCACTCTGAACTGTGGGGATATGTTCCCTATTCTAGGATCATCCCATCTGACCTCCTGCCTGACCCTGGCAATCGAATTTCATTCCATCACCCATGTTGAGCCCAATATGTCAAAGACAAGTTATCTTCCTGCACCAGACTCTCCCAGCCTCAGTGAGTTTCTAACTCCAAATACACCTTTGTTAATGCTGTGAGCTGCACACTGGGAAGCAAAAAATGATCTCATCATCTCAGCTGATGTTGCAGCAGAGATCTGAATGGAATAAGTAGAGGGTCAGCCTCTCTAATGCTATTAAACCCTGCTTACATTTCATCGTGCAACTCCACAGGGAACCTCATTACAGTAGTGTCCCCTCCCCCACACACATTTGCAATGTGTGAGGCATTTTATTTGTTCACAATCTAACCCTCCTACACATACCCTCATGCTAACTCCCAGTGAGCTGAGAGCAATTTCTTTTGAGAGATGACTAATAACAAGATGAAAATGTCCTGAACAACACAAAATCTCCAGATAGCTGTGATTCATTCAGCATGATTGTAGAGCATAAGTTTTACTCTTGTAAGAGGGGTACAGTTGGCCAGAACTAATTCCCATTCTATTGTATTTCACACACAACAATAACCTGGGTTTTAGTATCACTTGTTGTACCAATACAACAGATCTTTTCTTCTCTGATCTTTATGTATTAATTACTTTGGGGGACTGGGATTTTCAATGCAGCCCCAAAGGCATTAGCCATTTAATTATCTTAGGTCCCTTTGAAAATTTCTGTTTGTGGAGCCTCAGACTTTTGGCTGGATTCTGATCTTAGTCTCATCTGTATGTAACGCAAAGTATCTAGTAAAAATTAGGTGGTCTGGGCCCACAGACAAGCTGCACAGGTGAACTCAGGGGAGGGATAGCTCAGTGGTTTGAGCACTGGCCTACTAAACCCAGGGTTGTGAGTTCAATCCTTGTGGAGGCCATCTGGGGCAAAAATTTGTCAGGGCTGGTACTTGGTACTGCTGTGTAGGCAGGGGACTGGACTTGATAACCTTTCAAGGTCCCTTCCAGTTCTAGGAGATAGGCAATCTCCATTAATTTAATTTATTTTTTTAATAACCCTAATCTTTATCAGTGACTGAGTTTGTACCATATTGCTTCTGCTTCTAAAATGTGAAAGAGATGGCTTAAAGTTAGCAGCATTTTACTAGCAACAGTAGTAGCATAGATAAAGTAGTGGGTGGCTAAGTGCTTAACTGAGACCAAGACTTTAGTAAATAGGAGCCTAAAGTTAGGACTGGAAGTCCATGGTGTCATGGTTACCATGTGAGCTGTGTCTTACACACCTCCCCTAGTTTGTCCATCTTGGCTGAGTGTGCCACTGCCACTAGGTAGATTTGAACCTAGGACCTCTGGAGCTGAGTGTAGAAGCCTCTACAGTTTGAGTTATAAAGCCAGTTGGGTTATAAAGCTACATGGGACAGCAAACCATGCTAGGTATGTGAGTTACATACTTCCCTTAGCTGAGGAAGTGCATCCCAAGTTTCAGAGATCCAGTTGAAATACCAGATGAGCCCCCACTTGTAAAAGCCACAGAGCAGATTTGAACCTGAGACTTCTGGAGCTTAGTGGCTGGCTTTTCAGCTTAGGCTGTAGATCTCCCTTGTTCTTATCTCTCACTGTAAGTAGTCTAAGTGCCACTACATGGGACAGTGACCCACACTAGAGCAGTGTCTACATTGGTGCGATCTTGTGCAAAAGCAGCCACTTTTGCGCCCAAACTTGCCGCCTGTCTACACTGGCCGCGAGTTCTTGCACAAGAACACTGACATTCTAATGTATTAAATCAGTGGTTTTTGCGCAAGAACTATGATGCTCCCGCTCAGGAATAAGCCCTCTTGCGCAACTGTTCTTGCGCAAGAGGCTAGTGTAGACAGGCAACATGAATTTCTTGCGCAAGAGAGCATCTACACTGGCACAGATGCTTTTGCGCAAAAGCACATTTCTTGTGCAAAGGCACATGCCAGTGTAGACGCTCTCTTCTGGAAGAGTTTTTGCACAAGATCTCTTCCGCAAAAGAGTTCTTGCACAAAATCATGCCAAAGACATGCCAGGGCTCTGTCAACACTGGCGGGTTCTTGTGCAAGAACTCTTGTGCAAGAACACATCTCTGCCATGTGCTTTTGCGCAAAAGCATCCATGGCAGTATGGATGCTCTCTTGTGAAAGAAAGCTCTGATGGCCATTTTAGCCATTTCCAGCTTGCACAAGAAACCCCTGCTGCACCTCTACACTGACCTCTTGCACAAGAGAGCTTACACTTGTTAGAAAAGAGCATAGCTCTTGTGCAAGAAGCCCTCTCTTACCACACTTCACTGTAAAACTTCTTGCGCAAGAGCAGGCAGGTAGCGTGGTCGCTCTGCGAAAGAATGTCCATTCTTGCGCAAGAACCTGCCAGGGTAGACGTAGCCAAGGGGTATGCAAAAGCAACGAGGAGTCCTGTAGCACCTTATAGACTAACAGATTTATTGGAGCGTAAGCTTTTGTGGGCAAAGACCCACTTGAACATGCATCTGATGAAGTGGGTCTTTGCTCAAGAAAGCTTATGCTCCAATAAATCTGTTAGTCTATAAGGTGCCACAGGACTCCTCGTTGCTTTTGCAGATTCAGACTAACACAGCTACTCCTCTGATACTAGGGGTATGGCTTACATAAGTACCTCACCCTGGGCGAGGCCACAAGAGTCAGCACCTCTATGGCTCATAACCCCCTTTTTAAAAATTGTGCCAATGACCTGGGAGGCCCAGCTGGGTTTGGCAATTGTAAGGGTTTCCCTTTGGGAGCCTGTGGCCATGTAATAGAAACAGGCTACGTCCAGACTGGCATGATTTTCCGGAAATGCTTTTAATGGAAAAGTTTTCCATTAAAAGCATTTTCGGAACAGAGCGTCTAGATTGGCACGGACGCTTTTCCGCAAAAACACTTTTTGCGGAAAAGTGTCCATGGCCAATCTAGACGTGCTTTTGCGCAAAAAAGCCCCGATCGCCATTTTTGCGATCGGGGCTTTTTTGCGGAAAACAAATCTGAGCTGTCTACACAGGCCCTTTTGCGCAAAAGGGACTTTTGCCCGAACGGGAGCATCATAGTATTTCCGCAACAAGCACTGATTTCTTACAGTAGGAAGTCAGTGCTTTTCTGGAAATTCAAGCGGCCAGTGTAGATAGCTGGCAAGTTTTTCCGGAAAAGTGGCTGATTTTCTGGAAAAACTGGCCAGTCTAGACACAGCCACAGTGTCTTCAAAACAAGATGTTCTTTCACGCATAGGTACACAGCATAGGTGAGCAAGGGTAAAAAGCAAGAGATCCATATACAGATCAATAGCAAATATTGATTAGCACCCTTTGTATTTGGCAAAGGCGCAAGCACATCAACAGCAGTTCACTTCATTGGTGCTTCTGCGTAACACGGGTATTTTACCGAGAGGTTGCAGACTTTCCCAAATTAACAGTTTTCTTTGTGTAACAAAAGTGTGTTTTGCTCTATACACAGACTCAGTGCTTGTAAGTGGGAAAGTAGTGTCTCAAAGGCACCCAAAGTTACTGGGTGGGGCTTGAGCCAGTCCTGTTTTGTATTAGTAAGAGGAACCTCTAGCTATTGAGCCCAGCCCTTCTAGCTGCCTGCCCCACCTGGCAGAAGGGTTACCCTAGTCAGCAGCACCTGGATGGTGAGGGTCCCTGCAGGGAAGGCGGGAGAGGTTCTGTAACACTAACAACAATCCTCCTTCCACATAAGTAGCTCACATGAGGAAGCCTGAGGCACAGCTGCTAGCAGCGCTGCACCCACTCCTCCCATTGCTGAGTCACCGGCTGAGTCACCTCCGTTTGCCACAACTGCAAGGGGGATTGGGTTTTGTTTGAATTAGTCAGGCACAGGTGGTGGCAAAACCCTCCTCCGCAGCAGCTAGAGACTAACTCTTCTCCAGGAGCCCAGGCAAACTGGGAACAGGTGCTGCCTGGGAGTCCCTGTGTAATTGGCAGCCACGCTGAGCCCATTGAAGTAAGCACAAATACGTCCCCTCCTTTGGCTCTAATTGAAATCAGTGAAGGTCAACGGGTGTGAGTTGGCCCCCAAATTAAACCTATTTACAAGATCTGGAGCCTCTAGAAGCCATGTGGTACCCTTCTGTCTCCTTCCAGCCATATGGCCTGTGGGAAAGAGCCAGCCAGAGGCTAAAGGCTGGAGAAGCAATTTAAGCAGGGCCTGATGGACATTAAAGGTGTCATCTGACCACTTCGTGCAGCTTTCACTCTGAATACTCCCTCCCATGCTTGCTCCAAACTCCTTCTGCCTTTGTCTTTCCAATCAGCCAATCCTCTCCTAATAAACTTCACCTGAAAGATTTCAATAGCTAACATGACAGAAATAGACAAAGCTGTGGCACTAACACAGCCCTTGCAGACCATCCCATTTATATAACCCTAACATCTAACCAATGTCTGGTTAGACTGAGCATCTTGAGGCAGGCAACCACATCTTATTTTGTGGTGGTACAACACCTAACACAATAGCTGTTCTGTACAGGCCCTCAAGAACTACTGTATTACACATTCAGGCAATTTTATTTGAGTCTGAAAAGAAGTGCAGCCTCCAAAAGCCTGTGACTGCAGGATAAAAGAAGATTTAATGGTGACTTGGGATCCTAAGTCCAATTTTCAAAAGTAATTTAGGCTCATTAGCATCCAAGTCTCAGTTTAAAGCAATGAAAGCTATGCTCTATAAGGCTACCCTTGCGGCTTCTTGAGCAAGAAATATGCAAATGAGGCTAAGCGTGGAATATTGCTGAGACTCATTTGCATACCTAATGAGCTGACATTTTTGCAGAAGAGGCTCTTGCACCAGAAGGAGCTGTCTACAAGAAAACCCCTCTTGCGCAATGCCACTATGCCGATTATTTTCCAGGAATAACGGCATTGCGCAAGAGGGTTTTTCTTGCACAAGAAGGGGCAGTGTAGACAGCTCCTTCTGGCACAAGAGCCTCTTCTGCAAAAATGGCAGCTCGTTAGGAATGCAAATGAGGCTTGGCAATATTCTACGCTTAGCCTCATTTGCATATTTCTTGCTCAAGAAGCCGCAAGGGTAGCCTTATAGAGCATAGCTTTCATTGCTTTAAACTGAGACTTGGATGCCAGACGACAGATGTTGCCAAATGACAGAATTTCAGACAATTCTTACTGAAGGTAGCTAATTCCTTTCGTATTCTGGGATGCATTGCACATACCATCTGATTCGTCTCTCTTTGGATGTGTCAGGTAACCTGTCCCACTATTCTGTCTGTAGTTACATTTAAAAGGTGGGCCTCCATGACTGATGGGCTACGTCTACATTAGCAAGATTTTGCGCAAATACTTTTAACACAAGAGTTTTTATGTTAAAGTATTTGCGGAAGAAAGTGTCTACACTAGCATGTGCTTTTGCGCAAAAGCATCCGTGCCAGTGTAGATGCTCTCTTGAGCAAGAAAGCTCTGATGGCTATTTTAGCCATCAGGCTTTCTTGCGCAAGAAATTCATGTTGACTGTCTACACTGGCCTCTTGCACAAGAACACTTGCACAAGAGGGCTTTCTCCTGAGTGGGAGTGTCCTAGTTCTTGCGCAAGAAGCACTGATTTCATACATTAGAACGTCAGTGTTCTTGTGCAAGAACTCGCAGCCAGTGTAGACAGGCGGCAAGTTTTTGTGCAAAATCTTGCCAATGTAGACGTAGCCTTGGTGGTTTCTGTTCTGCGTGTAGTTTGCTGAGTACAGGTTTATAAACTCAGCAGGTGGTTGCTAGTCCTTTGAGCAGTAATGAGAAAGCCGGGAAGGCTATCAAAGAAGGCGAGGACACCTTGGTGGGGAATGCTGCTGAGAAACAGGCACAAGAATAATCCTTGTTAAAAACCTCAGCAATGACTTGGCCTGACACTGAGACTGTCTTTTATCTCAACCAGGCACAACACAGGAGTTAGGATGCCACCCCCAGTGATGAAAATGGAGTCCAGCCGTGACTGCTGGAACATGGCACACACTGGAGCCAAATTCTCTTCTCACTGATGTGCACACAACTCACATTGTGCCAAGAAAAATATTAGCTCTAATGCATGTTATATCTGCAACAGGACACATCCTGGCTTAGGGGGCTCCACCTTTTAATCATAAAGAGATTGGATTCCCAAAGCCTCATTTTTCACCCACTACCCTGAAAATCTCTCTCAAAGGACGTCTTTCATAGAAGCCTGCCCTACACTTGTTGAACCGAATTATTCCATCAGGGAGACTCAGACAACCAAAGCTATCTATTTTAAAAGTTAGACCCCTCTTGCTCTTCTGCAGCATTAAAACATCTGTGTTCTATACAACTTCAATGCATTAACAATAGTCTTCCTGTCTCAAGCAGGACTGAAGTCAAATGTCTTTCACCATAGCATAGAAACTTATCACCGTTTGAAGGGGATTTCTGTAGCAGATAGATCTCTCTCTCCTTAACCTCTTATGCTCGTTCAGCTGTGAGCAACTATCTGAATCTACTATCCTGGTGGTTCTAATTATTCTGCAAGCTCCTTAGATGGGTAGGTAGCCAGACTGCTCTTTATTGCAATAATCTTTTTTTTTGAAAATCGCTCTCTTTACACGTGTTATGTTTCCACTTGCAGTGTAATCACAGCTATGTTGATCACAGGATATTAAAGAGACAAGATAGGTAAAAATATCTTATTGGACCATATTTTGTTGGGGAGAAAGACAGGCTTGTGAGCTACACAGAAATGTTCTGAGAAATGTTTAGGTCTGGGAAATGTTCTCTTCACAGCTCAGTACAAGTTGGAAAGATGCATTTGTTGGATAAATAGTAACACGCTCACAGCAACATGACCATTATATCAATAGGTCTTTTTGTTTGGACTATCCTTCTGTTTTGTCTCCCTTTTGCATCTTTTCCCATCAAAAAGATAGTTATAGGTTATTGTGACATTTAATGAACTACACTCACTTTTCACAATTGAGCTCACAGTTAGGGTAAACGTACAGGTCCATTTATTACAACATCCCTCATGTCAGAGCTTGAAAGGTGATCTTCAGGGATGAGGCTTACACTTACCCTTAGCAACCCTTGTACTGGGGGAATCCTCTCTTACTCAGAGCTGTAGCTTTATGCTGCCAGGAATAGCACCCAGAAGCTGGTAAATCTGTCCACCAGCAGGGGATGCTACAATTAGCCATACCCAACTCAGTTTGGCCTTCAACACAAGCTCTTTATTCTTCTCCTACATAAAAGCCAATTCTCCTCCCCCTAAATGTGAATGTTTTGATCTGGAATAACAATGAGAAGTCCTGTGGCACCTTAGAGACTAACAGATTTATTAGGGCATAAGGTTTCATGCAGTGATACTAATCAGTGCAGTGCAGTGATACTACTGGGTTATCTACCGTCTCGTTGCTCATAGATTGCAGCCCTCCATTATTTTCAGGGGGTCTCACATGCCAGCTGGTCTGTCTGACCTTTTCATAACCTTCTATTGCTTACAAAGCAGTTTCTCACTTACAGGGCTGGGTCCTCTCTTATATCTTACAGCTGGTAATCCAAGCCAATCATTGCTGCTGTCGCTTAGCTGGGTCCACTGATTCCCAATACATGCCTGCTGGGCCTGTCCTTAGACCAGGGCTTGCGGCTTTGTGGCTCCACATGCCTTGAAAAGGGCAGCCCACCCCACTCTAGAACATTTTGCCAACAGTTCATAGGCTGGAGTTGGCATGGGGACTTCGCTTTTAGCTTTAACTAACTAGCAGAGTCCTGCAAGTGGTAGAGGGATTTGTGAGCATGTTCAACATTTTCTGCAACTAGGAACCTTGTCTACAAGGAGCTGCTGTATCAGGTAAACCAAAGATTGTTGCCTTCTCCCCAATTCATCAGAGGGTGTACTTGTACCAGCTGTCAGACTGTGCTGGTGCTCAATAATGTGTCTATTATAAGACTAGATTGTAAATAAGTAATAACTGTCCCTTTTTAAACCACAGTTTATTTAACCTCCTGTCCACCAACTGCTGATAGAAGTCACTATCTGTTAAGCACCATTAGTGGACTCCGTGATGCATGAGACACGTGTTAAGAGAGCCCCTTCCTTGGAGAGCTGATGATCGAAGCTAGATCTAGACAAGAGGTGCTGGGAGATGCATTTTAGAAGTGGGAGAAATCCAGCCACTTACTGGTGTGATGTCAGAGAGAAGTATGGGCCATTTGTGTAGCTTGGGGGAAGTGAGAAATGGAAAGTCAAGCTGTGATCAGTTGTTTATGGTGCCTGATCCTACTGCCCTGGCAGACTTCTGGAAACACACTATTTGGTTGATTTCTAAAGTGACACCTCAGATATAAATAACTGGCTACAACATTAAAGAAAAACGTTCATTGACAGTTCAAGGGTCAGACTGAGTAGCGGCTCCAAAGGAGCCAATCAGTTCAGCATATACGCTGCATATGTACTGCCTCTTTGGCAGCAGATCCCACCCTTGGTGTGCAAAGCAGTAACGTACTTGGATGCTTGTGTCAGGCATTCTAGGATTCCTCTTCTCTGATGAAGGGGCTTTATTTTCCCATGGCCAGAGACTCAGGAGACTTGGGCTCAAGTCCAACTCTGCCATTGATCTGTTGTGTGACATGAGGCAAGTCACATCCCTTCTCAGTGCTTCAGTTTCTCCTGCTGTGCAAGGGATAACGGCTCTTCCTTTCCTTTGCAAAGTGCTTTGAGGTGTGTGAATAAAAAATTGCTACCTCACAGTAAAGTATTAACGATGGGCTTTAGTAGTACCCACTGCACTACCAGCACTCACATTTCCTTCAGACTGCTCTAATCCACAGGGCAACCCCACCAGAAACAAACTGCAGCCTACCAGATTTAGGCCCGCCAACCTCCAGTATGGGTTAGATAGACATGCAGGCTACGTCTACACTGGCACCCTTTTCCGGAAATGCTTAAAACGGAACAATTTTCCGTTATAAGTATTTCCGGAAAAAGCGCGTCTACACTGGCAGGACGCTTTTCCGCAAAAGCACTTTTTTCCGGAAAAGCGTCCATGCCAATGTAGACGCACTCTTCTGCAAAAAAGCCCCGATCGTCATTTTCGCGATCGGGGCTTTTTTGCGGAAAAGAAATCTGTGCTGTCTACACTGGCCCTTTTCCAGAAAACTGTTCCAGAAAAGGACTTTTGCCCGAACAGGAGCAGCACAGTTTTTCCGGAAAAGCACTGATGATTTTACAGTAGATCGTCAGTGCTTTTCCGGAAATTCAAGGGGCCAGTGTAGACAGCTGGCAAGTTATTCCGGAAAAGCAGCTGATTTTCCGGAATAAGTGGCCAGTGTAGACACAGCCACACAGAGGGGCAGACAGAATTGCCAGGTCCCTGGGCATAGGGAGTGGCTGGCTTTGTACCCTGGGAAGGGAAGGTCTTTGGGCAGAAGAGGTAAGGCTGGAGGCTAGCTTCTCCCAGCTCTCAGTGCTACCCGGAGCAAGCTGTGTGAGGCTCCTACCACTGTCACTTCTGGTATCCAGTGGCTGCTAGGAGCCCCAGGCCCTTCTGAATTGCTGGACTCCAGAGGAATTGCCTCCTTTACCCCCAACAGGCATGTGCACACATACCTGCTGCAAGAGGTGGCAACAGACACTGGCGCAGCCAAAGTCAAAAGTCTAGTAACATTACTCCCACGAGGATGGGAACCACAAAGTTTGGATAAAAAATGGTTTGAAAATTGGGGTTAATATGTTTGTGGGTGATCACCAGTCTGCAGTGTCCGACCTAAGCTTTGGAATCAGGTGCTCCTCAACTCTCTCGGCCTGGGTAGAGGCCAAATGCTGCTCCTAGTTCTGCACATTCTCTAGCCTCGTGTCTTGGTAGCAGGCTCTTGCCATCCAACCAGTTACCTTTCCACCAGTGTCTCGGCCCTTCTGTGTTGCCCAGTTTATGCACACTCCCTTCAATGCTCTACCCTCGCATGCACTCTGGTTTATTGGGAAACCACAGTACAGTTAAAGCAAGGAACACAGACTTTGCAAAGGAACTTCTTAAACACACTTATGCTTTACACATAGACAGTATCAGAGAGTTGCAGACCTAGGCCTAACAACCAACTTCTGGACACAATCCCCATTTAATCTAGCCACTCACCTCCCCATCTTGTGAATCTTCTGGTTTGGTCCAGATACTTCCAGGAAACCAGGGGCCCCTGCCTCCATTTCTCTTGCTGACGCCTCTGATTCTCGTAATGAAATGTTTGCCCTTGCTAAACAGCAACTTTTTACATAGCGACACCTCTTCTTTGTCTCCTTCCCTGGGGACTGGCCATGCTGCAGTCCCATGTGGGGCATTAATGGCAAATGATACATGTCAGTTATAAAACAGTCTGTGGCAATTCCTTTCTATCCTCCGAACTATCACCGGTACTCAGCTACCTGCATGCAGTTTCCATTGATGCGACAGGCAATGTCTCCATGAACAATATGAAAGTGTAGTGTTGGCTTTTTAGAACCTGTGACCTGGTGCTTTGATAGGCCCTTTTGCTAACCTAAATAAGTAAAAATCTGTATTAAAATTGAGCCTGAAACAAAATTAGGAATTTCCTTTCTTTTACATGCACGAGAAAAGAAGACTGTTGAATTGGAATAGTTCTATAGAAACAACCTCCATTCACTGGGGACAATACAATAGATGCTAACATAGGAATCCTATTTTTAGATAAAGCAGTCATACACCTGCCCCATACAATTCATGCTCAGATTTTAGCAAATAGTCAAGAAGAAGACATGCAATTAATTTGTCTGCTTTTTAAATACAAATGTGAGATATATTCTAAATATAGGAAAATCCTCCCCCACTGTTATTTGTTACTATAAAGAAGTGCTCAGAAAGGCCTTTTTATAACCAAGATTAGCACAGCTGCATGTGACTGGGCTGGAAAGCTGATCCTGCCCAGGTAACAGGAGGTTAAATCACCCTGTCTCAGGCAGCAAGGCTGGGACTGTAAGAACACCTGAGCTCTCCTAATAAGACAGCAGAGCTGATGAGGAGCTACCTGCTTGACAGCAGCCCCCTTGATTGTCTTGGTGTGGAAACTGTATATCAGCCGAAGGGAGATAGCAAAGGAGTTAGATGTAGGGTGACCATCCATCCCATTTTTACCAGGTCAGTTCTGTATTTAACGGCTGTTTCCAGTGCCCCAACTTTTTTTTTAAATGAGCACATTATCCCGTATTTCTCCTGCAATGGGGTGGGGCCGAGATGCCAGAACTCCAGGCTTCAGCCACTGAAGACCCAGTGCCAGCTGTTCTCCCTCCCCTCCCCCTCCCCCCCGCTGCAGGGCTGAATCCCCAAGCGCCCCCTCTCCCCCTTGCAGGGCTAAAGCCCTAAGCCCAAAATGCCAGCAGCCTCCGCGCTTGGTGTCTCATATTTGGCATGGGGAAATATGGTCACCTAGTTAGATGGGCTTGCTCCTGCTTGCAAATTGCAAGCCACCAGAGTCTACCTAAACTCTGAGCTTTGTGTCAATCTCGATCCTTTACTGCTCTTCAGAATAAGACCGTAAAAGAACCAAACCAACCAACTAAATTACCTCTTGACTGGTTTGACTGAGTTCTTGTTTGGGGGATAACTGTTGCTTTCAGTAACTGCAGTGAAATACAGCTATATTGGCCCAGAAGAAAGCGAGTCTTTCTCTGCCCTTCTGAGTCCTGGCTGGGCATGAGTTGTAACTTCTTACCGGGATGAAACTGCTGTGGAGAAAGGTCCCTTTTTTCCCTCCGAGCATGAACAGGGCAACATGCACTGATCTGTCTCCCCATTCGGTAAACATTGTTAATGTTAAGCATGTGTTCTATTCTCAGCAAAGATCTCTGAATAGCCGTAGCAGTGCTCCTATTGAAATCGATTGGTGGCTTACAATTGGTGTGTGTGGTTTGGTTTTGTTTGTTTTGGGGTTTTTTGGGGGGGGAGGGTGCAGAACTGTAACCAGACCGTAACCATTTTTCACGTGTTATGAATCAATGAGTTTTGATAGGTGAACCACCAAAAAGAATGTATTCCTCACTCTTGGCATCTCTGTGTCAGTCTCTCCGGTGAGAACTGGATATCCTATTCATTTGTAGTACATTTTTACAACTGCCCTAAGTGACAGTCACGGTGGGTGAGGCAATATCTTTGATTGGCTTTACTTCTATTGGTGAATGTGTATGACTTGAAAGCATCTCTCTCCCCAACAAGCTGATCTAATAAAAGATATTACTTCACTCACTTTGTCTAATATCCTGGGACTGCCATGCCTCCAGTTACATTCCATACACTGAGACAATGTAAGAAAGTAAAAACAGTTCAAAGGGCAGCTGAATATCTAATAAAAAGTAACTGCCAGACCTGCAGCAATTCAGAACTTCAGTGTTATTACACACACTAGAATAATTTGCAGGGCAAAGTGCTTTCTCATTTTAGTCACTATGCTTTTAATAACCCATCCAACATTAGCATGCTATGATAGAAAGCCCAGGCTATATAATGTGCCTTTTCACAATCCCTGCGAATGTTATAACTTGCTTTTTGGAATGAAGCAGCATAAGCCCCTGTGTTGCCTACATCTGCAACTTGTAGAGATGTGCCCACCTCATGACCTATATCTCAATAAAGCGGGACCGTGAACATCAGACAAAGGGCTAGCAGCACAAAGGGAATTGGGCGCCTAACTGCTATTTTAGGTGCCTAAATCCAAAACATAGATTCCCTGCTTACTTGCTGCCTAACCCTATAGGAACCTAAGTTTCTGCCAAGAAAATCCTTAAGGTGCATACTTTTCCTGATGATGCTGAGCAACTCAGCAACGAGCTCATGTCTAAGCCCCATGGGACTTCATAAATTAGGCACCTATTCAGCATGTGGGGCAGGGCCTGCTCTGAAAGGTGTGTTTTGAACATGTCTAATGTGCACATCCCCCATTGCTAGAAGATTCACCCAGCATGTAGGAGACTGAGGCTCAAGTCCCCATGCCTGATTTGAAGCAGGAACTTGATCTTCAGTGTCGCAGGTCCCTTCTGAGTGCCCAAGTTGCTGGATTATAGGATACTCAGGGCTGGGATTTTCCATCTCTCCAGTTGAAGCAGTTCCACTTTGTATGAAATTCTAGACTTTGGGCTGGAGGGTGAATTTCTATACCTTAGTGGGTAAGTATGCCATACAAAGTGGAAAGACTTCAACAAGACAGCTTGAGAACACCCTCTCCAGATCACTGGTTAGCCCACTTGCAGAGCATCTCTCATCAATGAGGTATCAGGCAAGGTGGGGATTGGAAACTGGGTCTCCCTGGGCATGTCTACACTAGGAAATTATTTCAAAATAACGAAATTTGAAACAACTCCTGAAATAACTCTTTTGAAATAACTCCTGCTTTCATTGGGGAATAAGCTTATTTCGAAATAACCGGCCCCTTATTTCAAAATAATGGAGTTGGTAGTGTGGACTCTCTGCTTGTTGTTTTGAAATCACACCCTAGCGTAGATTAGGACCCACAGTGCTCTAGATATCATGGGCGGGTCCTCCTCCTTGATTTTTTTTCTTTTTTGTACAAAATAAGAGGAGTGTGGCTTAGGCCTCACCTATCTCGTTGGCTTTTCTTACTGGCTGAGTTAGGTGGCATCCCACACAGCCTATGTCTACACTCGCAGCTTCTTGCGTGAGTAATATGCAAATGAGGCCAAACGTGGAATATTGCCGAGCCTCATTAGCATACCCAATGAGACACCATTTTTTCAGAAGAGGCTCTTGCTCAAGAAGGAGTGTCTACACTGCCCCTTCTTGCACAAGAAAAACCCTCTTGCGCAATGCCGTTCTTCCTGAAAAGTAATAGGTGTAACAACATTGCGCAAGAGGGGGCAGTATAGACGCTCCTTCTTGCGCAACAGCCTCTTCTGAAAAAATGGTAGCTCATTAGGTATGCAAATGAGGCTCGGCAATATTCCACACTTAGCCTCATGTGCATATTACTCACGCAAGAGGCCGCGAGTGTAGACATAGCCTGAGTGTTCTGGCTTTTGCAGATCCCATTCTTAGGTTCTTTCTTCCATGTATTGTCTAAGAACCTGGGGGTTTGATTTCCAAAGGGTGGCTGGGCATTCCAGTTCTGAGCCTAAATACCCTTGGGGGATCTAGCCCAAAATGCTGATCTACTAGAGAGAGTCCCAGACTACTTGTCCTGAACAACATCTCTGAGCAGAATGTCCCGAAGTTTCTGGCTGAACATTACTTAGTGGCCCAAGAAGCACGCTGCCGCCCCCTCCCCAAAGAAGAGGGTATCTCCATTCCTAACAGCAAGTGAATTCAGTTCACTGGGGCAGGGGGACTGCTGAGTGACGCGCTCTCATTTAGCAGTGTCCTACATATTCCTATAATTCCTCCATGGACTGCATTTTTAAAACTTGATTTTTACTTCCTAAGAAGTGCCCTGATTTCCCCCTCCCCTCTAAGGTCAGTAAAAGCTGTGAAGAAAAATTGTCCCCAATCTAACAGCTACTGGGCAAATATTTGGGTGCACATAAGAAATTAATAACAATATTGGTTTTGGATCTGGCCAAGAAACACTTCATATCAAAATACTGGGCTTGAGCCTAGCAAAGCCCTGTTAGCATTTGCCTTATACAGAGCTTCTCCTTCTAGCACCAAACACCTTGTTTGGCTTTTGAAAAGTGCTCTAAGTAGCCCCAGCTCTTTCCCGCAGACAAGATAATAACCCTCCAGCGGAAGACTCGGCTCCTTTAACCATTATTATTCCACTCCAGCAGCATGAATGGGATGTTCCACTCCTGGAAAAACTGAATGAAATACAGGGTGACTGCATGCAGGGCTGAGTCTACGTGGGCCTGTCGCTTTGGAAATACAGCCAGGCAGCCCCCAGGCAGGTGTACCAAAGTAGCCCTGTGCCAGGGCAGAGTAGGGCTCCCAGCAAGGGCAGATCTGGAGCCTGACTTTAGGGCTGCTGCACAGGGGAGCCAAGCCCGCCCTCTCCCTCTGTGCAGTGGTGCTTCCCAGCCTCTGCTTTCCATCGGGTACAAATACAACAGTGGAATTTGTATTTCCATTAAGTGCCAGTTCCACACCAGGCTGCCTATGGATGTGGGCTGCCCCCACAGAAGGCAGGTTTTTGGAAGAGCAAAAGAATGAGGTAAATATTCATATACATGTTTATTCTGTGCTGAGGCTCGGATGGGGAGAGGGAGCTGCTTTCATTGACTGTTGCTAAAGCCCTGTGCTGTCTTCAGCTGCGCTGCAATAACCTTATTACTCATCAAAAAGCCAGCAGTGGTGCTGTTGCTTGCTGCCTCCCAGCTTTGGGAGGGTCTGAAGCTACCACTTTCTCCCGCATATGGAGCTCGGTAGCTGAACAGTACCAGCATGACTTGCAGGGGAAGAAGCTGCCAGTCTGGAGCTGGGAGCACTGGTTGTGTCTGCTCTGCTGTTGTAGGTTGAGGTGATAGTGGTGCATGTGGCGGGTAACTGACTGAAAGATGGAGCTGGCTAGGGCTTGTTGACATTTGCAGCCACACCCCCAAATATATTACCCAAATAGTTACTATCCTATTGCTACTAAAACACCCCAACCAGGACACATCCGACCCAACTGATCTGCAAAGCCCATCAGAATCCTGCCGATTTTGGGCCTCAGTCCCTCAAAATCTACTATGTAAGTAGGGAACATTCATCACTGCTTCTTCTGAACCTTTAACAAATCCAGACTCTGATGCAAAATCTTAGATCCAGGGATCCAGCCATATCCTGTCAACTGTTGGCTAAAAATCCAGATGTTGTACCATCAAAACTGAGAGCAGGTGTTGTTTTTACTATTCCTCCCAAGATTCCCCAACATCCAGAAATCTGCAATTCTCTAATTTGGCACCATTGTCTTTCTAAATCTGGATGAAGTTTGGCTGCATGCTCCCCAGTCTTTCTACTTACACTTCCTATACATGCATCTTCTACATCACTCACAAACTGGATTTATACCTATTCTAGTGGAACAGCATTGCCAAAAAGGTAGAGATGCACATTTCACAACTCTTCAGAACATTGTTTCCAGCACTCTATTGAGAATACATAGATTTGAGGTTGTTGCTGTTTCAACAGTATGTTGAAAACATCCCCCAATCTGTGATGTCCTAGCGATGCACGTTGTGAAATACAGAACTCCACCAAGCCCTGTCCCCTAGCTAAATAGGGCATCCTTTCCTTATCAGTGACAAAATGAAAGCACCAGAGCCTAAGCTGGGAAACAACAAGGCTTGGTGGTTTGATTAGGTACTTGGTGAAGGGTTTGTTTATTTTCTTTTAATAGCATAGCATAAGACCCACACGAGTTCTGCTGATATACTTGGCCAGTGGAATTTTTCAAGGCTGTGGGCAAAAATTGGCATGATCTAACAAGAACCAGGTGCCAGCTCTGGGCATCTGTCCTACTGTTTCTGTGTATCAGACTCTGGATTTTGTTTCTGGTGTAAGAGGTTCATCCATCCTTGTTCTCTATTTCTGCAGGAGAATTTGAAGGTAGGAACCAAAATGTGGCTGGATCCAGCAGAGTCCAGGTACTGGATCTGGGCTTTGGGAGTCTGTTGTGCCAGCAGGATGTATGGGGTCCAGGCTTTTAGGGGAAAATTTTTTGGGGGGGAGTTAGTCTAATGGTCCAGTTGAGGGGGATTGGATGCAAAAATCATCAGGATCCAGGAAGAGCCACCTAACCCCTTTTTCTGAAGGGGACTGATGGTGCAGTCTTTCCTGGTTATAGCTGACCCTGTGTGGCTCACATGCCTCACTGATTGTACCAGCAGCAGAAGTATCACAGCCCAGTGCATTAATTTAGATTCATCATTAGAGGGGATGCAACTTTAGTGACACCCAGGCTGTGCTGCCTGTTGCACCGGGAGAGAGCCAGCGTGGGAGTGTGCACAAAAACTAGAGAAACATTACCCCCTCCCCACCCCTACCCCTCTTCTCTGGGATGAGCATCCGATGAAAGGTGGGAAGTGAGGGAGCCTGGCACTGGGATTGATGTAGGCAGAGGAGGATGCCAGGCATTTGCTGAGCACAGAGCCTCTGAACCAGCTGCAGGGAGCGAAGTGCTGCGGGCTCCGTTGCTTGGGCGCAGGAGAACTTTAATGAGAGAAGCTGCCTCATCTCAGCTCTGATGCCTGATTTTAATCTAGTTTCTCCGGATATTGGTGCTGGTGGCCACAGGTGAATTAGTTTTCACTTTCAATGTAATGCTGTGTAAGAGATGTGTGCCTGAGGGATTTGGTTTGGATTCGTAACACAGCAGAGCGATGAAGGATGGGAGGAGGGGTTGTATTTATCAGCCTAGCAAAACCTTTTGTGTACTGTGAATGATGAGGGTTCTTTTGTTTGTTTGTTCGTTCCTTTGTTTTTCTTCTCTGCAGGCCATCCCTGCATCCAGGCATGTAAGCTCCATCAACCTGGGCATTTGCAATTCAGATCTTCCTCACTTCTTGAAATTCAGACCTTCCTCACTTCTTGAACCATATCAGAGCAAACATGCCAGAACAAAGCAACGATTACAGGGTGGTTGTGTTTGGAGCTGCAGGGGTTGGTAAAAGCTCCTTGGTCCTTCGGTTTGTAAGGGGAACTTTCCGGGAAACCTACATCCCTACCATTGAGGACACTTACAGACAGGTGATCAGCTGTGATAAAAACATCTGCACCCTTCAGATTACAGACACCACTGGCAGCCATCAGTTCCCTGCGATGCAGAGGCTGTCTATCTCCAAAGGTCATGCTTTCATCTTGGTGTACTCTGTCACCAGCAGGCAGTCCATGGAAGAGCTTAATCCGATCTATGACCAGATTTGTCAGATCAAAGGGGACATTCAAAAGATTCCAATAATGTTGGTTGGTAACAAGAGTGATGAGACCCAGAGGGAACTGGATGCCAGTGAAGGGGAAGCCTTAGCTAGCAAGTGGAAGTGTTCCTTCATGGAGACATCAGCTAAAATGAACTACAATGTACAGGAGCTCTTCCAAGAACTCTTGAATCTGGAGAAGAGAAGAACTGTCAGTCTCCAGGTGGATGGGAAGAAATCCAAGCAGCAGAAAAAGAAGGATAAACTGAAAGGGAAGTGTTCGGTTATGTGAGTATACCTTGAATTGCTGGACTCACATCACTGCATGATGTAATAAGAGCATGGACTTTCACAGAATAGTCTCATGTACAGTGAAAACCGTCTGCTCATGGGCATTTGCTAAAACTCCAAGAAAAATAAATCTCCTAAGGCTCATAGTTTCTCTCTCTGATAACTCAATTGAGTCATTTTAATCATTGACTTTGAAGACAAAGATTTTTTTTTTAATGTGTCTTTAAGCAAATGGAATGTCCAATGTTAGCCATTACACAGTGGCACAGGCTTTGAACAAAAAAGTTTTCAAAAACAAGTTTTCAACTTGAGATCAAAGTACTGAAATTTATTAGAGGTAGAAATCATCTTTGTTATCCCTGAGTATATATTGGTTTTTAAATGTTCTCAGATTGTGTTAGCCTGTTTTGCCTAGAGTGTGTACTTTAAGGGAAAATGTTTTCAGAAATATATTGAACACAGCAAATCTTTCACAATGCTGGGGTGTCTTATTACTAAGAAACAGAAACATCTTTTTTCAGATATGTATGTACCACAGGAGAGATTGACTGGCTTACCAAAGACATGCTTGTTTCATAATAAAAATTAAATTTGTGTATTGTTATGCAGCTAGTGATATTTTACAGCAATGTGACTTATTAAAGCTATTTCTGCATGTAATTAGTTTGTTTTGGGGCTTTTTTTCTTTCCAACAATACACATTTTCACTGCACTCTAGAACTTGGTTAATTCCCAAGTTCTTCCCAATCATATGGTGTCTAGGGCCCAATTCTGTACAGTGGGAAGCATCCTCAGTACCTTGGCTTCAGCTGGAGAGGAGGGAGCTTATAACCACAGAAGATCAGGCACTTGTGTAGCATAGTTACTAACAGAAATTGTCTGCTAACTTGCCTCTTGTGGCATAGCTGAACACCGACAATAGAAATAATGCTCTGCACTGTGTATAGCATTTGTAGCCATAGATCTCAAAGCACTCATTTCACAAAAGTGAGCAAGCTTTACACTTCCTTTACTGGTGGGGAAACTGAAGCATAGAGATGTAGTGACTTGCATAATCTTACTAATATGCACACTCGGGCCACATTACTACTGCATCTGAGTAGCGTATATATCAGAATATCTGACTTCTAGTCTAGTGGCTGGTCCCTTTCCTCACCTTAAAGAGGTTTTTATAGAGAAGTTCAGGTAACTCCAAGCATAAATATATTAGGCTGCAGTGAGTTATTTTGTCAGCCCATCCTAGGCTTTGAAATCGCAAATTTTTGTAAGCTTTGCATACTCCTGGTGGTGCTGCTGACACCATTTCTCTTGGCTGCTTGTTCTGCTGCCTTTTTATAATTATAAAATGTTTCTGCTCTCTATTCTAACATGTCCTAGCTTTGGGTGAAACCCATTAAGTTATTCTTTGGCAAACTGTTTAAGTTTACAGAATTGTTTTATTTTTCTGAACTTGAACAAGAGTCTCAGGCAATTTATATGCCATAATCCCCTCCCTTTCCCCTCCATCTCTGAAAAGTGTGCCCCTGGCTCTTTGTTATAGCCTTCAGTATATGCAGCAGCCTTGATCAGCTGTCTGCACATCAGTAAAGAGATTTTTTACCAGAATGAGGCTAAATACAGCATAGATATCAACATGTTACTTTTTGCTTGTACTAGTGTAAGGTCCTAACTTCATGAATGTACAGCCTAATATGATTTGTCTTCCTGAGTTTTGGCAGTAAACAGTAATTAAGAGCTTCATTTTCTGGGTCCATGGCAAAGACTACTTTTTTTTTTCCCTCATCCATCTGCGGAGCATCTGGGCTGGGATACTGCATTGTTGTTCCCTGAAAAGTTATTTCATTCTGGTTTGTAATGGCGCCATCCAGAGGCTGTTCATGTTAAAGGTTAAGCATCTGAACTAAAGCAAGCTGGAGTTAGTGAGTCTTTCTGTTGACTTCAATGGCATCTGATGAGAGAGTTAATTTATTCATACATTTTGTACTTGTTTCATACTTTGTAAAGTGCCCAGAATTTGAGACTGGTATTAAGAAAGTTATAAATAAAAGGAATAGTGTGAGGATTTAAAAACTCTATTGCACCTTTGAATTTAATCAATAACCTGTTATGGTATGACAACATTAATGAGCAAAGGGCTATAAAATGAAGGGGAAATCCACCAGTCTAATTACATTGTCCAAGGTGAGTGTAGCAGGAAAAAGTAAACAATATAAATAGTGACAAATACATTTAGTTAAAACAATTTAAATGTGTGATTTCACTTCACAGCTGTCTCTCTTCTTTCCAGCAATATGCCTGTTTTAAATTGACAGTATCCCTGTAAACAGAGAGGGGAAACAAGCACAATACCTTCTCTGATCAATATTTTGTCTGATTTATATAAATCTGTTTAATTAAAATAAAAATAGGGCTTTCTATGTACTAATATAAACATGGAATTCAATGTGGCTTACAATGTATGAAATTCAAATTCTCATTAGAACAACTTGTAGTTACATGATAACTCACGAGGCAGTACATTAAATGTAAGGATACATAACCTGAGTGAGTTGGGATTATGTTTTCCCACTATGTGTATAAAATGATGGAGTCTAAATTAGCTGTTACTTCTTGAGAGATTTTTGGAGTCATTGTAGATAGTTCTCTCAAAACACCTACTCAATGTGCAGCAGCAGTCAAAAAGCAAAGAAAGGAATCATTAAGAAAGGGATACATAAGACAGAAAATATCATATTGCCTCTATAAATCCATGGTATGACTGCATCTTGCATACTGTGTACAGATGTGATCATCTCTTCTCAAAAAAGATATAGTGGAATTGGAAAGGATTTAGAAAAGGGGTAACAAAAATTATTAGGGTATGGAACAACTGCCATACATGGAAAGATTAATAAGACTGGGATTTTTCAGCTTGAGGCATATGATGGAGGTCTATAAAATCATGACTGGTGCAGAGAAAGTAAAAAAGGAAAAGTTATTTAGTTCCCCCTCCCTCCCATAATATAAGAACCAGGGGGTCACCAAATTAAATTAATAGCCAACAGGTTTAGAACAAATAAAAGGAAGTATTTCTTCACCCAATCAATCAATATGTGGAACTCCCTGCAGAGGATGTTGTGAAGGCCAGGTTTTATTCAGACTGAAAAAAGAACAAGATAAATTCATGGAGGTTAGGTCCATCAATGGCTATGAGCAAGGATGGGTAGGTAATGATGTCTCTAGCCTCTGGTTGTTAGGGCTGGGAATGGATGACAGAGGATGGATCACTTGATGATTCTCTGTTCTGTTCATTCTCTCTGGGGGACCTGGCATTGGCTACTGTCAGCAGACAGGCTACTGGGCTAGACTAACCGTTGGTCTGACCCAGTATGGCTGTTTTCTATGAGATTAATGGGTGTGTGGCTATAATGCTGTATTAATCCTCTGTGCTGGCTCAAGGCAAAGCACAGGTCAGGTTTGTGCTGCACCTAGCAAAGGCACAAAACTCCTAACCTAGGCTTTGTCCTCTTTTGCAATGTTCTGATCCATGCCTGCTCTGAAACAGTGTCAAGCAGGCCCATAGACTGCTCTATGACTTCAGCACTGCCTGGAATCCCTGAAGCAGTACACTGTCTGTTATGCCCATCCTGACCCTGAGCCACCCCCTACATCAGGCTTCTAAGGGGTTCTTGGAAGACTACCTTACATTTATTTGTCTTTGCTGCCATTCCCATCCAGACCTGGGACTATTAAGTCCCCTTTATGCCCTTTTACCCAGCATAAAGTGGCTGGAGCAGGCATGAGGATATCTTCCTAGATGTCTTCCAGAAATCTGAGCAGCCTTGTGCCCAGTGTTCCCTCAGATCTTTTCCATCCCTGTGTCAAATCATTTTTTCTGTGTGCACCAATGCATGTGCGAATGTGCACCACCAGTAGAAGCAAACCTATCCATGGACATTCTGAATCTCTCCTGACTAGCCCCACAAGTCCTCAGTTTACAGAGAACACTGCTCATGCCATAAATGTCCTGAAGCTTTTCTCTCCATCCAGCCTGCCTCCAAAGTACTTACTAAACCCTGAAAGCTACCTGCTGAATTCATTATTTGGCAAATCTGTATGGGTGCATCTAGACTGGCAAGATTTTGCACAAAAGCAGCTGCTTTTGCGCAAAAGCTTGCCAGCTGTCTACAGTGGCCGCTTGAATTTGCGCAAGAGCACTGACTTTGTAATGTACAAAATCAGTGCTTTTTGCGCAAATACTTTCATACTCCCACTCAGGAAAAAGCCCTCTTGCACAAGAATACTTGCGCAAGAGGGCCAGTGTAGACAGGGAAGAACTGTTTTGCGCAAAAAAGCCCCAATGGCTAAAATGGCGATTGGGGCTTTCTTGCGCAAAATCACGTCTAGACTGCACTTTTTGCGCAAAAGCATCTGTGCCAATCTAGACGCACTTTCGCGGAAATACTTTTAACAGAAAAACTTTTCCGTTAAAAGTATTTCTGCAAAATCATGTCAGTCTAGATGCAGCCATAAGTATGGGAGGTAATAGGGAGTGCATGCTGCAAAAATATGGCCCTAAATGGTAAGATTTGTGTTTGATCTTGAAAGAGCTAGCAGTGGTTGTGTCTGTAAATAGCCTTCCTTTACAGACTGGACTTTGATCTTTTTTTTTTCCTGAGCAGTTACACAGTGCTTTCATAATGCTCTCATGGAGAATTTGGCGGTAATGTTGCCAGGAACCACATTGAAATTCCATCTGAACCTGCTGTAGTCCAGCCTCTGAAATCCTGATATGACATTTCACATTTTAAACCTTCAGAAAAATAATCATATAGCCTCAAAATGTCTTCATAAACACCACTCCCCCTAACTTACTGAGATGTCCATGCATATCCAAAGTGGAGTTAGCTATTCACATTTAACTTTCTGCAATGTTTTATCACCACATTATTTTTCCTGATCACCAAATGGCAATGATAACTAACCCAGGGATTGGGTAGTGTTCTAGGAACAAATGCTATTTATAGTAAAAGGGCTCAATCCCTCTGGCACCCTCTGAAGTCAAGGACAAACATCCTATTGACTTCAGTGGAGGCAGGATCACGTGCAATAGATGTGAATAATGCACACGTGGAAGGTGCTCAGATCTTGCAGTGATGAGGAGTATAAGAACCTCTGCAGAACAGCAGTAATTCCAGCATTCCAAACTTCCCTGTGTAAATGGGCACATGCTGTTTCAGTCATGATAGTTGGGACATTCTCCTGCATTGACAGATCCTTGAATCTATAACATTTTAACAGTCCTATTACAAGCTGATTTTTCATCAGCGAGAATATGTACTAGAGACCTTTTATACTGCCTAATTATCTGCCTCTGTCACAGGGTAGTTGGTCCCTGTGACTAGTCTATGTTCAGCGACTCTGGAACTGAGGTGAGTCCAATCCAGTTAATTCAAAGAGGCTGAGCCTAGAAAGAGCTTCTAGTTGGTAGGAAGAAATGGGGCTTGACTCACAGGCTGACCTGACACTCTGAATAAAGGGGCCTAGTTGTTTCTTAAGGCTACTGCCCTAGAAAGGGAACAGAACTGGGAAGCTGCCAGGGAAGAGGGGAGGAACTGAAACCTGAAAGGACTAAGTTCAAAGATTGGTTTTTCTGTTTGCTTGCTTGCGTTAAGAAAATAAGCCTTCTTGAAAGAGTGTGGCTGTGGCAGTGTATATTTTGGAGCTGGAGAGAACCTTGGCTTGGTGACAGTTTCATAAAAGCATACAGTGGGGAGCCAATAACCCACTTCTGAAGCTTACTAGATCTGAAGAAGAAATTTGTATGGGCTGAACGCTTCTCTTTTAGCAACAAAAGTTGATCCTGTACAAAGTATCTCACCAACCTTATCTAGTGTTGCCAGATGATTTAACCAAATATACCGACACCCCCCCAAAAAAAAACCACCGGGAAAAAAATTCCGTTGAGGAAAAAAAAAGGGGGAGACCAAAGTTATTGAGAAAAAAAATTTAAAAATCAGTATGGCTCCTTTAAGAAAAGGCTTTTTTTAACCGGTGGCCATTTTGTTTTTCTGCTCCAGCCACATGACAAGCCCCTGAGGAACCAGGTAAGCGGCGAGGGGGCATCCAGGGGACCCAGGGACTGGGCCCGGTTGCTGAGTGTGTCGTAGGGTTGCCAGGTGTTCGGTTTTTCACCTCCTGGCAGGGAAAAAAAATTAGAAAATATCGGATATTTTAGATGTCCAGTATTTTCTGATTTTTTTTTTTTACTGGACAGGAGAAGAAAATACCAGACTGTCCAGGTCAATACCAGATACCTGGCAATCCTAACCTTATCTCCCTGACTTTCTGGGACCAACAAGGCTACAACATTACAAATAATTATAAAGCTTGATATTTGACCCAAGCTGGATACAGACAGTCAGTTTTAGCTTGCTCTCTATATGTATATTTATATAGAGATATATACACACAGGCTGTGTCTAGACTGGCAAGTTTTTCCGCAAAATCATCTGCTTTTGCGGAAAAACTTGCCAGCTGTCTACACTGGCCGCTTGAATTTCCGCAAAAGCACTGACGATCTCATGTAAGATTGTCAGTGCTTTTGCAGAAATACTATGCTGCTCCCATTTGGGCAAAAGTCTTTTTCCGAAAAACTTTTGCGCAAAAGGGCCAATGTAGACAGCAGAGATTTGTTTTCCGCAAAAAAGCCCCGATCGCAAAAATGGCAATCGGGGCTTTTTTGCGGAAAAGTGTGTCTAGATTGGCCACGGACGTTTTTCTGCAAAAAGTGCTTTTGCGGAAAAGCGTCCTGCCAATCTAGATGCACTTTTCCGAAAATGCTTTTAACGGAAAACTTTTCCGTTAAAAGCATTTCTGGAAAATCATGCCAGTGTAGACGTAGCCACACAGGCTATGTCTACACTCACGGCTTCTTGCGTGAGAAATATGCAAATGAGGCTAAGTGTGGAATATCGCCAAGCCTCATTTGCATACCTAATGAGCCACCATTTTTGCAAAAGAGGCTCTTGCACCAGGAGGAGCTGTCTACACTGCCCCTTCTTGCTCATGAAAAACCTCTTGCGCAATGCCATTATGCCTGAAAATAATCCGTGTAGTGGCACTGCGCAAGAGGGGTTTTCTTGCACAAGAAGGGGCAGTGTAGACAGCTCCTTCTGGTGCAAGAGCCTCTTTTGCAAAAATGGCAGCTCATTAGGTATACAAATGAGGCTCGTTGATATTCCACACTTAGCCTCATTTACATATTTCTCCCACAAGAAGCCGTGAGTGTAGACATAGCCACACACTACTCTTAGGAAGAGACACTTTTATGGAACTGTTTTTTGTTAAGATAGTGACTATTAAACTAGAATAATTCAACTACAAGAATTACCCAGCATTGCTTGGTTCCTTCAGGGGCAGGGGTGAAGGAGCCAGGGCTGGGGGGGGCAGTGAGGAGGGGTTCATAGCAGGGGCTGGAGATGTAGGGGAGATGCAGGAGTCAGGGTTGGGGAGTGAGGAGCGACTCAGGGCAGGACATGCAGGAGTCAGGGCAGAGGGTTGGGAGGCATGTGGGGGATTCAGGGTGGTCTTAGTGCAGGGGGGAAGTGGTGGCAGGTGGTTGCTCCCCGGGGCTGGCCGGGGCAGTGGGGGCTATGCAGCCTGCCCACCAGCTGCTGCCTGAGGTTGCGCAGGCCAGGAAACCTGCTTTCTAGCTGCTCCTTGTGGTCAACCCATCCACTGGCTGCTCTCCAGGTCTGGCCTGGTTCCATGCAGCCCACCTGCCGGCTGTTCCCGGGGCAAGCCTGCCTGCAGGGTATTTCCTGAGGCAGCAGGAGCCATGCAGTCCTGCCACCAGCCCAGAGCAGCAGGGTCCATGTTGCCCAGCCAGTGGCTGCTCCCTGGGGCTGGAGTGCTTGTTGCTCCCCTGTGGTTATTTGGGTATAAAACTGTCCCTGCTGTCAAAGCCCTCCTTTTCCATTTGAGAAGAAACAGTTGCACTCCATGCACGTCCCATTGTCCTGGCACAACCAAACCCTGACCTTGCTTTAAGTTATGCTAAGAAGAAGCTGCATACCAAATTTGGTGGTCCTAGCTCTTACCGTTTTGGAGGAGTTCTTGAACAAACAGACTCACAAGCGGACGGACCAACACACAGACAGACACACAAACTCTCTCAAATACTTAGTAGATAAATACAAGATAAATCCTTAACCATCTACCAAGAAGTACTACTGCTACTACCATCTAAAGAATGGTTACTGTAGTTGTATATTGCTTTGTTGACAAATGGTAAGATTATTATTAAAAGGCTTCTGGGCTGGGAGGGTGAGCATGCATCGGGCCTTGGATTCTTCTGACCGGGGGAGATGCTTGGTAGGGAAGCTTTCCAGGTAGGGAGCTTGTGGCTTTAACTGAGTGGGAAGAGGAGGGAGTCTTGTGGCTCCAACTACAGGGGAGAGGAGGAGGGTTGTGGTGGAAGGAGTGGAGCTGGAACCTGTCCTCCCACAAAGGGAGCACTACCCACACACCCATGCCTGTGGCCCAACCTAGCAATTTTAAAGGGCTAAGCTGAGTTCTTGACTGCAGCTACCGCCTTTTAAATCACCCAGGCCCCTAGGCATTTCACACACTCCCCCTCCGCCCCCCGTTGGCAGACCTGGGCATATAATGTTGGACTGATTGTCAAATGCTTTGTTAAGACCATAGTTTGAATCATATTGCTTGGCTTAGACACACCCACTCAGGAAAGTGCTTAGACACGTATTGTGTGTCTATCCGTATTCAGGACCGCAATTAAGCAAGAGACTTAAGAAAATAGCCATGTTTTTTTAATCAACAAAGTATCTGACAATGCCTGGGGAACTCAGTTGGCATGCCTAAAGTGAGCTCTTCAGTATTTTACTGAATTATGATTAGAGTTGACAGAGTTGGGCAAATAACTGTTGCTAAGAATCTTTTCCTTTCATCAAAATTTCGAGACACTTCAGCCAGTTGTGCTACAGCTAGCATCTTCCTGCACACTAGAGTCATGTGTTCCTGGATCCTAGACTGTCAGTGGTGCGTTAGGACTGTCGGGAGCAGATGAGCTTTGTGGAGTAACAAGGATACATTCTCTACAGGTATATTTATATGTTCTATTAAGTCCCACATATAAATATGCCCGTAGAGAATGTGTCCTTGTTACCCCATAAAGCTCATCTGTGGGGTATGCTCTCTACCTATTGCTGCATCATTTTTCCTTATTCTTACAAGCTGACAACAATAGCCTTTGTTGTTTCTCAGTTGGTGAACTTTCTCAAGCATTAGCCCAGTCTATCTGAAAACTCATATTCTAGGGATATTGGTTCAGGGAAGAAAACATGTCAGGCTGTGGAATTGCTATTTACTTGTCCACAATACTTCTTTCCAAGATTAAGAAAAACAACAAGGATTCCTATGGCATGTTAAAGACTAAGGCTGTGTCTACACTGACATCCCTTCTGGAAAAGGAATGCTAATGTAGCACTTTGGAATAGGCAAATCCGCGGCGGATTTAAATATCCCCTGCGGCATTTGCATTAACATGGCTGTCGCTTTTTTCCGCTTTTTTCTTGAAAGTAGAAATAAGAGATCCTCTGGAAAAGACTTTATTTTCCGGAGAATCACGTCTAGACTGGCGCTTTTCTCCGGCTTATCTCCAAGTCGGAAAAAAGCGGCAGCCATGTTAATGCAAATACCGCGGGGGATATTTAAATCCCCCGCGGATTTGCCTATTCCAAAGTGCTACATTAGCATCCCTTTTCTGGAAAGGATGCCAGTGTAGACACAGCCCCTGGGTATGTCTACACTAGCTTGTTAGTTCGAGCTAGGTAGGGTAATTAGGGCAACCGGAGATGCAAATGAAGTCTGGGATTTGCATGTTCCCGGGCACCACCATTTTTAAATCCCCCTTAATCCGAACTCTGTGCCCGTGGCTAATTCGTGGAATGAAGAGTAACGGTAGTTTGAATTAGGATCTCTAATTCGAACTACCTACTCTGTGCCGCATGTAGCCGCGGGCAGATAGTTCGGACTAAGGGGGATTTAAAAATGGCGGTGCCCAGGAACATGTAAATGAAGCCCGGGATATTTAAATCCCGGGTTTCATTTGCAACTCGGGTTGCCCTAATTACCCAACCTAGCTCGAACTAATGAGCTAGTGTGGACATACCCTAACAGATTTATTTGGGCATAAGCATTCATGGGTAAAACACACTTTGCCATATGCATTGGAGCAGAAATTACAGAGGCAGGGAAAGATAGATAGATCGATAGATAGATATGCACGCACACACACACACTAGACAGACTATCAAAAGAAGACAGTTACTTGTCAAGTATTGGATCAACGTCAATTGGACCAACGCTAATTCTGTCAGGGTCGATGTGGCTCACTCACAGCAGCTGATGAAATGGTGGGAATACCAAGAAAGGGAAATTTTCTTTTGTAGTGCGAGAACCATTCAAAGTCCTTATTCAGTCCTGCTTTGATCGTGTTACATTTGCAAATGAATCGCAGCTCTGCTGTTTCTTTTTATAGTCTGGTTTTGAGGAATTTTTGTTGAAGGATGGCTACTTTTAAATCCATTACTGAGTACCCAGGGAGGCTAATGTGTTCTCCTATTGGTTTATATAGGTTATCTTTCTTGATGTCTGATTTATGTCCATTTATCCTTTGGCACAGAGACTGTCCAGTTTGGTTAATATACATGGCAGAAGGAGTATTGCTGGTACATATCATATATCACATTAGTAGATGGGCAAGTGGATGAGCCCCTGATAACATGGCTATGTGGTTAAGTTCAATGGTGTCACTTGTACAGAGATGTGGATAGAGTTGGCAACTAGGGGTTCCTGGATTAGTGTTTCTGTGTTGTGGTATGTAGCTGCTGGTGAGTATTTGCTTCAGGCTGGGGATGATATCTGTAGGCAAGGACTGGTCTGTCTCCCAAGGTCTGTGAGAATGAGGGATCATTATCCAGGATAGGCTGGAGATTGTCAGTGATGCTCCAGAGGCTGTAGGTGATAACAGTAATATTCGGTTATTTTCCTTGTTGTCCCTGTCCAGTAGTAGGTGACTTCTGGGTACTCCTATGGCTCTGTTAATCTCTTTCTTCACTTCCTCAAGTGGCTGTTTTATTTTTAAGAATGCTTGATAAAGATCTTGTATGTGTTTGGCTCTGTCTGAGGCCAGGACTATTATGTGGGAGAAGATCGGCTTAAAGTAGGCAACTCCAGCTACGTAGATAATGTAGCTAGATATACCTTAAGCTGAGTTTGGCACCATCTCCACAGTGGGAGGTTGATGGGAGAAATGTTCCCAGTGCTGATGGGAGCACCTTCCGCATTTGACTTTGCAGGTCTTTACTAGACCCACTAAATGGAACTCCAGATCAATCACCAGAGCATTGATCCTTCAGGAAGTGAAGACATGGCCTGAGGGATTGGAGCAGATACATTTGTATTATAGGGCCTGGAACTCCTCATTGTTTTCACAGATAGACTAACACAGCTACCCCTTTGTGACAGAATCAAGATGTGAGCACATTCAAATATATGTTCCAGGTGTAGCTGAAGATAAATCTGAAGTAATATTTGTGGCAATGGCTGGATGAAGGTGTCCTATTCTATAAAATCACAGCCTACACTTACCCAGCTTCTTCCATCTGTATTTCTCAAGGCACTTCCTGAAAGTTTGCTTCTCCCCAACCACACTTACCCTTTATATACACACCATCAGGAAAGTGGCACGCCCAAGGTCACGCAGCTGTTAGCAGGGCCAAAGCAACAATCTAGCTCCCATGTCAACTAGTTCCTGAAAGGAGCTTGCTGCTGGTTGATGCCATCCATTATTATGCTCTTCATCCATTTCCAGCCAAACGAGCAGCTACATGAGGAAACTGGCTGCACAACATCCATCAGGGTTGAGAATAGGCACAGCAGCAGCTCTGGTCAAAGCACCATTCATATCATGGAGGAGAATTACTGTTTTAAAAAGTGACTCTGGAGTAACTATAATGGAACTTCCTCCCAAAATCTGGTTAGTAGCAGCAAATTAAAAAGCATAAGAGAAGCTAGCACTCATGCAGTGTAATTGTCTCTGTGGGGGATGCAGATGATCTTTCTGCAAAATCTTCCACAGGCCATTCATGTTCTGACTAGGACTGAGGTAAGCCAGATCAGCTGTTGGAGCAAGTAAGGGGGTTACCTAGTATGACTCTATCTTTGCCATAGCTCCTATTGGAATTGCAGCAGGGAGAAGAAATACCATGTCTACTCCTCAGATAGCAAAAAACCCCACCCAGGAGAACTCAGTGTGAGGAATTGGCTGCCAGTTATGTGGTGGCATAGGCATCAGGTTACTGCAGCATGGGAGTGTGTGTACTGTCCCTCCTATATGACACTGCGAACGAAAGCTGCAAGTGCACAAGGCAGATTTCTGAGGAGGAGAGAAAGCAAAGAAGGGCCTTGGATTTTGTGAAAACGCATCACAAATGTTACACTTAATAAGCCAGAATAACTTTCTACTGCCTCAGCACCCTCACAACAATTAAAAAATGTTTTAGAAAATATTTTGCAGTTTAACCATATAAAACAGATTGGAAAAATAACCATGCTAATCTAAAGAATATCCAAGCAAAAGTGTTTTCAGGGCAAAGATAATTGCACTAGTTTTTTTTTTTTTTTTTTTTTTTTTAAAGTGGGCATTTTAAAAGCTCCCATTTTAAAGCATTTCCAATGGTTTTCTGCCTGCAAGCCAGATATACAAACATTTATCAATTAACTATATTTATTTTCATGCTACACTTAGAGACTGGCTTAATGCAGCTTCCTTCCTGCATCTGGCCAATAAAATTACCCTCAGAAATGACAATAATGTTAATCATAAAACAGCTGAGCTGCAACCTGTAATAGAAAATGTAAGCAGCAAACTGAGTCCACCCACACAAGTGCTTGCAGAACAAATAGCCAGGGAGATTTGATGCTATAGTTTAATTCCCTTTATCAGAGTAGGGCATGCCTATGATTAGTATAATTAGCACATTTAAATAAGTAACGTTGGTTTTCATGTCTAATGGTTCACAGCTAGAGGGTACTCAGAGGAAGAAAGGGAAAGGTACTAGTGAAGAATGCATATGATTTATTTTGCAGTTTGTTTTCTGACACAGGTAAATTGAATGCTAAGAAAGTATCTACAAGCTAAGGAAGCCCATAAAGACCACGTAAAACCTACTCCAGCATGATGACCTATTAGGTAATTGATCTTATTCTACTGCAGGATATCATGCTAAGCTTAATTATGTCCCTACAATTTCTGCTTTGACCTGGATATAATGGTGGAAAAGAACAATTTGAACAAAGAGAACAAGAATATTAGCCTGAATTTCTTCGTCAGTTAGTCACTCTGTGTCATGTCAAACCACACCACATTGACCAGGTCAAGATAGAATGAGTTGTTGCTTAAGTAATGCAACTGATTTGTTTTGGTAGAGAACAAGGAGGTATGCTATATATTTGGTCTGTTTCACTATAACTGCTATAGAAAGATTGTTACATTTTTCTAGCACTTATCAGCTTGAAGGATCTCAACTGGCTGTACGAATTGTACACAGGGATCATTTTTCCATCACTTTTGAGTCACCAGTTCCATCCTCTTTGCTCTTGAGAAATTGGGAACTAATTCTTTCCTGATGTAAATGGACACAGCTCCACTGAAGGAAGTTGCTCCTATTTACATGTAAGGGGACTGTTAGCCCCTTACTAAAACTCTGTGGGAGTTTTTGGTTCGCCAGCTCCCAGTATCCAAAGGGGAAGGGTCCATAAGAAATCAGGGCCCTGAGACTGACAGACCCCAGAGACAATGGAAAGCAGCCAACACTCCAGCTCGGCCTGATTGACGGGTTGGACAGGCCAGTGAGGAAAGTAAGAGGCCAGGCCCCGTCCTCCGTGTGAGCTGGGATTTTTCTGGGTCTCTTTGAGCAAGAAGAGAGAGCTAAGAGGAGCAAGCTGTGTGGAGAGGCAGTCCTGCAGCAACAGAACCAGGCACACACAGCCCAAGGAGTGCAAGCTGTGCTGAGGGGCGGTTTTGCAGCAACAGAGCCAGGCACACACAGCCCAAGGAGTGTAGTCCCTGTGTTGAGCAGCAGACTGGCAGTGCTCAGAGAGCCAAAGGGAACAGAGAAGCAACACAAGGAGCTGGAGACTGGCAAAGCAGCACAGCCTGCAGCTGGGTGTGGTGAGCAACTGGGACCAGCAAAGTGGGGGGAGGGGCTCTGGGCAGGGAGACACCACCAGCCAAGAGGCCCTGCAGGCCAGACTGGAAGAGGGGTCCTGCCACCTAGAGCCTGAGGCTGTGTGGTCACTGCCAGAGCAAGCGTGTCCAGCCTGCAGCCCCCCTGCAGCACATCCAGGGCCTCTAAGGGACCTATAAGGAACAGACTGTGAACTGTCCTTACACTCTGCAGGCTGCTGTTTTGATGTCCCTGTGCTACAGAGCAGGGCTGTGTGTTCTCATTTAACCATTCTCATTTTTTCTTATTATTTTCTCTTTAATCAGTTGGTGTTTAATAAATTGTATTTGCTTTGAACTTTATGAAATGATCACTGGGCCAAGAAAGCGTGCAGTGTGAAGAGAGCACCTCGGAGTGGGGTCACACTAGCCCCTACCCCAAGTGACTACAAGGTCGGGGATTAAGCCCCAGGAAACCTGGGCCCAGCCTTGTTGGGGTTTCGAGGACTCTGCTACTCAGGAGAGTGGAAGGGGAGCCCTCAAGGTAAGGGAGACCGTGGGGTAAAGGAAGTGGGAGCGGGGACTCAGATCCTTTCGTTGGTCCATTTCACCCGGGTGGTATAGAAGCCAGGAAAGTTCCCCACAATAGCGGGACCATTCCCCCGCTTACATACATCAGCAGAGAATGCCTGCATTCCTGTGTTCATCTCAGACACTGTTTTATGTCTGGATCTGGCTTCCAGACTGGTGTATAGAAGGGGAAGAAGTTAGATTGGAATATTTTTGTAAACTCTTTTCTTTTGTAAAGCAACAAGGAGTCCTGTAGCACCTTATAGACTAACAAATGTATTGGAGCATAAGCTTTCATGGGCAAAGGCCCACTTCATCTTTTCTTGTTGATATCCAGAAGGAATACAACCAAAAATTAGGGGAAAAAATGAGGAGGCAGGAATGACCTCAGCTGTAGCAAACAGGAACTATTCGCCATGAAAGCATAGCAATTATGTATTCACCACTTTCCCTGCTTATTTTCTTTGTCAGCAGTTCTCAGCCTTTTCATACCAAAATCCTTTCCTCTGCATGGCCCCTCTCAATCTGACAGAAACGTGTCTTACATTTAGCAATTAGCAAAAGGCAGCGTGGCAGTCATGACTTCTAGACACCTTTTTGCAGCCCCCGGGCTGAGAACCTATGTTCTTTTTCCAAGACCAAAAAATAAAGGCTCAGTTAGTTAACATCACACATCGGCAGGGCGGTCACTTTTCGTCCCAAGTAGCAGGTCCTTCAGGTCTGGATTTGAGCACATTGGCAGGGTGAGGCAGTGTGCACAACTGCTTCTGTTATAACTAAGAACAATGTCACTTTAGTGGAGACATCTCCAAACCCTGGGGGATCCCCTTCCCCTCTGAAGGGCCAAAAAGGAACATTTCAGGGGGCACTGTGTGGCCTGGGCTAGTCCCTATGGAGGGATGGGGAGGGATCACCACTGAGCTTTGCTTTGCTTCCAGCTCAGTGTCAGCCCAGCTGCAGCCCTCTCCTAGCCTGCCAATGGGGTGAGGGGATGGGGGCAAAAAGGGCATCTACCCTGGGGTCAGGAGATTCAAAAGGACCTGGAGCTCCTGGCCACTATTCTGCCCAGGGCCCTTTAAATTGTTGCCGGAGCACTGCACAGTGTGCTCTGAACTGCTCTCAGGGCTGGGGAGAATGCACTATGGTCCCGGCAGACCTGAGGACTGGCTGCCCTGACCCCCGCGTCCACCTGAGACTATGCCCCATCTGGGAACATGGAGCTGCCCCCCCCCCCCCCCCCGCCACTCACACACAGGGCCCAGCAAGGCCCATGGACTCAGTTCCTGGCTACAGCTCTGTTCCCATCTCCGGCACCACTCCAGGCTCCAACCTCAGTCCTCTGAGCCCTGACTGTGCCTCCCCAACTCCGGGTGCCATGCCAGGGGCAAGGGCGACTCTGAAAAACGTGGGGAGCGCTGCTTTAGGGTATCGTCGTTGCAATATACGTTGCAGGCATTACATTAATAAAATGAAGACAAGAATCAAAATGAGAATCTATCAGATTCAGGCCAACATACTATCTGAACCCGAGGTTTACAAACTGTGGGGTGAGCCCTCCAAGGGGAGCATGGAGGATCGTTCGGGGCAGTGAGCTCAATGCACCTTGGGCAGCAGGGCTCAGGCTTTGGCCTCCGGTTCAGGTAGCAGGGCCTGGGCGTCAGCCCTTCGCATGATATACAGGAGGAATAAAGATCATCCAGCTATGGAATGCAAGTTATCACACTGGGCATCTCTCTGCTTCCGCAGGGGATCTGTAGTACGTGGAAGTTGTGGCCCAGCAGACACTGTCGTAAGTTCCACAGACTCTTGCCTATCAGTAAATTATTCCTGGACATGCTTTAAGAAACAGATTAACGTACTTGACTTGATTGGCCCCAAAAGTGCTACTCAGGATATGAATGATTGAGAAAAGTGGGAGCTTTACATGGTGTTTTAAGATACATTCTACTGTGTGCTGGATGTGTTTGAACTAGGGTTATGAACTATCCGGGAATGGATCAGTCTGGAGCAGTGTTCCAGGCACTTGGTTGGCCTCCCAGAGAGATTTAAATGCTGCCCAGCTGATTAGTAGAGCACCCACAGCATCCACACTTGGCAGCATGTTACTACTGGTGGTGCACATAACACAGTTTATTCTGCACATGGATGGAACAAACTAGAAGAAATATTGGTCTGGAGACTCCCATAACCAGCATCAATCTCCTTGTGATGATTAAAAGCAATCCTGGAGATTTTAATACAGGCTGAAACTCTCTAAACTGAGACTCTCTGGTCTGGCAACATCCATGGCAGATCTGTGAGCAGACGTTGCTGGACCAGCGAGTCCTGGCAGAGGGCCAGCAGTAGGGAGCCCTATGGGGCCAGCAGGGCAGCAGGTTGCCTGAAGAGAGCTGCTGGTGGGGCTGCTCGGTGCACAGCAGTGGGGCTGTGCAGAAGGTCTGGGAAACCTGGCACATGGCTGTCTGGCAGGGCTGGGAGCCCTGATGAGTGGCTGCCCAGCGGGGTCAGGTACTCCGGCGGCAGCGGCTGCCCAGCAGAGTCCGCAGGATAGCAGGTCTGGCAGCAGGTGAGGGGCCAGCTGAGAGGCTGGCAGGCTGGGTCAGGCTGGGGGGGAAGGGCAGTGGCAGGGGCAACAGAGATGACCTCCCCTGGTCTGGCAAAATCCCTCATCTGGGACCAGTCAGGCCCTGAGGGTTGTCCAACCTCTAGGATATTTTAAGAAAATGACATTACATCATGTTGGGAAAAAGTAAAAGATCATCTTTGACCTGAAGATTATGCCTAGATCAGCTCTTTAGGGTAAGAATCCGCTTGCAATAAGCTTTTTACTCAATTAGAACTAGCCATGTATTTTCTATTCATTTTAACTTATTTACTTTGATATAAAATCCTGTTTTATCAGTTAACTGATATAATATGATCCCGTGGGGCTGCCAGAACCCAGCTCCTGGTCCCATAGGGCAGCTGGCTTATAGTTCTCAGCCTCATGGGGCTGCAGTCTCTCAGTTCCCAGCCCTATGGGGCTGCCAACTCCCAGCTCCTCCTTTGATCTATATGTTTTCACTAGTAACCACTTAAATCCTATTAGGATTCAGACTAACACGGCTACCCCTCTGATACTTAAATCCTATTGTTTGTGCTTAATGAAAACATGTTTGTTTACTATCAGACCCATTGAAAATAATTGTTACGTGGGGGTGGGGGACGACCAATGTGCATATCTCTGTTTCATTAATAAAGAGAGTGAACATCCTCTTTGTGTAAAACTTTTACTCAAAGAAAGGCAGATTTATTTGGGAATTTGATCCCTTTTCAAGGTTGATTTCCTGGATGCTGTGTCCTAAAATTGCATTCTCCCAGAGCTGAAGTGGTTCAGTGTCTGCATTAGCTTTCTTGGGGGAGGGGAACAAACCCAACTCTGTGCCGTATTTGTGGGAGACCTGATTCAAGCAGTATAGGATGGTGGGGAACCCTACAGAGCAAGAGGGCAAGTGTCAGTGGTATGATCAATCTTAAGGGGTTGCACCACATCACACTACGGATGCAATTTATTCCAGTGTTTAACCACCCTAACAGTTAGGAAGCTTTTCCTAATGTCCAGCCTTGCTTCACTGTAAGCCCATTGCTTCTTGTCCTATCTGCAGAGAAAATGGAGAATAATTTTTTCTCCCTCCTCCTTGTAACAACCTTTTAGGTACTTTAAATCTGTTGTCATGTCCCCTCTCAGTCTTCTCTTTTCCAAACTAAACAAGCCAATGATGTAATGTTCTAAATCTTGTTGACTATTTTAGGTGCATAGCAGCAGCGTGGATATTTGGCCTTTCAAGGAAGAGCTTATTCTCTTTCTTAGTAGACAGGCTGGCTATAGATAAGACGGATATCTAGGATCCTAGCATCCTTAATGTGACTTTATCTTTTTAAATGGCAGAATCATGACAATTTAGTTAGAATAGCTATGTAAAAGAAATCACAGTGGTGAGGCTTTTCTCATGTAAACTATATACCTTTTTATGCAATAGAAGTAACTGGGCTCTAAAACAACAGACAAACATAGCTAGACAAACACAGCTGACATCAAGGCTTATATCTAGAGGACAATCTAAAAGAAAATGAGTCAACATCAGAACAATGGTCATGGTAAAACAACTGGAGTTTACAGTTGTATTGAGCATTATCTAGGATAGATAAGCGGTTGCCTTTTATAGGGCATTAAACATAAATGAATAGAATTTAGCAAGCAGATATTAGCAGCCCGGAAACAGCTTTGGATCAATTTTATTCAATCTACCGTTTAGGGGCCTGATTCTGCAACAGAGTAAGGGTATGTCTACACTGCCACCCTAGTTTGAACTAGGGTGGTTAATGTAGACAACCGGAATTGCAAATGAAGCCTGGGATTTGAATTTCCCGGGCTTCATTTGCATATTGCCGGGCGCCGCCATTTTTAAATGTCCGCTAGTTCGGACTCCGTGCCCGCGGCTACACGCGGCACGAACTAGGTAGTTCGGATTAGGCTTCCTATTCTGAACTACCGGTACACCTTGTTCCACAAGGAGTAACGGTAGTTCAGAATAGGAAGCCTAATCCGAACTACCTAGTTCGTGCCGCGTGTAGCCGCGGGCACGGAGTCCGAACTAGCGGACATTTAAAAATGGCGGCGCCCAGCAATATGCAAATGAAGCCCGGGAAATTCAAATCCCGGGCTTCATTTGCAACTCCGGTTGCCTACATTAACCACCCTAGTTCGAACTAGGGTGGTAGTGTAGACATACCCTAAGTGTACAGGATTGGGCTAAAGACTTCTAGAAATATCTCACTACAGCAGTGCAGAAAGTTGTCAGACGATACCCTGAAATTAGCTCTGGAGCTAAATGTCATGCATTACATTTCACTTAGACTTAAGGGGTAGTTGCTTGAGTAGAGACTTGAGAACTTGACGACTATTATAAGTAAATCAAGTCTGAACTAAAGTTTTTTCATACTTCTATAGGCTGATCAGTCATCTTGCCTGGGTTGGCATCAAGAGGCAGCGTTCACAAGAGGATAAGGCATCAGATAGGTTGTTAGGAGATCAGCGTTTTCTTCCATTCACTGGGTAACATAGGGTGTTGTGCAGCAGTTTGCACCTGTGTAAATGGGAATAATATGGATGAATATGCTAAATATATATTACTTATATGAGTAGAGAAGCTCCTCTAAATATCTGTTCTGTTTTTTGACCAACTCTAATGCAGGGTCAGGTTCTTCTGAGTTAATCAATTGGGGGCAAAGCCAGGACTTCAACACATCATCTAACTGAGTGTCACAGGTAACACACTAGGGGTATGTTTACACTTGCACCCTCTTTCAGGAGAGGGATGCAAATGAAGACATTTGAAATTGCAAATGAAGCCAGGATTTAAATATCCTGTGCAAATAAAGCCAGGATTTAAATATCCCGTGCTTCATCTGCATATTCGCGTTATGGCGCTATTTCAAAATAGCGCCATTTCGAAATAACAGACACTGTTAAGACACAGTTATTTTGAGAGAAAACCCTTCTCTTGAAATAACTGGTAAACCTCATTGTATGAGGAATAAGGGTTATTTTGAGAGAAGGGTTTTCTCTCGAAATAACTACGTCTTAACAGCGTCTGTTAGCGCTATTATAATATCATATAATGACAGCTCAACACCACTGCTGAAGAGAGGTGGCTCTCAGATATATTTCTCCTATTGCTGCTCAAGAATGATTTATGAGCTTGAGGTTTTCCTGGTTTGAAAAATCCTAGATATACAATAGGTCTTGGGTAATATGTTTCTGTTATTTGCCCACAGTGCAGTCTTAAGTTAATGACTAAAACATATTAAACCCCCCTATCCTTGAGTTCACTGTTACCAGTGTTTTTATTTATTTATCACTTTCATTAATCTTGGAGGATTTTGAAGGACTTACTTCAGAGAGGAGGCAGTGGGCTAGTCCACCTATTAGCTGAGCCAGCAGGGCATGCACATTTTACATCTCTGCTATATTAATGTCCTCCAAAGAAAATGCACAGTGTGGGTGAGACATATCCTGCAATAGGTCAACACAACGATTTGAAAATGGAAAGGTTTCGTCAGGCACTCACCAGCTAATGCTAAATGAGGCTTCTCAGAGTGATACAGAAATGAAGTCCAGAAAAAAAGGTTATGCAGGTAAACACCATTTTATAAGTCAGACATGGTATTATAGAGCCCTTCTACAGGAATTACTTTGGCAGGCTGCAGCCCAGCTCTGGAGCTGCTATATTATAGGGCAGACTAATGTTCGCTATTGTTTTCCCTTCTCATCACTTACCCTCACAATGGCGTTTCTAGGAAAACAATAGCAAACAGGACACTCACTCTAGATTCAATATTTAGGATACAAATGGAAACTGGGGGAGCAGAGAGTTGAATTAGCCTTTCCCTCCGAGTATTATGATATAGTTATGAGTCATTAGTCTGTCCCTATACGTCCATAGCACTTCATTACTAGGGAGTACAGCCAGCAAAAGCAGATGAGGAAAATCAGAAAAAGAATGTGTTTATTCTCAGGCTGCATTTCAGGCATTTCTATAGTGAGATGTTGCTTCATAGATTCCAAGGCCAGAAAGGGTCTCTGAGATCATCTCATCTGGCCTCCTGTCGAGTGTGGGCTTTAGAACTTCCCCCAAAGTAGTTCCTAGAGAACATTTTTTTAGAAAACACCCAATCTTGATTTTTTTTTTAACTATTAGTGATGGAGAATCCACTACTATCTTTGGTAAAATTAGTGACTGCCAGGTGTGCTAAGCAAGTATTAATGAGGCTAACTTATTAGATGAACTGGGAGATAGTGAGACATTGATCACAAATGGAAAACACTTGTTTCAATTATAAAATACTCTTTGCTACAAACATAATTCTTTCCATTGATTCACCAGAGTTTTTTTTTTATAACGTGCTCTTCAGAATAACAAAGTGTTTCAATTGTGGTCATTGTAGCCTCATAAAAATGAGTAATGATTAGAGGATAGTTTATGTGGCCTCCAGTATCCTTTGCTATGTTCATTACCTAGCAACAGCATTTCTGGGTGGGCTGGCCCTCTGTGGAGAGGGAAAGACTGGCATCAAATGGGGACTCAGGAGATAAAGTCCCACTTCCAGATCTTCCTTGATCTTACTGGACAATCTTGGATGAGACACTGAATCTCTGTGCTTCACTTCTCCATCTGAAATATCGGGACAGTACTTTCTTTGTCTCCTGATACTGCAGGGTCTCAAAGGCATGATGTCTCTGACTATGTTTGTACATTGCCTAGTACTGGTGCCTAAACTTGGGTGCTAATTTAACATAATTAAATGTTATGGAACCATGTCTCCTGTCTTTTCACAAAGAGCATACATTTAATTTGTCTGCTTTTGAAACTAACAGTTTAGAGGCAAACTAGGGTGCATCTACACTGCACTGTAATGCAAAATAAAATACATAATTTGAGCTACGCAAGTTGCGTATCTTATTTCTATGCTATTTCAAAATAGCTTATTTTGTCATTCGACAGCGCCAGATTTCAAAATAAAGTGCTATTCTAAAACATCCCTTGCTCCTTGTAGAATGAGGTTTACAGGGATGTCAGAATAGTGAGCTCAAAATAACGGGCTTGCTGTGAAGACGTGGGATAGCTATTTCAGGATACTCTGGTATCCCGAAATAGCGTTGCAGTGTAGACATACCCAGAGAGAGTAAAGGAAATTTCACAAACAGTATGTGAATTGGAATTGGCAAACACCATGCTGGCCATCTCATACAAGCACATGTGAATATGTAATTACATATATTTATATTTATAAATTAAATTATTGAGTTATATGGTTGAGAGGAATCCACTTACGTCAGTTTTTCTATTAATGTGCACTACTTGATATAACAATTTAGTTTAGTTGCATGTGTTGAGTTAAGGTGGACTTTGGGAGTCACTGTTGCATGTTACACTGTGCATAGATGCCTTTCCTAATGTACACTGCATAAAATAGGCTTTCCTATGGGACCTTATGATGTATTACATATGTCCAGTGCTATAGGCTTATCTTGGACCCAGCTTTCTCTCAAAGTAAGAGATAGTAAAAAGAAAAAAAAGGAAAAAAGAAGGAATCAACCAGTGCTGTGAACCTAATTCTCCAGTGACCTGTGTTTGCTATTTCAGAGACTTGGGTGGGAAACAAGGTTAACAAAGCCAGAAGAGCACACCTGTGACTTATTTCCTTCTCCTAACTTCTCATAACTGCATTGTAACGGGGCAGGAGGCTGCTCCTTTGTGTAGGGACCATCTCTCATAAAAATACACTAAACTAAGTGGCATCATAGATCAGCGTACCCAAGGGGACTGTCTGTGATTCCATCATAAGGTTGTTAGTGACTAAGACTTGATAATTGGTGAAAATCCGAGTATAGAACTCACCCCAGTTTGGAGCTTGTGGCCTAGTTTGTAACAACCTGTCTTGAAGCTGGTAGTCACACACTTATGCCACTGCAGGCAACTTGACAGCAACTATTGCAGATCACAGCCCCTGTCACTTCCATGCTTGAATTGGATTGGAATGGTGATCCAACGGAGAAGAAATGAACAGCACATTTAAGAAGTGTCACTTCCCTCATCCTCTTTGTTACTATGCTGGCATCCTTTCTCCTTCAGCAGAGTCCATTCAGCATCCAACAGAAGGGTATAAGATACTCATTTTGGGGCCATGAATTTATGATCTGAACAACCCCATTCTCTTTGGGTAACAGGCAAGCCAAGACATCCCCATATGCAGGAGGGAAGATGCTGACAGCAGCTATTTCAAATTCTGTCTTTCACTTTCATTCTCGAAAAAGCCACAGAATTTGGTTCTGACTTAGAGAGAGACAAGGTGAATGAGGCAATATCTTTCATTGGACCAATGTTTGTTGGTTCAAGATTGGCAGAGCTCCTGGTGCAGCACAGTATATTACTTCACCCACTTTCACATCCTGGGACCGATATGGCTACCACACTGTCAAACAGAGCTGCTGAGTGTCTGGTTTTCAGCTGGAAGGTGCAGTTGAAAAGACACTGTTGGCTAAAGTTGGCACACTGACCAGGCCATTAAAAGTCCAATCAGTAGTGCAGCAGGGACCCAGGGCTATGTGTACTTGCCTTGGCTCCATGTGGCTTCTGGAAACAGTCACCAGCTGCCTGCGGCCCCCAGACCAGGGGTGGGTAATAATTTTTGATGGGAAGCCACTCCAAAATTTTGGTAAGTGCTCAAGGACTGCACTTTTCTCTGAAGGGGTGCAGGGTCTGGAATGGAAGATGGGTGCAGAAGGGAGCTCAGGATAGTGAAATGGGGTACAGGAGAGGGAATTTGGGTGAAGGAGGGGGGTTGTGATCTGGGGCATAAGCTTGAGGTGCAGGATCCAGAAGGGGGTATGGGTGCAGGAGAGGGGGACCCAGGATCTGGGAGTGAGTTGTGACCTGGGGGAGGGGGTGCAGAGGGTTTGGGTGATGGCCTGGGCCAGGAGCAGGGACTTAGGGGGCAGGGAGGAGCTGGGATTCCAAAGGCAGGCTTTGGCTGGGAGGTGCTTACCTAGGAAGCTCCCAACCAGCAACCCTGCAGGAACTCAAGCATACTGCAGTCCCAGTTTCTGGCCTGGGGGACCCAGGATCTGGGAGTGAGTTGTGACCTGGGGGAGGTCATCACCCAAACCCTCTTCACCCCCTCCCCCAGGTCACAACTCACTCCCAGATCCTGGGTCCCCCCGGCCAGAGCATCCATGGCAGTGTGGACGCTCTCTTGCCAAAGAAAGCTCTGATGGGCATTTTAGCCATAGGGCTTTCTTGCACAAGAAACCCCTGCCGCGTGTCCACACTGCCCTCTTGTGCAAGCGCTCTTGCACAAGAGAACTTACACTTGTTAGAAAAGATCATAGCTCTTGCACAAAAAGCCCTCTCTTCCCATGCTTTACTGTAAATCTTCTTGTGCAAGAGCAGGCGGGCAGTGTGGACACTCTGCGGGTTCTTGCGCAAGAACAGCCGTTCTTGCACAAGAACCCACCCGTGTTGACATAGCCTGGGAGGCTCCATGTGCCACCTCCACTGCTCCCATTGGCTTCATCGCTCCCATTGGGAACCATGACCAACGGGGGCATCCTGCTGCTGGTGCAAATGCAGTGACCAGAGCGTTCTGGGCCACGGGGACCTGGCACTTGCTTCCTGGGAACTACTGTAATTGGTACTGGGACCACACACTCTCTCCCACACGCCAAGCGTGCCCAAGCTCAGAGTCCCCTCCTGCATCCCAAACCTCTCATCCTTGGTCTCACCCCAGAGTTCCTCCACACTCTTGCCCCAGCCTGTAGCCTTCTCTTGCACTCTGAACCCCTCATTTCTGGCCCCACCCAGAGCTTATACCTCCAGCCAGAGCCCTCATGACCCCTGCACTCTAACTCCCTGCTGCAATCTAGTGAGGGTGCAGGAGAATGAGTGATGGTGAATGGAGTGAGTGGGGACTATTTGGTATCTGGGAGGTGGGCGGGCATTAGCCCACCCACATCTAAAGGACCTCCCCCCCCCAGCCTTCAGGGAAGGTCCACAGAACCCAGAAGAACCAACTAATTATTGGGGACAAATAATGAGAAAACAGGTATGGGTGTGAGGGTCAAAGGGCTAAAACTAGGGAACCGGATGGGGATACCGAGCAGAGAACGCCGTACAGTGCCCACTGCCCCCCAAAGGTCTCGAGAGAGCCAGCGGACACTGCCCATTGGAACTCTGCCCGGATACGTGAGCAGATACAGCAACGGAAATAGGCCCCACAGTCTCAGGGTCCTCCCCTGGCGAACCTCTTCTCCCTGGTTTTGTAGATTGCCAGTTTGGCTATAGCCAGGACGAGGTTGACCAGGAGGTCCCGCGACTTTGTGGGGCCACGGATGGGATGTGCATAAATGAACAAGTGGGGGGAAAAGTGCAGCCAGAACCTCAACAGGAGGTTCTGGAGGAGCTGAAAGAGGGGCTGTAACCTGGCGCACTCGAGGTAGATGTGCACCAGGGTCTTCCTCATGCCACAGAAGAGGCACGTTTCGCAGGTGGGGGGTGAACCGCGCCAAGTACAGGCCCGTGCTCACTGCGCCGTGCAGGATTCTCCAACAGATGTCTCCGGTGGGTCATGGAACCAAGGTCGAATAGAGGCTGGCCCACCGGGGCTCCCCACCCTCTATTGATGGTAGGAGGTCCCGCCACTTGGTGTCTGGGAGGGACACGAGGGTGGGGAAGTGGAGCGTGTGAAGCACGAGCGTGTACAGGTGACTCTTTTGGCGCGGTTCGGAAGGGGACTGGCTGTATCGAGTGCAGCCGGCTTGGGTGATGAGGGGGAGGCGATCAGGAAGGTACGTGGAGCTGGGGGCTGATGGAGAGATCGGGAGGGACAGGGGTAAGGAGTGGGCAGGGTGCACCCTCTCGCAGGACTTTGTTTAGGTACACCCGAGCAGTGGGCGACAAAGCATCCTTCACCTCCTGAAGTACGCGCCGGGGAGTACGTAGGGTGGAGAGCCCCATGCACTGGGTGAGCGCCCGAGGATCCACCCAGTCTCCTCGGTCGTAGTCCAGGAGGTCTCCGACTCTGGTGACTTCTGCCAGGACCAACCTCTGGCGCACCAAGGGGGACTCTGCCGCCTGCACATTTAGATGGGGATTGTGTAGCAGGGGCTTCGCGAGGAGGTCTGCCCCCATGGTGGCGCCCAAGGACCTGGTCGCCGCTAGCAGCTTCCAGGTCTGGAGGAGGTCCTGGTAGAAGGCCGGCAGCCTGGAGAGGTCTCGCTAAAGACCTCTCAGATAAAGGAGCTGCTGGTCATATCGGAGCCCTTGGAGGCGGCAAAGGAAAGCATGTGCAAGCGTGCTCCACGCCAGACTACCTGCATCAAATAGGAGTCTCTGCAGGGCCCGGAGGCGGAGGACGAGAACCTGTGTGCGCAAACACGTCAGGCTCTGCCCTCCCTCCTCCAGGGGGAGATGCAGAGACCCAATGCAGTCCTGGCCAGATGAACCACAGCATGAGCTGCTGGATCCAGGCCAGGAGTCCCGGGGGTGGGACCAGGGTGTTGAGGCGGTGCCAGAGCATGGACAGGACCAATTGGTTGAGTACCAGTACCCTCCCACGGAGGGAGAGGCACCGGAGCAGTCCCGTCCATATCTGCAACCGCTCAACCACCCTGGCCTCTAAACCTGGCCAGTTCTCCGGCGGAGAGGGATGCGTGGCAGAAAGAAAAATGCCGAGATAGAGCAGCGGACCCGCACTCCACCTAATGGCCTGAAGCACAGGTGGGAGGGAGCCTGCCTGCCACCTGGCCCCTACCACCAGGCCAGAGCTCTTGGCCCAGTTGACCTGGGTGGAGTAGGCTGCTGAGTAGACGGCTTGGCAAGCCTCCACCCGCGCCAGGTCTCCCGGGTTCTGGACTACGAGGAGCATGTCGATGGAGTGAGTGGGGAGCAGGGCAGGAGAATTGGTTTTTGTGTATTAGAAAGTTGACCATGCTAGTGTCAAATGAGCAGACTTTTAGAGATCAGAGTCAATTAACTGTTAATTCTGACAGCTGCCAATGGTAAAGCAATTAAGAATAGGGGCTAATGGTGAAGGTCAGGGCAAATGCTCATTAGAGCCAGGCAGGGAGAGTCACATGATCAGAGTGACTGAAAGTGGGGGATAGGGGGAGAGCAGTGATTCTATTCAAGGCACTGAGTCTACTGAGGATTAGTGCTAGTGGCCTTTGTGCAAGGACTGTGGGGGATCCCCCTCGAATCTGTTTTTAGCTGGCTAGAAAATGCGAAAGGCAAATGTTTATGTGTCCGCTACATGCGGTTGCAGATAATGTCTTTGCTGATCCGTATATGGGGGTAGCATTGCAGAACAGAGTGGGCCTAAGGCTCAATTGGGGGAGTGAAGTGTCGTTTTTTCCCCAAAGAGTTGTGCTGGCTCACATCAGATGAGTATCTGGATCACCAAATGCACCTCTTTCCCCACTCCTTTTATCTCTCCTTCTTACTTTTGTATTCTGTGCTACAGCATGGAGAGAAGTGGTGCTGCATGCTGATGAGATAATACCTAATAGCACTGCTCAGTCATTTCCAGGCATTAAGGCACTATGATAGTTTGTTCTCTGTGTGCACACATCTTCCTAAGGGGACAAGGTAATCTTAGTGAAGTGCTGTGAGATCACACCTGAGACAATCTGCAGCAACTAGATTCACAGGCCCTATAACAGACCTATTCCATGAAAGAACAAGCCATGTAAGATATGAATGATTTTGAATGGTGTGTGAGCGCCTAAATCCCTTGGGTGCTTTAGAAAATCTGACCCTAAATCCCCACACTTGTGCTTTTGCAATGAGTTTCCTATGAGACTGCTGTTTGTTGTAACACAGCAACCCAAATCTGGATTAGGGATTGTTTTGCTTGGCATAATATAAACTCACATGAGGTCCAATTTTGCACTTCCCTGCAGTAACTCAGTGGACCTTACTGGTCATATGCTCTCTCTTGTATAGCTCTGTCATGGGTTGTTTGCCTTACAGAAAGCTTCAGTAAGTAAAAAGGGCCAATTAATTCTGACAGGCTGCACATGGAGGAGAGTCAGGGTGGATTAGGTCTAATTGATAAAGCCCAGATGTGCAGGGGCAGGCTGTGTTGGTATAAAACCAAGAAGTGGAGAATAAGAAGGAAACTGGAGGAAGGAGCTGTGTAGCCCTGTCCCTGAAAAGAGTGGTGTTAATGAGCAAGTGCTAAATCTGGGGGGTGAGAAAGGAACAAGGTGCTCCAGTGGTAATCCAGAGTGGGGCTATAGCTAGAGACAAAAGGTAGGAAGCAGTCCAGAAAAACAGCAATGGGGTCAGGAGTGGTGTAGGCTCTGTTGCTAGTCACAGGGCCCTAGACTGGAACCTGGAGCAATTGCCAGGCCTGGGTTCCCCTTCTGGTCACTGGAGAAGTGGCACAGTCTAGATTTTGATACTGTGAAATAATGCTGAAATAAGCTACATAGTGTGAATTGCATGGTGTACCTTAGGTAAGGGTGCTGTGTAGGTGCATCCTACTTGACAGAGATGAGGAGAACACAGAAAGAGGGAGTATCGGAGCCTGACTGACTGCTAATTCTCAGGTGTGGCCCCAAAGAGGGGCCATGATGGTGAGCAGTAAACTCCATGAGAGGTGCCCCCCCTGTGTAGGAATGTGAGGAATGGGGTGTACCTAGGACAAAGTGCACTCTCGCTATTCTGGGCCAGTGACACACAACATAGTCAATTGTGGGAAGCTGTTGAGTGAGCACCATGCTCTGGCCCATGAGGGGGGAGGTGCCAAGATCGCATGAAATCACCTTTGTATCTTCCTCTGTTCCCAGTGACTTGAATTGGATGTCTGAGTTCTCAGCAACTCTCAAAATCTGACTAGAGTTGGGCCCCCAAAGTGAAGCCAGATCTGCTGCACTTGCTCTGACCCTGTGCGTGTCATTTAAGCCTAGATTTACAGAAGCGAAACTCTTGCCTTCAGGTTAAATCCTACAATGCCCATGTGTAGCTACAGCCTGCTGAGCCTGTTTATAGCTATTAGGTTGGTGCCATGAAATCTGACTGGGTGGCACAATGGTTCTCCCTTGCACAATATTCCTTGCAGCACAAGGCAGGACAATCTCACCAAACAACATTTTAAAAAAGATCCCCACCCTCAACCAAAGGCTTCATAGGTTTCACATTTCCAGGCAATATAAATGACAATTTAAATTGTGTTGTGAGCTCCTTTCCAACAGCAACAGGCTGTTGGATTTGCCGCATTTTATAGGTACATTATGCAGGTTGTTCTCCCTTTCCAGCTGTCTGTTTTGCTAGATAGAAAACTATTCTGTTTTCTGAGATGTGGACTCTGGCTCTCCCCAAAGATTACTGCTGTAACTCTTCATTTACTTTCAATTACCACTGTAATTGCCTGCCTTGTGCTTGATTGTCTCTTAGTGCTATTCCATGGCGGCTATACAGAGGTCACATTTCCCTTTCATCTATCTCTGAAATCCACTCAGCCATTAATTACCAATTTATCAAGAATAATCAGTCACTAAATTCATATTGAGACACAAGATTTCAGCTGCTTTGAATTCATATGGAAAGGAGGCTTACATATATAAAACATTTGTTTTCTTTACATGTCAATTATATGGTCATGCTGGTTTTTTACATGACAAAGTACAAGGGGAAGGAAGCTCACCTACAAATAGGATCATGTTGCAATGTGGGCTATCGGTTGCAGAAATTACTGTGTATGTCTGAGCAGCCAAGCCCCTGTGACACAGCAATTTTCCATTGCAAAGCATTACCACTTTGTGACTGCCACATTCAGAGCCATTTGTGCGATATGGAGTAGCAGCACAGCAGGATAGCTACAGGAAATGAGTCTCAAGAACAGAACTTTAAACATGGTGGCCTTTTAATGACAGAGCTCTCTTTGAAGGCAGGCAGCTGAAATCTGGCTCAGTCTTTAATCAAGAAGACACCAATAAAGTCCCTTTCTTTTTCAGCTCACAGATCTTTCTAGATTTATTGGCTGGTACAATCTAAAGGTTTACACAGCTGTAGCAGGAGAGAAATATATATAGTATCTCTGTTTCACTCCACCTGGACTAGACAGTACTACTTCGAGGGGTAAATAATAAGGGTTAGCAGATGTTATTCCTTGATTTTTGAACAATGATAGTGGTCAAGTCTGTAATGTTGAGACCTTATAGAGGTGAAAGCCTCCACTGACTCTAATCAAATTAGTTACATTTAAATGGCCACAGAGACTTATATTTTTATTAAAAATTATTGTATTTTCTAATCATTAGCCTTTTTTTGAATGACTTGTATTACATTCCACTCAAGAAACTGCACTGTGTTAGAAGGTGTACAAAAAAGTCAATCTTTGCCTAAAAGAGCTTAGTATCCATATCAAGATGCATGAAGAAGATGATGCATTTGACTTTAGTAAGGCATTTGATACGGTCTCGCATGATATTCTTATCAATAAACTAGGCAAATACAACTTAGATGGGGCTACTATAAGGTGGGCGCATAACTGGCTGGATAACCGTACTCAGAGAGTAGTTATATTCTACTAGTAGTTATATTCTAATAGTTCACAATCCTGCTGGAAAGGTATAACAAGTGGGGTTCCGCAGGGGTCTGTTTTGGGTCTGGCTCTCATCAACAATTTAGATATTGGCATAGAAAGTATACTTATTAAGTTTGCAGATGAAACCAAGCTGGGAGGGGTTGCGACTGCTCTGGATGATAGGGTCATAATTCAAAACGATCTGGACAAATGGAGAAATGGTCTGAGGTAAACGGGATGAAATTTAATAAAGATAAATGCAAAGTGCTCCACTGAGGAAGGAACAATCAGTTTCACACATACAGAATGGGAAGCGACTGTCTAGGAAGGAGTACGGCAGAAAGGGATCTAGGGATTATAGTGTACCACAAGCTGAATATGAGTCAGCAGTGTGATGCTGCTACTGCAAAAAAAGAAAACATGATTCTGGGATGCATAAACAGGTGTGTTGTGAGCAAGACCCGAGAAGTCATTCTTCTGCTCTACTCTGCGCTAGTTAGGCCTCAGTTGGAGTATTGTGTCCAGTTCTGGGCACCGCATTTCAAGAAGGATGTGGAGAAATTGGAAGGGGTCCAGAGAAGAGCAACAAGAATGATTAAAGGTCTAGAGAACATGACCTATGAAGGAAAGTTAGTAAATGTCTATCAGAGATGGTCTAGACAGTATTTGGTCCTGCTGTTAGGGCAGGGGACTGGACTCAATGACCTCCTGAGGTCCCTTCCAGTCCTAGTATGCTATGATTCTATGAAAAAACACTCTGTATGGATTTGGTCCTGCACTTGCAACATTCCCTCATGTCCCTGGGAGTTTTGCTGGGATGGGTTAGAGCAGAATAAATGACATGACATTGGTGGGTTTTCTAAAATTTGTATTTCAAGTATATACTCTACATGGAGACCCTACTAGCACAGGTAGGCAGGAGGGAGACTGGGAAACTGATGGGTCCAAGCTACTAACAGGCTCACTAAAAAAAACGGCCTGTGAGCCAAAAGTTTAACAACTGATTGAACAGTCCCTTTAACTATCTGATACAACAGTTAATCATTATAGACATATACTGGCTACATCTAGACTGGCATGATTTTCCGCAAATGCTTTTAACGGAAAAGTTTTTCCATTAAAAGCATTTGCGGAAAAGAGCATCTAGATTGGCACAGACGCTTTTCCACAAAAGCACTTTTTGCGGAAAAGCGTCCGTGCCAATCTAGACGCGGTTTTGCACAAGAAAGCCCCGATCGCCATTTTCGCAATCGGGGCTTTTTTGCGCAAAACAATACTGCATTGTCTACACTGGCCCTCTTGCGTAAAAGCATTTGCACAAGAGGGCTTTTGCCCGAACAGGAGCAGCATAGCATTTCCGCAAGAACACTGACAATCTTACATGATTACAACAGCCACTATGTTTTCTGAGGCTCCAATTTCCCCCAATGTATCATAGCCTGCATCATAATAGTTGTGGTTAGGGTCTTATTTGAGACATTTACAGATATTTAACTTTATTACTGTGAATCATCTTGTTGATTTCAATGCCTGTGAGGGACTTTGCAGGATCCGGGTGCAAGTCATGTAAGAAGGTTTTGACATCAATTGGAAAGACTTCATAAAGGCTTGCTTGTCAATTACATTTCATTGTTTCTTCTACCTCTGGTTCACCTTGTAGATGCTGTAAGCAAAATTTATTACTGTCTTCAAGCTCAGAGAAGAGAGTGCCCTTGCTAAGCTGATGTCTGTGGACACCTATTTATTTTATTTATGAAGCACTTGTCTCTAATTTGTATCCTAGACCCTGTGCAAGGAACAAAAATTAAAGCAGACTAGGCTCAGTCCTGGGTAAGGGTAAGCTATAAAATACCTGGGCAAAAAAGAAATATCCTCTAAACAAAGAGAATGAAAGGGAGGGTGAAACGCTCAATGTGTACAGACCTGCCCCGCACAGTTGTGAAAGAAGCCCCTGGAGTGGGGCAGCTTCAGGTTGAGAGGTTTGTGACCTGAGTAGACTGAGTCCACTATATCTGGCTGCTACTCACCTGACCTCTCATAGAAGGCCAGACAGAAACAGTCACTGGGATTTTGAAGGAGACTGTGTTGGACACAAGGCATTAGGTATTGAAATGGTCCGTGACATCTTGTGGCTTTTGTGTTCGTGTACACCATGTCTCTCACTCTAATGACAGGTAATGTTTCTGTGGGAATCCATGCTAGGCCAAGAAACCTACTGCATTTTTCTTGTGACAAATAAATGTGAACAAGAGCTTGTCTGCAAGAGTAGGATCCAGTGGCAAAGTGATATCCATCTCTGATAGCTGTGAATATATAGCTATGCGCTAAACCTTATTTTTGCCAAAGAATCTCCAGAGAGCTATTGAACAGAGGACATTCAAGGCTATCCTATCTGCCAGTGGCTATTAACGGATATGTGCCTCTGCTTGAATTTTCAATACACTCTTATCTGAATCTTGTGACTGAGATTTTTGTCTGGTTTATAATTCCTGGTCCAGTAGGCAGCTAGGAAATCGAAGTATGGTCTGCTTGATATGTGTCTGAGATTACTGTGCCACCACTCTCAGTAAACAATTAGTGTAACTTGTTAGGGAAGGGACTGTCGTCTTGTTCTTTCTAACATGTCCTGGTCCATGGGTGGGAGTCTTGGTGTTGCCACAAAATAAATAATCATTTCAATTCGTGAGTTTGAAATTTTTTCCCTGCACCCAGAAGAAAGGAAAATTTATCCTTAGAATTATCACAGGATCTTTTCATTTAGTCCGTGATGTGGAGCCTGTCAAATGTAAATTTATGTAGCATTTAAAAAGTAGGGTAAATAGTAGCCAGTCTTTTTTCCCTCATATCTAATTTTCCTAAAGCTGGGCCTGAGACAGAGCTGAATCTCACCTCTCCCAAAGTTTGGGGAACGGGTTCAGCTGAGGGATGTTGGTTCCAGCCAAAAGCCCAGAATTTTGGGGAGGTATGATCAGGTTCAGATTTAAAATCTTACAAAATGGCTTATGGCCAATACAAATGGAAGAACCAGGGCATGCATTGGAGGATGACAATGTGATGTATATTATGTACAAGAAGCAAGAGCTTTGAATACCCTGTGATACAGGAGACTCAATATACCATGTGACTATATATAGATAGTAGCTGTGTAGAATTCTCCTCAGCCACCCACCTATGATTAACTTTTGGCAGGTTAGTAAAATATCACTTGTGTTTTCATCACCAGGGAAAGACAGGTAAAAGACAGGAACTCTATGAGTTGGATAACATTTATTACACACTGTGAACACAGCTGATACTTTTAATTTGACTCCCAGTAAATATAAAGTGCAGCCATGTAAAACAATATAGATCCCTATATTTAACCCTGGTTCAAGGAAGCACTTAGAGATGGATATAAACATGCGCTTATGTAGATTAGCTCTCAAGAGCATGTTTAGTCTTAAGTTGTGCTTAAATTTCATTGACTTGACTGGAACTTTAACATGTGCTTATAATTACGCCTATGTTCAGGTGCTGTCCTGAAAAGGGATGCTTTCCTGAATCTGGGCCTCTGATATGTATTACACATACTACAAACACTCTGCAGAGGCCACAGTACAAATATCTTGCATTGTAAGATGGTATTGTCTATGATAAATAGGGTGACCATCTGTCCCATTTTCAAGCCCTCTTGCAGGTGTCCCACCTTTTTTTAAACTGGGGGGGGAAACTGGGGTGAAATGTCCCATATTTTCTGATCCAGTGCTCACTCTACTGATCAGTCAGGCTATGTCTACACTCGCAGCTTCTTGCGTGAGTAATTTGCAAATGAGGCTAAGCACGGAATATTGCTGAGCCTTATTTGCATACCTAATGAGCCACCATTTTTTTCAGAAGGGCCTCTTGCGCAAGAAGGAGCGTCTACACTACCCCCTTCTTGTGCAAGAAAAACCCTCTTGCGCAACGCCGTTACACCGATTACTTTTCAGGAATAACAGCTTAGCCTCATTTGCATATTACTCGCGCAAGAAGCCGCGCGTGTAGACATAGCCTCAGTGTTGGCGCAGCCACAGCAGTCTCCTGTTTGTGGCTGGCAGGTGAATGCAGCAGGCAGGTGGTGCTCTCAGGCAGGGTTCAGAGGCAGAAAGACAGGAAGCCAGTAGGAAGAGAGGCAGCCTTGTGTGTGATAGAGGGGCAAGGGCATGTCACCTCTTCCCACGTACACCCTAAAGCAAGGGAAGGGAGAGTCCTGCCATCCCTTTCAGGCTGTAGGGCTGAAGCCCTGATCCCCAGCACTTGCTGCAGGGCTAAAATCTCGGTCTCCAGCAGCCCCTCCCTTACTGAATTCCCAGCACCTGCCAGGCTGAAGCCCTGAGCTGCAGTACCCCCCTGAAATTCCAGCCCACATGCATGGCTGAGACCTTGATCCCTGCCCCCTCCTACTCTCCAAGCCATGAGTGCTGGGGCTTAAGCTGGGAGCAGCAGGCCTGAGTCCTAAATGCCCAGTGCTCCCTGTGGGGGAGAAGCCTCCAGAGCCTGTGAGCAGAGTTGCGGCTCTCTCTAGCAAGTGCAGTGCTGTCCCTGGGAGAGCTCCACAGTTCTCTCTCTCCCTGCCCTCGGATCGGTCAGAAGCAAGAGCCCGAGCCATAGGGCAGCTGCTCTTGTGGCTGGTGTGATGGTGCAGGCAGCCATGCTGTTCCATCCTCTGCTGCTGGTACATGGGGTGGAAGCTGCCCCTCAGCTCCCAGCCCCCTTTGCTATCACACAGCAAGAGAGGGCAGGCAGTAGCCAATTAGGTGTCACCTAAAAAAGGGTTCTCAATGGGGGTTGCATGAGCCTTTCGTGCCTGAACCTGAGCACCCTCCACAGCAGTGTTTCTTAAACTTTTTAAGACCGAGGAACACCAAACAATTTTTTTTATGGGGAGCACCAAGGATTTTTGTTGAGCAAAAAAAAAAAAAAGAAAGAAAAGCATGCCCCTTTTAAGGACGGCTATAACCTCCTCTAAGAACTTTCCCCACCATCCTCCTACCCAGCCCCCACCGAATCCTCTCTCTTCGGGTGCTGGTCTCTCCCCTGCTGGTCTCTCTGGTGCTGGTCTGCCCTTCTGCTTCACCCCCAGAAACTCCTGGCACCTGCACCTTCCTTACCCCTGCACCCTCCTGGTCCTTCCCCCTTCCCTCACTGCCTCTGCCCTCTTGCACCCTTTCTCCCTGATGCCCATCCCTTCATCAATCTCCGCCCCAGTTCCTCTCATGCCCCTCCGTGCCCTCACACGACTTGTTCCATCCCTGCCTTCCTCATGCCCATCCCCTCCTTTCAACCCTTCCCTCATCACCTCCCCCCTCCCCTTGCTTCCTCTTGCCCCCAATGCCCTTCCCCTCTGTTCTCCCAGCGTCACCCTGTCCCCTCCACCCTCCCACCCCCACTGACACCTCCCCTCCCTCCTCCTGCCCTTTTCCTCATTGTCTGCACTTGGCCCCCTGGCATTTGTCTCCCCTCCACCCTGCTCCTTGGTGCCTTCCCCCTTCTTCTCCTGCCCTGCCCCCTCCCCTCAGCACAAGTCCCCTCCTCTTCCACTAGTTCCCCCTAGTTCTCTCCGAGCTCTTCCCCAACCTTTTGCCTTCCAGTTTGTGGGGCTGGAGTCTGTGGTTGGGCCCCAGAAGTCCCCGCAGCCCCGGCCCCAGCTGCTTTCAAGGCAGGACTACTTGCTGGGCCGCTTGTGGTGCTAATGTTAGTGCCACAAGCCAGTCTCCACACCCAACTTTGGTTCTCATTGGGAGGAATGCAGGGTGGGGGGGGGGGGAGAGAAAGCCACCACCCTTCCAGAACTTGCTAGCGGAGTGCAGCAGAATGAGCAGTTCCATGCACTGATGCTCCCCCAGAGGGATGGGAAGGGGTGGGAGGAGAAAGGGCCGGGGACAGAGCACACTGGCAGAGCCCCACTGTACCCCGCTCTGCAGTGATCCAGCTGAGCTCTGCACGGTCTTTGCCGGGACTCCAGCGGCAGCTCCCAGGAGCAGCTCACCGGCTCCGACCAGCCCTTCTCCCCCTCCGGCAGTGGTGGTGGATGGAGGAGGCTAGGCTGGCGGCCACGCACAGTGGAGGCAGTCTCGCAGTGGGAGGGAAGGGCCATGTGGTGGGGAGGGGGCTTGCCGGATGGCGGCACGTGCTGCATGGGAGCTTGGAGCACTGGACATTGTGTGCCACCAGCAGCAGCCCTGGGCTGCCTGCACAAAGCACCAAGGGTATGTCTACACTACACAGTTAATTCGAACTAACGGACGTTAGTTCGAATTAACTTTCATAGGCGCTACACTAGTGCTCCGCTAGTTCGAACTTAATTCGAACTAGCGGAGCGCTTAATTCGAACTAGGTAAACCTCATTGTACGAGGACTAAGCCTAGTTCGAACTTACTAGTTCGAATTAAGGGGTGTGTAGCCTCTTAATTCGAACTAGTGGGAGGCTAGCCCTCCCCAGCTTTCCCTGGTGGCCACTCTGGCCAACACCAGGGAAACTCTATTGCCCCCCTCCCGGCCCCGGACCTCTTAAAGGGGCACGGGCTGGCTACGGTGCCTGTGCCAGGTGCAAGCCTGCCAGCACCCAGCTAGCAGACCCTGCACCTGGCACAGCTAGAGCCAGCCACCCGATGCCCCCCAACCCTCCCCCTCTTCCCGGGACCAGGCTGGTGGCTCCCGGGAGCTTGCCCAGGACCGCAAGAGGCGGGCACCCGCCTGGTCTAGTGTGGACATCATGGACCTCGTCCACGACCTCCGCACTAGGCACAGGAAAGTGGCCGTCTAGGGCAGGAGAGCTGCCAGCCTGGCCACCCAGGAGCAGGTTTGCATGAAAATCAAGGTGGTCCACTGAGACCCCCGACCCTGAGCCCTGAGCTTAGAATGGCCGTACTGGGTCAGACCAAAGGTCCATCTAGCCCAGTAGCCTGTCTGCCAACAGTGGCCAACCCTAGGGACCCTGGAGGGGATGGACCAAAGACAGTGACCAAGCCATTTGTCTCGTGCCATCCCTCTCCAGCCTACCACAAACTTCGGGCAGGGACACCACTCCTACCCTCTGGCTAATACCACTCCATAGACCCAACCTCCATGACTTGATCTCACTTCTCTTTAAACTGTGTTCTAGTTGTAGCCTTCACAGCCTCCTGCAGCAAGGAGTTCCATAGGTTGACTCTTTGCTTTGTGAAGAAGAACTTTCTGTTATTAGTTTGAAGCCTGCTACCCATTCCTTTCCTTTGGTGTCCTCTAGTCCTTCTATTATGGGAATTAATGAAGAACTTTTCTGTATGCACCCTCTCCACCCCACTCATGCTTTTATAGACCTCTATCATATCCCCCCTCCATCTCCTCTTTTCTAAGCTGAAAAGTCCCAATCTCTTTAGCCTCTCTTCATATGGGACCTGTTCCAAACCCCTCATCATTGTAGTTGCCCTCCCCCTCCCACTCTCTCTTCCCCTCTCCTACCTCCTTTTCCCAGTCTCCCCCAGTTTTGTTTAATAAAGAGAGATTCTATTTTTGAACACAATTGTCCTTTATTGTGTACATCAGGAAGAGGGGCTAGGGACGGGTAAGTGGAAGGAGGTAAGGGAGGAATGGGGTACGAGCCCCCGATGGGGAGGACTGGGCTGGGTCTGCGGGCTCCTCGGGGTGGAAACTCTCCTGAAGCCCCTTGATTGACCCCCCCCTCTGGATGGCAGCCTGCGGCAAGTGCATCCGGGCTGATGGCCGAGTGCTGTGATGTGCCTAGTGTGGGTACTCCGGGCAATCCAAGCCAGGACTGCTTTGCAAGTGGGGCACCCCTGAGAACTGTCTGTCCGGGGTAGGGGTCAGGTCCCTTGAGACAGCAGCGCCACGCTCCAAGTCCTCATCTGATGCCCTGCTGGCACTGCTTCCGGCCATCCTTAACCCCGATTCAGGGTCCACTTAATGTGGACATGCTAGTTCGAATTAGCAAAACGCTAATTCGAACTAGTTTTTTAATCTGGATGCGTTAGTTCGAATTAGCGCTGTAGTGTAGACATACCCCAAGGGAACCGCTTAGGTGCTGGGTGGAGGCAGGGAGTTGCTGCTGCACCATGCTACTGCTGGGTCTATTTAAATCTGCGACTGTCCCAGAAAAAAAGGGATGTATGATCACCATATCTCCGTAGCTCACCTCAGGCTGCCTTGCGGCACACCGGTGTCCTGCGGAACACAGTTTAAGAAACGCTGCTCCACAGGGTTTCAGCAGGAGCTACAAGCCCCAATCCCTGGTATCACTTCCCACCCCCCACTAAAGCTGAGAGCTGTGGGGCTGAATGCCCAAGGCCTGGGGACCCCTGCAGGGCTAAAACCCTGATCCCCAAAGCACCCCTCCCACTGTGTTATAACTTTGGGTTATACCTCCCTCTTCCCACCACAATCAAGACAGGCTGAGTGAACTGGAGGAAGGTCCTGGTCCTGCTGGCCCCTGCTCCCAAAACACAAGTCTTACTAAACCTGTACCTGAGCCTCCTCCTTAGCCCAGACCCCCATGGCACCATTTTACCCGCTGGGCCCTGGAGTTTTTATGGCATTTTGAGAGGGAGGAGCTACCACATACTTCTGGTTGATTGCCATTGAATTTGCTTGAAGTCAAGCTACTTTACCAGGTATCCTGTAGTCACCATTGGGAAATATGGTCAGTCTAATCATACATTTATGCTAAAAAATGTACTGAATAGATTGCTATTGCAAAATGGACCTTAGCCATGAATGATTAATCTGGCTCCAAACTCCAATAAAGACTGTTTTGATTAGGCCCATCTCTAATAATTATTCTGGAGTAGCAATTTAGGAAAGTGCAAATTATGCTTTGTTGGAATTGAAGTCAAGGTTTCAGCCTCTGGCTCTGACAAGGATCCTAATCAGATTAGTCAGACATGACTTGCCCTTGGTGAATCCATGTTGACTATTCCTGATCACTTTCCCCTCTTCCAAGTGCTTCAAAATGTATTCCTTGAGGATCCCCTCCATGATTTTTCCAGGGACTGAGGTAAAACTGATTGGTCTGTAGTTCCCTGGATTATCCTCCTTCCCTTTTTGAAAGATGGGCACTGCATTTGCTTTTTTCCAGTCACCTAGGACCTCTCCTCATCTTCATGAGTTTTCAAAGATAATGGCCCAAAGCTCTGAAATTATATTTGCCAACTTGCTCAGTACCGTCAGATGCATTAAATCTGGACCCATGAATTTGTGTACGTCTAGCTTTTCTAAATAGTTCTTAACCTGTTCTTTCTCCACTGAGGGCTTCCCACCTCATTCCCATACTGAGTTGTCTGATGCGGTAGTCTGGGAGCTGAACTTGTCCGTGAAGACAGAGGCAAAGAAAGCATTGAGTACTTCAGGTTTTCCCACATCATCTGTCACTAGGTTACCCCCCTCATCCAGTAAGGGCCCCACATCCTCTCTGATCACCCTCTTCTTGCTAACATGCCTAAAGAAATCTTTCTTGTTACCCTTCACATTCCTTGCTAGCCGCAATTCCAATTGTGCTTTCGCCTTCCTGATTACTCTCCTGCATTCTCAAGCAATATATTTATACTCCTCCCTAGTCATCTGTCCAAGTTTCCACTTATAAGCTTTGTTTTTGTGTTTAAGCTCACCAAGGATTTCCCTGGTAAGCCAATCTGGTCGCCTACCATATTTGCTTTTCTTACTGTGCATCGGGGTGGTTTCTTCCTGTGCATTCAATAAGACTTCTTTAAAATATTGCCAGCTTTCCTGGACTCCTTTCTCCTTCATGTTCGCATCCCGGGGGATCCTGCCCATCAGTTCTCCGAGGGAGTCAAAGTCTGCTCTTCTGAAGTCCAGGGATTGTATTTTGCTACTCTCCTTTCTTCCTTTTGTCATGATCATGAAATCAACAATTTCATGATCACTGCTTCCCAGGTTGCCACCCACATCTATTTTCCCTACCAGTTCCTCTCTGTTTGTGAGCAGCAGGTCAAGCTGTGCATGGCCCCTGGTTTGTTCCTTCAGTACTTGTACCAAGTAGTTATCCCCAACATTCTCCAAAAATGTCCTGGATTGTCTGTGTACTGCCATATTCGTCTCCCAACAGATGTCAGTGGAATTAAAGTCCCTCATGAGAACCAGGGACTGTGATCTGGAAGCTTCTCTTAGTTGTCTGAAGAAAGCCTCATCTATTTCATCTACCTGATCTGGTGGTCTTTAGCAGGCACCAACCACAACATCACCCCTATCGCTCCCACCTTTAAACTTAACCCAAAGACTCTCGACAGGCTTTTCTCCCTCTATATGCTGGATCTCTGAGCAATTATACTGCTCTCTTACATACAGTGCAACTCCTCCCCTTTTTCCTCCTTGCCTATTCTTCCTGAACAGTTTATACCCTTCCACGACAGTGCTCCAGTCATGTGAGTCATCCCACCAAGTCTCCATTATTCCAATCAAATCATAGTTCTTCAACTGTGCCAGGGCTTCTAATTCTTCCTGTTTGTTTCCCAGGCTTCTTGCATTAGTGTACAAACACCATAGATAACTCGCGGATTGCCCTACCTTCTCCATTCGAATCAGGGTTCCTCCTTTGTTGCCCCTTCCTTCTTATGTTTTTTTCCCAGTATGCCACTTTCTCACTTACCTCAGGGCTTACGTCACCGTCCCCCCACAAACCTAGTTTAAAGCATCTTTGCGCACAGGCTTGCAAACCTAGTGATCCCCGGGTTTGCAAGCCTGTGCGCAAAGATGCTCTTTCCTCTCTCGGTTAGGTGGATCCCCTCTCTTCCTAGCAATCCTAGTGCCCAGAACAGAGTCCCATGGTCAAAGAAACCAAAGTCTTCTCTCCAACACCAACAGCGCAACCACTCATTTATTTCCACGATTTGATGATCCCTACCTGGATCTTTTCCTTCAACAGGTAGGACGGATGAGAACACCACTTGTACTTCAAATTACTTGATCCTTTTTCCCAGCACTACATAATCTGCAGTGACTTTCTCAAGATCATTCTTGGCTGTAACATTAGTTCCTACGTGGAGAAACAGGAAAGGGTAGTGATCCGAAGGTTTGATCAGTTTTGGAAGACTCTCAGTCACATCCTGAATTCTAGCTCCTGGTAAGCAGCACACTTCTCGAGATTCCAGGTCTGGGCAGCAGATGGATGACTCTGTACCTCTTAGGAGGGAATCCCTAACCACCACCACCCATCTTCTTCCCTTGGGGGTGGTGGTCGTGGAACCCCCAGCCCTAAGACTAAGCATCCCATGCCTTCTGTTTGACAGGGGTCTCCTTCTGATCTCTTCCCTGAGAGGTCCCTGCCAAAGTATTCTCTACTGTAGTCCCTGGATTGCACTCTCAGCAAGTTTGCGGATGACACTAAGATAGGAGGAGAGGTAGATACATTGGAGGGCAGGGTTGGGGTCCAGAGTGACCTAGACAAATTGAAAGATTGGGTCAAAAGAAATCTGATGAGGTTCAAGGACAAGTGCAGAGTTTTGCACTAGGAACGGAAGAATCCCAACCACTGTTACAGGCTGGGGACCAACTGGCTAAGTAGTAGTTTGGCAGAAAAGAACCCGGGGATTACGGTGGATGAGAAGCTGCATATGAGTAAACTGTGTGCCCTTGTAGCCAAGAAGACTAATGGCATATTGGGGTGCATTCAGAGGAGTGTTTCCAGCAGATCTAGAGAAGTGATTAATCCCCTTTATTTGGCATTAATGAGGCCACATGTGGAGTATTGTGTCCAGTTCTGCTCCCCCCTCCCGCCCCCACTATAAAAAGGATGTGGATGCATTGGAGAGGGTCCAGTGGAGGTTAACCAAAATGATTAGGGAGCTGGATCATATGACCTTCGAAGGGATATGAGGGATTTGGGCTTATTTAGTCTGCAAAAGAGAAGAGTGAGGAGGGATTTGATAGCAGCCTTCAAGGTTCCAAAGAGGACGGAGAAAGGCTGTTCACAGTAGTGACGGATGGCAGAACAAGGAGCAATGGTCTCAAGTTACAGTGGGGGAGGTCTAGGTTGGATATTAGGAAAAACTATTTCACTAGGAGGGTGGTGAAGTACTGGACTGGGTTACCCTAGGGAGGTGGTAGAATCTTACAACCCTAGAGGTTTTTAAATCTCAGCTTGACAAAGCCCTGGCTGGGATGGTTTAGTTGGGATTGGTCCAGCTTTGGGCAGGGGGCTGGACTCAATGACTGCCTGAGGTCTCTTCCAGCCCTAGGATTCTATGATTCTAGTTTGTCTCTAAGTGTAAGGGATAATCATCTGTACAGCTTTGCTGTCCTAAGTAGTAGCTGGAGAACAAGATCAGAACAACATTCCCAACCCCAGAGCTAAGGTGCCAAAATGGTTGCTTCACGTCTCAGATGGAAATTGTGTCAGGGGTGAGTAATAAACCAAAAGCCCTCTCCAAATGAACAAGACTCCTTGGAAAAATTAATGCTTAGACATGTTAATCTGTCAGCAAGACTAGAACTCTTTCTCAATGTACCTACCTGGCAATATGAACTGATTCATGTGAAGAGAGGTGTGAAGTAAGGGGATTAGCAAGATCCAGGCATAGGGTCAGGTGAGTACTGTGTAAGCTTCCTCACATAGCTCTACGGTTGGACTTGAATTCTGACCCGCAACAGCCCTTTGAGTCTCTGCTTGAATTAATAAACAGTCCTCAGCTGCATGGTAGCTTTCTGTGATGTGTGGCCAAAATGCCACAAGGGGCTGTGTGGAGGTACTTGGTAAGAAGCAAAGTTCTTTATGGCAGAGCCCCGCTGATGAGAGTCTTTGATTTCAGGCTGTATTGTTAGGCCTGGTCTATACTACCGCAGGCCATCAACCTAAATTATGCAACTTCAGCAATGTGAATAATGAAGCTGAAGACGACATACTTAGGTCTGCACACCATGGTATCTTCATAGCAGTAAGTGTTCAGCTGACACTCTCCCATTGACTTCACTTACTCTTCTTGTTTTGGAGGAATACTGGAGTCAAAGGGAGAATGCTCGGCCATCGATTTATTGCATCTATATTAGACTTGGTAAATCTATCCCTGTTGGTTGATCACTACCCATTGATCCAGCCTGTCATGAAGATATAATGCCCTTATGTTCCCTCTGTGCAGTCCTTTCCTCTAGGGCTACGTCTAGATTGCATCCCTTTTTTGGAAAAGAGATGCAAATTAGACGTATCGCAATTGCTAATGAAGCGGGGATTTAAATCCCCCCCGCTTCATTAACATAAAAATGGCTGCCGCTTTTTTTTCGGCAAGGAGCTTTGCCGGAAAAAAGCACCAGTCTAGACGCGGATCTTTCGGAAAATAAAGCCTTTTCCGAAAGATCCCTTATCCCTCTTAAAATAAGGGATAAGGGATCTTTCGGAAAAGGCTACATTTTCCGAAAGATCCGCGTCTAGACTGGTGCTTTTTTCTGGCAAAGCTCCATGCTGAAAAAAAAGCGGCAGCCATTTTTATGCTAATGAAGCGGGGGGGATTTAAATCCCCGCTTCATTAGCAATTGCGATACGTCTAATTTGCATCCCTTTTCCGAAAAAGGGATGCAATCTAGACGTAGCCTAGGTGTTGCCTGATCTTAGATTACTTATGAATTTCCAGTTACCACCTTTAGGGTTGACAGGTTTTTTTTGTTCCAGTATTAGGCCCAGTATTTAATTTTATTATTGGGCCCTGATGTGCATAGTTGCAACACTTTCACTATAGCTCCTAATCTTTTGTATATTTACAAATATAGCTTATTAATGCATTTAGCAGTGTCTCAGATGCCCCAGTTTTATAAGATAGATAGGGAATGTTCATCTATATTTTCATATCATATACTCACACTATTTCTTCTAGAACAATCTGAGGTGTTAGCCATCATCTTCTTTATCACTTTTTACTTTCTTATTGTTATCAGTGGCCATTATTCTGGCACCTTTCAAGAACAACATTTTTCCCCCACCGCTCCTAAGCTAGGATGCTACTTTTATAATATGTTACACTGACATTGTAATGTTTGATGCATATTTAGTAGGGGATTTTCCTTTTCTTGTTTGTATTTCCTTAGCTTACTATCCATATTGTTAGTAATTTTTATGATGTAGGTTTCTTTATCTGCTAACCATGACTTTTACTATAATTCTAGGGAAATAGAGGAACTTGGTTCCCCATCAAAGTAGGAGTAAAACAGAAATTTGGATTTGTGACAGGACAGTCCAAGGTATGCATATTGGTATCCCTTTTGATTGATTACCATGCAAAATTGGCCATTGGTTACCATAGGTAACCATATTCTTCCACTTAGTTAGCCTCACCAGACAAGATGACGATGAGATACTTATTCCTCTCCCTGTAGTTCACAAAGAACAGTTTTTGTTTTAAACACGTTACACCTACAGATGTATTTAACCTCTAGTTTCTGCTCCCCAAAAACGTGGGGTTTTTGATTAGGCTGTTAGCCTGTACAAAGCTTATTTGATTAGATATTACAGGCCTCAAGGCCTATACTAACTTGCTGTAGCTAATGTCTTACAGGATACAAGCCTATAGGTTACTTGCATTACTGCTAAATCTAATGCAAAGCAGAATATAACATAGCAGTGAATATAACAAAGCAGGAATAGAATAGCAAAGGCGAAGGCAAACAAAGCCTACCGGGGTACAAAGGACAGCACATTCAAGCGGTGACCTACTTTCAAGTAGTGACCTTCTTTCATGGCTCATTGAGAACCAAGATGATGCTAATGTTAATTTAGTCATGTTAATGTGATTGTCTGTGATTTTTCCCACCTGGATTGCAGCACCACCTTCCAGTGCTATAAAAACGTATTAGCTAGAGTTACCGCACTCTGCTTTTCATTTCAAGGTCTATTGCTTCTGTATTGTATAAAGCGCTGTCTCATTCTTTGATGTAGAAAAAGCAATATGCTCATGCAAGAAATGTAATTATTTGAAAAACACACACTCATTGGCCACCTCAAATTTTGACTGCACCTCATCTAGCAGTACTTCTCTTAACAGTTAAATTGGAGTTGTACGCAATTGTTCACATTTCTCTCCTATAGATAGTTGCAGATGACCTGGTCTAAAGGCAATTATTTTTTGATTAAAGATCCAGGCCTGCAAGGTGCTGGAAGTCTATACATAGTAGTAGCTGCTTAGCACCTCTTAACATTGGGGCCTTGTGACAGAGAATGCAGTCGGCAAATTCTACTTCTCCTTAGCCTAGGTACTTTGACCAATGCAATTGAACCTCATTCTGGGAAGAACTCTCTGAACAGAAAGGTTTGGGTGGCTTCTGGGAAGGCCATCAAAGTATCAATCAATCTTTTTTTCCAGTACTTTCCTGCAAATACCCTTTCCTTGGAAGGAGAGAGAGGGAGTCTGGGCAGAAAGCTGAAAGGACAGGACCTTTGTCAATGTTCTTATATTTTCTCAGATACTCAGAGTGGTGAATTTCATTTCTCTAGCCATTTCAGAAAGTAAACAATTGGCCTTGTAACACAGATGCCACAGTTAGTTTACAAGGCCAGATCTTAATTAGTTTTCAGTTCAAAAACAGAATCTCTTGAAGAAATTTGTCTCTGATATCTGAAATCTTAGTAAGAAAGATTTAACATGCTCTTACTGCAGTTCCTTTAATGAGATTAATTTAACTTCTTTATTAGGCATTGCGGAGCTATCTGTTTATAAATTAAATCATGTACACTTTACCACAGATTATTGACTGAATCAGATACAATGCCTCAGAAGAATAAAAGTTGCTATGTAAAAACAAAGCAATGCCCCCATAGCATTAGCATGACCAAACTGCATAGCTGAGACTAGACCTTTTTATGTTCATGGTTTGTTACTGCAGCATGTCCTTTGGCTGAACTCTAAACTTTGCTACATGTGAAATAATAAGTTGGCAAATGTGACAGTAACATGCTAAGGAGGAAAAGATCAAATTATGGAAGAGCATTGACTCTGAGGCCTTGCTGATGCTAATGATTCACATTCAAAATAGATTTTGTACATTTCACTATGGACTAAAATCAAATTGTAATTAAAAAGGCTTTATGATGGCCTAAGTTAAAATACAGCCATAGGTTAGATGCAAGTTCAGAAAAGAAAGGATTTTTTCCCTTTGTTTGCTTTTCCTTAAGCAGGTTTAAATCATAAGCAAGTATTTAGATATTTCACTTAAGAAAAGCAGAAGAATGAGATTAGGACTTTTTCTACATTAAGGAAATATTACATAATAGACCACAGATCTATGGGAATGAATGTTTTGTCACTTGGTTGTTTGTTTCCAGCTGAATCAATCCCTGTTGTAGAAATATACTTAGTACTAGTGTAGGCTAGTGAATAAGGCCCTGGGGTAGGAGTCATGAGGCCTGGGATCTATTTACGCTCTGTTACTGAACCTGTTACGTGACTTTGAACAGGGAGTCACTTCACTTTTTTGCTTCCTCTCCCATCCTTTGTCTGTTTAGACCGATGGCTCTTTGGAACAGATATTCTCTCGCTGAGGGTGTTGCTTAGCACCATAATGATCTTGACTGGTGCTCTTGTTACACAAATTAGTAATAAACATTAACATTTGGTTTTGGAGGAAAGGAAGGAAGTTGTTGACATGTAACTCTGGCAAGCGTTGGGCTAGGATGTCTTTCTCTGTAGGATAGGTGCTTTAATTCAGGTTGGTAATTTGTGTTGCAGTAAGGATGCAGATTAAACTGCTGATAGTGTGAAGTGCTGATAGCCCTCCAGTGCCTTCTCGTGAATCCCTCTGTGTGCACAGGTCTCCCACTACGTACTGAGAGAGAATCATGGAGCAGCTCAGATTACCACAGCACAAAGAGCCATGGACCATGTCTCCACGGGTCTCAGTCACGCACACAAATTCACAATCAATGAGGCTGCTGTGGTGGCTCGCACTTGGGCTAGACCAGAGCTGGGCAAAATACGGCCCAGGGGCCAGATCTGGCCTGCCAAGCCACCGCATCTGGCCTGCAGACACAGCCGGGAGCGTCAGACTGAGCCCCCCTCCCGCCACCACTCAGAAAACGGGCTGCCGCAGCCATTTCTCTTTCTCAGCTGTGAGCCAGGGGAAGGGCAAGTGGTGCCCAGGCTCTTATTCACCAATGCACATGACCCCTGCAGCCTCTGTAGGGGCAGAGTAGGCAGGCTGCCTGAGAAACATGCTGGACTGCTGGCCATGAGTCACCCACGTAAGTCTGCAGGCCAGAACCTGCCTTTGGCACTCCACTCCCACCCTCCCCCAATCCACTACCATGTCACTCAACCCAAAACCTCTGTCCCCCTCCTGAACCCATACCACCTCCCAGACTCTGCACCCTAATCCTCTGCTCTAGGTCACAATCCAAACCCCTATGCCCCAATCCAGTGCCCCAGACCACAATCACTTCCTTCACCCAAACTTCCTCCCAGTTTGCACCCCAGTCCCTTACCCCCAAGCTCCCTTCCAGACCCTGCACTTCCTCCATTAAAATCATGGAAGGGTGTGGCCCTTGATCACTTTCCAAAATCTTGCAGTGGCCCCCATAAAAATTATTGCCCACCCTCAGGCTAGACTAATGTGGGTGCTGTGACCTACGAATTTCTAGGTGCCAACTGGACGAGAATGAAAGGGGCTCATAAAGTTTACTAGGGATCTCATGGGTCAGTATATGCATAATAATTCACTACAGGGTGTCAGGTGAGGTCTCTACCAAGAGCCTACTCTGAAGGAATGTCTGTATAATATGTAAGGAGTTAAGTGTGTACTGAAAATTATGTTCATAAATGCGGTTAACAAGGAATGTCTCATACAGATTCCTTTCTTACAAGAGGCAGCAGGTGATTCTTTCTGTCTGGTCATGTGTATATTGGGCATTGTATGTGCCTCACAATGTATGCCTGTTTGCATAATGAGTCAAATGTGAATCAAGAGATTGTGAAATCTTCAAGAGAAAATTTACAGGAAGAAATGAACAGCAGCTGAGGATCCTGTTTATGAATAAAAACAATGGCTAGTTGGAGTATATCAGGGGGTTGGAGAGGTGTGCCCTGGATCCTTCAATGAAGAGGCATGCTAACAATGTATTTTGTCTTATGAACAGGCCCACCAACAGGAGTAAGCAAATGTAACAACTGCTCAGTGATAGCAGCGGCAGCACAAGGAGCCCTGAATCCTTTAAATCACAGCTGGAGCACTGCAGCACCATGCGGCACGCTCCAGGCAGCTCTTAGGATTTCCTGGGGAATCAGGGGCAGCATTGAAGGGTGGGGAGCACCAGAGTCTAGGTGGCACTAAAGACTGGCTGCTCTTAGCCCCGCCCTTTCACCTGAGGCTCTGCCCTTTCTGGGAGCACAGCGTGGAGTTCCCCCAACCTGGCCAAGGGACCTGGTGTGGCTGGGTTGGCTCCCCTGCTTATGAATGGAAGGTCACAGCTAGGCTTGGCTATATAACACTGGAAGAATGCTGCATTACTCTATAAGACAAAGTATCTAGTTAAGTATGTCTAGGTTCTAGAATGTATTATGATTTTATATGTAACCATTTGTTTCCAATGCTTTTCATTGTCATTTCTGAGTGCTATGTGGTAAGCAGAGCAGTGATCTGAGTTGGGACTGGTAAACTGGAGTATACAGCTTCTCTGGAAGCAGAAAACTTGTGAATTCTGCAAGTGTCCAGGGGAACAGCCTGAGCACTTCAGTGAGATGCGTAGGAGTTGGAGTATGCCTATTGCTAGTCTGCAGAGTGAGAAAAGGGCCTATGTATGCCTAGATGGGAGAGTTTCTGTTGCCTATGGCAGACAGAGACAGGGAACTGACCCTGGCACAGACAAGGTTTCCTCACACTAAGGGCAGACACTAAGTTGTGTCTCCACTCTGGGTACTTCTGGAAATGTCAAGTGCCAATCACCTACATTAGCTCTGCAGTGAAGATCTACCCTGAAATTGGGATTAGGAATCAGGAAACCTTGCACTCCCACTGACCCCTTGGCCTTCAGCAATTCATTCATTCCCTTCATTTCCCCATCTATACAATGGCACTGGTAAATGACACTCTCACAGGCATGTTGTAAAGATGACTAATGGTTAATGTATGCAAAGACCAGATACCAGGCTAACCCATTTCGAACTGTGCATTAATAGCTAATAAATGCAAGGCAGTGAAAGTGGGGTTTTCCATATGTTTCCTGAACTACCTGTCCCCAAAAATGTCTGTAGGGGAACCTGAGACCCCCTTATTTCATAGGTGATAACCCTCATCCTGCCCTCCAGCATTGTGTGCCTGGGTTACTTCAAAAGGGCTATCCTATTTCACAGTCTGAACTGCTGTAAATGTTCATTAGTGTGAAGATGACGACGATGATGATGATGATGATGATGAATAATGCAAGTGTAACCCCCAAGGAGATTGCTTGGATTCCCGGGGCTTTGTCTGCTGGCAGCTCAGGGAGAGGCACTCTGAGTTTGCCTTGGCTCCCCCTCCCTACCAGGGCCAGAGTCTGCCCGGCAACCCACAGGGAGTGAGATGCCCCTCCCAGGGGGAAGGAGAGACCATTGTTGAGGGGAGTCTGGAGCCAGCCAGGAAAAGGGGAGGACTGAGTGTGTGGGAGCTAGTAAGCCCCAGGCCTGCATGCAGGGTTCCCCCTAAGAGCTAGCCTCTAGGGACCTGAAGGCAGGATCCCTCAGCTGGGTTTATGTCTCCACTGTTGATTCCCAGTTGTGGAGTTTGCTGGGAGGCTTCCCCAGCCAGGCGGAGTTGGCTCTCCAGCTCCCTGGGTGAGAGAGTCACTGCATGGTCAGCTGGGCTCTAGCAGCAAGTTCAGGGCTGCTGCCTGCGGTGTGGGTCTGAATGCTGGGCTGGGAGGCTGTAGTTTTGAATTTTGGTGCAGTTGTGTGGTCTGCATCTTGAGCCCTGCACCCCTTCGCGGTGAGGGGAAATTCTGGGACCGAAGCAGCCTGGTTCCTGCTTGAAGAGGACCCCTGTGAGAAGAGAGCAGCCCCTTTGCAGAGACTGAGTCATCTCTCAACCTGAGGCTCATTCATGGAGTGTGTGAGTGCACCAATTTTTAGTTAGTAAGTCAGGGAATTTGTTTGGGGATTTTATTACCTGCAGCATATTAAACTGTGGAGGGATTTACCATCTTCTCCCATTTGTGAGTCCTTTGGGCTGTACTGGACCTAGTCAGCCCCACTGCTAAACCACCGCAGAGAAGGATTGTGTGGTCAACAGTCATCAAGGGCCCCAACAAAGTACGCGTACCAACGGGACACTAACCTCACAGTTGCTGGGCACCGGTGACCCTAAAAATAGTGTTACCCTGTTCTGTTATAATTGTCTCCTGTTTAATATAATTGTGTTTATTATAGTGTATGTGTTTGTGTTATTTTCTGGGAGTCTCCAACTATCTTACAAATACGTGGGGATTATCCTGGGCTAGAATTTTCCTCCCAAGCTGCCCTGGTGACCCTGCTAGGAAGGAGTGAGGGGGGTGGAGGCACCGCCAAGTACATCAATCAGAAAGAATAAAATTGAGTAGGTGGCGGGATCCAGAAGAACCCAGACCTATCCATCCGAACCTGAAAGGAGATTGGCTTTAAAAGAAGGTAACCAGGTGGAGAGGGGGCGCTACATTGCTCCCCTCAACAATGGTCTCTCCTTCCCCCTGGGAGGGGCATCTCACTCCCTGTGGGTTGCCGGGCAGACTCTGGCCCTGGTAGGGAGGGGGAGCCAAGGCAAACTCAGAGTGCCTCTCCCTGAGCTGCCAGCAGACAAAGCCCCGGGAATCCAAGCAATCTCCTTGGGGGTTACACTAGCAAAGCTCTTAGTATCAGGTCATACTGAACGGAAAACCAGGCACCAATTTCCAGTACAGCAGTAAGCCCATACTTGAATAAAGCAGAATGAGGTGTATTTTTATTTTTATTTTTAAATTACTTTTTCATGGCTATTTGTTATGTCCAAAGGAAATCTCCTTGTTCCAAACCTGTCTGAATTCTTTATGTGCCAGAGCAGTCTCATTTCCCGAGACACTCCACATACAGCAGTTTTATTTCATTCCTGACTCACAGAGAATGTTAAAGACTTCGGAGTCTTCAGTAAAACAGAGACTCTGATTAACATGCTGCGCTGATTAACACCACTTCCTATGAAAGCGAGAGGACACAAGGACTTCCATTCAGTGTGGGCATGCACAATTTTCCCAACTTATGGCAGCACTGGTAATTTGGCAGGAGCCCAAGGGCTGCCATAACTTAAAAATGGAGTAGATTGTGGCTGTTCTCACCTTTTAATAATGACTGGGCTGCTTCGATTAAAATGGACTCCAATGTATGCTGAAGGGCTGTCTGTGCAGTCTGGCCATCCATTTTAAAAGATGAAAGGTTGCTCTTGGCCAAACGTTTCTACACTTGAGCTGCCTTGCTGAAGGGTGTCATGATTAGAGATGAGTGCATTTGGATCTGAATCTCATACACAACCTGATCCTATTTAGGGTTCAAAGGAGTTTGATTAGCTTTAAAATAATAATTGTCCAGCTGAGAACCTTTCTTTTGCACTAGTTCCAAATCTGTTAAAACCAGGACCTCTGGGACTCCCCTAGATTTTTTTTTTTAAATTTCTCTGATATTGACAGATAACTTTAAAAAAATCAACTATTAGCATCATACTAGAACTATGTGATCTTTGTATTTCTGTTTTTCGTGCTGAGAATACACTTGAAATTAGTTCTGCTGCTGCATTAAAAATTTTGACTCATCTTATTTGTTTGGTTTTCTGCCCAAGGCTGACTGTGGAACTATTGATCCTTCATTAAATAGGTGATGATTATTGCACTAGTGGTAAACAGAATCACTCTGGGATAGAACTGATGCTACATTACTTTTGAGTAGTTACAGTCCTTATTAATATTACAGTAGTGTCCAAGGACCATGCCTAGGATTCTATTGAGCTGTGTCCGGTTCAAACAGATACTGCCTCTCTTAAACAACTTTTCAAACATCTGGTTTTGATTTAGTTTTACCTTTCCAAAGAACATTAACTGTCTATTTAGGTCTTGTGTTAGAAGACACATTGGAACTAGAATTGGTCAAACACTGGAAAAAAGATACAATTTTGCTGTTTCTCATCAAATTATCCAATGGGTCAGTACTGTAAAGAATGGTTTAGAAATTGAGTAGTATTTGACCAGGTTTAAATAAAATCAGATTCTGACTACAATTTTTTAAACTTAGAAAATTGCTGGCTCCTGGAGGATTTTCAGCTTGCCTGAAATGAAAAATGGAAATGAGATCATTACCCTCTAATTCCAGTGCTGTCCTGGGTGTATTGTTGGCTTTCTATGAGTTCATTGATTTATACTGTGAAATTGTACTGCCAGAGTTGAAGGGAATGGGTTTGGGGAGTTTATCTCATACTGGATAACAGATAACACATGTAACTCAGCCTAATAGTCCTATTTTTTTCAGCAGACGTAGGTGGGGTGCTGGGATGGAGGCAGACTAAAGACAGTCCCATAACCAAAACTTAGAAATTATGTGCTGAAAGAGGCAGGCTGAAGGCAATATAGCAGACCAGGACAGAAAAAGCTGATTAAGCTGAGTTCAGCAGAAAGGTAATTTGGGCCTGGAAGGTTGGTGGAGGTGGCCGGGTATTTTCGCAAGCCACAATACTAGTTAGGGTAAAAAAACATCCAGAATACAAGGGGAATATTTCAAACCAGTGACCATCCTGGTAAAAAGTGATATGAATGTATCTATGAGTGTCATTGGAATTTGATCCATGAAGTACAGGTTTCATTGGCTGCAGACAATACTGTAATACCCCCTCATCTGCTGGAGTGAGTGCCACTGTGACTCAGGCTGACTTCAACTGATGCACAAGGAATACAGAATCAGCCCCATGTCTCTAGCATAGCAATCTTGGGAAACATTTGTGTTCTCTTCATTACTAAAGAGAACTATTGCTTATATAAAATAAACCTGTCAAGTCTTGCGACTGCTTTATTAAATTCAGTCCTAGCAAAATTACAGTGACAGAGAACCAGTCAGGTTTTTCTTGGAGGCCTATCTCCAAAGGAAACAGACAAATGTTTCAGAAAAAAGTCCTATCAACCTATTTCAGAGAGAAAGAGAGCAAGCAAGCAGGGCTGGCTGTCCCTAGCAGTTTTGGTGCCCTGCACAGCACAAACTGCTGCACTCTCTATGGGAGCGGGGAGTGTTTCATCAGGGGGCCAGCCTTTCAGCAGGAGGGGACTGCACTCAAGGGGCAGGAGCTGTAGGGGACAGAAGTGGGGGTCATGCCTGCCCTCACACTCATTGGCAGCAGCTGGAAGCGGAACAACCTGGCCCCAGCCCCCTCCACTCCACTGACTCCCAGCTGTATCACTTGGGGGAGGACTCTTGGAGGAAGGTGTGGAAGCACTCCCTGCCTGCACTCACCAGCGGTGGGGGCTGGGAGCTGGCGTCACTCCACCACCACCACTGGTGAGTGTGGGAGCGGGCCCAATCCTGATGCTGGCAACAAGCCCTCTGCAACCTCTCCAGGCCATGTTGATCAGGGAGGGAGCTTGGGAGAATGGGTGAGAAAAGATGGGTTGGGTGGAGCAAGGGTAAGGACTTGGAGGCAGAGGTGGAGTGAGGGCAGGTGCGGAGCAGGGGCAGAGTAGGGCGGTTGTCCCAGGCCTCACCCCCCATCCCCCAGTGATAGCCTTGCAGCAAGGCCGGCCACTGGAGCTGGCACTGCTACATACACAGTGGCCTAAGACACCATGAAATTTGGGGCAATTTGGTGTCCCAAATTTTGTGGTGCCCTGTGTGGCTGCATATTTTGCCTGTTGGTAGCGACAGTCCTGAGCGAGAGATCCAGATTATTACATGGTATCAATAGAGCTAAACTGATTTACCTTGATAGGTTGTAGTTTGGGACGACAGTGATTTCTAGAGTCCCAGACTAAATGTGGGGTCTTCTCTAATTTTATATTTGTAGGTGTGGTGAAGTAGTTAGTGCCTGATTCACAGACATGGAGCTTTCTCATGGACAGTGGAACTGAACTAGTCTTCTGTGTCCTCAGACCTCTAGATTTGAGGATTTGGGCCTAAATTGCATCTGGGATATTTAGGATGTAATTGTGGTTTCAGTCTCATAATAATAACGCATTATAATTTAAATAGCACTATTAAGTTTTCATTGAAAAAACTGAGACAGTACCATTTTCTGGGGATTTTATTTATTAGCTTTGAAAAAATATTCAAGGTCAAAGGCAGACAAAAAGGCAATCGCAATCTACCAACAAAAAGAGATTAACCACAGTCTAAACTAGACATATGTAAAACAATTGACCAGTTTAATTATTTTTACATGAACACAAAGACATGATGAAACTCCATTTTACCTTTCACGTTCCCTGTAAAACTTTCATGGCAGTGTTTATTTTACAATGATATGAAACAAAAGCATTTTATGCAGAATGTAAAATAGAAGTGGAAACTGGCTTGCATATAACCAGAAAGGTCCTGTAGCACCTTAGAGACTAACAAAAATATATAAATAGTATCATGAGCTTTATGGGCAGAACCCACTTCTTCAGATGACAAATATGGATATAACCACAAAAGTAGAGAGACTTTATGATGAAATCTCTGAAGTGGAGAAACAGATCATGCAATACAGAATCAGACTGTAAGCAAAGGTCTATCTGTTAATGGATAGAATAAGATATTTCATGTAAGATTTTGTACCAAGATTCCTTCATGCTCAGGCTTCTTATGTATTTGTATTATAGTATAGCCATAATCAGCACACAATATGTTAAGTTCTGTAAAGACAGATAGTAAGAAGAAGTTCTTGCTCCCAAATAATTTATGGTTTAAAAAGATAACAGTAGGCATGGGTGAAAGGAAGTATTCATATCCCCATTTTGCAGATAGAGAACTGAGGTACAGAGAGATGTTAGACAATTAAACTTAGATCTCTGCAGTCTTACTCCAGTACCTGACCTACTTCAGATCATCTTCCCTCTCAACCTTGTGCAATCAGACTAACACATGTACCAATGTGCACCCAACAGCAAAATTCCTACTGGCTTCACCATCACTTTATTTTCAGACAGTCTTTTCAAAATTATATTATGTTGAGTAATTTAGATTAAAGCAGTCCACAAAAATAAATTGATAATTGAGTATCTGATTGTTTTGTCCACTAGAGAGTGATGCTCCTTTCAGCCCAAGTGACTAGTTGCTAAAGCTAGTTGGGAAAATGTCAATTTTTCTAGGAATTTTTGAGGGAGGAATTATTCAGAAGGGTTTTTTTTCAGATTTTTTATGAAACACCTAAGCTAAAAACAAAATGTGTTTGAAAACTATTTTTTGGTTTTCATTTAAATCTGAAAATTCTGACCCAAATGAAAGAGGTTTTTTTGTATGGAAATTTTCTTGGATGCTGGAAAACTGTTTTTTGTTGTTGAGATCTTCAACCCGCTCTATTAGTTATCCATTCAGTCTTCGATTTCACAATACTTGTGCCTTTGCATAAGGGAATGTCAGTCAAGGCAGAACTAGTGTTACGGCCATTAAATGTGATTCAAATGATGACAAAGAGACAACGAAATCTTTCCATTCCTTCCCCCCACCCTCTTTCTGTAGTTGGTAATAATCACTTAAAACTTGCAATAATTTCCACATATGTCACTTTCTGTTCCCCTGCATGTCCTCCATCTTTGACTTGACATCTGATAAACATTTCCTCCTATATTTTAAATGGATAAAAAAGGAAAATGGCTGTTTTTTTAAAGCAATAACAACTTTTAACTGTTCAAAGATCCTTGTTTGTACATTAACTAATCTAACCTCCTTTCAGTGGAACAAGCCCTTAGAGATATGGGGACTGAAATGCACTGAACTTGGTGGAGCTGTTGTCAGTGTTCACAGCCTGTGAAAGTTAAGCCAACAGTGTCTGGCATTAACCTTCCAAGGGGGACACACACCATGTCTACACTAGGCAAACAGGCTGGGCGTAGAAGGCCCAGCAGTTAAAGCCTAATTAGAGGGGAGACAGATTTTCTGGAGCATGGAATAGCAGTGCTCAAAATATCTTAAAGAGGCAGTAACCTGATGCTAAGTTGCTGATGTTAAGATATCTTAACTAAGGAAAGGGTCAGTATGCTGTGACAATGAGTTAGGCCCAAAGAGAAAAGGCTATTGGGCTCTTGAAGGGTCCTACATACATAGACTCTAGGGTTTGGCTTGTCACACATTTGTGGGTGTGCAGAGTATCCAGCAAAGTGGAAACATGAAGCAATTCTTGCAGCTGTACGTTAGCAGGGCAATGAAGAGGAGCCTCCATCAAGATCTAACTGTCTGAAAGCCATGAGGGAGATCCTCAATGGGACCTCATCCTACTGCACCATTCCATCCGAAAGGCTCCATTTCTACCTCCAAGATGTCTTCAATTGCGAGGCCCAGATAGATGCGCCATGCCCATTGCCCTGGATCAACCTTCAGCACGTAAGAAGTGCTGGCCAGGTTGATGTCATCAAGATCCCAGGTAATGGGATTGATCTTTTGATATTGGAAATATACATTTAGACTTAATTGCTCTTTATCAGAAAGATGAACTACAATAGGCATCAAAGTATTAGGCCTAAGAATCTCCATAAGATAAATGTACCTTGTACCTGTTTATAGGACTGCTCACTATGGGGTTGACTTACAAATTACAGGATTTGTCATTGTTCCTTGCAATTTACCATGCGTGCTGGTATCCGTTTTTTTCTGCTAGACCTAGCAAATCCTTTTGTTTGAACGGTGCCTGAGGGTGCGTCTACATTGTGCTATAGCTCGAAATAAGATATGCAATTTGAGCCATGCAAATTATGTATCTTATTTCAAGCTTATTTTGGAATAGCTTATTTCGTAATTTGGCACTGTCTACACAGCGCCAAATTTCAAAATAACAGATTATTCTGAAATGTCCCTTACTCCTCACGGAATGAGGTTTCCAGGGACATCAGAATAGCATGCCCGAAATAACAGGCTTGCCGTTAAAATGTGGGATAGCTATTTCAGGATACTCCGGTATCCTGTACTAGCATTGCAGTGTAGACGTCACCTGAGAGTGCTCTTCGGGAAAAGGCTCAGAAGAAAAGATTACCTCAATCCTATATGCAACATTGAGGTTCAACGTAGTCCCCTAATCGAACTCTAAATCATCAATTTTCAGTGTTTGCTGAGCCATTCCTCAAAGGCCATCACTGCACTTTGACAATTGATTCTATGTTGTTTCAAAACTGTCAAATGTTCCCAAAGGTGATTTTTCATGAAGACAGTGCCTTCTGGTGGCCACATGAGTTTATTCCTCATAGCTCTAATACAGAGAGAAATCCAAGGCTTTTGGGATTCTTTTCTGTTCAGAACAGAATAATATCGGAGTGCCTTCTAATAGTGCAACATGTCTAGCATCTATCACATGGTTCACTCTCTCCCTCTCAAATTCTCCCCAGAAGGAGAATTGTGGGTTTTGTTTTGGTAGGCTTTCTTTTTGTTCTGCTGTTTTGTTTTTTAATGTACATGTTGCTGTGTGTTAGACAAGGCAGGGCAAAGAAGTGTGCTTTGCTCTTAGAGATGAAGGTGGTGAAGTTTATGATGACCTTTACTTCCTGTGGGAGTTCATTCCACAAATGTGGACTGGTCCCCAAGAAAACTGTCTTTCACACAACTGAGCTTTACCCTTATGGTAGAAAGGTCTATTATTCCTGAAAAGTGGAGTTGTCAGCCACGATTTTCATCCTGGAGCTTTAGGCCAGTGGTCTCCAACCTTTTTACACCCAAGATCACTTTTTAAGTCTCAGAACAGGCGAAGATCTACTGCCCCGCCCCTTCCTTGAAGCCCCGCCTACATTACATGAGGAAATTTAATGTAAATGTACTGCGCAGGTGCACAGTTCAGAGAGGGTTCAAGAGCTACTCTTAGAGCCCCTGAGATCTACCAGTAGATCGTGATCTACTGGTTGGTGACCACGGCTTTAGGCTATCTTTTAATTATATTGAGACTAGGCATTGAGCACATCAAAGATAAGGTCCAAGATCTTGAATCTGATTCACTGTTTCATGGGAAGTGTAGAGAGCAGAGCAGTGGTTTGATGTTTTGGCTGAGAAAACATGCTTAGCATTCTGTACTAGCTGGAGTTTTCTAAGAGCTGATGACTTCATGCCCAGATGCACTACACTGCTTGTGATAGGAGCCCACTTGTGGGTCACTAGTAGTCTGTCAGCAACTCTTTTCGGAACTGACTCATGACACTGCACATACTTGTGTTGTGATAATTAGTTAAAAGGTGACATGTAGTATATCATTTGAAATCATTTACTCCTGAGGGTGTTCTGCACCCAAAAATTAAAAATTGGCGCACAATATTTTCAAATGCTGCAACTTTTATTTGTCAAAATAACACTACATAACTCACAAATTCACTTGCTAGAGCCCCCAGTTAACACATCCAAACCTCCTCCTCCCAAGAGTTCAATAGTGGGATCTCTCTTGCCCAGACACCTATTCCCCTTCTCACCATCCTCAGAGCCCAGGGGTCCAGAGGGAGAAACAGCCTGATGCTCAGTCTCAGGCTTGCACAGAGTGTCCTGCACACTGCCCTCTCCTTCCTTCAGGATGTGCTGGGCACTGCAGTTGCCAGATGCCTTCTGATTAGCTCCCCTTTCCTCCCCTCCAGCAGTGTCTTCTATGTGTGAGCTGGGATCTGCCAAGTCCAGTGGCCCCAAGTGGTGGCTGGCAGCAGTGCAACCCATTGCTGTGAGGTGGAAGGAAATACTGTGCGTACAATGTTAATTTCTGCAAAATTTGGCTTTGCACGGTGGCATAGAATTCCCTCTGGTAGAAATCAAATAACACTGACCATTAATGTTACTCTGACATGTCTGTAACACCTCAGTAAGTGAAATCATGGAGGCGCTGTGATGTTATGTCCAGGAGAATATAAACAAAGGTGACAAGTTTTTTCTATATAAAGGTTGGGAGCTACAATGGCAAAGCATTGTGGGGCACTCAGGGTTACAGGGCTAAGAAGTAACAACCCCTCCTTCTGGATCATACCATGAATTCTGTGACACTACTGTAGTCCAGACTGGATATGACAAAACTATTCATAACCAAGATCAGGATGAGATGGCGTTCACCTACAAGCCAACTGAAAAATGCTATTACATAAAGAGTGTAGCATCAACGAAGAATCCACAAACACTCCTACACTATGAACTAAACTAATAAGTTGTAGGGTGTGTACGTGTACTTACAACCTAAATGTTCTGAACCAGCTGCAAACTCCTAAAAGTGCTTTCCTGCCCACTGCTATAACCTATGCAGATTACATTCAGATTCAGCTATCTCTTCTTCAGTCATGAGCTGGTCACTTACAAACATTGAACCATCTTCATGGTAATTGCATGATCATTTGTTGGGTTGCCCAACAGTGTTTCCTGTAAGCTGAGCTCTTGGGCAACCACCTACAAGATTCAAATGCTGGAGAGATTCAAATGCTGCCCAGATGATAGATAGAGCACCTACGGCATCCCACAGCTGCAAACATGTGTTTCAATTGGTGGTGCACACCTGCACTGTGCCTTTGTGCCCGTCACAAACTTTATTCCACACATAGATGGAAAAAATTAGAGGGAACGTTGGTGCCCAAGCTTACTCACCCTCCAAGTGACATATGACAATCTTCAGAAGTTTGAGAGCCAGACTTGCTTGCTGGGACACAGGGCTTCAGCCCCTCATGGCAACTGCTGGAGATGCAAACTAGGAGATGCAGCTATGGAGAGAGGCAGTGTCAAACAGCTGGGATCTGCAGGGAGAACTGCTGCCTCCCCTCATGGAACTAATTTCTCCTCCCTGCAGCTCCTCCCTGTTTCTCCTCCCTGCAGCTCCCAACTGTGGCTTCTCCATGTGGAGCTAACAGGTGGGAGCTCCAGGGAAGGCCATTGAATCTAAGAGGGTGAGAATGTCTGGGAATATGTGACTCAAGCAGTTGGGAGTAGATCCTTTAAATTTTGCACACACTCACCCCCAGCAAGCACTAATAATCTCTGGCAAAAGCCTCTGCCCCACCATCCTGCCACAGGCAGAAGTCCCAAACTCCCCTCCCCTATCTGGTAGGCAGAGAAGTGGGAGGAGTGAGGGGGGGTTCCACAAACTGCATTTTCACTGTAAAAGAGTTGCATGTGACTCATACACATAAATTTGTCTACCCCTGTCATATGTGATGAATATGTGATGAAGGACAGATGGAACGGCATGGTATCTACATATTGCTGGCACTTGAGTTTGTGATGTATTATTAATTCACCTAGGGTATATCTATAGTGGAGATGGGGGGGGGGACGACACCCAAACAAACCTTGGCAGCAATTTTACCACTCTAGTCTGAGATCCCCACAAGCCTGAGTCTGTAGATCCTGAGATTTGTTGCCACCACTTTTTCCCCCGTTCTTTCAGTAATCTGCATGCTGCATATAGATGACATTGAATAGGACCAAAGGAAGAAATGTTCCTTGTGGGACTTTCCAGCTGAGGAGTCTATCAAATGAATTCATTTGCAAACAAGTTAGGAACACATTCTCCATTAATTTTGCATTAGCCTTTTGGCTAAAATGTCAGTTTCACAACTGATAAGTTCTTTAGTGGTAGAGTGCTCCCAGAAGAGCCATTTGTAAAACAAGTTTTTTCTTCTTCACAACTTATCTACTCTTTCATCTTAGCCATAATGCCAAATTCCTCCCAGTGAAGCTGTATGGGCATAAATCAGGACAGAATTTGGCCTATTGTGCCAAATTTGTGACATCACATTCAATATGCGGCAATTTCAATTTAAATGTTAGGAATTGTGATGTAGTATTAAGAAAGGTCCACTTTTAAATACAAAATTAATACTTGGACAGTTTAATGTATCTGCTTCTGTCTTGCAAGAGATACATTTTTAAAAAAAACTTTAAGAAGAGACTCTACCTTGCTTCTGGAAACAAATGTATTTTTGAGTAACTCATAGCATCAAAGTTGTTAATCACACAAGTAAAGACAAGTTTTACCAGTTTGGGCAAGGATGAGTCCTTGCACATTTCAGGCCTAATCCTTTAAGGGTGCTGAGCAACTTCCCGTTATAAAGCTGAATTCTATCAACTTTTCTTTTAATTTGTGGGGGTCAGGAGATGCTGAGCTCTTCTCAGAATTCCCCCCTTTCAAGGCAGAGACAAAGATTAATTTGAGCTATAGTTAGTGATTTGATCAAAAGCTAAATTAAAAAACAGCAACTGTATAGTTTTCCTGTTGTATTTCTCAACTCAAAATATGTTTGAACATATGCGTGAAAATTAATCCTTGCAATAACTGTCTTGAAAACTATTGAGTTATCGCTTCAACTAATTTGGTCCATGGAATGATAGAATTTAGGAAAAGTGTGTGCACATGTGTGCATGCTCTTTCTCTCACATGCACAAATATGGTGGTGACAACCATGAGATAAATTGTATTTTATTGACAATCTTTGACAATCTTGCCTGTACTCTGCCCACTAATTCATCTATATTTCTAATATTTTGAACCTTTGCTCAGCTTCAAACGATTTTTTTTAATCACCTGTCATAAATCTGCTTTAGGTACTGTAAAAGAAAGATCAGCTTCCCCATCAGTGTTCCGTTGGGACACACATAATTTGACTTTAGCCTTGACAAATCGCATAATATTTATTGCCTTATAATCATAACATTATTTTGTAGGGAAAATCCAGTTTAAACAATCGTTGGAATTTCTTAAACATTATCTCCCCCTCTTGCTATATCCTGTACAGTTGTGGCGATGAAGGTGAAGGAATACAAAATATAGTGCTAATAATAGTTTTTGTTACTAGGCCTGTGTATTTCCTGGTCCCCTTCCTCTTACTTGCTACATGTTTTCTTCACTGTCATGGTGTGCCACATGCCATAGTAGTGGTGCATTGTACTGACTTACATTGTATTGATTTCAAGTTGCCACAAACAAATGGTCTTATGGAATGGTGACATACCTTAACGTGGTCTAAGATTCTAGGGGCACGTCTAGACTTGCTTTCATTTTCAAAAGAAGATATGCAAATTTGGCATGAATTTGCATATCTTCTTCTGATCACTTTTTCAAAAGAGGCTCTTTCAAAAAAAGAGTAGTCTAGACACGGTACTTTAGAGAAAAAAACTCCTTTTTCGAAAGAACCATTCTTTCTAAAAAAATGTGGTTTACATGGTTCTTTCGAAAAAGGGGTTTTTTCTTGAAAGAACCACGTCTAGACTACTTTCTTTTTTGAAAGAACCTCTTTCAAAAAACTGATCGGAAGAATAAGCAAATTTGAATTTACATACCTTCTTTTGAAAGTGAAAGCAAGCCTAGATGTGCCCTGGGTGATCTTGATAGCATCATGTGATGCCATAATGCCAGGGTGACTGGCAATATGGTGGAGGGATGTGTGATGCTAAGAGCATAAGAATGATCATACTGGGTCAGACCAAAGATCCATCTAGCCCAGTATCCTGTCTACCAACAGTGGCCAATACCAGATGCCCCAGAGAGAGGGAACTCAACTGGTAATCCCCACATTATCCCTCTGCTGTCACCCATTTCCTGACAAACAGAAGCTAGGGACATCATTCCTACCCATCCTAGCTAATAGTCATTGATGGACCTAACCTCCATGAATCTATCTAGCTGTCTTTTGAACCGTGTTAAAATCCTGGTCTTTACCACATCCTCTGACAAGGAGTTCCACAGGTTGACTGTATGCTGAGTGAAGAAAAACTTCCTTTTGTTTGTTTTAAACTTGCTGCCTATTCATTTCATTTGGTGACCCCTAGTTCTTATATTGTGGGAATAAGTAAATAACTTTTTCTTATTCACTTTTTCCACATCAGTCATGATTTTATAGACCTCTATCATATCCCCCCTTAGTCTCCTCTTTTCTAAGCTGAAAAAATTATGCTATGCTAGATTGATGTGTGGCATGACTGTTAGATATATTGTGGTGGTGGCTGGTAACCCCACATAGATTGGGTCCCCGGTGTGCTAGGTGATAGTGATAACAGAGAATAAGAGTGTCTTTGTCCTGAAAATCTGACAGTCTAAATAGACAAGACAGACAAAGGAAACAGAAGCATAGAAAGCTGAAGTGACTTGTCCAAATTTACACAGCAGACCAGTGACTGAGCTGAGAATATATGATGCTGCAACACTGGGATTATGTGGCAAAGTGGGACAGGAATCTTCAATGCTGTGGTGACATGAAAGGGTGGTATGGACTAAGTGTACAGGGGAGGTATTTGGGTTGGGAGGCCCGGGCTATAATGAGGTGACAACATGTGGCAACATAGTAGGGGTCTATGTGATGGCATGAGTAGCATATTCCTATGTGGTGCAACATGATATGAAAGCAACATGTGACAGCATGGTGCACACTGTTTGACTCCAAGATGCGAGCAGCATGTGATATAAAGCTGTGTGATGCTGTAGCATTGGAGTGTTATAATGGTGTGGTACTGGGGTGATGTGAGGCTGTGGTAGGGGGCAGTGTGACACCCTGGCTCTGAGGTGCAATGTAACACCATGGCATGCGGATGAGGTGTGATGATTTGCACAGGGTTAAAATGATGATGTGTCTGGGGCATAGTGTGATGCCTTGGCACTGAAGCAGTGTGAGGGCATGGTGGGGGTTATGTGAAAGTGAGGGGTGGCATGGCACTGTGGTGGGACAGTGTGTGACTCTCTGGCACCAAGATAGTGTGATGACATGGTGAGGATGATGTAAGAAGGGGATGGTTGGGGACATTGGGGTGTGATGGCACTGAGGGCATGTGTGTGCATGTGTACTGCAGTGGGATGGTGGTGGGCAGGTATGACACTCTGGTACTGGGCAAGTGTGAAGGCATTTTAGGGCAGAGGGAACCCTGGACCTGGGTAGTTTGAGAGTGAGGTGGTGTGTGGAGTGAGACCCTAGCACTGGGGTGGTGCAAAGGTGTGGATTGTTACAATAAGAGGTCCTGATATGGGCAGTATAAGGGTGTTGTGGGGGGTGGAGTGATGCTCTTGCACAAGGGCCAGGAAAGGGTAGTATGATGCTATAAGGAGTGGCGGTATGATGCCATGATCCTAGGGAAGTGTGACACTGTAGTGGGGAGGTGGAACTCCTTGGTGCAGGTGTGGTCAGCGGAGGAATGATGCCTGGACACAGGGGTGGTATGAGTGTGTCTTGGGGGCAGAGTGACACCTTGCTATGATTATTATTTGGTATGTGTAATCTGGTCAAGCCAAACCACAGTGTTCTTATCTACCACGCTCTAGACACAAAGACTTCCGGGAAGTTGTCATTTTGTAGTCCTCAGCAACATATCTCATGTTTATGGCTGCCCACATGGACATACTGCACTGTTTCTGAAATGCCATCAAAATTCTGTTGTAGCACAAATTCCATGTCTGATGCAAAAACCAGTTCAGAAGGCTCCATTGCCTTATTGATAAACCAAATCTTTGTTAATGAGTGGGGTCTGAGAAAAGATATGTCATTTTCTCTGGATCATGAAATTTGCTGTGTGTCCTCTGTTGTAAATCTTTCACATGGTAAACTTAACCACAATGTGCTACAGGAGGGCAGACAACCATATGGTGGATTAAACAAGCTTTTATTTAACAGTAGATGTGGCATAGCAGGCACTTCCATTACAAGCTTAGCCTCTCTGTGAATGCTTGACAGAGCAATATTGCAGAACAATGGTAATCATAATAGAGAAGTAATGCCCCTGGCACTTGAGTGGTGTGAGGGCATGGAGGGTGGGATGTGCTAACACCAGGGCACTATAAGGGAGAGGTCATTGTTACACTTTGGCATTGGAGTACTGGGAGGGCCTTGTGGTGGTGAGCTGGTATGATCCCCTGGCACTGAGGCAGTCAGTGCGTGTTGCGGGAGTGGGGGAATGCCCTGGCAGAGGACTGGTTGGAGAGTATTGCTGAGGACAGTGTGACCCCTTGGCACTGGGATGATTGTGTGAGAGTGTGTATGGGGGCATAGTGATGCTCTGGGGTATTGTGAGGGGGAGTATAAATCGGGGGAGGGGAGTAATGACGCCATGGGGACGGTGTGAGGGCAGGGAGATAATGACACTGGGAGGCAGGGTGAGGGGCGTGTGACGGTATGGAGGGTGGTTTCATGCCGGGGGGGGGGGGTAATGACGCTGTGGCGGGGCGGTGTGAGGGAGGGTATGACGCGGGAAGGGGGGTAATGAAGCCGTGGGGGGAGGTGTGAGAGGGGTATGATGATGGGGGGGCGGTGTGAGGGAGGGTATGACGCGGGAAGGGGGGTAATGAAGCCGTGGGGGGAGGTGTGAGGGGGGTATGATGATGGGGGGGCGGTGTGAGGGAGGGTATGACGCGGGAAGGGGGGTAATGAAGCCGTGGGGGGAGGTGTGAGGGGGGTATGATGATGGGGGGGCGGTGTGAGGGAGGGTATGACGCGGGAAGGGGGGTAATGAAGCCGTGGGGGGAGGTGTGAGGGGGGTATGATGATGGGGGGGCGGTGTGAGGGAGGGTATGACGCGGGAAGGGGGGTAATGAAGCCGTGGGGGGAGGTGTGAGGGGGGTATGATGATGGGGGGGCGGTGTGAGGGAGGGTATGACGCGGGAAGGGGGGTAATGAAGCCGTGGGGGGAGGTGTGAGGGGGGTATAATGATGGGGGGGCGGTGTGAGGGAGGGTATGACGCGGGAAGGGGGGTAATGAAGCCGTGGGGGGAGGTGTGAGGGGGGTATAATGATGGGGGGGCGGTGTGAGGGAGGGTATGACGCGGGAAGGGGGGTAATGAAGCCGTGGGGGGAGGTGTGAGAGGGGTCGGTGTGAGGGCGGCGGGGTAATGACGTTGTGAGGGGGGGGGGGGAGAAGCAGCGCAGTGTCACCCGCTGAAGCCGCCGCCTCCCCGGGCTGTCCGAGGGGACTGGCAGGCAGAGCCTTGGCGAGGAGCGTGGGCAGGGCGCCGCCAAAGCCCAGGTCCTATGGCGGGCGGGAGAGCTCCGGGCCCCGCCGCTTCCCCCGCCCGGGGCCAGGCGGAGCCAGCAGCGGGAGAGGGAGGAGGAGCGGGTGAGAGGTCGGCCAGCTCCGGTAGCCCACAGAGGCTGAGTCCCGGGCAGAGAGGGCGGCGGCTCGCGGCGCCCTGCGGTGAGTGCGGCGGCCCAGCTTGGGGGGCGGCGCGGGGCAGCGCTGGCGGCGGGGCGGGAGAAGCGGCGCCCGGAGGCTGGCGGCAGAAAAGTGGGCAGCGCTGCGCTCCCCGCGGTGTGGCCCTCCCGGGCGTAGCTGGCTCTGAGGCTGAGGTGACATGACTGGGGGCGAGGGGACTCCTGAGACCCCCCCCCCCAGCTCCCCACTGACCCGGCTGGCTTTTGGGGAGAGGATCCCGTGAGACCTGATACGCCCCCCCCGCCCCCTGCTGTCGCTGGCAGTGGGACAATGAGGGGTGATAACCTAGTTCTCCTGCTCCCCCAGTGTGGTTAGCGCAAGGCGAGTGGTTATTGGATTCCTCGCCCTGCCTGGGGAGGGAGCGAGTGCCAGAGTTGGAAATGATGGCAGGGTATCGGGAGTGATCTATTACTGGAACTTCCCAGCAAGTGTGGCAATAACACCTACCCTGGTCTCCACCTGCTGCTGCCCCTTCCTTAGATTTGAATCATCCCTGTTCAAACTCTGCCCCATCTTTGTGATGTCTGATACATTTAGCAGTAATAGTCCTTCATATTTTTACAGGCAGGAAAAGGAAATAATTGTTCCCATCGAGGACCAAGGTATGACAGGACTTTAAACTATAGCAAAATGGATTTTCTGGTGATAGTTGCCACTTTACCACTGAATACTTACTACATGTTTCTCCAGGCCAACAGATTAGGAAAACTAGTTTGTTACCAGATTTCCTATAAAGAAAGAAAGGAGTTACTTAAGTTGCCCTGTCATGTTTAGTGTTTGGCCTGTCTGCTGCTGGCAGCAAGGAACTTGTTGAAAATTCCATCTGGAGCTAAATTCTGCTAGTATTTATCTTCTCCTCATTAACCATTTATCCCCCTTCCCTCCCCCCTGCTGCTTTTGAGGATAGAATATTTTCACTAGTTTAATGAGAGCTTGTGATACAACTATTATACTGTTTTCAGAGAAGCTTTTAGGTGATGTCAGAAGTGTATTTGTTTTAAGAAAGAATTTGATTCTGCTTTGAAAATGTATTAAACATTAAAACATCTGCCTATGAGTATGTGTAGTCGTCTCTGGTGTTTCAGCTGCAGTATTGAATGTATAAATCTGATGACAGATCTTAATTAGCAGACATTTTAGTTAGCAAGTTTCTGCTTTTTTAACTTCCCCACAAATTTGATTAAAACATTTGTTCTTAAAGCCAGCATATCTTTTAGACTGATATTATTGAATTTGTTACATAGCCTTATTAAAAACCCCATTGATTTATTAAAAATTCCCTGAAGTTCTTATTAAACAAAAACATAGTTGTAATAAGTAACTTTGTCCATCTATTGTGAGTACTGATTATTTTTTATTCAGTATACCTTTTTAGTGTATGTTAGTGATCTAAGCAGGAGACTGTAGTCAGACATAGCTGAGCGCTATTCTTAGCACTGCCACTGATTCATTCTATGGCCATGGACAAATCACTTAAAGCTGTGTCTCATTTTTCTCAGCTGTGTGGGGAGACACAGACTTCACTGGTTCTCTGTGCTAGTCCAGTAGTCTGTCTTCAGGTAACAAGTTGCAGATTGGGTCTAATTAGAGCACCTAAGTAGAAACATGGTATGTTATTAACTAACATTATTAATCAAAATGCCCACATTTTATCCTCACCAAAACTTGTTCTATACATGAGTTGGTTTTAGTCATTCTTAAACTGCAATATTATATGCCAGGCTAAAATTTGTGACTTTTTAGTGAGAGTTCTTTAACCTGCATCAAGATCATGTAGCTATTGTATTTTTATCATTAATGTATAATGATGTATAATCATAACAGGTTACTTAGTTTGTATTTACCTTACTTGTAGATCATCTTAAAGTAAAACTCCATGAGTAAGTGACCCACACTGTATAGTTACAGTATTGTGTGCTGGTCGAACACAAACTAAATGAGATTAAAGGATTAGTATGCAGTTAATGACTTCTAAATCCTCTATTTCATCCCCCTATTGTATATATTAGAGCAATTTGGGAGCTCTTTAATCAAGTGCTAAAGTGTCAGAATACATTTAATGAATTGCTTTCCCATAGAAATTAAATAGTGTAATTTTATCTACATAATTTTAAATCTAATCAAATTACATGTATTTAGTAATAAAACACTTTTAAATTTTTGAGAACTTTTTCAAAACGTCTAACTTCAGCTCTTTTAAAGAGATGTTACTGACTCAGATACATGCATACTTTTATTTTGTTTTAATCTTTTAACACATACATTTACAACTATTTGTTTTATTTAAACAACATGTATAATTCACGTCTGAAATTATGTAGTAACTTATTCAGTGGATACTAAAGCTATGAATTCTTGGACCCAGGTCCTGCAAAGGCTTAGGAATTCTGAGCTTAACATATAACAATGTGCCTTTGGCTCTAAGAGTGCAACTTGTGGAAGGTCTTGTGTGCTTGGCTCCACAGAAGGCTTATGTATTCTTGAGATACTGGAATTGGAAGACATTAAGCAACATAAGCTTTACAGAAGACTGAAGTTCAGTTGCTTACAGGGCAAAGCTCCCCAGCTGCTGATTCTTGATCTGTTGGTTAGGCCCAGTGGTGGAAGCAAACCTATAAGAATTATTCCAGTATCTTTGTGCTAATTAGCTGTCCATCTCTATCCTATAAGTACAAAGACTACATGAAATTGGCAAATTTAAAATGGATGAAAAATCCATTTTATGTAATTTAAAATTAATTTGTGAGACTCACTAGCATATAAATAAGCATGGTTCATAAAAGGATTAGAGCCGTTTAGAAATAAAATCAGCATCTTCATTTATAAAACAAAGGATAAAAATGACAAGGGTTATCAGTCCTCTTGTTTAGGGTATTAAGGACCAATAGCCTGAACCTACTTAAATTGAAGTCAATAATAAAACTATTTTTAACTTCAGTGAGAGCAAAATCTTTAATCAAATCCTGAGTTGGGATGAGGACTTGCAATTGCCAGTGAAACCAAATCCGCAGGTTGATTGGCATCTTTCTGGATTTGGTCCAGTTTTATCACTGCTGGATTCAGGCAGTTTTTTTCCTCAGTGTAATGATACTGCATGGACTAGACTCAGTCTCTCTAAGGACTTGTGTACACATGAAAATTAATCCAGAATAATTTAAGATTTTAAAGTGGATTAACTGTCCATGTGTGGGTACTCTTGATCTAGAATAAAATCATCCATATGTAGAGTTTATCAGAAATGACTATTCTGGAATAACTCCCCATGTAGACAAGTCCGAGCCTGAATATCATAATGGTACATAGGAAAATTCTGCAACTGATGTGGCAGTTCCTCTGTTCCTTACTATAAACCAGTGTGTGTGTATGACTGGATGTGTAAATCAGCTGAGGGGAGGGCGGCAAGGTTAGCTTTATAAGTAAACACTTTTCAGTGTCTGGTTTCCAAGGGTTAATTAGGACTATCAGTGAGTTTAAAAATATCTCAGCAGTGACTTTCAATAATAATTGTGTTATAAGTATTAGGGTTTCAGGATTTATTTTCACAGAAGAGCAACATATGTTACTTGGTGGGGGAAGAGTGTAGTTTCTTTACTTAGGTATGAACAAATTGTTTTGTTTTATGATGGCACAGCTGGCAATGAAATGGCAAATTTAGACATCCCACTTACAAACTTTGAGGTATAACATTTGCAGTGGAAAAACAATATAGGAAGTCAAGAAGGTGGTGGAGGTAGGCAATGATGATAGACTGCTATTGTCTGCCTTTCTATGTCTGCCTCTGCCTTCCTCTATGGGCCCGGGCAGATTTTCCCCCTCTGCTCTGGATGTGCAAAAGATCCAGAATATGGTTGAACCCTGTTTAGTTCAGAGCACCTGCCTGTTGCTCTTACAGCTATTTAGGTCTCTGTGCTTTCTAATTCAGGGAAAAGTTTTGAAGATGGGAGAGACAAGTTGACTCTTAACCATTTGGATTCACCTGTTAAACCTGCTAGTACAGATGCTTCACCTTTGACATTGGTGAAGTGTTGGCTGTGGAACAGATTTGGTACTACTCCCCATTTTGACTCTGTGAACTACTGTTTCCCATCACTGTGGCTGAGCACTGAGCAAATAGTGAATTGGGGAGAGGGGAGTGCTGCAGATTCCTGTGCCTCTTCGCTCCATTGTTTACAGGAGACCTCACATTTACTTTCACATTTATTAGTTGTACATTGAATTTAGTATAATATAATTGTTACATGAATCATCACATTTTCTTTGTGGATCGGCAGACTTTTCCATCTTGTTTTTTTTTCCAAATGGATAGGCTGTCCCCAGCCTGCACCTATTGAATATTTAGTTAGACTGGCCTCTTTCTGGGATTGGTAATCTGTGAATGGTTTCATTAGCCACATCTAAAGAAGGTATGGTAGGTTTATCCACAATCACAGTGGGAAAGAAAACACTGTGACTGTTATTGTTGGATGTGAATAGCATCTCCGTAGATCTACTATTGAAAAGTCCAGAGTTTCTAAAAATCGCAAAATGATCTAACATTTTAGTGTATATGTGCACAACTGCTCATTTTACATGATATGCACAAATGATCAAGTCCTAAGTAATTGCTTTTCACTGTAATACATAACAATTATTTGTTTTACTGTAGTAGTATTAAAGTAGGGTCCAATGACCCCAATTGATATTAGTGCCCCATGGTGCTACATGCTGTATGTAAACATAATAAGAGATTGGTTCTGCCCTGAATAGATTGCATTTAGGGTTGGGTGAATGTTTTTAGCAGTTAGTAAATTTGCTAAAAAATGCAGTTTCAAGTGAATAAAAAATATAGGATTTTTTAAAAAGTCAATTTGACAGTTTTTTTCTTTGTTAAATGTTAAGTTAAATTGACTCCCCTCCCTCTTTTTGCCTCCAATTTTGGCAAGAAAAAAATCAATTTAGTTTAAAAACTACCAGCATATTTTTGGATTTTTCAGTTCAGCCATTGAATCAAAAATTGATTATACAGTCAGCTCTAATTATGTTCTAATGTAATTGATATTGGCTCAGTAACATTACTTTAGTAGGTGGTGATACTGTGTCCCTGGGACACAGCACTATACCTTGCTGCATGCTCCTGGAAGGAATAATCAGTTTAGAAAGGGGGCTTTTGCTAGTCAGAACAGTCCTGATGTTTTGATAGTTAATACTAGTCTGAGACTTATGTGTTGTTCAAGAATTTTGTTCCTGCAATTTAGATGTCAGCCGGGCTGTTTTGGAACAAAAAGCAAATTAGTTCTGTTTACATCATCTTGCGTCCCATCCTTTTTCCATATTTTAAAAATCTGCAGTACAAACATTTCACTTTCTTTTACATGATTTAGTTTTGGTTTTAGTCATAACCTTGTTCTAAGCTTTTTTTTTCCCAGTCTGCTTAGTGTACAACTGTTCTGTCACAAACAGTTAAAGTGAAGATCCTTGAGTATCAGGTCTCTTAAGTCTGGAAAATGCAAAACTGAATTTTATCTTCGTGGGTAATGCATATAGAAAATCCATTCTTTCATATGGACTAGAATTTAAACATTGACTTCATAGCTTCAGAGACTGGTATTTTCAGTTCCTCACTGAATCGTTGTCTTGCTGTTTGTGACCCACCCTTGTTAAACAGGGAGTTGTCTGGAGTTGTAACATGTTAAAGAAAGTTCTGCTGGGTCTTGCTTTCTTAATACAGTAGATTGTTATCTGTGAATGCTCATGCAGGTAGGTGTGCTGAGGAGAGCACAATGTTTGGAATGACTTTTCTCACTTGCTTTGGTGGAAATTGGGCAGTTGTATTAAGGCTAAAAGACAACTGTAAATTTCATGTAAAAATTGAGATTAAATACTCCTCACATGTAATACAAAATAGGAAAGGTGAGTTATACTGTTCCTTGTGCTGATATATGATTTACTACAAACAAGAACTCTTAATTAGCTTTTCGCTGCTACAAACTAAAGGGAGATCAATGGGGAGTGGGGAGGCAGGAAGCCACAGCTATTATGATTTCCTCCAAGTCAGATTCTGATACCTTCTTCACTCATGTTGAGTAGCACCTTGTCCTGAAAGTAGTCTGACTGAATTGAATGATACTGCTTGCAGAATAAGTTACTATTCAACTTGAATGACACTCAGTACACCCCCTCTGCCTTCCACCCACCTTGGATGTCAATAGCTAGGAGGGGAAACAGTTGTTTAAAATCATTCAATTGGGTATCATTTAAAAAGAAAGAATATAGGCTGAATATCAGGAGGAATTTTATGACCATCAGACTTGTTGATATGTATAACAGTCATCCAATGGAAGAGGTAGAAGCCCCATTTTAAAATTAGATTGGAGAAAATGTGAAGAAAATGTTTTGTAGAGAACACTTGTGCATTGGTGGGGAAATATAAAAGTTATTAATCATCTAGCCTTATTCAGTTACTCTTTCTAATTTGATCGATGTAGGCATTCATCTTTATGCTTTAATAAAATGATGGGAGTTATTTGCTTATCATAAGACCATAAGAACGGCCGTACTGGGTAAGACCAAAGGTCCTTCTAGCCCAATATCCTGTCTGCCGACAGTGGCCATCAGAGAGGGTGGACCGAAGACAACGATCAAGCGATTTGTCTCCTGCCATCTCTCTCCAGCCTCTGACAAACAGAGGCCAAAGACACCATTTTATCCCCTGGATAATAGCCTTTTATGGACCTAACCTCCATGTAATTATCTAGCTTCTCTTTAAACTCTATTATAGTCCTAGCCTTCACAGCCTTCTCTGACAAGGAGTTCCACAGGTTGACTACACGCTGTGTGAAGAAGAACTTTCTTTTATTAGTTTTAAACCTGCTACCCATTAATTTCATTCGGTGTCCTCTAGTTCTTCTATTTAGGAAACTAATAAATAACTTTTCTTTATCGGCCCTCTCCACACCACTCATGATTTTATAGACCTCTATCATATCCCCCCTCCGTCTCCTCTTTTCTAAACTGAAAAGTCCCAGTCGCTTTAACCTCTCCTCATATGGGACCCGTTCCAAACCCCTAATCATTTTAGTTGCCCTTTTCTGAACCCTTTCCAAGGCCAAAATATCTTTTTTGAGGTGAGGAGACCACATCTGTACACAATATTCAAGATGTGGGCGTACCATAGTTTTATACAGGGGCAGTAAGATATTCTGGGTCTTATTTTCTATCTCTTTCCTAATAATTCCTAGCATTATCAATGCACACAAGCATACTTCCACCATTCTGCATCAATTACATATTCATCTAAGAAGCCAATGCTGTTTTAAGTTAGGGTGTGTGTGTGTGGGGGGGGGGGGGTTAAGGCACAGAGCTGTGTAACTTTTTGTACCTCAGTTTCTTCTCCTGCAAATCAAGACATACCTAATTCACAGGAGCATAGTGATTTGGTTCATTGATATTCTTACTTTGCATTGAGGTCCCTGGGTGGAAGTCTGTCTAAAAGTATAAATATAAAGTATCCTGTCTATTATTTCTTTGTTGAGGTAGCAATCCTCTTGATGTCTTACATGTAATTACATTTCTTTTAAAAATTATAAAAAATCTTTGGGTCTACGGTGGCCAATACAGTCCCTCTGCTTTGCTATGTCCAGTGTTCCTTGCATGAAATAATATAAGATTTATATGTTATCTTTCATCAAAGAATATCAAAATGAACTAATTTTGTGAGGTGTATCTTTTATACAGGTGGGCTGTGTCTAGACTACATGCCTCTATCATCAGAGGCATGTAGATTAGACACATAGGCAAAGGTAAATGAAGCTGCGATTTAAATGATCGCGGCTTCATTTACATTTACATGGCTGCCGCGCTGAGCCGACAAACAGCTGATCAGCTGTTTGTCCGCTCAGCGCGCTAGTCTGGACGCTCCCCTGCCAACATCAAAGCCCTTTGTTGGCAGCCCCGTTATTCCTCGTGGGACGAGGTTTACCGGGGCTGCCAACAAAGGGCTTTGATGTCGGCAGGGGAGCGTCCAGACTAGCGCGCTGAGTGGACAAACAGCTGATCAGCTGTTTGTCGGCTCAGCGCGGCAGCCATGTAAATGTAAATGAAGCCGCGATCATTTAAATCGCGGCTTCATTTACCTTTGCCAAAACAACAAATCTACATGGCTCCGTCGATGGAGCCATGTAGTTTAGACGTACCCGTGGAGAAGTGTGATTTGATCAAGATCACCCAGTAAGTGAGTGGCAGAACCAAGATTACAATCCAAAATTACTCCATTCTTTGCAAAAATAGGTGATGCTCCCCAGTCCCTTCCTACATAGCATGACACTGCTACATATTTAGTTTTAAAGGACTGGATCATCTAAAGGTGTTGGTTGACCTGCAACATCTAGATAAATAGCAGGTGGGAGGTAAGCAATGGTGCAGGGTTTGGTTTCCAAAGTATGGTGTACAGTAGCTAATGGCTGAGTGGAAGGAGAATGAGACTTGGTGGATAGTTTTTAGGGATTGATATGGGACAAAGAATTGCAGGCTGAGATCATGTGAACAAGTTAAAGGAGATACTCCACTTGGCAGTTAGCGTCTTTTTCTGAAGTAGTACAAACTATCATTTTTATTTATTTCCTGTTTATGAAACCTTTCCTTTCAACCATAAATCATACCAGATGTTAAAAATAATTTTCACTTTTCTTCTTTTTTGTCAAACGCCTATTTGTTTTAAAATTGTTTGTACATAGGAAACAGAATATTTTTATTTAAAAATTAAATGCAATGTAGGAAGTCTCCAGAAACATTTTCACTAAGCTGTCTGTTCCTGATTGGATGTGTTTAGATTTCTGTTGTGTTAAGAAAATTTAAGCATGAAAACCTAAGAGTTGGTTTAATATACAGTTACATGCTATTTGAACTGCCTGTGTTTATGAATTTATATCCGGCTTGTTGCTTTAAGTCATTAATCATTTCAATAAGTAATGAAACCTTTCAGGAAGAAAATTTCTATTCTGTTTTTTTTTTTAAAGTCAAGTTCACATAAACAGGAATTCACAATTTGTTACAGACTTCAGTGTCTCAATGAAATAAATGAAAGTCCATTGCAAAACAGTTTGTATCAGTTTGAACTGAAAGAATAAGCATTTGTGGAATAAGATCTTTTGCAGCGGTACTGTGTGTGGTTTTTAGGATGCTTGTTAAGAAACTTTAGTTATAATAAGTGTGGCAGATATTTTATCCTGACATACAAGCGACAGGATATATATCTGTTAACTTCTCAGACATAACTTTCAAGAGAGTAGGAGTTTAAATAGAGAGTTTTGGGTAACACACAGTTCTTAAATATTTATTTGTTCTAGTGTTTTCACATTTTATGAATATGAATCTGTTGAAAAGTAGCTGGGCATGTTGACGATATTATTTTTCTGGAATGTACAGTTAGTCTAGAAAAGATGTGGAGATTCATCTGTGGCTTCCATAATTCATTTCTACTTTGAGTTTACTAATATAAAACTGAGATAATGGTGCAATCCTGTAATCTTTACTCAAGTTAAAAAGCCTGACATGGGCGGTTCAGTCTTACTTGGCCTATTCTCTTATGTAAATGGTGCAGAAGATTGAAATTTTGTGTTGTATTGCAGCTGTTTTGTTTTTATAACGTATTGTTTTTCTTCTCTCAAGAAGAATTGTATTGTTTTTCTTCTCTCAAGAAAAGAAAGGATTGTAGGTGGATCTGTCCAAGTGGCATAGGTAAATCCAGTTTGGCAGGCTTATGCTGTTAACATAATCTGAGCTGGATTTACCTAACTGAAAGAAAAAATGACTGATTTCTGTGGTGCTCCTCAACCCTGGCTCTCCAAGTATTCATGCATACCGGGGTGATTTGTTAAAGAGCACAAGTTCTTGAGCTTCTCTGACAAAATCTGTTTAGTCTTTTTTGCAAGAGATTTGTTTGAATCCTGATGACCGGGAAACTATCTGAACAAAGAAGAAGGGGAAAGACCCAAATAATTTCCTGTTTAAACCATGGCTCTAATGTCAGTGCTGGGGTGACTGTACTTTTCTCACAAAGGGCAGTTCTCCTCTGTGAAGGAGATTATGCAAGGTCAGATCCACCAGATGGAAGTATGTTCTGGTGCTGTGATTGTTAGATTTTCTTAATGTTCCCCTGCTCTGAGGTAGGACCATGTTTCCTTTCTGCAATTACCCAGTCCCTATTTGGCTGTGGTCCTGGATGCTATTGTCGTCTTCAGAGGTGGGGACGATGAGTTCATCTATATGTATATTGTGTGTTAAACAGGAGCCATTTGAAGCCACACCCACATCTGGTCGTAGAGGTTCATTGTCTATTATAGACCTTTGGGTTACTGGATAACTGGATATTCTCTCACGTCACTGTGAGGCAATAATTTGGCTCCAGGGCCATCCCAACCACAGCTCAAGATAGACTGGATTGCTTTTATGCTGTAAAGTCCAGTATGATTATGTTTGTTCAGTTCTCCTTGTTTACTGTTCATTCATCTGACCATTGCTAAATCTCTGTCCTTGACCTGTCCGTGCTTCCCATTGGTACTTTATCACCAAATTGTTTCAGGACCTGAATTTCACTCAGATGTTTGCTGTGTTTTGGGAGCATTGGCAGCAGCAGAACTTCTTGTAGGAGTTCCTGAGACAGTGGCAGAACATTAGAGAGATCCAAATTCAGTTGCTTTGCCAACACTACATCCAGGTCATCGTGCAGGTCTTGTGTCATGTTGAGTTCCTGGAATGGGACATTGTGGATCTTTGACCGCCTTGATGTGTGGAACTTGATACTAAAATATAAGTGTGACAGGGTGGACCAGCCCTCGAGCCCCCTGCTGAAGGCTTGTGTCCCTTGCCACACCTGTCCCTGCAAACCATAGAGAAGTCCTCCAAGGAAGCTAGAGGTGCAGAAGTTGCAAAGCCAAGCAGCAGTAAGCTGTAGTGGAGATCTGAAAGAGAAGATGGGGTGACTGTCTGGCTATGGGAGTGGCAGCACCATGGAGAGCTCCAAGTGGAGAGCTGGTGAGAGACTGTGGTCTATGGATAGACATTGATGGACTATGATGGAGCCCTGAGGTAAGGGTGAAGACACTGTCTCCAGGAGGGGAAGCCCTGAAGGTACCATTCTCTTCAAGTGGGGAATAGACTGAGAGACCATAGAGAGAGCACCAAGATGGGCCCCTGGAAAATGTATGTCCCTGAAGGGGTGTTTGAGTCTCACAGAGTGTGACTCAGGTAGAGGGCTGATTAGCCACAAAGGCTGATAAACTGAGGCAGTGCAGGCACACACACTTGGCCAGATGGGGTGCTTTGAGAGCTGAGTGTCATCCCATTACAATGAACTTCCAGAGTGCTTGCTGGAGGAGAATGTATGAAGGGAGCACTGATTTTTGGCCCATTTCACTGAGCTGCATAACACTTAAGGAGCTATGAGAATTTTTTTTTGGTTTGGAGAGGAAGACTGTGGACTGTCAGCAGATTCACTGACTCCAGCTGCCCAGGGCATGTCTGATATCTGATTCTCTAGAAATCTAGAAAGCATTGGTGTCCTTCAGTAGTGTTTGATACTGTGAGTCCTATGACATAATGCACCATGGGTTGCCCTGTCTCACTACGGAGAAACAGTGTCTGGGGCCCTTCTGTCCTAGCAGGGGCTCTGTTGTGCTCTCTGCAGGCAAAACCTCAGGAATAGATGGGCTGTCTTCTACATTTTATAAATATTTCTAGGATCTTATTAGTCCTGATATTTTCCTGGGTGGCCCTGGAGTGCCGCCAGGGGAAGGAGCTGTCCCTCATTTGTCATGGGGCAGTAATTATCCTGTTGCCCAAGAAAAGGGACCTTTATGATGTGCAAAACTGGAGACCTATTTTTTTCTTCTGTACCAATTGCAAAATCCTACTCTATCCTGTTTAGATGCAGTTTTTCATTTTTTCCTCAATTGTTACCATTTGATCTCTTTGTTTTTTTTGTGATAGCTTTTCAGTGGCTAGGAACTTTTTTTCTCCAGACTTGAGTTTATTCTAAAACTGTGATACACAGCCTGGATTTTTTTGTTTGCAATATGTTGTTTTTGTTCTTGTTAATGGGTCAAACCAAACTTGTCATTCTGATCTGTCTCAAGGATAAAGTGAGGGGTTGAGGGGTGTGATGTGCTGGGGTTTTTCTGCATGGTGATCGTGGTCTGCCTGTGGATTCGCTACCTTTTTATAAACTCACTTGTAGTCTAAAAGTGTTTTGATTGACCTGAGGTATTAATAATGTTTGAGCAAACTTGATTCTGGTGATGCCACAGTGATGTGTAATGTTTATTTGGAGTGGATTTGTTGCTATTTATTCATTTGTGTATATTTAACATTTTAATTACACTTTGAATATATTTAAATGTGATTTTTATAAAATCTGTGAATAAAAGTGTTATCCACATCACATCTCTCCTCCCTCTCTCTTCTCCCTTTCCTGTGCTCCAGACCCAAAGACCTTGCTGAATCCTGACAGACATTTCTTGGAAACTGGTTTATGGAGATGAACTGATACATGTGCACAAAACATTTTCGTTTCAAGAAAGAGCATATTTTGCTGAAATGAGAATTTACTGACTGACTTATCAGTTCTGAATAGATACAGAACTTGCCCAGAGGTCTTTCTCACTGGTGCAATCTGGTGTGAGATTTTGTAAAGGGGGAGCATTACATTGGTTTACACTCACTTCACATTTTGAAGTTTTTGTTCTTTGCCATAAGTGCTAGAAACTTAATTAAAAAAAAAACAATGTATGCTCTCATTTTTATGAATTGACACTAGAAGTTCATGGGAGAGGTCCTAAACAAGCCATTGTTTCTCTTGGAAGTACAGCAAGACTTCTTGGCAGGGTAAAAAGGACTAGTCGCCAACTACATAACTGGATGGCACAGAGCACATTTTCTTCTTTTTCTTTTAACCATGTCTGAACACCTATTAAAGAAAACCAGGGGAAAAATCCTAACCCCTCAAAAGGACATAGATGTAGTGTTTGGAATGTACTGTTCAACCCATGTAAATTTATTATATTAACTGTCTGATGCAACATCAGTGTGAGAAATAGGGTGGCTGCATGAGCTAGAAAGGCAGAGCAGAAATGCTGAAAATCCTTTTATACAGTTTTATAATGGAACATGTTATCTATGCACTGCTCACTTTGGTCACTCCTATCAGTTAATTGTGCTAAAAACCAAATCTATTAGTACCAGATTGGTGTTGCCACAGGGTGCAGAAGTAATGACAAAGAAGCAGAACAAGTAGTTACTTGGATAGCATAGCAAATGGGCTCCATATATGCGATATAAATGCTGCCCTTTTATACTCAGTGCACGTGGACTGACAAAATAAAAAAGCAAATCATAAGGAATCTGAGAGAGAGAGACTTCAGTTTGAGAAGTCTCTTATTACTTCAGCCATTGCCACACAGTTTCTTAGTGTTCTGTGTTTTCCGTAACATCTTAACTGTGTGATGAATTCTAAGTTAGGCACAATGGGAATTAAAGATGACTCTAAATTCCAGACCTGAATATCTTAAATTTTGAAAAATTTCAGATCCATGTCCAAACTTTGGTGTTTAAATTCCTCTTTAACTGAAACTTTTAAGAAGTACAGGCACATTCAGGTAAATATAATATATATTTATAATATATATATTATAATGAGAGAGAGCGTGTTATATATATAATACACACAATAATGTATTTTAAGCAATAGGGATGTGAAAGGTTAACCGATAAGTATCACCCTTAATGGGTGATGCTTACTGGCTCCGGTGAACTGATGGAGGCTGGAGTACTCTTCCCTCCCCTCCCCCCTTGCTGGGCTGGAGTGGGCCCCTCCTTAATTGGTTAACTGGTTAAACTTCATGTTTAACTGCTTAACGAATAACATTGAATTTTACATCCCTATTAAGCAAATATAGCAAAGCCTTGCTTACTATTTGTTTTCTATAGTCTGCACAAAAAATTAGCACTTTTATAGGTGTTGGGTATATTATGTTTCTTTAGAAAGTGTTGATTAATTTCACAGTTAAATGATCAATTAGGAAATTAATCAAAATAATTTTTAAAACTAGGAGCTCTAATTTATAATTGCTCTGAAAGCCTTAGATTTCCAGTACTTGCAACAGATAACAGATTTTCTGATAACAGATTTTTGGACTGTATGCTGCATTAATAGACTTGAGCCACCTTTTGGGATTGGCACTAAAGTGGCCTCCCCCAATTAGTAGAAAAGCAGTTCCCATGCTGAAGAGCTGTGCAGAATATGCTTTTAAAAATACCTTCATGACTTACTAAATATTTATTTAAGTATCTGTTGTGTTATGACTAAATCATTCTAAGTTTCCTGTTAGTTGTCACCTGAGTTTCCAAAATCATTCAGGCTGCACTTTCTGCACTACTATGTTCTAACTGAGGAGTGTGTGGGAATTGGGAACCCCTGCTGCAGGTTATGGTCATCTCAGTTACTTAAAGCCGGGGCCTAGAGAAGGAAAGCACCCCGGTTGGGGGGGAGGAGGGGAGGAGGGAAGCAGTGTTAACAGACAGGCTTACTAACTAGTGAATTCCCCCCCCCCCACACACACACACAAGCAACCAAAAGAAGCAACAACAACAAAAAAGATAAGAACATAGAATGCATATTTATTTCTATTCTGTTTAGGCCCAGTAAAGAATAGTGACAATTGTACGTTTTTATTATTGTCTGCAATAAAAATCTACATGAATTACGATTTGGACTTATATATGTGCATATTTATTTGTTTTTCCTAAAGTTAGTTATGTATTTTCAGAAAAATTGTCAGAATGGCCATCACAAGAGTTGGTGGCTGTACTCTGAGGCCACCAAAAATGTCTTGTTTGACCTGGTCTAGGCTAGGATTTAAGGGAGCTTTGTTAGGTGCCAATGACTTTTTGTGGTAAAATTCAGAAATATCACTGCAAAAAGAAAACCACCTCCACAAGAGGCATACAGCTCTTACTGCTGATTCTTTAGCAGTGATGTGCAAGTGAAGACACTTTCTTACTGTTTATGGAGCTTGTAGCCTCCGTAGGATATCTCACAATGTGCAGGTGACCACTCTAGCCAACAGCTCTGCTGCTCTGACACCAGGTAAACAGATGTCTTCCCGCTCCTTGTAAAGCCCTGGGAAATTTGAAACTCCCCTCCTTTTTCTTGGCAAGTGCTCACTTAGGGTGTGTCTAGACTACTGAGTTTTGTCGACAAAAGTGGACTTTTGTCGACAAAACTATACCTGCGTCTACACTACCGCTGAGTTCTGTCGACATAATGTCGACAGAACTCAGCAGTTTTGTCGACATAACGTCGACAGAACTCAGCAGTTTTGTCGACGCTGGTAAACCTCATTTTACGAGGCATAACACCTTCTGTCGACAGAGTTCTGTCGACAGAAGGTGTTATTGCCTGTAGGGTTGCGTCTAGACTACAGGGTTTTGTCGACAAAGCAGCTTGCTTTGTCGACAAAACTGAATGTGTCTAGACGCTCTATGTCAACAGAAGTTTTGTCGACAGTATCTGTCGACAAAACTTCCGTCGACAAAACCCTGTAGTCTAGACGTACCCTTACTGTCTGGACAGGTGACAATGCCTGCTCCATGGAACAAACAATCCCCTGCTTGTAGCAATGCTGAGCTACTGGAGCTGACCAGTGTTTGGGGCAAGGGGGATGTGCAGGGATGCAGGATGCCTCATGATTTCCCCTCTCCTTTGCTTCTTACAAGAGCTGTACTGTGGGATAGTTGCCTTCAGGTGTTGCTTGCACCTGGGAGGGAAGTGCTGCAAAAGTAGACATTCTGAACTTGTGACCATAAGTGACCACACTTTTCTTTTACTGGTTCCTTATCGCCGGTGAAACTGACTGTGCAAAAACTCTGAAAGTGTAGACATAGCCTAATATAGATGCAGTGTATACCCACAGAAGGACTATTTCTACCTGTTCAGGTACACCACTGCTTCAAACAATGTTTGGTACCTTGACAGATGCACTCTGCTGTCAGCATAGCTGTATCAACACTGCATGTTCTGTCAGCATAGCTGTCAGACAGTGGTCTGGTTTTTTTTTTTTTTTTTTTTTTTTACAACCCTGACTGATGTAATGATGCCAATATAACTTTTAAAAGTAAACCAAGCTCTAGTTTACTTTTCAAAGAGGCTTGGGTTTGGATCATTTTTCAGAATTATAGAAGTAGGGATTTTAAATGGGGTTTAATCAGCTAATTGACTAGTTGATGGGATTTCCATCAACCCTGCTGTGGCTCTGCCTTTTAAATGTTTTAAGAACAGCCAGGCTGGAGCGCAGCAGGGGGGACTGGACAAAGCCAGGAATCAACTGTCCAGGCTGGCTCCTGGTCCCCCCTGGTGTGCTTGTGCTTTTTAAATGTATTAAGAGCCACCCAGTCTCCTGCTATACCTCTGTTCCTCCCCACCCCCCGATATGATGTTGGGGAAAGGGGACTGGCTTTTAAACCAGCTCCCTCCAGCACCGGCTGATGCTCCGCCCCTTGCTTCCTCTCTCTGATTGAGGCAACTAGTTGAATTGGATACTCAACTAGTCGCTTATATCCCTATATAAAAGTACAGGCAGTCCCCGGGTTACGTACAAGATAGGGACTGTAGGTTTGTTCTTAAGTTGAATTTGTATGTAAGTCGGAACTGGTACATATTGTAGGGGAAACTCTAGCCAAACATTTCTCCAGAGCTCAGTTTTATTCTCTCACACCTCACTTCCCTCAGTCCTTTATTCTCAAGCTGAGGTGTCTGCTGAGAAAAGCCGCTCCGCGTCTCCCTGGTCTGCTGGGAGGGGCGCTAGCTTCGCGTCTCCCTGGTCTGCTGGGGGGAAGCAGCTAGTGCGGGGTTGCCTCACCCCGTTTGTAAGTAGGGATCCGATGTAAGTTGGATCCATGTAACCCGGGGACTGCCTGTACTACAGGTTAAACCTCTCTAATCTGGTACACTCTGCTCCAGCAACACCCGTGGTCCAGCATGATTTTAGTTAGCCAGATGTACACTTATCATGGTGTGTGGTCAGGTTCCCTATGATCTCATAAAGCTTTTAGCCACCAGTCCTGGCTCTTAGTGTCCTTTGCTATTATTTAGCTCTAATTTACCTCTAAATTTCTGAGACCAATAAGCAGTGTAAGTGTTAGTAATTCTGCTGGACAATATTGACCTCCCAAGTTTTGGCAAATTCTCTGGTTTGGTACTGGTCCTGAGGGTACTGGACTAGAGAGGTTCAACCTGCATTATTGTTTATGATTGCTTTGTTGCCTATGTGCTATGCATTTCCTAAACACAAGTTGCCATTCCTGCCCCAGAGAGCTCTCAGCTGAAAAAAGACAAGAAAAGTATGAAGAGTTGGGAGATGGATAAATCGTACAAAGGATTATTTGTTAAATAGATAGTAGGTATGCTCACTGGCCCTCTTATCTAACCTTTATCTGTTGGCTAGATAAATATGTTCTGGTTTCCTGTAGACATAACAGTAGAAGTTGGTCTGGAGAAATGATGTAAAACAATTCCTCTTTGCTGCTTCTTTGGGAGTTTCCTGATTTTCATCCATCTTTGGAAGAACTTCCTTTGAGCTGGCCATAGCCACACTGAGTTTATGCTTTGGCGGGGGCATACAGTATTTCGTATAGTATTTTTCCTGTGTATAAGGAAATTTTCACATTTTTGTAATCTTTGCAATAAAAATGTCAGTGATAAATTCTAATCCTTGGCTTTTGTATACTATGTATAAATCTGTATTTTACTTTTACTGTGTTACAGATTCCTACACTAATTAAACCTGAACAAGCTGTGACAAGTGGAAAGACAGCTTGCCCAGGTAAGTTTTCAGAACACCACCCTTTTTGATTGCAAAATATAAAATGGCATGATCTTCAATTTCTCAAACTAAGGTGCCTTTATTTTATTCTGGAGTAAAATAAGTAGTCAGCATTTATAGTTGGCTCTAAATTTAAACATTCTTATTGCTCAGGAATAGTTTGTATATCCCAGTGTTTCTCAACCTTTTTTGTTATAAAGTACCCCTTTTAAAAAAATAATAATAAGTACCCCCAGTACCTACAGTTTTCAGACACAATTTTTTTCTACCATTGCAACACATTTGTTTGGACAACTTAATTGTAGCCATGTAGGCGATGACATTTTTGGGTGTAAAAAGTACAAAAATAATAAAACGCTGTAAAACTTAAAATAAAAATTCAGTTTTCTCCAAATTTTAGTTGTGTTGATGTATCCCCCAGACATCTTGAGTACCCCTAAGGGTACTTGTACCACTGGTTGAGAAACAATGGTATATCCTACTTAATTGGGAGACAATAGTAGTGACAGAATCTCTTTTTATTATGAAGAACCTGCTAAACAAATGAACTGCACTGGATGTTCATTCTTTCATCATATTTTCTCTGCTTTTAACTATATTTTCTTATGCTCCTTTCTCACCTGTCTTTTCCCTTGCTTTAACCTTTTTAATCTTCCTTCCTGCCTTAGTTATTCCCTCATGTCTCCCTCCTGCAAAACATCCTCTCTCACTTCCAGTCTCAATCCTTTTCTTCACGTTTGCTTTGCCACCATCATCCCTAATACCAAACAATAGTCCAGTACTTACAAGCTGCAGGGGAGGTGAACAGAAGCATGGATGCTACTTCCAGATATAGGTTAGTAACTGCTTGCATATGGTAGCATGGCAGCCAAACTGCCTGTAAACTTGCCACTTTCAGCAGTGTGCTCAGACTCTGTTTACTTCTGACTGTACAGCCCTGTCTGTGCTGTGGAAAGTTTTTAAGACATTTTCCACAATAATTAATACTTGTTTAGATCCACTAGTGTTGGCATATTGGGAGACTTAGTATATATGGGCTGCTGGCATCTTCAACTAAATGTCATAACTCTTCTCCGAGCAGCTTTAATCAACACTATGTATAATAATAATAATAATAATTAATAAAGTATAACAACAAGTGTCAACAATGATGGGAAACTATAAGAAGATTGCCATAGATTAGGCAGGAGCCTGTGTGAGGAAGAGCTGGCTAATTGGGCTACTCTTGTGAGATGTAATTGAATGAGTATATGATCACTTGGTAAATCTGTGCTTGGTTCCTGAGGTGTGTACATACTTCCCAGCTCACTTGCTATCCATTCTAAAAGTTCAGTTATCTGGTGGCTCCTTCGGGTGTCCAGTCCACTGGGGTTTACAGAAATCAGGACAAAGCAATGTCTTCCGTAAAACCAATGGGGATTTTATTAGTGTTCAGGAGTACTTGGCTTCACTATTTTAATTATAAAACCCTGAAACTGTGGTATTAATCACACACATATATAGGGTGGAGTGTAATTGTGGTGGACAAGAATAAGCTTGTTAGATTACCCGGCGGGGTGGAGTGGGGGGAAAAGGGAGTGGAGTGGTTAGGCAGAAGTTGGCAAGTGATTTTTAGGGACATTTATATTCAGGTTACTATCTCGTGTGAAATCAAGAACTCAGATAATAAAGTGATGGAGGCCATATAAAAAATAATATAGTAAGCATTTATGGGCCACACCTCCAAAACCAACAGTGGTGGCTGTTCTGGAGGTGCAGATGCGGGAGAGAGAGAAAGAAGTGTGTGAGCACATGCAGTAGCAGGCATGTCAGACATCTGATAAATACCATTTTAACTTGCATAAAAATGTAGTGATCTGGAATGTGCGTCATTTTTTTGTGTGATGCTCCAATGCATGAATTTCAGAAAACAATGTCTTTACTCTCTACCATTTTTAATGGTAATTTTTTAGCATCATCTGTTGCTTTGGATGGATTTTTTCTCCCAAGCAGACAAATGATGTTCCTTCTGGTTTGCACATTCAGCCATAGGTGCTGACTCCAGAGGTGCTGTAGGCAAAAAAAAAAAAAAAAAAAAAAAAAAAAAATAGTGGGTGCTCAGCAACCCTGTAAATCAGATCCTCCCCCGCATCAGCACTTCTCATCAACTGGCGATCAGCAGTTCCGTAGCATGCAGGAGGTGCTGTCAGGATGGGGGAGGAGTGGGAGCAGGAAGAGGCGGGGTTAGAGGCAGAATGAAGTGGGAAGAGGCAGAGTGAAATTGGAAAGAGGCGGAATGAGAGCAAACAAAGGCTGGAAGTGGTGGAAGTTTGGAGGAAGGAATGGATGGAAAAGGAGCATGGGACCGGGGGGATGGAGGGCGGGTCGAGCACTCCATAGAATTGCAGAGTGTCAGCACATTTACATTCAGTTTATTGGTAGTTAGTTGGGGGTGACTACTTGACTTGTCTGCTAAAATAAATTGATTTTGTTTAACAGTATTGAAATACAACACTTCTTCCTATATGGGTTTCTTTTTCTTGTTACGGAACCAATAAAATCATCAAAATAATAGTTTTGATAAATTCATAAAACTTCAAGTTTGCATTTATGAAGTGCCTTCCAAACAAGGATTTTGAGTACCGTACAAAATAGCCTCCCATCAACCCTTCAAGAGGCTGTTATCCCTGTTTTACAGCTTAAAGAATTTGCCCAAGGTAACACACACACACTGGGGGGAGGAGGATCTGGAAACAACAAAATGCAGATTTCCTTACTTCTAGTCTGGTGTGTTAACCACAGGACTATCTCTGCACTACATGCATAAAGTAAGTTAATTTTGATAGAGAAGATGATTTCTTTATAAATTAACAATGTGTTTATAGGTATTCTTAGGTGATTGGAAAACTTTCTAGTTGTAGATTAGTCTAACTGTGCCATCTGGCGGGTAATTTATATGTAGCTTAAAAAAAGACTTAGAGGAGTATGATTTATTCTTATAAATTACATTTTGTTGATAATACCCAAATAAGATAATTTTGCATGGTTTCAAAGTAACCTAGGTCCATGGATCAACTTTTTACTTAGATACTTTTATTTACTGTAATGGTCTGGGAGTTTTGGGAATGTGATCAGTAAAAGAGGAAGAAAAAAAAAAGACATAATTTTCTTCACTATTTGCACCACCACCAATGAGGACTTTCTACAACCTCTCTGTCCCCCAAAGTAAACAGGATTAGGAAGGCGCTAGATGGCTCAATGCCACCTTAAATATTCCCTCCCACTTGGCCGTATATTCTGACACAGCACAGAATCTCACTCTTAAGATTCACTGCGCTAGGAGCTGTACATTAATATAATGTATGTGGTTGAATGCATTCTGTTTTTTTCATCCTTGTTTTTTTTTTTTTTTTAGCATCATGTCCTTATTTTTCAATGAGGACAAAGGTTTTAAGGTTTCTTCCGAACCCACAGTTTTTCTATTACAGTAATCTCTTGAATGTAACTCAAAAAGATAAAATAATGGACTATAAATTCTAGAGACTATATCAGTTTTGTTAATAGTCTAATACTATATCTCTGATTTCTTTTCTGTCCACTAGGTGTCACTCGTGTTCTAATATTAGGAAGACAATGAAACCCCTTGAATTGACAAGAAATTGAAAGAAGTAGAAGCCTATTAAATTAAGTATGTCTTATGAGTTTCTGTGTCTGCATTTGTAAGTAGAAATGAGACTAGCTAGATGACAGTTGAGCAAGCCTGAATCTGATGTTCAACTTTGAAATTTTGGGGTTTATTTGAGAGGTTTCAAGACGTTGGTTAGCTGGGGAGTTGTCCTCATCAAATGTGCATAGCCTGGTAAGACCTGTTGTGCCGGTAACAGTAACTATGGTTAACAGTGTCACACCAGGTATCCAGTGATGCTAACTGGAACAAGGAGGGCATAAGAGGTAACTGCCTTAGGGTCCAGCGATTTTTAAAAGGTCCTGAGGCCCTAAGGCTCTTGGCCACTGCTACTATGGCAGCAGCAGGAGCCCTGGGCCCTTTAAATTGCCATCAGAACCCTGGGCAGCACTGAAGTTGGGGGAGATTATCCTCATCTCCACTCCTTGTGCCCGAGACCCCACCTCTTCTGGGCATCGAGCCATCCCGCCCCCTCCATCTTGCCTAGGGGCATGGCAAGTCTGTCAGCCATCCTGCAGTCATCATTCAGTTGCCAGATCTGACTCAATCCTCTGAATCCATGAATCTCTGGAGTGGTCCCATGGTGGTGCCAGGTGGGATCAAGATAGAGTGACCAGATAGCAAGTGTGAAAAATTTGGATGGGCGTGGGGAGTAATAGGCTCCTATATAGAACCTATATAAAACCCCAAATATTTGAATTCGTATTTGGACCACTGTATTATGATGCATTTGGTTTGATATTTTTACTGCAGTCACACACAGAGGATTTTTCACTTTTTGTATCAAGTAACCTTATCTTCCATTACTTGTTTAGATGCAGTTCAGTGTGGGGTTGCTAGGTGTCCGGTATGGAACCAGACAGTCTGGTATTTTCACTTCCTGTCTCGTAAAAAAAAATTCAGAAAATATTGGACACCTAAAATGTCCGGTACTTTCTGATTTTTTTTTTCCTGGCCAGGAGGCGAAAATCCCAGGCTGTCCGGCTCAATATGGAGGCAGCCTGGCAACCCTAGGGCTTACTGCGGAGCTGTCCGGCCCAGCATAGGGAGGCAAGATGGCAGGTGGCCACCAGCAGCCTGTTAGGGCCAAAAAGCCTCACCACACAGTTTTTAAAGAATTTTTTTTGTTTGTTTGGGGTTTTTTTGACATCTGCCAACCCTGCTCCAAAGGAGCTGGCATGTAATTGTAATGGGAACCGATAAGCTGATGCTTATTGGTTAACCATTTAAACGGTTACACTTTTACATCCCTAGATGAGTCCAGACATTTTGCCAGTCCCTGGCCAGATCCAGATATATGAGATCTTCATGAGGTGTCCATTATGATTTTCATTATTTTGTGGGCTTTTAAGATTTGTCATCCATAACCTTCTGGATGGGGAGTTCTGAATAGTCTTTGGTGGGTTTTAGTTCTCATGTTGTGGCAATATCTTATGTGATAGCTGGATGTTCAATGTTTGCTAATACAGAAAGCCACGGTAGAGGTGTTGATTTTAATGATCCCATATTGATTTGCATGGTCTGATTCAGCTGCCTATCCACAAGTTGGGAATGGCAGCTTCTTATTTACATTGGTGCACAGTACTCTGCAACTCTGCTAAAACCAGCTTGTTCCTGCTAACTTCTAAATAATGTTGATGTAAGTCTTCACTCCAGAGGCTACTTTCTTGAAATAGTCAAGAAAGGTCAATGTGCAAATAGGAATTTTCCTGAGATATGTAGGTTTGAGGTATTAACACAGTTTTACCACAAAACTCAACAGTTAGGCTATGTCTACACTCGCGCGGCTTCTTGCACAAGTACGGCCGTTCTTACGCAAGAATCTGCAGAGCGTCCACACTGCCTGCCCGCTCTTGGGCAAGGAAATTTACAGTATGGCGTGGTAAGAGAGGGCTCCTTGCACAAGAGTTACGCTCTTTTTTATCAGGTGTAAGCCCTCTTGCGTAGGAGCTCTTGCGCAAGAGGGCAGTGTAGACGCTCGGCAGGGATTTCTTGCACAAGAAAGCCCTTTGGCTAAAATGGCCATCAGAGGTTTCTTGTGCAAGAGAGCGTCCACACTGCCATGGGAGCTCTTGTGCAAAAGCACATCGCGCACATGGCAGTGTGGACGTTTTCTTGCGCAAGACGCCTTGCACAAGAACCCTTGTGCAAGATGTTCTTGCTCAAAAAGCTGCCAGTGTAGACATAGCCTTAGTGTTTTGTTGCATTGTATTATCAAGGGGGAAAATAGAGACTGCTGAGATGCTTGGATTTGATCTCATTTCCCAGTTTTGGAAGTACTCCTCTATGATCTTAAGGTCAGATGTAAAGGTCACTTGATGTTCTTTAACTCATGGGCCTGAGTTGTGAGTGCCAAATCATCACCATATGCAAATTTCTGAGCTGCTGTTTCAAGTATAGCACTCATGTACACATTTTAAGAGTGTTGGAGCATGAACAGAGTCTTTCTCTAGCCCAGTGTTTCTCAACTGTGCTCCGCGGAGTCCCAGGGCTCCACGAGATATCTCCAAGGGCTCCGCGAGGTTGACAAACTGGAAACATGGATAGGTACAACTAGGGCTCGCCGAACTGCTGCGAGCCCCACTCGCCAGCCGTGTTGTCCGGCGATCTGCGCATGCACAGGTCGTTCTGCACATGGGCAGATCACCCAAACCCAGCTCTTCTGGGTTGCAGTCTACTCGCCACAGGTGAGTAGATTGCATTATTTGTCGAGCCCTGGGTACAACACATATAATCAGTGGACCGCTGGGGCTCCGCATAAATTTTTACGCATGTAAAGGGCTCCGGAGCCCAAAAAGTTTGAGAACCACTGCTCTAGCCCAATATTAAAAGTGTGTGGCTAGCTGGTTTGACCTCTTTAAGTATAAGCTCATCCTTCAACTGCTAAACTTGGTGTTGCAGCAGTTTGTGAATCTGCACAGAAGGGATCTCTTTGTTCAGCTTCAGTAGCAGACCATCCTTCCAGATTGTGTCACATGCTTCTGACAGAACAATGAAAGTGATATCAGTTTTGAATTTTCATTGGAATCCTGTCTGCATGTCTGTAGTGAGATCCAGGACCTAGTTGCAGCAATTTCTGGGTGGTCAAAAATCAGTTTGCTGCTTGGCAAGGCTGGCATACACAGTAGGTCAAGTTCGTTTTAGAATTGTATGCTCCATCACTAGGAGTACTTGTGCATAAAGTTAGCTACATGCATTTTTTTTTTCAGTCTTGGGGCCTGCAAACTCAGGGCCTATGACCTCATCTGGCAAGGATTAACCCTGGTTTTATGTATTGCATAGCACTGAGCACAGTGTTGGTGCTGAACAAATAACAGACCCATTCAGTGTTTGGGACTGTCAGGGCTGTCCCCACTCTGGCACTCTGAGTGCAGAAGGTGAGGGCCTGCAAAAGACCTTAAATACCTTGCCTCTATAGGCTCTGCTTACCAAAAAAAAAAAAAAAGCCAACCTTCCCCAGAGTTACAGGTGCACTGGCTCTGGAAGATAGGCTGCCACCATCAAGTGATTTAAAAGAACCCTGAAAAACCTGGAAGGAACATTTGAATTCCTTCTCCAGGGATACTCCATGCTTTTCTACCACAAGAGAGCTTGAAAAAAGAAGCAAAGAAAAACACAGAAAACAACTTGTGTCTTTGATAGCTGACCTCTCAGGCTAGGCAGGCACAGACACAGACCTGTTACCTTCCAGGACACAAGAATCATTCACCTCTGTAAAAAAGATTACTTTATTAACACAAAACAAAAAGAGATCCTTAATAAAGCATACTTAGTTGCTAAGTGTTACATAGCAACTGACAAAAACAATTAAAAAACAGAGAACATAGTATCTCTAGGTACAGCTTTAATATCGTGAATGGGGAAAGAAGGAGAGCACATGGATTTTACACAGAGAAGCTGAACCAAACAACCAAAACAAAGAAAAATACCATGATCACAACTAAACATACATTCTTCTTTCTACTCACGATCCGTGCTGGTGTGTACTTCAAGGCTCAGTTTACTCCCATGCCCAAAATTCCTTGTAGATATGGTAATTATGACGACTGCATGTTGCTCCCTCCAGCCCTTAACTTAGAACTCACACAAAAGAAGAAGCATCTAGATATCTACATACAATTCAAATTTCAACAGTCTTTTCCATTGGCTTTCTGCTACCACCACTCACTAGGTACCTGAGTTTAACCCGTTAGTCACTAGGTGCTGGCCTAGGGATGTGAATGACTCGTCGACTATCCAAATGCTTATTGGATAGGCGACACACTAGTCGATTAATCATTAGTCTATCAGAAAGAGGCAGAAATGAGGGATGGGGAGAAAAAGGAGAGGGGGCTTCAAAGTGGCAGCACCATGTGGAGCCCAGGGCTGCTTTGAAATGCTGCCTGCAGCCCGGGGCCGGCAGGGGACTGCTTGAGTCCCTCACTGGCCCTGTGCTCCCCGCAGTGCTTTCATCTTTGAAGTGTAGCAACAGCCCTGGGAGGTAGAGGTGCCCTATCAACTAATCGAGTAGTCAATGCAAATTGCATCAACTATTCGATTAGCCAATTAATCTAAATTTAACATCTCTATGCTGGCCTGCACTCCCCCTATCCATTAGAGAGACCTTTAAGGGAGAATCTGTAGGACTCACTTCAGGAATAGCTTTGCTGGATCACCAGTCTGCCTGAATGGAATCTTATCCATACAGATGTGTTTAGGCTTTGAAAATTCAAGGAATTTAAACATAGTCTTCTAGTTAAATTCCAGTGCAGGAACCAGGCAATTCAGTATGTGGCAATATCAGGAATTCTTACAAGGTCCTTCAGTCTCAGGTACCTGAAAGTAATCAAACAGGATTGTGAAATTTCATAGTTATAGAAACATTTAAATACTTGTAAACGGCATAGGTTTATAGGCTAATCTGTTTTGTTGGGTGCAGGGTTGCCAGGTGTCTGGTATTGACCCGGACAGTCCGTTATTTTTGCCTCCTGTCTGGTAAAAAAAAATCAGAAAATACTGGACACCTAAAATGTCTGGTATTTTCTGATGTTTTTTCCCTGCCAGGAGGTGAAAATACCAGACACTTGGCAACCCTACGACACACTCGGCAACTAGGCCCAGCGCCTGCCCCCCCCCCCCCCATACCAGGCCCCCCGGACACACCTATTTTTGTGCTCAACAACTACTTTGGTCTCCTCCTTTTTTCCTCAACAGAATTTTTTTCCCATTTTTTTTGGGGGGGGGAGGGTGTTTGGTATTTTTGGCTAAAACCATCTGGTAACCCTCATTGGGTGCTCAATCACTTTGAAATTCAGGCCATTTATTTTAGGTGCCTAACTATGGACTTTGATGCCTAACATTAAACTCTCTAGTTCACTGTTTCTTAAACTGCGTTCTGTGGCACACCACTGTGCCACAAGGCAGTCGGAGGTGTGCCACAGAGAACAACAGAATTTAAAATGGCCATCCGTTAAAGGGGCAGGTGACTTTTATTGAACAAAAAAAACCTTTCCCCCGACTCTTTTTTTACCTCAATAACTCCCCCCTGAGCCTTTCCCCCTGACTTTTTTTTTTCTCAACAAAAAATCCTTGGTATTTCTCATAAAAAAATATTGTTTGGTGTTTCTTGTTCTTAAACAGTTTAAGAAACACTACTCTAGTTTGAAAATTTTGACTGAGACCAATTTTTTAAATTACACAACTCATTTTAAAACTGAAAACCTGGTGTAGTATCCTAACTAGTATCTTTTCTCCCTCCCCAACAAACCACATATGTTGTAAGCCCTCAAATGCCTACGAAAATAATCAAATCTTAAACTTGAGCTGGTTCAGCCCCCTGAGGTTCAGGTGAAATCCAAAGTCCAGGTCCTTTAACAAAAAAAAAAAAATACTGTCAAAAGCCCTTCCTATTTAAACCAAGGTCTCAGTTCAGGGTGTCTCCAGCAATTGTAATTGGCAGGATCTCAGGAGAAGTAGGTGGCTTTATAACTCAAAACCAACATCTGAAAGGAGCAGATGTATTGTGAAATATAGTTTAAAAAAGTGACACCTCCTTATTCAACAGATCTGCCTTCTCTGTGTATTCAGAAGAAAAACTGATGATTTAAGTCACAAGCTCATTGCTTTTTAGTCCTATTAGCTCTGAAGAGTCAAAGCAGCTAACGAGAGACTGAGCTGGATTCTATTCTTCCTTTTGTATCATCTACCAATTTGTCTATAGATTTCCATTTAAGGGCAGTGGGTCCAAACTCAGAGTGTAATTAGAATATAAGGTCACGCACAGGTATCCCTGAGGGCTTAACTTAAAAATAATTGGGGTAGTGCATATATAATTTGCCATGCAGAACCTTTGTTGCTGATGGTGATAACCACCTGAGCCCAGACTGGGGATCCTGCGGAGCTGGCAGTTTGAAAAAAAATGTTCACTTGTAAAGTGAGCACATTTAATATGAAATCAGAGACCATAAGCATGGAGTTCTACAGTGCCATTTTTATCGTCAGTTTTCAGATCAGAAATAGAATGTACTTGCTGTCTAAAAAATAATAAAGAACTGATGCAGCAGAGTACTGGTATAATATGCTGCTGATAATACCCTAGGAGGCAGTCTGCTGTGTTCTGATCTGACTATGGTTTCTGAATAGTTGTAAGATACAGCACTATAAAGCATAACTGTAGTCTGATCCTAAGGTGACAAAAGCACAGCAGGTGGCAATGAAATCCACATTCAATAGAAAAGGTATCTGATTGGATATGGAGTTCTAAAGTAGTCATGTTACAGACAAACAGAGAAATGCCGTCAGGTTTGAGCATAATGTCAGGCAACTTCAGATGGGCGTTGCGAGAGTTAATTTAATCATGTTTGCAAAGCACTCTGAAATTCTTGGAACATATTAGTTAAATGCAACGATTATATAAATTAGTAGTAGTATAATAAATTCCAATTCTAAATAGTTGTTGGAAGCACTAAATATTAGAGTCCATGTTGAGGCCCATTTAAAGATTGGATTCTTAAATTCTAACAAAGGTTTGCTTTTATTTGTTTTAATCTCAGTTGTGTGGATGTTGAAAATGTGCAGTAAAGGGTCACCAAATTCATTAAAGAACTGTGGCAAACATTACCTGCGTGTTGACTTTTTTCAGGTGAATCACCATGATGCAAGCAAATCACTTGTGGAAAATCCTATTTGAGTGTGGGGAAAATATTGTGAAAAATGATATTTACATTTAGCTGCCTTGATGGTATGATTAGTATTTGTTGATAATGTGAAAATGTCAACATACTGCAAAGCATGTAGCCATATTCAGGCTTAATATTTTTCTATGGAACTGTAAAGAAGCATTTCTGTTTATGCTTTCATTAGCTCAGAATGACTGCAGCAGTGAGCAAATGCCAGATGATCACATCATGCTGAGTAATTTAAGACCTAAAATGGCATATGGATTACCTTATATGGCAAGGCTCAGAGTATGGTTTTAGGGTAGGTTTTTAGTTTAAGTTAAAGGTGATTGTCTAGGTTGTAGTTTCTGTCTGGAAAGTTCAATAAGATACATTAAAGATCCATTAGTAAATTCATCCTGTTTGAGTTATACTAAAGGTTAACATCTTCTCAATAGCAGGGGGGGAATGTATTGTACACATTTTATAAAATGAAGAAGTAATAGAAATATGTATTTTGAGAAAGAATGAAAAATATAGTACATAATACTTCAGAACTGAAGTTAAGAGATCTTAAATCTATATTTCTATGGTAAACCTCCTTTTGAAAGGCTTTTAGTTCAACTATTTAGTTTCTTTGATACCAAAAATGATTTAGCAGAATTGTTTTCTTCATTACAGAAACTTGGCAAGGGATCTCATTTGCCTCATCTGCTTCAACATTTCTCCCTCTGTTGGTGGGGCCTAGAGTATATCAGTCCTACACTGGAGGCTTATTTCTTCATTTTGGTTTATTTTTCAGTATTTACAAGGGGGGCCCAGGGTAGGCCTGAATTTTTTTTTTCTTAAAAAAACAAAACAAGCTCACAAAAAAACAACAGTACCAAAGAAATACATATCTCTGCTAGGGATGTCAATGTGTACTCGACTATACAATTAACCAATAAGCCTAAGCTTTATCAGTTAATCTTGTCGACTACATGCATTCCCCCCCTTGCTACCTCTGTATCAGAGGCAGCAAGGAGGTGGGGAAACAGGAGTCAGTGCTAAGGGAGCTGGCTTAAAAGAGACAGCAGCATGGGTGGGAGGGGAGGCTGCCACGAAGTAGCCTCTGTTTGTGGCAAGTCTGGGCCCACTAAGGGCAGAGGCTGGACAGAGGCTGTTCCGCATCCCATGGAGCAACTTCAGTCTGTAGCGAGCCTTGGCCCGCCATGCCTAAGTTTGGTGTTTTTTCCACTGGAATCCACTGAATCCCGAGGAGCAGCCTCTGTCTGTGGGGAGCTCAGACTCCCAATGGACCGGGGCTGCTGTCTCTATAGCAGGCAGACAGCTGGTCTACACAGGAAGTTGCTTTTTAAACTAGGTCCCTTCATGGACCAGCTCCCCCTGCCACCTTGTGCTGCTACTGAGGCAGCAGTGTGGGATTACAGGGCTCCCCAGGAGTGGGGCCAGGAGTGCACTGGCTGCTGTCCTGTCCCTGGGAACTATCGAATAGTCATGTAACCACTAACATTTCATGTAGTTATGCAACTATTCTATTACCTGATCTCTAGCATCCCTAATCTCTGCTGCTAATATCCACCACTTTCCTTATTTTGCTGGTAACCAATACTTTCCCCCACCAGAAGTTAACTTGGCTATTTCCGTTATAGGCAGAATAACATCCTTCCACCTGGGAGCAGCCTTTTCTCCCTGCTGTTTCTTGTTTTCTCATAGCTGCTTCTCCTCTCTCACCAGAACAGAGCTTTTTACAGGTGTTTCTAATTAACCTGAGGTGACCCCATTTCAAGCTGATAGGGGAAAAAGCCTTCACCATTCTAGGCCTAATACCCCAGACTTCCAAATCTCATAGCTGTCAGTTCTGACTTTTTATTTTGAGATTCCAGAGTTTGGTGTTTTTTCCATTGGGTTTCATTACAGTTTGAACCTCTCTAGTCCAGCACTCTGTAGTCTGGCATGATTTTAGTTAGCTGCATGTCCAACTACCATGGGTATGACCAAGTTTCCTGTGGTCCCATAAAGTTTTCTTACAGCCACCCGTCTTGATGCTCAGTGTTCTGTGCTGTTATTTATCTAATTTACCCCTAAAGGTCCTAAGAGCCCAGTAAGCAATGGAAGTGTTGGTAATTCTGTTAGACAATATTGACCTCCTGTGGTCTGGCAAATTCTCTGGTTCAGCACCTGTCAAGTCCCAAGGGTGCCTGACTAGAGAGGTTCAACCTGTATTATGATAAAGAAAAAAAGTACTTAAATGACTCTTAAGTGTATTGTGTAGTATTTATGATTATTGCAGCTACCACTGAATAGGTATATATTTATAAATGCAATGTAGCATTCATTGAATATGCTCCCCTCCATTAACATGAACAGATGATGCATTTTTGCAGCAGAAGTTGGGGTAGTAGTTCCATCATTTGTTCCCAATGATCCATAAAAGCTGCATTGTCCTGATTCCACAAGACTGAGGCTCAGTTGTTCAGTAGGTATCAACCGGGGGAGCTGCCAGTTGTTCAGAAGGTAGTGAACTGGAGGAGCTGCCACTCTTTGGAGCATGCTCCCTATAGAAGTGCATGGATCTCTGAGCAAAAGTTAATGTAGCCAATGTCACTAACACCTGCTTTATGCTTACCTCTTTCTTAGAGAGGCGGGCAAAAGAGCCAATAGTAGCATGGCCACGGTTGTGCACTGTCATAGTGAGCCTGAAGTACAATAGAAGATTCAGTATAGCATGTGGATACATCTACTTTTGCCCACAGTTCCCTGAGATCTGTACAATTTGAAGGCAGTGTTTCCTCCACCATGCTACCCCCCAAATTTCAGTGTATTCAGCGAGGTATTGAAAGGACTCCTTTTCATAGCAGAACTTCCTGGCCATTTTGCCATCCCTGCTTATGTGGTCTTTCTGTAGGAGTGTCAGGTATGGCCGTTAGTTTTACTTTGGTCTGGAATTACTTTTGGTATAAAAACGTTACTTAGAAACCTGTGACTGCATGTAGATTGTGACTTTGGATCCCTGTTAACATTGTTCTCATATTGTGGATTGACACAGTGCATGGTGATAAAATCACCATTTATTAGTGTATTAAGATTACACATGTTGTTAAGTACTATAGCGTTCACTATGTTCGGTCTGGTATGTTGCTGGATCCACATTGTTAAGTTGTTCAATTTATTCAGATCTCTGTCAAAAGAAATAGTGGCAAAATAATCAATATTTTATTCTTAATCTTTATTTGAGTGTTTTTTAGATGGTGTTTTTGATTTATTCTTTTAAAACTAGAGCATCAGCTGAATTTATGCAATTGTAGTGACTAGCAAATTATTTACAAAGGAATGCTGAGATGGAATTCCCTTGTGTAGTTTTACAGGAGTGAGTTAATTACACTTCACTCAGCAGGTTGTTCATAAGTCCTAGATCTAAGAGAGTCAGTTAAAAAAGAAAGAGAGATAGATTGGCCTTTAATTATCCCAGCTGGATCTCGGCTTTAAGAATGAGACATATACCTGCTGAGGCTGTTGTTTTAAATGCTAATAGCACTATATCTTTGGCATTTAATAAAGTCTGCAAAAAGAAGCAGGATGGTGTATTGAAAATAGTGTATACGTTCTTGTTGGAAAATAGTTTTAACTATGTGTATGCATTTTTCTGTTAACATTTCTAAAAGGGGAATTGTGCATAACACACCAAATACATGTTAAAAGACACATTTCCCTCGTTTTATAAACCTTTTATTACCAGTACATAGCTGACTATTTCTTTCCTGGTAGAGGTTCTCGTAGAAACAAAACTAAAACCTCTTCATTTTTCTATGAAAAAAATCAGGCATTTTCCTCAAAAGTCGAGTTAAGCTTGCTCATTGATAGATCTGGTGTCCTCTGGGTGTTTATTCTGTTGTTAAAAATAAAGAATGTTAGTACAATGGATACTTATACAGCTTTGAAATACATAGAAGAGGGCAGGTGATTTTGCTAGTTTTCCAGTACCGATTAATTTTCCCTCAAACTTTTTTTTCATTTGTGATTTAGATAATTTATTTTATTAACATTCTTATTTTTTTATGGGAAGAGTGTCTTTTTAAGAGAAGAGGTTTATGATGGATTGATGCAGATAACTGCTGTAGTGCAAATACATTGCTGTTATGATACTGCAGAAAGGTGAAAAAAGACAAAAGATCATAGAATACTAGAACTGGAAGGGATCTCGAGAGATCATCAAGTCCAGTCCCCCGCCCTGACAGCGGGATCAAGCATTGTCTAGATCATCCCTGATAGATATCTATCTAACCTGCTCTTAAATATCTCCAGTCATGAGATTCCACAACCTCCCTAGGCAATTTATTCCAGTGTTTAACCATCCTGACAGGAAGCTTTTCCTAATGTCCAACCAAAACCTCCCTTGCTGCAGTTTAAGTCCATTGCTTCTTGTCCTATCATCAGAGTCCAAGGTGAACAATTCTACACCTCCCCCTTCCCCCCCGTGACACTCTTTTAGATACGTGAAAACCGCTATCATGTCTCCTCTCAGTCTTCTCTTTTCTAAACTAAACAAGCCCTATTCTTTCTGTCCTCCCTCATAGGTTATGTTTTTTAGACCTTTAATCATTTTTGTTGCTGTTCTCTGGACCTTCTCCAGATAGAGAGCGCACAACAAAATAGAAGACACTACTCTGGGGGAGTAGCTGGAGGAGTAAGATTGTTCAGGATCCATGGCTCAGAAGTAGTGTGATTCAACAGAGTGACTTGAGGGTTCGGGTTGTGGGTATAGGGTAGTCATAGTTTAAACAAGCCAAGTTGAATGATTTCATTGCTGATTGGTTTGACATAGATTGGTCCCAAAAAAGAAATAATCATTGTCAAATTGCAAGATGAATTGTCCCCGCAGCCTTTTCAGACATCTGAAATTTCCTCTGTCTTTGACACATCTGACAGAAAAGGGTACAGATAAATCTGTTTTGTTTATTCCTATTTGTAGCTTTTAAGTAAGGGCAGGTCTACACTGAAAAGTTAGGTTGATCCAGATACATTTTTCAGCGGTGTGAAAAATCCACACACCTGAACAATATAGTTAAGCTACAGTGGTGCAGACAAATCCTAAGACAGTTGAGTGTCATGGTAGTATTGAGACAGGTTTTTGTGGTGGGAGCAGGAAGGTCAGGGATGCTTCCACTACACTTCGCCTGCTCCTTGACTCCTTTTTATGCTTCCTATCTGTAATCACATGTATTTAAACACCTCTTTTTCACCAGCAACTCACTATGTAATCTTACATCTCTGCTCTCTATTCCTTTTATCCTCATCTCACTCACTGAACTCTTCTCAAGGCTCTCCCTTCTCCTCCCTCTGTGTCCTTATTCCAGCTTTGTGCCTTTTCTCTTTGATCCCTGCTACCAAGAATCTTCCCTCTCCCTCAGATTCCTCTTTACATTCCACTTCTTCAGGAGAATACCAGGCTCTCTTCCTCTCTTCCTCTCTGCAGTTGTTGTCCTTAACCTATGGTGGTGACTTGAGTTACTACGTCTGACTAAAACTTGCTGTGCTGCTGCAATGCTGTATGTAGAGAGCTGATCTTACATGTCAGGGCCCGTCATTTGCTATGTTTACAATGAGGCTTAATATGGCTGACATGTAGGTGTTTACACAATTTTATGTTAAATAAAAACTTTATCTTATGTAGATCACGTACTGTGAGGTCTTTGGGGCAGGAAATGAGTCCTACTTCTGTTCTGTAAAGTTCTCACTAATTTTATTATTGCATGTGGATACAGGCAGTCCCTGAGTTACGCGGATCTGACTTACGTCGGATCCGCAGTTACGAACGGGGCCCTCTCCCTGGTCTCCAGCAGACCAGGGAGAGGAAGCAAAGCGGCGGAACATGTGGGCAGCGGACAGCCCAGACGCGTGTGGGCTGTCCGCTGCCCGCGTGCTCCGTGGCTTTACTCTGCTTTGCTCCCCCTCCCCCTGGTCTACAGACCAGGGGGAGGGGGAGCAAAGCGTCGGAACACGCGGGCAGCGGACAGCCCACACGCGTCTGGCTGTCCGCTGCCCACGTGCTCCGTGGCTTTGCTCTGCTTTGCTCCCCGTCCCCCTGGTCTGCAGACCAGGAGAAGGGGGAGCAAAGCCGCGGAGCACGCGGGCAGCGGACAGCCCACACGCGTCTGGGCTGTCCGCTGCCCGCGTGTTCCGCCGCTTTGCTCCCCGTCCCCCTGGTGTGCAGACCAGGGGGACGGGGAGCAGAGCAGAGCAAAGCCGCGGAGCCTGAGGGCAGCAGGACAGCCCACACGCGTCTGGGCTGTCCCGCTGCTCCCGTGCTCCGCGGCTTTGCTCTGGACGCCTGTGGTACAGCAGCTGGGACGCTGCCGCTCCCAGAGCGGCACTACGGGACCAACCCGGCAGCACCCCAGCTGCTCTGCCCCAGGCATCCTGATTCAGCCACTGCTGGTCAGTTTCAGCAGCGGCTGAATCAGGATGCCTGGGGCAGAGCAGCTTGGGTGCTGCTGGGTTGGTCCAGCGGCGGTGCTACTGCACCAACCCAGCAGCACCCCAGCTGCTCTGCCCCAGGCGTCCCCAAGTCAGCCGCTGCTGAAACTGACCAGTGGCTGACTACAGGAAGCCTCTGCCCCGGGCTTCCTGGAATCAGCCGCTGATCAGTTTCAGCAGCAGCTGACTTGGGGATGCCTGGGGTTCTTAAGTCAGAACTGGCGTCCAGATTCAGCCGCTGTTGAAACTGATCAGTTTCAGCAGCGGCTGAATCTGGATGCCAGTTCCAACTTACATACAGATTCAACTTAAGAACAAACCTACAGTCCCTATCTTGTACGTAACCCGGGGACTGTCTGTATATATAATAATGATGGTAACGTTGTTTTGCTGAGTTGAAAACAATATGTCCATTTCAACAATGCTAGTGTTCAAGCAAATTTTTTAATATATTTTTTACACACCCTTTGTTTCCAGTTACAGCACATGCATTAGGTAGTCGTTTGGGTTGAAATGTTTAAAATAAGGATCTACTTCCTCTGAGAAGTGTAAGGTAAATCTAAGAATAGCAGAAAATAACTGCTATCTGCTAAAGGAGAAATGATAGATCTATGGGTAACATACTGAGAAAATTACTAGGAAGACTTGGAATCTTCTGATGTTTTTGTCTTTGTATTATAATGCCTTAACTACTGATGGGAGTGTATGACTGCATATTTACTGGTAATTGGATGGGTGACCTCTCTCTAAGTCTTTCAGGAGCCTTTTAAAGAATCATTTGCTTAATAGCCTGTTTGAAAATCCTTTTCTTAAACCTTGAGCACAAATAAATAAATTCTTAAGCATTTTGTTCAACATGTACATACAATTGCAAATAATTCATCACCATATTCTAATGTAGAATACAACTCCAAGAATGTATGCCATTTATTTAGGATTTTTGTGACCATTTGTGTAGCTTAGATTCCCTTCAACTCTAAAGGAAAAGATTATTGGATAGTCTGGTTGTTTGTAAAATGTTTCTTAAAATTAGGAATTTTTGTAAGCAACCAGCCCATCTTTACAATCACATATCTAGCTATATTTGGTTAAACAAATCTGCAGAAAAAGATCTGCAGTAAAACTCCAGTTGTCCGGCATCCTGTGGTCCGGCACTCCTGATAGTCCGGCACCACCTGGAACCCGGAAGTGCTCCAGGCAGCCAGACAATTGGAGCTGCTCTGCCCCGGGCTTCCTGAAGTCAGCCGCTGGTCAGTTTCAGCAGCGGCTGACTTGGGGACACCTGGGACAGAGCAGCTGGGGTGCTGCTGGATTGGTCCCGCAGCGCCGCCCTCCTCCCGGCCCCGCCACCCCACCTCATACACCTCTTAGCCCCCCCTTCTGATAGTCCGGCATATTTGATAATCTGGCACCCCCTGGGTCCTAAAGGTGCTGGATTATTGGAAGTTTACTTTACTTAGTTTAATGAGGACTATGTAAAGTAGTGCTGTTGCTTCTGTTTGTTTAAAGATGAGGGAAGAAAGTGTAGGATCAGTACCACTTTTGGCAATTTAATTTCCAAATGGTGTGAATGTTTTGTATGTCTGAATTGCCAACACGCTATTGGTAAATAATAGCTAACTATTTTAAGAAAATGGACAATGGAACTTATCAATAAGGTAATTATTATAATATTCTTTTGACCAGTACTTTTAATGTCAAATTTTACAATGAAAACCCAGAGTAATTCCATTGATTAAATGGGAGAGAGTATTTTTCAATTAAACTGATTTGTATTTGCATCAGTGAAATGGAGAGAAAAAATTAGCTCTCACTTTTTAGTAACTGCTCTTTTGGCTAAGGAAGACTTAATGCGACAGCTGGGGAAATCAGCAAGTGTATGTTGTGCTTTAAGAAGAAATGTAAATCTCAGGTTTTCCTTTTCTACCTCTATCTTTTGTTTATTATTATTATTATAGAATCATAGAATCATAGAATAATAGGACTGGAAGGGACCTCGAGAGGTCATCGAGTCCAGCCCCCCGCCCTCAAGGCAGGATCAAGCTCCACCTACACCATCCCTGACAGATGTCTATCTAACCTGTTCTTAAATATCTCCAGAGAGGGAGATTCCACCACCTCCCTTGGCAATTTATTCCAATATTTGACCACCCTGACAGTTAGGAATTTTTTCCTAATGTCCAATCTAAACCTCCCCTGCTGCACTTTAAGCCCATTACTCCTTGTCCTGTCCTCAGAAACCAAGAGGAACAAATTTTCTCCTTCCTCCTTGTGACAAGGACACATCGGGCAGTTGTTAATTGTGGTATTTTCCAGATGATGCCAGCACACTCAATATCCTATATCACTGTCTTCTGCCAGTTCTTCCCTGACCTTTCTTGCTTGTTCTTCCTCCCTCACTACTCACCTTATAGCAACTGTAAGCATTAATCATGGACCAGGATACCATTGTGCTATGCACTGTGCAAACACAGAAAAAATATAGTATATTATAGTTTATTAAATAAAATTTGAGGAACAAATGGGACCAAAGTTTGGATTCTGTTTGTTGGAGTGGATCCAGGCTCTCTGAAAGGACTTCACACCATTTAGTAAATACAGGAAAATCTCGCTCTGCATCCACCGCAAATGGCAAAATTCATGAATATTGGGAGCTTCAGCTTGTGGCTCCTGTGGTGAGCGCCCTGTGGCTCCCAAACTCGCCATGGGAGTTAGGAGCCATGGAGAACCCATGTTCCCCATGGCTCTTGGCAGTGAGTTTCCCACAGCTCTCTGTCCCTGCTCCCACCAGGCAGGGACAGGAGACCTGCAAATACGCATAGCCACTAATAGTGAAGGTCTCCTGTACCTCTTCATTACTCCAAACATTTTTTTAAAAAAACATACAGTTAGTGTGCTCTGTTATTGGCAACCAGTAAATCTTTGAATGTAGATATAATGTACTTAATACTGAATTCAGTGGCTGTATTGCTTTTCACATCTAATAGCATGTGTTGCAGGTTAGCAGCTGGAAGTTTTGTCTTCAAAAACAGCATGTTCAAACAAGCACATTTTATTCTTGCAACAAGGGACCATCTTTTTTGCTAAGTGTTTACTTGGTGTGGAGGACAATGGGGTTGTGGCCTTGGACTAGAACTCCTAGGTACTAGCATAATACAATTAATAAATAACTGGCCTAGAGAACACAACTCTTTGTCTGGCTAGAGTCTTTAAACTGTTTAAAAATAACCCATGACAAGTTCAGTTAGGCTCTGAGTTCTCAATCTCAAGCGATATAGTGTGGATCACATTTGAATAGCAGCACGCTCCCCTGCCTTTTTACAATCCCACAGATTCTTGTAGCACCAACAGCAATTGTTTTTGTAGAAGTATTTAAAGCTTTTTAACTTGTGCCCAGCACTCTTCGAGTACAGTCCTTATGTTAGGCCTTAGTTCCTCATGTGCCACTGACACATCGGGCAGTTGTTAATTGTGGTATTTTCCAGATGATGCCAGCACACTCAATATCCTATATCACTGTCTTCTGCCAGTTCTTCCCTGACCTTTCTTGCTTGTTCTTCCTCCCTCACTACTCAGTTCAGTGCTTGCTCACATGCCCTGGCCTAACTCCAGTCATAGTATCCAACTATTCATTGAAGCCCCTACTCAATCTTATAGCATAGTTGATGATATGCTTGCATATTTTGTGAACCACTTAGGCATTTCATTCATCACATCCTTCAGAATTCTTGGGTGTACATACTAGTTGATTCTGGTGACTCAACAGAAAAGTGAAAAGCAATACAGCCACTTACATTTATCTGTTTGCTCCAGAAATCTTTTAACACATCAATGTCTGATAGATCTGAGATTGTAGAGAAACAGAATTATTTTCAGGATGAGAAACTGTGTTCCGTTCAAAACATTCACATATGGTTTGGGGTTTTTGACATAGAAATGCATTCTCTGCAATAATTACACTGGTATTGTCATATATGACTAGTAATATCTGTTGATCTTTTCCAAATGCATTGAGATTGGATAATTTATTTCACACTTCAGGCAAATATGTTCTTTGTAGTGCTGTTGATTAATCGCAGTTAACTCACATGATTAACTCAAAAAATTACTTGCTATTAAAAATTAATCCCAGTTAATCACAGTTTTAATAGCAATGTTAAACAATAGAATACAAATTGAAATGTATTCAATACTTTTGGATCTTTTTCTACATTTTCAAATATATTGATTCCAGTTGCAACACAGAATACAGAGTGTACACTGCTCACTTTATATTTTTATTACAAATATTTGCGCTGTAACAATGATAAACAAAAGATAGTATTTTTCATTTCACCTCATACAAGTACAGCAGTGCAATCTCTTCATCATGAAAGTGCAACTTACAAATGCGGAGGGCTTTTTCTACATAACTGCACTCAGTAGTAAAACAGTGCAAAACTTTAGAGCCTACAAATCCACTCAGGCCTACTTCTTGTTCAGCAAATCATGAAGACAAACAAGTTTGTTTAATTTTATGGGAGTTAATGCTACCCACTTCTTATTTACACTGTCACCAGAAAGTAAGAACATACATTCACATGGGACTTTTGTAGTTGCCATTACAAGGTATTTATGTGCTCAATATGCTAAACATTCATGTTTGGGTCACCTTTCCAGAGGACATGCTTTGATGCTGATGTTGCTCATTTTAAAAAAATGTGTTTATTAAATTTTGACTGACTTCTTGGGGGGAGATTTGTATGTCTCTGGCTCTGTTTTATCTGAATTCTGCCATGTATTTCATATTATATTAATCTTGGATGATGACTTAGCATATGTTCCTTATAAGAACATTTCACTGCAGATATTACAAACCACAAAGTAGATACCAATCTATGATTTCTAGATAGTTATAGAATTCGACCCAAGGTTTAAGTCTGAAGTGCCTTCCAAAATCAGAGAGGAATGAAGTGTGAAACATACTTTTAGAAGTCTGAAAAGAGAAACTCTCTGATGCAGAAACTTCAGAACTCAAACACCCAAAAACCAAAATCAACCTTCTGCTGGTGGTATCTGATTTGGATGATGAAAATGAACATATATCGGTCTGCACTGCTTTGGATTGTTATTTAGCAGAACCCATTATCAGCATGGACACGTCCTCTGGAATTGTGGTTGAACGATGAAGAGACATGAATCTTTAGGGCATCTGCCATTTTATTATCTTGAAATGTGTACAATAATCCCAACTGAATACTTGTTTTTACTTTCAGGTGACACTGTAAACAAGAAGTGGGCAACATTATCTCCTGCAAAGGTAAACAAACTTGTTTGTCTGAGGAATTGGCTGAACAAGAAATAGGACTGAGTGGTCTTGTAGGCTCTAAAATGTTGTATTTTATTTTTGAATGCAGTTATTTTTGTGCCTATAAAACTGATAAATTCAACTTGCATGATAAAGAGGTTGCATTAGAGTACTTGTACTATATCAATTGAAAAATATTTCTTTTACTTTCTTACAGCGCAAATACTTGTAATAAAAAAGTTAGCATTGTACACTTTGTAACAGTCCATGCACTCACCAGCATGGTGCCTCCCACTGGTCACTCCGAGAATTAGCTCAGCTCAGTACTAGAGTGACTTCTTACCCATTGTAACCTGCCTGCTGTCTGGCCTGTAACCTGTTGTCCATTCTCCATTGCCTTGTATCAGGACCATGGAGCTCTTCCCTCAAGGTACTGCCTTGCCAGAGGCATTTTCAGGGAACCCCCCATTCCTTATACCCACCTTGCCTCAGTGACCCTACTGCTAGTCATCACTAATCCCTTATCTCAGGAGCAAACTGCAGTGTGAAATGGCCACTCATCAATGGCAAGGGTGTGTGGACCTGCTTCCTTCACCTGCTCTGGTTGCCTCTCTGCAGCCCTAGTACCCTTTGTCCCCCTGTTGCTAGGCCTTAGCCTGGGATTACTCAGGCTGGAGCTCCTCTGGCTCACCCTGTCTTTCCCCAGCATTGATCTGTTGATGGTACCTACACTAGCAAGCAGCGAGATCCTTCTCCCTCCAAAGCCAGAGCAAAAGTGTCTCTCCTCCTGTCTGGGAGCCCCTATTTATACTAGACCAGCTGGGCCCTATTTGGCAGGTATTGGCCTCAGCTGCTTGCTCCACAGTCTCAGCCCTTTGCCAGGACTGGGTTTTAACCCTTGTTTCAACTGGAGTGAGGTGACTGCCCCCTACAGTGTCGCAATTGAAATCAACCTATTTGAAAATGTAGAAAACATCAAAATATATTTAAATAAATAGTATTCTATTGTTTAACAGTGTGATTAATCATGATTAATTGTCTTAATCACTTGATAGCCCTAGATCATTGTTAATATGCAGAGGAAAGTTTTCCTACTTTCTCTTACAGGATGAATTTTACATTTATACTTAAACTAAAACCTGAAGAAAATGTCCTTTAATATTCCTTATCATATTTTTTTGCTGAGTCAGTTTTCAGTGTTGGTTAATATCTTTATTTGTATTATATTCTATGGATATGATTTTTCTTATTAATTGTATTAACATAAGCGACACTCTTGAATAGGAGCTGGTGGCTTTAAAATTGACTTACTTATTTTAAAATTGCATATGACTTCTTGTAGAAAACAGCTGTACTTTTCAGCACAGGAGCTGTCTGATATCTCTCTAGTGCTTCTTTTTTTTTTCTGGTGAAATAATCTATTTAATGAAGGTGAACACAGTTCTGTAACAAAAATCTCCATCAAAAGTTAATATAAAGTCTCCAACTGCATAAAAAGAAAACTGATATCATAGTTGTGGTTTTTTGTTTTGCTGTGGTTAAGGTTCTGTCAGTATTTCTATGATAAGAGATTTAGGGGCTTAGTCTAAATATAAAAATTCACTACCAAATCTTGCTTATGACATTTCTAGTGAAGGAGGAAAGATTTGTATAAATTAAAATAAATGTTAGTTGAGCTCATAACTACAGAACCAGTAGAAGTGAACTTGTTGATTCTTTGTATATTTACAGAAGATAAATATCTTTAATTTATAAATAAAAATCTGATCCTGTCATCCTTAGGCAAAGCTACTCTGAAATAAAAACTTTGACTCAGTAAGGAATGTCAATTTGGGCACTGAATGTATTGGTGGATTTGTATAGCTATAAGTTCTAAATGATTTCTGTATGGGCAAAAGATTTGAGTAAGACTTTCACAAGTGTCTTTTCTCTATTTCTTTAAAATTACATTTTATTTTAAAGAGATGTTTTTAAAAACAAGACAGTTTGGTATTGTAAACAAATTCTGGCTTTCTAACTCCTTAAGCCAACTCCTCTTTTAAATAGTTGCGAGTCACCGTCCAGTAATGTTAGTCTCCTGGCTCAGTTCACTAGACAGTAGCATAGCTATGTCATGTAAGTAGTTTTACTGGCAGAATTATAAACATGTCAGCTCAGGTGCAGCCCGGGAGATAGTGTCATAAGAACTTTGGTTTGGCATTGTTGTAAGTTTCTGGTAAGCAGTCTCTTAAAGATCATATTGCTCACACATGTCTGGTGCAAACAGCCATGCTCCGTGTTCTCATGCAAATGGCTTCTCTTTTGTAGTTGCACAACAGGAAATCTGAACTGTTATGAGTTCTTTAGATTACTAATTACCACTTACTTTGTGATTTTATGGAAATAAAACATTTTAACTTAGCTCAACACTTAGGTATCAGTAAATGTAAGATTTTAAACTAGACTAAGCTATTTTTTAGTGTTAAATTATTTCTTCCATATTTATGGTAGACTATATATAATCATTCCTGGATGATCAGTGTCACTTAAAATTTTCCTTATTGAGCTGTCTATCTCTGTCTTGTATTTGAAAATGAGCCTGTCGGCTATGTAGGCCTTTAAATATGGTGAGTCAGCAGATGGTTAATTCACCATATAAGAACCCAAAACAGAAAGTCTCTTGACTTTGTAATTCTCAGTATTTTTCAGTTAGGATGTATTTTCTAAAAATAAAAAGTGCACCTGAAAACACTTCACTATCACCCTCACCAAAAAGAGACTTCCTGTTCAAAGAATAACATGCTGTTTCCCAGCCAAAAAGAAAAAATATTTGCCTTATGAATATTAATTTTTCATATGCAAATTGTGACTGTTCAGATAAATGAATTGATCTGTTAGTAGATTCTTCTCAAATCCTTTTGCAAGTGAAATAGTTAACTCTGCCATACCGATAGTATTTTAATACTTGGGTAACACAGTTTCTGTCAATGTGCATACATTGTACAAACTACCAGGATAGTTTCTCAGCGGGTACATCTACTCTGCATACAGTAGAGTCCTGATTATCCGACCTAAAAGGGACCGACAGGTGGTCGGATTACTGAAAATGTTGGATGATTGGGACTCTACTGTAGCCAACACCACTTGGTCCCCATCCCTGCCTGGCCGTGGCCCCTTCTCTCCCTGCAGCTCCCAGGCACGGGCCGGGAGAATGGCCCCGCTCGCTGCCCCATTGCTCTCCTGGAGCCGCTGATGCCGCTCCTGCCGGCGCCGCTTCATTCCCGGGTGCTGCAGGGAGGGGACAAAGCGGCACCAGCAGGAGCGGCATCAGCGACTCCAGGAGAGCAACGGGGCAGCGAGCGGGGCCATTCTTCTGGCCCACGCCCTGGAGCTGCTGATGCCGCTTCTGCCAGCGCCGCTTTATCCCCAGGAGCTGCAGGGTCAGATAAAGCGGAATGTCGGATTACCGAAGGTTGGATAATCCGGACTCTACTGTACTTATTTTGAAATAAGCTATTCCAAAATAAATACTCCAAAATAGTTTATTTTGAAATAGCACAGCTACACTACAGGGAAGCTTCAAAATTACTCCGAGGCAGGCTTCCCTAATGTGGACATGCTACCTTGATTTAGAGCCCTGGGAGGCATTGGGGAGTAATTACTCTGAATGGCCCTGGGGAGGAGCTATTTCCAAATAGCAGCAGTGGAGCATCCATACAACTGCTATTCCAAAATAGCTATTTCAGAGTAGGCATTATTCTTCATAGAATGAGGTTTACAGAAGTCTGAATAAGCCGTCCATTATTTCAAATTTATTTCGAAATAATGGAATTGCTGTGTAGACGGTCGCATTGTTATTTTGGAATAATGGCCATTATTCCGAAATAACACTGCTGTGTAGAGGCACCCAGATTGTACTGGTGGTTTATTTTAATCTATTATATACTTTATAAAGTTTGTCTGTCTGTCTGTTTGATCAAGAACTCCTCCTAGACAGTAAGAGCTAGTGCCACCAAATTCAGTATACAGCTTCCTCTTATCATAACTTAAAAGCATTGTAAGGGTTTGGTTGTGGATTCGCCTGGGATGGGATTGCTTCTCATAAAACTAATCAGAATAGAGACAAAATCACCAAACCAAGTTCAGTTCTCAAAACTGACATAACTCAGCGAATGTTGAAAGAGACTAAACCAGAGGTAAAAGTAAGCCAGTGTGCCCTAGCGAGCTGCTTCAGCTGGGGCGCTCAGTTGCAGGAGGAGGAGATGCATGCTCTCAGCCTGCCTCCCCAGACACTGCTACGAGCTGCTGCACTAAGCAGCAGGCAGGTGAAGGGGCTGGCTGGAAGTGCATGCCCTCCACCCCTGTCCAGGACTGCCCCAACCCCAGGCTTCCCACCCCCAAGCAGGACCAGCTTTAGGAAGTGTGGAGCCCAATTTGAACCACTTTGGCGGGGCCCCCCACCCAGGATTTTTTGTTGAGCAAAAAAAAAACACGCACCCACACAACAAAGCACAACCACACACAAATATCACATCAGAAGTAGATCTGATCAAAATGTAGTTGAACATTTTCCAAAAAAAAAAAGCCATCCTATATTATGCAAAATTTTACACAAAATTAAATCAGTTGCCTTAAGTGTAGGTCAAATATTTTCAATTGCAAACTATCCAATTTTTTCAATAAAGTTTAAAGTTTGATTTTTAAAACGTTACCAGAGGGCGTTGCAGTTTTCTGTTACATTGATTTATTTTTTAAATAGCAAAAAATTGAGTCTTTGTTAAGAAAATGTCAGTTCTGTGGTCAAATTCCAGGCCTTAGTGATTTCAGCACCAATGATTTCACTAGGTAATATGGTACCTCACCACCATTGCTTTCTTTGCACTTCTCTTCAACACATTGTCTGCATGTTGTGTCCAAGATCAGTCTAGACAAGATTTTATCAGTGATTTTTGCTCAAGCGATCACTGAGACAAGACAAGGACTCTCAATTGATTCTAATCAGCTCTGCCTTTAAACACTGGGGCTACGTCTACACTGGCCCCTCTTCCGGAAGGGGCATGTAAATTTCACTAGTCGTCGTAGGGAAATCCGCGGGGGATTTAAATATCCCCCCCGGCATTTAAATAAAAATGTCCGCCGCTTTTTTCCGGCTTTTAAAAAAGCCGGAAAAGAGCGTCTAGACTGGCCCCGATCCTCCGGAAAAAGTGCCCTTTTCCGGAGGCTCTTATTCTTACTTTGAAGGGCACTTTTTCCGGAGGATCGGGGCCAGTCTAGACGCTCTTTTCCGGCTTTTTTAAAAGCCGGAAAAAAGCGGCGGACATTTTTATTTAAATGCCACGGGGGATATTTAAATCCCCCGCGGATTTCCCTACGACGACTAGTGAAATTTACATGCCCCTTCCGGAAGAGGGGCCAGTGTAGACGTAGCCTGGATGTAAAGTGACAGATATAATTGAGGACTCCCAAATACACTCTGCACCGCCAGAAATAAAACCTCTTTCCATCTTTTGTGACTTTCAGTTAGATGTGACTCCCTATCCTCTGCTTAGTGTTCAAGTTATGGTAGACCCTAAGCCAGGTCCTATTAAGTTCAGGTCTTTTAACCATACAATATGATTAAACAGCATTTAATATGGATAACAACATTTTATTCTCCCAGCTCCAAGTCCTAAGTGAATTTCAACCCAAAAGAGCTAAAATTGATCACCTTGACATAGCAAGTGTGTCTACTGATCTCTGTGGCAAAGTAAGTTGCCTATATAAATAAGGTCTGCTCCTGAAGCCTTTTCCTACAGTTGATTAACAGATGGCAGTAGATAGCTCATTCAGACCACTGGCTGATAATATCAAAGGGGTAGCCGTGTTAGTCTGAATCTGCAAAAGCGGCGAAGTGGGTCTTTGCCCACGAAAGCTTATGCTCCAACACTTAGTTAGTCTATAAGGTGCCGCAGGACTCCTCGCCGCTTTTGGCTGATAATAGTTAGTCACTCTGACCAGTCATTAACTATAGTCATGGACTCACCATACTCTCCATTGTCTCTGATTCTCTGATGACCTGTAACAAAAAAGGAAGGTGGAAAGTGAAACTGAAGAGAGAGACCTCTCTAAATTCACCAATCTCAGAGCAGTATTTCCAAACCAAAAATCACAAGGAACGCCTACACAAAGTTATGAGAATGGTCTACAAATCATAAGATATTTTAAAAATAAAACGTTGGATTTTTATTGGCCTTTTGAGTATTTAGGGTTCATGTTTTAAAGCTTTCCTCCTTTGCTGTAAGGCCCAGAAGTATAGAGAACTTTTTGTAAATGAAAGCTGAGATTCCTACATAATCAACTGACTCCAGGCCTTTAGGAAAAACACCAAGGCTGTGTCTAGACTGCATCCCTTTTCCATAAAAGGGATGCAAATTAGACACATCGCAATTGCAAATGAAGCGGGGATTTAAATCCCCCCCCCCGCTTCATTTGCATAAACATGGCTGCCGCTTTTTTCCGGCTCGGAGCTTTGCTGGAAAAAAGCGCCAGTCTAGACATGGATCTTTCAGAAAATAAAGCCTTTTCCGAAAGATCCCTTATTCAAGGCTTTATTTTCCGAAAGATCCGCGTCTAGACTGGCGCTTTTTTCCGGCAAAGCTCCGAGCCGGAAAAAAGCGGCAGCCATGTTTATGCAAATGAAGCAGGGGGGATTTAAATCCCCGCTTCATTTGCAATTGCGATGTGTCTAATTTGCATCCCTTTTACGGAAAAGGGATGCAGTCTAGACACAGCCCAAATGTTTTGAGACTCATGGTAAAACAATGGAGGAATTCTTGTGAGCCCATGCTTTGCCCACAGTATAAATAAAAAAAACAACAACAATATCTTCTCCACTAAACATCCTAATGAAATACTGCAAATGGTGAACTGAATTCAACAGCTCCTGATATGAACAGGTATCAACCTAGTTTTTCATATTTGAGATGGGTTACCAGGAATCATATATGATAATATGAAAACTTTCCACTCTCAAGTCAGCATATTCACAAAGCACCTATAATTTTGATCTATTTTATATTAATTTTTTCTCCCAGGGCAACTGACCCCTCCAGCCCCCTCACTACGCCACTGCCCTCCTACCCCCCCCCCCCCCCCGCAGATCTATCATATTATGCATGTGCAAGACCTATGAGAGCCATCCAATGAATCTGCAGTTAGTATCTGTGGCACCTGCTTCTGGGTGGTGTCTCAGTGCTGCCACATTCACCTCCAAAGAGGGGGCTTCCCGAAGCAGGCCCTTGCTGCTGACCCACAAGGCATCCACAGGTCCAGTCTCCTTTCAATGGGCCCACTTCCCAGGGCTCTTTGATCTTGGATCTGGCTTCCATCCCCTCTCCAACCCCCATCAGAACTACTGTGCCCTCCTGGCTTAGGAAAAGAATAAACAGGAGGATTGGAAATTAACCCACCCAGTCTCATGTCCTGTAGGCAGGGAATGAGCCTACATTAGGCCCCAGCTGGAGTATCATGTCCAGTTCTGGGTGCCACATTTCAGGAAATGTGGAGAAACTGGAGAAAGTCCAGAGAAGATCAACACAAAATGATGAAAGGTCTAGAGAACATGAGGTATGAGGCAAGGCTGAAGAAACTGGCCTTGTTTACCTTGGAAAAGAGAAGACTGAAAAGGGACATGAGAGAAGCCTTCAAGTATCTAAAAGAGTATCATAAGGAAGAGGAAGAAAAATTGTTCTACTTGGCCTTTAAGGTTAGGATGAGAAACAATGGGCTTAAATTGCAGCAGTTCCCTGACACCTGCACCTTCCCTTAGCCCTGCACCCTCCTGGTGCCTCCCCCTTCCCTTACTGCCCCTGCCCCCTTTGCCTTCTTTTTCCCTGATGCCCACCCCCTCATCACTCTCTGCCTCCATTCCTCTCATGCCCCTCTGTGCCCTCACACATGCATTGCTCCATCCCCACCTTTCCCATGCCCACCCCTTCTTTCAGCCTTCTCCCAGCACCTCCCCCTCTAGTCCCCAATGCCCTTCCCCTCTCCTCTCCCAGCATCGCCCTGTTCCCTCTCCTACTGACACCTCCCCTCCTGCACTTGGCCCCCTGGCATTTGTCTCTCCTGCACCCCTGTCTCTTGGTGCCTTCCCCTCCCCCCGCCCAAGCCCCTTCTCCTTCCATCCCCCCCCCTGCCTCCGCCCAAGCCCTTTCCCCCCACCCTCATCCTACCCCTGCCCCTAATCCCCCCATCTCCGCCTAAGCCCAAGCCCTGCCCCTTCCCTTCTCCCGCCCCGCTGCCGCCGCACAAGCCCATTCCCTACCTTCTGCCTTCCATGTTGCGGTTGCGGGGCCGGGGTCGGAGCCAGCGAGGCCCCACAACGTGGCCTCTCAGGACTTTTAAAATCCCGGGCTGTGATGTCACGTGCAACGCCGCAAATGGGCAGCAGCAGGCGGCGAGAAGAAGCCGCGCACGGCAGGAGCCAAGGGGGATGCTCTGGGGGCGGGGTGGAGGGACGCATGAGGAGGCCGGCATTGAGGTCTGAGACCCACTCCAGGCAGAGCCGGGGGAGAGACCCAGCTCCACATATTGGTGGAGCAGGGCCTCCAGCTCTGTAACTCGCCGGCCGGCACTTCCAGGTTCAGGGGCATGGGGCCCCCTTAGGCTCAGGGCCCCTTTAGGCATGGGGCCCGATTCGACCGAATTGCTCGAATCGGCCTAAGGCCAGCCCTGCCCCCAAGCACCCTTTATGAAGGGCTTGGGGAGGGACTGAAGTTCTACTACAATTCATGCAAGGACATTGCTTCCCCTTCATCACTGTCAGGGAGCAAGGAGAAAGTGCACAATTTACTGCATTCCTCTCCCTTGGGCTGGGGAGTGCAGGGGGCAGATGAGCAGTGCAGTTTGCTGTCACTCTTTGACAGGGACAGAAAAGGGAACAGAAAGCAGCTTCAGCCCCCCTGCCCTCCTTCTACACACATACACCAGCCTTCTGCCCTGAGGCCCCCCACCCCCACCCCATGCCAGCCCTCTGCCCTGACTCCTGCACCCATCCATATCCCCTACCCTGACCCCCCCTTAACCTGAACCCTGCCTCCGGTACCTCCATATATCTCAACTTGCCCTGAGTCCCACAAACAGCCAGCCCCCTTCCCTAAGCTTCCTCACATTCCCAAACCCTTGCCCTGACTCCTGAGCCTCCCCACACCCTGATACTTCGCTACTCCCTACCTTGAGCCCCCCTTCCCACACTTCACCTCACACTTACATTTCTTACAGGTACTGTTGTATCACAAACCTCCACCCCCATCTCCTGTCCTGAGGGCCTCACCCGTGGGGGAAGAGGGGAGGCTTACAATATGATAATAGCTGTAAGCCTGTAAGAAATGTATGCTGCTTTTACCACTGGACTGAACTAAGATGAGCCAGAAAATAAGATGAACCTAGAATAGGATTGCTTCTCAATAAACCTTATGGAAAAGAGATAAATCAGAGAAATATGGAGTAGTGCTCTGTTTTTGCACAGCTAAATCAATGTTTAAGGTTTGAAAACTAGAAGAAAATGTTATTGGAAACCACACTGAATATAGTCCTTTTTTGTTGAAACATATAGCAAATGATAAGAATTTATAGGGATGAACAAAAAACTACCCATAATGGAATTACCATTTTAAAAAATTACTAAAATAAATTAAACAGAAAAATTTTAACAATCCCTTTTTTTAACAAAGCCAAAATAAAAATTAACATAATAAAAACATTTTTTTTAAAAAAAATACAATCTTTTAAATAAAGCATGTACATTTTCTTTTTATTTTGTTTAAAAATTGAGTTAAGGACCTGCACAATCTGCTAGTTTCATATGGTATAGATGTTAGGCAAAACTGGGAGGCTATTATTAGTGTCTGTTATATTTTTTTACGTCAAAGCGTTGATACCCACAATACATCAGCCATCTGTGAACCTTGATCATTTTCCACACAGCCAAAATACACAAAGACGTCTCATCTCCTAAAAACAGACACTGTTCCCAAAGCATGTTTGACATTGCTTGTACCCAGTACTTTTTTTTGTTAACAAAAAAAATGGTGCCAGTACTCCAGGGGAAAAATTGTTGAGCTCTGACTGGAGATGCCGGTACTGCGTCTAGAGGTACCGGTACTGTACCATCACAAAAAAAGCACTGCTTATATCAGATTAAGTAGTTAACAATGCAGAGTCAAAATGAAGAAAATGATGTTGACCATTTTTTCTTTATTTTTGCAAGTTAGTACAAACTTTTTCAGTTTTGTTCTGAATATATAGATGTATTTAAACTGTTATCTCCAGAGGGCCCCATTGGTGACTTTTTAGGATCCTGATAGGCTTAACCAATTTGCATAAAATGGAGCTGATAGTAGCCACGTTCATCATAAATGGGAAAGTACGACCTGTGGAGATAGTGAGTCGTAGCATACATTTCTCCATCCCAAATAGCACATTATATGATGCAGTTTCTGTGGATCACACTCCTATATTCAGGATAAAAATGGTCAGAATACATTGTTTCTTGACCAGATTTTCATCTGCAGATTAATGATATTACTTCAGAATTTCAGGACAGAGAAATTCTGTCGGTTACTATGTGTATGGATAGCGCCTAGCATAATACTAGCAAAATAGGAATAGATTTCAGTTGGGGATTTTAGATGCTATTATAAAAAATAACATATTTAAGCCTTTCAAAACAAACTCTTCCAAGGGAAGCATTATCAGCATTTTGTTTTGTCTTGGAAAGATTTTGAGTTGAGGACAGCATGTTGAATAGTTTTCTGTAAAATGGAGTGTTGTAAGTCAGAAAAGTCTAGGTTCAGGTCACTGATACAATACATTTGGGAGATGAGAGAACTACCTACACAGCAACTAATCAGTTAATTTGTTTTCCTATAATAGAATTTGGATGACGTCCTTCTTATAGTGATCTGCGTTTGAAAGGACAGGCAGTGTGTGCTCTCTGCTCTATTTTCCCCACTTACAACTGTGAGAGATACTTTTCCTTCCCAAATTACATCATTTTTGTTCTAACTCTACTAAGGAAAGCTGAATTACAGAAATCCTTGATGGAAATACTTTGTGAACTTATAGTATTCAATCCAAGGCCAGTCCATTTCTGTAAAGACTACATGCAGTGAACTGGCATGATGATTTATAGAACTTCTTCAGTCATGTTTGCTGAAAGTGAGCCATATGGAGTGGTAGTAACATTTAAATTTATTCTGTGTTTCATTCTTCTGTAGTCTCCTTGTCCCTGATGGAAATACGGGAGTTACTAGAAAAATAGGTCAATGCAGAGAAAGCAAGTGATTATTTAAATGGTCAGATTCATCTAAATCTGTGAGATTTATGAATGTGTTGTTAACATGCATGATTCAGGAAATAAGTTTTAAATGATACTTGGAAATCAGTTATTTAATGCACGTTCTATTTGCTTTTCAGTAGGAGATACTGCCTGTCATTTTCTAATTAAGCTCACCCCCTGCTTGCTAAATAGAGTCTTTCCACATTGGCCAGTTAAAATTCTCCCAACTGGAAAAGCTTTTGTATTGTGTGTAGTTTGTTGAAGGTTGACAATATTCATTCTTTTAAGCTCTGTGTTCTGGTGTTTCACTTTTTTTCTCTGTTCTGCTTATGTGCATACTACTTCTGCTCCCATTGAAGTTGAAGAAAATTCTGCTAATGATTTCTGTGGGAACGGCAGCAGATTTTTGATGATCCCTTTGTATTGTCTCCTGATCCATAATTGTGATTATATAAGCATAACAGGGTTAGGTTAATTGAGGAAAGACTTAAAGAATATAGAATTACTGTTGCTAATACAGGCAGTCCCCAGGTTACGTACAAGATAGGGACTGTAGGTTTGTTCTTAAGTTGAATTTGTATGTAAGTCGGAACTGGTACATATTGTAGGGGAAACTCTAGCCAAACATTTCTCCAGAGCTCAGTTTTATTCTCCCACACCTCAGTTCCCTCAGTCCTTTATTCTCAAGCTGAGGTGTCTACTGAGAAAAGCTGCTCTGTCTCTCCCTGGTCTGCTTGGGGGAGGGGGGGGCGCTAGCTTCGCGTCTCCCTGGTCTGCTTGGGGGAAGCAGCTAGTGCGGGGTTACCTCACCCCATTTGTAAGTAGGGATCCGATGTAAGTCGGATCCATGTAACCCGGGGACTGCCTGTAATTAATACCTAGAATTTTCACAGTGCATTTCATTCATTGATGTCAAAGCATCGTACAAAGGAAGTGAATATCATTATCATTTTACAGATGGGGAAACTGAGACACAAAGATGACATCACTTGCCCATGTTGACTCAGGAACCACTAGTAGATCCAGCAATAGAATGAAAACATCATGAATCTCAGCCCAATCTCTTTCTATTCGGTCACGATATGTACTTCACTAGACACTCATTAGCTGGCTAAACATTCATTAGAACCAGATCTAGGTTCCTTCACTGATTTGAATTTGACAATCTGGTTCAGTCCCTTGTGGAGATTGTCAGTTAATATGCAATTATTTTGTATAGAACAATTGGTGATACAGTTTTGTCTGGGAATTTGTATGTTTTACAGACTAAGTTAAAGTAGGGTCCAATTTGAGAGTCCTTACTTAGCAACTTTGAGTAAAATACATTAAGGCACATAAAAAACCTTAACTCTGCCCGGTGGCACCATGCAATATGATTATGATTAAGATATTTTGGTGTTTAGGATCCAAGGTTAAATTTAACTTTTATAAACAAAATGTGAGATTTTTTTCTCCTTTCCCCAGGCAAGCTCAACCTGAAAAAATCATAAAGAGAATCATCTTCCCAAAAATGTTTAATCATTTGCATTTTGGGATTCTACTTTTGAGCCTACCAGCAAGTCCTTCGCACATAGAGCTTCTACCTTTTGGCATAGCTTATAAGATTACACTTTTTTGCTAATATTTTCCACAAGTAAAGCAAAACCTCATACCTCACAAGAGGGAGAGACTCAAGTGAGTCACTGTAGGTAATCCTTCTATCAGGTTAGCAAGAGGAGACCATGAGACCAGGTTTTGAAAAGTCAATTGAAATAGTGATCCCAAAGAAGAACGGAATCCTGCAAACTCCAAGCCCTTAAGAAGGATAATGAGCTTGATTTCTGAAGTGTACAGTGTCAATAACCTCATTTGAATCAATGGTAGTTTGGATAATCAGTATTCTGCAAGATCTGTCCCATGTGAATTGGGGATTAGGAATCTATCATCTGTATTTGTAGAGTATTCCTCATTTTAGTATCTAGTTCCATGCTTATTTTCTCTGAACCAGCAGTAGCAGAAGCAATCCCTGTTACCCAGGGCCAGTCCTAACCAATTGCCGGCCACGGGCAAATTTCTTTTTGCGGTCCTTACAACAATATGTCATATTAGCCCGAATATTTGAAAAATGTTCTTTGATCCTTAAGTTTGCATATATGGTTATGAAATATTTTAAAGAAGCATTTTCAAATTATTTTTATAGATATATTAATTATTAAAGTCAGTTAAGGTTTGGTCTCGCCCTGGGCAACAAAATTCCTTGCTATGCCATTGCATCTCATTTTCGTTTAAAAGAATTAGAGACACTCACCTACACCTGTCCAACTGTCAGACAAGGCACTCTGCTGATGCCACTTATAAAGAATGAGAATTTATCTTGTGTGGTTGATTGATTTGCTCTTCGAAGAAAAGCAACGAAAAATTGCCACAGTGATTTTTATGCAATTAATAGGGTTCCTATCTTCCAGCCGCGCCTGCTGCCTCGTGCCCTGGCCCTGGCTAGGAAATACGGACACTAAGGGGAGCTGTCCAGAGACATGAGACTCTCCCGGGAGTGTGTGGTGGGGAGGGAGCTGCAGATGCGGGGAGCCAGAGGCGGGTTCCCAGCACCGGAGAGTGAGAAGCAGCCCGGGGCTGCAGTGACACAGGGACAGTCTGGAGCACATGCTGGGGGGAAGGGTACAGCCTAGTGCCAAGGGCTTTGCTGTAACAGGGACACTGCTGACAGACTGGGAGACAGACAGATGCCGGGCCCTGCTGCTGGGAGTGAGACTTGCTCTGTGGAGCAGCGTCTGTCAGGGGTAGATCCCAAATCGCCCTTCCTGCCGACTGAGCAAACCAACCCGTGACTCCACATCGAGCTTCCCTGGCACCCTGTTTCATTTATTAATTGCTGCCGAGAAAACATGAAAAATATCTGGCCAAAGCTCATGCAATTTTTCCCATTATATATTCAATATTGTGTTACTTTTCGGCGGCTCCTTGAAAATGGTGGCCCCAGGTGACCACCCAGCTCACCCACCTCTAAGACCAGCTCTGCTGTTACCCCACATGTACACAACTTTTCTGAGGGTGCAGGAAAGAAATTCTAAATAAGCAAGCCAAATACATAACTAGGAGAGCAATCTGACGGGTCAATGTGTATGACAAAGATAATGAAAGACTCCACTTTGTTCAATCCTCTGAAGTGCACTGTCCTAACTTGTATATTTGTCAGAGTGTCAACCATAAGCGCTGAACATGCAGTGTAATGGCAGGTAGAAATGCAATGAGATAGCCACTTCATATGGCCCATAAAACCAGAGTGACTGAGCAAGTCAGAAAAAGATTCCCTGCTCTGAAACCAGGCTGCTTAGCCTTGTGCCTGATACAGTCAGAATTTGTGGCATTGCTGGTAATGGACAGTAGTTTGATTATAAAGAAAGCTGTTACCCACAGATATCTTAGTGCTTATTCGTGATAAACCAGCTCAGATGGGTTGTAGTAAAATATACTTTTCTAAAGTATATTTAAACATGATGCATTCTAATGCTCTTAAATGATTATTACCCCAGCATACATGAGAACTCCCCTTTCACTGGGTAGTTGGCCCTCTGAGCACAGTCAGGCCTCCAGCTACCTGTGACAGGCTCCACTAAGGAGAATGAGTCCCTCCAATCCATCTTTGAGTAGCTAACTGCCAAGGTGGGTTGGAGCTGTTAAAAAGCTAAGGAACACCTGGGCCTGATAAAGAGTTATGAGGGCTCAGTTAAGAGGTCCCACAGCAAAAGCTCTTCCGAAGAGGGACTTCTCAGGAAGCTGGTTAGGGATCTCACCAGGAAAGGGAGCCTAGGAAAGATACTTCTGGAGGGAAGAGGTTCTGAAGGAGAGATGTGAGTGCCAAGCTCTAGCGAGAACTAGCACCCGTGCAAGGAACTTACCAGATGTTGGCAAGTGGTCCAGATAACAGAAGACCTGCACACCACTCCAGAAAAGAGCAATGAGAGTCCAGAAGGGGAACCTTTCCCCAAGTGATGGTCAGAAGCCTGACTCTGGAAGAGGGCCTTATTCAAGAGGGCCATATGGGAAAAGAACCTGGATAGAGATGGATGGATTCAGAAGAAGACAGAGAAAGATTAATTTGGTTCCCGTCCCCTTCCCTGGCAGGGGCTCAGGGAGAGTCCCTGCTTACATGCCCCTTTGGCCTTAGGTTATGTAAACTGTATCCCTTGAGGGGAGCATTGTGGTTACACAAAAGCCTAATTAAAAACCTTCTAGGGAAAACTGAGGCAAGGATGCATCCACAGTTGTGTACCAGGCCAGTAGGTGGCATGCAAGGCTACATCAGACTTGACACAAGGGAGTGTTTCCTGGATGAGTCGCCACCATAACACCCTTGTATAAGTTACAGCTCTGAACAGTATATGTATATTTCCAAATGACTGGACGATCATATTTTGTACCATGTGTGTGTGGATTTACTGCCGAGGTGTTCTCACAGGTCTCCAGCTCCACTGATGATGATAACAAAAGGCTACTTGCGTGTGTGCTCAATGATGTGTGCCGTGTCGACTTGTGCACTTAGGCTATGTCTAGGCTACAAGCTTCTTTTGGAAGAAGCTTTTTTGGGAAGAGATCTTCTGAAAAAACTTCTTCTGAAAGAGAGCATCCACACTGCAAAAGTGCATCGAAAAAGCGATCTGCTTTTTCAAAAGAGAGCATCCAGACTGAATAGGCACTCTCTCACATGTAAGCTGTGATTACTATGGATGGAATGGCCATTAAGGCACCTGTGCTTTTTTCTCTTTCCTCTTCTTCTGAAAGAACTCCCTCTTCCCCGTCCAAACACACCTATTTGCAAAAGAGCTCTTTTGCAAAAAGGCTTCTTCCTCGTAGAATGAAGATTACCAATGCTGGAAAAACCCCTCTATTCTTTCTATTTTCATGTGGAAAAACACAGTTGCAGTGTGGACGTTCCTCAACTTTTGTTGGAAAAACGGCCATTTTCCCGACAAAACTCTGTAGTATAGTCATACCCCAAGTCTCCAAAGCAGATGCCATGAGAGCCCCCAAGACCACAAACCAGATAAGGCTTGAAGGTGCCAAGCCAGGTTTATTATTAAGCGAAGTATAGTAATAGTTGTCAGTAGACTCTGTATCCCGTAACAATGGAATGACTCAATCAGTGGGAAATTTCCACTGCCCCCTAGGTCATACACTGTCCCCCCAAGACACCACTTTATATACAGGTACAAACAACTTACATGTCACTGCTGATGTATCAGGATGCCATCCTCTGCTGTTGTCAGGTTACCACCCTCTGATGCTTCTTAGATACCACTCATCACCCTGTACCTCGTAGTTTGATAAGATCATCTTTATCCATCATGCTGTCATTTTAGACCTTTTCCTGAGCCTGGGTCTGTATCTGTGAGGAGTGGGTACCAAGGTCTTTTTTAATGAATGAGTGGTACCATGTGCTTTTCACTTATGACCAATATTGTTCTGTAGTCGGTACCTAGCACCAGTTAGTGTTTTGCACTCTCAGCCCTGTTTGTGCCAAGTTCTGTGAGCAGGGGCCTGCCTCTTGCTCATAGCTTAGCTTTGCTTTATGTTAGCCATGTTTCGTCTGTTAGCTAGGTCTAGGGCCTCAATCCAGGCCTGTGCTGCATGGGCTTTGTTTTAGGCCTTCATCTTACTACAAGGGGGTTTGGAACGGGTGCCATATGAGGAGAGGTTAAAAAAGACTGGGACTTTTCAGCTTAGAAAAGAGGAGACTAAGGGGGGATATGATAAAACTCTATGAAATCATGACAGGTGTGGATAAAGTGAATAAGGAAAAGTTATTCACTTATTCCCATAATATAAGAATTAGAGGTCACCAAGTGAAATTAATAGGTAGCCATTTTAAAACGCGCGTCTGGGCTGTCTGCTGCCCGCGTGTTCCGCCGCTTTGCTCCCCGTCCTTCTGGTCTGCAGACCAGGGGGACGGGGAGCAAAGCAGAGCAAAGCGGCTGAACACATGGGCAGCGGACAGCCCAGATGCATCTGGGCTGTCTGCTGCCCGCTGTTCTGCCGCTTTGCTCCCCGTCCCCCTGGTCTGCAGACCAGGGGGACGGGGAGCAAAGCAGAGCAAAGCCGCGGAGCCCGAGGGCAGCAGGACAGCCACGGCGCGTCTGGGCTGTCCCGCTGCCCCCGTGCTCCGTGGCTTTGCTCTAGACGCCTGTGGTACAGCGGCTGGGGCGCTGCCGGTTGGTCCCGTAGCGCCGCTCTGGGCACTACTGGACCAACCCTGCAGTACCCCAGCTGCTCTGCCCCAGGCGTCCTGATTCAGCCACTGCTGGTCAGTTTCAGCAGCGGCTGAATCAGAACGCCTGGGGCAGAGCAGCTTGGGTGCTGCTGGGTTGGTCCAGTAGCGCCGAGGAGCGGCGGTGCTACTGGACCAACCCAGCAGCACCCCAGCTGCTCTGCCCCAGGCATCCCCAAGTCAGCCGCTGCTGAAACTGACCAGTGGCTGACTACAGGAAGCCCCTGCCCCGGGCTTCCTGGAATCAGCCGCTGATCAGTTTCAGCAGCAGCTGACTTGGGGATGCCTGGGGTTCTTAAGTTGAATCTGTATGTAAGTCAGAACTGGCATCCAGATTCAGCCGCTGTTGAAACTGATCAGTTTCAGCAGCGGCTGAATCTGGACGCCAGTTCCGACTTACATACGGATTCAACTTAAGAACAAACCTACAGTCCCTATCTTGTACGTAACCCGGGGACTGCCTGTACTAACACAAATCTGGACTGTTTTCAAGGACTCTTAGTTCAGCCAAAGTATGATGGGTTTTGTCATTATTCCTTAAAGGCACAAGCTAAGGCCAAACTAAGTACAAAAGGATAAAAAGAAGTGTTCTGCGTATAGCAGTGTTCTTCATGTAATTCATGGTCTCCTCTTACTAACTTAGAGAAAGAATTGCCAGAACTTACAAATTCTCTACGACAAACTTAACCTTCAGCATTCCATAGTTGTCCTTCAACAGATCAGGACATGAAACAACTGTGAAGAAAATAGAAGAGATGAATAAAATCTTACAGGAAACTTTTATTCTTAAAGTGCAAAGAGTATGTAAAATAATTGTAAGGAAGCAAATGTGTTTTCACTGCGATGGATCTACTCTCCTGCATGTATGAATGTCTGATTTTATTTTCTGTCACAAAAGAGAACTTGGAATATATAACTTTTAATGCTGCTATTATGAGATACTGATATTTTGAGAGCCCTTAATTTGAGTTTCCTGGAGTTAAAACTCAGAGACCTCTGTAGAAAACATATGGCAAGTTTTACAATGCTGTAATAGTGTTGTAGTTTTATATAATTATAATGCATGTAGTTGTTAAGTTTGCCATTTTTAAAAAGTTGTTGAATTATCGAGGCTCAGGAAAGTTAGGGCCCAGTTAAGATAGATAGATTGATAGTTCTTTCTCAATTTTGTGGGTAAAGATGTATGGCTATGGTTCGTTTGTGGAGAGACTCGTGTGGTTAACTTCGATTTAAGAGAGAGACTCTGGCATGTTATCTAGTTATGCAACCTCTGAGCTGTCAGCGTCCAACTTTTCAAAGGGTCAGGTGCAATAACAGGTTTGTGATGGAAATAACCCTTCTGAGCCGGGGATTGTAAAAACAAATGCAGTGCACGCTTTCCCATATTACATTAGGATTGCACCTCATTCATGGCTTTCTTTTTTTCTGCTATTCCAGTCCTAGGCCATCCTAAATGGAGAAATAAAGTCACCTCCTGCTTCAGTATCAAAAGTTCAACCCCTGCCTCTGGTCAACCCGTGATACCCACTTTCTAAATTTTCAAACAGGTACCTTTGCATTTTGTGCCATGTTACCCTTTACGTCTGGGAGGAGCTGCCCATAAATATCTGCAGAATTCACTTCCAAGTTCTCCTTAAAACTATTGCCACAATGCCTACAAAAATCTTGAAAACAGTTAGGCTATTGGTGTGCAGAGGTCACTGTCTGTCATAATGACCAAAGCTGTCTCTCTCTTTCCTAGTAATTAATCCCTGTCTGTATCCATCTGTTGTCTCATGTCTGAAACTTCTTAGGGTACGTCTAACATCTTGACCAGGACAGCATGTGTAGATAGTAGAGTAGCTGCCACAGCATGGGCTAACCAACAGAGAACATACTTGGGGTGCTGTGCACAACTAAAGTCTGATGGCTAATCTGTGATGGTATCCATGCACATACAGCTACTCTGCTATTTTCCGTGAGCTTGCTTGATCAAAGCTACCTTGGGTATGCCTATGTGTACTGCAATCATATACTTAGATCAGTGATCCCCTTAAAGTTGGGGTGCGCTCCTGTAGGGGTTCGTGGAGGAATGTTCAGGGGCATACGTGGCAGGGCCTGGGCCATCCCCCACAGGGGACAAGAAAGGAGCATCACCCCTCTCTATTGTAGACTATCTCAAGTCCCAACTCTGGTTCCACTCCACCCCCTATTCTGCCCCCAATCCTTCTCTGCCCTCATTCCTTCTCACCTCTAGTCCCAGCTCCTCTCACACGCCCAGTACTGTCCCCATCTCCAGCTTCAGAACAAGCTACTCTGCTAAGCCAACTGAGCAGTAATGGAAAGGTGAGGGTGGACATATTCCATTACTTGTAAGATGTGGGGGTGGACTAGGAATGTTTGGTTACTACTGCTTTAGATTGTGAGTGCTTTGGGGTAGCAATTACCTTCTTCTGTGTTTGGACAGTGCCTTGCACAATCAGTTCCTGATCAATGTTCCCTCTAATATTTCCATCCATGTGCTGATTTTTTTTCATTTATGTGTGAAATAATTTTCATGTGCATTGAGGTATGTAGAAACAAAAAAAAATCTAGCTGTGGGCACTCTACTAATCATCTGGGTGGCATTTGAATTTCTCCTAAGCATCCACACAGGCATACATCTTACAGCAGTGGTCACCCATTGACTGGTTGATCATGGAAGCACTGCCAGTCAATCTTGATGCAGTGTTCCCAGTCCCCGGTTGCTCCCCTCCGCCGCCCCCCCCCCCCACAATGAGGTGCCCGCACTTGCACTACAGCCTCCCACCCCTCGCAAAACTGGAGCCAAAGCCGGCTTTCTGTGGTGGGGGAAGGGAGAGAGAAGTCCTATGGCTCCGTGCCAGATCCAGCTTTTCAGGAAGCGTGCACCCACTGCTCCTCCCCTCCCCTTCCCACAGCAACACACACTTTCTTGTCTTTCCTTCCTTCCCCCGTGCTCCAGAGAGACAGGATTGGGAGGAGGGGGGGTTTAAGACGGCAGTGGAGGATCTAGAGCAGCTAGATTTCTTAAAGGAGCCTCACGTGCTGCCTGCAGATTCTTCCCAAGAGATATTCGTCTTTGGGGACTCCCAGGTTCCAGCTGAGCTTCTCTTGCCCCCTCTCCCGTGGTCAGATACCCACCAGCATCCTGCTCCTACCCCCTCCCTCCTGGTCAGACATCTACCCCCAGCGTACTCCTATACCCTACTTCCCACCCAGATTCTGCACTCCCTATCCCACTCACTGGCTGCTTTGTCCCACACACTGGATTCCTCATTTTTGACCCCACCCCAGAGCCTGGGGGAGGGGGGGACCATAAAATCCAGTAATCCTGGAACCCCAGAAGAATTAATCTGTTTTGAGGCCTTGAATCTCAGTTCTACCTACCTTCTCCCCATCCCCCAACCATGGGGCTGGTGTGCCGGGGGAATGAGGTGTCTCAGTTGGGGCCACATCAGTGGGGCTTGGGTTTTTTGGAGAGGTTGGGTTTTTTTGCATCTCACTTGTGTGGTCCCCGACTGATTTTTCTGTAGCTCAGTGGCCCCTGACCCCAAAAATGTTCCCCCACCCCTTCCATAAATAAAGACAATGTTGAAACATTTTGTCTTGTACATAATATTTTATTTAAAAATGAAGCCTGGCCAACAAGCCCCTAGTTGGGGCCAAACCCCTATCTGGCCGCAGCATTGTAGCACCCCTGTGCCCCCACGCCACTCCAAACCTGAGCCCATCATACACCTGAACCCCCTGCTCTGAGCCCCCCACATCTCCAAACTCCTGCACTCCCACATTCCCAGTCTTGTGCCACAACATTCCTGCACCACCTACACACAGCAAACCTGTGCCCTGAGCCCATCATACACCCAACCCACCTACCTTGAGCTCCTCATACACCCCAACCCAAATTCCTGTGCCCTGATATCCACAAGTCTGAAGCTTTCTCAGTGCCCCAACCCTCCACCTGACCCCAACATTCTCCAGCCTGGAGCCCCGTCCCTGAGCCAACATCTCCTTCTCCACCTCCTCCTGCACCCAAATTTCCTCCCAGAGCTTGCACCTCTCACCCCTTCCCACATCCAAATCCCTCGTTTCCACCCAGAGCCTGCACCTCCTGTCTCAATCCAGTAAGAGAGATTAAGGACTGGGGAGAGCAAGTGATGGAGAGGAGGAAAATGGAGAGGGTGATGCCTCAAGGAAGGGGTGGTGCCTTGAGGAAGGGATGGGGTAGATCTTGGCTTGCCCTGAAATTTAAAAAGAGATCTTGGCTGTAAAAAGGTTGGAGACCACTGTCTTACAGGGAACACAGATCCTGAATTATGTCTGGGGCTCCTAGGTACAAGGGTAATACAAATAATAAAGAAATGAACGCAATATATGACTTCTCTAGCCCTTTCTATGGCACTCGTAGTATCTATATACCTGAAAAAATTAATTTGCCAACTAGGAATGTTAGTGAGTAGTTGACTATCTGATAAGCACAATAGTCAAGTAGAGTATTGATTACTCTCTTCCCCCGCCCCTTGCTGCCTCTGTATGGGAGGCAGCAAGGTAGGGGGTGGAGTGGGAACCAGCTTAAAACCCAGTTCCCCCCAGCACCATCTCTGTGATGCCACTTCCTCTACCCCTGCTGCCTCTATTAGAGGCAGCATGGGGGGGATAGGGGAGACTGCTGCAAAGTAGCCTCTGCCCACAGCAGGGCCCCTCCTATCGACAGGGGCTGCTGCTACCAAGTGTGCAGAAACTGCTCTGGCAGCAGCCTTAGGCCACGGCCAGCCCTGGGCGCTGCAAACAGGGGCTGCTGGACTTGGGGCAAGCCAGGACCGAGCAGTCCCAGGTCGCAGTGGTTCAGGACACTATACCTCTGTATTTTAAAACTAGTAAGAACCTGGTGATGCTTACTACATTTAAAATTTAGAGCTGCAGCATAGGCAGCTCCCAGAGCTGGCATGAGCCAAGACTGCTCAGTCCCAGTTCAAGCTGGCTTCAGGAGTTACCCCTGATGTGACTCTGCAGAGCGGCCCTTATTGACTAATTGTGTAGTTGATACAAATTGTATCGACTATACAATTAGCCAGATAACGACAATTTCACATCCTTATTGGCAACACCTCTGTGAAGTAGGGAAGTATTATTACATAAACTGGGGTGCAACAAGATTAAGATTTTTTTTGAATGATTGTTCATGTCTGTTCCACTGTAGACAGGCATGCTCACCACATGCACAGGTGCCAGAAGTTTTGCCCACAGCAATATCCATGGGGGAGCAGCTTTGGCAGTGCCTGGAGTGGCTCAATATAAAGGGTTCTGCGCACTCCTCTCCACCCTCGGTTCCTTCTTGCTGCCAGTGATGGTGCAGGTTGCTCTTGCTGTGAATGTAGTCTATGTTTAGTGACTATAGTTCTCTCAGTAGTGCTTAGTTAATAGTTGTAATTTATTCCTCGGCCAGCCTGTGGTTATGGGTAGCTAACCATCAAGCATTCCTGAGCTGCTACATTTTTAACATGTGGTGAGCCATGGCAAAGTCGAGAAGTTGCTGCCTGAGAATTCCAGGAAGGCGTTCAAAGCCCTATTGGAAGAGAATACAGTGACAGCTGAGCAGCTCTCTGGGCAGCTGCCAATGCAGCAGACCCAGCAGCGCATATGATGGCATTAGCCATCCGATGTGCTGCACTTTGGAGCCTCAGCAGTCTATGCAAGACTTTCCATTGAATGGCTGTGCTCTGTTAGCAGAGCAGATGGACATGAAATTACATGGGCTTGAGGACAGTCATGCTGCCCTGAAAACCCTGGGGTTGTATGTTCTTGCTCTTGCCTGGAAATGGTTCTGGCCCTAGCACCCTACTGGACCAGGGTCCCCTGCCAGAAAGAGCAAGGGCTGTAAGTGTTGGTCGAGGCAGCCCTCACTTTCTACTCAGTTGGGCTCGACCTGCCCCAACCAAGGGGCTAAACAGCAGTTTTGAGGGTGTGCCTGAAGGCGACAAACTAGAGTTTCCTGTGGATCTGGTCTCCTCCCCTTTTGTCAACAGCCTTTCCTGCTTCCTCCCAACCTGGACTACCAAAACGTTGGGCCACTAGGCCTTGAGTACTGTTTCCCAGGGTTATACCCTCTGATTCCTTTCAACCTCCACCATTCCTCCATCCTTCTTCAGGGCCCCCTCTCACAAGAGTCTCCTCATTCAGGAGGTTTAGGAGCTGTTGTGATTGGGTACACTGGAAAAAGTTCTGCTCCAGTGTCAGACCAGGGGGTTCTATTCCTAACATTTCCTGTTCCCAAAGGCCAAGACAGGTCTATGTCCCATCTTGGACCGGAGAAATCTCAGCAGATACCTTAGCCTCCATCATCCCCAAGCAGGATCTGGGAGATTGGTATGCCACCCTTAAACCTGAAGGACTCATACTTCCATGTGGTGGTCTTTCCAGGTCACTGATTGTTTCTTTGACTTACGGTGGGGCCTGTGCACTGTCTGTTGACAATCCTCCCCTTTGGCCTGACAATGGCACTGGCAGATGTTGTCACTGCAGGTGTTTACCAAGTGTAAGGTGGTGGTAGTGCAATGGTGTCCAGATTTACCTGTACCTTAATAACAGCTGGTCAAGTGCAGGTCTCAGGTCCAAAGCATCATAGTGGTCATTCCACCTGCTGGTCCTTGGGGTGCCTAGTCAGTGACGAGAAGGCCACATTAGTACTGATTCAAAGGATAGAATTCATTGGGCTGGTGCTCAACTTGACCCATGTGAAAGCATTCCTACCTCTAGACAGATGTCAAACCCTGGTAAGCCTCATAGAAGAGGTATCCAAATTTCCCCTGATTACAGCCAGGGTCTGCCTGTCCATATTGGGCCCTATGGCAGCTAGGGATGTAAGAGAGTAGTTGACTACCCGATAAGCCTAGGCTTATCAGGTAGTCGAGTCAAGTCCTTGTATTCCCCCCTCCCTCCCAGCAGACACACACTTGATGCGTCTGATGCAAGAGAGCAAGAGCCGGTGCTGGGGGGAGCCAGTTTAAAAGCCTCCATGATGCCGCCTGACCCCCACCTGGCTGCTACCTCTAGGAGAGGCAGCAGTGCAAGGAGAGAGCAGGGGAGATTGCTGCGAAGCAGCCTCTGCTCACAGTGGGCCCAAGCTCAACACAGGCAGAGGCTGCTTCGGCATCAGCCCCTATCTGCAGTGGTCCCAGAGGGGAAGGGGGACCCCTTGCGGACAGGGGCTGCTTTGACTGGGCAGGTCGTCCAAGAACCACCCGTGTCATGGCTTTGCAGTTTAAATGTACTAAGAGCTGGGTGGGAAGGCATCCCGACTCTTAGTACATTTAAACCACAGAGTCACAGTGGGGATAGATCCTGGACCTGGCTCTAGCCAGGACTGAGCCAGGCATGCTCAGTCCAGGTTTGTGCTGGTTCTGGGATCTACCTCTGCTGCACCTCTGCAGTGTAAATGTAGTAGGAGCTGGGCTGCCTGTGCGCCCGGCTCCTACCACATTTAAACTCAGAGACACTGTGGGAGGGAGGGGTAGGTCCCAGACCTGGCACGAGCCAGGACTGTGTGCCTTCCCTTATCGACTAATTGTGTAGTCAGTGGAATTTGTATTGACTACATGATTAGCCAATTACCCACGTCTTAACATTCTTATTGGTGGCATATACATACCTGGTCCGCCATTCCAGGCTCCACATGAGGCTGCTCCAGCACTGGCTGATGTCAGCTTACTCCCAGTCCCGGGACCACTTGGACAAGGTTGTCCCGATCCCCTTGCAAGTACTTAAACCTAAAGTTTAACAGGTTAACTAATTAAGCAGGATTTTACATCCCTAGTCTTGATAAGTCTTTGTTGTCTTGCAATGCAAAACTGTTTGATCAGATCTAGAAAAGTACTGGAATGCAGTTAGAATTCAGAGAGGGCGAGAATACTCTATATTCCTCTTTGCAGAGAGAGCTTTTTAAAAAGCAAGGTGCTGCTGTACAGGCTGAAAACTACAGTATGTGCAAAAATGGGGCGAGGAGGCTTTTTGTTAGGACAAAATAATGCCATGCTTATTTGGCTAGATAAGGGCAAGAAGAAGGAGAAAAAAAATGAGGTGGTCTGGCTAGCTGGACAAAGGTGAGAAATATAAAACTTACTCTGAAATGCTATATTCACGGTCTTTGAGAGGTGGTTTTTGTTGATGTTAGAGTTGAGTCCCTGTGTAGTGTAAATGAAGAATTTACACTGAGCACGGTAGTAGTTGATTATTCACAAGCATCTGTAGAAAATAAGACCGTCACTGCTGAGTATGTGTACAAATCCTATTAGAGACATGACAGCATTTTCAGAGAAGATTGACATGTTTAAATTATAGTCTGGCAAAGTGGCTTTGTCCTAACCAGCTGTCTCTTACTTATCTAGATATTGAAGCACCATAAAGGCATATCAAAATATTGCAGTAGCACTGCTGAAACAAATACCTTTTTGTTTTAGTTCTTCTAGCCACACTCCTACTATGTTTCTTTGTCCAATCCCCTCCAAACTGCCATCTGCCATCAATAGACAGAAGCAATACCATTGAGCTATACAATCCAGATATACACCTGTAAATTCTGTCTCTTTTTCCTTATGTCATCCCTGCCATGTGAGGGGTTGCTTTTTTGGAATGGGGACTACTGACCCACAGAAAAATCAGTCAGGGGCCACACACAAGTGAAAAGCAAATAAATAAACCACAATCCTCACTCACTTGGCCCCCATGTGAGAAAAAGTAAACCCTCACAGACTCAGCTAATGGAAGTGACAGGGGGTGGTACCTGCACAGAACACTTCTATGCTGTGTGCAGAGCTGCACGGAGCTGCTTCCTTCCCCTGTCAGTCAGAACCCATGGGCCAAATCTGGCCCCGGCTTGGCTGTATTGGGTCCCATCTTGGCTGGATTAGGTCCATGGGGTAGAGGGGAGAGGGAGGAGTGATTGAGTTCCAGTAATCCTGGGTGAGCCCCAAACCTTACAGGCTGGATCAAGGCAAGCTGAGGGCTGGATCCTGCGCTTGGGCCATAGGTTTCCCACCCCTGGGCTAAACTAAGATTATTTAATGCCACTTGTAGTCAAAGAAGGTATCTTTATAGCCAACACTTATCTCCTTTAGCAGTCACAGACCCCCTCCCCCCTGCTTCCCCATCATGAGTGAGAACTTGCAGAGTCCATGGAGCACCACCACTCTCTGGTGTACAAGTCTTTGAAGAGAAACCACTCTTACAAGCAACCACTGTTACTTACTCTCATGAGTTACTTACGCTCTTGAGAGGCTTTATTGTACTGGTTTTTCTGTTTTCTAGGAGTATTTGAGAAGGATAAAGTTTATTAGTTTCATCTCTTTGCTGCTGAGGAATTAGTGGAATGACAATATTATTTCAAATGTGATGCTGCAAAATGCTCAAGATGCCTCTTTTATCATCATGCTGCTGTCTGATCAGTGCTCGTGTTCCAGCAGAAATAATGCCTGTTTCTGAAGTGTAATTTATATATTCCACGAAGATGAGAAACAACTTAAATTGCACGGGGCAAATGGCACAAATGTTGCTGCCCTAAAATAAATGTACTTCACTCTTATGTAGGATACTTACTAAGTGGAGCGTTACAGAATGGTATGGTCTGGTGATTAGAGCAGAAAACTAAGCATCAGGACTCTTGCAGCCTTATTTTTTGGGAGTTCTTAGACTAACTTGCAGAAGAACTGTTCAGCACCTGAAGAATTAGGCCAAAGAGATCTTTTCCGAAGTTCTTTCAGTAATTCACTTTAAGGCTTGGACCAGTCATCCTAAGCCAAAATGTTCAATGAAAACTGCAGGTGTTCATCAGGGCTAATTTTTTGAACATAAGGATTGTCTTTCATTGCTGTGAGTTTCAGCATAGCCCTTTCTACCTTTAGCAAAGCCTCAAAATTTTCTGCTCAACAAAATGAGAGACTTCAGCCTGAGCGGTGATTAAATTTTCCATCCATCTCTATTCATGTGCTGTTTAATTGGCCCAGTGTATTGCACCTTTATTATAGTATTATTGTAATAAGAAAATGATAGTAAATCAAAGGGGAAGCGATCATTTAGAAAGAAGATCTTGCAAAGATTCTGCTTCAACAGAATTTACCGGGGGAGGAAGGGGGAATATATGGGCAATGACGTCCTCAGCAATCCTGTAGTCCTTCATGCATGTGTAACAGCCTGAAAGAAGCTTAGTCACATGAGATGTCTTTTGAACTTGCTTATTACACAACTTTCAGAGGCCACCCTGTGCTTTGATAGAAACAGAACTATGAATGGTATAGAAGGTGGCAGAGTGTATCATGAGCAGACAGACATAATGAAAAACATCTGTGGACATGATAGAGGATTTTTATGGGTCTTTGCTGCAAAGAGACCACTATTATGCCTGCCAGATGAAAACACCAGTCTGAGCAAGACATCATGCTTAATTATTTATTTTTGCTGCAGTTTTGACTTAGATGGCAGTTTTCTCTATTTTTTCCTCCTTCATTATCTCATAGTTGAGTTCACTATCATTATCATCACAGCTTTGCTCTCATGCTGCTCCAAGTGTGGCTTTACACAGGACTCTCATTAGCTACTTCTTAGGGTTGGATTGTGAGGCAGACAGCATTTCTGTGCACAACTCAGTGAAATGCTCTGCTTTACTGGTACTGGCTTTATCAGACTTGAAATGCCTGTGATGAAAAGTTGCAGTTAAATCGCTCACATACCTTCACAGAGGCTAACTTTACATGCAATGGAGTCAATGTCCAAAAGCTTTGAGCAAATTGCAGTCATGTGCTGCTGAGATCAGTCATTAGATGAAAACAATGGGTAGTGTCCTCACTGTTCATTGGATGGGGTCCAAAGCAGCACTGTTCAATCTGTGTGGCGTGATGTTGCATTGAATTCTCATCCTGAGAACAAAAGTTTGATTAGTATCCCAAAGTTGCTCACTCTTTTTACCAGAAATACATCTTGAACTGGCCATGCAGTGTGTGTGTGTTAGGATGGGTATTCCTCTTGACTTTGGCAGCTGTTATGTCTGATTCCTATGAGGAGCTGCTGGAAGATTGTTCTTCAGTCTATACAAAATCCAAGCATAGTTTTATCCGGGTGTGTGGCAAAGGAGGGTGGAAGAGATCAGGAGGTGCACACATGACATTATTCCCTCTCTTGATGAGCAAGTTGGCCATGCCCCTATCCCCTCCTTTCCTGCTCTCCTGATGTGCAGATCTGCCAGGGGAACAGATGCTGTGCTCTGTAAGAATTGTTGTAAAATATTCCTTTACCGACAATTGACCTAGGAGGCCAACAGGAGAGAAATTGAGTGTATCTCAGATACAGTGGCATAGATTCCACAACTTCCCCTTGCCGTGGAAGGCTGTGCTGAGGGGCAAAGTTCATCCCCTGATAAGCAGTAATAATACTCTAGCTTTGGTGAGGTGTAGTGGCTCTAACACTAGTATTTAGCCCAGTCCACAGCTTTCCATAAACTACTGTGCAGATAGATGTCTGTTTTAAAAATGAATATAGGAATACTTTTATGAATATCTTCAACTTTAAGGGAATATATAGATTAATAAAAAGCTGTTGGGAAAGTGCAATTGGAGAAACTATTAGTAGAGGCTATATTCATATCTATGGGCTTCGAATTTTATATAAAAAAAACCATAAAAGCTTCAGCCGTGTTATGTGCTATTTTCTTGTTAGTATTTTCTCTGTGCAAATCTGTCAGCACTTTACATAAAAGAACTAAAAATCCCTTTTCAACATATGGCTTTGCATCTATACAGGGAGGCAGGTTTTTTAGAAAAATAACCAATTGTTTTTGTTAATAGAGTTTGAGAGATTGAATTGAAAATGTCTAGCAAAACAACTATCACAACAAACAATATAACTCAAGCACGAAGGACTGTACAGCAGTTAAGAATAGAAGCTTCCATTGAAAGAATAAAGGTGAGAAACACATTCTTATTGATCCTTCTCTTTTTTTTATATGAATTATATGAAATACAGCAGGTATATTTTTAGTAAACTCCCAGTATATATGTATATATTTTCTTATGTAGTATGTAACACAGGAGCTATATTTGAATGTGATAGTTTCATTTATATTTGTTGTACTGAATTTCACTGATTATTTATTGTTGCCATACCAAAAAATTGCACCAATAATATGACAGGTACTTTACAGACATTTAGGAAGACCAAATCCTTGACATTGTGAGTTCATACAGACATAGTGGGTAGAAGAGGTGATATGATGTAGAGCAGTTTTTTTTTTCCAAGTGGGTATGTTAGTTTTAGATGTTTAAATTTTACCTTATATGTCAAGGATTTATAGCTCTCATGAAAGAGGAAGAGAGGTGAGACATGGTGCACCTCAGTTATGGTGGATAAGGAGCCCGAACTCTTCCCTCTTTTTTCTCCATGCCACCCAATGGCTAAGGAATTTGATTAAGTTAAAACCTCACCTAAGATTTTGAGGGGAGGGATTTGTTGTTCTAACTATACCATTTCATCCCTTTATTTTCCATTTTATTAATATTTATCTGCAGTCTACCAGTTGTCCAAAGGTCAGCAGACTGGTTACAGTAACTCCTTGCTTAACATTATGATTGTGTTCCTTAAAAATGCCTGCTTTAAGTGAAATGATATTAAACTGCTGCCAGTCCACCTTGGTTCCAAATCCCCACAAGGACAGGCTGCTTTTCCAAAAAATCTTGCAAATAGTGGATAAAACAAGAGGCCAAATGACATTGTAGGGGGGAGCATTGCACAACTTTAAATGAGCATGTGCTCTAATAGATAATAATCAGCATAACAATGAAACAGTGTCAACCGGGACAACGTTAAGTGAGGAGTTACTGTACTTCAGTGGACATAGCTGATTATAAGAAAAGCATCTATTGATTAGGAACATGCAATGTTTTACAAGGATTTGGAAACAGTTGAATCAGTTTCTTAGAAACTGTAAGTCAATTGATGACACTTCAGTGGTTATTAACAGAGTCTAAAGACATAAAATCTTTTTATTTGATGCCTGCTCTATTGTTCTGTACCTGTTATGTGAATTGCAGAAAAATGTAAAGCAACTCGCACCTATCCTCCCAAACAAACCCCAAAGTACCTTTAAAGAAATGGCATCCTGGCTTATCCTTGTTTTTGCTTACTGCTTTCCCATTCTACCAAGTTTACCAAGGCCAGTCCAAGAAGCAAAGCCAGAAAACCTTTGCACTTTGCTCAGTGGACTTAGCTCTGGACCTGAATATTTTATGGATTTCTCAAACTCTGTTCTTCCATATGCAGAACTAATTCATTGTAGCTATGGATGTATCCTTTAGTCCATTCTATCCTATTGGAAATGATTTGGGAATATTTACCATTTTGTGTCTTGTTTTTTTTTTGTTTTGTTTTGGGTCAGGTGTCCAAAGCATCAGCAGATCTCATGTGCTATTGTGAAGAACATGCCAAGAAAGACCCTTTACTAATGGGCATACCTGCTTCTGAAAACCCTTTCAAGGATAAAAAAACATGTATTATATTATAGCAGAGTAGTAAGTACCTTCATAGCTTTTCTAAGCAAAATAAGCTACAAGCAAATTCTTAGAAAAATTATCTTATGGTCACTGCTGGTGTCAACTGTTGTAAAACAGCCATGTATTTACCATGTGTGTAAATGAATTTTTAAGCTTTCTAATTTTTTTCCTGATGGCATCCTGAGTGGGGAGGAAGATAATAAATTAAATGTATCCATCCTATAAATGGAATGGGATCTGTGTTATGCAGCTGGTAAGTCTCTTGTGTTGACTTTTATATAAGGCAAGATCGACACTGTGGGCTTATACTGGTATAACTGTGTTACTCAGGATGTGAAAAATCCTTGCCTCTGAGTGATACAGTTTTATCAGCCTAACCCCCTGGAGAGACAGCACACAGGAGAAGCTGTTCCATCAGCATAGGAGGGTCTTCACTAAAGTGATTTGTTCCAGCACTGTTTGTGAAAACAGCTCTAAGGAGAGAGGGTTGGATGAGGTGAAGGTCTTTTTTTCTTAAATGTGTAATATCTGCATTTCAGTTTAAGGTATTAGGCTGTACAATCAAGACCAAAATTGCCTGACTTTACCTACAAATCAGCAAGGTAAACAAATAATTTGACTCTTAATCAAGATTAACTTACTGTATTTTTTTAAAAGTGTATTTGTATACAATTGGTGTGTTAGTTCTGTGTGTGAGTGTGTTTATACACACACAAACACACACTCCAAAGTTCATTCTCTGACAAAAGACACCTTGCAAACAACTGCTGCAATTAATGATAAATGCCAGAGGTTCATGCCTTTACCTTAAGTTATGTCTTAATTCTTTTTTTAAAATTAATTTTGTTTTTGTCAAGAATCAATAGATTTCTGAAATTTTTCATTTTGGAGAGGGTGTTAAATAAAAGAGAATTTTAGTTTTTTCATTCTGCCCCTCTATATTTTTCTCCTCAAATTATGATCAATATAGCTCCCTTAATAGGGCTACAGTAAGACTCAAATGCTTTGGAACTAGCATGTCTCTTGCCCTACTGCTAAGAAGATGAGAGGGGAGGGAAGATTCTTTTACTCTGAGCCATCTAGGTCACCTGTGTATGTATCATTTAGTTTTTGTGCAGTGATCCTGGATTTGGCTTTTTTAATTATTGAATTCACCTTTTTTTAAGGAAAAAGAAACCTAATCCTAACCAGATTATAATCAAACATGTAATTAGAAGGCCTTTTCAAAACATCACTCGTACAAATAGTGTTGTATATTGATGGAATAAGTGTGTGGAAAGAAAGCAATATTGACTTTTAGCAGGCTACCAATGTAGGGTTTTGTTGTGTTTTTCTAGAGTCATGTGTACAATGCCTGAAACTGTGATCTGTAATGATATTTACAGATCTTATTAACCACTTGTAATTTACTGTTTTATGTTGCATGTTTGTCTAATTCTGTATTAAATTATATAAACACTGTTAATAATATATTGAGACATTATATTGTTTTTAACAAACCTCCTTACAAAAATCTAAATTTGAGACTTCCAATAAGAAAAATAAATGCACTGGTTATTCTGTGCTGACATTCAAATTATTTTTATAATTAGAATATTTTTCTAATAACAGTTTCAAAATAATAATCTAGATTTTCACTATGATTTTTTTTACCATGTTGTCTTATCAGTTTTATAATGCATCTTGTTATAAATAGTAACTAACTTGGCTATATACTTTCAGAACTGAGCTATTAGAAGCAATCAAAGTGTATTTCTTCAGTTCTGTAATATCCTGGGTTTTTTAAAAATAACATTTTACAACCCAAATATTGCTCTTCTGTTGATCTATTATGGCCCATGTTATCTGGAATTTGTGGCTAAATGTTTGATCTATTTAGAACCCAAATGAATTTATGAAAATGTAACACATACAAATATGGAGATGCAAATGTCATATTGATACCTGACACTTTCTCTTTGGCCTTTTCTGAGCTGTTGGATTATGATCCTTCTTACTATTGTTGGGTCAGCCTATATTTGGATAAATTAGAGTTTTGCACACTTGTGTTGTAACCACTTACACAGCATTGAGTAATGACTTTAACAGTAGACTTTTTAACATAGATTTTTTTATTTGAATCCATGAATCCATTTTGACCAGTTACTATTTCATATCACATCTACACGGTGTTTTTAAAACCAGAGTAATAAGTGCTATGATTATGTTTTTTAAATTTGGTGAATCAAAAATATATAAAGGATACATTTTAAAGTATTTTCACAAATGTTGCCATAAAACAGATGCTATTGGAAATATTTTCATAAACAACTGGAACATGACTCAGTTCCCTTCCCATTGAAGTCAATGAGAATTTTGCCATTGACTTCAGTGGGAGTATGATGAGAGTTAAGGTAACTAGCATACTGTACTTGTAAGTATTTGCAAATGTCATCAGAATATTAGGATTCTAAATATTTGTTGTGCCACAATATGTTCCTGTTTTTAAAGGATGTATTAATAGTTCTCTATTCATTCCTCTTTAATGAAGTATATTTTTCTACTTTTTTCATACCCTTTTGACATCTTTAAAAGCCAGGACAAAATTTATAGCAGCAGCTATTTAATTCTTATTTATAAATATGCATTTAAATAGCAAAAGGGTTTTCTTAGAACATGATTGCCCTTATAACCACATATGTATGATTAGAAATAGAGTAAATCATGTGCCAACTTCTTTCAGATGCCTTATAATTTTTAGTCTAAACACATAGAAACTACAACTAAAATAATAAAATAAATCTTACTGCTTCTGATTACTTTTGTTGTATACATTTTAAATAAACTTTCTGTGTATTGTATTTTAAACACAATATGTAATGTAATCTGAAGATTCAAACAGCTACTCTTGTTTTTATATTACTCTTAAATTATAAAATGCAGTATAAGTAGACTTTTTGTGTGATAAACTTGTGAAGAAAATGAGTCATGCAGATTTGGGAAGAATTGTGAAGATACATGGACTTTCTAGTTAGTGAGATGAAATAATGAAAACAAAACCACCCCAGTTTCATAGCTGTTGAAATATTGGAGGTTTCAGGAATGATTTTCAGCAAGGCTAGCTAAACAGAACAACTGTACCACAATACTGCAACTTGGTGCTCTGAGTGCAGATACCTCAAATATAAAATCTGTGTGATGTAAAATGAACCTGATATTATTCCAGAAAGTATTTTAGGGCTCTTTTACTTAAACTAAGAGGCCTGTTTGCTTGTTTCCCCCCTCTGGATTTACTAATTTGATTGTTTTAATACTGTGTTGTTTTATATTGCCACTGTAACTACAGATTGACATGAATTTTGTCAAACTGATTTAACTTGGACTTACAAATGGCTTTATGAAATTATTTCGTTTTCTTTAACATGTTTTTGTCATTCATCAGTGAACCTCTTAAAGTAGTTCATTGTGTGGAAGATGGCTTCTTATAGCAATGAGAGAAAAAAATGTTAACTAAGAGAATTCGATGGATGGATAACTTGTTCAATATCATGGATATGAAACACGTTATTAAAAATATCACTGCTTTGTATATTGTTTCAGCTTGTCATTGTAGTTCAGTTCACTCTCCAATGTACAGGACATGTTGAGGAACTATACAAATGTCTGTCATCCTAAGGGTCTGAAGGCTTATCAGTTCAATGGTATCAAATACTGACAAAGACAGTGTTCTTAGAAGGACAGACAAGACATAAATTTGAGGAGGGAAAGAATGACACATGCTGTAGGTCAAATTCACTAAATACCAGGGTTTCAACTGGGAGAGTGGGCGGCTGTGAATATGCAGGGTTACTACCAGCTGTAATCTTATGTTCCAAATCTTAACTTTTTCTGTTTAAAAAAGTTTCCCCCTCATGGTTACTAAACCAAAAAAACTCTTCAAAATGTAGCATATGTAACAGAGACATCTGCCTGCTCATGCAGAGAACCTGAATTAAAAGCGCTGAGAGAAACTCAAACTGTGACTGTTCATCTCAAAAGAGTGTTAACTTAGTTGCTGAATGAGGGTAAATTTACATGTGACTGTTTTCGATCACTGTTGACCAAAGCTTGTAGGGAAGGGGAGGGAAGATCCTGTTATGAAGATCTGTGTGCTGAACTTCAAGTGCCATTAATAGAGTGAGTGCTTCTCTGTATCACCCTTCCCAGCTCTATAATGGAGGAGAAACCAAGCCCATTGGCCCCGCAGAACCTAATAGGTATGTGCTCTCCAGTGAGGCAAAAGCAAGTCGTTGCCCAGGACTATATTAGGAACATCTGCACATTCTTCCAGCAAGTGGCATCTCAGGCTGTGTCTAGACTACATGCCTCTGTCGTCAGAGGCATGTAGATTAGACACATAGGCAAAGTCAAATGAAGCCGCGATTTAAATGATCACGGCTTCATTTAAATTTACATGGCTGCCGCGCTGAGCCGACAAACAGCTGATCAGCTGTTTGTCCGCTCAGCGTGCTAGTCTGGACGCTCCCCTGCCGACATCAAAGCCCTTTGTCAGCAGCCCCGTTATTCCTCGTGGGATGAGGTTTACCGGGGCTGCTGACAAAGGGTATGTCTACACTACCCCGCTAGTTCGAACTAGCGGGGTAATGTAGGCATACCGCACTTGCAAATGAAGCCCGGGATTTGAATTTCCCGGGCTTCATTTGCATAAGCCGGCCGGCGCCATTTTTAAATGCCGGCTTGTTTGAACCCCGTGCCGCGTGTAGCCGCGCGGCACGGGGTTCGAACAAGCCGGCATTTAAAAATGGCGCCGGACGGCTTATGCAAATGAAGCCCGGGAAATTCAAATCCCGGGCTTCATTTGCAAGTGCGGTATGCCTACATTACCCCACTAGTTCGAACTAGCGGGGTAGTGTAGACATACCCCAAGGGCTTTGATTTCGGCAGAGGAGCATCCAGACTATCGCGCTGAGCGGACAAACAGCTGATCAGCTGTTTGTCGGCTCAGTGCGGCAGCCATGTAAATTTAAATGAAGCCGTGATCATTTAAATCACGGCTTCATTTGACTTTGCCAAAACAACAAATCTACATGGCTCTGTCGACGGAGCCATGTAGTTTAGACGTACCCTCAAGTGGGCAGAGCTTGGAAGAGTACGACCATTTTATTTCTCCTGTTCTGCTCCATTGGGGTCAATGGAGTTGTGCCAGCCCACAATCAGTATTGCATTAGGATCTCTGATTCAAAAGCTCCCCTGGCTCAGAGGTACTTCTAACATGCTCAGTAGAGCATGGGAGCTAACTCCGCTGTAGCTCTGCCTTTTAAATGTATTAAGAGTCACCAGGCTCTTAATATATTTTAAAAGCAGAGGTGCAGTGTCTGGGACCAGGCATGAGCCGGGAATCATCTGATTCCTGGCTTGCGCCCAGTCCCCCACTACGCCTCTGCCTCTCCTGACCCCCGAGATGGTGCTGGGGGAACCAGCTTTTAAGCTGGCTCCCCCAGCACCAGCTTCTGTTCCCCCACTTGTTGCCTGCCTCTGATAGAGGCAGAAGGGGTGGGGGGAAGCAACTAGTCGAGTCACTAGTTGAGTCATATGCATATCGGGTAGTCAACTAGTCACTAACATCCCTAGTTTAATACAGTAGAAACTCAAAATTACAAATAGTTACAAACTGAACCAATCAACCACACACCTTATTTGGAAATGGAATTATGAAATCAGGCAGAGAAAGAAAAACAAAACCAAACACAGTACAGTACTGTTTTAAACGTAAACTACTAAAAACAGATAGAGGGAAAGCAGCATTTTTCTTCTGCATACTAAAGTTTCAAAATTATAGTAAGTCAATGTTCAGTTGTAAACTTTCAAAAGAACTACAGTGCTTTGTTCAAAGTTATGAACATTTCAGAGTTAAATACGACTTCTGTTCCGAAGGTGTTCATAACTCTGAGGTTCTTCTGTAACTTAGATAGAATTTGAGGCTATAATTTTTTATTCCTGATTATCCTATGTGAGTGTGATCTGTCTCTGACACACTCAAAATGAGCAGGTAGATATGATGATTTTGTTTGGCCCAAGTATTGGGAGCACCAATGTGCAAATCTTCCTAACTGAGTGCCAGTGTCAAACCCCTCAGGAGTTTTGTTAATTTCACATATTTTACTGAAAAAATTGGTTGTGGTACTTGTTATTAAAAACCCTTAAAAAGACAACAAGGAGTCTTGTGGCATTAAAAACTAACTGATTTATTGGGAAATAGTCTTGTAGCACCCGAGACACTAACAAAACATGTAGATGATATCATGAGCTTTCGTGGACGCAACCCACTTCTTCAGATGAATGAAGTACAACAACAACATGTGCCCACGAAAGCTCATGACAAAATCTACATGTTTCTTTAGTCTCTAAGGTGCTACAAGACTATTCGTTGTTTTTAAGTTTTTCCATTTACAGACTAACATGGCTACCCCTCTGAAGCATTTGATTTATTTGGGATAAGCTTTTGTGAATAAAGCCACTTCATCAAATGCATGGCCCACTTTAGAAATCATATGGGGGGAAAAAGGGGAGGGAGAGAGTGAAAACTTGGCTCCATTGACACATCTAAGCTTCTGACATAGCTTTCTGGAATAAGAGCCCTGAGCCTGCCATGAAAGAGTTTAGAATTTCTACTGCTGTGAGCCAAAAGTTTTGGGTTTAGAATTTTGATACGTGCAATATACTTCACAAATACTACATCTAATAGCCCTTATGTAGGAGAAATACTTTCATTTAATGCATGGAAGTACAGCATGATTAAGTTGATCATTATAAATAAAAGAGGACTTTACAATTCTGCAGAAATAGTGCAAAATAGGTCTCTCGACCGTTCTTCCCACATGCTTACAGTTAGCAGTATTTTTAATAAGTTTCTTTCCCATTGTCACATAGTATGTCATGCATGGAATCAGCAAATTATGTCCATGAATATTGACTACCAGGATATAGCTAATGTGGTTCTTTATCATGAAAACCCTGGACTATATATTGCACCCACAACAGCAGAGATCAGTGGTTTCTGCTACCAAGGTCAACCTGGCCAGGTCAAGTTGGCAGCAATATCAGCTTTCTATTCCCAAGTGGATAATCATTCTATATTTTCTAATGATATGAGAAGTAGGCTTTAATCTTTTTGTTGAGGCTCATGGGGCCACTATTTGAGCCTTTGTGAATATGCTCCTTACTACATCTGTCTCTGAAGGTGGCTTTTCTAGTAGCTTTCACTTTATCCAAGAGAGTGGGCAAACTACATGCTCTGACATCCAAAAACTTTCTATGGTCTTTTTTAAGAATAACTGTACTTGCACCTTCAATGGAGATGTGTCTCTAAAGTGGTATCTAATTTTCATATTAATCAGTCAATTTACTTATGTGCATTTTGTCCCAAACCATATGCCAGTAGTGAGGAGCAACATCTGCATACCTTAGACAATAAAATGTCGGCATTCTACAGATATAGGACAATACAATATTGTTTGTCAGCCCAACAATGTGTGACTTTAGCAGACAGAATGAGGGGTCTCCTGGTCTTTTCACAAAGATTTCCATCTTGGATAACTTCCTGAATTCATGTTTGCTGCTGGGCAAACTGATGAGATATTGCACAAGACTGCAAGTGGCCTCAGGGGAGGTCCTTGCACAAGACGCAGAGCAGCAACCTGATCTTTAGTTTACATCTTCACATCCCATGATGCCATTATTCAGTATTCCAGAAACTATGCTAAATTTGGCCAAGTTGTACTACAGTATGGCTTTGTCTACACTGCTGAGTTTAAAGCACTGCTTTAATGTGGCAGTGTGGTGATGGTACCAGGGATGGCAGGTAAACCAGCACTTTAAGTAAACCAGCTCCATGAGGGAAGTAGCTAACAATGCTGGAAGCCTGTTTACACTGGTGCTCTACAATGCTGTAACTTGTTGCACTCAGGGTGTGTTTTTTCACACCCGTGAGCAAGAAAGTTACAGTGCAGTAAAGTGGAAATGTAGACAAACCCTCTGTGTGCATGTGAATTGCAATCCCTCCTCATACATTATAGCTAGTGAGTCAGCAGGAGTAGATGCACATGCACAACCACTCAGTGCAGAAAAAGCAGTTACTAATCTTTCGTAGCTGTTGTTCTTTGTGGTATGTTGCACATGCCCATTCCATGACCCACCCTTCTACAGTGGAGTTGTCCAGCAAAAAGGAAGTGAGGAAACCCAGAAACGATTAAGGCCCTTTATGTTGGAACGTAGCAACAGAGGGTTCCTGAGCTGCTCCCGATGGATACCACTGAGGAAAAAATTTCCAATGGCTATGCACGGGCAGTGTGCACACCAAGAGTGGAATAGATGTGTGCAGCACATCTCGAAGAATAACAGCTATGGAAGGTTAGTAACCATTTTCTCCATCTCCTCTGCTCAAACTCGGCTTTACCAAGAATTGGGAAAGGGCAACTCTTCTGTATCAGCAAAACTGCACAAGATTTAGGTAGTGACATGAATAACTTCTGTAATTGAAACTAGGTGGGAAATTTAGGATATTTTATATGTGATTATCAAACAACTAACTTGCACAGTCAACCCGTGGAACTCATTGTCAATGGATGTTGTGGAGGCCAAAAGTATAACTTCATTCAAAAAAGAATTAGAAAAGTTCATGGACGATAGACCCACAGATGGCTATTAGCCAAAATTAGTCAGGGACACCACCTCTTGCATTCAGTGTCCCTAAGCCTCTGACTGCCACAAGCTGAGACTGGATGACAGGGAATGGAGCAGTAAATAAATTGCTTTATTCTGTTCATTCCTTTTGAAGCATCTGGGCCATTCTCAGAAGCCAGGATACTGGGCTAGATGGAGCATTGGTCTGACCCCGTATGTTCATTCTTATGTTCTAACTCTGGGATAAAAGTCACTGGACATAGACTGGTTGTCCCCATATCCTTCAGATTTATGATTGGAGCAGATCTCACAGCACAAAGTTTTAAGATCTATGCTATTTTATTGTGCCTAGGCTTTTATTCTGTACCAATTGCCATGTTGTCTGGGCACTGTTAATATAAGACTTGAAATATATTACAATCTCTCCATGCCAGCTCATAGTGGTTTGGCACAGTTCAGAGTGTTCATATGCTTAACACACTGTCAGTCTTGTGCTATGGTTTGCTAATAATCACTACCAACAAAAAAGACAGTGTTACACCAGGTGAATGCTCCTAACAGTGCTGGACAAATTTGTGTTCACACCATTAGATTTGTTGTGTAGGTGGGTCTTCAATGCCTGATCAGGACAAAATGGAGATAGGGATTGTAGCTAATCTTTCAGAACCCAATTCCAACAGTAGTTACACCATTTACCTTATTGACTCAGGAATTCGCAACAAAAGGAACTGAGCCTGGGATTCAGAGTTGAAGAAAGATTAAAGATCCAGGAAACTATAATTTGCATATTTATAGATGCATATATTTAAGGGATGAATAAAATGTAATATCTACTTTTCTGCTCCTAAGTAGCTCCAGCATAACAGGAAGAGAGGAGATTTTGAGATGGGCATGAGTTGGTGTGTATGGGGAAAATCTCTTAACACATTAAAGTCTTCATTGTGTATTTACTTTGAAATGCTGATAGTAAATTTAAATGCCACCGTAAAGCAGCACAGCAGAATTTGAGAGAAAGTCAAACTAAAAATATTCTCCAAAAATTCCTTTTATTTGTCACTACTGCTGTGGAATAATTTACTCTTTACCCTTTCTGCTGTAAACTGATCAGTGTCACTTATGATTAGAATCACTGTCACATTCTGGTGATCTGCACATCTGTAATATGTGGGTTGCAAACAGTGCGGGGGAATGTTTAAATTGGAACTAAAAATTATTGGCCTTTTTTTTCAAAATGACAAAATGCTTCTATTAGCCTGGAAAAAAACTAGTAAATGGGGGCCATAAACATCCTTTTAGCTTTTTTATATTCCTGTAGCCACTAGAATCTTTAGTCATGGTCTACAACCCTAGTTTGTTTGATGCTGAACAAACATTGAACAAAAAGATAGATCCTGCCCCACAGAACTTACACCAGATGGGAAATACAAAGAAACAGGGAAGCCATATTGGTTAGCATGATAAGTACTAGTCTGAGGAACACTTGTGGCCTCAATATTGTCAGGTTTCTTTATAGGCACCAGTGGATTATGGGGTAGCTTTGCAGATGTTTATAGAAAGCTTTCTCTGCGGCATGGAGAAATATCTTTGGAGCAGTAATCAGAAGGGATATAAATAGGGCAAGTTAACCCACTGAGGCTCTAATTCTGTAAAAATGTACATACATCCTCCACTTTAATGCTGAGGAGTCCCATTTCTGGGAGCAAAGTAAAAGCATGTGTGTAAGAACATTTGCAGGATCAGGGCCCAAGCTTTTAATTAGCTAAAACATTTCTCTGACAGTACAATGCCAGGTCTACACTAAGCCCAGAAGGTTATCTTAGAGTACACAACTTCAGCTACATAAATAACATAGCTCCTCATGAATCAAGTACTTACTCATGAATTGAGGCACGCCGGCACCGACCCAGGGTGCCTTTAGCATTCAATTTAGCAAGTCCTTACTACACTTGCTAAATCAAATGCCAGAAGATCAATCTTCAGTGTGGTAAGTATAGATGTAGCCCAAGATTCTCACACTCTGAGACTACATCTACACTACAGCCCAAATTGGTGCTCTGAGATCAATCCATTGGCAGTTGATTTAGCTGATCTAGTTAAGACACACTAAATCAACCACAGAACACGGTCTCAACCCTGTTACTGTACCTTGGACAAGAAGAGGAAAGAAACTTTGATCTCTAACAGCATACAAACTGCAGTGACTTGACTTAAGGTTATTCACATAGCTGGAGTTGCATAGTGCAAGTCGACTTTCTGTTGTATTCGTAGCCTGAAATAGCAAATGCAACAAAAAGGTTCTAAAGTTGTCTTTAAGTCATCTAAAGGTTCAGATGTTGTCTACTACCAAAATTGACCCTAATAGAATATGATCCAGCAAATGAAACTTGTGAATTGCATAGTTTGGCTTACAATTAGGCTGTGTCTAGACTACAAAGAAAAGTCGGAAAAAGATATGCAAATTGCGGTTTGCAATTTGCTATCTTTTTCCACTTTTCTTCCGAAAGAGGCTTTTCCAACATTTAGCCCATCTACACTGGGCCAAATGTCAGAAAAAAGCCTCTTTCAGAACATCCTTTATTCCTCATAGAACAAGGTTTACAGGGATGCTGAAAAAATGTGTCTGCTTTTCGGAAATATTTTTGGAAAAGCAGATGATAAACTTTGCTGTCTAGATGTACCCTTAGTCTGTGTTTCCCAAGACCATACTAAAATTGGCCATATTCTGCCCTAACTTATATAGGGTGAAAACTCAGTCTGGTCCTGGAGGAACAGACAGTGCATATACGGGCAGAATTTGGTTGTTCTCTGTTGATTGCCTATCAGTCCCATCTTTCTTGTCTCAGGCTACATTTACAACAGAAAATTGGCTTCTGCAACTCGATACGTGAATAACATAGCTGAAGCCAATGTACCTTGAGTTAGTGTAGGCACTACACTGTGGGGAGTTGACAGGAGACTCTCTCAAGTTCCCTCAAGCTTCTCATCTGGGGGAGAGTAACAGGGTCGATAGAAGAGTGATCTGTGGTCAACTTGGTGGGTTTTAACTAGACCCACTAGTTTGACTGCCAGTGGATTAATCTCAGAGCGTTGATCCAGACTATAGTGCAGAGATGGCCTCAGTCTTTTACATTGCAGTTAATCTGTACACAAGGCTTGCTGCAGAAAGGGTGCTATTTGCAAGGTTATACTGGCTGCCTATATAACCCACAGGTCATGTATATAAAGTAAATACCCTGCTGTCTAAACAGAAGGTCAGATGTAAATGAAACAAGCTAGAAGCATACAGAGCATGAGGAGAGTGTTCACAGTGAGGAATGCTAAAATGACAGTCATTCCAGGGTTTCTAGGCCTATGGTAGAGCTGATATATTGGCAATGACCCTGGCCAAAGATTGATTAACCTCTTAGGTTCCTTCTTGGCCTGCAAGGTTCTACAAAGTTACTACAAAGTTCATGGATCAAAAACATAACACTACAAAGTCAACTTTTCAAATTAGGAACATTGCTGTAAAATTCTCAAAAGCATCCAACTCAATGACTTCCAACAGGTCCTGGGCTACTGAGTCACTTAGGTGCTTTTGAAGTGCTTGAATAATATATAGCAGGCCCCATTCTCAAAGATCTACTTTTTTTTATAAATGATAGTTTAGGAATTCAACCCACATTTCACTTAAAGGCTTGCTCCTATAACTTCTATATATATGGGATGCCTGTCTGCTAACAGGAACTAGCTTCAGATTCAGCCCCTAGCATTGCAGAGTCGAGAATTTGGAGAGAAAATAAAACTTAACATTAGGATTTGAGGTTTTAAAATTTTTATTTCAGTAAAATAAACACCATCCAGTTTCAAACAAATTATATTAATGTAGCTGTTAACATTTTATTTTATTAAAACAAGTGGTGTAGTTGTATATGAGTTGCTTAATGGTATTCTGGTTCTGAAGTTCATAGCATAAATAAAATCTTTGTCAATATCATAAAATAACTTAGTATATCTTAGCATAAAACCTTGAGCATAAACATCCCAAAATACAATAAATTTTTTTAAAAAAAGTTTTAATTAACCTTTTTGCTCTTTCATATTAAAGGTGTTTTAAACCAGAAACTACTAGTTGCAGTTTTAAAACTTCATGTTTGGTGCACTTCGAAAGTAACTCAACTGTGCAGCTTCTTAAATCTTCCTACATGGTTTTTAGTTCCTTTAGTGACATTTGCTTATAACTCTTTCAACACAGGTTCTGTTTTCATTCCCATGACTTTGCAGCCATAAAGTTAACTTCCTTCAGCCCTACACACCATGTTGTTCAATCTCAGTCTACCCATTTGACATCAGTTGTTTGTAATCCTTGCATCAGGTATAGGGATTTATTTCCTGACCAACCACTAAAGTATTTCAAAATTTCAGTGCAATTTTGTTCAATTAGTTTTCATCCAAATGCCATCACCGCTCAGGGAGATTAATCACTGGGACCCACTGATCCATGTAGCGACTTTCCCGGCAAAAGCAAATCAGCTGACTCAATGCTGGATCCTTCCATTGAGATGCATGGGGATTCTGGGGGGAAAAAAAAAAAAAAGCTTTTTAAAACAAAACTGAATGGTCTTAAAATCACTAATGCAAAAAGATAGTGCTACTAACTAATATACAACTAATATCCAAATGCAAAGCTGGGCTGGATCTTTCTCCTGATTTTAATTTGATACAAATAATTTAAAATCCTTTAGAGGTTTCTTGAAATCCTCTGGTATATACATGACTACACTGATAGGGATTCTTTTTAGTGTTCATGATACCGCATACACACACGTTCATAATCTGGTATATTTGAAACAATATTATATAGAGTAGGCCACAATTCCCATAGATTTCTGTCAGAGGTTCATGACAGTGTCAGGATATTGTAGAGCAGTTGTGGAAAATAGCTTCAAGAACATTACACTGCTCCTATGCTACCGCATCTAAACCTATAATCCAGAAATACAAAACAAACAGGTGGAACACTGCTTCAGATTACTTTTGTAACTCTTGTGCAGTATTGCACATAATGGGAATAATGAACATGTGTTTTGAGAATTATTTTGTATAGGGAAAAATATTGAAATAGGAGTTGCATGCACGTAAATTTACTCCACTTTTTAAGCAGAAAATTCTCTACCCTTTTTCCTGCTGTCTCGAAAGAGCAGGTAGATCATAGTTGAGTAATTACCTTATTTTTCTCCAGAGAAATTTACATGGTAGCTTTTGAGCATGGGTTAGAATTAAGAAATTATTACCAAAGTATTCAACCTTGCTGGAACTTTAAATGAAAAAATTCTTCTCACTCTAAAATCAACTACTCTGCACTATCTAATCTCTACTCTGAGCCAATTTGTAATAAGGAAAGAAAAATACAGGAGGCTGCTGCTGACAGGATCTAACATGTTTGAACATGTCCATAGCGGGAAGATCTTTTATGATCAAATCAGGAACAGCTCCGGTGCAATGACCTTAGTACAGGAAATAAAGTAGGGAAAAGGGCAGGATGGGTCTGATCCAAGTTCCAGGTCTGAGCACTCTCTCATCTGGGGGTGGCAAGTGTAAATTCAAACCCAGATTTGATTTATCTCAACAGCGAAGCCCATTGTAATAATGTGAGGAATAGGCCTCAGAGAGCCAGCCAAGCAGCAATAAGGGAATTCTGTGCCAGCCAGTCTTTTGTGCTCCTGTTATGGGGGAGGGAAAATGGAATTGTCACTTACTGTGACAAGCACACAGTGCAGGTCTGCAGGCTGCTCAGCTCCCCCATTCGCCCCCAGAAGCAGCAGCTCTGCCAACCGGCCTGGGTTGCTCACTCGCAGGATGTTAATGTCATTCTCACAGCAGAAAGCCTGGATCAAGGTGAAGTGGATTTGCAAAGCAACATCCCGATCATCCTCCTCGTCTGCAGCTAGCAAACAAAGCACCACATTATCCGGATCCCTGCAAGGGAAGAAACAACACAGACCGATTAGTCACAATGAATGCCCAATGTCATGTTTAACACGGACACACGCCAATGAAACAATACACAATGTCACAGCTTGGACACATGCAGAAGCTACTCTGTAAGGTGGATGGGGGTGGTGGTGGTAAGCAACCAGGGGCACAGGCATGTTCACAAGGTGAGAGCTGTCTACACACAGTATCTACAGACACATCCCTAGGTGCCTGCTGGCCGTGCCCACGGGGTGTCCCCCCTCCACCCAAGCACACACAGATGCTCCCCACTCTGCCCAGGCACGGGCTGAGGTGCTCTCCCCGCAACCAGGCATGAGGCGGGGACCCGCTCGCTCCACAGGCTGGCAGGGCAGCCGGCTGTGCCCCCCTTTGCCCGGGGGGCTACCAGACAGCAGCAGGGGGCCCCGGGCCGCTCACTCACACGTTGAGCAGCTTGGCAGCCTCGTAGACGCCGATGGTGACGCTCCTCTGGGTCAGAGCTTTGCTGAGAACTTCCTCCAGCGCGCTCCCCGCCGTCTCCATCCTGCGAGCAGCAAGCACAAGCCGAGGCCCCTGTCAGCCGGCCCGGCAGCAGCGCCCCGGCCCCGCGATCGGCTGACAGGCAGCGCCCCCCGCCCCCGTGCCGAGCCCCCCCCCCCCCCCCAGCCGCGGTACCTGCCCATCGCCTGCTGCTCTCGAGCCAGCTCCTCCAGAGTCATCGTGCAGCCGCAGGCGGCGCCGGCCGCAGCGTGCCCGCCCCGCCCCTCGCGACACACCGGCGGGGGCCCTGCCGCGACCCCTGCGCTGCCCCAGCTCCGGCTGCGCCGCCCGCACCCGCCAGCCGCGCCGCAGCAGCAGCCTCTGAGGGACAAAGGCGGCCGCGGCCGGGGTTATCCTGCCAACATCCAGCCAACCGTCTCCTTCCTCATTTGCATGCGGCCGCCCCATTGGGCCATGCAAATGTGGTTTCCCGGACTGCGTGTCCCCTTTGCCCGGGCCCCGCCGGCGAGAGGAGGTGGCCGGGCAGCCGGGCGCGTGACGACTGGGGCGTCTCTCTCGCCGATTGGCGGGGCTGGTGGGTTGGGAGGCGGGGTCTGCCCGGTGGCAGGGCGCTGCTGTCGATCATCCCTGCTGCTTGCTGCCTGTGTGGGCTGCTTCTAGTCGGTGCATCGCCCCCCCCCCGCTCCCCGTGTGTGTGTGGGGGGGGAGGGGCTGCCGTGCAAATCTGTTGCCAGGGCTAATGCTCGCAAAGCGCCTGGACAATAGTAGTGGTTAGTAAGCAGGTTAGGGGAAGCCAAGTGCAGCTGCTGGCGTGCAATGTGCAGCGAGGTGCTGCATGGCGCTGCACAGCGCAGCGTTTCAGTGACCCGACTCCCAGATGTCACAGTGCATGGGCTGGGAGGGACCTGGGTACTCAAGCCACCTTTGCTGCCCCATGACCTTTGGCATGCACGATAGGGCTGCGTTTGGAGGGGTGCTGTCCCCAGCACCCCTGGATTTCAGTGCAGCTGATGATTTACAAGGGCAAGTGGGGGGAGCCCAGCACCAGTGTTCCCGGTAAACTGTGTGCTTGTGTGTCTTGTTCAGGAGAGATTCAAAGGCCACCCAGCTGACTAGCAGAGTGCCCACAGGTAGGATTTTTGTTTCTACTGATGGTGCACATTCACACATGCCTTGGTGCACATACAAATTTAAGCCACACATGGCTGAAAAAGTTTAGCAGGAACATTGCCTAACATCGTTGAAAGATCCAGTTTCAGTACCTCAGTTTCCCTGTATGAACACCTTGGAGGGATGTTGTGAGACTTAAATCATTAATGCTGGTTAAAGTATATGAGAACCACAGTAAGAAGGAAACACAAAGCAGTATTATTGGGAGCATGGTTACTATAGCATACCCATTTTAACATATATTTGAAGAATGCCATTGTAAATGTTACTATTAGTATTCATTAAAATCAGAAGAGAGTTCATTTGTCATACATAAGACCCTGATTGTGAAGCAGCTCTAATTAGAAAGTAGGGGCAGATTCTCAGCTGATATAAATTGGCATAACACCACTTCAGTCAAAGGAACTACTTGATTTTATACAAGCTGAAGATTTGGCCCTTGTCTCCTAAAAATCAGTACTGGTTGTTTTTTTTTGTTTGTTTTAAGTAAGCCAAAAATTGTCCAACCTGACAAACACCCACCGAGGGCTAAATGCTGCAAGGTGTTGAATTCTCTGGCACTAACCCACAAAAGCACTTAATGGTTAAGCATGTGTTTTTCTGGGTCAGTGCCAAAGTGCTGATCTGACAGATCCAACCTTTGCTAGCCAGTATTATGGTCACAATCAGAGAGAGCGGGGTTGCTGGGGATTTTCCAGTTTATATGGGACCTGACAGGGTGAGTCTCAGTTTCTGCTGGGTGCTGGAAGATATGGCTGCCTGACTGGCCCTGCCTGCTGCTCCTGAGCACCTGTAGGTTGCTTCTCAGCTGTGCACTCTGACATCATTTCCTGCCTGATACACAGCAGCTCCACTGGGGACTCCAGTCTAATGGGACTTTTGTAGGGTTACTTTCATGCATCCATCACTCCCAGCCCATTTCTTGTTAGGTGCCGGACATGTTTTTAGGTTCCTTCTTGCTGCCCATTTCTGGCCCTGAACATGCCTTCAGATTTCTGTCCAGTCCCCTCCACTCATTTTTACTTCCAGGTACCCCATATCTCTGGCAAGATGTCCACCTTCTCCTCTGGTCAGTTGTGATACAGGTGGAGAGAGAATGAGCAAGGAAAGAGACACTGGAATAGGGTAAGTGGGACACTGAGAAGCTTGAGGAAGACCTGGTAGAGAAAAGGAAAGCTATGTTAGTACAGGTAGTGCAGGTTGGAACAAGAGAGAAGCATAAAGGAACAGAGAGAAGAGGTAAACCACCAAGAACTCAGGGAGACAGAAACTCTAAGGCTGCATCTAGACTGGCAAGATTTTGCACAAAAGCGGCCACTTTTGTGCAAAGCCTTGCCACCTGTCTACACTGGCCGCGAGTATTTGCGCAAGAACACTGACGTTGTATTGTACAAAATCAGTGGTTCTTGCGCAAATAGTCTGATGCTCCCACTCAGGGATAAGCCCTCTTGTGCAAGTATTCTTGCGCAAGAGGGCCAGTGTAGACAGCCAAGTTAATATCTTGCGCAAGAAAGCCAGATGGCTAAAATGGCCAACGGAGCTTTCTTGTGCAAGAGAGTGTCTACGCTGGCACGGATGCTCTTGCGCAAAAGCAAATCTTTTGCGTAAAGGCACATGCCAGTGTAGACACTCTCTTGTGCAAATACTTTTAACGGAAAAACTTTTCTGTTAAAAGTATTTGCACAAACTCATGCCAGTCTAGATGCAGCCTAAGGCTACATCTACACTGGCCCCTTTTCCGGAAGGGGCATGTAAATTTCAGCAGTCGTCGTAGGGAAATCCGCGGGGGATTTAAATATCCCCCGCGGCATTTAAATAAAAATGTCCGCCGCTTTTTTCCGGCTTTTAAAAAAGCCGGAAAAGAGCGTCTAGACTGGCCCCGATCCTCCGGAAAAAGTGCCCTTTTCCGGAGGCTCTTATTCTTACTTTGAAGTAAGAATAAGAGCCTCCGGAAAAGGGCACTTTTTCCGGAGGATCGGGGCCAGTCTAGACGCTCTTTTCCGGCTTTTTTAAAAGCCGGAAAAAAGCGGCGGACATTTTTATTTAAATGCCGCGGGGGATATTTAAATCCCCCGCGGATTTCCCTACGACGACTGCTGAAATTTACATGCCCCTTCCGGAAAAGGGGCCAGTGTAGACGTAGCTAAGAGTCTGAGAAGCAATACAGAACTAAGTTTGGACTAAACTAAAGAGGGAGCATTAGCGAAGCCTGCCAAGAGGTGGAGCTGAAACTGTGAGCAATGGTATGTAAGGACTTTTTTCTCCCACTTCATCCTCTTACAGTAACAGTCTGGGTGGTTTCTCTTCAGGAAGAGGGGCACATGGCTAGCTCAGGAGGGGAGTGTCCATGCTGCCTTTGAATGCCCAGCCAGAGCACTGGTCTCTCCACCCACACCCTTAACTTCCTGTGGCAATTGCCCTGGTATTCCATCTTAAATATCTGCTCTCTCTAGTTATGATAACTGAAGGAAAAACAACAGACTGGAAATCAGTAAATAGTAAGTGTGTATCAGCCCAAATCACCCTAATGTATTCCCAGTCATGCACTGAAATGCATTTCTCAACTCTTCCTCAGTTTACAAACTAATTTACTTCTGTCCCACCAAAATCTGCTATCTCACATTTGTTACAGCAAGTCCTTGCGTAAGATTATGCTGACTCATGCACTGGAAATGACAGAAAACTTTGTCTCCAGGCTAAAGCACGAGGTTGCCCAAAGATAAAGGCAGTGACATCAGTGTTGGCAATCAGCCAGGGTCAGGGCTGGAACAGTTTTAAAAAATCCTGAATTATGAAGTCATATCTCTGTTAGAAGTGTGACATGCCTGAATTTATACTTCCCTTGAGAGAGGAGCAATACCAGCTCCTTGACTAAACTCACCCTTCAGGTCTTGTGCCACATAATGGGTAACCTGTGAAAAAAGGATTCTCCTATCATTTTAAGGTCTGCATTCAATCTTGTACTAGGGATTAATGTACATGCAAGTCAGCTCTAGCCTGGGTCCTTGGCCAATTGCCTATACAACTCTCAGTGGTTACATTCAGCTGCCTCTGATTTAGTATAGGTACAAAGTTTTCTATCATATCCATTGCCTGAATCAGCCTTTATGTCAATAATTCGCTGTGATAAAAGTGAGAGAGAAACTATGGGCGAGGCGGATGTGAGTTGGTGCTTAAAATGAGAAAGATTTGAGAGCAGCATTTCCCTGCATACCTAGGAATACCTTGGGCTGAGTTAGTTTGGTGCATGTTTAGTGACCAGAATGAATTCAGTCATTCTGGTTTCCACTCAGGTAACCGAGACTAGCATTTGGCCCAATTATATCACTTTTCCTTCTGCATCAGAATTTTTTAAGTGCAATAGTGCCAACCTCAAGCATTCAAAAATTGTCAGGTCCCATGAAAATCATGAGACTGAATTAAAAAAACAAAACAAATGTGGAGTTGTGTCTTGTGTCTGGGCCTTCAAAAGATGCAGCCACAACTTAATAGGTTTTCTTTTTTAATTTGAGTATTTTATCATTTCTATTGTGCATCAATTTAAATTATACTAACAAAGTACCGAGAGAGTAGAAAAAGATGGATGGGGGTATATGTGCAGCAAATACTGATTATACAATGCAGCCTATCCTGCAGTCTTGGTAGCTTTCTGAATATCCAATCTTATTAGGCATGTAAGTGTTAATGTCTTCTTCATACATCACCCTCTAAAGAATATAGCTTTTGTCAAGCATTCAGGTTGGTTGTAGGAGCCTAAAAGTTTCTCATGTCTATAACTTCTATAACTCTTATTATGACATGGTTTACATTTGTTAATTGTATCATTTTCTGCCATCACTAAATTCTGCCCTCTACACTGTAAGTCATGCACATGCCTGGTGTGATCTTTTCACCAAAGATTTTAATTGGAGGAAGCTTCTAGTATTAAACAGTGTGGAAAATCAGATGGTTAGACAATGAGTCTTGGGGCTGGTGGTCAACAAGAGAGGGCAGAGGTAAAGTTGTTTTTAAGCCACTTTTGAATAGGGAAGTCTGAAGGTGTGTGCTGCCTTTTGTTTAGCTGTTCGTTTGTGCTTTATAGGAGTACTTCCAGGTAAGTCCAAAAGTAATGTATACATGTAAATACTTGGCATAATATTTTAAAACCGAAAGGGACAATGGGTTTTGGCATGGTATGTGTATAGCTAGTGAGTTTAATTTTTCTACATACAGAGATATGCAGTGCAACACTTTATACATGAGCAGGGTAGGTCTGAGATTGTTATACATGGGTAGTTTGTGTAGCTTTGTGTTGAGGTTTAATTTGTTCAGTGATTGATATTTTGTTGAGAAACAGTACAGTGAAACTTTAGCCCTACGGCATTGCCACTTGTTTCCGGTGTGTTAGCTCTTCAAACAAATTGCTGACTGTTTGATTGAAGACTGTTGCCTTTCCTCTGTTTTTCATACTTGGTTTAGTTTTGTTGTAATTTTCCTGTGAGTCATAGTCTTTGCTGCTTCTGTTAATATCTTTTGTTGCTTTTTTGTAGGTTTGGGTTGTATGTCCGGGAATGGAACAGTCTTGGAGCAGCACTGATTTACACCAGCTGAGGATTGGACCATGATTTTTTTTTATTATTCTCTCTGGTCTGTCAAAGGTTTTGTAAATTCTGATCAGAACAGCTGGATTTTGGGGCAGTGTCAGAAAATGTGTGTGTGGCAACCTGGTTCTCTACAGGAGAGAATGGGATTCAATTTGCTAATGATTACTGAGATGTCGAAAAAGCATGTGACTGTTTCCCATTGAAATTCTCACTCTGGTGGAAAGGAGATGGTGATCTGGGCAAATGGGAAGGGTGGGGAGATTGTGTAAAAGCAACTCTTTTTATCTATTTCAACTAGTTCAGATTTGGAAGCAGTGTGTATATATTTATATAGCCTTTTTCATCTGATACTTGCCTATCACAGAAGCAAGTGTAGGACTGGAAGGGACCTCCATAGACTTTTTCACTGGACTGAGTCAGGATTATGTATTATCTAGATCATCCCTGACAAGTGTTTGTCTAACCTCATCTTAAAATCACTAGTGACAGAGATTCCTAGGAAATTTGTTCCCGTGCTTAATTATTCATACACTTAGGAAGCTGAACCTAAATCTTTCTTGCTGCAGTTGAAGCCCATTACTACTTGTCCTGTTATTAGTTGTTAAGGAGAACAATTTATCACCCTGATCTTTATGAACAACCTTTCACATACCTGAAGACTGTTATCTGTCTTCTCTTCTCCAGATTAAACAAACTTCCTTTTTTTCTTCAGTCTTTCCATGTAGGTTATGTTTTTTAGATCTTTAATTTGTTTTGCTACTCTCCTCTGGACTTTCTCTAATATGTCCACATATTTCCTGAAGTGAGGTGCCTTGAACTGGACCTAGTACTTCCACAGAGCCTTATCAGTGCTGAGCAGAGCAGTAAAATTATTTCTTGTGTCTTGCTTACAGGAGATGTGCTAATACATCCTAGAATGATGTTCAAGTTTTTTGCAACAGAATTACATTGTTGGCTCATGTTTAGTTTGTGATCCACTACAGGCCCCAGATATATTTTGGCAGTTTTTCTGCATAGGCAGTCGTTTCCCTCTGGTATTGATGCACTTTATTTTTCCTTCCTAAGTGTAGCACTTTGCATTTGTTCATACTGAATTTCATCCTATTTATTTCAGCCCATTTCTCAAGCATGTAATGATCATTTTGTCCTCTGAAGTGCTTGCACCCCCTCCCAACTTGGTATCATCTGTAAACTTTATGGCTATGTCTCCACTGGCATGATTTTCCAAAAATGCTTTTAATGGAAAAGTTTTCCGTTAAAAGCATTTTCGGAAAAGCGCATCTAGATTCGCAGGATGCTTTTCCGCAAAAGCACTTTTTGTGGAAAAGCGCCCGTGGCCAATCTAGACGCACTTTTCCGCAAAAAAGCCCCAATCGCCATTTTCGCGATCAGGGCTTTTTTGCGGAAAACAAATCTCTGCTGTCTACACTGGCCCTTTTGCGCAAAAGTCTTTCGGAAAAAGACTTTTGCCAGAATGGGAGCAGCATAGTATTTCAGGAAAGGCACTGACGATCTTACATGAGATCATCAGTGCTTTTGCGGAAATTCAAGTGGCCAGTGTACAAAGCTGGCAAGTTTTTCCGGAAAAGCGGCTGATTTTCCGGAAAAACTTGCCAGTGTAGACACAGCCTATATGTGTACACACTATGCCATTATCCAAATGATGTATGAAGATATTGAATAGAACCAGACCCAGGACAGATCCCTGCAGGACCCCACTAGTTATGCCTTTCCAGCTTGACTGTGACCCATTGATAACTACTCTTCAGATTCATCTAGGCCAGCAGTGGCCAACCCGCGGCTTGCAAGCTGCATGTGGCTCTTCCCCCGCTTAAAGTGCGTCTCAGGAAGCTGCCTCTGTGCCCCTAGAAACGGCCCTCAGCTACCTGTGCTCTCCGGGACAGGGGAGCCGTCAGGTGCGACGATTCAAAAATGGCAGTGGCTGATGGGAGCCTGATGTGGCCAAAAAGCCTTGTCTTTTAAAGGTGCAGTGTCCTTTTTTTTTTGCTTAACGAAAATTATTGCTCAAAAAAAAAATTCTGGTACGGCTCTTCGCATTTTTTCTGCTGCTATTTCAGCTCTCTTTGTTTAATGGGTTGGCCACCCCTGATCTAGGCTTTCCCTAGTTTGCTCTTCAGAAGGTCATGTGAGACAGTGTCAAAACCCTAGCTAAAACTAAGATACATCTACTGCTTCGTCCCCTATTCCAGTGGTGACTGGTGACAGGGGAAGTAGGTGGGGTACCAGCGTCACTTCTTCCCATCCCCTTGCTCCGTGCCTCCACACCCTGTATCTTCCCAGCACTCCCAGGAGTGGAATGGCCAGGGAACAGCTCCACATGGGTTAGAGCCACCTGGCCTGTGTCTTCCCCACTGCCGGTGAGTGGGGGAGAGGGTATCAAACCGACTCCTGCTGCTGACCCCGGCCTGGCTGGCAACTCCAAACTTGGGGGGGTGCATGTGACCCCAAGTGCACCACCCATGCATCGCCAGTGTCCTATCCACAAGTCTTGTTACACTGTCAAAGATGAATATTAGTTTGGTTTGACATGATTCATTCTTGACAAATCATGTTGACTGTTACTTATCACCTTGTTATCGTCTAGGGGTGCTTATGTTCTATGAAAACTTTATACCTTAGGATGCCTCTACACTACATAATTATTCTGGAATAACAGTGCTAGCATCTACACAGCAATTGCGTTATTTCGAAAGAAAATCAAAACAATGGACCAGTTTTTCTGACGTTTGTAAACCTCATTCCATGAGGAATAATGCCTATTCCGAAATAGCTATTTCAGAAGGCGGCGTGTGTGGATGTGGCACAAGGAGGTTTTTTTTCCAAAATAAGGGGCCTACAAGAAATCCCACAGGTGCCCTGCTGGCCACTCCATCCATCTCCTCAGGACTCTATGGCTATGGCAGCTTCTTGCGCAGCAACATCTTGTGCAAGAGTTCCTGTGCAAGTACTCTTGCACAAGAACACGTCCACACAGCCATGTGCTTTTGTGCAAGAGCATCCATGGCAGTGTGGACGCTTTCTTGGGCAAGAAAGCTCTGATGGCCATTTTACCCATGGGGCTTTCTTGCGCAAGAAACCCCTGCCGCGTGTCCACACTGCCCTTTTGCATAAGAGCTCTTGCACAAGAGAGCTTACACTTGTTAGAAAAGAGCGTAGCTCTTGCACAAGAAGCCCTCTGTTATCACGCTTTACTGTAAATCTTCTTGCGCAAGAGCAGACAGGCAGTGTGGACACTTTGTGGAAGATCGGCCATTCTTGCGCAAGAATCCGCCAGTGTAGACATAGCCGATAGTTCCTCTTCTCCTGCAGCTCTTAAAGCAGCAGACACAGGGGAAAGGGCTTGTAGCAGGAAGCTGGCCCTCACAGCCTCCAGTCACACCGCAGCTGCAACTGCGCATCGTCTGGCCAGCATGGCATACCCTCAAGTTCCCCAAAACCCTCCTGCCCAGTCCTAGGGAGCATTCTGATGGGTCCCAGGAGCCTTTCAGGCATTGCAAGAGGCGTGCACTGTCCTGGTCTAGGGTGGAGATCCTGGTCCTCATCAAGATGTGGGGTGAGGGAAAAACTTCCAGGATCTTCACTCCAGATGGTGTAATGCAGACATCTACAGCCGGATGGCCAATAGCCTGGCCACCAAGGGCATGTCTGGCCACCAAGGGCCAGACCCAGGAGCAGGTCCAGAGTAAGGTGAAGCAGCTCAGCAAGGCCTACGCCAGGGCATGGGAGTGCAGCTCCCACTTTAGCGCAGAACCCCATTCCTGCCCCTATTTTGGAGACCTGCACTGCATCCTGGGGGGAGGGCGGTGCAGCCTCTTCTCCACTCCTGCTGGTGGACTCGGGGCTGGAGATGCCTGTCGTCACCTCCAACCCCTGAGGTCACTGAGGTTCCCACACACGAGGCAGAGAAGCACCTGAGCTACATGCCACTCCCAGCCCCAGCCCTGAACTTCTCCTCCCCCTCCAAGGTTCTCATCCCTTCTCCTCCCCTTCAAAGGTTCTCTCTCTGCTCCCTTCCCAGTTACTTCTACCCCAAATAAATCACCACACATGTTTTTTTTTCAACCAGTTTTTTTGGTCTGCGGGGGGAGGGGGGGGAGGGAGGGGTTGTTGTTGGAAAGGGAGAGAGGGTCAAGGCACAGGCCCCTAGTGGGGAGGCCCTGGGGAGAGTGTCACTGGGGTCCTTGTGAGAAACTCTCCCTCGGGGCCTCCTGGATGCGCATTCCTGCCTGATGGCAGCTGTGCGTGGTTGCATAAAGGCCCTTCCCTCCCAGCCAGCCTCTACCCCCAGCCCTGGAAGGAAGGCCTCCCCCTTCCTGTCCATTATGTTGTGAAGCACACAATACGTGGACACCACCTGGGGGATGTTCTGCTCCCCCACATTCAGACAGGTCAGGAGGCATCTGAACCGGGCCTTGAGACACCTGAAGGCTCACTCTACTTGCCTGTGGGCCCTGCCCAGGCGGCCATTGAAGCGGTCCTGGCTGGGGTCAAGGTGGCCAGTGTAGGGCTTCATTAGCCATGGCATGAGAGGGTAGGCCGCGTTCCCCATGATGCACAGTGGCATGTCCATGTCCCCGACCCTGATGCTGCCCTCGGGGAAGAAAGTGCTGGCCTCCAGCTTCTGGAAGAGACTAGAGTTTCTGAAGACATGGGTGCCTTCCCCGACTGGCCAACAAAGATTTCTGTAAACTGGCCACAGTGGTCGACCAGGGCCTGCAGGACCATCCAAAAGTATCCCTTTTGGTTGATGTGCTGAGATGCCTGGTGATTGGGGGCCGAGATGGGGATGTGGGTACTGTCAGTAGCCGCTCCCTGCAGTTGGAGAAACCCATGGTGGCAAAGCTGGCAATGATGGGGTCCACATCACCGAGGTGGATGACCTTGCACAGTAGGACCATGTTAATGACCCTCACCACCTGCAGAATGAGACAAACAAACCAGAGAATCTAAGGGGTGCCAGAGCCCTTGGGAGGTCCTCAAGTCCTTCCCCCAAAACACTCCAGGAGCTGCCCCCTATGAAGCTTACCCCCCCAGCAGGGCTGTGTGAGGACGGGACTGGAGAACCAGCTGGGGACGTGGGCTTTTCTCCCACCCCCCACATCCCCAACCCCTGATTTTCCTTGGATCAGGGGTGGCCCGTGAGCCTAGGCGAGCTGGGCCGGTGCCTAGGGCGCCGCTGGCCTGGGCACCCGATGATGACGTCACGGTCATTGATGGCCGTGCACGCAGGAGCACCGATTATGCCGCCCCGCCTAGGGCACCAGCTGCTGCAGCCGGCCTCGGACCGCTCCTGCCCAGGGTCCCCCTTTCCAGTGCTTCCCCTCTCCTCCTTGGATTGCAGCCTCAAAGTGCCATACCCACATGATGAGGGCCCTGACGGTCGACTTCCCCACGCCAAACTGGTTCCTCATGGATCAGTAACTGTCGAGCTTGGCAAACTTCCACATCATGAGGGTTACCTGCTTCTCCGGGGGGATGGCAGGTCTCATCTGGATGTCCCATCGCAGGAGGGCAAGGGTGAGCCAGGCACGCAGCTCCAGGAACGTCTCCTTCCTCATAAGGAAGTTCTGGAGCCACTGCCGGTTGTTCCATCACTCCATGATGAGCAGGTCCCACCACTTGGAATTGGTGTCCAGCCGCCGGAAAGGGTGCTCTACAGTGGGATGCAGCTGAAAGAGCTGCAAGACACATGTTGAGGGTCTCCTCGAGCAATTCAAGGTTGGGTTTCTGCAGGACCTGGAGGACAGCTTGCAACAACTGCTGCAGAAACTGCAGCATGACAGTCAGGGGCTGTCCCGTACTCAAAGGCAGCTCCAGCTCCATAGTAGGGAGTGGTGTCCAAACACAGGGCAACCAAAGCACACAGTGGAAATGCTTTGTTGTCCCTCAGAGAGGTAGGCAAGCAGGAGAAGAACCTGAGAAACAGCTGTACAGGGGGGTCCCTTTAAGCTCGCATCTCAGATAGCCTCAGGCAGCAGCTCCAGGAAGTCACTCCTGACCTAATGCCCTGCCTGAACTCGTTCCTGGTGGCCTTTAATACAAGATAGCATCCAATCAGCGTGGACGCTCTGTGTCAAAATAGCAAATTGCTATTTCGATGCACTTTTTGTATGTAGACGCGCTATTTTGAAATAAACTATTCCAGAAGATATCTTCCAGTATAGCTTATTCCAAAATAAGCTTGCGGTGAAAACGTGCCCTTAGACTCCTGGAGAAGATAATCGGTTTTAGCTAATACAGACTACTTTTTACAAGCTGTTCTCTGGCTAGCTATTTTGCTTTACTCATGCATTTGGTAAACTGCACAGGCTTTTTGTAATGTGGTTGATTGTGCTTTCAGTTTCTACAGTTGACCTGTTAGGCTTTGTAAGGACAGTACAGGCAGTCCCCGAGTTACGCGGATCCGACTTATGTCGGATCCGCAGTTACGAACGGGGCCCTCCCTCTCCCTGGTCTCCAGCAGACCAGGGAGAGGAAGCAAAGCGGCAGAACACGCGGGCAGCGGACAGCCCAGACGCGTCTGGGCTGTCCACTGCCCGCATGCGCCGCGGCTTTGCTCTGCTTTGCTCCCCGTCCCCCTGGTCTGCAGACCAGGGGGACGGGGAGCAAAGCAGTGGAACACGCGGGCAGCGGACAGCCCAGACGCGTCTGGGCTGTCCGCTGCCCGCATGCTCTGCGGCTTTGCTCTGCAGACCAGGGGGATGGGGAGCAAAGCAGAGCAAAGCCGCGGAGCCTGGGGTTCTTAAGTTGAATCTGTATGTAAGTCAGAACTGGCGTCCAGATTCAGCCGCTGTTGAAACTGATCAGTTTCAGCAGCGGCTGAATCTGGACGCCAGTTCCGACTTACATACAGATTCAACTTAAGAACAAACCTACAGTCCCTATCTTGTACGTAACCCGGGGACTGCCTATAGTCAGCCCAGTGCTTCTCTTTGAACTTCTGCTGTTCCAGTTCACTTTGTAAGGCCGGCAGGGGAGGGTTTATCACAATCAGAATGGTCAGAGATCATACTTTCTCAGCTGCTGCTCCAAAAGGAAAGCCTCCCTTTTCCAGAAGACCTGCATTCATTGTGCAATTATCTCCAGAAACAAAGAGTGGGAGGGTCAGCTCCTCCACTGATCAAAAAACATAGGTCCCTTGACTTGAACAGACTTATGCTCATTTACATTTGCTAAGGATCTGTCACTGAAAAATCTGTTCAAGACTTCTTGGTAATGTGCTTATTGATTGTTTTAAGATTTGCTTTTTTCTTGTTATAAATGGAACTTGGATTTCAGAAGAGTTAAGTCAATCAAGTGCAATGCATGGCTGGGACCCTTTAATATTACAGCTTGAAGCATGCAGCTAAATGAGGCAAAGGTTTAATCTGTATGCTGTACATAGAACCATTTAGTTGAGCATCTATTAGTAAGAGCTGGATATAAAATTATCTGCCATAGCACAAAATAAAGAAATAATTAAACACAAAATTTTGGACCTTTAATTGTTTCTGATATGGCCAAGAAAATAGTTGTGGGCACCTTTCATTAGCTTAGTCTGCATATTGTATAGTCATTTTCTCACTTCTAAGGTGACAGTGTATGAGATGTGACTTAACAATATACATCACATATGGGGCAAGGGAAAAGCTTCTTTTCCAGCAGGTAGAGGGATGGCAGATGGTAAGACAACAGCAAAACAGGTGGAACCATTGTTTGATGACGATTTGAATTAAGTTCGGTTAATTTGCCATATCTTTACTTATCCCTAGCAACTAAAATTTCAGCCTTTATTGCATGAGATCGAGATCAGGTTTATACTTTGCAGGCAAACTGTCAAGACAAGTCCATCTGTGATTGCTTGTAGAGAGCCAAATCTGTCTTAAAGTCAACTGCAAAACAAAATTCCTTTTTTTTCTCTGCTGGGTATCAGTAACCTCCTGAAGCAAGGACATTAGAAACCCTGAGCAGCGCTATAAAAATGTGTATTTTCTCAGGATTTTCATGCAGAGGGGCCCCATTCACCTTGTGCTGATAAACCACAAAAAACCCTCTAATGATGACACAAATTCATCCTTTTCTGCTATCACCCTACCTTTACATTTGCAGAATCAGCTCTCACGCTGAAGTTAGGGTTGCCAGGTGTCTGGTATTGAACAGGACAGCCCAGTATTTATACCTTCCATCTGGTAAAAAAATTCAGAAAATACCGGTCATCTAAAATACCGATGGAAGGCCTCTTGGGACATTGCAGGGATGAGGGAAGGGCCCCAGGAATTAAAGGGGCTTTTAATTTTGCATTTTAATGTTTACATTTTGGCCTTGGTCTTTTTTTCTTTTTTTTTTGCTCAACAGAATTTTTTTCCAGCAATTTTTTTTGGCGGGGGCGGAGCGAGGGAGGTTGATATTTTTTGTGAAACTATCTGGCAACCCTAGCTGAAGTTGCTCGCTAGATTTTGGAGTAGTTTTGACTTGATTTCCAAAGCAGATTTAGTTAGAGTGATAAATCAGATACACTCTTGCTCTCTGTCAAATGGACTCATGAGCAGCCTAGTTGCTTACTCCATAATTTTTAATCGTGAGCCAAATATTGGCAGGAATAATTCATTTATCCATGAAGACTGTGCCCATGTCTTTCTGTACTTAGATGCACTATTTATTTTGCTGAAAAGACCTCTCTTCCCTCGCCTCTCTTGTATGGACTAAGACCCTGTCAGACCTGCTGATTTGTGAGCAAGAAGTGTAGGGGAAGGCATAGCAATAACCTTTTCTCCTCTGAAAATTCCCACTTTGTTGTATATGTAGACACAGCAAATAGCTGAGATCATCTTATCCTCTGTATTATAAGGATGACTAGGGCTGCTTGAAAATTTTCTGATGAAACATTTCAGAAAATGCTGATTCCACTCAATCAAAACATTTTATAGGGGCATGTTGACTTAATGGAAATTTTTGATGTAAAGTTTTTCAGAATGTTTTATTTTGATAAGATCAACGAGTTTTGTTTTGAGTATTGTTTTGACTTTTCTATTCTAATCTATTCTCATTCAAAGTGAAATGCTTTGACCTTATTGAAATGATTAGTCCTGTAGTACCTTAGAGACTAACAAAAATATAGATATAGTATCATGAGCTTTTGTGAGCAAACCCTCACAATTTAACAAAGGAAACAGATAAGGACACTTTCATATTTTGGAAACAAAAATGTTCTGATATTTCAGAGAGAAATTTGAAATTTTAGGGGTTTTTTTCTCATTTGCACCAATTTTGAAAAGTCAAGATTTCCACAGAACAGAAAGAGTTTCAACCAATTTTAGGTCTGACTATAATGTTTGATACACTAGATCAGCATTTCTGAACGTGTACCGTGGAAACACTTTCAGGAACATTTTAACTGGCTGCCCTAGTTTGTTTATGTACTGGTGCCACGGACATGGAGCCCCACGGCTCCCATTGGCTCCATTTCATCCTTTGAAGCCAAGGAGAGATGTGGTACACGTTCAGAAATACTGCACTAGATCAGCGGGTTCTTTCACCCTGTGAATACCTGGAGGGTCTATAAGGTATTGTCATTACCTGTTTTAATCAATTTTCCTTTAAATGGCTTTCAGATGGCTCCATTATTCTGAGATTCCTCTGCTGTGTGACTTACTTTGCAGAAGTGACTGAGGAAATGGGGAAAGGGTAGGCTCTGTGCTGTTTAACATCCGCTGGCCAGGCTGGAAAGTTTCAAAATAGGTTCTGGTCCAGTCAGATAAAGTTGATGTGATCCTGATTGGCCTGTTGTGCTCTCTGAGTCATGCTCCCCCATTACACCCACCATGTTACATTAGAAGATTCAGAGCTTGCCAAAAACAAGCAAGAGAGCCATATGGACTCGGTTGTCCCTTGATTCTCATCTGGCAGCTGTCACTAAATCTGCCTTTCATCACCTGCCAAAAAGCACTGAGGGCGTTTCTCTCTCACAAAAACTTTGAGCTTTAATCCCTACTTTCATAATTTGCCAGGTTGATGCTTGTAATTCCCTCTTTATTGGTCTCCCTGATAGCTCTGTCAAGACACTGCAATTAGCCCGAGATGCAGCTGTTCAAGTATTTCTCCTCATACGCCCCTTGTCGACGAGCTGCTCAGTGCACTGCTGTGCAAAGGCCAAGTCTTCAGGTGATGATTTGCTGAAGTCTGCCAGAATGAGGGTGGGTCTGCTGTTCATGGCTCTGCATTTGACTCTCTGCTGATGTTCACGCTTCTTTAGGAGCCAAGCAAGGCCTCTTCTGTTTTCAGTTAATTTAATTCCCCTGAAAGGACTACACTGAACCTCAAGACTTATGTGTAGCCAGCAGTGCACGTACTGCACGGCCAGCAGCAGGGCAAGCTTCCTCACACTGCCCCACCAATGTGATTCAGCACTGACCTGGCAGGACCACTCAGTTAAAAGCTAATAGCGATAATTAGCTGTATACCGGCATTAATAAATTAAGCCTCATAACGCCCACATCAGGTGGGTAAGTCAGTATTAACATCCCTGTTAAGATAACTTTTTGCCTTCTTTTAGCCTGTTCATGCTTGTAAATGATACCAGTTAGTTCTCCCTCAGATTCAGACCCAGGTGCTATCACATAGCTTTCATCCCCAAACACATCACCTGTGAATTTGCCCCTCTCAACGTAGTAGAATCAAGGGCTTTGTCTACACTGTGGAGTTTTGTCAACATAAGTTTGACTGCTTTAATTAAAGTGTTTTAATTAAACTGCAGCTGCTTGTCCATGCTGTGTTCCTTGTGTAGGTAGTGCACATCCACACTAGCCACTCTTGCATGGACACACAGAGCAGTGCACTGTGGGTAGCTATTCCACTGGCTGCACAGTGTTTTGGGGAGGGTTTGTAATGCCTTGTGGGGCAGGTACTGCATCACATGATGCAGATTTCTCAATTCCATCTGTCCATTAGAATCCTACTAGATTGTCAGCCACTTTTCAAGGGAAGTGTGTGCGGAGGCATGTGAGACAGGGCATATGTTTATATGTGTGTGGGGGGGGGGGGGGGAGACAGAGTGTATAGTGGGGGGAAAATGAGTGTGTTGGCATGCTGTCTCTCCCCTAGCACCCTGCCCCCCACATCAGCCCCTGGCTCTGCACAGCACAACAGTCCCCCTGCCCCCCCCCCCCGTCCACGCAGCAGCAGCCATTCTACCTGCTTACCTGGTTTTGTGATTCCTTCCAAATTCTCCCACAGCCCCCTCAGCTACTGAGAGCAACATCATGACTAGCTCAGTGAGCTCTCCACACAGTGGAACATCAAAGCTTCCTGGAGCTTTGAAAGAGGAGAGGAACATGCCTGCAGGAAAGCTAAGTTAAAAACAGTGAGCAGAGGGGTCACAGTGGGCATTGTGGGATACTGGGGGAGGCCAGTTATGTTGATATAATGGCTACGTCTAGACTGGCATGATTTTCCGCAAATGCTTTTAACGGAAAACTTTTCCCTTAAAAGCATTTGCGGAAAAGAGCGTCTAGATTGGCATGGACACTCTTTCACAAAGGCGCTTTTGCGCAAAAAAAGCCCCGATTGCCATTTTCACGATCGGGGCTTTTTTGCGCAAAACAAATCTGAGCTGTCTACACTGGCCCTTTTGCGCAAAAGCTTTGCGCAAAAGGACTTTTGCCCAAACGGGAGCAGCATAGTATTTCCGCAAGAAGCACTGATTTTAGACAGTAGAAAGCAGCTGCTTTTGCGGAAAAACTTGCCAATCTAGACACAACCAATGAATGGCAGCACCTGCACTGCCAAAACGCTTGTGCAAAAAGCCCCATGTCTCTTGTCAAGGTGATTTTATTTTGTCGCCAAAACCAGAAGAGTTTTGGCACCAAAAGTGGCATTGCAGCGTGTACACCCTCAACGGTTTGCCTGCCAAAAGCTACCTTTTGCCAACAAAACTCTGCCATGTAAACAAGGCCTGTGGTATAATTCACATGATAGGATATAGGCCCCACATCCGTTGGTACCCCAGGGCTGGTGCAGCCATGAAAAAAAAAATAGTGGGTGCTTAGCACCCACTGGCAGCCAAGTTCCCCTTGCTTCTCCCTCCCTTTCTTCCCCTCCCCTGCAGTGTCCCCAACTGCGGGCAGCTCTGCTGATCAACTCCTCTCCCTCCCTCCCAGTGCTTCCTTCCCTCCATGGATCAGCTGTTCTGAGGCACTGGTGGGACGGGGAAGGAACAGAACAGGGTGAGAAGAGACAAGGTGGAGATTTGGGGGAAGGGGTTGAGTGTGTGGAGCCTCGGGTGGAGTGGAGGTTGAGCAACCTATGGGAAAGGTGGAAGGAGGGTGACTGTGTGATAGAGGGCCCAGAAGAAGACGTACAGCAGCTTATCTCTAGGCGAAAGGAGCTAACTAGGGTTATGATTACACTACTAACTAGTGGTGTGTGATTACCCTGCTGGCGTTCACTGACTCAGGCTAGCTCATCAGCGTAGTTGTGGTTGGACAAGTAGTGACAGCAGAGACGCAGCTGAGTCATGTTGAGCACAAACCCACCGATTGTCAGAGAGGTTTGTACTGGGCACAGCTCAGCCATGTGTCTGCTGCCATTACTAGTGCTACCCCAGCTCACCTGGGGCTGCATCTAGACTGGCAAGTTTTTCCACAAAAGCAGCTGCTTTTGCGGAAAAACTTGCCAGCTGTCTACACTGTCCACTTGAATTTCCGCAAGAACACTGACTTCCTACTGTCTGAAATCAGTGCTTCTTGTGGAAATGCTATGCTGCTCCTGTTCGGGCAAAAGTCCTTTTGTGCAAAAGGGCCAGTGTAGACAGCTCAGATTTGTTTTGTGCAAAAAAGCCCCGATCACGAAAATGGCGATTAGGGCTTTTTTGCGCAAAAGCGCGTCTAGATTGGTCACGGATGCTTTTCCGCAAAAAGTGCTTTTGTGGAAAAGCGTCCGTGCCAATCTAGACACTCTTTTCTGGAAATGTTTTTAACGGAAAACTTTTCAGTTAAAAGCATTTGCAGAAAATCATGCCAGTCTAGACGTAACCCTGCAGTTTATACTTAAACTAGGTCAATGAGAGCAGGATACTGCCAGGGAATCACATCCCTAGCTTACAGTGCTGATGCAGGCTATGTTCAGTTGAGTTATGTCATTGCTAAAGGTTACATGGACACACTTGTTTCAGTTTAAATAAACATGGTTTAAACCAAAATTTGCACAGCTTTTTGCACCAGTTTGGTTAAATCGGTTAACCCCCCCACACACACCTTTTGTTAAATTGCTGTGACATTGTATATAATGTAGTCTTGTGCCTCACCTATGAATTTGGCCCAGAGCATTTGAAGGGAGATTGAAGGGAGATTGCTTAAAATCTAGTCAGTCTACAGAGGAGATACAGAGCAGTTTCAGGAATTACACTAGTCCCGGTGTCCCCCTGCCAACATTCCTGGTTTCACAATCTCACTTTCTTATCTTTGTTTATGTTTTTTTCCTGTTTGTTGTTTTTTGAAAAATCCACACGAAGAACAGAGAAAAATAGGCAACTGGAATGGGGAAACTCTTACACTGACTATACACAATGTTCTGTCAAATGCATAATGTAAACAAATAGAGGAACATTTCCCCCTTTAATCTCTCTGTTATTGGAAACTATTGATGTTACCACTAATACTAGTGTAACCCTTCTGCCAGGTAGGCCTGACACTAACCGGGCTGGGTTCAATATCTTGAGGTCCATCTCACACAGAACTGGCTCAAGCCCCCACCCAGTAATCTGGGAAATTCACACACCCCTGGGTGCCTCTGAGAGGCAATGCTTCCCCACTCACAAGCACTGAGTCTGAGTGTAGGAAAGAAACATTTAATGAAACACAGAGAGAAGTCATACGGCATTAACTTGGGGAAAACACCACAAACAGAGTTCATAACCCAAACATTAGCTAAGCCCCACCCCCAGCCAAGAATCACCTGAAGTCCAAAGAGTCCGACACCCCAAAAGTCTCTGTCCCTGGTCCGTGCCACCCAGAGTCCCAAAGTTCCCCCACAGGGTTTCACCTCCCAACCTGGGTAGAAATGGGGGTGGAGGGATAGATAGGGGCACCTTATGACACTCCGCCACGCTCCACCAGCTGTCTTGTCCCATGCCACCAGATGCTCCGCTGGTCACCTGCCGCCGCTCCTCACCTGCCGCCGCCGCTGGTCGCCCTCCTTGCCTGCCGCTGCTTCGCGCCATGCCGCTGGTCATCGCTCCTCGCCTGCCACCGCTCCACACCACGCTGCTGGTCGCCGATCTTTCCGGTCATGTTACGCCACCAGCCAGTGATTCCCACCAGCCACTCCGCTGGTCACCGCCACTTCACTGGCTGCAATGAGTCTGGCCAAACCAGTGATTTCAGCTCTCAGTGATTTCAACTATTTAGCCACCAGCTGGACTGGCAAAGGAATCCAGCTTCCACTGGACTAGCAAAAGAAAAGTCTCCTCAGGGAGTCTGCTTTAGTTCTGTCCTTAAAAGAAAGGGAGAAAGTTGGGCCAGTCTTACAGCTCACACCTAGCAGGTGTGAAACAGGCTGATTCCAGCCCTTTAACCCTTCCCCCCAGCTCAGTTCACGCAACTCTGGAAGGGGGGAGGCTTGTTCCTCTGAGACTTCTTACCACGATGGTGGTGTCTCTCCTGCAAGCACTGGTGGCATGTTTTACAGTTCCCACATTTAGGGGTAGCATGATTTGTGACCCCCATAAGTCCCAAATTATTTACAATTCTCCACCTTCCATTCCAACACTAACCGTCCATCAGCCCTGGCTGAATGGGATTTACATAGCCACACCTCGTATGCTCTCCTGAGCTGTATTTACATATCAAAAGTTAACAGTTAATTACCTTGCAGAGCTAAACAACTGTAGTGGTCACACCCACCCCTCCTTTTAGCTGGCTGATAGCAAGCTGCAGTTCAGCCCCTGCTTACACTAGTCTATGCAAAGTTTTCAGACAGCCAAGTGCTATTAAGCCAATTATGCCAGTGACATGGTACTCAAGTATACTCAGATTCATGGAGGCTTTTTCTTTCTCATTACTTGTGTCATAGAGATCACCAACCTACCCCCATGTTACCATTCACTTTTATACCATATCTTAACTTAGCATAACGGAGTCACAGGCCATAGATTCCACCCAGTAATTTATGTATCAGACCTATCATTTCATATGAGCTATTACACATCTTTTGAAAATAATACCCAGTCTTGATTTAAAGACTTAATGTAACTGAGAATCCATCATGTCCTTAGATAATTTATTCTAGTGGTTAATATTGCACCACCAAGGCCAGCCCTAGACCAAATGATGTCCTAGGTGAGGAGTGTCCTCAGTGCTCCTCCCTCTTCCCAAATTAGTTCAGCTATTCAAAAGTGTATTTTTATTGCATTGATAGCCAGTTTCATGACTTCAACGCACAGTTTGCAAACATGATTTATCCCTGTCATATAAGACTGACTGGAGAGTCCTGCCGTTTATATACCCACAAAAGAACAACTAACAACATTCTAGGAAATTCAAGGACAATGTAGTTTTCAGAAAGTCTGGACGGTTCTATGAGATTCTACAAAGGTCCAGAACACTCTAAGACAGAAATTCTCAAAGGTCTGCAGAGCACCTGTGGTTTGCGAGCTCCATTCAGGTGATCTGCAATAGTCAGGATTTAAAAGACATTCCCTACCCAGAACTTGCAGACAAAGCAGTGTGTTTTCTGATGCCATTTGCTACTACATACCTATACAAGAGGGCTATGTCTACATTAGCAAGATGTTGCGCAAATACAATGCAAGAGTTTTTGCATTAAAGTATTTGCACAAGAGAGCATCTACACTGGCATGTGCTTTTGTGCAAGTGATGGAGCTTAGCCATCGGGCTTTCTTGCACAAGAAATTCATGTTGCCTGTCTACACTGGCCTCTTGCGCAAGAACACTTGCACAAGAGAGCTTATTCCTGAGCGGGAGCATCATAGTTCTGTGCAAGAAGCACTGATTTCATACATTAGAACATCAGTATTCTTGCGCAAGAACTCGTGGCCAGTGTAGACAGGCGGCAAGTTTTTGCGCAAAAGGGGCCGCTTTTGCACAAAAACTTGCCAATGTAGACACAGCCGAGAGGATTTTCATTACTTACTGCCCTCAAGTCCAAATACAGAAGCAGGATGAATGTGGAACCTGACCCTATGGCTAAAGCTGGCAAACATTATACCCAATTCTCCTGACCTTTGCTCACAAAAATAGGCACATCCATCACATTAGCAAGGTCAGACTACTGATATTAAAATATGAGTTATGTGCTTTTATTTGTAGAACAAAAACAATTATTATTATTATTATTAAGAGGTTTTTTTATATAGCACTTTTATCCAAAGTGCTTTACAATAGTTAGCTAACAGAGCAAATCAGGGTACATTTGGAAAGATCATTAAATGGTCAAGATCCTCAGCAATTTTCAAGTGATCTGAGAAAAAAAAGTTTGAGAATCACTGTTCTAAGAGATTAGTGAAAGATGAATCCACATATGGAATTCTTGAAACATTTTACTTTAAATATTCAATTTTCCCTTTTGTTACTAACAACACAAACATTACCCCAAGCCAGTGCCCCTCAAACCCAGCAGCTCAATTGATTGTTCACCCCTAAATCCAGCCCTGATCTCTACGATTACAAATGTATACCTCATTTATAGTGTTAATTTGTCTAGCTGACTCTAGCATCAGCTTTCAGGTTTTGTTTTATTTCACCAGGGTTCAGTCTTCAGACCATCGAATTGTGACTATATTGATGCATACCAAATTTTCAGTAAATGAGTCAATTCTATGAAGGCTGAGCTGGTAGGTGATGTGCAAAATCCACAGTGTAAATGTGAGAATTGGTATTAAAACTGCATAATTTCTACCACAATATTCAGTTTCTAAGGTCTGTGTTCCTGGAAGGGGTGGAGACTTGGGCAGAAGGGGCATGGCTGTGGCAGCCATCCCTCCCTGCCTAGGCCAGTGGTTCTCAACCAGGTATCTGCAGAGCAAAGTCAGCGTTAGACCCGCTGGGATCTAGATCAGAAAGCCAAAATCCCACCACATGAGTCTGAACCCCAGGACACCTGAGCCCTATCACCTAGGGCTGAAATCAAAGTCTGAGTAATGCAACTTCATAGGAGCCCGCTGTGATGTGGGACCCCAGGGAATTCCCCTGTTTGCTGTCTTCTAATGCTGGTCTTGGCTTTTCTATGCAGAAAAAGCAGTTATGGTACGTGTAGGCCATAGAGGTTTTTATAATATGTTGGGGGGGGTGGCGTTCAGAAAGAAAAAGATTGCGACCTGCTGCCCTAGGTCATGTGCCTCTCTATGGTGATTCTGTGTCCTTTCAGTCTCTGGCTTCAGAACCTGTGTGCTATTACCACCACTGAGTGAGACAGAAACCCCCAACTCATTTCACATAGATCACCACTGCTGTCAGCTAAGAAGACTTTCAATCTCTGCTGAGCATAACCAGATTTGTGACTCAGAGATGAGATGTTTCCGATCCTCATCAACTAAGCCTGGCTCATTTAAGATAGCTGTGGGTCCAGTGAATCTGTGATTGACTACACACCTAGGCTTTATAAGCAGGAAATGGCAGCAAAGGAAGGATAGCTATTCACTGGTCTTTCTTGATGGAAGGAAGTGAAGGTGCTGCAAAGGAAGCTGTAGTAGAGCTATAGGGCAGAAGAAATGAGACCCTATAACCATAAAAGCAGTAGAAGGTGTTTGCTTACTGCCCTCAGAGGCTATGTCTACACATGCGACTTCTTGCATGACAAATATGCAAATGAGGCTAAGTGTGGAATATCGCCGAGCCTCATTTGCATACCTAATGAGCTGCCATTTTTGCAGAAGGCGTTCATGCGCCAGAAGGAGCTGTCTACACTGCCCCTTCATGCGAAAGAAAAATCCTCTTGTGCAATGCCATTCTTCCCGAAAAGTAATCGGCGTAACAGCATTGCGCAAGAGGGTTTTTCTTTCGCATGAAGGGGCAGTGTAGACAGCTCCTTCTGGCGCAAGAGCCTCTTCTGCAAAAATGGCGGCTCATTAGGTATGCAAATGAGGCTTAGCAATATTCCATGCTTAGCCTCATTTGCATATTTCTCATTTACAAGAAGCCATGAGTATAGATATAGCCAGAGAGAGCTGAAGAAGGCCGAGGTCTGGTTAGGAAGTGACTGCTTAGTGAAGAGGAGACTAGGAAAGAAGAGCTCCAGGATTGCCTGACCATGCCAGAGCTAAGTATACTTTATTCTAGGATTGCAGGGTTGTTTTTAATTCCTCATGTTACTAAACCAGCCCAAGGCATGGGTGGTGGAAGCTGAGCGCGCCTGTATGGAATGTATTGAGGAGCCCGGAGAGAAGGGAAACTGAAACTGGTTTCTTCAATGCCAGTAGAGAGTGCTCAAGGGTAAGTCTACCCTTTTACATGCCTATACTAAAATCCCCCATTCAAACACCCCCTGACTTCAGAATTTCTTAAAACTCAGATCCATCTTTTAAGCAAGTTGATTACAACCAAGTAGAGTCACCTCAGTTGCAAAGTATAGTGTTTACATACATTGGTCGCAGACCTTGTTGAGCTATCTGAGATAGTGTGACTGTATACGCGCCTAAGGGGTGAAGTCAGCCAGTAATGAGAGACTGGGTCAGTCTGACAGCAAAGTCACTGACACACCTAATTAGAATTTATTCTGGTAAAATACCAGATAAAGCATTTTGCAAAATACAGTATGTGGATTATATTTTGTCCTCTTGTTTATACTTGCAAAATGGATCTCTTCACTCCGAGATAGTTGTAGGTCTCTGTCATTCTCGGAAACCCTTCAATTGTGGACCAAAACCACTTAGACTATGGCTGGGGTGTATTAGCAACTGAGAGAGAAAAATGGAAACAAATTAAAATGAAGAAACTTAACTGAGACTTAAAAAAAATCCTCTTGATTTAGGAACAGATAATTCTCCACAGGTCAAGCTAAAATATTACACCACCTCCTGTGTGTCAGAGCACAATTCACATATCCTGGGCTTTCGGGAATGAGGCCAAAAATTGAATCCTGTAAGTGGGAAGTTGAACTGTGTGTGTGAGTTAAACAAAACTAAATCATGCAGAATTGACTTGCTTCCTCATAGTTAACAAATTAAGGTTTGGTGGAACAACAGGCAAGCTAAGCAAACCTGCCACGCTCTTTTTGAAACGGTTTGAATCCATTATGCAGAAGGGCTGCGTCTAGACTGGCAAGTGCTTTTGCGGAAAAACTTGCCAGCTGTCTACACTGGCCGCTTGAATTTGCTCAAGAACACTGACAAGCTAATGTAAGATTGTCAGTGTTCTTCCGCAAATAATATGCTGCTTCCATTCGGGAAAACGCCCTCTTGCGCAAATGTATTTGCGCAAGAGGGCCAGTGTAGACAGCTAAAAACTGTTTTGCGCAAAAAAGCCCCGATGGCGAAAATGGCAATCGGTGCTTTCTTGTGCAAAACCGCGTCTAGATTGGCACAGACGCTTTTCCACAAAAAGTGCTTTCGCGCAAAAGCGTCCGTGCCAATCTAGACACTCTTTTCCGCAAATGCTTTTAATGGAAAACTTTTCTGTTAAAAGCATTTGCGGAAAATCATGCCAGTCTAGACGAGCCAAGGAGTTTAACTTTAGTCTCAGTGATTCAGACAACTTCACCACATGCAAATAATGTGGTCTGTGCCTTCTGTTAACTAGTGAAACTAACTAGCGGAAGCCCATGTTTCAGCTAGTGTCTGATCCTTTTCCTACTATCTTTCTGTTCTAATCGGAAATGAGCTGAAGCAAAGAATAAAAACAATGTTAAGAATTTATGCATTGCAACATGCTGTGTCTTGGACCCGGAGTCATGCTGAGTACCTAGGAGAAGCTCTTATTTAGCAAAGGACCTAAGCACATGCTAAGATGCTTTTTTGAATTGGGGCCACGATGGCTTATTTAGTTTTTAGAACTAGAAAAATGTTATGCTAAATCAAGTAGGTGCATCGCAGCATAAATTCCTTCTGGGTTAATGTAGAGATGTAATAGTGTAATTGATTAACCAATTAATTGTTAAGCAAAAGCTTTTAGGTTAATGCTATAGACTACACACATTTCTTCCCTCTTCTCCCTCCTCTCCCACTTGCCAGTAAATTTTTTAGCAGGCTGGCCAGGAGCTTGGCTCAGTCCTGGCTTGTGATGGGTCCGGGACTTACACTTTAAATGCAGAGCTGCAGTGGGGGTATTAGGAACTAGGCAGGCAGGCAGCCCAGCTCAGTTCCAGCTTGCACCAGGTCCAGGAGTTCAGACCCCCCCAGACAGGGGCTGCTGCCACCCTGTGCTACTGCCTCTTTAATAGAGGCAGCAGCAAAGGGCAACAGGCAGCTGGTCCACAAAGGGAGCTGGTTTTTAAACTGGCTCCCTTCGCAGACCAGCTCCCACCTAGACCAGAAGCAGCAGTGTGGAGTGGCAGGGGGCTCCTCAGGAGTGGAGCTGGAGTGCACTGGCTGCCAGCCCCACCCCCGGGGACGATAGAATAGTCGATAAACTGATAAGAATTCATGAGTTTACTCGACTGTTCAATTAACCGATATTTAATATCCCTAGTTAAATGTATCCTTTGCATTGTATATACTAGAGCAGGGAAAATGCTACATAACTTTGAGGGATTAGTTATTTGTCTTTATAAACACAATCACTTTGTGCTGATTCTGAAATCACTTTCTCTGACTGTTCTAGCAGTCATAGTTACTGGCAAGAGTCAGCAGATCTTAAGTGACTTGCAAAATAGTCACAAGGAGTGTAATTTGAATTTGTAATTGAAAGCGTTCACACTGATTCTAAGGGCTAGATTGCAAGCTGTACCACACACCTGTGCAGAGCACTAAGCACCCTCTTTATACCTGGTGTGCTGGCTAGATGGAGGTTAGCTACAGGCATATGGTGTAGCTAGGGAGTATGTGCTCATTGACTCCTCTTGGACTATGTCTACACTCGCGGTTTCTTGTGGCAGAAATATGCAAATGAGGCTAACTGTGAAATATTGCCAAGCCTCATTTTCATACCTAATGAGCCGCCATTTCTGCAGAAGAGGCTCTTGCGCCAGAAGGAGCTGTCTACACTGCCCCCTCTTGCGCAACAAAAACCCTCTTACACAAAGTCGTTACGCCGATTACTTTTCAGGGAGAATGGCATTGTGCAAGAGGGTTTTTGTTGCGCAAGAAGGGGCAGTGTAGACAGCTCCTTCTGGCACAAGAACCTCTTCTGCAAAAATGGCGGCTCATTAGGTATGCAAATGAGGCTCGGCAATATTCCACGCTTAGCCTCATTTGCATATTTCTGGCGCAAGAAGCCGCGAGTATAGACATAGCCTTGGTGGCCTGTGCCAGTGTAGCTGAGCCAGCCCAAGAGATGTTGTAACTTGCTGTGACCATCCCGCCCTAACCCAATATACCTGCACAAAGGAGAAGCAGAGCTGGAAATGTGCCTACAGAGGATGCCCCTAAGCAACAGTTCCCCTCTGTGCTGCCCCATGAGTAGCTTCATACACAACAGCCCTTGCTTTCTACTATGGCTACAATCACAGCAAAGCTCTTAAGTCTAAGCTTGTTTAGTCAGTCAGTAGGATCAACCTGTGTGCTCAATCAGATGGCTAAATAGGGAGACTGAACAGTCTGAAACAGTTTATAATCTCAATTAGCCAACACATTTGGAAAAGTCGTGACCACTTACTCACAGAAAAACAAGAGGAAACACTTCATTATTATCCACCCATCTTGAGAGCAGAGAGGAAGCCACATCCAGTTATTGAGAGAGGGGGTTTTTTTACAGTAGAAAAGGACTTTTTTCTACATGAATGTCTGATCTGAAAGTAGGGAGTAGGGAAAGGTAACTGTTCGCTTTTTACTCAGTGAAAAGGAACCGTATGTTTATTCCGTATGTTTTTTTTTTTAAAGCATCATTTCTTTTCTTCCTACAAATGAGAACACAGAGGCTGCCTGCTTTCCGGCTGCTCTACTTTTATCCAATCCCTTGCTGACGTGTTCATTTGGCCCAGTTTCCATCTTACAGTCCGATCTCTGCTCTGTTCCTTCGTCATTTGCATTGCCTCCTTCCTGCTGTGGAAATCTCACCAGCTGCCTGCCGTTGTTGACTTTATTAGAATCTTTAGTCTGGTTCACTGAGCTTTCCCTTCTGTCATGTTGTTGCTATGTAAAGGCCCTGGATCTGGTTCCTTGGTCAACAATACACAGAAGTATGTTGTTTGCACCAGTTAGCAGGCCCTCTGGCCGGCAAACATAGCAGAACTTTCAGGTTTGTCTCAGACTCTGGATTGTAATTTTAGTTTCCCATCAAATCTGTAAGAACCACTACAGTGACTGCCAGTGAATAGTAGCCAACAGATTCCACATACCACTCGCACTTTCATTTTGCAAGTATAGTACAAATTCCTGTGAGCTTCCTGAATTAACACCCTAGGAATCAGTAGTAAAGTAACTAGCAGTGTTGATGTAACACAGCTGTGCAGGCATCTACACAGAACTCCTAAAGACACCTTGGCTATGTCTACACTGGTGGGTTCTTGTGCAAGAACGGCCATTCTTCTGCAGAGCGTCCACACTGCCCGCCCACTCTTGCGCAAGAAGATTTACAGTACAGCGTCGGAAGAGAGGGCTTCTTGCACAAGAGCTACGCTCTTTTCTAACAGGTTTAAGCCCTCTTGTGCAGGAGCTCTTGCGCAAGAAGGTAGTGTGGACGTGCGGCAGGGGTTTCTTGTAGAAGAAAGCCCTATGGCTAAAATGGCCATCAGAGTTTTCTTGCGCAAGCAAGTGTCCACACTGCTATGGGTGCTCTTGCACAAAAGCACATCTCTTGCACAAAAGCACATGGCTGTGTGGACGTGTTCTTGTCAAGAGTTCTTGTGCAGTAACTCTTGCGCAAGGTGTTCTTGCACAAGAACCCGCCAGTGTAGACATAGCCCCAAAGTCCTGTTAGAGATGCTGCTTGAGCTGAAAGAACAACTCCATTAGCTAGCTAGTAGTAAGCTGTTATCCTCTACTGAACCAGCCAGTAGAAGAGGTGTGTGACAGGGCGTTTGCCCTGCACTGGCCCTTTAAAGGCAAACCCCAGCCTGAAGCAGGGCCGGGGAGTTTAGCCCCAGCTGGGACTGCATTAGTGGATTAGGGCCCAGTTGGGGACTATATAAGAGCAAGGGCAGCTGCTAGCAAGGGCAGCTGCTCCCAAGGGGGGCAGGGAGAACCTGGCTGTGGGAGGCTTCCTGGAGCTAAGGCAGGACTGGGATCCAAGGCAGGGCCAGGGGAGCTCTGGCCAAACAAACCACCAGACTGCAGGGCCTGAAGAAAGGCCTGCTGAAGAAACAACTCCCCCTGGAAGGGGGGGGCTCAGAGAGTGACTTGGGCACTGCTGGAGGGCAGTGTGGTGAAGAGGACGATGCGGTCTGGATGAAAGAGGGGAGACCCCACCTGAGGGGAGGTACCCTGCCAATAGAAGGAGCTGATTCTGGAGACAGATGGCAGACCCCTGCTACGGTGGTGAGTGAACCCCTCACAAGGTGTAACATTCTTTGTCCATATATTATTATTGCACTGACTCTTTTTGACTCTATCTTTTCTCCCATTTGGAGAAGGCTCCCCTATCCATTGATATCCATTCAGCACCTCTCACAAGTGCTAAATTCACTAGAAGAAAAATCCACCCTCTTCATTTTGCTTTTTCCATGAGCTGTTAATTTTGGTCTGTTCACTGAAAAATTTCATCACCAAAAAATGTTTTTGGTGACAAAAATGGAGAGTGTTCACATTGCAATGTGACAAAAGTCACAACAAATACCAAGTTTTGACAACAAAAAATTTCTACCTCCACAAGGGACTTGTCTCTTCCCTCCTCTTACAGTTGACAATCATACAGTCTGTACTATGGTAGGTTTTGTCAAGTTTATTGACCTCCAGCATGATTCCCACAATACCCAATTAGCCACTCTGGCCAGCATTTTGACTTCTGTGGCTCTGCAGCTACGTAAACAGATGCACCTTCCCATCTGTAAAATCAATTTCCTGGTGTCTGGCTCATTATGTAGTGGTCCTCATGGTATTTTTTCAGGGAAACAGGGCTGGCTATTACTCAAGATGCTTGGAGCACCTCAGGGCTTTTGATTTGGTTGCATAAGAAACCCCCCTCCCTGCTCACATCCAGAATATGAGCCCAGGTCTGCCTGTTAACCTTGGGATGTATCCATCAGAGTAATGGCAGCCTGTGGACAAGTGTAGAATTATTGCAAATTGCTTCCACGTACACCTGCTGCACAAGCACAGACTGCACTTTATCAGGGAGCCATGCTGAGCTCTCCTTCCCCCCCCCCCCCCCTTCCTGTACCTTTAAAATTCACCATGATCAGAGGGTCTGGAGAAATCTGTGTTTGCCTCTAGGGCTACATCTATACTGCTTCCTTCTTGCACAAGCCTATGCAAATGAAGCACAGATTAGCATACTGCTGCACTCCATTTGCATAATTAGGGGCCGTTTTTGCGCAAGAGGCTTTTGTACAAAAAGTAACTGTGTAGACGGCTCCTTTTTGCGCAAAAACTGCCTCTTGCGCAAGAGCTGTTCTTCCTCATTTTTTCAGGAAGAACGGCTCTTGCACAAGAGGGGGTTTTTGCTCAAAAAGGAGCTGTCTACACAGCTCTTTTTTGCGCAAAGACGGCCCTAATTAATTATGCAAATGAAGCACTGCAATATGCTAATTCATGCTTCATTTGCATAGACTTTTGTGCAAGAAGGAAGCAGTATAGACATAGCCTCAGGGAACAAGAAAAGTGCTCAGTTTTGTTCAGAGATGTGCATGCTTGTGAAATTTTTACAGTCTTTATTGGGAAAAGTACAGTCACTCTATTGTTAATGGTTACTTTTCTGGACCAGACGTTGAGAAATCAGGCACGTTCACTAGCAGACCTAGTCAAAATGTTTGTGAGGCCCTAGGCGGCATGTTGTGGTTGGCTGCACCACATGGCCGGGCAGCTCCCAGCCAGGGAAGCAAGTAAGCAGCCAAATGGGTGGGCGCCAGGCAGCATAGGGCCCTTAAGGCACAGGGCCCAATGCAACCGCCTTGCCCTAAGGCTGGGCCTGGCAGACAGACTCTCAACTGAGGAAGAAACCTCAGAACAAGGGAGGATCAAGGATCTGTTGTGTCATTCAATACTTCAATCAGAGAAAAGGAAGCAAAGAAGAGCTAGGGAGATGTAAATTGGAGCACAAACCACTGAGCACATTCTAAAGCTCATGGAAAACCAAAAGGAGAGGCTGAAGTGTCTTATCAAGATGCAGAGAAAACTGAATCAAAGGCTTCCCTCTTAGCACATGCAGAAGTAGCACACGTGACAGTTTTCACAGCAACTGTCCCTCTATGCCCACACATCAGCCTCCATGGCCGCACGTGCAAAATTATTTATCCAGCAACCTTCCCTCTATGCCCATACACTCATTTTCACAATTAGGTAAAGTTTTTTTTCACAGCCCACACAATTCCCCAGGAAAGCAGCTGTGACTTTAGCGTGAGGTTTTCTAATAACCCTTACCACGGAGCATTCTGCTTGAAAGACATCAGTAAAGACAAATGTGATGCAAGTTTCCATGAGTTTATTGTGTGTGACACAACCCCCACTAATGACTCTGTCCCCTATGGAAGCCTGTAATATCCCTTGGGTTTCATGGGAACGCTTTGCTCAGGATGCAACCCCAACACACTGAAATGTCAGTACCCCTTGTCATCAGAGTGGTTCCTTAGAGCCTCTCTGATATTGATGGCCACTCTATGGGTTCCTCTGACAACATGAGTGTCTGGCTGTTAAAACTGTGCATACAGATGCTGTGCCTCATTGTTCCACCCATGGGTACGTGTTTAACCATTACTCTCACACAAATTATATAAGTAACAGCATGGGGCCACCACCTGTAGGATACGATCCTCCAAAAGGCCCAGCCTGTCATAGAGACACCTCCATCTCCCTTTCAGTCTGCCAAAGGCACATTCAACAACCATACAACAGTAGCTTAGCCTGTCGAACCACTCCTTACTGCTGTCCAAGTGCCCTGCAAGCCAGGGCTGTAAGGGGTAAGCTGTGTCACCTAGGATCACTATGGGCGTTTCCACATCTCTCACTAGCATTTTCTGGTCTGGAAAGAGTCCCAGCATGCAGCTGTTCCTGAAGATGCATGCATCATGCACCCTTCCAGACCACCCTACAATTATGCCTGTAAAATTTCCACAGGGATCCATAAAAAGCACCTGAAGACCCAGGAAGAAGTACCCCTTACAACTGATGTACTCTCAGGCAAGGTGGGGGTGGTGCTACCATGGAAAGGCATTTCTATGCGAGGGAATTATTTTGAAATAATAACTCCTGAAATAATAATTTTGAAATAGCTTGCTCACACTACAGGGAAGGCTCAATATTAGTCTGAAGCAGGTTCCCTTAATGTAGATTCACTACCTCGACTTAGAGCCCCAGGAAGCACTGGGGAGTAATTACTTCGAATGACTCTGTGGAGTAGTTATTTTGAAATAGCAGCAGCAGAGCATCCACACTAATGCTATTTCTAAATAAGCCTTATTCCCTGAGGAAAGCAGGAGTACAGATTTCAAAATAACCAGCCCCATATTTTTTTCAAAATAACAGACTTGGTAGTGTGGACGCTCCACTTGTTCCTTCAAAATAAGGGGAGTTATTTTGAAATAACTCCCCCGTGTAGACCAGGGTAGAATGTGTGCCACCGATTTCCCAACTATCATTTGAAAAGCCCATTTCGGCAAAGCCAGTCACTATGTCATCCACATTTCCCAAAGTCACAGTCTTATGCAGCAAAATGTGATGGATTGCCCTGCACACTTGTCTTCACAGACTTCCCCTCTCTAAACTGATTTGCAGCTAAGCGGTGGCCATCGGGAGTCGCCAGCTTCTACGAGGCAAAGGCAACATGTTTCTCTACTGACAGCAGCTCTCATTTGGGTATCCTTGCTCTGCAGTTCAGGGGCCAGCTCAGCAAACAGCCTCAGGAAGGTTGCCTTATGCATCCAAAAGTTCTGTGCCCACAGATCTTCATCCCACAACTACATGACAACACGATCCCACCACTCAGTGCTGTCCCTGTCACTCACATCTGAGTCTTCATCTTCTGCTATTGATTGCATAAGTAGCTCTGCTGCAATGTGTCATGTTCTGAAGGCAACACCAGGCACTGTGGGATGCTTACCCACATTATTAGCTTTCCTGTCAACAAAGAGCAAAGCCATGTGGCCAAGAAATGTTGACAAAGAGTGGCAGAAAAACAGATTTGGCAAATTTTCAGTTTTGGCAACTTGCATGTCGACAGCATTTGCGTTGCCAAACCTTTCCAGTGCAGACAGCCTTAGGTCTCATAAGACTCTTTGTCTTTGTCTCGTTTAATTTCACCCCTTCAGTTAAGAGTTTCCATAGTTCTTGTAGCTGAGATCTCTGAAGTCACAGCCAGCAGACTGAAATGTGCTGCAGCCAGGCAGTTTGAGGGAGGCCCAGGGATTTGTATGAGCTGGGACTTGGGAGCTGCCCTTTTCAAAAGAATATTTAAATGTTAGTCACTGAACTGCCTTGCGACACTATATCCCCAAGATCAGAACCCTTCTACAGCCTCCCCTGCTGTTCTCAGATGCTTACTTGCATATAATAACATAGCATTGGGCAGGGCCATCCCTGCTATGAAAGCAGCCAGGCTGTGTCTAGACTGGCAAGTTTTTCCACAAAAGCAGCTGCTTTTGCGGAAAAACTTGCCAGCTGTCTACACTGGCCGCTTGAATTTCTGCAAGAACACTGACTTCCTACTGTAAGAAATCAGTGCTTCTTGTGGAAATACTATGCTGCTCCCGTTCGGGCAAAAGTCCTTTGCGCAAAGCTTTTGCGCAAAAGGGCCAGTGTAGACAGCTCAGATTTGTTTTGCGCAAAAAAGCCCCGATCACGAAAATGGCAATCGGGGCTTTTTTTGCGCAAAAGCGCGTCTAGATCGGCATGGATGCTTTTCCGTAAAAGTGCATTTGTGGAAAATCATGCCAGTCTAGATGTAGTCCTAGAGTCCAGCAGGCATTCAAATTGAGTGTTGTATTTAGGTGAGAGAATGCATTCCACAGGAAAACAGGTGTGCAGGCAACTTCTTCTAGGCCTGGGAGTGCTCAGTCTCTGCCCCACCCACTTCCCCCAAGGCCCTTTCCTGCCCCTGCCCTGCCCAAGTCCTGCTCCCATCCTATCTCCTAAGCCTTCTCACCTAACCCCACCTCTTCCTGCCCTTGCTCCACCCCATCCTGCTTCTTCCCAGTAGAACAGTTGATCAGAGCAGGCAGATGGCTCTGGAGGGGTTGATTGGTAGGGCCACAGTGTGACAGGGTGTCTGCTCAGCACTGGCCCTTAAAGGGTTACAACCCAGCCCTGGGAGAGGGCTGTACTGGTGGAGCCAGCAGCTGAGGCCGATACAGCTAATTAAGGCCCTGCTGGAGCTGTATAAATAAGGGCTCCTAAAAGACCAAGACACTAGCTTGCTCTTGCTCCAGCTGTGGAATAGGAGGGACCTAGCTGCTAGGGAAGCTAGAGGCTTCCTGAATTAGAGCAGTCTGGGAGGGATGTGGGCCCTAACAAAGTGGTGGCGACATTAACAGGTAGCAGCAGACATTGTCCGGAAAGGAGCGCTCCAGGGTTGATTCCCAGAGTGACCAGCGGGAGGTGCCAGGGTGGTGGTGCCCTGTTACACACAAACAAGCAGAAGGTGTTAAAGGGAGCTGGCTGCTGGTGAGCACTAAGCACCCACTATTTTTTTTTCCTATGGGCATTCCAGTCCTGGAGCACCCATAAAGTCAGCACCCTTAACATTCCTGCCCTTAACATGGAGGAGTCTTCTGTGGGCCTGCTCCTTAAAACCACTAGTCTCTGGCAATGGAAGCCCTGCGTCCAGGCCTCAGAATGACCCACACTAGCCTCATGCTGTTCTAAGCATTCCCCTAGGCTGTGTCTACACTGGCTTCTTGTACAAATACTCTGACGCTCAGGAAGAAGCTGTCTTGTGCAACCGTTCTTGCGCAAGAGGCCAGTGTAGACAGGCAGCCAAGACATTTTGCACAAAAACCATCCAAACAGGAAAAAAGCCCTTGTGGCCGCTTGGACGCTCCGTACCTGCAGGCAGCTCTGGTCTTACTGGTAACTCGAGACCCCTTAAAGGCAGCTAGGCCACGAGGCAGAAGCAACTTTGCCACCTCTGCCCAGAGCTCTGCCACACGGCTCTGCTACCTGCAACAGCCACCAGACCACCGAGGATGGCCGTTCCAGGGGGAGGACAACCCACACCCCCCAGCGCAGGAGGCCCCAAGGGGCACAAAGCACCATGCCCCTTCCTGGTCCGCAGGGGAGCTCGAGGCCCTTCTGGGCTGAGGAAGAGGCCCTCCACGGTCCTGTTGGCGCAACGTGGACATTTTCCGCCGCATGGGCCAGGCGCTTTCTGACCAGGGTCATCCAGCCCGAACCCTGAACAGGTCCGGGCTAAGGTCAAAGAGCTGTGCCTCGGCTATGTCCGGGTCAGTGAGGGCCAGGGGGCAGGCGCCGACACCTGCCCCCACTACCAACGGCTCCACACCATCCTGGGCCAGGCACCACCACCCCACATACCCTCGGTGCCGGTGGACACCTGCAGGCGTCCCCCCCTCACCAGGACCAGTAAGGTGGAGGAGGAAGCACAGCTGCCCAGTGGGTCAGAGGACAAGGTGGACCAGGGGAGCAGCGGGACCCTCCAGGCGGAGGCCCTCTCCAGCAGCCGCGACATCTCCTGTGCATCCTCAGAGGCCGGGGAAAGTTCCATTGGTGAGTGTTGCACTTTGCACTCACAAGGGCAGGGGGCAGGGGGAGCCAGGCACCCGGAGGGGGAAGGGGGAGAGAGCATCACTCAGGCTGCATGAGCTGCACGCTGTGTAGCATTAGGCAGGAAGCAGCACATGCAACCACGTGCAACCTAGTGACCAAGCGGCACGTGGCTGTGGCAGGCAGCTCCAGGGCATGCCTGGGACCATGCTGCTCACACATCTGGTGGGACCGGGAGAAAGGGTGGATGCCGGCTGGAACCAGCCAGGGCTCCAGGGGCTCAGGCCAGAGCCCGCACCTCCGCCAGGGTGCAGCACACAGAACGGCAACACTGTCCCATGCCTGGCTATGAGGCACAGCCAGCTGCTCCTGGGAAAACTACAGCGTCACAGCCCTGTGAGTTTGGCCCCCACTGAGCCCCTCGCCTGTCCTTGTGCCTTGGCTGCCTCCCCCCCACCCCCCGAGAGAAATCCCCACTGTGGCCACACATGTCCCTGGGCTACATGTGTGAGGGTTAGTGGGAGGGGGAGGGGAGAAGCGTATAGGCTGGTCCTTGGGCCACTTGAGTTTTGCTGCAAGGATGGGACACTCCCCAGTAACTCTCCTGGTTCCGTCCAGGAGACATCCCATATGATGGGGATCTGAGAGCCCAGACCACGTCTGCCATATGTGCTCTCAGGCACTGTGTGGGGATTCATCTTGCTCCCTGTCAAACACCATTGATTAGCCCAAAGCCTCACAGCCTCCACCGGCAGGGAGTTCCACAAGTTAACCCCCCCCCCACACACACACCTCCCCCTCCCCGCCCCCCAAGGGGCCAGGACACAAACTGGTGGTTACAATACATGGAGGAGGACCCTATTCCAGGGGTGGTCCTGTATGCAAACATACAACACAGGGGAAGGAGGGTAACCGAGTGGGCCCAAGCCACACTACTGTGGTGTCACCTAGGCTCAGGGGTGGAGGGCATGGGGTGTGGGGGACAGTGGCCAGGCTGCCTGACTGACCCATCCTTTCTTCTGTTCCCTGCAGCAGGACCAAGCAGGAGCGGGGGACCCTCCAGCCCTGCAGCAGTGGCAGCACCCCCAGCCACCCAAGCACCAAGCTGGCGGGTCCGGCAGCGAGACCAATAGCTTTGGCGGCACGTGCAGGCTGTCGAATGGGTGGAGACAGCCATCACGTGCCGGGTGGAGGTGGACATGGAGTGGTGCCAGCAGGCCTGGGGCCCCTTCCAGGCCCAGTGTGTGCGCATGGCAGATGCCATCTCTGCCCTCATCACGCACATTGGCCATGCCATTCATTATGGCATGGCATTGCCCCATGCACCCGTCATCCCTCCCATAACAATGCCTATGCCCCCTCCTGCTCCTGCCCCTCCTGCTCCCGCAATGCCCCCTCCTGCCCACCTCCCTGTGCTGCTTGCCCTGATGCGGCCTGACCCCCATGTGCAGGTCCACCCCTGCAGAAGCAGTTGCTGGGGCCACCCCTCCCAGTTAAGAGCCCCTCCCACCCTACATCTTCCCCCATCCAAAATTGTAAATAAAAAGTTCCAAATGTTATGTTGTTTCAAAAAAAACCTGTGTTGGTGGTTTATTGGGAGGTAAGGGGAGGGGAGGAGGGAAGGGTTAGGGATGGGAGGGAGATGTAAAGAGAGACAGAGGCGACCCCACTGTGGGGCCTGGGAGAACATCTCCATCAGGGCCTCCTGGATGTGCACCCCATCACAGTGCGCCTGGCAGATGGCAGCTGTACGGGGCTGTTGAAAGGCCTGGCCCTCGCCTGCCATCCATGCTGGGAGGAAGGCCTCCCCTCTCCGCTCCACGATGTTGTGGCACACGCAGCCACAACCTCAGGGACATTCCTCTTGGTTGCGGGCCCAGTTGAGGCGGTCGTTGACCTGTGCCTGGTTGTGGTCCGGCTGCCCCGCGTAGGGCCACATTAACCAGGGCAGCAAGGGGTAGGCCGCGTCCCCCACAACACGTGGGCATGGGCACGTCCCTGGCAGTAAATTCCTGCTGCGGGAAGTAAGTGCCCGCCTCCAGTCTGCCAAACAGGCCAGAGTTGTGTAGGATGCGGGCGTCATGTACCCTGCCGCACCAGCCCGCATAAATGTCCAGGAAGCGGCCACGGTGGTTCACGAGGACCTGGAGTATGATTGAGAAATACCCCTCTCTGTTTATAAAATGGGCCACTCGATGCTCTGGGGCACAGAGGGGGATGTGGGTTGCATCCAGAGCTTCCCCGCAGTTGGGGAACCCCAGGGCAGCGAAGCCGGCCACTGTAGCCTCAATGTTCCGCAGGCGGATGACTCTCTGGAGCAGGATGTCATTGATGGCATGGATGACCCGCAGAAGGGTGCACAGAAACACAGGGGAACACATCCCATAAGGCAGGGTGAATACGTGCTCCCTTGGGGGCTTCTGACCCCGCTCCACCACCAGCAGGCCCCACAGCCCCCCCCCCCCCCCCACCACCAGCAGGCCTGTGCAAGGGAGAGATGGTCCAAATCCCTGGGTGACAGGGCATTCCCAATCAGCCCAGCCTGGAGTCTTGCCTGCCCCTGGGCATGGAGTGCAGCACCCTCCTCCTCTTGCGCAAATACTCTAACACAAAAACTCTTGCGTTAAAGAGTATTTGCGGAAGATCATGCCAATGTAGACATAGCCTCTAGTTTCCAGCCCTTTATCTTCTGAGCACTCCCAGAAATAGCAGGCCTGCTGCCCCCCAAAGATCCAAGGGTACACTAGCACTTAGATATATTTATAGTGGCAAGAAGACTAAGTTCATTATTAAGACTAGAGAGTCAGGAGATAGCAAGTAAAGATATTGAAAACAAATGGCTACATATAAAACAAAATCATAGCACATCTTTCTAGCTAAGGAAGTTTCTCACCCACAGTCCTCTTCTGTTTTTTCAACCAAGATTGGCTGATATCCCAGTTTCATGCACGTAAATGCTCTGTCTATTTACTTCCTATCAAGGTGTTGGCTTTACCTTTTTAAAAATATCCTGGCTAGGAGCACAGACATTGAACTTCGAGGGTAATTCCCTCAGGAATGTTTGTTTTGTGTGCCTCTTCCCTTTAGACTTCACATTTCTTTGTTACCTTAGCATGTAACTGGACATCCATTGTGTTAGCTTACAATACTTAATTTACCATTACAACTGACAGAGGTACATATTTCTTCCTGCCTGTCTGGAGGAAAACCTGTTTTGTTTTGCTTTTTCACCTTTGCTGGTGATTATTACTTTGATACAAATTTTAATATCTTTTTGGTCTCTAATTCCTTACATAGTATCTTTACATATGTTTCACAATTCAATTAATGATCACTGGGATAGTGGCTGTTATATGAAACCTCCTATGACATTCTGTGGTGAACCAGACTTATGAGAATGTACACTCCAGACTTATGAGATTTCTATCACCCCTTGCCAGTTGGCAATACGAAATTCTTGGCTCCCAGCTGTCCTCCAGTCTCACTTGCAACATGTGCTGGGGACAGAACTGTAGACAGACAAGCATGTCTAAGCCTCTTCCTTTCATTGAAAACTCAGACCCCAATGCTGCAAAATAACCAAGGCAAATATAGAGTAAAGGAGACTTTAATCATGTTAAAGGCCAGATTTAAGGGGAGCAGGACACCTGCAGTGGACAATCTGCATATAAAAGGGGTTGTTGAAAGTGCTGACTTAGCCATTCTCTCTATGGCAAGTTGTTATGCCCAGTGGTGATACTGGCTTTAGTTAGTTATTCTTCCAGAGTGTGGTCGTGTCCATGCTATGCTGAATCCGTGTTCCAAACCCAGAGAGAGACGCTGCCCCTGCTCCAAAGAGCTTCCAGACAAAGAGGGATGTTGGATCTGTAACACCCAGTTGCAGTGATCTGCTGTGACTGGCCCATGTCTTACTAATTATAAGTTTGATGGAAATTGTTCATCTGTGGGGGTTTGGAAGGTAAGGCACAAAAAACCCATCCCAGGGCCTCCCTTAAGGATCCTGTCTACTCCTCTCCTCCTGACCCGCCCTCCCTGATTCCTTTGCTGCTACAGTTCCAGTGCCCTTTCCTTTCTCTCCATGGCTGTGAGCAGGTCCATTGGGAGACACCCAGGAAATAGATAAGCTAGTGAACTTGTCAGCTGACTCTTGCTAGAAGTGGGCCATCAGGGAGCAGGTAGATAAGGTGTGGGTAATAGCTTTCTGGGTGGCAAAATGTGACCCCCATAGTAGCTTCTGCCAGTTCAGCTCTATTTGGGGGCCTTAACTGCAGTTTATAGCAGCCCTGCTCTGGAGAACCCCATGGAGGGCTGTGATACAAACTTAACTCACCACCCTTCAGAGTCCTCAGCCCTGGTGGGACTGCCCCGAGTGAGGTGGATGGGGCAGAGGTGAGTCAGTCAGGCCCTTTCACAGTGCTACACAGACATTACCCAAATGTAATCCTCCCAAATCCCAGTGAGGCATGGTGGTACTGTGAGTTAAGTGCCTTGCCCAGAGTTATAGGGAGCCAATGACACAGCCATGGATCGGACAGGCAAAATGATCTAATGGCCTAAGCATGGGACTGGGAGCTAGGATCTGTTGAGCTCTGAAATCCAAGATTGAATCTATTCTCTTCATGCTAAAGCCTCTTCACACCCCGTGCTATGGGAATCCTCTGAGGCACAGATCCTAGTTGTGCGATGCCACATGGGTGGCACCTACAAATAGGCGGAAGGCTAACACACGGCCCTCCAAGCCATGATACCCTAAACACAGAGGAAACAACCTCATGTTGACTCCCACTCTACTGGCTTAGAGGGAAGCACCGGGGACAGATGAGGTAGGAACCATTGGATCCATTCACATATGAATCCAGTAGCTAGGGACCCTACCAATGGGTTACAGCTCATCGGTGTGGAATGATGGTCATGGAAGGGTTGTCCATGGCCTCACTGAGGATTCCTTCCTGCCTTGCATTCCACACAGTTCTCAATACAAAGCCCATTTATTTGGCCTTTTGCTCCTAGAGGGTGTATTTCAGTTCCTAACGTTAGGTGGACATTGGGTGTGTTCATCTGGGAGAGGATATGCCCCTAACACTTGGACATTTATTTACCACACTTTTTACCAAGAGGAGTTTCTTAGTTCTTAATGAAAATAAAAAACAAAGTTTAACTAAAGCAACTCCCTCCCTGCTCTCTTGCCTGGACTGTTTGTATTGTTTTGGCCAGGCATTCAGTGAGTTCATCATGCAGCTGGGAAAATGCAACTCTCTCATTTTGTTTGGCTTCTGAGCCATGTGGGTGAACATGAGCCTAGGCACCTGGCCAACTACTTTCCTAAAAGTCTGGGTCAAGGCAGGCCACAAGAAAATGTTTGCTGCTTTTTACACCCAGTGAATTACAATTACCTACACGTCTTGCTAATTATTAGCTCTGCTTCCTGTAGATGCAGGAGAGATGTGCAATAAAGAAAGTCACTAATTCTGTATACTTAACCAATGTATTGAGCAATGATAATAATATTTCACTGATGTTCAACGTAGATGCATCAGAGCCTCCATTTGAACACAGCTTGAAAACACCATTAAATCCAGGCTTCTGTTTATTAGTATCAGTCCTATGCTGAATCTGCCATGGTGATTCCAGTGAACTGGCTGACAAAATGGTTTACCAAAAGTGTTTTTAAAAATGCTGCAGGTGAGAGAAAAATGTGATTTCTCAAACTTCCCAGCAGTTAAAAACATGTTTTAGAAGTTAATGAAGCAAGAACAGGTCTTGCTTGGCAAAAGTCAGGCCTTGTTTCTTGGAAGGTGCTGGCTAAGCTGGCTGCATGAAATCCAAACAAAATCCACATTTTCTGAAACACTATTCATAGCGGCTGGGTTTTGTTTGTGCAGCTATAGGTAGCAAGAAGTTAAACTGTAACTGCCAGTTAGTTAATGGTACTTTTTTAACCTTGTGATACTTGGGTGCAAGATTTCAAGCACTTACCATCGATAAGACAAGAATTACTAGGCTACATTGAAATCCTGGTGCAGGAAAGTAAGTATTGGCACTGGAAGAAATAGATTTTGATGATTATAAGCCATGCAAATCAGTCCTTAGTTACTATATTTACTATAGCTATGGAACTTCTTTCTGTACACATGCCATTTTAAGTGGAAATTTTTGTTATTTTGAACAATTTCCAGGAGAGAGCACAGTGTGTTCATCACCTCTGTACCGGGTGTCAGAACCTCTGGATATGTCTATACTGCGATTAAAATCCTCTGCTGGCCCATACCATACACCTCTGCTGGTGTAGGTGCTTAGGTTCAGTCTGGAGCTCAGATTAAAATACTCTGCGACGTGGGAGCATTTCACAACTGGGATTTCAGTCTGAGCCAGAATGACTACCCCACAATAAAACCCCCACAATGAATCAGCCTCCTGAGCATGAGTCAGCTGGCATGGGCCACCTGTGAGTTTCTAATTCAGTGATGGGCAACTGAGACTAGCAAGAGGGCCACATAAGTGCTTCACCTCAATGGGCCTCAAGATTGTCCTAACCAAGACTGTCTCCCGGTATAGGATAATTTTGCTGTCTGTGCTTGCATACCTAGAATTTGCAAGGTGTCCCAGTTAAACTGTAGCAATGGCTTGATTGGATACAGAAGCAGCACAAGCTCTGTCAGTAAGAGTTGTGTGCAGTAAGCATGCAACTCACTTTCATGCATGCCACTTTAGCAATACTGGTAGGAAAAAAACTATGTGGATGGAAACTAGAGGAATCGGGACACACTGCAGCTTGGGCAATGTTAAACAAAATGTCTCATGGGCCACATATAGAAACCCAGTGGGTCACATGTCCCATCCTCCCCCCCCCCCCCCCAGGCCTCAGGATTCCCACCATTGGCATAATTGCAGTGTGGACACACCCTCTCTGAGAACAAAGTGAATGCCAGAGTTAGAGGTTCTGTAAACACAGAGTAAGAATATTACAGTTTTATTGCAGTCTACAGCATAGACCCAAGCTGCAAAATTCGGATCTGAAGCTGACCTTCCCCAGCATTTAAGGGTGTTTGAGTGAGTGCAGCGAGTTTAACCTATTTAATTTTAACCCATGTATCATGTTGTTAAAGAGAAGTCCCTGTGCTCAGATGAGGTGATAAATTACCACTTATTGTAATTCTATCATCGTCTTCATAAAATCAAACTCTGTAGAAATTAGAGCTGGGACTTGATAGATTATCTAGTTTATCCCTTGTCAGTGCAGAGTGTATTCAGTTTTGGTGCTAAGTACTAAGCTCCTATAAATCATGGGTTAAAGAAATGCAGCTTTACATGAAACTGGGAAAGACTCCACATCCGGTAAGTGGTCAGAAACAAACAGCTCTGCTGATTTTCAGTCAGCCTCCATAATGTGTCTGAAAACCTCTTTATTGACAATGTCTTATTTTCAGACTAAAATACACATCCTGTTGGATTATCAAATCCTCTCCTCTCAAGGAGAAAACAAAAATGTTTCTGAAGACCATGCTGGGAATGGAAAACAAGGCTGGAACAATGTTTTGTCTGGACTTCTTTTGAGCTGTGCAAAAAGGAGTACACAGCTGGTCTTGCCAAGAATGCTTGTAAGTCTGGCTTGGTGCCTCACTTTGAAAGATAAGCAAATAGCCTGCTCACAAGTTAAAACCAGACTTAAATGGAGAATACTGTGTTTACCACTGGTTCTATCCAGTGGCAAGAGGATCAGAGTTAAAGATCCTAATGTTCAGTCCCCTGCTATTTGTTGTACCGTGGTTGAGTTTTATGTGGGTTTTTTTTTTTTGTATATGTATATGTGTGTTTTTTTATAGCACTGCCCAGAATGGCTGTGTAACAGTGACAACTCTGAAAACGGGAACTACAAACAAGAATACTTTTGTTTCATTGTGGCCTTAACTTAGCTTGCTATGGTCATTTTTCTTCTCATCTAAATGGAAAAATATACCAGTCCCCAGCTGCAAAGCCTCTGCAAGGAAGAAGTGATTTGTTATGTCAGGGAGTAAGAAGTGAAGGATCAGGTGAGGATATTCGCACCTGTTAGCTTGAGGCTGTGGAAATTGGTGCCACTTACTCAGTAAAGTCCAAAATCTGCTAAAAGAACAGTCTTCTAGATGTTTGTGTGGAAGCAAATGCCAGGAATGGAGACAGTGTAGGATTGTAGGAATGTCCACAGCAATGGAAAAACAAAAGGAAGCTAAACAAGGGAAGGAAATGGGAAGAGACTATATGAACTATATCAGTGTTTCTCAACGAGTGGTACGAGTACCCTTACGGGTACTTGAGAAAAGTCCAGGGGGTACATCAACACAACTGAAATTTGGAGAAAACTGAAATTTTGGTTTAAGTTTTACAGCGTTTTATTATTTTTGTACTTTTTACACCCAAAAATGTCATCGCCCGCCCAGCTATGATTAAGTTGTTTAAACAAATGTGTTGCAATGATAGAAAAAAAATTTGTGTGTCTGAATACTGGAGGTACATTTTATTTTTTTAATTGTTTCTCAACCTTTTTTAATACTGAACTATGTCACTGGTAGTTTCATGTCCTGGCCTTACAAAGGTAATCTTCTAGACTATGTCTAGACTGCAGGCTTCTTTCGAAAGAGGCTCTTTTGAAAGATCGCGTCTAGACTGCAGGCGGATCTTTCGAAAGAGCAATCCGCTTTTTCGAAAGAGAGCACCCAGAGAGTCTGGATGCTCTCTTTCGAGGAAGCCCTATTTACATTGAAGAACGCCTTCTTTCGAAAGAGGAACTTTCGAAAGAAGGCATTCTTCCTCGTGAAACGAGGTTTACCGCCATCGAAAGAAAAGCCGCGTTCTTTCGAAATTATTTCGAAAGAACGCGGCTTGAGTCTGGACGCAGGGGAAGTTTTTTCGGGAAAAGACTACTTTTCCCGAAAAAACCCCTGAGTCTGGACACAGCCCTAGGGAAAATATGGAATTGTAAAGGACACTTCTGTCTACTCTCCCATCCTCAGACATTCTTGGAGGGATTCATCCTAATTGAAAGCAGGAGGTTATGCCCAGTGTTCCTCCCTCAGAGGGTACGTCTAGACTACATGCCTCTGTCGCCAGAAGCATGTAGATTAGGCTACCAGACATAGGAAAATGAAGTGGAGATTTAAATAATCGCCGCTTCATTTAAATTTACATGGCTGCCACGCTGAGCCGACAAACAGCTCATCAGCTGTTTGTTGGCTCAGTGCTGTAGTCTGGACGCATGGGTGTCGACATCAAAGGCATTTGTCAACCACCCAGGTATACCTCATCCCAGGAGGCATACCTGGGTGGTCGACAAATGCCTTTGATGTCGACACCCGGAGAGGGTGGACCGAAGACAATGATCAAGCGAATTGTCTCCTGCCATCCCTCTCCAGCCTCTGACAAACAGAGGCTAAGGACACCATTTTATCCCCTGGCTAATAGCCTTTTATGGACCTAACCTCCGTGAAATTATCTAGCTTCTCTTTAAACTCTATTATAGTCCTAGCCTTCACAGCCTCCTCTAGCAAAAATTTCCACAGGTTGACTACACGCTATGTGAAGAAGAACTTTCTTTTATTTGTTTTAAACCTGCTCCCTATTAATTTCATTTGGTGTCCTCTAGTTCTTCTATTTAGGGAACTAATAAATAACTTTTCTTTATCGGCCCTCTCCACACCACTCATGATTTTATAGACCTCTATCATATCCCCCCTCAGTCTCCTCTTTTCTAAACTGAAAAGTCCCAGTCGCTTTAACCTCTCCTCATATGGGACCCGTTCCAAACCCCTAATCATTTTAGTTGCCCTTTTCTGAACCCTTTCCAAGGCCAAAATATCTTTTTTGAGGTGAGGAGACCACATCTGTACACAGTATTCAAGATGTGGGCGTACCATAGTTTTATACAGGGGCAGTAAGATATTCTGGGTCTTATTTTCTATCCCTTTCCTAATAATTCCTAGCATCCTATTTGCCTTTTTGACCGCCGCTGCACACTGCGTGGAAGTTTTCAGAGAACTGTCCACGATAACTCCAAGATCTCTTTCCTGATTTGTCGTAGCCAAATTAGCCCCCATCATACTGTACGTATAGTTGGGGTTATTTTTCCCGATGTGCATTACTTTACACATTCAATTTCATTTGCCATTTTGTTGCCCAATCACTCAGTTTGGTGAGATCTTCTTGGAGTCCCTCACAGTCTGCTTCTGTCTTGACTATCATAAACAGTTTTGTATCATCTGCAAACTTTGTATCATCTGCAAACACTTCCCCCAAATAGTAGGAGAAGAGCAGATGAGGCCTCATAAAGAGAGAAGAGCTAGAGAATGAGGGGCAGATGGTAGCATGAAAACCTGGTGGGAATAAGATGTCTGATGGCATGTCTATACTATTGAGTTATTTCGAAATAACAAGCACAGCATCCACACTACCAAGCCCTTTAGTTCGAAATAGGCTGGTTACTTCAAAGTACAACTCCTGCTTTCCTTGGGGAATAAGCTTATTTTGAAATGGTTATTTCGGGAGTTATTTCAAAATAAATTATTTTGAAATAATTTCCTAGTGTAGACATGCCCTAAGAGAAGAGGACAGTCGACTGTATCAAAGGCACTAGGCCAGTCAAGGAGCAGAAGAATGGAACAGAGGCCCTGAGAGCTGGCCCAGGAGAGTTAATTAGAGACTTCTGCTTTGTTAAACACAAAGAAGATGATAAGCTGTGACCAAGGAAAAGTGGGCAGGAAGCAGTAGGTGATGTTAGTTCTGATTCTGACAAGGACACAAAGGGATGAGAGTGCGAGAATAATTTTTATTCTGAAAACAAAAATGTTCCTCGCGTTCCATTCTGGTCTAGTCAGATGATGGGTTTGATCAGCTTCATTAAAGTGCTGAACACCTGGCTAGGCTTCACCCAAGTGTGTAAAGACCAAGATGTGAGAGAGCAGTTGGATTATTTTTCACACAAGGAAGCAAACAAATTCTGCTCTGCTTGTTTTTGATCTCTATAGAGAGAATAGGTCTACTTCTGTCCCCACTGGGTTTGGGTTAAGGGTTGGCACTGGGGTCTTGTTTACTATACTTATTATACAATGCAGAGGCAACTGCTGATTCAGAAACTGCTGTAAATTGACAGTGGCATTTCTGTGTTGGATATATTAGTATGGAAAAGGTGATTAGTCATTAGTTAATGGGTAGGCAGGAGGCTAATGTGGTTACTGCCACTGATTGGCTACAAACTGGGCATGCAGTTAGTCTATGAACCTAGCTACAATCGGAAAGGTGCTGATATTCATGGACGGTGAGCAAAGGCCCATTATCCTGGTTAACATCTCTCTCCCACTTGCTACCCATTTGTTTGTTTAGCCCACCTTTTGTGTCTCATCTGTTTAGGCCTGATCCAACAATGACACTCATGGGCTTAACTTTGAGTGCTGGAAGTATTTCCAATAACTTCCATAAGGCTGTTGCTAAATTGTTCAGTCAAGTTGTTTGATCATACTTTGGTTTGCTGTGAAATATATTCAAGAGTAACTAACCAATAGCAGTCAGGTTTATTGCTCTAAGCCAATAATACCATAGTACAGGAAAAAGGTTCAAGATGGTTGGTTCAATCTTTGGGAAGCCATCCCGTGCGGCATTATGATGTTCACCTTACATCACAAGTATGCTCCGAAAGTTTAGCTGGCAGTATTTATAGGATGATTTTACAAGTTACACATCTCTTTACATGTCACTAAAATCCAACGTATTAGTTCATCCCAGTTCCTTAACTTTCTGTTCTGTTCCTTTCCCTTATCTCTGTTTTGAATACTAGCATTCCAGGTACTGATCTGTGAAAGTACCTCCTAGGTTTGTACAAGGATAGAACAATCATACATCTTGTCCTTTTCCTTTAGGATGTTTCAGAACTGGCCTGTGAGAATTACTCCCTACCTGCTGCTATGGTAAAATACTCACATGTCCTAATCCTGACAGTTTTTCTATCTATTTAGCTGAAGTAAGCTTTAGCTCAGGGGTTCTTCAAATGGAGGCTTGGGACCCTTCAGGAGGTCACAAGTTTATTACATGGTGGGGTCCCAAGCTGTCAGCCTCCACCCCAAGCGCCACTTTGCCTCCAGCATTTTTAATGGTGTTCAATATAAATGTAAAACTTTTTATATAAGTGAGGGTCACATTCAGATGCTTTCTATGTGAAGAGGGTCACCAGTACAAAGGTTTGGGGACCACTGCTTTAGCTGAATGCAAGTGGTTACGGCAGGGGTTCTCAAACTTGTGATACTATGACCTCTTCTCAGTTGCTCGCGACCCCCCTCTCCTTTGCTGCAACCAGCCTCAGTTGCTCTCAACCCCCCTCTAATTTGTTTACAATTCTCCTCTAAGTTGTTCGCGACCCCCCACAGTTTGAGAAATGCTGGGTTATGGGACACTTAGTATAAAGGAGCAAGGTTTTATAAAAAGCATAGGCCAGTTTTGGCTAGATATTACTGCTAGGTGCTTAATACATGCTGATATGTGTAATGTGGTTTATATACTTGGATAAATATAGATCTATATGTTAGCCCAGCATATAGCAGTCAACACATAGGGTGTGTCTAGACTACATGGCTCCGTCCTCGTTTCATGAGGCATAAAGGATCTGACGACAAAGGGTTCTGGGGTCGGCTGATTCCTGTCTAAACTACTGTGCTGTGCCGACAGTCAGCTGATCGGCACAGCGCTGTGGCCGTTTTGATGTAAATGAAGCGGCGATTATTTAAATTTTAAATTTTAAAGTTTACTAGACATTATTTTGCTATGTCTAGTAAACTCATCTACATGGCTCTGTCGACGGAGCCATGTAGTCTAGACACACCCATAGTGTGTAAAGTTCAGCACATGCTTAGTGGCAGTTGGAGACGAGGTTGCAAGTTTTTGAAGCAAATGCTATAATTTATTAGGCCATGTCTACACCACAGTTAAGATCGAAGCAGCTACAGTCGATCTTCCAGGTGTTCGAATTAGTGGGTCTAGTGAAGACATGCTATTTAGAACTGAGAGGATGCTTCCATCGATGCTGGTAGTTTTGTTTCTACCAGGAGTAAGGGAAGTTGAATGGAGAGTGTGTTTCCGTCCACCTTCCGCAGTGTGTATGGTGCTAAAATTCAAGTTAAGATACTTTGAATTCAGCTACACAATTGACGTAGCTGAAGTTGCATATCTTAATTTGAACTTATCACCTAGTGGAGATCAGGCCTTAGTGTTTGTACAGTCCACAGCATAGTGAGTCCTGAACCTAATTAAGACCTCCAGGTGATTCCACAATAAAAAATAATTCATCCTTATTAGCAGCCAGATTTTGCTCCCTTTGAAGACAAAGTCAAAACATTCTTTAAGTCAAATTCTGTGTCATACAACAGCCTCTCTGAGCGGCTCCAACAGTGCCAATCAACCAGATAAGCTGGGATGTTTATTATCTTTAACCCCATAATTAACCACTTTCTGTAAGTTGCTTCCTTTGGCAGAACTGCTGGATGTCAACTAGAACATTTGCTATTCTTTATGTCCATTTAGGGGTCAGTTCTGCAAAGTGCCTTGTACACCGCTCAAGTGCGCTTGTTAGTAGTGCTTAAAACCTCCCAGGACTGAACACTTAAAATTTTAGTATAGGAAATCCCCAGGAAACATTGTACATCTCCTGCAGCTGCCATGACCATTCCTGCTCCCTGCTCCTGAACACCTGGCTTTGACCTCTGCTTTGATGTGTACTTTGCCTCATGGCCTGGATCCTGAAATCTGACTCTGAGTCTGACCCTTGGTATTGATGCTGGCTTGGAACCTCACTCTGAGCTGCCCTGCTGCTCTCAGCCTTGGGTTTGACACTGCTCAGAACCTTGGCCCCACTGCCCTCTTTAGGATCCTGACAGCTAGGATCAATACCAATGTTTCTGTTAAGGATGAAATTAAAGTGAGATTTGCTTTGGCAACATCAGCTGCACAGAAATTGATGACATTATGGACTAATAAAAACATTGTTTGGTAGCAAGTGACAGTTTATCAAACCAGCATTCTCACAGTAATACTCTACAGTCTGGAAGCAACTGCATTAAATGAAACTGCCATCAGATGGTGGAGGCAGTAGAGATGAATTCCTTGGACGGTAATAGGCATAAAGTGGAATGAATTCAGACATACAAAGAAGTTAGAAGGATGTGAAATCAGGGTAAGAGATTAGCATATGACATAAGTCCAGTCAGTCTAACCATGGTCTGATTTCACTGGGCCCAGGCTCTTTCTGTAGGCACACATCAAAACCCCTGCATTTTACTTCACTCTTCCAGTACTTCTTTGATCTATTTTCTTTGAGGTGACATTGACTGTTTCCCTGGGTGACTAAGATCATTTTTTCCAGGGAGAGTTGGGTTATGCTTTTCCTTTCTGGTCCATTCAGCTTCTAATACACACAGGTTCACCGACAACAGTACCCTCTGAGATTTGAATCAAGAGATGTTTTACGTCAGATCTTGCGTCAGCAGCTAGGACCCTGGGCCCTTTTAAAGTGCAGGACTCCTGGGCTATTGCCCTCTTTGCCCCCGTCGGTTGTCCTGAATATACATCTATGGATCACTGTCTGTACCAGTACCAGCTGAAATATCAGACCTGCTCAAGAGTGTGTGGCTGTTTCCCTCTTGTAACTAGTCTACAGAGTATATTGGGTTAATAGTCAGATTTTTTTGTTAGCAGTTGGGGACTATTCAGAGGTGAAAGTAAGCAGGTGTGCCCAGGTGTGCAGCTCTGGCAAAAGCCAGCAGTGAGCTATTTAAAGTGCTGGCAGGGACCCTGTTTGTGATAGGACAGTACCTGTAAGAAATTTCAAGTTACTTTCACCACATGGAATACATACTAGAGATCTGTTCTCTCAGACATCCATGAAGCATTTTCAATCACAAAATTATTAAGGCTTTCAGGCCTTCTGACATCTTCCACAAGGTAGATTTACCAATCAAGAGTGTTGGAATTTCAGTTAAAGGCATTTCAATGAGAAGTATCTTGCCATGTTCCATGCTCAGCTGTAGTTCCATCCTACAGCTACTTGTTTGAAAGTTGTAAATCCAGCAGCATTGCTTTAAAAAATAACTGCACCAAAAATCAAAAGGAGTCCCAAACAGGAAAGAAGGAAAATCAGTTCAAGGAGTGAGAGGCTTGATTCTCAAAGTTCTTTTACTCTGTTCTCATAGAAGAAATGGGCCTTAAACTGTGTGTGTGATTCAAGCTACAGTAAAACTCCATTGGTCCAGCATCCAATGCTCCAGCACTCCTGATGGTCCGGCACCATCGGGAACCCGGAAGTGCTCCGGGCAGCCGGACAATTGGAGCTGCTCTGCACCCGGCTTCCCAGATTCAGCAGCTGCTGAAACTGACCAGCAGCTGAATTGGGGAAACTGGGGGCAGAGCAGCTGGGGCGCTGCCGGGTTGGTCCCATAGCACCGCCCCTCGGGGCTGCGGGACCAACCCGGCAGCACCACAGCTGTTCTCGGGGATGCCTGGGGCAGAGTCCTGGAGTCAGCCGCTGATCAGTTTCAGCAGCAGCTGACTTGGGGATGCCTGGGGCAGAGCAGCTGGGGTGCTGCCAGGTTGGTCCCGTAGCGCCGCCCCTCGGCGCTGCGGGACCAACCCGGCAGCACCCCAGCTGCTCTGTCCCAGGCGTCCCCAAGAGCAGCTGGGGTGCTGCCAGGTTGGTCTCACAGTGCCAAGGGGCAGTGCTACTGGACCAACCCGGCAACACCCCAGCTGCTCTGCCACAGGTGTCCCAGATTCAGCCGCTGCTATGAGGGGCCTGGGGTGGCATCCTCCCCACCCCAGACCCCTCATAGCCCCCTCTTCCGATAGTCCAGCATCTCTGATAATCCGGCATCCCCGGGTCCTAAAGGTGCCGGATTATCGGAAGTTTACTATATTTGGAAAATATATATTTTTCTATGAAAAAATAGACTTTTTGTCAAAGCCCCAAATCCAAAAATATTTTGGTTTTCATTGTCCAAATCTAAAAAGTTTCAGCCTAAGAGTGACAAATTTAAAAAACTGGATTTGAGTTTAATTTTCTGATGGAAATTTTTCATTTCCACAAAACATTTCATTTAGTCAAATCTCCATTTTCTTGTCAAAATAGTTTTAATGGAAAACTTTCAGCCAGCCTTAGTTGTAAATGTAATTTATTCCTTTAGGGTTCCTTTTCGATGCTTGGACACTGTAAAAGTGCCTTAGTGTAAATGAAAATCAGACCCAGTACCTTTTTATGGCCTTCCTTTGCAAAACCAAGATGTGTACATCCAGCATCCCTCCACCTTTTTTGCCCCCTGGAGTCCCAGACAAGAGGCAAACTAGAGGCTTGTTAGGCCTGACAAGTGAGAACTTTATTTGACCCATTGTTTATGACCAGTTGGGAGTTGTACTTTTGTACTAACAACATAAAGTAGAATCACTTTCCAAGTGTTTTTGTGATAAGAACAACTTAGTGCATAATGGTGAAGGAAGTAAAACTCTCTACAATTTATACCATGTGCACACAGACTCAGTACAGACAGATCAGCAAGCTCCTGATTTTAGTTATTTTTCAGTTGGAGGGGAACATCCATTTTCAGAGCCAAAAGTTAGTGTCATATAAAAACTTTTTTTCCCAGGCACTCCACTTATTTCTGTTCTATGCTGCTATCTAACACGTGACTGCAGCCTGAGTAAATCGAGTATCCAAAGAGTATTATCTTCAGCTCACCCCGCCTGAGTTTTCCCTATGTAAACAATTTCCTCGTAATAATTTTAGTTACTGAGAATTGGTCCTGGGCGCCTCTGACTCACTGATTGCAAACCCAGAATGCACTGTACGTAAGAGATCCTACTAAGTTAATTAGCCACTTCCTCTGGCCGATGGGAGGAGTGAGGTTAAAGGGGGTAACTGCTCCAGGGCTCAGCAATCAAAAGGGCCTGGATCTCCTAACCACCTCTGCCACCACTACTGCCCTGAGCACTTTAAATTGCCGCCAGATCTCCTGGCTGACTGTCCCCAGTCCTGCCCCTTTCACTGAAGGCCCTTCCTCTTCTAGGAGCATGGAGCCAGCCCCCGTTCCCATTACCCGAGTGCTCAGGAATTCTGTCCCCGTCCCTGCAGCTTCTGCAGTGTGGAAACTCGTTCAATATATAACTAAGGTGCTCAGAAAGTCTGTTCTTGTACAAGCAGGGAGTATATTCATTTGAAAGGGTCCCAATGTGTCAGAATATGTTTGGCCAGGAGCACCAAAACTATATTCTTTCATTGTCTTATTAGTTTCATTTCTTCAAAGGTTAACCTGGAAATGTTGTTTACCTTTTCTTGTGCAGGAAGGTAACTATTTTTCACTTTTAAAAATAGCTCTTTGCTTAGCAAAGCTGTTCTGTAATTCTTTCCCTGTGTTTTTCTGGCTGATTGCTAGTCATAATCAGCCAACCTATTGGTTTAACAATGGAGGCTAAAGGAACATGGAGAAAGCGGCCTGCCATGGACAGCCTTTTCTCTTCAAAGTGCTGTTCTGAAGAGTGAATCTGTCAAAATGGCATGGTAAGTTCTGTGTTAATGGATGTGGGCACAGTGGCAAAATGAAGACAGAAACTTGAATGGAATTAAACAGCAGGCCCTTTTAGCACAAGGGATTGGCACTACGTGCCAGTCACCCACTCACCTACACAAGGCACTTAATTGGTTCCAATTCTGGGGTTACAAGGCTACCTACCATATAGTTCCAGGTTTACAGGACTTCTTACCACATAGTCCATAACATGGGATTCAGCTATCTTTGAATTCTAGCACATTCCCCTTCGTAGTGGCATAGTGGGGACCTGCAAAGGCTGTTGGTTCTTGGGTTATCACATGAGATTAAGGCCCATCACTAAAATCCCAGGTCTTTGGTCTAGGAACCATTCATTGTATTTCCTTAACCATGCTGGAAAGGAGTGCATCCCACATGGCACCTAAGCTGGGCTAAATGCTGGCCAATCAGCACCCCACTTTCCCAACTGGTCAATGGGTGTCAGAAACTCATGGGAAGAGGGGTACCTATTGTCCCTTGGCAAGTGGCTCCCTCCCTTGCTACTGGGACCATCTCCCTTTCACCCCATCAGACTCCCATCTGTTGATGGGAGTGGGTGGCATTTGTGCCTCTGTGAGTCCTGATCAAGTCACTACAGCAAATTCAGCCTGTGATCTGAAAGTCATGCTGGATTCTTTCCAGTTCATGAATTGTCATTGTGATGGGGTGAAGCAACCCCGTCACTCCCCAGCGCCACAAGCCGCGGGTGCCGGTGAGGAAACCGCCGCCACGGCCGGGGCTGCCCCAATCCAACAGGGAGGAGGAGACCCGGCGCATCATCAGGACGCGCCCGGGGAAGCAACGACGTCACGGGCGTGCCCGGACGGTGCAGGGAGGGGCGCCCGGAAGTGAGGGAGGAAAGGGGCGTCGGCATGGGACCAGAATACAAAAGGGACGAGCGAAGGGAAGGCGGGGAGAGTGGGGAGAGGAACGGAGAGCAAGGTACGGAGGAAGGGGGGGTAGGATGAGGCGCGTGAGCCGGTAACAGGCTGGCGGGGTGGAAAAGACCCAGGGCGGGCCGCGGAACCCAGGAGCCGGCGTATTTGGGGGTAGACACCCCACCTGCTACCGTCAGGAGGCACGCTCCTGACGTTAGGGCCCTGGGTCGGGGTCCGGAGAGAGGGCGGGCCCGGACCCCTCACCCCGCCCTGGTGGGCTCCAGTCACTGAGCAAGTGACCATGGGCGGTTACGAGGGGGGCGCAGCGTGACAGTCATCAATAGGAATTCCATTGATGATGCACAAATCCAAATGCAATCCAGTTCTCTGTCCCAGAGCTGAATCGGCTCTGCAGTGCAAACACGAGTAATAAAAGCAGTAGGGCCAAATTTTGCCCTGTAATATTTGTGGGCGTTGTAAAGTGAATTATGATTCACACTAAGCCTGAAAGACACAGTGAAGGCAGCAGAGTCACAGGGAATGACTACTGCTTACAACTAAGGTGGAATGTGGACCTTAGTCAGAGTTGAATCTGAATCAATTGGGAGAGAATGCATCATTGCTACTTGGTTGCCGAGCAGAGCCAGCCATTTAAGTGGGAGGGTCGTCAGACTGTAATGTGCGGTGCACTTTGCACCACCCTGCTGTCACATGCTGGACTGAAAGTATGTGTAGCTTGTCACAGGAGGACTATTGCAAGGTAGGGAGACTTACTAGTGCAGTGGTCTCCAACCTTTTTATTCCCAAGATTGCTTTTTGAATTTAAGGGCAACCCAGGATTTATCCTGCCCTTTCCCCAAGCTCTCACCCTTTCTCCATCCCACCCGCCCCCAGTGCTCCTCTCTCCGTCACTCGCTCTCCCCCATCCTCATTCACTTTCACCAGGCTGGAGTTTGGGAGGGGATGTGAGCTCTGGACTGGGGCCGAGGGGATTCTGGACTGAGCCTGAGCCAAGGGGTTGGAGTGCGCAGGGGAGTAACAGTGCTAGCTCTGGGAAAGTATTTGGGTGCAGGAGAAGGCGCTGGGCTGGGCTAGAATGTGGGGATACAGGAAGGGTGCGGGCTGTTGGCTCAGAGGGGACTTGGCTGGGGCAGGAGGTTGGGGGTCAGTGGGAGGTTGGGATAATGACTCTGGGAGGGATTCTGGGCTGGGGCTTGAATTTCAGGGGAGGATATGGTGTGCTGGCTACAGAGAAAGCTGGGGGTTGGGGTGTGGCCTCCCGGATGGCACTTACTGCAGGATGGCTCCCAGTTGGCAGTGCAGAGAGGCTAAGGCAGGCTTCTTGCTCTGAACTTTCTCACCCATAGAATGATTTGGGGTGGCTGCCCCAGGCCCCACATTTTGGGTGCCTCATAGTGACCACCGCAACTGTCCTATAGGTGAGATGGACCCAGGAGATCATGGGAACATGGTGCAGGGTGGCAGCAGAGGTCACCTCCTACATTCACTGTGGCGGCGGAAACCAGAGTGGCCTGATAGCCTGCGCCGCTTCGCTGCACCACCCGCCAGCCCGCTGCACTCCGCTTCACCACAGCAACAGCAAATAGAGCACCTGGCCCTAGGGCGCTCTGCTTCCTGCTGTCACAGAAAATGGGGTGTAGCGGCAGGGCAGGGTGGGGCAAGCTGCTGCAGCTCTCCAGCTCCCACCACTGTGGTGGTGATGGTGGGGGGGGGGGGAGAGGAGGAGAGCAGCCGACCCCTGCTGGGCTGGTATAGCAGCACAAATGGCTACACTGGCAATGCAGCTCTTGGACCTGAGGCGGGGAGCTAAAAACGACGCCCCCAAGCCCGCTCGCTTGGGCCAAAACTTTGAAAGGTCTCAATTCTGCCTTCTTCCTGTTCTACTCCTCTCATGGTACTGCTCTGCTACCTACATATGCACCAGCAGCAGACACAATTTTCTACACTCTCGGTCTAGGGTTACCAGGTAGTCATAAAAAAAAAATACCGGACATGCTTCATGGGAGGAGGGGGGAGAGGGACCGGCTGGGAGGGGAGCAGTGCTGGCCAGGGGGAGAGGGGGGAGAAGGCCAGAAAACAGAGGTAAGGGGGGCAGCAGGGCTGGCCGCGGGAGATGGGGGGCCGACGGGAAGCAGGACTGGTCGGTGGGGGGAGGAGGTTGGATGGAATGGGGCTGGCCATGGGATATCGAAGGGAGGGGAGGTGGCTGGCAGGGGCGGAGCTGGCCGGGGGAGCTCAGGAGAAGGAGGGGAGAACTGGCTGCCGGAAGCTGGGCTGGCGGGGGGTGCAGCGGGGCTGGCCAGGGAAGATCCAGAGCAGGACCGGCCAGCGGGAGGCAGAGCTGGCAGAGGGGGAGGAGGGACTGGCCGGGGAAGACCAGGAGGAGAAGTCGGGGAGAATCAACCGGCCGGCCAGCTAGGACGGAGCAGGGGAGCGAATCAGCTGGCGGGGAGCAGAACTGGCCCGGGCTGTGCAGATCTCAGGGAGCTCCCATCCCTTGTGAGTCAGTCCGGCTGCGGCTCTACCACGCGCTTGACCAACGTGCAGGAGCATGGACCCGCCTCCCAGTCACTCTCCTCGCCCCTGCCAGGCTTCCGTCCAGCACCCAGGCGGAAAACGGGAAATACCAGACATTGCACATGTCCGGTATTTTCTGGATTTTTTTGCCAGACAGAGGGCCCAAAAAACGGACTGCCCGGTAGAAAACCGGACACCTGGCAACCGTATCTGGGTCCTAGTCCCATGCCTCTCCTCCCCACAGTCTGGCACGAGGCAGCCACTCATGGTAAGGCCAGCCCTGGGTGACTGCTGCTCTTGTGCCATCTAGATGGGGGTACAGTCTGTGCCATGTCAATCCTTGGATGATCTAATATTAGCAGCCACTGTAGCTTAGAGCAGTCCTCCTCCTGAGCTGTCCTGCACACATAAGTGATACCTGATAGTCTGGGCTGCAATTTTTTTGTGGTAAAAGAAAAAGGCCAGAACATGACAAAGTAGAAGTATCAGCTGGGATCTTAATAGTTTTCAAGATAACTAGTTAGTATTTTGATAGAAATGTAGCCGTGTTACTAGGAAACTCTATTGATCCCAGCAAGATAAATCAAAGGCGCTGTGGAAAGTGGAGTCATTGATTTGGTGTGTGGCATTCTTGCTCTGAGTAAGCACTAAATCAAAGCCCAGTTATAGTTGAAGGATGCACCCCCAAAAGTGATGACAAGTCTCAGAGGGGTAGCCACATTATTCTATCCACAAAAACATCTAGGAGTCCTCTGGCACCTTAAAGAATTACAGATTTATTGGGGCATACGTTTTCATGGGCAAAACACCATTTGTCAGATGTATGAGGTGGAAATTACAGAGACAGGTATAAATATGCATTGCATTAGTATATTATTGTTAGACTGAAGTCATCATTTTTCCAATAACATTTTGAAGTGAGCAGTTTTCACATGGAGCTTCTGTGTTTCCTTTTTCTTTAGTGCCATCGTGTGGCTGCTCATTTTATTCAATCACATACATAACTAGTTTCTCTTTTGACAGAACTTAGAACTTTATTTTAAAGACCACGAAAATTCTACTTTTTTAGTATCGTGATATTATCTAGAGTTTATTTTTAATTGCTTTTGATAGATACTTTCCTGGATATTTTCTTCACTGTTTTAACCTATTTGATTATATGCACATTTGCCTGCTTCTGGCATAGCGTTTTCTTAAGCGAGGAATCGCGTTTAGTTCTTTGCCAGGCTGGTAGTGCATCCAGAAGCATGTAGCCATTAGAGCTGGGTAAGAAAAGTTTTTCCCATTTTGTAAAAATTGTTGACTTTAACAAAAAGAAATCAAAAGAACAATCCCATTCCAAACTGAGTCAAAAATCTCTACAATTTTTTTTTAAAACTGGTTTGCATCAATTGAAATATTTCATTTGTGTTTACTTTGACATTTCATTGGATTTTGATCATTTGAAAAAAAAATTAGTAGAGTTTAAATTTCTTGATGAAAAGTAATTTTGAAAATATTAAAATGAAATGTTTGTTCAACTTCCAGAGTTTTTTGGAAAAAAAGAAATTTGTTGAGAAGTTTAAAACCAATAATTTCCTGTGACCTTTCATCTTTGATGAATCAATGTTTTCTGACTGAAAAAGTTTTGTCAAAAATCTCAGACAGCTCTAGTAGCTATATTAAAATAGAGTTCTTCTCTGATAAGCGATTCTATGCATGGCATTGTGAGGTTCCATGTTTATCACCTCTGTAAAAGTTCCAGACAAATCTGCTCAGGTTTCAAGTAAAAAGATGAAATGTGGGGAGCTAAGGGAGTGGTTTATCCGCCCATCCTGAGGATAGCCTGGAATCTGAGTTAAGCTGAATTCTTTCCTTCTATCACCATCAGTAGAAAAGATGGTGGCTTTACAGGAGTAAAAAAGAGTGAGCTAAAGTACTCACTTAATATACTGAGAGCAGGTCTGTTGAATACGCATGGCCAGAGGAAATTTCCCCCAGAAGTCTAACCAATTTTAAAATTGGTTCATCTAAACTGATTTAAAAACTGGTTGGAGCTATAGACCAGGCAGCCTGGACCATTTTTACTGACCCAGTTTCAGAAGTAAATCGGTACACTTTAAGGTGTAAATTTTGGCTTGTAAATCCTAGTTCTGATATGCCTGGACAGTGGTGATGGAAATGCTTTTATAGTGGGGTAATGGTGCTGAAAGTAGAAACTATGTATTTGGGGGCTGTCATTACTACTTCAAGCCAGGGTTGTGACAGCACCTCTAGCCTACTGATTCCAGTACCTATGCTCCTGGGGTCACAGAAATGTAGGGCTGGAAGGACCATGAGAGCTCATCTAGTTCTTCCTCCCACCCCATGCTGAGGCAGAATTACATATGCAGAGCCCTGCAAATCTGTGGCTACCTGTGTGGTATCCATTTTTGTGGATACAGATGGGGATACAAAATTTTGTATCCACACAGGGCTCTGTACATATGCATACCTCATCCCAGACAGTGGCTGTTTAGCCTGTTCTTATAAACCTCTAACATTGAGGACTCCACAAACCTTCCAAGGTAACTCGATCCAGTGCTTACCTATCCTTATTGTTGGAGCTGGAAAGTGTAAATAACAGCTTGAGGAGACATACCTGCACTAGCTCTGATCAAGTTGCCTGCTAAAAATAGCAGTGTAGCTGCAGTGGTGCTAGCGATCCCAAGTATAAATCCATAGTCGCAGACAAGACTGTACATGGATGGGATGGCTGGCCTCACCCATCCCTCATGCTGCTGCAGTGACCTGATATGTTTAGCAAGTTAGCTCAAACAGCGCTAGTGCAGGTATATCTCCTTGGGCTGGAATTGACACTTTCCAGCTCCAGTGTAGACCTACTTTAAGAGGCTGTCTCTCCCTTTACCATCCTGCCAGAGTTTCAGTGAGTGGGTCTTTTCAAGATGGAGTTTCCTCAATATGGGGGAAACAGAGGGATGGGGATGCTAGCAGCACATTCATTGTGAGAGCCCTGCAAGATTGCCTGAATCAAGAGATGCTGTAGGGCCCATCTGGTCTCTGACTTTCCGAGAGGAGAAAATTATGAAGGTTTTGAGTAGTGAGAAGCCAGGATGGAGGGAACATATTTTAGTGCATATATTTTTCCAGGCTGTGGGTTGGTTTGGGGGTTAGGTGACACGGAGAGAATTGTGAACTATAAGAAGATTGGTGGCCAAAAGTTTAAAAAGTGACAAGGGGTTTTGGGTGCCTCCATTTTTCGGTGCCCAAGCTGAGACACCTGGAGGAGGCCTAACTTTCAGAGGGTGGCTGCTGAGCATTTTCTCCGTCAGCTAATACCAAATGTGGTCAGTTCCTTGGGCAAGTGCTTTGTCTTCTACTCTGCACTAGTTAGGCCTCAGCTGGAGTACTGTGTCCAGTTCTGGGCGCCACATTTCAAGAAAGATGTGGAAAAATTGGAAAGGGTACAGAGAAGAGCGACAAGAATGATTAAAGGTCTAGAGAACATGACCTATGAAGCCAGGCTTCATGAACTGGGCTTGTTTAGTTTGGAAAAAAGAAGATTAAGGGGGGACATGATAGCGGTTTTCAAATATCTAAAAGGGTGTCACAAGGAGGAAGGAGAAAATTTGTTCCTCTTGGTTTCTGAGGACAGGACAAGGAGTAATGGGCTTAAAGTGCAGCAGGGGAGGTTTAGATTGGACATTAGGAAAAAATTCCTAACTGTCAGGGTGGTCAAATATTGGAATAAATTGCCAAGGGAAGTGGTGGAATCTCCCTCTCTGGAGATATTTAAGAACAGGTTAGATAGACATCTGTCAGGGATGGTGTAGACGGAGCTTGGTCCTGCCTTGAGGGCGGGGGGCTGGACTCGATGACCTCTCGAGGTCCCTTCCAGTCCTATTATTCTATGATTCTATGATTCCATCTGGTCTCTACACATTAAAAAACAATATTGCTTGGCTCAGTAACAATGCTGTTCTGACTTGCAGGTGAAAGTGTATGTGGGGAAAGCAAGTAACTGGGCAACACTCATCCTAAAAGATCATTCCCTTTGTGTGGCATTAAGTAAGAGGACAGCCTCCTTCTGATACAGGTTGAACGTCTCTAAACCAGGACTTTCTGGTCTGGCAGCATCCGTGACCCTGCCCAGTGTGGGGCAGCAGAGAGGCCCAGCAGGGCTAGGAAGCCTGGTAGGGCCAGCAGGGCAGTGGGGCCGGAGACAGTGGGAAAGCAGTCTGGGAGGCCAGCAGCCAGGCCAGTGCTAGGGGGGCTGGTGGCAGTGGGACCAGATATGACCTGCCCTGATCTGGCAAAATCCCTCATCCATGGCCAAGGGTACCAGACCAGGGAGGTCCAACCTGTATAGGTATGGCACTTCAATTATCTCTAATAGGAGTTACATCAAGGAGGGATTATGTTCGTATTCACTGAGGAACCTATTTGTGGACTTACATGTTGAACAAAGGGTGTGAAGAGCTTTGTACAGTAACAATGCTGATGTAGAAACAATTCTAAATTACTCTCTAATGAAAACTCTGCGTTCAGAATAACTCTCAAGCTCTTAAGAGAAGAGGCAATTAGGAAGATACTGTCAAAGCAAAAAGAAGCTCCTCATTATGTCTGAGAGGATCAGGTCTGACCAGTAATGATTTCACAGTGTCAGGATTTAACAGGAACTGGCACGTCTCTGTCTGCTGAAAGTCATCCTGACAATCTTCTGACAAGACTAGAAAAAGGGCTACGGCTGGCGCTCATTAACCTGCAATAACAAACAAAATAAAACAACAACAAACTCAACAACAAGGACTGGCCAGACTGGAAAGAGGAGCTCTGAAAACATATGGATGGAAGTTAGACCATTTGGTGGTTCAACACCCAAATCCTTGTGGATTTGTCCAATGTAGCCTTATCAAGGTCAAAACCTTACATTTCTTGGGCTTGTGCCTTAGAACAAATGATTAATAAAAAATTGTTTAAAAGCAGGAGAAAAAAAGTCAAGATGCAACATGTAGGGACAGAAAACCATGTTTGTGAAAACATGTCCTTTGCCTCTCTACTGCCCATCCCCACTCCACCACAGGGATGCTTACAGTTCAGTATTCCTTTCTGAGTAATGCAGCTCAGAGGTCATAATTAAGCAGAGCACTCACGTTCTGCAACTTGAAATCAAAGTGATACTCAGGCATGTTAATGCACATACTTAAGTGCTTTGCTGAATTGGGGCTGGGATTTCTTTTCTATTTGGGGGGAGTATTTGTCTTTTCTCCTTTTAAAGGGGGCTGTTTTCTTTCTGAGATGTTTCCATGGCCTCAAGGTATGCTCTCCTTTCATAATTTTTCATTATTTATAAATGTTGTAGGATACAGAGAAAAAAGCTGAAAGGCCTAAAAGGCTTTGCAAATGGTTTCTGCAGGATGTGCTCCCCTGCTAGCCAATGTCTGAGATTCTCAGCATTCAAGTGGACAAGCCTTTGATTATGAATAATCAGTAGTGGGTTGTCTGACTCTATTTGTTCAACATACTTGCCTGTTCTGCTCTTGCTTGTTATGTACGGCTAGTGTGATATGTCTGAAAAAAGGTCAGCACAGGTCATAATTTAGCTCTTCTTGAGCTAGTGCGCTAAAAATAGCAATGTTTCAACACAGGCTGCAGTTCCAGCTAGCCGCACAAGCCTGCCTAACATCCTGGATCCGAGCCCCTGACCATGCAACACCATCCATATTGCTATTGTTAGTGTGCGAGCCTGATCAGAGCTAGTTGGAGTCTGCCTACCCAGGCTAGGAGGCACAGAGGTGCTGGAACAATTTCTATAGCAAGGGTGCTGAGAGCCATTGAACTAAGCTGTAAACTCTGCGGCTACGTCTAGACTGGCATGATTTTCCGGAAATGCTTTTAACGGAAAAGTTTTCCGTTAAAAGTATTTTCGGAACAGAGTATCTAGATTGGCACGGACGCTTTTCCGCAAAAGCACTTTTTGCGGAAAAGTGTCCGTGGCCAATCTAGATGTGCTTTTCCGCAAAAAAAGCCCCGATCGCCATTTTCACGATTGGGGCTTTTTTGCAGAAAACAAATCTGAGCTATCTACACTGGCCCTTTTGCGCAAAAGTTTTGCACAAAAGGGACTTTTGCCCGAATGGGAGCAGCATAGTATTTCCGCAAAAAGCACTGATTTCTTACAGTAGGAAGTCAGTGCTTTTGCGGAAATTCAAGTGGCCAGTGTAGACAGCTGGCAAGTTTTTCTGGAAAAGCAGCTGATTTTCCGGAAAAACTGGCCAGTCTAGACACAGCCTGCATGTAATGGAAACCACTTCAAGCCAGGGTGTGCTACAGCACTCCCCTCATCACTAGTTCTAGCACCTCTGAGGAGGAGTGTTCCCACCTGCAGTTGAGAGAGGCCCAGTCACAGATCAAGACTCCATTGTGCTAGGTACGGTGCAGACACTAAGCAAAGGCAGTCCCTTCCCTCAGAGAGCTTAGACTTGAGCTGTTTACTCCACCATCTATAGCTCGACTCCCAAGTTTAATCTGTGCTGGGAATATTATCAGCCAATAAAGATTAACAATATGGCTTAGCCATAACTCACCAAAAACATTTGTTCCAAAAAAATTTCAAATTCTAGGATGATTTGTTTAAATAATCAAACAATTTTTAAATGTTAGATAAGCCTAAAAACTGGAGTCTGATCTGAAAAAGGCTTCAAGTTGTCAGAGACCCTCCTCTGCTATGTAACTTCAGAAGGCCTGCAGACAAAATGGTAGCCACTCGATTTCAGGCTTAAAATTACTAGCACTTTAGTATAGCTACTATTCTTCAGAATGTAAAATGAAAGCAAAATTAATTACATGGGTGTGGGAGGTGAGATCCTTAAGAGGTATTTTTGGTTTTGTTTGTTTTAGTTTTTTATTACTGAGTTCTCTTCTGTGGCCATGAACCATTTTGTTCATAGGAACATCCCCTGTGTATAATAAGAGAACTTTTATTAAGGGGAGAGGGAACACAACACTGATTTGGGAAAATATCAGAACAGTAACTCATAAATATGAAAAGAAAAATAAACAACCACCCAACACAGAATCTTGATCTATAGTCCTTTGCCTCAGTTTCTCACCCTGCAGTGTAAAAATCCAATGGACGAATGTCACTTTAACACAGCACTCTCCCTTTTCCCTCTGTTGCACCCCACTCATGGTTTGTTATCTAAGGTCAGCAAAGTCCCGGAGTCCTGGCCTGCATTCAGATGGGCTGCCCCCAAGAAGATGCTGATCAAGTCCCATCACTGCCTCTGCTCACCAGCATGACTGGGTGTGCTCGCTGCTGCCTTTGCTGTGTTCTCAAGTTCCAGCACCTAACCCTATTCTTACCAATTTCACATTATGACTGTTGCCTCCTCTGCCTTTCCTTTCACCACCACATTTCTCCCACCCCAGGTCAAAGGTTCAACACACTGCACCAGCTTCAGCACCCTATAACTGCCTATCACTGATTTCAGCACTAGTGATCACTGGGAAGAAACAAAGGCTCTCAATTGAGTCTGATCAGCTCTGTCTTTAAGCACTGCAGGGAAAGGATCAAATGGTATCTAGGATCCTGTCTGAACATCTAAACCACCATGTAGGAGCACCTGTCCCCACCATCATGCCTCACTTGCCTATGTCTTTCAGGGTATGTCTACACTACCACCCTAGTTTGAACTAGGGTGGTAGTGTAGACATACCCTCAGATAGTGTTGCTCTTACTACCCTATGCTTAGCAACTGAGAGCAGAGTCAGGGTGAACCCCTCATCAGGACATGTTAAGTATAGTTCTGCTCCCCTTTTGTCATACAATTAGAATAACAACATTTCATTACCCCTGCATCTAAGACATAAGATCATTGTAAACCATAACCACTAAAACCGATCACTTTGACAAAGCAGGTCTGTCTGTTGGTTATCTAGGTGAAGTTGATACGTCTATTCAAATACCACCTGCTTCTGAGGTCTTTCCCCCTAGTTCATCAATAGATGGCAGGAGAGAGCTCACTCAGACCATTGGCTTGTATTTTTTTAACCATTGAATAGAAATGTATGTATAGCCGGGATATGTTTTTCTACTACATTTTTATAGACTAGTTAAAACTGTAATATGTTCTATTTTCTATTATCTTCTGTAATACTTCTCTAAGAATATATTTTCTGATGCAGATAAAATAGTAAAAAAATCAAGCAGTCGGTTTGCGAACACCTAGAAGACAATAAGTAATAAGTAACACTCAGCATGGATGTCTCAAGAATAAATTGTGTCAAATCAATCCGATAGCTTTCTTTGACAGCGTAACCAAGCTTGTGGGTAGGAGGAACGTGGTAAATGTGGTATATCTTGACTTTAGTAAGACTTTTGATACTGCCTCATGTGATCTTCTCATCAACAAACTAGGGAAATACAACCTAGATGGAACTACTTAAGATAGGTGCATAATTGGTTGGATAACCATTCCCAGAGACTAATCGTAGTTATTATCAGTGGTTCCCAGTCAAGCTAGAAAGGCATACTGAGTGGGTTCTGCAGAGATCAGTTCTGGCTTCAGTTCTATTCAAGATCTTCATAAATGATATAGAAAATGGTACAGAGAGTGCACTTAAAGTTCGTGGACAGCACTAGGGATGTTAAATATCGGTTAATTGAATAGTCAATTAACCTCATGAATTCTTATCGGTTACTCGACTATTCTATCGCCCCCGGGGATGGACTATATTCTGTACTCCCAAGGAGCCCCCTGCCACTCTGCACTGCTGCCTGTGTATCAGAGGGGTGCCAGGCAGGAGTTAGTCTGCAGGGAGAGATAGTTTAAAACCCAAGTCCCCTCATTGACTGGCTGCCTGTCGCCCCACGTTGCTGCTCTCATATCAGAGGCAGCCGCGCAGGGTGGCAGCAGCCCTTGTCCCATGAGGGGGGCGCTGAGCTCCCTGGACTCAGCATGAGTTGGAACTGAGCCGGGCTGCCTGCCCACCTGACTCCTAATACGCTTTAAATGCAGAGTGGCAGTAGGGGTAGGTCCTAGACCTGGCACGAGCCAGGACTGAGCTGGGCTCTGGCCAGCCTGCTAAAAAAATGTACTGGCATGAGTAGGGGATGCCTGTAGTCTTAGCATTAATTGATAAGCTTTTGCACATCATTTAATTTACTGCACTGTTACATGCCTAGACAGTACCAAACTGGGAGGGGTTGCAGGTGCTGTGGAGGATAGGATTAAAATTCAAAATAATATGGACAAACAGAAGAAATGGTCTAAAGAAAATAGCATGGAATTCAGTGAGGATAAATGCAAAGTACTTCACTTATGAGGAACCAGCAGTTTCCACACACAAAAATGGGAAATGATTGCCTAGGAAGGAGTACTGCAGAAAGGGATCTGGCGGTTATAGTGGATCATAAACTAATTATGAGAGAACAGCGTAACACTTGCAAAAAAAACCAACAGTATTCTGAAATGTATTAGCAGAAGTGTTGTAAGCAAGACACAAGTAATTCTCCCACATTGATGAGGCCTCGGCTTAACCAGGAGATCTTTAATTATCTAAAAATCAAAAAGGAATCCTACAGAAGGTGGAAAATAGGTCAAGTTACAGAGAGTGAATATAAACAAATAACAAAAGTATGTAGGGGCAATATTAGAAAGGCCCAGGCACAAAACAAACTCAAATTAGCTAACACAACGGGTAAGACTATTACTCAATGAAGAGAGAAAAACAATAACAGAAAATGTGGAAATAGCAGCGTGATTAATGAGTTCTTAGTTTTCACCAAGAAGTTTGGTAGTAATTGGGCACCTAACGTAATGGATGCCAGTGAAAATGAGGTAGCTTCAGACATTAACATTGGACAAGAACAAGTTAAAGATTATTTAGCCAAGTTAGATGTCTTCAAGTCACTAGAGCCTGATGAAATGCATCCTAAAGTACTCAAGGAGCTGATTGAGAAGATATCTGAGCCATTAACTATTTGAAAAGTCATAGAAAATGGGAGAGATTCCAGAAAACTAGAAAAGAGCAAATATAGAGCCCACCTACCAAAAGAAAAAAAAGAGATAAGAACAACCCAGGGAATTGCAGTCCAGTCAGCTTAACTTCTGTACCAGGAAAGATAACGGAACAAATAATTAAGGAATCCATTTACAAACATCTAAAAGATAATAAGGTGATAAGTAGCAGACAGCATGGATTTGTAAGGACAAATCAGGTCATATCAACCTAATAGTTTTCTTTCATAGGAAAACAAACCACCATAGACATGGTATACCTAGACTTTAGTAAAGCGTTTGATACAGTCTCATATGACCTTCTCAATATAAATTAGGAAAATACAACCTAAATGGGGCTACTACAAAGTGGATACATAACTGATTGAACAATCATTCTCAGAGAGTAAAAAACAGGACTATGTAGCACTTTAAAGACTAACAAGATGGTTTATTAGGTGATGAGCTTTCGTGGGCCTTCTGTTCTGAAATTTGATTTGTCCTTTTCATATGTGTTCATTTTTTAAATTGTATCCTTTGGTATATATGGTTGTGACAATTTTCTTCCACTATTTGATCTGAGGAAGTGGGTCTGGCCCACGAAAGCTCATCACCTAATAAACCGTCTTGTTAGTCTTTAAAGTGCTACATAGTCCTGTTTTTTGTTTCAGCTACACCAGACTAACACGGCTACATTTCTATTTCAGAGAGTAGTTATCAATGGTTCCCAGTCATGCTGGAGCCCTAACAAGTGGGGTTCTGCAGGGATCGGTTTTGGGACCAGTTCTGTTCCATATCTTCATCAACAATTTAGATAATGGCACAGAGAGAACATTTACAAAGTTTGTGAATGATATCAAGCTGCGAGGGGTTGCAAGTGCTTTGGAGGCTAGGATTATAATTCAAAATGAACTGGACAAACTGGAGAAATGGTCTGAGGTTAAGTACAGTTTAGACAAACACCAGTCAGAGATAGTCTAGATCGGGGTGGGCAAATACAAGGGGTTGCCTTGTATATTAAAAATGTACACACTTGGACTGAAGTGGAGATGAACGTAGGAGATAGCTGTGTAGAGAGTCTCTGGGTTAAGCTAAAAGAGGTAAAAAATGAGGGTAATGTCATGCTAGGAGTCTACTACAGGCCACCTAGCCAGGTGGAAGAGGTGGATGAGGCCTTTTTTAAACAATTAACAAAACTATCCAAAGCCCAAGATTTGGTGGTGATGGGGGACTTCAACTATCCAGACATACGTTGGGAAACTAACACAGCGGAGCACAGGCTATCCAATAAGTTTCTGGACTGCATTGGAGACAACTTTCTGTTTCAGAAGGTTGAAAAAGCTACCAGAGGAGAAGCTGTTCTGGATTGGATTTTAACAAATAGGGAGGAACTAGTTGAGAACTTAAAAGTGGAAGACAGTATGGGGGACAGTGATCATGAAATAATAGAGTTCATGATCTTAAGGAAAGGTAGAAGGGAGACCAGCACAATTGAGGTAATGGATTTCAGGAAGGCAGATTTTGATAAGCTCAGAGAACTTGTAGGTAAGGTCCCATGGGAAGCAAGACTGAAGGGAAAAACAACTGAAGAGAGTGAGAAGTATTTCAAAGGGACGTTGTTAAGGGCCCAAAAGCAAACAATTCCGCTGTGTAGGAAAGATAGAAAATATGGCAAAAGACCAGCTTGGCTTAACAAGGAGATCTTGCATGATCTCAAAATAAAAAAGGAGTCTCATAAAAATGGAAACTAGGACAAATAACAAAGGATAAATATAGGCAAGCAACACGGGAATGCAGGGGCAAGTTTAGAAAGGCAAAGGCACAAAATGAGATCAAACTAGCTACAGGCATAAAGGGAAACAAGAAGACCTTTTATAAATACATTAAAAGCAAGAGGAAGACCAAGGACAGGGTAGGCCCACTGCTCAGTGAGGAGGGAGAAGCAGTAACAGGAAACTTGGAAATGGCGGAGATGCTCAATGACTTCTTTGTTTCGGTCTTCACCGAGAAGTCTGGAGGTGTGCCTAACGTAGTGAATACAAGCAGAGAGAGGGTAAGTTTAGAAGATAGGATACACAAAGAACAAGTTAAAAATCACTTAGGAAAGTTAGATGTCAGCAAGTCACCAGGTCCTGATGAAATGCATCCCAGGATACTCAAGGAGCTGATAGAGGAGGTATCTGAGCCTTTAGCTATGATCTTTAAAAAATCATGGAAGACAGGGGAGATACCAGAAGACTGGAAAAGGGCAAATATTGTGCCCATCTATAAAAAGGGGAATAAGAACAACCCAGGAAACTACAGACCGGTCAGTTTAACGTCTGTCCCAGGGAAGATAATGGAGCAGGTAATTAAGGAAATCATATGCAAACACTTGGAAAGTAATAAAGTGATAGGGAATAGCCAGCATGGGTTTGTGAAGAACAAGTCATGCCAAACTAATCTGATAGCTTTCTTTGATAGGATAACGAGCCTTGTGGATAAGGGAGAAGCGGTGGATGTCATATACCTAGACTTTAGTAAGGCATTTGATACAGTCTCGCATGGTATTCTTATTGATAAACTAGGCAAATATAACTTAGATAGGGCCACGATAAGGTGGGTGCATAATTGGCTGGATAACCGTAGTCAGAGAGTTGTTGTTAACGGTGCTAAATCCTGCTGGAAAGTGATAACAAGTGGAGTTCCTCAAGGGTCTGTTTTGGGACCCGTAGTGTTCAATATCTTCATCAACGATGTAGATATTGGGATAGAGAGTACGCTTATTAAGTTTGCAGATGATACCAAACTGGGTGGGGTTGCAACTTCTTTGGAGGCTAGGGACATAATTCAAAATGACCTTAGCAAGTTAGAGAAATGGTCAGAGGTAAACAGGATGAAGTTTAATAAAGAGAAATGCAAAGTGCTCCACTTAGGAAGGAACAATCAGTTCCATACATACAAGATGGGAAGCGACTGTCTAGGAAGGAGCATGGCGGAAAGGGATCTAGAGGTCATAGTGGACCACAAGTTGAATATGAGTCAACAGTGTGATGCTGTTGCAAAAAAAGAAAATATGATTCTAGGTTGTATCAACAAGTGTGTTGTAAGCAAAACTCAGCTGGAGTACTGTGTCCAGTTCTGGGCGCCACATTTCAAGAAAGATGTGGAGAAATTGGAAAGGATACAGAGAAGAGCGACAAGAATGATTAAAGGTTTAGAGAACATGACCTATGAAGCCAGGCTTCATGAACTGGGCTTGTTTAGTTTGGAAAAAAGAAGATTAAGGGGGGGACATGATAGCGGTTTTCAAATATCTAAAAGGGTGTCACAAGGAGGAAGGAGAAAATTTGTTCCTCTTGGTTACTGAGGACAGGACAAGGAGTAATGGGCTTAAAGTGCAGCAGGGGAGGTTTAGATTGGACATTAGGAAAAAATTCCTAACTGTCAGGGTGGTCAAATATTGGAATAAATTGCCAAGGGAGGTGGTGGAATCTCCCTCTCTGGAGATATTTAAGAACAGGTTAGATAGACATCTTTCAGGGGTGGTGTAGACGGAGCTTGGTCCTGCCTTGAGAGCGGGGGGCTGGACTCGATGACCTCTCGAGGTCCCTTCCAGTCCTATGATTCTATGATTCTATAATACCAGTTTGTAGAGCAGAACTAGTCTGCCAGTGTTCACCCCGGCGGGCCCCGATACAACCATATTTACCTGCACCTCCACAGGTATGGGGGATCACAGTTCCCGTTGGCCACGGCTCACCATTCCCAGCCAATGGAAGCTGCAATTGTCCAGACCTCTGGAGGTGCAGGTAAATATAGCAGCAGCAGCAGCCTACCCAGGGCTAATCCTGGTGAATTGCTGCTGTTTTATTGGCCACCTCTGGTCTAGATAATACTTTGCCTTGCAATGAGTTCAGGGGACTGGACTAGATGACCTCCCTTCCAGTCCTATGATTCCATGAAAATATACCTACCATAACTGCATAGAAATAGGCCTGTCTTTTTAATGTAACTGTGATGGGGTTACCAATCCCTGCACTGGCGCCCGTGATCCGGCGAGTGCTGGTAGTGTTGGGAAAGCGGCAGCGGCCACAGCTGAGGGCAAGCGGCGCACCGATAGCGCAGGCACCGGAGGGTCCGGACCGCAAGCGGTGGGCCCTAGGACCCAGGAGAGGGCGGCCGATGCACTCGGCGTGCGGGGGCAGGGCGCCGGCCAGGACGCCCAAAAGGGAGGAGGTGGGGAGGAGACGGGGGGCGGGTAGAGCAGGAGCTGGCTGTGCTCTTGACCCCCACAGGCAGCAACCCGGCGAGGAGGGAGCAGAGGACACCCGACGCGACAGGAGCCCGGAGGAGGGACTCCGACCACGGCGGGACACCCCAGGGAGAGCCTGGAGGCTACCCATCGGCCACCGGAAGGCCCGGATAAGCCAGACAGCGGGCGTTGACGGCACGAGCTGCACGGTGGGGGACATCCGTGTGACGAGCCGATGGAGAGCGTGAGAAGGGGGGGCAACACAAAAGGACCCAGAGACATACGGGAGAGACTAGGGGCGGGGGCGTCCGGAGGACAAAGGGGGCAGCACCGCTACAATAACCATGATCTCATCCCTTTCAGAATAAACCTATTTTTCTCTCATTAAGAAAAATACAGTGCTTTTAAAGGTGAGAGAGTAATATAGTAGCAGGGGTGCATGCTAATTTTATTTTCACTTAAAACTAAATTTGCCAACAATTTATAACAGCTAATATTGACATTCACCTCCTGCATACATGAACTATCTGCCAGCAGATTAGTTTTCTTTTTTATTTGAAATTATTCCTGTAACAATTATCATTGTTACAAGTGTAAGGTCCAATAAATCAGATGCAAATAAACAACAATATAACTGTATGTCATTAGCCTGCAAAGGTTCAAGCAGGACATATTGTGCTACATATTTTTGATGAATTATTCATAAGCATTTAGTTGTGCGTGTTTGATATCTGATATACAAACTCTCTTGAATGGACACAGATTATTTGGAATGTTTCTTTTAAGTGACTGGATGAGCACAACTCTTGGAAACAGGTTTCCAGATCAAATACTAGCATTTGCTAATTCAGCATTCTCTTCCTGGAAATATTTTCCAATGTTAAAAAGCTTTTTTTCCCCACAATCATTCTTGCCACTAAATATGTTTCCTCGAATATTTGTCAAAAGCAAACTTAAATGGGGGCAAATAGAGTTGCAACTTATATTGTTTAAAAACTTAAGCAAATATTCAAACACCATTTTTATTATTAGCCCAGATCATCTTATTACAGTAATTGCACACGTGTGTACATGTGTGTGCCTGCACATATTCATGCACAAACTTGAGAGTGGGAAGATGGCAGAGGATTAGAAACTGACCCAAATTCAGCACAAGATTTAAGCATATACTTAACTTTAAATTTACAATGGCTAACTGACTTCAGTGGGACTGTGTTTTGATGAATTAAAGTCTACAGCAGAACTTATTGCCATGAGAATGAAAAACTAGCAAATGAGAACTGCTTGAAGGCATCAACTGAAAGCTCTGTTGCCAGCTGCAGATTACTTTCTAAACTTGAAAATAAAAGGTTGAGAAAGAAACTAGAACAAAGGTTCCAATATCTTTTCCTACCTATGCAGTTAACTCCTCAGCTCCCCACTCAGGGTATGTCTACACTACCCCGCTAGTTCAAACTAGTGGGGTAATGTAGGCATACCGCACTTGCAAATGAAGCCCGGGATTTGAATTTCCCGGGCTTCATTTGCATAAGCCGGGCGCCGCCATTTTTAAATCCCGGCTAGTTCGAACCCCGTGCCGCGCGACTACACGCGGCACGGAGTAGCTAGTTCGGATTAGGCTTCCTAATCCGAACTAGCTGTACTCCTCATTCCACGAGGAGTACAGCTAGTTCGGATTAGAAGCCTAATCCGAACTAGCTACTCCGTGCCGCGTGTAGCCGCGCGGCACGGGGTTCGAACTAGCCGGGATTTAAAAATGGCGGCGCCCGGCTTATGCAAATGAAGCCCGGGAAATTCAAATCCCGGGCTTCATTTGGAAGTGCGGTATGCCTACATTACCCCACTAGTTCGAATTAGGAGGGTAGTGTAGACATACCCTAAGTCAGTTCAGGTCTACTGGCTTTTTAATAGGCAGAACATTTGTCTGGTTTTAAGCTGGGCAGTCCTCTTTTCGGCTGGATTGTCTCCCATCTGGTAATGAGACAAAAGTATTAGGCACCTAAGGCTGTGTCTAGACTACATGCCTCTGTCGGCAGAGGCATGTAGATTAGACACATAGGCAAAGTCAAATGAAGCCGCGATTTAAATGATCGCGGCTTCATTTAAATTTACATGGCTGCCGTGCTGAGCCGACAAACAGCTGATCAGCTGTTTGTCCACTCAGCATGCTAGTCTGGACGCTCCCCTGCTGACATCAAAGCCCTTTGTCGGCAGCCCTGTTATTCCTCGTGGGATGAGGTTTACCGGGGCTGCCGACAAAGGGCTTTGATGTCAGCAGGGGAGCGTCCAGACTAGCGCGCTGAGTGGACAAACAGCTGATCAGCTGTTTGTCGGCTCAGCGCGGCAGACATGTACATTTAAATGAAGCTGCGATCATTTAAATCGCGGCTTCATTTGACTTTGCCAAAACAACAAATCTAAATGGCTCTGTCGACGGAGCCATGTCGTTTAGACGTACCCTAAGTGCCTACACCGAGACCCATCAGCAGAGAGTTTTTTCAGCATTTTTTGCCTCCATTATGTCAGCCCTTTCATAGAAATGCCACATTTCATCATTTAGCAGTTTAATAATAATATGATTGTAATAATAATTTGTACTTTGTTCCTTTCATCTGAGGAACTCAAAGCATTTACAAGCAGTAATTAGTTCTTACATCACCTCTCTGAGGAAGGCAAGTATTATTCTTCCTAATTTACAGATATGTAAACTCAGGCAGAGTGAAGTTGTGATTTGCCCAAGGCCACACGACAGGTTAGAAGCAGAAGTAAGCATACAACCAAGAAGTCCTAGCTCTCAGTGCTATGTTCTAAGCAGCGGATAATAGTTCTGACAAGGAGATGTTTTAGCTTGTAGCTCCCAATCCAAGTGGTAACAGACATGTGCTCAGGGGGTTAAGAATTATTTTTAAATTAGATTTGTTGGCTCTCATAGTTCTGGTCCTGTAATGTGCACTGGCTGAAATCCTGGCACTGTCGAAGTCAACGGCAAAGCATCCATTGATATCAATGGGGCCAAGATTTCATTTGCTTTATGGAATTTCAACTAGGAAACAGTGTCTAAGCTTGATTCTTCCCACAGTCCTCCGAAGTCTCATGTTTACTGACTCCATGCATTAACATGGTTAACTGGGATATGTCACAGTTTGTTTAAAACCACACTGCCCTATAATGAACCCCTGGATCATCCCACTTTTGCATTTGTCCCCTTATCAAAGTAAGCAGGTCTGGAAGCCTTATGTTATTATTTGTTCTCATCATAAATAAGACTCTTTAAGGATCTGCTGCACTAATATTTCTTGTATCATCTTATCTAAGCCAGCAGCTGCTGCAGTTTTCCAATTATGTGTCTCTTTATCTAAGCTAACAGCAAGCATGGCCATAAAACACACTCACACTGCTGTGTTAAAGTAAAAAGTTATAATGCAAAACAATGCAAGAGTGTTTGTGTGAAAAGATAAAAATTCATAGCTAAGTGCAAAATGTATTAGATGCCTCCCCAGTATTTATGTACAGAGCAGTTATGTGGTCACCTGATTCATGGTAGAACTTCCTGGATTTGTCTTATTTGGTCAACACTTTTTATACCTAGATCAGGCCACATTTGGGATAAACGTGCACAGCAAAATGGAGTGCCTATGCCCAGCAGGTTGTGAAGTGGCCAGATTGCCCTCTTTCCATGGTAAAACCTGCAGGAAAGGACGACAAGGGTGAAAAAAATCACAGGTCTTATTTAGGAGACTGGTTCCATACACTCAATAGTAAGGGGTTCTTCAGGCTGTGGGAGACATCCAAAAGATCAGACTTTTTCCTCTCACTGATGGGCCCTCCAGAATTTACTGTGGCTCCAAAGTGAAGCAAAGTAAGACCTTGTTTCCACCAGCTGGCTGCAATTGATCCACCAGCCATCTATTTATTGCATCTGCTGAAGACACAAAAAATTGATCTCCATGCACACGCCTGTCAATGCTGGTGTACTCCAGTAAGACAAGAAGAGTAGCCAGCATCAGCAAAAGAGTAGGTCTCACAGACCTCACCACACACAAGATGGAACGGTGAGTATGTTGCCATTTGGGTAGTTGAAGTAGATCAATGATAGGGGATGGGCTGAGGGGTGGAGATAGTGTAGACAAGGCCTATGAGTCAGGTCCTCTGTAGACTGTCCATGACATGATTAATTCTTCCTACCCTGCACCCCCTGCTTCTTTATTATATGCTAGGACCTAGTCCCTCAGCTGCCTGCTCTTTCAGTTCAGGGTTACTGGCTTTTTAATAGGCAGAACATTTGTCTAGTTTTAAACTGGGCAGGCCTCTTTTTGTGTGGTTTGTCTCCCATGTGGTAATGAGATAAAACCAGATATGGTTTTTCTAGTATTGGATGGGGAGAGACAATTTGAAAAGCTTGCTGTTCCTTCCCTGCTGGAAGGATTTTGCAAACACAGCGGCTACGTCTAGACTGGCCACATAAGACGGAATAGGCATGCAAAGCAGGCAAGTCAGAATAGGGAAATCCACGGGGGATTTAAATATCCCCTGCGGGATTTAAATAAACATGGCCGCCGCTTTTTTTCCGGTTTGGTGAAAAGCCGGAAAAGAGCGTCTAGACTGGCGCGATCCTCTGGAATAAAGCCCTTTTCCGGAGGATCTCTTATTCCTACTATGCTGTTTAATATCTACATGAAGCCGCTGGGAGAGGTCATAGGGAGTTTTGGAGGACGGTGCCACCAATATGCAGATGACACCCAACTCTATTTCCCTGTGACATTAGAACCAGGTGTGGCAATGACTGATCTAAATCGGTGTCTGGAGGCAGTGATGGTTTGGATGAAGTCATATACGCTGAAGTTGAACCCAGATAAGACTGAGGTCCTGTGGATCAGGAGGCCATCTGTTTGTGAATGTGGCATGGCACCTGTTCTAGACGGGGTTACTCTCCCCCTGAAAGAACAGGTACGCAGCTTGGGAGTCCTCCTGGACCCTTTTCTAACATTTGAAAATCAGATTTCTTCAGTGGCCAGGAGTGCCTTTGGGCAACTTTGTTTAATCCACCAGCTGGGACCCTTACTGAACAAACATGACTTGGCCACAGTGATCCATCCCGACTGGATTACTGTAATGCAGTTTATGTAGAGCTGCCTCTAAAGAGCCTTCGGAAACTTCAACTGGTCCAGAATGCTGCTGCTCGAGTTTTAACCAACATTAGTTATACGGAGCACATTATGCCAGTACTTCGGCAGCAGCACTGGCTTCCAGTATGTTTTCGGGCACAATTTAAGGTTTTAGTTATGACCTATAAAGCCTTAAATGAGTTGGGTCCAGGGTATCTGAAGGACCGTCTTCTCCCATATGAACCTGCCCGGGGCTTGAGGTCAGCTGGGGAGGCTTTGCTTCTTGTTCCCTCACTTGCGGAGATAAGATTAACATCTACGCGGAACAGGGCATTCTCAGCTTTTGCTCCCAGGCTGTGGAATTCTCTTCCTCGGGATATTCACATGGCGCCAACGCTAGCGTTGTTCCAGCATCAGGCTAAAGCCACCCTTTTTACTCATGCTTTTATTAATGTTTGAGTCTGTATGTGTGTGTTCCTCCTCTCTATGGCTGTGTCTAGACTGCATCCCTTTTCCGTAAAAGGGATGCAAATTAGACACATCCCAATTGCAAATGAAGTGGGGATTTAAATCCCCCCCGCTTCATTTGCATAAAAATGGCTGCCGCTTTTTTCCAGCTCGGAGGTTTGCCGGAAAAAAGCGCCAGTCTAGACGCGGATCTTTCGGAAAATAAAGCCTTTTCCGAAAGATCCCTTATTCCTTATTTTAAGAGGATCCCTTAGTCTTTATTTTAAGAGGCCATAGAAGGAGCTATGAAGTGGTCTCTATAGAACTTAGAGCAGGGATAGGACAATCATTTTTAATGGAGGGGCCACTCCAAGATTTTGGTAAGTGGTCAAGGACAGCACTTTTCTACAGAGTGGGTCCAGGGTCTGGGTCAAAGGTTTGGTGCAGAAGAGAGCTTGAGGTAGGGAATTGGGGTGCAGGAGTATGTGAGGGGTCTGAGAGGGAGTTTGGGTGAAGGAGCGGGTTGTAACTTATGGGAGGGGATTGGGTGCAAGGTCTGGGAGGGGGTATGAGTTCAGAGGAGGATTCTGGCTTGGGGGAGGAATGTAGGAAGGGGTTCAGGGTCTGGGAGGGAGTTGTTACCTGGGACGGGTGGGATGAAGAAGTTTGGGTGGTGACCTGGGGCAGGAAGGGGTGGTGATAGAGGCAAGAGGGGGTGGTGACCTAGGGCAGGGAGCGGAGGTGCGGGAATGGGTGGGATGCCAGATGTATGCTCTAGCTGGGAGGTGCTTTCCTAAGTGGCTCCCAGCAGGACCTTCTGCGCTACACGCTGGTGGGGGGAGACTTTGTGCACTGCGCCCAGCCCCCAACACAATCTCTCAACTCCCATTGGCCAGAAACCTGCGGGAGGTGGGGGCAGAGATGCATAGCAGAAGCGACAGCTCTAAGCAACAGCTGAGCAGCAGGAGGATGTGAGGAAAAGTCTGTCCTTCTGATTCCTGTGGACTTTCTCTCTGCCAGTATTGATCTGAGCTCTGTGCTAGGCACTGGCCATAGTGGTTAGGTACACTCAGGATGAGTGCCACACACTTAGGGCTGCAGAGGATTCATGTGCATGGGCCTGCAAGTAACACACAGGACGCTTCAGCTCTTGAGAGACGAACAAGCAGATTTTATTTGGCCAACACAACCGGTCCTTCCATGTGGATTTTTTTTATGTATTTATTGGCCTGTTAACACACACAAGCTTTGCTTTAACCAAGCATATCAAAGCAAACAAGAATCTCAGCTGACTGCAGTGCTCCAGGGAGACTGCAGTAAATTTACCCTGTGTGTCATACATACCACGAGCCTTTCAGAAACCCTACAGGAGTCTGCTCATCTCTCCTTGGGGTTCTCCCAACTGGCAGCGAGCACTGAACTGAAAATAACCTGGCAGAAATGCTGCCTTTTATCCAGCCATCAGTTGACCCCATATTGTCCTTAAAGCCACAGAGCTGTGAAATATCAGCAGTTGTACTACAGAACACACTCTTCTGCCCATTCGCCTGTCTGTGCAGAGCCCAACTGATGTTCTCTTCATCATACTGTAGAAAGAGGCTATTTTAATTTCACACACTCGAGCCTGTTCCAATCCACTAACCTGAATAATTCTCTTTTTAAATTACCTCTCAGTAGAGCTCCTTTAAGGGTAAATGTAGAGGTGAAGATGAGGAGGCAGGAAGTTCAGTGTCTAAACCACAAGGATGAAGGTAGGATGAAGACCATGATGACAGGAATAGCAATAACCAGGTGCTGCAGTCAGAGAGCAATGGGAAGGGAGGCCATAGTTGTACACATCATCTATACCCATTTCCACCAACCTCCTATCTCATGCCACGGAGTCTGTTTACTTTTTTAAATCAAAATCTGTGGCTTTTACAGTGATGAAGAAAATCTTCCAAGCTTGAACTGAGCATAATTGGTGCTGTGACATCAGCCTGAGTCTGCAACCAGCCTGAAGCAATTGCTCTATTCTGAGCTGGGTCTGTTCATCTCCATGGATTAACTGAGTTGCCTAATGAGGATAATTTAAACGTCAATGCTGTTTACTGGTTGTTGTACCACATAGGGAGGATCATCCTAGGTGCACTCTCCTGGTACTGACATCTCCTGTCTGTGCTACCTGTGTAGGCACCAGGTAAAGTTTGACCACTTACATTTTCCCCAGTTCTGAAGGAGCGAATCCCAAGGAACCTAGCAAAGCCCAAGTTTGTATGAGCACTCCAGTGAGGGGAAATTGAGCTCAACAGGATATCTGAGTCCCAAGACAGAGGGACAAGATGGCAGAGGATCTCAACAGAGCCCTCATTATTATATGAACACAATTTACTGTCAGTGCCACTTAACTTTGGTGCCAAAAAGGCAGAGCTTGTTCTGTGACTCAAGCTGAGAGGAACCTTTCTTCTTCCCATTTTGATCCAAGACAAATGTCAGCAAAAGTGACCAGAGTCAGTGCTGTCCAAAGGAGGAGACCAAATGAGAAGGGAAGGAGGGAGGGACCGGAAAAGGCAGGAGAGGAGAAGCCCAGCATACACAGTCTTTCCCTTTGAGGGTAATTTGGAGTAAGGAGCATGAGCAGAGGAGAAGTCCTTGTGAGAGTGGCTGCAGAGCTGGATTCTGGTTTCGGTGCCTGTCAGATGAGGGAGCAAGAGGTGACTGCAGGTGAAGGACTGTGATAATTTCTGAGACAGGTTGGGTATCCCTAAAGAGCTGTGGGGGGGAGAGAAGAGGATGGGATGGGGGTAGGTGAGAAGGGGCAGTGATAGGGGATGAAAGGTAGACTAGAGTTAGATCCTATGGCACCAGAGGGTGGGGCTGGGCACACAGAGGAGGGAAAGGAGCAATGGAATATATGTGTCTGGCCTAAGAGGAGCTGAGAGATGACAAGGTCAAGCTGATGGGCAGAGGTATCAGAGAAGGGAAGATGAACAAGGTGGGAGTGTAGGAAAGGGGCGAGAAGTGTGGTTAAGTGGAGAAGTGGAAGGCCAAAATGTAAAAAACTGGTCAATGGATATTTGGGGAGAAATCAATGGGCTGTAAATCAGGCAACCAGCCAGTAAGGGGGAGATCAATTAGGCTGGATGATTAAATAATAAACAACTGCTAATCAATTGAGTAAGGAAATAGACCAATTAGGCAGGTGGGGAATCAATTGAGCTGTGAATAAATTGGTTGGAAGGCTGAGAGCCAATTAGTCGTTAATAAATGTTAGGTTATGTCTCTGCTACAAGCAGCACAGTGGCAGTGCTGAAGCCACACTGCTGCAGTGGACACACTCGTAGCAACAGAAGAGTTTTTTCCATTGCTGTGGTAAAATCATCCTCTAAGATTCGGTAACTAGGCTGCGAGAAAAATTGTTCCATTGACCTAGTGACATCTAGAGTGAGTGGGGCTTGGGACTTTGGCTGGCTTAATTACTTCTTTTACAGGTGTAAATTTTTCATGCCCCTGACTGGGATAGTAATGTTGAACTAAGATGTAGATCTATACCAATCCAGAGAGTCAACTGGGGTGTGTCTTGACTGTAAAGTAAAGAACAAACACTTTTAGCATGATGCAAACATTGGGGATGTCCACAGTAGCCTTAACAAAGTAACTAACTTAAATTCACGGGCTATTGATTAACTGGAGGTAAAAACTCCCACAGTAAGCATTGGCGGGGACTGACAGACCATTCCATCTGTGGAGAAATGAGGTGGAGGCTGAAGTCGCATCAGTTTACCTGCAGAACTGCAAAAGTTCAATTGAGTTCCTCTGGCCAATGACAACAGAAAGAAAAAGGAGGCATCCTGTCACAGGGGCCATCTTTGCTGTCAGGCATACTTTGCTGGAATAATTTAAATGTAACGTTTTCACTCCAATCATTACCATTTGCAAATCAGTATCCACTTAGATGTTGACCAATTGTCTGTCTTTCCCTTTTCTCCCATTTCATACACTCTGTCTGATCAAACTCACCATTTTCTTCCATTGATCACTCCTTTCCCTGGGATTGTGGGGGGGAAAAGAACTCCATCCCACTACCCCTTTCCTACATGCTTGGTTACAGCTTCCCTTCAAACTTCTGTTAGCAATATCTCACTCTCAGGCCATGTCTACACTACAAACTTTGGTCTACACAAGCTACATAGCTGCATAGTTGCTGGTTTGTACCGTTGCTTGGTACATGAATATGTGGCTGCTTGTGGCATGCTAGGCATACATGCCAGGAATGCTAGTAGTGATTGTAAAATGAGGTGTACAACAGGTAGGTATTCTAGTGTGCTATGCACCATCATCTGGCACAATGGCTTTTGGACCATTTTTGCAATGTTTTGTGGGATAGTAGTGACTTGTCCTCGGATCTCTAGGAGCTTCTAAAGATGTCCACTGGCTTAAGCCTAGAACTTTTCTGTGTTTGCCATCTCTGATAGAAGCATGGAGTTTACAGAACTCTTCACTATTGCTGTGAAGGTTGCAAATACAAGAACCAAAATTCTCCTATATTGCAGACCCTCAGGAAGTACTGCAATAAATGGGGACTTGAGGATTTCATCCAGGACAGTGGTGGTGGCTTTCACAGAGCAGCTGCAAATGGTAAATCATCTCTTCTGCACCTGAGAATTGAGCATTGACTGGTGGGATCGCATCATAATGTAGGTCTGGAACAAAGAGCAATGGCTACAGAAGTTTCAGAGCTGGATCTATGAGCTATGCTCAACCAACCCTCCAGGACAGAGATGCCAAAATGAGAAGTGCATGTACAGGGGAGAGGAGAATGGTGATCTCACATTGGAAGCTTGCAGGGTTGGATTGCTTCTGGTCGTAGGAAATAATTTTGGAGTTCAAAAATCTAAAATTGGGCTGTTATCAAGCAGTTCTGAAGAGCCATTAAGCATTTCCTGCTATGCAGAACTAACTCTCAGCATTGGGCCTAGAGGATTGATTTGCAGCACAGTAGTTCCTAAACTGCGGTGGGGCCATATATGGCATGCATAACCTATTTTGGGCACCAGCCCACATTTCCATAAAGTACATCCACAGAATGGCCTACTTCTCTACATTATGCAAGTATGGGTGGATCACTGGGTTGGTAAGTGAAGGTGCATGATACTTGCTTCTTTAAGAACAGAAAGCTGTTCAAAAGCTGTAAGCTAGGCAATTTTTCTCCTGACTGGTAGATTATCTCTAATGCTATCAAAATGCCAATAGTAATTCTGGAGAACTGTGTTTACCCCTTACTTCCCTGGCTCATGAAATTGTACTTTGGCCTCTTCAACAACACCAAGGAAACATCCAGCAACCAACTCAGTAAGTTCAGGTGAAAGCTGAATGTGCTTTTGGTAGACTGAAGGGGCACTGGTGATGTTTACTCACTAGATTAGAACTCAGTGAAAAAAAATTCCCTATGATTATAGTTGCCTGTTGTGTACTGCATGAGATCTGTGAGGCAAAGAGTGGTTAAGGGCTTTGATAGAGCACTTTAATGTCAGCCACCATAGTGCTCTGTGCTGGGTGCTGCAAAAAATTGCATGCTTGCTGTACATTTATAAGCACACAACAAGGTGTTTCCTAAAGCTATGAATTATGAGGCGCTCAGGGTACGTCTACACTACAGCGCTAGTTCGAACTAACTTAGTTCGAATTAGTTAATTCGAACTAAGCTAGTTCGAACTAACGCATCTAGAACTAAAAACTAGTTCGAACTAGCGTTTTGCTAGTTCGAACTAGTAAGTCCACATTGAGTGGACTCTGAACAGGGCTTAAGGCTGGCCGGAAGCAGTGCCGGCAGGGCATAAAAGGAGGACTTAGAGCATGGAGATGCTGTCTCAGGCTAGCCGAGGGCTGCGCTTAAAGGGTCCCGACCCCCACCCCGGACACACAGTTCTAAGGGGTGCCCCGCTTGCAAAGAAGTTCTGGCTTGGAGTGCCCTGAGTGCCCACACTGAGCACATCACACCACTCGGCCATCACCCCGGCTGCACTTGCCGCAGGCTGCCATCTGGGGAGAGGGGGTAATTGGGGGGCAGCAGGAGAGCTTCCACCCCCAGAAGCCCGCAGAGCCAGCCCAGTCCTCGCCATCGGGGGCTCGTACCCCATACCTCCCTCACCTCCTTCCACTTACCCTTCCCTAGCCCCCCTTCTTATTGATGTACAAAATAAAGATAACGTTTCTTCCAACATTGACTCTGTCTTTATTGAAAAAAACTGGGGGAGACTGGGAAAAGGAGGTGGGAGAGGGGAAGAGAAAGGCTGGGAGAGGGGAGGGCAACTAACATGATCAGGGGTTGGGAACAGGTCCCAGATGAAGAAAGGCTACAGAGACTGGGACTGTTCAGCTTAGAAAAGAGGAGACGGAGGGGGGACAGGATAGAGGTCTCTAAAAGCAGGGGTTGGGTGGAGAGGGTGCATTCAGAAAAGTTCTTCCTGAGTTCCCATAAAGAAGGACTAGAGGACACCAAAGGAAAGGAATGGGTAGCAGGCTTGAAACTAGTAAGAGAAAGTTGTTGTTCTTCACAAAGCAAATAGTTAACCTGTGGAACTCCTTGCTGCAGGAGGCTGTGAAGGCTAGAACTAGAACAGAGTTTAAAGGGAAGTGAGATCAAGTCATGGAGGTTGGGTCCATGGAGTCCTATTAGCCAGAGGGTAGGAGTGGTGTCCCTGCCCAAAGTTTGTGGAAGGCTGGAGAGGGATGGCACGAGACAAATGGCTTGGTCATTGTCTTCGGTCCATCCCCTCCAGGGTCCCTAGGGTTGGCCGCTGTTGGCAGACAGGCTACTGGGCTAGATGGACCTTTGGTCTGACCCAGTACGGCCATTGTAAGCTCAGGGCTCAGTGTCGGGGGTCTCAGTGGACCCCCTTGATTTTCATGCACACCTGGTCCTGGGTGGCCAGGCTGGCAGCTCTCCTGCCCTAGCCGGCCACTTTCCTGTGCCTAGTGCGGAGATCGTGGACGAGGTCCACGATGTCCGCACTAGCCCAGGAAGGTGCCCGCCTCTTGCGGTCCAGGGCAAGCTCCCGGGAGCCGCCAGCCTGGTCCCGGCAAGAGGGGGTGGGCTGGGGGGCATCGGGTGGGTGGCTCTGTGCCGTGCCAGGTGCAGGGTCTGCTAGCTGGGTGCTGGCAGGCTTGCACCTGGCACGGGCACCGTAGCCAGCCCGTGCCCCTTTAAGGGGTCCGGGGCCGGGAGGGGGGCATAGAGTTTCCCTGGTGTTGGCCAGAGTGGCCACCAGGGAAACCTGGGGAGGGCTAGCCTCCCACTAGTTCGAACTAAAGGGCTACACAGCCCTTAGTTCGAACTAGCTAGTTCGAACTAGGCGTTAGTCCTCGTAAAATGAGGTTTACCTAGTTCGAACTAAGCGCTCCGCTAGTTCGATTCAAATTCGAACTAGCGGAGCGCTAGTGTAGCGCATAGGAAAGTTAGTTCGAACTAACGTCCGTTAGTTCGAACTAACTTTCTAGTGTAGACATACCCTCAGCGTTTACAAGTACTGTTTTCTTTTGTAGCTGTGATACAGTCTGCAATATTTATTGTGAACCAATAAAGATAATTAGATTCTCCTAAAATAGAACCTTTTAGTGAGTGGAAAAAGCAGTGCAGAAAATCAATGTGCAAAAGAAAACAAAACCCACAGGCAACGTTATAAAAATGTTTAGCATAAACTAAACAGGGTAAAAAATTTAAATTGTAAAGGAGGATATATTTATGTCCATTTCACTGAACAAATGTAGTCCATTGTGGCTACTCATACACTAGTCATGGTTCTCATATGTCCTGTACGTGGGGATTATCCTTGCTATTCCCTGCTGTAGAGTGAGAGGGATAATGGATACACAGTGATGGCATGTGGTATGTTAGGGGGGTATTGGAAGCAGTGACCATGGAGTTCTCTGAAGAGTGGAGTCCAGGACTTTTGAACCTATAGGTCAACCAGGGCCTGCAGGCTTTGCGTTTGCTGCCTGAGAGAACTCATTGTGTTCTAGTGCATATCCCGTTTCTCGTCCTCTGAGGACTCCTGGGTCTTTTTCCTGTCATCTCCATCTTTCTCCATGTTGCAGGCCATACTTGCCCTGCAAGCTCTTTGTTCATGGTCCAATGCAGAGCTGGCTTGCAGGACATTACTGGACACCTCCCTAGTTGTCTTCCATCTCCTCATCAAGGTCAGAAGCTACTTGACACTTCAGTTTTGGCGTGCCATGGCACTCCAAATTCTCTAGCCCCAGCCATGGTGAGCATGGCCCACCAGCAACAAAGAGGAGTGGGAGCGGGGGAGGTGGTTGGAATATTTTGTTGCGTGAATCTATAAAATGTTGGTCCTTATTCCATGTGTAGAAATAAAGGGCAATGGCACTGAGTACAGTTTGCACCTCCCTAAACCGGGACTCTCTGGTCCAGCAACATCTGGGGTCCAGCAAGAGAGCCCCAGTGACTGGGAGTTGGGCAGCCGGAGGGCTGGCAGCTGAGAGCCTGGCAGCAGCCCAGCAGGACATCCAGAGCTGTGGCAGCATGGTAGCCCGGGGGGAGGGGTGGTTGGGGCCCCACCATTCCAACAACCCTCAAGGGGATCTGGGGCCATAGCAGTGTAGTAGGTCTGCACAGGGGCTGGGGCCATGGTAGTTTGGCAGGAGAGCCACAGCTGTGGAATAGCTGAGTCCAGCATGGGAGCCAGGGCCACTACAGCCCCATAGTGAGCCGAGCCAGTGACAGAACCAGTTGCAGGTTGGGGGGGGGGGCGGTGGCAGGGGACCTCCCCTGGTCTGGCAAATTCCCTCACTCGGGACTGGTCAGGCCCCAAAGGTGCCGGACCAGGGAAGTCCAACCTGTAGTGGCACTATTTTCCATGAGCGATGGTGATTTTAGCTTTCTCACTCCTGAGCCAAAGGCACCGAGAACACAGTTGCTTTGGCATCCCAAAGCCACTTGCCTATTTAGTGCAGAGGTGCCAGATGCACTCTCCTACCCTGGTGGAAGAAATAAAGCAGCCAACCCTAGAAACTTTTGGGAGATAATGGCAGAGGAAGGTCACTCTGGGGGACAGAGGGGACAGCCCTATGTACATTGGGGGGAGGGATAATTTAGTGGTATGAGCATTGGTCTCCTAAACCCAGGGTGATGAGTTCAATTCTTGAGAAGGCCATTTAGGGATCTGGGGCAAATCTGTCAGGGATGGTACTTGGTCCTGCTGGGAGGGCAGCAGACTGGACTCAATGATCTCTCGAGGTCCCTTCCAGTTCTGTGAGATAAGTATGTCTCCATATATTATATTTTAAAAAAGTACAGTTCCCCTCTTGCTTAACACAAGAAAGGATTAAAAAGCAGGTGTCAAGTCTTTCTTTTCTTGAATTAATTGATAACTTTGTGCTGAGCCAGGCACCAATAAAATTTAAATGTTGTAAGGAAAAATGAATGTACACACTTCCCTTCATCAGGCTCATCTGTGTTCGCCTGGGAGGTCTAGATAGACTATGGTAAAATCTCAATCAGGTCTCAATCATGGTGACTGCTCCTGCCAGGGTTGGAGTCCTCCACCAAATCTTTCCCCTCTCTGCCTTCTCTTTCTCCTGACTGTTCATGGCAGGCATCTCTGTCTCAGACTCCTCTAATGTATCCTCAGTCCTCTCTGGGTGCTCGTTTGGTCTCCACTGGGTATGGCATTGTAAAAGCAGCTGGTTTGCAGCATAGCACCAGATCTATTGCTGCCCTCCCTGGCCTTGTGGTATTCACATAGCTCAACTGCTGCTCCATGTTGTAGCCCTGTGCCTCTATTCCCTGGGCAATCTGCTTAAGTGGCCACATTTCTGAGTCTGAGCTGTACCTGTGCTTGTGCAGCATTTTCTCTCCACAGACCTAGGAGTTCCAATACTTCCTGTCTTCTCCAGGCAGAAGTCTGTCCAGTACTTGTCTCTGTGCATGGAAGCAGCACTCACAAGGGTGTTTTCAGGCATTTCAAAAACACTTGAGAAATTTTAAAGGGAGTGTGGGGTGGCTTCCAGTCTCTGTGACCCCAGGGAGTGAAGTTTATAATTGTGACCAGAGTAATCACTGGCACAGGGAGTAGAGCATTGTGGGACAACCGCTGGAGAACTGTCAACACTGGTCACGCAGCAGGTCAAGCAGGATTCTACTCTATTCACAGAATGGTTTTTCCTGCATCATTGTAAAAGAGCGCTGACATCGGTTTGAGATAAAACACAGATACAAGTAGGTCGATGCAAGGCAATTTACATCAATCTAGCTTTGCAGTATCAACCAGGCCTTTAGAAGCATCTCAGATGCCCTTTCAGAGCTTTAGTTGTTCTAATGTCAGAGACCATGGGTCTTGAACCTTGGTCTACAAGGCCCCCAAGCCATAGCAGACATGCAACTGCTCCCTAGCAACCTCTGAGTAGCCCGTAGGATAGAAGCTAAATTCTGACAGAGGACTCCATTCAGGAATCTGATAGACTTTAGAGTGTGCTGATTGGTTCACAGCTTCTATATAAACCCAGCACAGGCTCAGGAAGTTGTCCATGTAACTGGGTTCTGCCTAGGTTTGACCACATCCCCTGAGATACTTGTGCCTCCTGCTAGTAACCTGAGCCTGCCTATCTCCTCACCTCAGTTTGCCCTCTAACCCTCTGTTATTGGACCCAGCCTGACTCCTGCTTTGTCCATTAGATCGGTCTACTGCTGATGTCCCAGCTGTGATGTCCTTAGACTGCTTTCTGATCCCCAATTCTAATCCATCTTCAATCTGTTTTTACTATATCATCTAACCCATTTATTTCTCAATCTCTTTAGCAGCAACCAATAACTCCTTGGCAGAAAGTGACATGCTGCTGTGAGAACAACATGACTCAGTGGGGGTGCCACTCTAGGTATGTGTCAGAACATGTGCTAAGAGGCTTTGGAGAAAGAGAAAATTCTTCACCTGTCAGCTCCCTTGTGCACAGAACATAAAAAGCTATACGCGATAGGTCTCAGTTACAAAGTTCTTTAGGATTTGGATGAGGACCATGTGAAAGATGCAAGGTGAAAATGGAAGTAGTTTAATGTAGTAGTGTCACGGGGCGCGACCCCTGTCCGCCGCCCCCACTATTTTGTTTACAGTCAGATGGTGCCCGATGCACCGCTTGCTTGCACGCCTCCTTGGCGGAGTGGGGGGTCCGGGCCCGCCCTCACTCCGGACCCCGACCCAGGGCCCTGACACCGAGAGCGTGCCTCTCGGTGGTAGCAGGGGGGTAGTACCCCAAACGCACCTGCTCCCGGGATACACGACCCGCCCTGGGTCCAGCTCCACTCCGCCGGCCGCTGCCCCGCTTACCGGGTTGCTCCGCTCCCTGCCTTCCCGTCCGGGACCGCTCCGCTCGGGGCTCCTCTGCCCGTGGCTCGCCTTCCCTCCTCCTGGCTTTCCCCCTGCCGCTCTCGTTCCGGCCCCTTTTTGCTCCTCTCCACTTCCGGGTTCCCCCCTCCCTCCTCCGTCGGCGCCCTCGTGACGTCACCCGCCACGCTCCCGGGCGCGCCGTGATGACGCGCCGCGGCCTCCGCGTCCCCGTTCCCTGCATCCTCCGGCGCTGGGGCGCCTGCGTCCCTCTCTCCCGCGGCCCCCGCTGCCGCTTGCGAGTGGCGGGGCGGTTCTGCCCCGTCACACATCTCCCCCCTTCCTACGGTCTGTCCGCCCTCCGGTTGCTCGTCACCCGGCAGCCGCGAAAGACAGTCCGCGTTCACGTTATCTTTACCAGGTCTGTGTTTAATGTCAAAACGGAAAGGTTGCAAGCTCAGGTACCATCGCATTATCCGTGCGTTGTTGTCCTTCATGGACTGCATCCATCTCAGTGGCGCGTGGTCCGTCACCAGCGTGAAGGTGTTGCCTGTAAGAAAGTAGCGTAAGGAGTCTATGGCCCATTTGATGGCCAGCGCTTCCTTCTCTATCACGGCATAGTTCCTCTCCCTAGGGAACAGCTTCCGGCTTAGGTAGGCTACGGGGTACTCTGCACCCTCCTCCTCCTGTGCGAGGACTGCCCCGAGCCCTACCTCGGAGGCGTCAGTCTGCAAAAGAAACGGCTTCTCGAAATCGGGGGACCGTAGCACTGGCCCCGATACCAGGCATTGCCGGAGCGCCTCAAACGCCCGCACCCCTTGGGGCGTCCACACCACCCTCTGGGGTTTCTCTTTCTTTGTCAGGTCTGTTAACGGGGCCGCCAAGGAGGCAAAATGTTTTATAAACCGTCTATAGTACCCCGCAAGGCCCAGGAACTGGCGTACTTGCCGTTTGGTGTGGGGTCGGGGGTAATCCCTAATGGCGCATACCTTGTCTAGTAGTGGTTTTAGCCGGCCCCTCCCCACCGTATACCCGAGGTAGGATACCTCCCTCTTCCCGAACTGGCACTTCTTGGGGTTAGCTGTGAGCCCGGCCCGTTGGAGCGTTCGCAGGACGGCTCCCAGCTGCTGTAGATGCTCCTCCCACGTCCTGCTGAAGACGACGATGTCATCTATGTATGCTGTGGCGTAGTCGCGATGGTCCTCTAGGATCTCGTCCATCAGCCTCTGGAATGTAGCTGCTGCGCCGTGTAACCCGAACGGCATGGTGACGAATTGAAATAGTCCGAACGGGGTGGCGAACGCTGTCTTCTCCCTGGCCGCCGGCGTCAGGGGTATTTGCCAGTACCCTTTCGTAAGGTCGATCGTTGATAAGTATTCCGCCCGCCCCAGGCGCTCCAGTAGCTCATCCACCCTGGGCATGGGGTATGCATCGAACTTTGATACCGCGTTTAACTTACGGAAGTCGATGCAGAACCGTACAGCTCCGTCCTTCTTCGGGACCAGTACGATGGGGCTCCGCCACTCGCTCCGTGATTTTTCCACCACTCCCCACCGCAACATGTCCTGCAGCTCTTTTTGGACCGTGTCCCACAACTTCCGGGGGATGGGGCGTACCGGATCCCTCACTCGACTCCCCGGTTCTGTCGTGATCTCGTGGCATGCCCGGGTCGTCCTCCCTGGCCGGCTCGTCAGGCTGGCTGCCGCCTGCTGTAGTACCGCCCGAAGTTGTGCCTGTTGAGTATGGTTTAGTTCCCTCCCCATGGGGCTGGCCGCCCAGGTGACCTCCTCCTCGCCCCAGGGTCCGAACTCGATCTCCGTGCTAAGGGCTTCCGATGGGGGCTCCTCCCGGGGTACCCATCGTTTTAACAGATTGACGTGGTACACTTGGCTCTGCCGGTGCTTTCCCCCTACCTGGACTTCATAGTCCACCTCCCCAATCCTCTTGGTCACCCGGTAAGGTCCCTGCCACTTGGCCAATAATTTAGACTCCCCTGCCGGCAATAGGACCAACACTGGGTCGCCCGGGTGGAAGACCCTCAGCCGCGTCCCCGTGTTGTAGTGACGGGCCTGAGTTTCTTGGGCTTTTTTTAGATTTTCTTGCGCCCACCTGCCTATAGTTCGCATGCGGTCCCGCAACTTGATTACGTATTGGACCGCCCCCAGTGCAGTGGATGCCTGCTCTTCCCAACCCTCCCGCACCAGATCTAGTATGCCCCGCGGGCGTCGGCCGTACAATAGCTCGAACGGAGAGAACCCTACCGAGGACTGCGGTACCTCTCGTATTGCGAAGAGCAGGGGTGGCAGCAGCTTGTCCCAGTCTCGTGGGTCATCTTGGACCAGCCTCCGCAACATGGCTTTTAGGGTTTTGTTGAAACGTTCTACCAGCCCGTCCGTCTGAGGGTGGTAGGCTGCGGTGCGAATCTTCTTTATCTGCAGCCATCTGCACAGCTCTTTCATTAGGCGCGATACCAAGTTCGTCCCCTGGTCCGTCAGGATCTCTTTCGGGAGCCCGACGCGGGCGAACATTTTCACTAGCTCGTCGGCTATTGTGGCCGCGTTGGTCTTGCGTAGGGGAACAGCCTCCGGGTAGCGGGTGGCGTAATCAACCACCACTAATATGTACTGGTGCCCTCTCCGAGTCCGCTCCAAGGGCCCCACGAGGTCCAAACCTATCCTCTCGAAGGGTTCGGACACTAGCGGCATGGGTACGAGGGCCGCCCGTGGGACCCGGGCCTCTGCTGTCCGTTGGCACTGGGGGCATGATCTACAAAAGTTCTTGACATCCTGGTATACCCCTGGCCAGTAAAACCGTTGGATCACCCGTTGTTGTGTCTTCTCAATTCCCAAGTGCCCGGCCCAGGGATTGTCGTGGGCCATCTCCATCACCCGCCACCGGTACGCTTTTGGGACGAGTAGCTGGGTTTCCCCGCCTGCTGTCCCTGGGACCCGGTACAGCCGGTCCCCTTGGATCTCGAAGTGGGGTCCCTGTTCGCTCTGCTGTTGGGTCCCCTCGTCCTCCACCCGGGTCTCTAGCGCGTTTTCCCAGGCGTGCTGTAATGACGGGTCCTCCCGCTGCAAGGCTAAGAAGTCGCCGGTATCGACCTCTAGGGTCACCCGCGCCTCTTCCCCGTCTAGCCCCTGTGGGGGCATCGTCTCCTCCTCCTCCTCCTGGGTAGCCCACGCCTCCCGCGTGTCCCTTACGCCAGTAGGGCCCCGTTCCCCTAGCAGCCGCCGCAGCCCGGGCCAGTCCCGGCCTAGTAACACGGGGTAGGGTAGTCGGTGAGCCACTGCTACTCGTAACTCCCCGCCCTGGCTCCCGTCGTGTATCCTCACCCGGGCCGTCGGGTACGGCCGGGTGTCCCCGTGTACGCACTTGATCCAAACTTGGGCCCCCGTGTGCCCTGATCTTCCTAACGCGTCTCTCCGCACTAACGTTTGTCCACACCCCGAGTCTAGAACGGCCTCTACTACCTCCCCGTTCAAGCGTATCCGCCTTATCATGCGGGCCCGGCTTACCTCCTGCCGCGGGCCCTTCCGGGGTCTAGGTTGGCCGTAAGTGCAGTCCATCATAGGGCAGTCCCGACGGATGTGGCCTTCCTGGCCGCACTGGTAGCACGTCGGTTTTGATTGGATCTTCTGCGTGTCCTCTGCCCTCTTCCCGACTTCGGCCCGGGGTTCCCCTTTTCCGTGGTCCTCAGTACCACGCCATACCGGGGCCAATCGCCGCTCCGGTCCTCGGACTGGGGGGCTTCCAGCCCTAGGCCCCGTGTTGTCCCGCCCTTCCTTCCCTTTGGGGCTAGGGCCTCCCCGACCCACCGGGTTGGTCGTTGCGCCTACCTTGCCAGGTCCTTCCAGCGTCTCGGCTGCCATGAAGTGCTCCATGAGCGTGACCGCTTCCTCTAGGGTCCCGGGCAGGTGTCGCCGGACCCACTGTTGGCCTTCCGCGGGGAGCACTTGCAGGTACTGTTCGAGTACGACCAGGTCGGCCACCTGAGTCGCGGTCTTGGTGGACGGTTCCAGCCACCGAAACCCGGCTTCCCGGATCCGCTGCGCCACTGCCCGTGGCCGCTCCCCTGTTGCATATCTGGCCGCCCGGAACCTCTGCCTATACGTCTCGGGCGAAATACCGAGTTGGTCGAGAATCGCCTCCTTGACCTTGTAGTAGCACAGCGAGTCCCGGTCGGACAAACTCCGGTAGGCGAGTTGGGCCGGACCGGACAGGTAAGGGGCGAGTATAGTAGCCCAGTGCTCTTGGGGCCAACGGGCCGCCGTGGCCACTCGTTCGAAAGTTACCAAGAACGCCTCGGCGTCGTCCTCGGCCCCCAGTTTGGTGAGCCTGATGGGGAGTCGCGCTGGGCCCGCCGCCTCCTCCTCTTCTTCATTGGTGGGTCCGACCAGTCCTGTCCCATCCTTCAGCTCCCTCACCAGCTGCTTCTGCTGCTCTCTAAACTCGGAGGTTAGTTGTCGCAACGCCTCCGTTTGTTGTCTCTGGAGCTGGCGCTGGCTATCCACCAGCCATTCTACAATTTTGTCGGCATCCATGGTGCCGTGTCCTATTTGAGATGGCAGTTAGGATAGAGTGGCCCTCCGCCAGTGAAAACGAAAGGCAAAACAAACCACCACCCTCGCACCCTAGGTTTCAGGGGCGCAAAAGCACCCACATTCTCCACCACGTGTCACGGGGCGCGACCCCTGTCCGCCGCCCCCACTATTTTGTTTACAGTCAGATGGTGCCCGATGCACCGCTTGCTTGCACGCCTCCTTGGCGGAGTGGGGGGTCCGGGCCCGCCCTCACTCCGGACCCCGACCCAGGGCCCTGACACCGAGAGCGTGCCTCTCGGTGGTAGCAGGGGGGTAGTACCCCAAACGCACCTGCTCCCGGGATACACGACCCGCCCTGGGTCCAGCTCCACTCCGCCGGCCGCTGCCCCGCTTACCGGGTTGCTCCGCTCCCTGCCTTCCCGTCCGGGACCGCTCCGCTCGGGGCTCCTCTGCCCGTGGCTCGCCTTCCCTCCTCCTGGCTTTCCCCCTGCCGCTCTCGTTCCGGCCCCTTTTTGCTCCTCTCCACTTCCGGGTTCCCCCCTCCCTCCTCCGTCGGCGCCCTCGTGACGTCACCCGCCACGCTCCCGGGCGCGCCGTGATGACGCGCCGCGGCCTCCGCGTCCCCGTTCCCTGCATCCTCCGGCGCTGGGGCGCCTGCGTCCCTCTCTCCCGCGGCCCCCGCTGCCGCTTGCGAGTGGCGGGGCGGTTCTGCCCCGTCACAAGTAGGTACACATGGCTCCTTGGTTATGCCTCTCCCTCCTTGTATCTTGGTTTCCTCCTCTGGGCGTGGAACTTAACATTGATTAGGCCTTTGTTGCCTGCAGCTCCTGCTTTTCTGATTTCCCAGGTCACTCTGCTGTCTGGTGCTGGCTTCCTCCCGCATGCTGGCATTTAAGTGGTTAGAACAGCTTCTGGAAGCACTAGATAAAGTCCTGGGGTGGGTTTCAAAGAGCAAGGGTGTGTGTATGCAGAGAGATGTAGTTGTGCCGCAGCCATTAGGATGTGAGGGCTGAAAACTGAGAATGAGTGCCCTGGAACACTTCTTAATTCTTTGTGTTTACCCTACACTCTTTGGCACCAGCCCCCTCTATCAGTGAATAGAGTCTGACTGACTTGGGTGGTGAATTTTGGGACTTATTAGGCAGCTCAGTTAGGAGCAAGGTTGTGTATTTGAGCCTGCACTTAATACCCTTCTACAAGGTCACACACTTCTCATTCCTATGAGACTGTATCCTGAATGAACACCAGTGGGAGGGAATTCACTCAATGCTATTTACTGCTTCTAGGTCAATAGATGGCCCTGTAGAGTGATGATCACTTGTTGCTGGGTCTCTAGAATTCAATTTTGTATCCTCAGACCCCCACATTTAAATCTAATAACCAAAGTCCTAAATACAGCATCTGTTCTTGTTGTTCCAGGCGTTTGGGGTAGGAATCAATTGGTTTATGAACCATGCTGGTTTGTGTTGAAAATGAGGTATTTTATTTAGCTACACAACAGACAGAACCTCTGGTGTATGCAGTGTGGGGCTGGCTGTCCACGGATAGTGTGGGTTAGGGATGGCAGTGTGGGGGTGGGAGCACGGGTAGCAGTGTGGGATGGCAGTATGGGGCATAGTATGAGTGCTGCTCCCCTACCTATATACCTGACATCTGAGCTGGAGTGGGACCTCCTTTAGATAAGTCTTTGTTTTTTCTGAGAGGATGATTTGTTGATCTAAGTGTTTTTAATCTGAAATGAAAACATGCCATGTAAGGAGGCATCTCAGGTACATGTAGAAGGAGGCAAATTGCAAGATCAGTCTGTTTGCAACTGCAGAAAAAGCCACTCACTTCTAGGATGTGGACTTGTACTCTGCTTTCTATGAAACTGTGTTTCTGGAACCCGATTTGCAGAAGATCAATGCCTGCTTCCAAATGGTGGTATTCTGAGTTTTTTATTACATCACTGGATCATCTGGTTTGATCTGGCCACCACTGGCCTGCAGCCATGATAGGGGCAGTGTAATAGGGGCAGCAGCACCACCAGCTGCAGTGCAAGTTCCCCCACAGTGTTTTGCCAGTGTTCCTGGATGCTGTTCTGGAGGGAAACATTCTGTGAGTGAGAAGGGAGTATCTGTGCTTGCTCAGCTCTTGGAACTTTCAGCTGAGGCTGCCGCCAAGCATAGCAATCGTGGTGGTGGTGCTTTTGGTCCTGAAGGTGCCTGTCCATTAGGGCCTGGACTGAGATTGCTAACTCCCACTGTTCCCTTGGCAGCTGTCACCTGGTAACAATATTCGATCTTGGGCTGTTGAACTAGAAAGGAAGATCTGTGTATCCATTGCCACTCCCCCGAACCCTCCAGTCCCCTCGCAGTCCACCCACTGCTTCTAGAGAGTGTGTTCTACAGTGTAGGCATTCTCCCATCTCTGATAAATACACAGTCCTTTCCTTAACAAGGAGATGCCGCAGATTAACTCAGTCATAGTACATGGGAAATACTAAGACAGTGAAGCCAAAGCCACCCTGAGTTTCACAGGTGCACACGAAAAAGAAAGGAAGTGCGGCCAACTATCCAGAGCTCTGGGCAAAGAAAGCTCTTGCTTAGCATTCCTGCTGTTGGGTGGAGTAAATGGAGAAAACCTTGACACCTGCACGGAACTAAGCAGACTAAGTAAGAGAGCGAATGGGAGGAGCTGAAAACAAGTGGAGCTGCCAAAGTGTGTGGCCGTGGCATAGTGCGTTTACACTATGCTAATGTGAATCTCAGATATTTTACGTATTTTCTGTTATTCCTACTGCGCATAAGAGGCAGTGGCTACCTGTGTGTGCTTTAAGAACTGCACACAGAAGAAACTGGGAATAGGGGAAGTCATAAAAGCTAGTGACTGAACACACACATCCAAGGGCTTTAATAAAGCCATGAACTCCACAGCCAATTACTCACTGTCTCATGACACACGTAAAGCAAAGCTTTAAACCTGCACTGCCTGCTCCTTCAGTTTACCACGTTGGAGCTGAACAAAGCAGCATGCTCAGCAGCTTTCCCTGAGGTCTCACTCTGCTTTCTCTCAGCCTTCTTTCACACCCTCTCAAAGTTTGCTCTGTATGTATGAACAGGAAGGGCTGGTTTTTGCTGCAAAAATGGGCTTGGCATCACATCTGCACACAGCAGAAGGAAAAGCAAATTTCGACATGTCTCTTCATTGAATAAGAGAGTTCCATGCAGCAACCTTCCCTGGTAGGAACAATACTCCAAACAATAGCTTGGAGTAATAGTTGTGCAAGATCTAGTATTTTAAGAATTATTTTCAGAGATGGGTTTAAGCCACAAATTGATTTGATCCAAGTGTTGCACAGGAAGTCCATCTGCGTTTGAAGGTGGGGTTTTGGATCAGACCCCTGTTAAGATATGGAGCACTTGCAAAATAAAGAGGTAGAGAAGGATTTTAACAAACCCAGTGCCTGGAGTGTTAGGAGGGAGAGGCTTTGACTGGGGCCCAGCCTTCGTTATTTTTACAAGGAAAATAACAAATAAGGGATTTTATTCCTTATAACTGGAAGACATCCCCATGCTGCGACTCGTAGGTTAAACTATTTGACACAGCTGAACCATTGGTACAAATGTGAAGACTGAACAGTTGCATGGATTGAGGTTTGAGCTTATAGTGGGCAGCTGCAGTTCTGTTGATAGTCACAGGAAGTGGCACTGGTACTGGTGGCTTTTATCTAAAACTTCCCACTTTTACTGTTTTTTTGTTTGTTTTTTTAATGAGGGAGGAGCGCAGTAGGAAGAGTCTAATACTAAGCTGTCCGCACCGAGCTATAGGGACTCACCATTGCATGCCTGGATGGGCAACTTTAAGCTAGTAGAGGGCAAATATAACCCTTTGCCAGGCCAAGAGTTTTGGCACAGTGAGTTGGGTGTGTCAGGCCCTGACTTGAAGGCTGTATGTAGGAGAGGAGAGGTTTGGGTCCTGCCCCTTGTGGAGGGGGGAGGAAGGGAGATGTTGAAGCTCAAGGACTCCTATGTCCAGCTCAACAGCAGCAGCTCCTGTCCCAGGTGGCAAAGCTGGGCAGAGGCATAGCGAGGGTGTTATGTGTCTGGGGGCAAAGGAAAAATTTGCGCTCCCCTCCCCTCCGCCAAGTGGCAGGGCCCCGAACCTGGTGCACGGCTAATGGGAGCTTGTACCACATCTTCCCCAACCCCCTACAGTTTGGGGCCGGGCTCCCGCATGCACTAACTCACCAGTGGAGATGGAGGAGGGTCGGGCTTGGAGCAGAGAGGCAGGGAGGAGGCTCCAGCTGCCGGTGGCAGGCGGAGTAGGAGCACATGAGCTGAGGGATGATGGGGGGAGCAGAATGGGATTAAATTGGTGCCTCCCTAGCATGGTGCCCAGGGGCAACTGACCCCTCTGGCTCCCTCACTACACCACTGCTGCCCCTCTATCATATGCATGTGCAAGATCTATGAGAGCTGTTCTATGAATCTGCAGTTAGTGTCTGTGGCACCGGCTTCTGGGCGGTGTCTCAATGCTGCCACATTCACCTCCAAAGAGGGGGCTTCCCAAAGCAGGTCCTTGCTGCAGACCCCCAAGGCACCCCACAGGTCCAGTCTCCTTTCAATGGGCCCACTTCCCAGGGTTCATTGATCTCTGGCTTCCATACCCTCTCCAACCTTTGCAACTGCCCAGAGGTGCTCACCTTCTGCCTTATACATTCCCACCTCATTCACCCCACAGGGACAGTCTCTGCCTCACTTGTCCTAGGGACTATTCTACCAAGACGTAATACAATGTTTCCATGTAAAAGGACTCAATACAAAGCTAAAAACTTCAATGAGAGAATGATTAATACAGAGACGTGTCTACATCTGCTGTAGGGAGGCACCTCTGCCTGCCTCCACCCCTCTCTCCCAGAGTCTACAGCCCCATTGCAAAGCAGGGGAGGGGAAGGAAAGAGGCTGAGGCCCATCTAACAGGACTGAAGCAGTCATGGGCAAGCCATGCCTGGGAACCATTCTCCTGTCCATTGCTGGTGCTGTGTTGCTTCAGGCATGCTGAAATGCAGTCACCTCTAGGGTGGGCTGGACAGCTGTTTAACACCTGCACAAGGTTTCAGGCAGGGGGCAGTGCAGGCTGCCTTCCTGCAGAGCCCCCATCAGAACTACTGTGCCCTCCTGGCTTAGGAAAAGAATAAACAGGAGGATTGGAAATTAACCCGCCCAGTCTCATGTCCCCTAGGCAGGGAATGAGCCATCTACATTAGGCCCCAGCTGGAGTATCATATCCAGTTGTGGGCGCCACATTTCAGGAAATGTAGAGAAACTGGAGAAAGTCCAGAGAAGATCAACACAAATGATGAAAGGTCTAGAGAACATGAGCTATGAGGCAAGGCTGAAGGAATTGGCTTTGTTTACCTTGGAAAAGGGAAGACTGAAAAGGGACATGAGAGCAGCTTTCAAGTATCTAAAAGAGTATCATAAGGGGGAGGAAGAAAAATTGTTCTCCTTGGCTTCTGAGCTTAGGATGAGAAGCAATGGGCTTAAATTTCAGCAAGGGAGGTTTAGGTTGGACATTAGGAAAAACTTCCTGCCTGTCAGGGTGGTTAAACACTGGAATAAATTGCCTAGTGAGATTCTGGAATCTCTATCACTGGAGATATTTAAAACCAGGTTAGACAGACACCTGTTAGGGATGAGCTAGGGTAACTCAACTTTGGAAGCCCCAGAGCCCAAACTGATACTTACAGAACATGCTGAGGGCCTCATTTTAAGTGTGGTTGCATATGTAAGCAAATATATACAAATAGCTTCTCTCACACTGACAGGCATGAATACAAAGATTAAGGCAAGACTACACAACACACAGGCCCCATTTAAGTCAGTTCTGCTGATATTAATAAAATGCAACATTTACCCAATTTCTTCCCATGAGCAAGGACAGTCCAAGAATTTAACTACTAAAACACATATCAACAGAAGATCATTACACTGACTACTTTTTTGTTTTGGCTCCCATTCGCCGGCCACTTATTGATCCCCACATAAACCCAAACTGCACCGGGGGAAGGGTATTGAGGAGGAAGGAAGAAGGCTTCCTACACTGCCCTGGCTCCCAACAAAAATTCTCAGCTCCTATTGGCCAGAAACTGGGAGATTGGCCAATGGGAGCTGAGAGATTTTGCTGGGGGGGGGGGCATGAATAGCCTGAGAAGTCTCCCTCCTCCCACCCTAGCCATCCAGAATGGAGAAAAGCTGGCTTTTTAAAGAGTGAGCTGTTCTCTGCCTAAGGGTTCCAGCAAGGCGGCCACAGGCTGGATCCGGTGGCTTGGCGGGCCAGATTCGGCCTGCTGGCAGCCTCTTGCCCACCCCTGATCTAGTCCATTGGCTTTCACCACAGTGTCATGTGATGTAGAAAGCCCACCCCTTCCTGGTGTCCTGCAAAGGCCTGCCCCCTTCCTGGACCTGATGGCCCTAGATCACCTGTCTTGAACTGGGCAATGGCAGGCCAAATAAAACAATCTGGTGGGCTAGATGGAGCAATGTGCTGCCAGTTGCCCATCTCTGATATAAAGTCTGTTCCTGCTCCGTTTGAGATGGTTGACTAAGGCCAGGTGTATCCTACTGAGCCATACCAGCATAACTAAGTTGCAGGTTTAAGTTGGGGGTTGTAGGTGATGACAAGTGGTGTTCTATTGTTGGTTTGCTTGGGTCTCTCTTGAAGTAGATGGTTTCTAGGTATTCGTCTGGCTCTTTCAATTTGCTTTTTTATTTCTCCGGGTGGGTAGTTGAGGTTTATAAATGCTTGGTAGAGATCCTGAAGCTTCTGGTCTCTGTCAGTGAGATTATAGCAGATGCGGTTGTATCCAAGGGCTTGGCTATAGACGATGGAAGAAAACCAAGACCCAAGAAAACCAACAATAGAACACCACTTGTCATCACCTACAACCCCCAACTTAAACTTGTCCAACACATTATCAATAAACTACAGCCTATACTGGAACAGGATACCATACTCCAAGAGGCTCTGGGAGACAGACCCATAGTCTCCTATAGACAACCACCTAACCTCAAGATGATTCTTACCAACAACCACAGGACATACCACACTAATACCAACCCTGGTACCTTCCCTTGCAACAAACCCCAGCTTTGTCCACATATTCATTCTGCTGATACCATTATTGGACCTAACCAAGTGAGTTATAAGATCAAGAACACATATTCCTGCGCATCCAGAAATATAATTTATGCTATCATGTGCCGAAAGTGTCCGTCTGCTATGTACATTGGACAAACATCTCAGACACTTCGCCAAAGGATTAATGCCCACAAAACAGATATCAGACAAGATCACAAAGAAAAAACAGTTTCTTGCCATTTTAACCAGAAAGGACACTCTCTCAATGACTTAACCACCTGCATTCTGCTACAAAGACCTTTTACATCTGCACTTGAAAGGGAATCCTCTGAACTGTCATTCATGTTAAAATTCGACACTCTCCGGGAAGGAATGAACAAACACTCAAACTATCTTACCCATTACCAAGATAGCTTCCCCAATTATCACCTCTAATACCATTAGCTCACAGACATCCCACTCTCCCCACCTCTAATATCATCAATTCACAGACACTTACCTTCCTTCCTTTCCCCCCCGCCCCCCCGCATCCCCCTCCTGTTCTGAAATGTGATTTGTCCTTTTCATATGTGTTCATTTTTTTTAATTGTATCCTTTGGTATATATGGTTGTGACTATTTTCTTCCACTATTTGATCTGAGGAAGTGGGTCTGGCCCACGAAAGCTCATCATCTAATAAACCATCTTGTTAGTCTTTAAAGTGCTACATTGTCCTGCATTTTGCTTCAGCTACCCCAGACTAACACGGCTACATTTCTATCAGTATATGTAACATAGTCCCATACAATTTTCTTCTAACACTAAGGAATATATAATTAGAACTGATACTATTGTTCATATATTAGATGAACTTTTCAGTGGAAATTTGTTAATTATGTACACTGTTAATCTTTGCCAGTACACCCAGAGCTTTGGATAGACAAACTTTATAAATAGAGCCCTGTATGGATACAAAATTTGTATCCATATCTAAAGAAATGAGCCATGGGTATCTGTATCCACATCTATATCCATACCAATCCTAGAGAGGAAAATAGAAAGGAGAATAAACTCTGTCAAATTAAGTATAAAACTATAATAAGAAAAGCCAAAAAGAGTTTGAAGAACAGCTAGCCAAAAAATCAAAAAGTAATAGCAAAATGTTTTTAAGTACATCAGAAGCGGGAAGCCGGCTAAACAACCAGTGGGACCCACGGATGATTGAGATGCCAAAGGAGCACTCAGAGATTAAAAAAGTCATTGCAGAGAAACTAAATGAATTCTTTGCTTTGGTCTTCACGGCTGAGGATGTTAAGGAGATTCCCAAACCTGAGCCATTCTTTTTAGGTGACAAATCTGAGGAATTGTCCCAGATTGAGGTGTCATTAGAGGTGGTTTTGGAACAAATTGATAAACTTAACAGTAACAAGTCACCAGGATCAGATGGCATTCACTCAAGAGTTCTGAAAGAACTCAAATGTGAAATCGCAAAACTATTAACTGTGGTTTGTTACCTCTCCTTTAAATTAGCTTCCATACCTAATGACTGGAAGATAGCTAATGTTACACCAATATTTATTTTAAAAGGGCTCTTGAGGTGATCCTGGCAATTACAGACTGGTAAGTCTAACATCAACACTGGACAAATTAGCTGAAACTATAGTAAAGAATAAAATTGTCAAACACATAAATGAACATAATTTGTTGGGGAAAAGTCAACATGCTTTCTGAAAAGCAAAATCATACTAATCTAATAGAGTTCTTTGAGGGGGTCAACAAACGTGAATGAGGGAGATCCAGTAAATATAGTGTACATAGATTTCCAGAAAGCCTTAGACAAGGTCCCTCACTAAAGGCTCTTGAGTAAAATAAGTTGTCATGGATTGATAACTGGTTAAAAGACAGGAAACAAAGGGTAGGAATAAATGGTAAATTTTCAGAATGGAGAGAGGTAACTAGTCCCCCAAGAATCCGTACTGGGACCAGTCCTATTCAACCTATTTATAAATGATCTGGAGAAAGGGGTAAAGAGTGAGGTGTCAAAATTTGCAGATAATACTAAACTGCTCAAGGTAGTTAAGACCAAAGCAGACTGTAAAGAGCTTCAAAGAGATCTCATAGAACTAAGTGAATGGGCAACAAAATGGTAAATGAAATTTAATGATAGTAAATGTAAAGTAATGCACATTGGAAAAAATAATTCCAACTATACATACAATATGATGGGGACTAATTTAGTTATAACTACTCAAGAGAGATCTTGGCATCATTGTGGATAGTTCTCTGAAAATATCCACTCAATGTGCAGCGGCAGTAAAAAAAAAGCAAACAGAATGTTAGGAATCATTTAAAAAGGGATAGAGAATAAGACACAGAACATCTTATTGCCCCTATATAAAACCATGGTATGCTCACATCTTGAATGCTGTGTACAGATGTGGTCGCCTCATCAAAAAAGAAATATTGGCATTGGAAAAGATTCAGAAAAGGGCAACAAAATGATTACTGGTTTCAAGTGGGTCCCATATGAAGAGAGATTAATAAGACAGGGACATTTCAGCTTAGAAAAGAGGAGACTCGGGGTGAATATGATAAAGGTTAATAAAATCAGGACCGGTATGGGAAAAGTGAATGAGGAAAAATCATTTACTTGTTCCTATAACATAAGAACTGGGGGTCACCAAATGAAATGAATAGGTAGTAGGTTTAAAACAAACAAAAGGAAGTGTTCTTTCACATAGTGCATGGTCGGCTTGTGGAACTCCTTGTCAGAGGAGGTTGTGAAGACCAGGACTTTAACAGGGTTCAAGAAAGAACTAGATAAATTCATGGAGGTTAGGTCCATCAATGGCTATCAGCCAGTATGGGTAGGAATGGTATCCTTAGCCTCTGTTAAAGGCTGGGAATGGATGACGGGAGAGGGATTGCTTGAAGATTCCCTGTTCTGTTCACACCCTCTGGGGCATCTGACATTGGCCACTGTCAGAAGACAGGATACTGGACTAGATGGACCTTTGATCTGACCCAATATGGCCATTCTTATGATGTTCTTATGAATATAAAACAGGTATCCACAAATTTGCAGGGTTTTGTTTATAAAGGCTTATCAGTGAAGGAGTATTGTATCTTTTAATTGAGTATGACTAAATTTGTCCTTGGTGGGCTGCCATTCATGGTTCTAATCCTATACGTTGTTCCACACAAACACCTGAGAACACCACTGAAATATCTTATTTCCACAAAGTTAAGCATATGTATATGTGGTTATAAAATCAGGGCCTTAATCTTTAATTTTTATTTTTATGAATTGAGGTATACTGTATATGGGATTGAGTGACATTATGTAGGCTCCATTTCTAGATATGATTATGTATTCACACCTCTCTGAGTAGACATGGACTTCACTCTAGGCTCTAAAGACCTTTCTGGGGAGGGGAAATACTTTTCTTCATCTTTCCCCTTTGTCTGCTTATGAGAACAACCAAACTGAAGTGCTAGTGACAGTAACTTAAAAATCATTTGGAATGAGTTTTATTGGCATTTCCTGTTCTGGGGATGCTGCAAGTATAACTGAGAAGACATTTATCCCCTCAGTAGGAAGCTAGCTTACATTTAGGAAGCTTATACGGCGGGCAGAGGGTCAAACAAAAATGGCTATAAAAGGGGTTTTGTGTGTTTTACCTCCATTTTTAAAATACAAAGGGTGTCTTTACATATTGAGAGTCACCAGTGTCAATCATTTTGTTTTTCCTCTCTATGAAAGGAGATGAAAGTTTAATTTTCAGATCACTGAGCACTCAAAAGAAGCTAGAAAGAAAGAAATTAGTCTTAAATTCCAAACAAACGTATTGCCGCTTTGTAATTATGACATATTTCAACTGTGTTATGCATGTTAATGTTGAAAGCCCTACAGCTAAGTCTGCCTTCATTATATTATAATGATGTGTGTGCTTACGGCAGGTTTATTGTAGCAATTCAAATAATTAACCCTTGCCATAAGAAAATCACCATTGTTTCTGCTTGGGAAAAGTCTAGTACTATGCTGAAATGAACAAAGTCATTGCAGAATACCAAAGCTGTATGGTGAAATTTGTGTGACTGTTGCCTAGGCTATGCCTGTGTAACCCAAACACCTACTGGGTGTGGTTCACTGTTCCATGTAGTGGCATTTAGAACACTTACAGAGAGAGAGAATGAGGCTATCTCTACACCATAAAGAAAAGTCAGAAAAAGACACTCAAATTGCGAACCGCAATTTGCGTATCTTTTTCCGCCTTTCTTCTGAAAGAGGCTTTTCTGACACTTGGCCCATCTACATGGGGCCAAATGTCAGAAAAAACCCTCTTTCAGAACAACCCTTCTTCCTTGCAGAATGAGGTTTACAGGGATGCCGAAAAACACGTCTGCTTTTCCGAAAATTTTTTTGGAAAAGCAGATGCATTCCTTGGATGCAGCAGAGCTTTTCTGGTATCCCAGAAAAGCTCTGCAGTCTACGCATAGCCTAAGTGTGCTCTACAGCAGTGTTTCTCAACAAGTAGTACAAGTACCATGAGTTGTACTCAAGATAGGTCTGGGGGATATGTCAACACAACTGAAATTTGGAGAAAACTGAGTTTTTGTTTTAAGTTTTACAGTGCTTTATTATTTTTCTACTTTTTATGAACAAAAATTTAATCACCTACCCAGCTACGATTAAGTTGTTTAAACAAATGTGTTGCAATGGTAGAAAAAAAATGGTGTGTCTGGGGATACTTATAATTGTTTTTAAAAGGGGTACTTTTTTAAAAAAGGTTGAGAAACACTGTTCTACAGCCTTAACTGAGAGCCAATTGGCTTTTGGCTCAAATAGGAGAGGCTCATTCACTACAAGCTTCTTCCGGAAGAGATCTTCTGGAAAAACTTTTTTCTAAAGAGAGCATTTGCACAGCAAAAGTGCAATGAAAAAGCAATCTGCTTTTTCGAAAGATAGCATCCTTTCAATGTGAACACTATCTCGCATTTAAGTTGTGATTACTGTGGATGGAGTGGTCACCAGGGCACCTGTGCTTTTTCCTGAAGGCCTCCTCTTTCGAAAAACCACTCTTCCGCATCCACACATGCCTTTTTCATGAAAAAAAGCTTTTTCGGAAAAAGGCTTCTGTCTCGTAGAAAGAGGTTTACCGCTGTCGGAAAAACCCCTCCATTCTTTTGACTTTCTGTTGAAAGAATGCAATAGCAGTGTGGATGTAAGTGTAGCTTTTCCGGAAAAACTCTGTAGTGTAGACATACCCTCGTAGACTGGGATAGAACTATATTATACAGGTTGGACCTCCCTTGTCTGGCACCCTCGAGCCCTGAGCCATCCCGAATGAGGGAATTTGCTGGATCAGGGAATATCCCTGCCACCAACTTCCCAGGACGTTCCCCCTCCCTGTGGCTGGCTCCACTCCAGCCCTACTGCTACTGGGTCCAGCCTTCAGGGCTTGGACTTGAGCCTGCTGGGGCTCCCCTGGGATGTAACTCCCCAGCTGCCATGGCCCCATTTCTCCTCCACCTGCCCAGGAATCCCCGGGGACGGGGCTTGTCAGCTGCCCTGCTTCTGCCGTACTTTGCTGGGAATCCTTGAGGATGAGGCTTGCCGGTCCCACTGCTGCCCCACCTGGCTGGGGTTCCCTGGGGACAGGGTTCACACTCCAGTGAGCCGGGGCTCTCTGATCCAGCAACAGCCATGGTCCTGCCAGACAGTGGATGTTGCCGGACCAGAAAGTCCCAGATTTCAGAGGTTCAACCTGTACTTACACCTAACCGGCATTCACGTACTTCATGCCAATGCTGCAAACTCAGCACTGCACAATGGGAAAAAGCAAACTAACAAATCCCACAGCAAGTTTCTTTGGTTTATTAGAACCTAATTCATTGCCACAAGGGCAATAGTCTAAGAAACATTAAGTATCCTTTTGGCCATTCTTATTCGTGCAGTGTTTCTGTAAACTTCAAAAGCCATCATTTTGAATTTGGTGTCTGTTCTTCTTTGCAATAATTGTCTTATTTCAGAATCTACCTGCAATGAAAGCTAATCTGTGTTCTGTATTCAGAAAGAATAGGGTGCAGGGAATAGGTCATAGTATCACATTTTACATTGTTGTGATCTTCATTCAAGCTATATAGAGGTTACAACTGTAGAACAGCTTCCTTGTTCTTATGCAGACAGTATTTTCTGTACAACAATTCAGTGTTCCACAGGGTGGGAAAAGAGCTGTCCCAAAAGAAAGCTCTTAAAATTGTCTTCATCTTCACAACACTGTACCCTCAGACAGTTACACAGTCTAACTCTAAAGTATACATTTGGCAATTATCAGCAAGATTTAAAAATCTGCCACTTGATGTGGATACGTCAGAAATACTGTTAATGGAGCTAGACTCCAAACAGGTGCCTTTCTACCCCTTAAACTTATTGCAGTTTATTCCTATTTAATGGTGCTTAATAAACAGCTAGTCAACAGCTGTTAGCCAAGCTTGACAACAGTGTAGCATGTCACAAAGCTCACAGCTCCTCTTTTGGTAAGAAGTACAGCTGTAGTTCCTCTGGTAGGTTATCTATAGGCCGGTTGCCGCCAAGTAACATTGTTGCATGTTGCAACTATAAATAGCACCAATGATTTGTTGCTGTGGCTGGTGGAAGTGTTGGCTTTGCTGCAATGTTAAATGGTAACTAATCAAATAAACCTGTTCTATACAAAGCCCAAAGCTGCATTTCAACTCTAATTATTTTTCATTTGTCTCAGTACATAAGGTTCTGATCAATACACAATACTAATAAGGTGACTAGCCTGAGGACAATGTGCGGTAGTTCAGTGCTTCAGTACAATACTAGACTTGATTACAAGCAAAAGTGCTAGGTTAAAGATGCTTTTTAATGCTCAAGCAAGGACTAGTCACAGATCAGATTTTCAGGACTGAAGACAATTCTTGGTCATGGAATGTGAATGAAAACAGTTTTTCCAGAAAAAAAAAGAAAAGAAAATCAGTGTTATTTCCCTGACCTAGCTGCTATGCATCTGAGAGTTTGAAAGTGAAGAAGCCTAAAACCCCATCCCTGGTTTTTCTTTCCTGGCTGCAGCATGAACTCTGCCCTTACTTGGTATAAGGAGTACATGGATTTGTTTAATAAAGTTTAACTTAGGTTGGCTAACACACATGTACTTGCTCATTTGGACACTTCACAAACTGTTCTTTCTAGTGCACACAAGTCTGTAAAGTTCCCTATCCGTGTTTGGCCCCTAGGCTCTGTCAGAGTAACATTGGTTGAAAATGAATCAGTCATGTACAAACATATTATCTAATTCAGGTTAATCAGCAATCAGTGTTAGCTCAAGTTAAACAGCTCTGCTGTCCACAATGCTAGAAATCAAACAGCTGGAGGTAGGACACCCTCCACTCAATCATTTACAACAAAGTTTTGGAGAAAAAACATCATCTTTTGCTTACCTAACTGAAACCTGCTGTGCTATGCTAAAAAATACTTTATTTTAGAGCGACATGCTACAACAATAAGTTACAATACTGAATTGGAAAGGGGAACAGATATCCTGGTCATGAGTAGGCAAAAATGTATCAAGTTAAACAAGTTTAACTTAAAGTAATTAACTCTTCCATTTTACTAAAGTTGTTCTTTCCTTCAAAGGTAAGACAGTCCAATCTGTAGATGAGTCAAGGTTTCAGAATGTTGTAAATATTGTTTTTATGACCAGCATTAGTAGAAAATTGCTGGTGCCTAAACTTAATTCTGCAATTTATGACTTAATATTCTTGGTCTTCTGTGGAATTTAATTTAAATATTGGAGATTACCTGCATGACTGAATGGAATGCTTAGTGTCAATACCAAGTACATAGCCTTGTTGGCATTCAACTAAAGTAGATTTGTAATCCAGTGAAAAATTAAAGAATGATTTTTATCTCCATATTATTTTGTTCCTTTTATACAATGGAACAACAACTTATTGATCAATGATTATATATGAATAGCATCCTTTGCATTAATTTTAGCTGATGTTCTAATATATCAAGTTTAGTCTAAGGTGTGTGCTGCCCAGCACACAATTTTCACCTTAAAACAGAGTGAAGCCATATTTTCATGACTAAAAGGTGCAATTTTAACATGTTTCGCACATAGTAATTTGCCTTTTGTTTACCTGAGGAGTTTATCATTTAAACTTACTCATTGATTTAAGGAAACCTCAGTGTGGAGCTCAAGCAAAATGAGGTTGAAAAGAATCAGATATCCCTTGCATCCAAAGCATCAGGTTTTTACGTTGTTCTTGCACAGTGTGCTCTGAAATATTTTAACAAGGAGTACTCACAAACTTCCCCTTTTGTCTATATCAAACCTCATGTACTATGGTTACTTAACTGGAATCTCTGTATAAATATGTGCCTTATAACAAATAAACTATCAATACCACTCAGCAAATGGGTACATTAAACATCTAATTTGGGAAATGTTAATACTGTTGTTCCTGGAAAAATTGTCTAATTTGTTCAACTGGCCTACTTTGAAGGGAGAATGGGACAGACTGAACACTTATCCAGGGGTATTTTCCCTTTTAAAAAAAAATATCTGCTATTTGGTGAAATCTGATTCATTCCAATAACCAAATACTTGCTCTAGCAAAATATTTTGCTCTATGACAGTGAGTTAGCAATATCCTGAGGATGGGGTAAGCTTCCTTATAAAGGACAATTAACCCAAACTTCCCTTCAGTTTGGTAGCAGCATTTTAAAAAGGGACTCCTGAGAGCCATTTCCAGCATTTAATCATTGTAGGAAAAATTGTTCGGATACTGCAATGAAATTTGGGCTGCGATGATGAGCTGAAAATAAAATAATTTCATCCTTGTCTTATTGCAAAAATTAACTTTTTTTTTAAATGATCACATTGAATTGGTAGTACTCCATATGTTGACACTCTTGACATGCTTTAATGAAATCAGTTTCTAAGGCAATTATTTTGAACTGATGCAACTTTTGTGGGTAGACAAGAAAAAGGATGTTAATATTAAACTGTCATTTGATGGGTTTCAAAATATATTATAACAAAAGCTTTGCAATGGATTTGAAAGGCATAGGATAATGCATAGCCTGAAGTAATTATATTTGGAAGGGCATCTATATGTTAAGTTTATGATTATGAAATACATTCTGATCTTTATATCGTAGCTTATATTTCCATTGTTGCTGCACATATTTGCAATATGAATTGTTCTTGTTTCAGACTCTTCACTTGATACTGCTTAATTCTAATTTATTGTGTATATTTCCTGATTAAATAATGAACACTAATCTTTTAAAATTCACTTATTTTACATTGTGGCTGTTGCTTGTAAGACTTTCTCTCTTTAAAAAAACACTGTAACAAGGACTCTCTGATCTGGTTTCTTATTAGGATACATTGAAGATACCTTTAGTGATAAAACCTTAAAAAGCAACATTTAAATCATACAGATCTGCTAGTATTTTCTTCTAAATGTGAATTTTAATGCTAATGAAAATGTCACACTGATAGTGCTAGAGTGTAAGGTATTCTGTATATCCACAAATATTGTAAGTGGTGCAACACTAAACCAAGTTGTAACATTACCTTTGTGCCTCTCCTGATAGAGGTGTCATTTCCATAACTGAGAATGTTGGGTAAAAAAGGGTTGAATGCCAAGTAACTTTCAAAGTAAAATTACCAAAAGGAAAACAATTATCAGAATTAATAAGAGGGAGAAACAATTAGAGAATTATTAATTACTCCTCCTATGATGAGGTTAGGAAAACTAACTCAAAAGATGAAATTATTGATAATTGTTATTGAGATTGCATTCAAGGACTAACATAAATTTCATCTAGGATTCTTTCTCCTATACACTAAAGCCATGTTGTCTGACACACTAGCCATGTGTGGCTATTTGGCTGGTTGAGTGTGGCTAGTTCTCTATAGCAGTAATCACTATAATGGCTAGTGCTTCAGAACTGCTTGGACACCACGACACTAAAGGATGCCCTTCACTTTGAAATAAAGAAATGCTTATTTAAATCAAAATGATAGATGCAAAAAATTAAATCAACAATAATCATGCAAATCAGATACACCTGATACAATATTTAAAACCACACAATTTGAAAATATAAAATACAGGCAGTCCCCGGGTTACGTACAAGATAGGGACTGTAGGTTTGTTCTTAAGTTGAATTTGTATGTAAGTCGGAACTGGTACATATTGTAGGGGAAACTCTAGCCAAACATTTTTTTTAGCTTTGGATACCATAGGGAAAGGTTAACTCCCCTCTAATGTTTGTTTTGCTGTCTGTTCCCCTGTTCAGAAGATTTCACATCTATTTCTGTCCCTGTGACAAACTCAGGACTAAAGGAGTAACTCATCAAATACCAAACAGCTCTGCACCATGCTTTGAGCTAATAGCTTTATTTCCACACACCACCCAGGGTTCTAGGAGGAGGGTCCTTTTTTTGCTAACACAATGAGGCCAGCACTTTGTTTGTTTTGGTGGAGTCTTTGTTTGCCCAGGGAGCCCAGCATGTATAGGGGGAGGAGGGGCGGAGAGGCTGCTTTTGTCTGCTGTTCGGCAGCCTGTTGCTCAGGGGAGGGGGCAGCCTGTTGCTGGCAGGGGGGGAAGGGGGAGGCGTGCAGGATGCGAGGCCGCGGGGGGGGGGGGCAGCGGGCGTGGGGAGGCACTTTTCCTCTGCCCGGCAGCTCTGCGGGACCCCAGTCGGAGCCGGCCCGAGGAGGAGGAGGATCCTAGGACCCAGGTGAGCGAGCCCCGGGAATGCTGCTGCGCATGTGCGGGAGTTGCCTCACCCCGTTCGTATCTAGGGATCCGACGTAAGTCGGATCCACGTAAGTCGGGGACTGCCTGTACAATAAAACAAAATTAGCTAACTGTATTGAATGGACTGCTACTATACAACTGAATAAAATTCAAAATTGATAAGCATCAAACACAGTGGTATTCACTTAAGATATTAACAGCATCAACAGGCTTAATTACAGTAAACAAACTAGCAGCTAACATTGACATAATTTAACATCTAAGTTTAATGCTTTGTGTTATACTATTTATTTAATGTAATAAAGTAACTAGATTGTGGAAACTGTAATTGTGATGGATGAGAGGAGTCATACCCTTTTCTAGACATTCCAGCATTCAGTAACTAAAACGTTAAACCCAGAACAGTGGGTATTCAGGAAGTGTTGGCAGGGAGCCAGGAAAGCCAATTGGAAGATAGTGTGAGATTTGAATTGAAAGCAGTAATGTGCTTGCTGCTGTTTTGAGAGAGAGGAAAAAAAAGCTGGAAAGATGGAATGAACTTTGGGAGTCGGATATGGAATGTCCAACAATACTCATATCCAACAGACAGAACCTGGGAACAAGAAATGTGAGTAGATAGGGAATGTGTAGTTCGATGCAATCTGTTTTTTTTTTAATTATTTCTGGTTTGTGAACTCTGTGCAGAGCCCATGTGTTCCCTCTCCCTCATACACTGTAACAGAAGCTGAATCCCAGGGAAGCAATTATCTGTGTTTTAATCTGCTTTCTCAGTTGCTCTGTAACACCTGGCAACCAAATATGCTTTACCAAGTATGTCTTTTTTCTTTTGTTAATAAAATCTCCTTTTTTAAGACTGTGATCTGATACTAGTGTCCTACAAGGCAGAAGAGTCTGTGTGCACATGCCTGAGAAGTCAGCTATTAGAAATTACAATTTATTTTCAAGCTCTCTCCTAAGGAAGTGTAAAAGAGCTTGGGGTACCCCACAGGAAAAAATTCCCAAGTGAGTCTTCCTGGGTTTGGAAAAGGTGTTTTTCACTTGGGTGGTGGCAGAGTACCATCCAAAATCAGGGAATCTGTGACCTAGGAGAGTTTTTAAGCAGAAGGATATAGAGATAAGATACTTTTAAACTCTCTTGCAGGTCCCCACCTTCTCCACTCAAAGGCTATGTCTACACTGCATGGTTTTTGTGCAAAAATGGATGTTTTTGCACAAAAACCTGTGGAGCACCCACACCTCAAATGTGTTTTTGCACAAGTAAATCAGCAGTAAAATGGCAGAACAGAGGGCTTTTGCTGGTGCAGGTAAACCTCCTTTTATGAGGCATAACTCTCTTTTGCACTACAGCTATTGCACATGAAAGCAAGTTTGGATGCTCCAGAGGGAAAAAGCACAGGTGCTCTGATGGCCATTCCATGAATGGCCATCAGAGCTTTCTTGCACAAGAGCATCCATGCAGTGTGGATTCTCTCTTGCGCAAAAGCACATCACTTTTGCAATGCGCTTTGAGGTCTGGATGTGTTTTTGTGCAAGAAGTTTTTGCGTAAGAACTTTTCCGCAAAAGACGTCTTGCACATAAACCTTGCAGTGTAGACAAAGCCAAAGCCTTCGCAGTAACTCACCTTGATATAAAAACTCTTAAACTAAAGAATGAATTAGGATGAAACTAAATAGATTGAATAGGGCAATTTAATTGAAAGTAGTGTTAACTTAAATAAAAGCCAGTAAAACCATTACTCCTACTTTTACTCCTGTCTTATGAAAATAGTATTCTGAGCCCTGGTATACAGTAGGATATTAAGCTGGTATAACTACATCACATAGGAGTGTGAAAAATCATTTTGGTGAGGACAGACTATCTATGCTGACAGGACAATCCATCCCATTGATGTAGGTAGTGTCTTCACAGAAGTGCTGCAGTAGCGACACTGTAGGGCTACGTCTAGACTGGCATGATTTTCCAAGTGGCAGCAGAGCCTCCAAGGCCATTGGCCTGTACTCCGAGGATGGTAGGTGGCAGTACCCCAGAGGCCAGGACCCAGGGCTATTGGAACCAGTGAAGGGTTGGTAGTGGGAAAGCCTGGTGCAAAATCCGGAGATACTGCAGCACCACCACTTCCCACACCTGTAGTAGAAACATGTCAATAGATACAGCAGCACAGAGAAGATAGCATAAGCTCTGATTTAGTGGTATCAGTTGTGTATTTACAACTCCTAATATTTAGAAAGAAGTTTTATTAAGCAAGGTATTAAAATTGAGACCGAGTGATCTCAGAGCTGATTGGTATTGAAGGGAGATACTTGTGTTTGAGTTAATTGGCAGAAGAGATGATTATGTAGACACGGCAATACTTTTCTGTATTTACATATTAAAGTACTCTGCTATTTGTCTTTAAAATAAACAAAGGTAAAATAACTAGATTGAGATCGGAAAGAAACTAGTGTGGAACATGAGGTATTAAATACATTACATATCTTGGTAGTTAAACATATAATTCAATTAAAGTTAATGGGAAAATATTCTGAAGTGTATAACATAAATAAAGATTCAGGTAATATTTGAAGTTACCATCTCTCTCTAACTCCCACACTCTGTACTATCATTTGGGAAAGAGATCCGAGGATGATTCTCTCACTGACAGGTCGTTTGTGCCTGTGACAGGGTGCTTGCCCTGCACTAGCCCTTTAAGGGCAAAAACCCAGCCCTGACCTAGAGCTGAGAGTGAAGCCCCAGCTGAGGCAGTTCTGGCTAATGAGGGCCCAGGTGGGGGCTATATAAAGAAGGACTCTGGGGGTAGTAAGAAGGAAGCTCACTCTTGTTCTGGTTGGACAGTATGAGGGACCTGGTTGCCTAGGAAGCAGGTGGCTTTCTGGAGGTAGAGCCGTGCTGGAGAAGGAAGGAAGGAAGGAAGGAAGGGCGGGCTGGGGAAGCTCTGGCCAAGCAAGCCCCCAGGCTGCAAGGCCTGAAGTTACTGGGGCTGCAAGGGGCAGCCATGGTAGGCAGGGGCAGCAGGTGATGAGTGGCCATTACAGACTGCAATTTGCCCTTCAGTCACTGAGGCAAGGTGGGTGCAGGGGAACTGGGTGTTCTCTGGGAGAAGAACTGGGTGCCCCTTGGGAGGGGAGGACCCTGGAGTGTGCAGTTGAGTAAACACCCCTTTCTCTCCCCCTCTCCCCCAGAAGGGAGTGCAGAGAGACTGGAGTGGACACTGCTGGAGGGAAGTATCCTGAAGAGGACACCATGGTCAAAGAGTGGCACGCATTGGAATCAAAGGGAAGAGCAAGAACATGGGGAGACACCAGCCAAAGGAAGGCGTACAGTGAGCTGGCAAGCTAATTCCCAGGACTGTTGGCTGGAGGCGCCAGGGTGGCAGTGCCATTGTAGCCATGTGGGTCTCAGAGGTAGGTCCAATAAAATATATTTCACCAAATTGTGTTGGTGAGAGAGACTAGCTTCTGACTTCCACAGAACTCTTCTTAGATCTGTGGAAATACTCAGTGTCATAGCTAAACAAAAGGTGAAATGGACTGTTTAGCAGAAATAGTTAAGTTACGGGGAAGAAATGAGGGGAAGGGTATGACCGTGACAGCTTGTTAGGGAGATTCCCAAACCTGAGCTATTCTTATTAGGTGACAAATCTGAGGAATTGTCCCAGATGGAGGTGTCATTAGAGGTGGTTTTAGAACAAACTGATAAACTGAACAGTAACAAGTCACTGGGACCAGATGGCATTCACCCACGAGTTCTGAAAGAACTCAAATGTGAAATTGAGTAAATATTAACTGTGGTTTGTAACCTATCCTTTAAAACAACTTCTGTACCTGGAAGATAGCTAATGTGATGCCAATATTTTAAAAGGGCTCCAGAGGTGATTCTGGCAATTACAGACTATGACATACACCCACATCTTGAATACTTCATACAGATGTGGTTGCCTCCTCCTCAAAAAAGATATATTGGTATTGGAACAGGTTCAGAAAAGGGCAACAAAATGATTAGGGGTTTGGAATGGGTCCCATATGAAGAGAGATTAATAAAACTGTGACATTTCAGCTTAGAAAAGAGGAGACCAAGGTGGGATATGATAGAGGTCTATAAAATCAGGACCGGTGTGGAAAAAGTGAATAAAAAAATGTATTTGCTTGTTCCCATAACAAGAACTAGAGGTCACCAAACGAAGTGAATAGGTAGTAGGTATAAAACAAACAAAAGGAAGTGTTCTTTCACATAGTGCATGGTCGGCTTGTGGAACTCCTGGCCAGAGGAGGTTGTGAAAATGAGGACTTTAACAGGGTTCAGGAAAGAACTAGATAAATTCATGGATAATTAATTAGGTCCATCAATTGATATCAGCCAGGATGGGTAGCAATGATATCCCTAGCCTCTGTCACAGGCTGGGAATGGGTGATGGGAGAGGGATTGCTTGAAGATTCTCTGTTCTTTCACCCCCTCTGGGGCATCGGGCATTGGCCACTGTCAGAAGACAGGATACTGGGCTAGATGGACCTTTGGGTTGACTCAGTATGGCCTTTCTTATGTAATAAGCCATACATTGTGTCTCTAGTCAGTCTATAATTTTTAGTACCTAAAAATTATGAATTTCAGCTACCACTTGTCTTTTGAAGGTGCTGTACCGGTTCCTTGTAGTTAGGACTGAGAGTTCAGATACAGAGTGATCACTTTCTGCAAAGTATTCACTCTCGGATGATAGTGTGTTTGGTTTATTTTTCTGAGTGAGTGCATTTGGTAGCATAGATATTGTCTGACTTTGCCCACTTAGTTGTTGGGGCATTCAGTGCATTGGATGAGGTACATTCCAGGTCACGATATGCCTGGGTCTTGAAAGATCTGTTGTGGGCAGTGTTGATTGTTGCAGCTGTGCAGGTATAGCTGCAGGTTTTGCATCAGTTGTTATAGCAGGGTCTGTAGCTGCTTTGAGTTGGTGTGTCCTGGTCTTTGGAAAGTTGCATCTGATAGTCAGTTTGGAGGTTGTTTGGCTAGACGTGAGAGTTCAGGAAAGATTTCTGTTCAGAAAGTGGTCCCCATAGAGTATGGGTTGCAATTGCTTGATGCTCAGTATGAGTTTCAGTGTGGAGTGGTACATGACTATTAGAAGTGTGTAGTCAGAATATGGTTTTGTGTCCATATTGTAGCAGGTTCTCTTAGGGAATTAGGGTGGCCCATTTCATGATGCAATCTACTTCCCCAGTGGCATGTCCCCATTTGACAAACACAGTTTTAAGTATGTTAAAGTGTGTATCTTGACCTTCTCACCAGAGTATGTTCTGTAGTATCTGAGTACCTGGATGTATGTAGATAACAGGTTTCTAGGTATGTTTAATGTGGTTACTGGATTTGTGAAGATAGGTGTGATGATACATAGGTTTCTTGTATATTGTCTGTAGCATCTACACTACAAGGTTTTTTTTTGGGGGGGGCAGAAAATATACTAATGAGGGACTCATTGGCATGAGTTGTGACATCATTAGCATATTTTCTGCCATTTCTTTTTGCGCAAAAAGAAGCAGTGTGAGAGGGGTTTTTTGTGCAAATCCCCTGTTTTGCACAAGATCCTAATGCCTGGACTTCCAACATTCCATTCATATGAAGAAGTGGGTTGTGCCCATGAAAACTCATGATATCATTTTCCTGTTTTGTTAGTCTTTAAGGTGCTATGAGACCCGGGGTGGCCAACCTGCAGCTCTTGAGCCGCATGCAGCTCTTTGGTTAAAGAAATGCAGCTCTTATTCTGAGCTGCGTGCCAGGACTGCTCACAGGTGGCTGCTCTGCAGATGTGCCCCAGTGCCTGGAGGGAGAAGCACGTGCAGGCAGCGGCTCCGAGTCCAAGGCAATGGATTGGAGCGGGGGGGGGGGGGGAGGGGAGGAATATCAGGGGGCCTGGCTCTGGGGGAGAGGAGGAGGATTGGGATAGAGTGGGGGGGCTTAAACTCATGGGGTGTGTCTACATTGGCATGATCTTGTGCAAAAGCAGCAGCTTTTGCGTGAAAACTTGCTGCCTGTCTACGCTGGCCGTGAGTTCTTGCACAAGTACACTGATGTTCTAATGTATGAAATCAGTGCTTCTTGTGCAAGAACTCTGATGCTCTCGCTCAGGAATAAGCCCTTCTGCACAACTGTTCTTGTGCAAGAGGCCAGTGTAGACAGGAAACATGAATTTCTTGCGCAAGAAAGCCCTATAGTTAAAATGGCCATCAGTGCTTTCTTGCGCAAGAGAGCATCTACACTGGCACGGATGCTCTTGCGCAAACGCACATGCCAGTGTAGACGCTCTCTTTTGGAAGAGTTTTTGCACAAGAACTCTTCCGCAAAAGAGTTCTTACACAAGATCATGCCAGTGTAGACGTAGCCAAAGTCTTCATAGATGCAGAATAAGGAAGCCAACACAGATGTCATATTTAAATTCCAGGGCAAAAAAGAATCCGCATGTACCTGGTTTACACTGTATTTCTTTAAAGAAAATCCAAAGGCTATTGTTTGCCAGGCTGAAGCAATTATTATGAGCTGATTCTCTCCCTTCTTGATTTTGAACCGTTCATATATGCAGTCTGGGACAGACCTGAATTTTTAGAACTAAAAAAACCCCATAATCTTAAGTTTAAAAAAAAAAAATAAGAAACTATACCAGAGATCAACAAGCTGGAGTGAAACAGGCACTTCAAATTGTGCTAATTTACTTCAGTTCAGTTTAATTTAAAAATACAGTAATAATCTCTCACTTAAAGGCATCCCCACCATGTATTTTAAATTTAACACTACTGCCCTATTATGTCCTGTGAGTTTTTTAAAGATGGTTTTTTTTTATTTGATGATTATTCTCTGAAGAGCTATGGACTAGCTGTGAATTTAAGTGACTAGAGACTTTTTTTATTGGTTTTTGTCCAAAATGCCTTGTAGTGTCATTTTTATCACCATAGTTTGTGAACAATCTATATATAGATATATAAAAATAAATATATAATACATGGCTCTTTACACAGCTATTTTGGCTCTTTGTCTTTATCTGGTTGGCCACCCCTGTACTAGACTTTTTGTTGTTTTTCAAGTGTTTCCTGTTACAGACTAACTGGGCTACCCCTCTGAAGCTATAAAAAGGGAGATAAGAACAACCCAGGAAACTACAGACCAGTCATTTTAACTTCCGTGCCAGGAAAGATAATAGTGCAAGTAATTAAGGAATTAATCTGCAAAAAAACTGGAAGATAATAAGGTGAGAGGTAACAGCCAGCATGGATTTAAAAACAAATCATGTCAAACCGATCTGATAGCTTACTTTTGATAGGATAACGAGTCTTGTGGATAAGGGAGAAGCAGTGGATGTGGTATACCTAGACTTTAGTAAGGCATTTGATACGGTCTCATATGATCTCTTTATCAATAAACTAGGCAAATACAACTTGTATGGGGCTACTATAAGGTGGATGCATAACTGTCTGGACAACCATTCTCAGAGTAGTTATTAATGGTTCACAATCCTGCTGGAAAGGTATAACAAGTAGGGTTCTTCAGGAGTTTGTTTTGGGACCTGTTCTGTTGAATATCTTCATCAACTATTGAGATTGGCATAGAGAAAATGCTTATTAAGTTTGCAGATCCCAAACTTGGAGGAGTTGCAACTGTGTTAGAGGATAGGGTCATAATTCAAAACAATCTGGACAAACTGGAGAAATGTCTGATGTAAATAGGATGCAGTTTAATCAGAACAAATGCAAAGTGCTCCACTTAGGAAGGGACAATCTGTTTCACACATACAGAATTGGAAGCAACTGTCTAGAAAGGAGTACTTCAGAAAGGGATCTAGGGGTTATAGTGGACCACAAGCTAAATATGAGCCAACAGTGTGATGCTGTTGCAAAAAAAGCAAACATGATTCTGGGAAGTATTAACAGGAGTGTTTTGAGCAAGACACGAGAAGTCATTCTTCTGCTCTACACTGCACTGATCATGCCTCAATTGGAGTATTGTATCCAGTTCTGGTCACCACATTTCAAGAAAGATGTGGAGAAATTGGATAAGGTCCAGAAAAGAGCAACAAGAATGATTAAAGGTCTAGAGAATGAGCTATGAAGGAAGACTAAAAGAATTGGTCTTGTTTAGTTTGGAAAGGAGAAGACTGAGGGGACGTGAGAGCGGTTTTCAGGTATCCAAAAAGGTGTCACAAGGAGGAGGGAGAAAAATTGTTTTCCTTGGCCTCTGAGGATAGGACAATATGCAGTGGGCTTAAACTGCAGCAACGGAGGTTTAGGTTGGACATTAGAAAAACTTCCGAACTGTCTGGGTGGTTAAACCGTGGAATAAGTTGCCTAGGGAGGCTGTGGAATCTCCATCTCTGGAGATATTTCAGAGCAGGTTAGTCATCTATCAGGGATGGTTTAGAACAGGGCTATTCAACATGTGGGCCGCATGCATCCTGTGGCCCGTGGGCCGCATGCATCCTGTGGCCCGTGGGCCGCATGCATCCTGTGGCCCATTTGTTTGTGGTCCATGACGCAGTTTGGGTTTACGCTCAACATGTGACCTGCAGGTGGGAAACAAAAGAAAAAAAATAGTCAATATAATGGTCTTCTGTTGATATGCATTTTAGTAGCTAAATTCCTGGACTGTCATTGCTCATTAAGTGCTGTCATATGGGTGGAAATCGGGTAAATATTGCATTTAATATCAGCAGAACTGACTTAATGACCTAATCAAACTGTTCTACTTCCAGGCTTATTTTTCCCTTTCCTCCCCTCTCCTCCATGACTGGAGAGATTTTAGTAGGCCACTTCACCTTCACTGGTCCCTTGTTGTAGTATGGTTAGCAGTATGCTAACCACTTATGCTAAATGATTTGTTATACTCAATGTCACAAATACAAGGTATATTTCCCAGACCTGAGGAAGAGCTTTGTGTAAGCATCACCTCCAAAGAAGAAAGTGGACCAATGTAAAATTGCCAAATATGCACTTCAGAGGGTAGATCAAACTCCCCAGTGCAACCAAAGAGGAGAAAATACATAGAAAGGACTGTCAAGATAAAATCTTTATCCAACAAAACATTCCTTCAGCAGATCAATGGGTCCATTCCACATCATAAAAAAACCCTCTGAGTTAAACACTTATTACACTAAATCATCCTTTACTGAGAACAATTTTAGCTCCTGAGACAGACATCCAGAATTACAATTATTAGCCTCTTGTGGAAGGAGATTTCCCAGAAGACAGAATCCTAAGTCCCCCACAAAAAAGAATGCATACCAAACAGAAGGAATGGTGAGAAATTCCACCTGCTTAAATGCAGGAAATCAATGCTTATTGCTCCAGTTCTATTGTGTATTTATAGAAAGTTAGAATTTAGCCTTAAAGCGCATAATTATTATTTTCCTAGAACACTGAAAACATTGGGCTTCATCCCTATTCCATAATACAAGTTTCTTGGGTTGATAGAAACGTTTCCTCTAGAAAATACTGAAGTCACAAGCATTATCACTTTCCACAGATACCATAGGATAACCTGATTCCAAATAAGCCAAAGAAGAAAATTTACAGCAGATAAAGGAAAATGAAACAGTTTTGAAGTATCTTAAAATTTGGAAAATTCTTTCACAAACATAATTGGACTAAGATTTAAATCAAATATCATAGCATCAGCACCATATCAGTTTTAAATATGATCAGCTGAAGCTGGACAGGTCAAAGTGTTGGGGCAAGTTTCCTGCCCATCCAGTAGATGGCATTCAAGCCTCTCAAAGTCCCTGTACAAGGGTTCCCAGCCTTTCCTTGGAATCCTTCATTTCTTCTTTAGCATAGCTAATTAAAATGTACGCTAACAGAATTGTTCAAAGAGTCTTTTGGTTCACTTTCTGTTTCTAGCTCTTGAACTGCTATTTAACAACAGAATAAAACTTTCTCATATTGTAACTATTAATTATCCCCCAAAATTGTAGTCTTCTTATTCTTATAGTTAATTTGAGGAGAGTTTTATTCTAACCCACTTCTAAGGGTGCGTCTACACAGCACCATAACTCGAAATTAGATACACAATTTGAGCTACACAAATTCCATATTGTATTTCCATGCTATTTTGAAATAGCTTATTTATCATACACAGCACCAAATTTCAAAATGTGCTATTCTGAAACATCCCTTACTCCTTGTAGAATGAGGTTTACAGGGACATCAGAATAGCGAGCCCAAAATAACGGGCTTGCTATGAAGACATGGGATAGCTATTTCAGGATACTCTGGTATCCTGAAATAGCGTTGCAGTGTAGAAGTAGCCCCGGTGTGGAAAGATATTATCGTCTATTTGATTCTAATTTACAACTGCTTCCAAGTTCATTATGAGTTAGAATAGTCACTTTATAATGGCTAGAATAGACTGGCTGCTTTTAAGCATTACTCCTGATACCATGTTTCTAGATTTACTAATGTGAGCATATGCTACAGTTCTACATACCAATCTCTTTCTTAGCATAAAGATATTTTAATATGTATACTTGTGGTGGTGGTGGTGTAGCTGTGTTGGTCCCAGGATAATAGAGACAAGGTAAGTGAGGTACTATCTTTTATTGAAGGGAGGTGAACTTTCAGGGGTAGTGGAAATAATGGTGAGATGGTGTGAAATAGTTTCTATTATATACAGACTTACAGTTTTCTTCAATTATTTTCAGCACTCCCATTATAAAAATTATTCTACCACCACCACTGCGTGGTTCCTCAGAGAAGCTGTTGGTAAGGAGAAATGAGCTTCTCTGTTAAAGCTCCTATCTCTCACCAATAGAAATTGGTCCCCTAAAAGATGCTACCTCACTTTCATTTCTATATTTACAGGCAGTCCCCGAGTTACGCGGATCCGACTTATGTCGGATCCGCAGTTACGAACAGGGTTTGCTGCCCGTCTCCCTGGTCTGCTGGAGACCAGCAGACCAGGGAGACGGGGAGCAAAGCCTCTGAGGACGCCGGCAGCGGGACAGCCGCGGCGCGTCTGGGCTGTCCACTGCCCGTGTGCTCCGCGGCTTTGCTCCATGTCTCCCAAGACCAAGGAGACGGGGAGCAAAGCCGGGGAGCACACGGGCAGCGTACAGCCCAGATGCGCCGCGGCTGTCCCGCTGCCCCCGTGCTCCGCGGCTTTGCTCCGGACGCCTGTGGTACAGCAGCTGGGGCACTGCCGGTTGGTCCCGTAGCGCCGCTCTGGGTGCTATTGGACCAACCTGGCAGCATCCCAGCTGCTCTGCCCCAGGCGTCCTGATTCAGCCGCTGCTGGTCAGTTTCAGCAGCGGCTGCCTTGGGGACACCTGAGGCAGAGCAGCTTGGGTGCTGCTGGGTTGGTCCAGTAGCACCAAGGAGCGGCGCTACTGGAGCAACCCAGCAGCACCCAAGCTGCTCTGCCCCAGGCGTCCCCAAGTCAGCCGCTGCTGAAACTGACCAGCGGTGACTACAGGAAGCCCGAGGCAGAGTTGCTCTGCCCCGGGCTTCCTGTAGTCAGCCGCTGGTCAGTTTCAGCAGCGGCTGAATCTGGATGCCAGTTCCGACTTACATACAGATTCAACTTAAGAACAAACCTACAGTCCCTATCTTGTACGTAACCCGGGGACTGCCTGTATTTGAACTTATTCAGTGATGCAAAAACCTACTTTATTAGAAAACTTTTGTTTGACACTATAAGACTTAACCAAAAGTCATAATGTGATTTGGATTTAGTTTTATGGCTCTCTAAATGGCTAACGCTTTAGTTGTTTACTTTTGTTCTCCTCATAAACTAGGAATGTTGAGATTACTTATTAATTTATTCCTTTGCATATTGCTAAGAGGTGCATGAACAGTTGCGATGGAACTGTTTAGTTGGCTCTAAATGAAGAAATACACTTTTCCAAAACCAATTTGGAGATGTTGATTTTTAGAAGCACTTAGGCTTATAGTCCTACTTTTCTGGAATGTTGACTCTTTAGTAAGGAGATATTGCCAGAATGAAGACAGAACAGATTGTAGCATCCTTTAGGTGCGTAGGTGTCTACGAGATGAATTGAAACATTTGTTTTGATACTATATTTTTGAGAACTTTGGTGTATTACCTTTTATTTCTGTTTTTGTTAGTGCTTTAGTTTAATACAGTTTAATCAAGATATTAGAAATCTTGGTAAAAGCAGGGGAAAAACAGGTCATTCTTGAGGCTCTTGAATGTGTGAAGCTATGAAGACCTGGTCTCCACTACAAAGTTAGGCCAGTATAAGATGACTTGGTGTTGACCTAGTTGTGCATGTGTCTATGCTTACATTTGTGTCACTATGTGAGTGCAACTCTGCTAAGGGGTATCTGAATAAGGGAGATGGGGGAGGTTTATAGAAAAGTAGGCTTTTTTGTAGCAAGATGGTCTGGTGCTGAAATGGGAATATTAACATTGTATGTACAGTAGCCAAAATCAGACCCTTTAATTAGTCCAAGTAGTTCAGCATCCATGTCTATTAATCTAAGAACCTCTGCTGAGTTTGTAAATCATGGTACCAATTGGAATGTGTGTCTTTGTCAGATGTGAATATTCTCATTCCAGGTCCTGGTAGATGATCACCCAAATGTTTTATAGAGAATCTAAGCAGGCAATAACTAAAGCTGATTATTAAATCAAAGCTGGGTTTGTCTTGATGAGCAAGAGTTGACACACAGAATGGACTAGATAGTACCACATTTTCATTTCAAATTTCTGATTTCCTAAGGAATAGGTTTGTACATCTCAAGTACTAAGGCATTCTCCCTGTCTCGTGATACAAAAGTAGACAAGACCTTTAAGTATATTAAGAGGTGGCAAATTCAAAACTAATAAAAGGACACCCCTGTGTAGTTTGTGTGAAACTTATTGCTATAGGAAGTCCCATAAACCACAAATCAAATTAACAAAGGACGTTTATGGTAATTGAGTATATTTAATATCCATGTAAATCACTATGAAAAAATTGAAAGATGTTACACCTCATGCTTCAGGGTTTAAACTAGTCTCTGCTGCAGATTAGAATGACACCAGTGTTAAGAGCAGATAATCTGCATACTGCAAGGTTCTTATTGTCCCCTGAAGCATGTGGTACTGACTGTTGTCAGAGGCAGGAGAGTGGACTATAGGGGCATGTCTACACAGCAAGGCAAAAGTTAAATCAAGCTATTAAACTTCAGCTATGGAGCTGATGTAGCTGAAGTTGAAATAGCTTAATTTGGCTTTTGGAACTGGCTACGCAGCAGGAAGTCGAAGGAAGAACGCTCTTCCTTCGACTTCCCTCATTTCACAAGGGCTGCATCTAGATTGGCATGATTTTCTGGAAAGGCTTTAACGGAAAAGTTTTCCATTAAAAGCACTTTCAGAACAGAGCGTCTAGATTGGCAGGGACGCTTTTCCGCAAAAAGTGCTTTTTGCGGAAAAGCGTCCGTGCCAATCTAGACGCTTTTTTGCACAAAACAAATCTGAGCTGTCTACACTGGCCCTTTTGTGCAAAAGGACTTTTGCCTGAACGGGAGCAGAATAGTATTTCCGCAAGAAGCACTGATTTCTTACAATAGGAAGTCAGTGCTTTTGTGGAAATTCAAGCGGCCAGTGTAGACAGCTGGCAAGTTTTTCCGGAAAAGCAGCTGATTTTCCGGGAAAACCTTGGCTAGCCTAGACACAGAAGGAGTAAGGGTTACAAGAGTTGGAGTAAGAAGTCCTCCAGCTCACCATTATTTCTAAATAATGGCTTGCTGTGTAAACGCACCCTTTATTTCAGAATAACGTCAGTGTAGACATACACTGCTGTGTAGATATAGCCAAGATGTACTTTGGATCTGATCCAGTCCATCAATTTCAATGTTAATACATCTTGTACAGCCTGGGTGGTATACATTTCTTTAGTGACTTTGCTGGAACATGTTTACCCTTTAATTGAGTTTGTGTGATGGGGGAATTCAAATATTCACCCAGCATTTCACATGTAGATGATCTTCTGCCTTACTTTTGGGACTATGACTAAATAATATTCGTCATGATATAAGACTCCTCTTATTGTTATCTATTTGATTTGACAATTGACATCTTAAATTCAGTACACAGCACACTACATTTGTTTCCTCCTCTTTTATACATGAAAGTCCTGACATTTGCTAATCGGTTATTTCTGTTTGTAAATGCATTTGAACAGTAAAGGATATGAGCGCTACAATGACATTTTCTCACATAGGACCACTTCTGGTTGCATGCTATGTGTTGAAGGATTTGTGCTAGGAACTTAAATAAAAATAAATTAAGCGATTTCAGACTTATAGCTATGAATCCAGACAATATATTAGATTTTTAAAATACCATATAAAAGTATCTGAACATATAAAAATATGGTCACTCATAGTTCTGTGCTTCTTGCCTTGCGATTGTCAACATAATCTTATAACGTTTTGGTACACAGGTAATTATAAGGAAATACATGAAAATTGTAAATATAGGGTGGTCAAATTGAGTAATCCTTTATATAATCCCTACAAAAGTTTGTCTCCTTTTAAAAGTAGGATTAAATGTCCTTGAAAGGATACTTGCAGAATATTTCAGAAGTGATTCTAGACTTGCAGTGGAATCCTCATGCAATGTGTGTCTACTGACCCCTTATCTGAAGGTACATACTGGGCTTGTGATGAGGTCCTTTGGGTAGGTAGCAGACATGGATATTATTATTATTATTATTTTTTTAAATCTCACTTCAGTATGAGGAACTGAAAGGTTCAACAACTATTTGGATTTTGTTTATTGCTTGTTTATTACTGAAGCACCAATGACTAAGCAATGCTAATATTAAGTGGCAGTGTCTAGACTGGCAAGTTTTTCCGCAAAAGCAATTGCTTTTGCGAAAAAACTTGCCAGCTGTCTACACTGGCCGCTTGAATTTCCACAAGAACACTGACGATCTCATGTAAGAAATCAGTGCTTCTTGCGGAAATACCATGCTGCTCCCGTTCAGGCAAAAGTCCTTTTGCACAAAAGGACCAGTGTAGACAGCTCAGATTTGTTTTGCGCAAAAAAGCCCCGATCGTGAAAATGGCAATCAGGGCTTTTTTGCGCAAAAGAGCATCTAGATTCACATGGATGCTTTTCTGCAAAAAGCGTCTTTGCAGAAAAGCGTCTGTGCCAATCTAGACACTCTTTTCCGCAAATGCTTTTAACGGAAAATCATGCCAGTCTAGACATAGCCAGTCTGTGTTTTTTGTTTTAGAGCATTTGATATTCAATAGCTTTCAAGCAACTCTGCTTTTTATATATTAAAATGTGGTATAACTTGCAAAAATGTTTTAGTTGTAGATTTGCCAACCCTGATGTTACCCTCTAAGGTAGATTTTTGTATTCATAAATTTTTTCCATTTCAACAGCTGATTCTGATACCCACTGATCAGTGGGTTACATTTTGATTATGGCTAGTGTAATGTATTATGAAAGGCCTGACTCCCACACAATGTTATAGTCCTCATCTACAGCTCAAGCTGCCAGGACTGGTTCTTTCAGCTCTGGAAATCCCTGGTTTGATAGCAGCCATCACAGTGATCTTCGTATCTTCACCCACAGTATGGTGGGTATAGTGAACAACATAGCTCAGACCATATCATTAATAGACGTGCTACATAAAATATGTAATCTGCATTTCAGACAAAGCCATATGAGCAAACAGTTGCACAGTTTAAGTAGGGGTTTATATAGGTGCAAAGCGCATTAGAGGAGTGGAGCCTTTTTATTAACATCTAAAGTATTAAAACTGATTCATTGTCCATGCAGAGATATCTGGACAATTTCTAAAAGCATAAACTGTAAAGTAAAATTAAGACAATTTATCAATTTAAATAAATGGCTTTAAAGTTAGATCTTCCTGGGGTTTTTCAGTGTTTTTCATACGTCAGCCAGGAGGAAAACAGACCCTGAAACTATCCCACAGATGCTTTCAGATCATGCCCATAGTAAAACACACCACCTTCCACCCCACCCCTCAATCATTAATCTTACTTGTTACAATGTAACAAAATACGTTGGGGGGGGAGAGAGAAATCACTAGATCCATGTGGTCTAGATACAGGCAGGGCGAGGACAGTGTCCCTTCCAGGGTAGACGGGAGCTGGCTGTAGCAAACCCCGGCTGATAAAACGTACGAGTGCCCGGGCTGCCCTATGCATGACTAGACGGGGTTGCTGAGGCCGGACACAGCGGCTGGGAACGTCCTTTAAAAGTGATGGGCACTTCGAACAACGCCAGCCCGGGCTGCAGCAGCAGAAGGGCTGGGCTCGTGCGGGGCCTTGTTTCCCCCGCAACAACCTCCTGCCCCGCTGCTGTGCGCGGGAGGGCGGCCAGCCTGGCCACGTGGGGGCCCGCCTAGGGAGCCACGGCAGCCGTGCCCTGGGGGAGGGGGAACTAGGCCTACTCGAGACAGGTGGCTGGTTCACATTCTCTCGGCTCCCTCCCCCCGCCCGCAGTGGTCTCCTCGCGCCACACACCAGCGCGCGTTCTCCTCCGGCCCAACACGGCGCTCGGCCGCGTGGCCTGCTGGGAATCGTAGTCCCGCCCCTCCAGCCGCGCGGGGCTCCCGTGGCTTGGAGGCGGCCTCCTGCTCCCGCGATGCTTTGCGCGCGGCAAAGCCCGGCTGTTCCTGGCGCCGGAAGAGAAGCGGGTCTCTTTGGGGCCGGCCATCTTGTGTGGTGTCGCGAGCAGGGGGCTGGGGCCTGGGCAGCATCGGAGGAGGATCCCGCCGAGAGGGGCCCATCATGCCCGGACACCTGCAAGAAGGGTTCGGCTGCGTCGTCACCAACCGGTTCGACCAGCTCTTTGACGACGAGTCGGACCCTTTCGAGGTGCTGCGGGCGGCCGAGAGCCGGAGGAAGGAGAGCGGCGGCGGCGGCAGCCAGGGGGGCGGCGGCGGGGCCCGCAGCGGGCAGGCGGCCCAGGCTAACTCCTCTGGCGGGGTCGGCAGCGGGGGCCCGGGCCAGACTGGGGGAGGCGGCGGCAACAGTAGCGCAGCCAAGCAGCTGCGCAGGGAGTCGCAGAAAGAGCGCAAGAACCCGCTGCCCCCCTTCGCCGCCTCGGCCGGGGGCGCCGGCGACCGCAGGGAGGAGGGCAGCGGGCAGCCCGCCGCGCCGCTCAGGAAGGAAGGTGAGTGGGGTCAGCGGGCGGCGGCGGGGACCCCGCGGCTAATACGCCGGAGCGTGGGGCACGAGACATGCGGTAGCGCGCCCGGCCCTGGTGCGGGGCGCGGGAGAATCTTGAGTTCGAGCCCCGCCTATTCCTCTCGGGGAGGGCGGCTGTGACCCCTGATGTGGGGGCTCAAGTGAGCAACCTGCAGAGAGTCCTTAACCCCCTCGGGCCTGCTGGGGTGCGCCACGGGCTGCGCGTCCCTCGAGGGAGAAGCTGCCGTCCGCGGGCTGTGACAGCCCCTCACCCCCCCACACACACGGTCTGGCCGCGGAGGCTGAACTGCGGAGTTTCTAAGAGTCTCAGCACCTGCTCGAGCCCCGCAGAGACAACACCTGGCCCTGCGGGTGGTGGGGTGAAATAGTCGCGCTCTGGGGCCGCTGCATCTACCACGTGGGGGGAAGTGAGGCCTGTCTGTCGCACATGGCTATTGCGAAGGAAGGGCTGCATCTAAGTGGGGGTGCGGGACGGATGGAAGCTGTTCTAATAATTTTAGTTGCTGGAGGTGGGTAGAGGGGCTCTGGGTGACCCAGCTATCTGGGGTTAGGAAGAAGAGTGAGGCCTGCTAATGCTTTTATATTACCCAATACTTTTGGCCCCGGTGAATTGTACAAAAAGACATTTGATGGCTGGATGACCCTGTTAAGGACGAAGGTCTGGGTGGAGTGGCAGCCCTCGAGAAGGGCTGGCGCCCTTAAAGTGTTGGGATGAAAAATTATCAGTCGAGTCTGTTTTTCCAAGGGGAGTTGCATCACTTTTTTAAAAAGCAGAGTAGTCGCCTGTGTGTGTTTAGCAAAGCTGAACTAGTTATACCTGAGCCATGTGCGTTTTCAGTATGTTGTCTATCCCCAACCCTTAACTTCGTTAAGTGCTGCCACCTTCCACTGGGTGAGAGACTCAAAATGGTATTTTTTAATTTGTGGTGCATCTGTTGTCTTAATTTTTTATGTTTGGACCCAGTTCTTGTAAGATTCATTGTTGAATTGGGGTACTCACCTAACTGATAAGAGAAGCATGAGTAAAAGAACACTTGGGAAATATGAATTTATCAGATATTAAGCTTAAATTGCATCTCCCAGGATGTGGTCCATTGAATAGTAAATTTATCAGTTTTATTCTGGATTCTTTTCAGTATTTATAGCCTTTCATATTCATTCTGGAATATTGTTTTTTCCCCCTAAGGATGACATTAATTGGGATTGTGATTAATAAAATACATTGTTTTTTCAGATGCGTAATTACTGAAGCTACACTTATTTGAGTGTATATGGTAAACCTTTTTATGGACTGTAATAAAGTTTCATTTCTCTTATGAACAAATGAAGGTATAAAAAAGTGACCAAACAAATGTCTTTGACTTACTTTTCTATGGCTTGATCCTGCAAAAACACTTGCTTAATTTATCATTCATTGACAGATGACACATTTCATCATTAGCTCTTACAATACTTTAGAAAGGAAATAATTATAATCCCTATGTTACAGATGGCAAAACTGAGGCACAGGGAGGTTCCCTAGAAAGCCAGTGATTAAGGGTTATTTATGTACACAAACTTCAGCCCATGCCTGACTGAAAGATTGTGGCCTAAATTTGTAATAGTCATGTAATTTGAGTGTTGAATGTGCTCAGTAATATTTGGATAAAGAACTATTTAGCAAGCTAATAAGAATTACAATTTAACCAAAATACAATAAACTCTTAATATTGCTAACAAGAAGAGTTAAAATAATTACAGTACTAAAGATCGATACATTGCATTTCTTTTAGAGAGAGAAAGTACACTGCAATAAGAATGGCCATACAAAAATCCATCTAGCCCAGTATTCTTTGTTCTGACAGTGGCCAATGCCAGGTGCCCTACAGCAGTGTGTGTCAAGGTTTTTTTTTTTTTTATAAAGTACCCTCCTTATAACTTTTTTTTAAGTACCCCAGTACCTAGAGATTTCAGACACACAATTTTTTTCTACCATTGCAACACATTTGTTTAAACAACTTAAATGTAGCCAGGTGAGCAATTAATTTTTTTGGTGTAAAAAGTACAAAAATAATAGTGCTGTAAAACTTAAAACAAAAATTTAGTTTTCTCCAAATTTCAGTTGTAATGATGTATTCCTCAGACTTTTCTTGAGTACCCCTAAGGGTACTCATACCACTGGTTGAGAAACACTGCCATAGAGGGAATCAGCAGAACAGGCAATTATCAAGTGATAGCTACCCTCCCTACCCACTCTCAGCTTCTAACAGGCATGAACAATAGTTAGAACAATAATGTCAGTGTTTTTTGGGGAGAGGGGGAGAAAGAGGACTTTTGGTAAGAGCAAGACTAGGTTTAACCAAATATTGGTCGCTTTAACAAAGTACTAAGTAAAGCCTTTAAGAGAAATTGAGACATTTTTTATTATCTTAATGGACCTATGAATATTTTGCACAACAAAGTTTGTAGTTGGATTTTTTTCCTGAGCAGAGGAATAACATGTTCAGAATATACCAACTGATGATTACTAATCTAATAGCTTTTTTGAAAAACCAGACAACATAAACTTTCTCTGTCTTTCTGCATGAAATACACTTTTAACTGTGGGTAATACTTCTGAGTAAAGCTACAGAGTAGTAATATTTTGACCTTTGAGATAACTATCATAAGGGCTTTTTTGTTCGTTTGTTCCAATGAACAGTTTCCAGATGGAAAGAAATAGCTTAGTATTTCAGGGTTTCGTAGTAGAAATCTAGTAGTGGTAAGTCCATTCACTAGAATGATAAAGATAAGTGAAGTTTTAAACTTTGCACATTGTAATAAGGGAAAATTCACTCAGGTGTGTGAGCATCCCTAATTTTCTGTAGAACACAAATGTTTTGTTTTAGTTTAATTAGGGATGTCAATGAGTAGCCAACTATCCGATTAACCAATAAGCTGGGGTTTATTGGTTAATATTATTGACTACTTGCATTTCCCCCCACCCATTGATACCTCTGTATCAGAGGCAGCAAGGGGGGGTGGAAACAGGAGTCAGGAAAGCTGGCTCTCCCCCCCGGCACCACAGTGCCACCTGCTCCCTCCCCTCTGAGAGGCAGCACGGAGGGTGAGGGGAGGAAGGAAGAGGAGGCTGCCTCAGAGCAGCCCCTGACTGTGTGGCCCGAGCTCCACGTGAACAGCAGGTGCTCTGCATCTCCCTGAGCAGTCTCTGTCCACGGTGAACCTGGGCCTGTCACAGGTGGAGGCTGCTTTGTGATAGCAGCTGCTGTCCATGAGGGGGTTTAAGGTCCATATTGACAGGCTGCTCCACATCCCATGGAACAGCCTCTGTCAATAGGAAGCTTGGAAACCCCTCCCCCTTCTCTCTTCCCTCCCTCCCCCAGCCCCTGACAGGGGCTTCTGCTACCACACACTGAGGCCTCTGTTTCAGAGGTAGCAGCATGGGACCACAGGCAGCCGGTCCATGAGGGGAGCTGGTTTTTAAATTTTGATGGAGGCAGCAGTGTGTGATGGCAGGGAGTCCCCCGGATGTGGGACCAAGAGCGTGCTGGCTGCTGCCCTCCTCCTCCCACCCCTCGGGGACTATCGAGTAGTCGTATACCTGTAAAGATTTCATGCGGTTACACAATTATTCAGTTACCAGATAGTTAACATCCCTAGTTTTAATAGCATTTTAAACTGTATGTGCTGGTACACACAAAAAGTGCACACTGGAGCCTAGGGGGCCCAGCCTAGTAGATTTTGTGCTTCCAGCCCCACAGTGGGGCAGCAGGGGGGCTGAAGTGCCAATGTAGGCAAACCAATGCTGGGTAGGGGTACTGAGCCTTGGGGGCCACATCCAGGCCTGCATCAGGCCCCTGGACCTGAAGTTCCCCATTACAGTCTAAAAATATAAGAAGTGAGTCCTGCGAAGTCAGGAACTCATAAAAAAGGCTGTGCTAGGAATGAGGGTTTTTATGGTTAAAGCACTTGGGCTCTTGAGATCTAAGCTCAGTTCCAAGTTCTGCAGCATGTGTCCTGTACAACTTGAGGTGATGATGTAAGTAACTAGTTAACTATCCGATAATCAAAAGCTTATCGGATAGTCGACTTGTCGCACTCCCCTCCTCCCCCTTTGCTCTGTCTATCAAAAAGAGGTAGTTGGGGGTGGAGGGGAGAGGAGAGGGTGCTGGAGAGAGCCAGGTTAAAAGATGGCAGTGGTGAAGCAGCAGCATTCTGCCTTTGAAATGTACAAGAGTCCTCACTGGGGCTCTTGTACGTTTCAAAGTGGAAGCGCTGCATGAAGCCTGGGGCAGCGAGGGACTCAGTCCCTTGCTGGCCCAGGCAGCTTTTCAGTCTTTGAAATGCACAGAACTCCATCAGAGGGTCTTTGTACATTTCAAAGGTGGGTTGCCCATGGCACTTTTGCCTTTGAAATGTTACAACAGCCGGGCAGGCTTTTGCCACATTTCAGCAGCTGAAGCGCCCTTGTCAACTAATTGAATAGTGGATGAAAATTCCATCAACTATTGAATTAGATGATTAATTTTAACATCCCTATCACAAGCCAGGTATCAGCTGATTCCCAGCTTGCACCTGGTCCCAGACCCAGTGCCTCTGCTTTTTACATGTATTGAGAGCCACCAGGCTCTCAATACATTTAAAAGGCAGAGTCGCAGTGGGGTGAGCTCCCCAGGGCCGGGAACTAACCCCGCTGCAGGTCCCCCCCCCCCCCTTTATTGACTAATCAGTAGTCTTTGGAAATTCCATTGACTGCTTGATTAGCTGATTAAATGCAATTTAACATTCCTAGTCTGAGGCAAGTCACTTCATTTCTTTTTTTCCTCACCTTTGTATCTGTAAAATCAAGAACACTTTTTTTTTTCTTCCAAAGAGTTTTATTTAAAGTAAATCTCAGTGGGTTTAAACTTCTGTCTTTTCATATGGAAAAGGATTACTAGCAAGAGTTTGGGTCTTGAAAAACATGTCTGTATACTAAAGAAGTTATTGTTCATTTGGGTGTGTGGGGCTTGAATATTATTACAAACATGCTAGTTCTTATCGCTCCACCCAAATATGGCAGTGCTTGTTCTGCAGGATTTTGTTCAATTGACTTGTTAGAAATTGAAATAAGCCAGTTTTAAATTTGCAATTAAAGACAATATTGTTGAATTCTCAATCCTGTACTGTTATGACTTAAGACAAATAATTGAATAGGTTTATGAAGAAGATGGCTTTTTTCAGAACTTAATCATAATTTAAATTTTTTTTTTTACACAGTTTTGGTGGGTGTGTTGCTTTTTTTCCCCCTGCTTGTTTAGCTTTCATGTTAAAGCGGCTGATGTCTCATGGAAATGTGTGGTTCTTTTGTTTTTGTTTTTTGATAAAACAGCTTTTGTGTATTTTCGTCATGCTGAACTAAACGAGATTTGCATAAAAAGGATCTCTCTTAGGGTTTTTTTTGGGGGGGGGGGGTTTGCACCTTCTGAGCAGAACTTATGAACTCATAATGGTCTTTGACATACCTAGCTTTGAAGATCTCAAATATCTTTGTTCCATGTAAGGAACCAACACCATGAGATTATTAGTATCAATAAACAGGTCCTTTTTCATGCAAATAACTTTAGTAGTGTGAAGTGGGAAATTAAATATTTAAAATTCTCTAAATATAGTGTTCAGCAAAGAAACAGAAATCAAGACATTTCTGTTGCTTTGAAATGATGTGGCTTATTATGGAAGATAATGCCAGAATAGAAGGCAAGTTTATTATAAATTTATTCTGGTGAACTGTTTTCATTCTAAAGAGCAGTAAGCTAACTCACTACTATAGGATTGTTCATTTAGAGTCCTCTAGACATCCTGGAGCAGTGATGGGCAACCTGGGCTAGCTAGTGAACCACATGAATGGCCCTGCATCTCAGTGGGTCCCGAGATTGTCATAGCCAAGACAGTCTCCTGGGATAAGACAGTTTTGCTGACTGTGCTTTACATACCTACTATTTGCTGTGTGTGCAGACTGAACCGTAGAAATGCTTTGATTGGATGCAGAAGGAGCAAATGGCTTTTATAGTAAAGGTGCTGTACCATCAGTTTGCACCACACTTCATGTGCCTTTGTTTTATATGTGTCACTTTAGTAATACTAGTACAAAACCCACTAATACCTTGGGTAGGACATGGTTGGTTAGTGCACATAGAGCTTTGGCAATCCCCAGCTGTTTTATCATTCCTAGGATGAATGATAATTGAGTAGAAAGGTGATATAAAGGCGCTTTGATCCATCCACACTTCAAAGCAGAGCTCTAGTGCATCTGACTGACTTCCTTTAATGTGCACCAAAGCAGTGACAAAGGTTTTGTTGCTTTGGGCTATTTCTTTGAGTCCTCTGAGCAATGTCCAAGCAGTTGATGAATTTAATATTGATTTTCTGCCACAATACTTACCTATAGTTTGAGTTAGGCATGTTACTGGTCAACAGGTAAGCCTCAACCATTAAGGGTAAGGCATACCAGTTCAGTTTAACAGTGGGACTGGAGCAGCTTTATGCCTGATGCAGGGAGATGGTTGCTCCAGCCCAGTAGCAAGTGGGGGGGGGGGGGTTTCCATGCCAAAGTTTCTTTACAAATGTATACAATGCTGTATAAGGAGATAAATAACATTTTGAAGTGATAATTGTGGTAGGAAGCATAAAATAAATACTTAAAGGAAATCCTTTCAAACTTCCTGGTCATCAGGAGATTGGAAGGAAAACCTGAGTATCAGCTCTGTATTGTGGTTTGCTTTTGTACAGGTAGTCACAATTTCTTAGTTGCTCAATAATTTGCTGATACAGATTGCCTACTATTTTAGGTATAAGACGAATTGGCAGAAGACCTGATCAGCAGCAGCCTCAGACTGAAGGGAAGCCTATTGAGAGGAGACAGGAGAGACGACCTCCTCGTGAACGCCGATTTGATAAACCTGCTGAAGAGAAGGGTGAAGGAGGGGAATTTTCTGTGGATAAGTAAGACTTTTTCATCTTGAAAACCAATCTTTGTGATTATTTGGGTCAGTACTCTTATTTCCCTCTCCTGGTGTACAAAATAAAATCCCTGAGCTAATTGGATCAGATTATTGATATCTTCAATTTGTTAACTATCAGAAAAGATTTGTTATCCTGCAATGTAGAATTACCAAATCATTATTTTATGTCTTTACTTATATACTTGACCAGATTATGGTGGACGCAAAGCCAAGTCTAAACATATAGTTGCTTTGATTTTAACTAATCTGTATTGTTTTTTAAACTGGTGTAGAACTCTGTCCGCACATTCTTATATAGGCCTCCATCAGTTTAGCTTACACTCAAAAGCTAAATCTGTAGATTGTTTTAAGCCAGTATAAGTATGACCATACAGGAGATTCTGTCAGTTTCATGAGAGGTTTTCAAACTGATTTTAGTTTGACCAGTGCAGCTTGTGTGTACATAGGTCAAGTTACAAGGATTGCAAAATTGTGTTCTAAATACAGGCAGTCCCCGAGTTACGTGGATCTGACTTACGTCGGATCCCTACATACGAACGGGGCTTTTCTCGCCATGGAGGACGCGGGTGGCTGGACCGCGGCGCGTCTTGGCCGTCCCGCCGCCCGCGTCTCCCTGGTCTGCTTGGGGGGGGGGGGGCACAGCTAGTGCGAGAAAAGCTGCCGAGACGTGCTGCGGTCCCGCCGCCCGCGTCCTCTGCGGCTTTGCTCCGCGTCTCCCTGGTCTGCGCCTGCCCCCCCCCCCCCCCCCCCCCCCCCCCACTCCCGGCGCCAGCAAACCAGGCTTTTCTCGCCAACACCTGGGGTAGAGCAGCTGGGGCGCTGCCGGGTTGGTCCTGCAGCGCCGCTTTTCGGCGCTACTGGACCAACCTGGCAGCACCCCAGCTGCTCTGCCCCAGGCGTCCCCAAGTCAGCCGCTGCTGAAACTGACCAGCGGCTGATTCCAGGAAGCCCGGGGCAGAGCAGCTCTGCCTCGGGCTTCCTGTAGTCAGCCTCTGGTCAGTTTCAACAGCGGCTGAATCTGGACGCCAGTTCCGACTTACATACAAATTCAACTTAAGAACAAACCTACAGTCCCTATCTTGTACGTAACCCGGGGATTGCCTGTTGTGCCACTGGGTATTATAATTTTTAAGCAATTGTACCATAATAAAAACATCATTAGCTTTTAAAGAAATAAGCTGGAGGGAGAAAGGCCCTTGAAGAAAAAATTTAATGCTTATGATATTTGCTGTATTGCTTGCAAAAAAAAAAAAAAAAAAAAAATAAAAGTATTCAAAACTCTGAAAGCTGTGTTTCCATTTTGGAAATTTAATATTTAATGGCTTCTGCTCTATGATAGACCCATTATTGACCGACTTACGCGTGGTCGTGGTGGCCCAGGTGGAAGAGGTGGACGTGGTGGTCGTGGACGTGGAATGGGCAGAGGAGACGGCTTTGACTCCCGTGGCAAGCGTGAATTTGACAGGCATAGTGGAAGTGATAGATCGTAAGTCTTAAATTTAACTCTTCCTATGTTTTTCACTAGTCTTTAATAAAATACACTTCTTTGTTTGCCTTTGATTTTCTGTATCCAAACACTATTATGTTAACTCAGTTTTGTTAGTTCTCTCTCACATTCACATTTCAGTGGCCTAAAGCATGAGGATAAACGTGGTGGCAGTGGATCACACAACTGGGGAACCGTCAAAGATGAGCTAACGTTAGTAATTCATAATTTCTTGAAATTGGTAACAAACAGATCCACCAATTTCCACAATTTATAATATATTAAACAAGTATTTGCTTCTATAGGATTTCTAGGTTGGGGGGGATGTTATATTTTTTGGTGGGGTAGAGGAGGGGTTAAATGGAAACAGCATTAGTTTAAATATGTTCTTAATCGGTTTTGAAACCTTATTTACATGGGACAAGCAAAAACTTACCTGATAGCTTGCTGGTAACATTTGAGGTTTAAACTTTTGGTTCTAAATTTATGTTGATGTATTTTTGTTCCGCTTTTTAAAAAGCAGCGATTGTCAATTTGTACCAGTTTTTACATGGACACTTTCTCAACTGCTTCATTATCTTTCTAGTCCTCAGTTTTATATTTGAGACTTAACATATTGGAGATTGGTATTAAGAGTAATACAAATCTTAGGAAAGCTTCCCAGAAAATTGTGGTGGTTGGCCTTCTTAAATCTGTAAAGATTTTTTTTCATGAAATAGTGAGAAAAGTTCAATCTTGTGACTTCTGTGTGAATTAGAGATTCAGTGCTAGTGTGGAAAAAAACCAAACAAAACCAAAACCCTCCTAATTGCAGTGAATTGGATCAATCAAATGTGACCGAGGAAACGCCAGAAGGAGAGGAACACCCGCCTGCTGATTCTGAGAATAAGTGAGTACTATTCTTTCTTCAATTGCTTAACATGCTATTTTTGAATTATTTTATTCAATTTCTAGGGTTCTTTGGCTGTGGTGCCATTGGCATGAGCTGTTTCCCATGGGACCATTGTCATTTCTTCCACAGATAATGAAATTGGCTACAGTACAGTACTGTTGAAGCACTGAGGAGAAATGGAGCATGTTCTAAACCAGTAGTTCCCAAACTTTTCAGCATCACGCCCCCTTGACTTTTTGAAAAACCTTCAATCCCCCCCCACCCCCCCAATAGTAGCAAAACTTGTTGAGGAAAAAAAAAGAACTGACTGAGGCAGCAAACTTGATGGAGGGGGGGATGGATGGGTCACCTCCCGTTCCCCCACCTTCCCCCGTCTCCCCCCGGAATTTCTTCACAGCCCCCAGTTTGGGAACTCATGTTCTAAACAATCTTTATGGATGTTCACATATTAATGGTTCATCAGTGATCTCTAACAACTAGACCACTTTCCATTTTTTTGCTATGTAATCAATTCATTTATAGTTAAATTACAGTTTGCTTTCAGAATAAGATCTTCAAATCAAAACACAAACTTGAAAGCTGCCCTTCCACATTTGAGCATGGTAACAACAGAAGGAGATAGTTGGGAGGCAGCACTACTTTTTCACTTTTGGATTTATAAAATGGTTGTATTTATGATGGCTAAACTTCTGAGGAGAATATTGCTTGTCCATTGCTGTGCGTATGAGTGATCTACCCTCAAAGGAAGAGGAAAGCAGAGAATTTGAAATAGGTGGCTTTAATAACTTAGATTGGTTGAAGAGAAACAATTGGCTATTGGAAAATAAGATTATCAGTAGTGGGAAATTGGGTTCATAAAAACTCAATGAGACACTTTAAGAACTGTAGAGAATGAATGAAAAGCAATTTGTGTCAAATTTAGTATGACGTGATACAATTCCATGTTACTCTGTCTTAAAAAAGACAGCTGGATTGGGACATCTCAGAGCATACATTTGTCTGAAGAAAATTCTAATGGGGATGCATTGATGTGGAGAAAGTAGATAAGGAAGTGTTATTTACTGATAATACAAGAACTAGAGGGGCAATAAATGAAATTGATAGGTATCAGGTTTAGTGCAAAGTGTTCACACAATGCACAGTCGACCTTTGGAACTCTTTGCCAGAGGATGTTGTAAAAACCAGGGTTCAGAAAAGAACTAGATAAATACTTGGAGAATGGGTCCATCATCGTCTGTTAGCCAGGGTGGGCAGGAATGATGTCCCTGGACTTTGTCAGAAGCTGGGAATGGGCAATAGGAGAGGAATCATTTGATTACCTGTTCTGTTCATTCTCTCTGCGCACCTGGCAATGACCACTGTTGGAAGACAGGATACTGGGCTAGGTGGACCTTGGGTCTGACCCAGTATGGCTTTTCTGATGCATTACCAGTTAATTTTTTCAGTCACTTTATGGATAGTCAGCGTGAAATTTTATTATCCAGTGAGGATGAGAAATTTGTATTGTGTATTTAAAAGCCAAATTTTGCTCCTTAGAGGCTGTAGAAGACCCTGATACAGCAGAAGTGGTACAGTTTCCCCCTTGTCTCATGCAGTTCTGTTGTGTGACTATCCCTACCTTCTAGTATTTAGGTGAGCAGGAGTGGGGTCAGTGGATCCACCCGCAGATTTCCCCTGCATTAGGGATTGTGCGGTAGTGCTCAGGATGCGAGACATCTTGTTTGGTCTTGCAGAGCCTTAGGTGAGTTCTATGTGAAGCATTTTCAGGAATTTCTGGCTCAGTGTAAACTTGCTGCATGTTGGTTTTTGAGGTTTTGCCCCTAGAACAACAAAGTTTTAGCCCATAGTAACACAAAAAGCTGCTGTGGAAGGGAGACTTACTCAAGATTAGAGTAGGGTTCCACACAACAGGCAGAATATCAAGATAACTACGTTTTCCACAGTGCAGCTGGATTGAATATATAATGCACTCTATAGCTTAGTGGTTTGAGCATTGGCCTGCTAAACCCAGGGTTGTGAGTTCAATCCCTTTAGGGATTTGGGGAAAATCTGTCAGGGATGGTACTTGGTCCTGCCATGAGGGCAGGGGACTGGACTTAATGACCTCTCAAGGTCCCTTCCAGTTCTATGAGAGAGGTATATCTCCATATTATAGATTCCCACTCCCCAAAATTAAGTGTTAATCTGTTTTAAATACCATTTTAATATTATCTCTGAAAAACTTGATGTGAAGTTTGGTGGATGGGAAACACATGCATCTGTTTGTGGGTTTAATAGCATTGAATAGATATTGCTAACACCTCACCTGCACAACTAGTGAGTCAACATAGCTCTGGAAAATTCAGAATTGAGAACAGTAGTAAGAAATATATTACTGATAGACTATTTAATTACATTGATGTAATTGGACTTTTGGTACTGCGTTCATTACTGCTTGTTAACAGTTGGTTAGGCAGTTTTCTGGTTCATGTTGAAAATCATTTTTACTGTGTGAATCACGTGGAAGTTTTGATTTATCTCCCAGAATTGCATCCAGTATATACTTTCTCCTGGAAAACATGTTAAACTACTAATTTCAATAGCTATAATGTTAAGCATATTTTGCTGGACATGTTGTTAGCTTACAATTTGTCAGTACTAAAGCTTGTGTTAAAAATTAAGTGCATCAAACCAAAACAGGCTATATATTACTACGTAAACATGTTTAACAGTTGATCAAACAATTTTCATTCCCCTGGAAATTATTGGAGTCTTATCTTATTCCAGGATACATCTGAGTAGCATTATTAAAGTGAATCTCAAGTGAGCTGCATTTAATGAAACATCAGGCTTCCATAGCAGCTTGGAGTAGCTTAGATACCTTTTGAAGCAGATCTGGAGTGTAGAATGGTGAAATAGGAAAAAGTTTTGCTTTAATGGTCCATTTCAGGTAAAAGATGGGTGGGATAGAAAATAAGATTTGCAACACTGCTATACATCTTCAAAGAGCAATGCATACATTCATTAGTGTTTTTATTGAACTAGGAGTGGCTTTCATAGAATTCCACACAAAATTTCTAAATTGGAATAGCCATTTGTAATCTTTTTAAATAGCATGTAGGTCATTTCATGTTGGTATAATATGCAGATTGCTAACAGAAGAAGTATCCTGGGACAAATAGGTAGAAGATAACCCAGGCACTGTCAGTAAAGTGTGGATGTTAGCTTATATAAGCTTCATGAAACAGATTGGGAGGGAAGTTACCCATTGGGAGGCAGCATAGAAAGGTTGGATACTGTACATTAGGCAAAAAGAGGCTTGAGAAGGAATTGCACATATCTTGAAGTTTGCACTAGAATAATTTATTTACATTAGATTTATTTTAAATGTTCAGCACTGTGGAAGCATGATCCCAACACATCAACATTATTTTCCTTTAAAATGTACTTTAAAATTGTGCCCCCTAGTAAATGAGACAGGTTTATTTGCAAGCTCTCTGAGGCTTTTTAAAAGTTTGTAATGAGGTACTACGTAAAGATGTAGAGATGAGGGAGGCAAAACTAAACAAATCATAACTATTTTGCCACTGATTTTTATTCCTTTGGTTGTAAGGAAAACTTTTGAATTTAGTTTTTCCCTTGTGATTGATTTTTTCATAGTGAAGCCACTATGGCCTTACAGTATTAAGAATTGATTGTCACAACTGATTACTTCATTGTAGTATGTAGGAATAGGAGAGAAATAGACTTAAACAGAAAATCCTGATTTGAGTGCTGATAACTTCTAAGGTGTCTCTTCAGACACATCATGCTGCTGCCTGTATTGAGGGCGAGGGGGGGAGAGGGCAAAGGGACTGGCTTTTAAGCTCCAGCCTGGTCGTCTTGTTAGGCTAAGAGGCAGTCGGCAACCCATAGAGATCAGTCTCTGTCTAAAGTAGTGCGGCCTAAAGGCTACAGTCAATAAGGTATGGCTCTTTAACTCAGGGCAGCATGGTAGCAGCCAGAGTCTATATGGGGTTGCCTTTTAACTCAGGGCAGAGTCAATAAGTTGAGGGGGGACAACTGCTTAATTAAGGGTTCCTATGAGTGGCAGAGTGTTCTACCACTTGCTCAAGGGGGAGTCTGACCAAAACACACCAAGCTTACCTGGCTGGGAGATACCACTCCAACACTCTACCTGGGTCACTTCCTACAGCATTGGAGGGGCCATGTCCCACTGGTCACTGGGTTCTCTTGTTTCCTTGTGGTTGGCTCTCCCTGAGATGGCTCCGGCACTAGCAGCTCACTGTGGTCTCCTGGGTGTCTGATGGGTTCTGGTGCTTCTGGTGAAGGTCCTTCTTTGGTGGCCAGCCCAGATTGAACTGCGCTACTGCCTTTTATGCTTCCCCAGCATTTGGAGTATGCCCAGTTGGAGTGAAGGGGCAGGACTTCCTCTGTCCACAGAGTTTTAACTCCACCTGATTCAGTGTGGGGTATTCACACCCCATCACAGGCAGCAACTGGGAAGGGGGGAATGCAAGTAGTCAACTCTACTGTTTTACATTCCTAATCGTGACCATTATTTGTTATAAAGGATCAGTGCAGTGACTCACTGTAGCCTTTTGTGGTGGTAAAGTTTTCCAGTGTAGAAAGAGGACTAGCCTCCTTTGATATCTATTTGATTTGAGGCATAAAAGCTGTCTGATTCAGTGGCAGAATATATTACATCCAAAAACGTAGGCTAAAAGAACATTAAGGATGCGAAATTAATTCCTCAAACTTAGAAAATAGTAGAATGAAAGCTGCGTGTGGAACCTTAATTTGACTCTCATGTATGCTTTATGAAATGGTCCTTTAATTACAAGAGTGTATACAGTACTGTGTTTTCTATGCCAGTGTTTCTCAACCAGTGGTATGAGTACCCTTGCGGGGTAGGGAGAGTACTTGAGAGAAGTCTGGGGGGTACGTCAACACAACCGAAATATGGAGAAAACTGAATTTTTGTTTTAAGTTTTACAGCGCTTTATTATTTTTGTACTTTTCACATCCAAAAATTTCATCGCCCGCCTGACTAAGATTAAGGTGTCTAAACAAATGTGTTGTAATTGTAGAAAAAATTTTTGTCTGAAAACTGTAGGTACTGGGGGGTGCTTACAATTTTTGTAAAGGGGTACTTTATAAAAAAAAAAAGGTTGGAAAACACTGATCTATGCAATCCTTGCCACATTCAGCACACACAGATAAGTGTGCTCTGGGAAACGAATCAGAGTTTTGTAGTTGTCTGTAAGGACCCCTACCTCTCTTGTTGTTGTGGAAGTTGAAGATTTATGGTGAATGAGACTTAACTGCAAGGGGAGAGATGTGGTTAATACATAACTACAATGGATATTACAGTTCCTGAAAAATGACTTGAAGCAAAATGATATAAAGTAAATTCAATTTTCCCATAAAGTTAATGTAAATGGGGGGTTAGTCTCCAAAGACGCTTTTTTTCTAGACAGATGTCATTATATACATAAACAGTATAATTTTAAACAGGTCCCGAAGTGCTGGACTTGGGAGGTAGTAAAGAGGGGGAAAATGTTTGCTGCAGGATTGTGTGTGTCCTTGCCATGTGCATACAGGGGCAGAGAGATGAGGGAACTGCCCCAGGAAGAAACTTGGCCCATGATAACCATAGTTGCTGCTAAACACCCTGAAATGTGGGGACAGAGGAAGCAGCATGGAGGAGGATGGAAGAGAGTCAAGATGTCCCACTCCTGCTGCAGCGCAAGCAGTTCTTGGAGTGGAATACACCCAGCTATGCCTAATAGGTGTCCATGGGAAGCTCCCTGGAGGTTGGTTCTATGATCTGTTTCCTAGCCAAGCTTCCAGACAGAGGTCTCCAGCAGTCCCTGGGAATGTGAGCATCATCCTGTGTAGGCATTGCCCTGGCAGTGTCCCTGTGAAGGAGGTGGGGGGCATCCCAAGCCTATCTGTGCTGGCTCAGCTGCTTTGAGGGAGCATTGGAACTGTGGTGCTTTGAATCCATTGCTAATGAGCATCCCCATCTCTGCCCTGGTCTGACAGTGGTCAGTAATGCAGACAGCTGCCCTGCTGCTCATTGGCCAGGCACTTCATGCAGCTGGGCAAGAGCTGCTCTTTCCACTGTTTGGAATTAGCTTTGCATGGGCTGCGACCCCCTGTGTTTTTACACACCCCCAGCAAAGGTGGGGGGCGGAGCAAGGCATGGAACATTGTGTGCAGAAATGTAGTCATCTGAAAGACAAGGCAGGACCACTGCTGCAGGTGACTGATGGCCTTGCAAGAATTTGGTGTAGCACCTATTCCCGTGCGGGGAAGAGAGGGGGGTGGGTATTGTGTGTTTATAAACATATTATAGCAGAGGCGTGCCCCTGCCTTATCCCACACAGACACCACCCACTGCAGACTGAGGCTACGTCTACACTGCAGGCTTCTTGCGCAAGAATGGCTGTTCTTGCGCCAAAACTTGCAGAGCGTCTACACTGCACGTAAGTAAATTTACAGTAAAGTATCGAACAGAGGGCTTCTTGCACAAGAGTTAGTCCTCTCCCCACAAGGAATAAGCCCTCTTGTGCAAGAGAGCATCCACACTGCCATGGATGCTATTGGGCAAAAGCACATCTCTTGCACGAAAAGCCTGCAGTGTAGACGTAGCCTGAGAGTTTGTGTCTCTTGCCTGTCCGTCCCTCAGCCAGGGGACATGCATCCCTCTTGTGGCTGCAGCAGTTATGGAGAGGCACTTCTCACCTGCCCCTAAGCTGGGCTGCAATAGTCCTCTCTACCCAGGGTAGATGGCATACTGAACCGCTCATCCTGTATTTGACAACTCAGTCATGGGTCATCATTTTAGGTTGGGATCTTTAAATTCACAGTAGTAATCTACTGCTTGAGTTAATAGACCTATGGTGTTCAATCAGTTCTGCTATAGCGAACTAGCCACACTCACCTGGCCAAATAGCCGCATGTGGCTAGTGTGTTGGACACCCTGGTAAGACAGAATCAGGTAACAGAAAAAGGGTGTGTTCCTGCTCAGGGGTCATGGCTATTTATTAGACAGTAACTGAAAGTTCACTCAGGAATAGTGAAATCATTTCTAGGTTCTCTCTAGGAGCATGTCTACACTACAAAGTTAAGTCAACCTATGCCAGATGGACTTTTGGCACTGCAGTAAATGCTGTGGTTTTTAGTGTTCATGCTGCTGTCTGCTGTTTTGTGGGTGGTACATCTTCTCACTAGGAGCTCTTTCAGTGCTTGGAGAAGGGTAGTTTGGGGGCCTGAGAGCCTGGCTCTCAGTTTGTTGTTGAGCTCCAAGATGGGAGCATGACTGCTGCCTGGACTCACAGCGTCTGCTGCAGGGAGTGGGCAGCTGAAATTGCTGCATCACCCAGATTACATCAGCTTAAATTGTGTATCTCTCAATGAGGTGGATTTACTAGGTTGGTATAGCAGGCTACTTACATTTGGTGATAGAAACACTTACATAGTTAGGGCATGCTTACATCAGCTTAAGAGTGTGCTTTAATGCTTACAGACCCTTTTGCTCTTGATCTCCTCCTCTCCCCATGTCTACCTGCCATTCCTGCTCCTATATCCTCCACTGCTGCTGCTACTCCTTTCCCTTGCCTCGACTCTTCATCCTTGTACTTTGTAATTGTTCCTATCTGCTCAGCATCACTTCCCTGATTGTTCTCCTTTGCTTTTGAACATCTTCCTTTTCCATCCGTGATGCGTGGGAACCGAGAGGTGGCAATATTGAGAGTGCAAGACAGACAATCGTGCTTTCAGAGCCAGAGCCCCTAGGCGGAGTATATTCAGTTGGCTCTTTGGAAATGGCACATGCAACATCAAGTTCACAGAGCTCCTGTTCATTTACCTTCTTTTCTTAGGGATTATCCACACTCCCGAATGCCCTCACTCTCTCTGAGGGCACACACTTCCATACATCTCTCTCTCACAAGAAGACTGACTGAACTGCCCCTTCTTGCCCTGTGCTGTCTGTCATCCATGTCCAGCTAGGCTTCTGGGACAGAACTGCCACTTGTGGTATCTGATGCCACATCTTGCTGAGGCAGTACTGGGGGGAGAGGGAGGGGCAATGCAGGGTCACATACCCTTCCCAGATTTGTCAGTTTGCTCACTCCAGAATGTTGCTGTGGAACCTGCAAATTTGGGGTGTGAACTAAGGATGTTAAAATGCAGTTAATTGACTACTCTATAGGCACTTCCACATTGATCCTTTGACATGTATACGAGCCCCCACTGTGGCTCTTGTACATTCCAAAGGAGGAATGTGAAACTCCCCATATAGCCCGGGGCCAGTAGGAAGTCCCATGCAGCATGCCTGCTTTGAAATGCACAAGAGCCCCAGTAGGGGCTCTTGTGCATTTCAAAGCCATGGAGCCTGGGGTCAGCTTCCTGCTGCTAGGAGCCCTGGATCAGCTGGGGACTCCCCAGCTGACCCCGGGTTCCTCTGCACTTCCCCAGAACCCGGTGTGAGCTCTTGTGCCTTTCAAAGCAGAAGCGAACTCATGGAACCCAGGATCAGCCGGGTACTTCCCAGCTGATTGCAGGTTTCACACTGCATTTCCCCAGAACTCAGGGTCAGCTGTGCGGCGCTGCCGCTTTGAAGTACTCCCTCATCCCCCGCTTTGCTGCATCTGTCTGATAGAGGCAGAAAGGCGGCGGGGGGGGGGGGGGGGGAGGTCGACTAGTCCTTAACTTCCATACTTCGATCAGGACCTTGTTCTCCACATGGTACTGGGAGTGGGATGCACTAGAGGAAATATAGAGGAACAGCAGGGCTCGAGGGGATAAAGGGACGGAGAGGGAGGACAATCCGAGGGGGAGCAGGTAAAGAGCCAGTGGGTGGGCTGCAATAGTGACCTGTAAGTGGCCCGTGTCTGGCATGCCTACCTGTATAAACAAGCCTCCACAACATAGCACTTGGCCAATGTTGGCTGGAAACAAGATGGGGGTAAGGGCCTTCTGACCAAGAGATGAGAAACAGCAAGTGCTACATTGATGGGCCTGCAGGAGCTGTATCTTTGTCCTGGCATCAGCCTTGCATGGACCCACCTCCATTGTCAGCTACTGGACCCTCCCCACTCACCATTGGTGAGCAGTCTTGCTTTCATCTACATGGGGACATCTGAAAAATTGATTCTGTAGCTAACAGTAAAAGTCTCCTGTACAGTGAAAAATAACATCAATGGGTATAGGATTACCTTATGCCACCACTGACTTAAAACTGTTCAATATGCTATACTCCCATTTTGTTGTTCAGAGGCACATTGCTCTGCCGTTGCTGACAGTTTTTTATTAGTTGATTAGGGTGGACATCCCATCTTAACTTTTGAAAGACAACACTCTTTTTATAGGGCAGTGTTCTGAATATTTTCTACTTGATATCCTAATAACTACTAAGTCTTTAACATAATGAATCCCCCTATATTCTGCTTCTGATGCAGTGTTTCTGGATTTGCTATGCATAGTTATTAAAAATATTAATAGAAATTAAGTAATCATGAGAAAAATAATTTTATTCAGAGAGAATGAGGTGGAAGAGATCAAGGAAGAAGGCCCTAAAGAAATGACCCTGGATGAATGGAAAGCTATTCAGAATAAGGATCGTGCAAAAGTTGAATTCAACATCCGTAAACCAAATGAGGGTGCTGATGGGCAGTGGAAAAAAGGATTTGTTCTTCATAAGTCAAAGAGTGAGGAGGTAAAGTAAAACTTAATGGTA